>NC_090666.1:36486369-37686369 GCF_013368605.1 Nyctibius grandis
TGCTCGAAAGGCTGAAGTCTAATTTGTTTCCTTGGCTTCCTCTACATTCTGGTGATCAGGTATTTGATGCCTGAAAAGCAAATTCTAGAAGCTTTATGTCATCTTAAGCTGCTCCCTCACTCTGCTCTGAGGTTGAGAGCCTGTACCCTGTAATTTTGTTGTATAGTTGTTGGCCATGCTTGATTTTTTAAATTTATTTTATTTTTAGCAGGGGGGAGTGGGGAGGAAGGGGTGAGGGAGCATACGAACCAACGCTCTTTGTAAGACCTTCCAGGTAAAGGTTCCCAGTCCTTGGTTTGCAGTGAAGGGGATTGAGCAAACACTTTGTTTGCTTGCTTTAATTGGGATGTAAATGCACATTCCCCTAATGAGTTCTAAAAATAAATGTCTTAAAAGACTTGGAAATTATGCCAAACTGAACTAGCTCATTAATGCCTCATTTCTCTGAAATGCTTAACTCCTTACACCTTTAAAAAAAAATAAGGCCAGGAGTGTTCTCTTGCATTGCTACTGGGAATGACTGTTTCTGTGGGTTCTCCTGAGGTGGGTATAGCAAACCCAAATCAAATTTTTAACCTTAAAAGTTTCAGTACTTGGGTTTGATTCCTCTGTATTCCTGCACATATTATGACACCATTTTTCTTACCATGGTTCAGAGACTGTTCTATGACAACACCTGTAAAATCCACTTTCTGAAGCTGTCTCGTGGTGTGGGTCCCTGTGGGAAGTGAAAAGTAGGGGAGAAAAGGGACGCTGCTGTTAAGCCCTTCTTCAGGAGAACTCTCGTTCTTTTTTCCATCTGTGCAAGAACCAGAGTTTTGATAGAAACTTTGTAGAAAATGGCACCAGTTCCTGCTGAACTTTGTGGAAAAGCACTGATTTGGAACCCAAATGATCTCAAAAGACTGTGGGGTTTCTGGGCTCAGTGTCTGCTTCCTTGAGAAGAAAGGTTGGCACATGTATTTTGAGATGCAAATTTTTATGTCATATTGCTGTTTGTGGCTTCGAGACCAGCGTAAAATAGCTGGGTTGGCTTGCCTATGGCATCTCCCTTTTCCTGAGCTTTGAGCAATAGCTCGGAGCTTTAAATATTACTGTGTAAAAGAAATCCTAGGTATGCCCTACAATGACAAAGGGACAGCCTGTTTTCAGGTTCTCAAATTTAAGCTCCAAATCTTGAGACTGCCTCACAGCAAAGTAGTCACACCTGCTACTTGGCAGCCCGCATGCTTTGTAACGGGTTTGTCACTGGTTTTAGAAATGAAGGCTGTACTCTTTAAACCCTGCTCAAATACTATAAATAATTAAGCGTGTGACCCTCCTCAGTGAGTCACTTTTTGTTGAAAATAAAGATTTTTAAGGTTTCTCACCCTTTCCCCTTATTGCATTAGATACATTATTACAGGTATCTGAATGATCTGGATTTTGATGTGAAAATCTGTGATCGCATCAAGGAAGAAATACGCAAAGTTACGCTTCTTTATAGAATGTTCTCCTAGACTGGACTCAGCCGAGCGACCCCAGGCACCCTAAGCCAACGTACTTGGTTGAGCCGGGCTGAGCGCAGGGCTGGGATGCAATCCCATCTCCCTTCTTCTCCAGCATGATTAAGCTGAAATACCTTTTGTTGCAACTGCTGGCCTTGAACAACCACCTCATGCTCTTAAGCCTGGTTAAACAAAAGCAAAAATGTGCTTTCACATTTTGATTAAAAACTCAGGTTTTACAAACCTTTAAGTTGGAGACTAATTTTAGAGTAATGGATTAAACATTACATTTAACAGCTGGATTAAACATTACATTTAAATTGCAAATAACTAATAACCTTAATATTGGAGAACTCAGACTTTAACAGATGTTAGTTTTGCTTATAAGACATGCATAAGGAGGGAGCTTTGTAATTCTGCCATTTTTTAATTAACTATATCCTAGAGCATTCCCATTCTTCCCCTGCTTATGACCATCATCTCAGTTTCATTTCATACTAAATAAAAACTCATTATTTATTTTGCAGCTTTGTTGGACACACTACCTTAATCTGAGAAGAATTAATATACATCATGGAATTATGTACATCCCACTTGAGTTCATATTCCAGGGCTCCTACCTTTATTCTGCAAGGTACTTCTTTAACGTGACATTGCCATGGATCTTTGGCATGAGGACCAGACGGGATTCCTCAAAGTGGGACTGCTGACTGCTGGAACTTTGCAGATTACTGTGCTGTTAGGATTTCACTTATACTGGCATAATGTTCTGTCATTGTTATGTGACATTATACCTACAGAAACTATTAATAAAGAACTTTGCTAGAAGTACTGATTTCTCTTTGCTTTTATCAAGTTTAGACCGACTCTCTGAAGTCAGGCTGCCGGAATGAAATAACATTTGAAAATTTTATGCGGTGAAACCAATTTTTGGTTTCTACAGTGTCTCATTCCCCTGAAATTTTAAATTTGAAAAATCCTCAGGAAGAAGCCTTATCAGAAAGAGGGCAATCAAAACAGTTTAAGTTTCAGAATCAAATTTGCTGTTCTGTTTCAGATTAAGGATACTGAAAAAGAGCAGTAGACTTAGTGATTAAAATGGCTTTTTACAGCCTTTGCAAAAAAGAGCAAGGTAATGCTCCTATGCTTTACTGCTCCAGATCAGCAAACAGAAAGGTGAGAACTACACCACCACTCTGAGTACAGAAAATGTGCCACTCCATGATGAAGGAGTAGGTTCGGGGGAATTGTATCCATGTGCATCAATACCTGATGGAGGCAGGAAGGAAGACAAAGCCAGACTCTTCAGTGCTACCAGGGACAGGACAAGAGGCAATGGGCACAACTTGACATACAAGACAGTCTGTTCAAATAGAAAAACCTATTTACTGCACGGGTGGTTGAAGACTGGAACATGTTGCCTAGAGAGGTTGTAGAGTCTCCATCGTTGGCATTGCTCAAAGCCAAATGGACAAGGGCTTCAGCAACCTGCTTCAGTCAACCCTGCTCTGAGCAGTGGGGTTGGACTAGAGCATCTCCAGAGGCCCCTTCCAACCTCAACCATTCTGTGACCTGAAACTGTCACATAAAATGCGCCATAATGCACATAAAATGTCTTCATTGAGAAAAGACAGTCACAAAGTTTAGATTCGTAATTCTAGCCAGCCTAGGAAATGATGCAGAGCTTTCAGCATCTGCAATGCTTTCTGCCAACAGTATATGTCCCGTAGGTTGTTACAGACAAATTGGCGTTCCAACTTACCTTGCCTGTCGCATAGCGGTGATGGTGATGCATGGTTTTTTTTTTCTCTTCAAGTCTCTCCAAATACAAGAAAACGCGGCCCTGTGTTCACGGTGAAGACATGCCCACTCCAACGAGCACAGACATTTTAAAAAGTGTTACCTTTAATCATACTGCTAATAGTAGATTCCTTGTACACAATTGCTCTCTAGTAATTTCTGCTGTCACTTTTCAGTCCAGTTCCTTCTGATCTTTTTTCACAAGTGGAAATTTTTTATATGGAAAATGTATACTCATTTGGCAAGAGTTTTGTAAAATTCACTGTCTTCCTTTCACAAAGGGATGGTCCAGCAACTGCAGAGCAGAAGGGCGTTCACGTTGATCTCTGCATTGAGGGTTTGAAAAATCAGTACATATAATGAATACGCATACCTGTGATGTAATTGTTTGTAAAATCTAAATGCAAACTTAGTCTTTTTTTTTCTTATTTTTCTAGTCATTACTAATTTTTAGGGTTTTTTGATAAATCTGGCAGAAAGGAAGGCAGGATGTATGGGAAGAGACTGTTGGAATTCATGAATTATAAAACTTCTTATTATTACAGAAATCATTCTTTGTTCCTCTAAATTCCTTGCAAAATTTTGAATAATTCTGCCAATGTGGCTGTTTCAGGTGCACCAAAAATGTATTTAAAGAGGGTGACAATCTGATCTTGAAAGTCAGGCTGTTTTGTTATCTCCAATCAATGTCATGCATGTTAAGGAGCCCATATGGAATCACAGCACTGTAATTACAATATTGGCTTGCTAGAGCCAAGAGTGTTGGGCTTTTTCAACCCTCAATTTGAAGAAAAAAACAAGGGAAGGAGTAAAGGACACTGATTTCTTAACTAATAAACTAAGGGGGAAAGATGGGATAAGGGAAGCATTTATATTTAGGACATGGTGAGATCATACATTAAAACTTTGCTGCCACAGGTGCATCCTGACTTTTGAAAAGTTAAATACTTTATTTGAAAAGGTAAATGCATTATATCTGTATATTTCCTCCTACCTAACAATACCTTCTACCTTTTAAACACTGTTCTTTCTGAATCAAGGTATATATGATGTCACCATATACCATCCACAATTTTTCTGGTTGTTGTTTTATGGCCCACGGGAACAGTAACCGTACCATAACAATTCTAATCCACGGATTAGAAATCATGTTTCCTCCCTCCAAGACCACTGCCATACCCACTAAATAACATGCTTCTCTCTAGTCCTCAAATTTGGTCTTTAGAGATATGTAAAAGGCTGCTCTTAATTTTATAAAGACTACCCATAGAGATCAGGAACTTGGCCCTTGAAATTGATAGTCCATTTAAACATCTGGGACAAAGCTGATATTTAAAACAAAACAAACACCACAAAAATAATTCTTACAATGGGTGAATGCTGGTGTTTTGTTTTTTTTATATAGAGAACTTTATGTTTCAAAAAAGTACGTATTTCCTGGACTGGCAGTGATAGTAGGTTTTTCTGCTGCAGAAGATGAGAATTAAGTGAAAGCTCTTTCATTTAGAATATTGTCGTCAAAACAACTTGCCTGACATAGGCCAGACTCAGCCAATGTGGTATTGGACCAGCAAGGCACATCAAAGCAATTTATCAAACATTTTGTCTAAAACTCAATGGTGCCGTGCTTCTGCATTAAATTTACAGGGGAAGTAAATTATAAGGCCTACAAAAACAGAATTTGTCAGGGTTTTTTTATAATATTATAAAGACTAAAGCTCTTTTATGTATACTATTACTTAAAGTCTTTCCTGAAATGTTGAAAAACCTATGCATTTACAATCCAGTCATATGTACCAGATAAGAGGTAACCTAAGCTCCCATCAACAATCTCTATGATACAAACTATCTGCATTTTTCCTTCCATTTTTCAGTTAAAAATCTACATACCTGGTGAAGCACGCATGCACAAAATCCACTGCAGTGCCAGAGAATCGATCAGGTAGGGAAGGCATCAGTCCTCGGTGGGCCCCAATATAGAACATGGCTGCTATCCTGTCCATGGAAGCCAGCGGCGGTTTTCCTGTTGCCATCTCAAATACGGTGCAGCCAACGCTCCAGATGTCTGATTTTCTTCCATATCCAGATTCATTTATAACTTCTGGCGCCATCCAGTATGGAGTCCCGTGCACAGACTTGAGCATCTCGCTCTGTGTGCCACCAAAGCTTACCCAAGTTAAACGCCTGGCACAGCCAAAGTCAATTAGCTTTACTATACCGTTTGGCATGAGCATAACATTATTGCCTTTGATATCTCTATGTACCACACAATTGTCATGTAAATATGCAACTCCTTGTAGAATTTGTTTTGTATATTTACGAAGGACAATTTCTGGCAATGGACCAAAACGATTAATAATACTAGAAATTGAACCACCAGGAACAAACTCCATGAAAATGCTTAAAATATTGTCTTCCAGACAAGTTCCTAAATAAGTTACAATATTGACGTGCTTCAATGTCTTCAAAAGATCAACTTCCTCATGAAACTTCTGATACTCCTTTTCTGTAGTGAGTTGATCTGATGTATCCAAAACAACCTGTTTTACAGCTATTAATTGTCCCTGGCTTGTCAGACCGCAGTATACCTACAATGAAACTAGCATTTGTTAAAATGAAACATGAAATAAACCTGAGTATTTACTTATTTTAAATAGTATCTTCGTGTTTGTCATGTTTCATGTCTCGGTGTATAATCTAAAATATTTAAGTTATTTGTTGAATAGGACAACAGCCAGTTATATGGTAAGATGTAGCTCAAAGATGACCAGCGCATCTCTTAACATATTCAGACATTAACTTACCGTGCCATAGGCTCCCTTTCCAAGGACTTCACCCCTTGTCCACATGATAGGATCTTCATTAGTTAAACTGCTTCCTGGTAATTTAGTAGATTCCTCAAAGTTTACCAGGTCACTTTCTTCATTTGGTGCCAAAAAGTCTTTACTGTAACTCTGCTCGAGAGATGATGGTCAGTGTGGGAAGAAAGCAGGGAGGAAAAGAAAGGTTTCATATTATCCTTACATTTTTACATGGCATGACTCTTCCTATAGATTTTTATATATATATATATATATATATATGTATGTACACACACTCTCTCTCTCTCATTGCCCAGCTCATCAATACAATTGCTACACTAAGACTACGTAGATTATTTCAAGTATATATCACAATAGTGCATAACCAGAAGATTATAGCATGACATCTTTTTCCATGGACAGGAAAACAGACAGAAGGAACACTTAAAAGAGCAGGATATGCACCTGCTTACTACTTTTTTTCCATCACGTAGGTACAGTTTGCTAAGCTGAAGGGTAAACATGACTATTGCCTTGCTCTAGGTAACATATGTAACCCAAGTCTGATGAAAACAGTTTGGACATGACTTCACAGGAAGAAGGGACTGCTTCAGAAAGATGGTAATAATTACTCCATCTAGCCATGGACCTCCCTAGGAGAAGTGCGAATGGAGATGTAATTGGCACCTGTGTAAGGAAGTGTATCAACATGTAGTGAAATAAATTTCCTTATAAACTTGTAATTTAAATAGACAAAAAGCTAACAGGGCCAAGGAGAAGCAGTACTGGTAGATACGCACCTTAGAAGGTTAAGGTTCATAACTGACTTGAGGGCCAGAATCTAAGTCTTCTGAGCTTGAAGTTTTGATTAAACATTAATTAAACAGCCTTAAGTCTGTCTGATAAGCCAATACTTGTAGTTCATACCTAGAAAATTATCTGTTTGTACTCAGAGATTCAAGGAAATTGCCCTTTTGGATATACAAGAACCATTTGTAGTGTCTTTTCATATTCCCTAGGTGTCAAGATCTCAAGAGCTTTTGCCTTGCTCCAGCACCTTTTTATACATACTCTTCAGTTAAAATAGCCTCTCCTTTTTATTCACTACAATTTCTCAATTTATCTTGACCCATCATATAAGCCTTGATAGCTATTCCTGTCATGCCTTAGCACCATCTGGCTTGTGTCCTGACATGCAGCCTCTAACATGGGTATTCTCAGCTGAGCACGGGAAGGATCAGTGGGCAGCTGGCCCAAGGAAAAGAGACTTGATCGTTAATGAGCACATACTTCCTATCTTTCATCCCAACTTGTGCTGAAGCATCACTCAAAGGAGCTAGCAAGTTACAAGAAATTACTTTTACCTTCTCTAGAGCACTATTTACTATGGCTCCATCTCCATTCATCATATTTTCTTCTTCTTCTTTAGTATGTGTAGTTTGCATTTTAGAACCTGTATTTTTTTGTTTTGAAGAGTTGATGTCTTTTTCTTCAAGCATTAGCAATTCTTCAGCCAGACAAGAAAGCAACTCATCAGTCATATCCTTATTATCTGCCCAGGATAAAATGTTTTGACTTGTCTGGAAGCTGGGGCTTGTAACATTTTTTGTCTGAATCACTGAAGGCTGAGCCAATTCATTTGCCAAACCACTGTTTGGAGGTGTGTATGCCCAACTGTGATTTAATTTTTCTGTAGAAGACTGACACTCCAGTCTATCTGAAAAGGGCAATGCTTCACATGTATTTATAGACTTGAAGGAGGCCTGGTCTGATTCCAGGCCTTTGCAGCCATCCATATCCACCCTGCACTGGGGTACACAAATGTTCTGGTCTGTTGTTAGTAGACTGCTACTTAGAGCAACACATTCTCTGTAGTCTTTATCAGTGAACTGTAGAAGATTCGGGCTACAGGTAGCAGCTCTCTGATAGTTGGATATATCCTGACTGTCTAAAGACTGCTCCAAAGAAACTTCTTTAATAGTTGATAAGTTTGAACTTGGGAAAATTTTATTTTGCTTAGGTGATTGTGAAAGCTCTTTTAAAAATGTAAGCTGATGATCTGTGTCTTCATGAAACAATGTCACGCTCCTTGAAGTGTTTATTTGAAAATCTGAATCAGAAGTGATTACATTATCTTGCTCTGTGTTGCAGTCACTCATCTGAGTACTTCTGTCCTTTGTAATTAAACCTTTCTGCTTTTGTTTAGTGCCAGGTATGGTCTTCTTTGGCTTAGAATATGTTCTCTTTTGAGTATTTCTTACTCGGCTGCTCTCTCTCCCTTTACTGCGGGTAGATCTGCAGGTGCTGGCAGTGCATCTCCCAGATGAAGCAGAACAAACCTCTCTACAAAATCTGTTCTCATGTTGATCAAGCTTGTGCACGTGGGAATAGACAGGAGTTCCAAACATTTCATAAATATCTGGGCCTTTGTCATTTGAATTTATTTTCTTGAACATGTCACTGTATTTCAGATCTACAAAATCTGAAGCAAACTGTGCATGGGGTAGAGAAAGTGCAGTAACAGGTTTCTTTAAGATAACTGAATTTTTGCAACTGCAGGAGAATTTTTGCTTTTTAAGTTTCTGAGCACTCTGAGCAGAATGGTCTTTGTCTGTTGGAGGGGCTTTTTTTTGACGCTTCAGGGAAGTCTCAGATTCCACGTCTCGCAGTTTCAAAGATGGAAAAATCTGACTCTTGGCATTACATTTTGTGGAAATCTCATCAGAAACAATGAAGTCTTCAGATATCTTTATCTTGCTACTCATTTTAGATTTTGATGAATATTTATTTTTATTCATCTTTATTTTACTTTTGTCATTTTCTTTGTGAGCACGAATGTTGAAGCTCTGAGTAACACGAGGAGGCAGGCTACGCATCACACTCTCTTTTGTGGCAGGTTGTTCAGCAGTGTGTGGCTCCCTAGCTGGTTCTTGTTCAGAGTGTGTAATGTCAACAACAGGTACAAGCTCACTTTGGTCTTTTGAAGTTGCTTCTGACATTGCTTCTTTTTCCATTTCAAATTCAGAGAGACAAACATTATTTTCTGTCTGTTTTCCAGAAGGATCTTGCACTTCTACTCTGGGAATTACTGCAGCTACAGAATTATCTTCTAAGGCATGGTAGGCCTCTGTCAGTTCATTTTTACAGGAAGAATCTAAATCATGATTGCCAAGCACAAAGTTCACACTCTCAGCACCTTCATGTAGTCTAGAATCCAGTATCATCTCTGTAGCATTTTCTTCTTCTAGGTCAGTTCTACAGCAATTCTCTGCTCTTCCACAGTTTATCAGAGCATTACTTGAGCTCAAGTTGGGATGACTATCATCATGGAAACTGACTTGGGTCATAAGATCTACATTCTTACAAGCCACTGAAAACTGGTACTTCATCTGTTCATTCTTCTCAGCTACATCAGCTTCCCTCCATTTTAAATTGCTTTGAATTTCTTCTTTCTTCTTGCTAGGGTACTTATAATAGTTACTCATGCTGAAGCAGTACAGGTCTTTCACTGGAGTGAACTTATCAGAAATAGTAGCCACAATCAGGTCTGATGACTTTTCAGTGTGCCTTTTTAGTAGATTGTCTAACTGATACTGATAAAATTTAGTAACTGGTTTTATAGGCTGAGGAATAGAGGTCATAATATTCAAAATATTTCTGATGTTGGTGCTTTCATTGACAATATTATCCTCTAGAGGAGCAAGATGAATTGGTCTTACAGGCTGAAATGTCACTGGTGGCAAATGAAACTGTAATTTCCATAAAAAACATTAATAATGTGCTACACAACAGATACAGGTAAAATCCAATCACTAAGAACCAAGTAGACTAATAAAAAAAAAAATCAGAACAGGATTATTCTTATATATATTCCCATATTTAACATAATATGAAGTGTAATATCAAAACCCTGAGAAAATACTTGAATTTTCTCACATCCATACATGAAGTTATTTCTCCAGAATAACTTCTAAGTGCTTCATAGTACAGAAAGTGGGATTCTTTGCTATAAGGCAAAAGTTATTCGCCATGATTTAAAAATAATAAAGTTTGTCCACACATGCAAATCAGCTTGTCAGTTATTAAGTATGTCTTATGCCACATGGCATGTTTGCTACAGGAATTCAAAGCCTGGTCAGTGGCTTCACATGCCAAAGTTTCTTTCTTGCTGTGCACTCTCACTGAATGACAGTGCCACTCTTATGCTGATATTTAAAGTCTTTTTATGTGACCCTCCAAAGTGTGCTCACACCAGTAATTATATTCCCAATGGAACTAGATCTCATGTAACCAATTTTTAAAAGCAAAGGCTAGACTGTTATAACAGAATGCTATTTTATCCATGGAGAACACAATTCTTACAGATTATTTATAGGTTTTAAAAGACGTTATTATAAATCTAAACATATAGATCTTCCATATGTTTAGTGTAGTCTTATAAAATCCCATAAACCATGTTATATGGGTGATCTGTGATATGTGACTCTGTGATCTAGCTCACAGAGTTTTAAGTACGTTGGAAGAGCACAGTCTGCTCTTCACTTTCAGTGAAGTTAAACAGATAGCTACCAAAAGGCCATTTTTATACAGCAGCTAACACAGAGAAGTCTGTTATGTGAGGAATATATTTTATTATTCCTCCCTTCTTCCTTCTCTTCCCATTTCATTAGTTGAAAGGTCCTGTATATTTTTGAAAGAGTACAGATCTGATAATCTGAGTACTTCGTTGTGATTATTCAGATGAACAGGGAGAATAATTTTCTGAAAATAACACTTCTTTATTTTATAGGAAACGGAGAAAAAATAAGTTGAATATACTGTATATTTTTATGCAAATGAATGCAATAGAAATAATCACACAGTCATATGCTCTGCGTACTCATTTGCATGTCTATATTCAACATCAGTTTGCAATCTGCAGGGAATTTTTGTTTTCATCCAAGGGCAGACTGAGGTTTGAATGTGCCAGGAAAAGCAATGCATGCTGGTTTGAAATTTACAGTTCTGAAGGCTTTGTCTAGTCGGCACAGCAGTGATATGAATGCTCAGTTTACCCCAAATGATATGCCTCTAGAAATCATCAGACCCTAAGACATGAAATAAAGCTGTATTAAATCACAACGAGGTCAGCTAAATTATTTTTCTTAGTCATTTCCCTCCATTTTTAATGGTTTTTCCATAGCCCTTTTTATGATCTATCAGAACTCTTGCTATTACTTCTATACTTTACTTTTTTCCTCTGAACACTGTTGTATTCTGTAGGGGGTTCACTAAAGTATACAGCTGATTCAATGAGTCAAGTCTTTTGTACAAAGGGCTATTAATTAATATCTATAAAACCAAATTCTCTTTTTTCTAAATACAGCATATTTGATCTTTTGTAACTTTTAAGGCTCATGTGGTGTGAAGCATCGATACATGTAAAATTGCTACCTTGTTTGTAAGTACAAAAGCATTGTCAGGAATCCTATTAACACCTCTCACAAAATTTCACATCAAATATGTTTAATCCTAAGACCTTATTTTTTGTTTGCTAACACAATAAATTTCAGCGATCATCTAATATCAAGACTGTTTTTCAATTCAGCTTAAATTTTAAATTACTACTCAATACAGGAAAACTGTTTGTTTTTTTAAATTTGGCAAAAATAGACATCTAACATGTTTAACGTATAGGATGCACATAGTTTAAATTAACTTACACATTTCCATTTTAAAATGTTTTGCATCTTTTTGAACTTCCAACCCTTTACCCCCAAAAATCCCTGGTGTAATATCTTACTGACAAATTGTTGATATACACCTGAAGATTTGCTGACACGTATATATAGATATAAAAAATATATGTAAAAATACTTCATAAAAAAACCTGAAGACTAAGCAGAGGAAACTACCTACACTACTTCTGTATTTCTCTTTTTAAAGTTTTGAAATTATATAATACTTTTAATGGTGTTCAGTTTTATACATAATACCATCTTACCTCAGATCTCTCGTTCCTGCTTTTTAGCATTGGTATATTTAACCCTTAAAAATCAAAACAAATGAAATGTTAATTTGATATTCTTAAACAGATTACAGTTTTCATTTATAAATTAATGTAGAACTGTAGGGTTCTGGGGACCAAGAATCTGTCTGATGTGTGGTTGCAGGACTATGCTATAAATCTGCTATGCAGAAAAAAGTTGTAAGTTGAAATTTAATTGTGATATTGAACTTTACAATTCCATTTCCTATGGAAAACTATAAAATATGATAATTTTAAAATACTTTTACTCTAACAATTTAAGCAAATATTTCTCCTCGATTTCAGATGTTTGCTAACTTCAGTATGTGGCTAATTAATATTGCCAGTATGAGGAAAAAAGTGAAAGAGATGCCATCATGGCCCCACTCCAGCTACAGAGAATTACACTTTACATTTTGTGGGCTCAGTTTCATTACACAGAGTAACAGGAATGGTGAAGTCTGTCATTGCTGCTCTGTCTCCTTCATTCTGCAAATACACACACATATATAATTAAAGAAGAGGGTCAACATGGCTGAAGTCTACTTTACGTGAAGAAGTCAAACAGACACAAAGGCAACTTAGAAAAAGGACTTCTAAGGCTTTGCCATCTCATTTGATAGCAATATATAACTTTTAAATGAAGTTGTGACTTTTAAAATTGAACTTACTTTGTTGTATTTGTGCTTTTATTATCTGAAAACCATCTAAATCCACAAATGATTTTGAAATGTTGGATTCTGGGCATGAGGCCTGTAGCAGAAAGCTGAAGTCAAAACCACATGCAATGTTCTCTTTCTTCAGGAAGAAAGGTAAAGAAGTGTGATGTCTCATCTGTAATGCCAACTGGTTTTTACTTGGAAAACATGCCACTTGTTGATCTGGCCATGGTCTGGATGTTGGTGCTATTTTGCTAAAAGGCAAAAATAAGAAACCAAAATACAGTGTGAAAACAAGTGGAAGGAGCCTACTCAGGTCAAATAATCACATGACTGGAGAACACTGTGAACAGGAGTTTGTAAGATCCAAGAATGCCGAAGTACGTTTTCTTTCTTGGTCCATCTGGGAAGCTGTGGCTCTCCCTGGAAGCATCTGATTGTGATGGCAGAGGTTGACTACAAGTGAGAATGAATGACAAACAATGTAAACCAAGCAACAATAAGAATGGGAAAACATGTTGCCCACCTTCCCCTTCTTGACAAAAACTGATTGCTTCCGGTATGTATATTTTATGAATCATCAGGAAAGGGTGTCAGAAGAATTCTAAAGACCAGATGTGCCTTTGTTATTTATAAAATATGCTACGGCCTGCCTGAAAGAATAGAGGCTGTGCGGACAAGCCTCAGCTTTCTGCCACCTGGTTTCTGAAGAATGAAAAATCCAAATATGGAAAAAGATAAACACTGTGACTGAAAAGAGGTACAAAAATATAGTCTAAACTAATCTTAGAGCTGTATGCAAGATAATTGTCTGGTTTTAATTAAGTCAAATGCTGATGTAAAACCATATACCATACGTTTTTTTCATATTGTACCACATAATTTGTTCATCTAGTGCAATATCCTGCCTCCAGCAGTGGTCAATAATTGACATTGGGAAGACAGAAACAATACACAACATATATAGCTGTATATGATTCTATGATACAACATTTATCGCTAAGGAAATCTTTGCTTACTCATAGACTACTACCTGCTTTGTCTCCATTTTTGCATACCCGACTGCAAATTAAATATTAATACTACTTACCTGTTTTTTCCTAGAGCTTTGTATGACTGATGGATTTCTTCCATTATCTTATCTGCATTCTGAAGAGCAACAGCACTTCCACAACCTGCAACAATACATTAGTATTTGCATAAAAGCAGTATAATTCACTGACCAGTAACACAATGCAAATACAATTCTTTTTCGACATTAAAATATTATTATAAAGAAATACAGGAAGTAACTACGAGAAAAAAAAGAACGTTTCATTTGACTGAGATACCCATATATACTTCCTGTTATAATTTTTGGAAATGTGAATGCAGAAATCCAAATTATTTTTAGTTATTTAGGTATGAGTATTAATTCAATGTACCTTAAAAATAAAGAACATCTAAAAAAATTCCAGTTACAGCTCCTATTTCAGTAGAGCAGAAATATAAAAAAAATATTGACAAAAACCTCTACAAAAGCAGAGCATTTAAAAACAGGAAAGCTATTAAAACCAAAACAAATCTCAGAGCTTTTCAAAGGTGGAAAATAAGTCTGAGTTTGAGTTCAAATTTTTTTCTGGTTGCTTGGTTTTGACAAGTAGACAGATTTCAAGTTAATATTGTCCTTTTCCTTCTTCAGATCCCACACGTTATACATATAAAGTTTGGTTAGGCTACCTTCTTTGCTTCTTCTCTTATTTTCTTGGTTGTCAGACATGCTGTCCTTAGATGTATTAAGGTCTGGAAACCTGAAAAATGTTTTGGTAATTGATTTCCAATTCACATGTACAAAGCAGTACTTTATATTTCATTATTTCAGAGCCATAAGTAAGACAAAAACAGCATTGAAAAAGTACTTGAAATTACTAAAAATGTTATAATTTAACTTATTATCCAGTGCCCTGTCCTGAGAATACACAGAACCAAACAGTCCCATACAGATTTTATTGCTAAAAACTCAACATATGCATGTTGAATGAGACATGAAAGCTGTCAGTATTATTTTGCTGATTTCATTCTTACTGTTGGACTAGAAAGTCAACACTTCACATTTGGGAAATAATTGCATTTTTAACATATTACTGAGAATCCAAATCTGGATTAAATGTATATCTTTCTCTACTTGGTCAAAACTATCTCTCAGCGAAAGAGGTTCAACATCCAAAACTTTCTGAGCACAGGATAGCTTGTACTCTGCAGCCTCAACAAATCTGTGACAGCTTATTCCAAAGAAATGTAAAGTTAACTGGAATCTTTCTATAAATTTCAGAGAAGTATATATTTACTTTGTAAATATCTTGAGAAGTAATTGTCCCATAATACAGTCTAGTTTTAAACATATGTTCAAAACTTAGCTGGGCATTTTTCTCTACAGAGCCAGTGCGTCCACACTGATTTGACTGAAAACATTAACAAAAATCTCATCGACATCAACAAGACATAAATTTCATGTTTTATCTCAGACCTACTATATATTCATAAATATATGACTGGTAATGTATTCTCTCAGAATATTTACAAAGGTAAATTTTTTAGGTGTTTAAAAATTGTACACATTATAAAAAATAATTAGCCATTATATTATTGCCTTTTTTGTTGCCATTGAATTTCTGTGACCTGTGCCAGGCATCTGACTGAATTTGATATAACCGAGTCACTAGCCAAGACAGAGTTAACCTATTAACTTATTAGTAGTATACTTTTGTTTCTCACTTAAAACTATTGTATTGTCAGAAACAGCGTCTCAAGTGTCCCTTTCTGTGAGCATCTTAGTACCTCTGTATGTTTAGAAAAATATGTTATTCAAAATGTACTACCATTATAAAACCAAAACACCTTGAAGCTTTACATTAAATCAGTATTACAAACATTTGATATTTTAACTCCTGGTTGTTGAGAGACATAACAGTAGCTCAAGGAAATGAATAACAGAGCTACCCATGTACCATCTGTAGTCTGGCACCGTAAACTGCTGGCCTTCTATGAGGATATATGAGCTTTCTACACCTATGTGAGAGGCTTAAAAGAGATTTCCCTCAGGATTCACAAGTAATGCTTTGATATCTTTAGAGACCAGTCTTCCAACCTTGAATCATTCTGTATAGAGATTAACTTGTCCATAAATAATCACTTGCATATTCAAAGTTACGCTTTTATAGTATTTCTAAATTCAGGCAGAAACAGACATAAGAATAATGTTCATTGTGAGTACTCATGCCTTGTATTTTCAGCTTAACATAATAGGATTTTCGAGGAGATCTACAAGCCCACAGTAGCAAAGTCAAACAATAAACTTTGGAAAAAGCTAATATCAGGAAATCAAAACAGCAAATATTTTCTCTCTTTGTACATTTATTTTCTACACCTCCTATTAAAAATTGTATGCAGAAGTAACAGTAGGTTACAAGCTAGGTGCTTGTCCAAACTGATAGCAAATCACAGTTAACAAGGCAGGTTGTATGAAAGGAGTTTAGTGGCAGTGGAATTTAATACTACAATTCTTGCAGAAAAGAACGTGCTTGGGGAAACTCAGACATCCAGTAGCCGTGTTACTGACTTCAGTGGGACTGAGACTTCACAACAGTTCAGATCTTAAAGCATACATCTGTGAAGAAGAATATGGAGATCCTTTTCTCACACCTAGCATGGATGCTTGCATCCTTTTACAAAGCTATCTAAGCTCTATAAATCTTTTTTAACATAGAAAGAAAACATGCTAATTATCTAAACGTGTAAAGTTTTTCAAGATACCAGCTCTGTGGGGCGTATTTATTTTTGAGATTGTTTTCAGAAATAAAACACAGTATGTATTTTGAATTAATTTTACTGTTCATTTATCTACTGTATCTATATTCCTAACCGTAGCTGATCTAAATGGTGTTTCTTTCTGAAGAAAATAGTATCTTTTGGTAAAAAAAATAAAGCTGATAGCTGTTGAAAAACACTGAAAAGATCAAAATAGATTACCTACCTCCCCACACTTTTAATTGGAAATGCCACCATTGTGATTTTAAGTTTTAATGTTGTTTCATACAACTGTTACCCCCCATGCTGTATCATCTCTCAGGCATTACTGAATTCCCACTGTGGGAACAAGCTGTCCTCGAACACTGTTTTTTCCAAAGATGCTTTTATTAGGCTTTACCCTTAATTAGAAGATTGTAATGAACCTTTGCCACAATTAATCATCAATAGCTGTGGGAAAGGAGCTAGCTGTTACCCTCCTGGTTAATAAATATAGCTATGTGTGGGCAATATTGATCCTGTTTACAGTTAACACTGTTCCTGAACATGGCGAGTAAGAGTACTGTGAGCTGTTTCACGATTACAAAAACATCAACCCTGTTGTCTAAGATTAAACTCAAAGATTAACAATAGCATAAAACGATAATAGCATAAACAACACAGAATAATCACAAATTGCAGACTCTTAAAGAAGAAACATGAGAGGGTGTAGTCAAAGGATTTGAAGATTTGAAATTCTAGACAGCTAATTCTTAAAATAAAATTAATCTCAATTAATTGTTTTGATGGATTTGGGGCTCTTTCTGAAAAAACTGAACTTCTCAAGGGACGAGAACACATATTGTAATTAAAGACAGTGGATTGAAATGAATAAAAGAAAATACAATCATGAATATTAGTTAATATCTGTATTAAAATGTTTCCCAATATCTTTATTATTTAATAAAAAAATGTATAGTTTTAAAAACCCCATAAAATAGATAAGATTGTACATAAAACAAATAAGATATTGTCAGGTATCTTACGTGTATGACCGTACATGAACAAATATATGCTTAAACATACATGAATAACAGTGTCAAATTGTTACATTGGGTAACTCTGGGTGCTAGAGAGGAATATTATAAAATCCATAATGGAAAATTATGTAATAATATGCCTATAAGGATTTTTTTTCTACTAGCTTATAAATTGTCATATTACATACTTCTTCATATCTTTTACATATGTATGTTCCTGCTAATATTGTTGAACTGGGTCTAACTTTTTACACAGCATAAGTATCTTACTCCTTTCTGGATTATGTGAAATGTCCTGTTGTACTGATATAATTGATATAATGTGACAGTGGGTTCTCCTATTTAACCGTGTAAGAAATACATGTTATATCCATTTAAAACAATTATCTTTCATAAAAATGTTTCCATTTTCTTGCATTTACTTCTTCAGTTTAATTTGCTGCAACACATTCTCCCCTCACACAAAAATATTGCATAACCACCATATACATGCTACCAAATTAAGCCATTTTAGAAATTTCTTTTAGCCTGCCATACAAATTAAGTTTTAGAAAATTATGTTTATGTTTATTAAATCCATAGATAGGTAGAACTATGAAAAATAGGGCACTTAGTGGTTCTTATGTTGCTAATTTCTTTATAAAATTTTATTTTCTCTCTGCTCTTTTCCTCACACGCATATTTTTACTTCATTGCTTGTCCTTACATCACTCACCTGAACAAAATGTTGTTTTATACATCTTCCACACCTAGTAGTATATAATATTTTCAACATTTATTATAAATTTTATTATAAGTTATTCCTAAAAGCAACCTTGGGTACTACCCCAGCAATGTTTTTTTTTTTTTATTTTTTTGGAGTTCCCTCATAAATTCCTATTCTTAATTTATTCATAAATACCTATTATTTTTCCTTTGCAGCTGAGCTCAGGGCATTCAGTAGTACTACTACTGTATGGGGAAAAAAAGGGCTAGTGTCAAAGTACTACCAATGGTAAGATGCATGCAACAGATGGAAAGTATACAATCAATGTAGCTGTCTGCCCATAAGGGATCATTACATTTCAAAGTCACTACAGAGGTCAGTGGAAATGAAGGGCCTGTGTGGCTTTTGTTGGATGCAGCAGCATTTTGCCACTCAACACTGCTAGTCAGGAAAACAATTAGGCTTTTGTTTATGCTTCTATCAGCAAAAAATATAATTACTTGGAAGCATGCAGCAGCCTTCCCAAGAGACTCATGCATTTATCCTAGATTAAATTAATTTTTTATAACAATTTTATATAACACTTTTTATCTGAGGAATGTGCCTTATTTTATAGCTATGTAGCAGCCAGATATCAGACAGTACTGTCATCTTTAGTTTACAGAAGAGGAAACAGATAGATAGAGAAAAATGGAATGACCTATAGCTGATGACCAAGGTCATCCAATGAACTGTGCAAAAGTAGCTATAGAATTCAGCACTCTTGATTTCTCGTTCCTATGCTAAACACCAGATAATCCATTGACATATTTATCCTATTTATATTAGTCTGTTAAGAGTCATATTAGATGGCGAACTTCAACAAACTTTGCATTTTTTTGGATACACAAAAAAACCTTTAAAATAATAACTAAAAAGGTTCTATGAAAAGGCATAAACAATATCTTACCTGGTGCTTCAGTAGCGAAGCGTGAAAGAGGCACAGCAACCCAGACAGAAGTTACAGAGCATTTTTAGCTCACAGCTGTCTTCCTTTGCCGGACAGCAAGGAATTCGAACAGTAATTACATACACTTTGATTTTATTTTCGGCATGTTTTTCTGACTGCGGAGCACGTAGTACGTATTTCTGAGGCAGGCAAATCCTCCAGGCAGTTCCTGCTACACGAGGCTGTTGAGTTTACACGATGTTGCCGAGGCAACTCCCTCCAGCCCGGGGGCATTTTGCTTGGAGGAGTTCGCTTCCAAGGGCAGCAGCGACCTGGGAAAGCAAACACAGCTGAACTGAACGGGCGCATCTTAAACTCTGATCACAGGACAGTTCCCCCAGCACCCAAAGCAAAGAGTATTTCTCTCTTCTGCTTACCTCCATTTATGCTTTTAGTACCTGAACTGTTTATAAGTCATTTTAACTTTGCAGTCACTCCCCTCATCTAAACATTCATGAACAGTTCTGTCTCCTTTCAGGCAGCCTTAAACAGCAAACTTCAAGGATTTTGTTTTTTTTTTTCCAAGTAGCAGAATGTGCTAGGCGGCAGGAAAGGATAAAAGAGACGGGCTCAGGCGGAGTTGAAAGGGTTTTGAAGGGAACTGGTTTGCTGGATGCCAGAAGGGCTCGGACGCTGTCCCCCGGGTCACAGCGAGAGCGGGGACACGCAGCCTGCTTTGTTTTAGGCTGGACCGGGGTCGCCTCAGCTCCCGGCTGACTGAAAAGGGGCGTATTACTCATATGTTTGCAGGTACCCGACACGACCGGCCTAACGGCGACAAGCTGCGATGCCAGCCACACACGCGGCACGGCGGTGACCCTCTCGGGCTGCCCCTGACGGAGCCGGGCAGTCTCTGGGAGCAGCCCACGCCGCCGCTTCGCGCCGCCGTGACGGGACCGCCCCGGCGCGCGCCTCCTCGGCAGCGCCCGTGAGGCACTTCAGCCCGCCGCGAGCGCGAGAGGGCCGCCCGGGTGTCCCCTCCCACGGAGGGCTGCGGCGACAGGGCGCCCAGCGGACGGGGCGGCGGGGAACCGGGCCGTGAGGGAGTCGTCCCAGGACGGGCTGTGAGAAGGTGACGACCAGCCCCCGGGCGGGACGGCTCGCACCGCCCTCCGCCGCTTTCCCGTGAGCCTCTGCGCCCGGGGCGGGGGGTGCCCCGGCAGCGGCGCAAGATGGCGGCGGACAGCGAAGTGAGTGTTTCCCCCTCTCCCCCCCTGCGCTCTCCGCCGGGGCGGTCTCCCCGCTCACGGCTTCTCCCGCTCTCTCCCGCAGCCCGAGTCGGAGGTGTTTGAGATCACGGACTTCACCACCGCCTCCGAGTGGGAGAGGTAGGTGCTGCCGCCGGTGCTGCTCCCCTCAACTCAGCGGGATCGCGGGGGTTCTGCCGTGTCTGCCCCGGCCCTCTCCTGCCGGGGGAGCCGGGTCCCTGCTCCGCCGCCGGCCTCGCCAGCCGGAGGGCCGCGTTGGCCGGTAGCCGGTGGCACCCGGAGCCTCGTCCCGGCTGTTCCGGCGTTACCGGCGTGTCTCTGCGGCGGAGGCTCAGGCCGCAGCGGATGAGTTGGTTAAGAGGATCTGGTCAAGCTGTTTCTGAACTTAGTGAAGGGTCTGGTTTAACGTCTGTTTGCAGGGGATTAGAATAAACATCTAGGAAGCTTTTGTGTTTTTTAAGTAGCTGCCTGATTATTAAAATAGTGATCTCATAGCTGAAGCCTTTAAAAGTTAGTAGAATAATATACAAGAAAACAAGGTGAAGAATGCTCTTGCGTTCTTAATGTATTATTTTTTAAAATGCTTTTTTACAATGACAGTGTCTATGACAGGAGACAGATTCTAAGCTCTGCATTTTAAATCTGAATTTAGTTTATAATTTTGTGTCAAATGCTTATTTATCTGTGAATAGCGCTCTTAGCAGTTGCTAAAAGTAACTGTCACCTGAAATGTAAACATGGGAGGACCATTTTATTTGTACAAGGAAGCAATTGTTCTATTATGATACTTTTTTCGTTGTTGTTTGTTTTTTATGTTTTATTTTTAAGGAATTCCGTAGTAGGACAGCATATTGCCTGCTTTTAGGGAGGTAAATAGTGTTCAGTAAATACTAATGCCTTTTCCCCTCCCTAATAGATTTATTTCAAAAATAGAAGAAGTATTGAATGACTGGAAACTTATTGGGAATTCTACAGGCAAACCTCTAGAAAAGGTCAGTTACTGCTTCTGAATTTTCTTTTAGAATTACTATTTAGTAATACCCATGTATATGTTTATATGTATTGCCATTTTCTTAGGTGTGGCAGATAGTGATTTGTATTGGGAAATTTTGCTTGTAAAAGTGGCAATTTGACAAACAGTTGCTGTAAATTTATTGGTGGGCTGTCTGCCAAACAGGCTATTTCCCTGATAAAGTTGGATCTTCATGTAAGGCCTGGTGATTTTTTTTTTTTATTCCCAGTTTTGAATCTGGAAACATGGGTGAAACCGTTCTAAATTCTTAAGGAGTTTCTCTTTGCCCTGACTTGTGCCTTTGTCATGCCTCACATACTTATGGTTGAGGTTTGTGTAGTATTACTTGTGACTCAGTGTATTTCATAGATTGGAGGGGATTTTTTCAAAGTCTAGTTAGAGCCTTTGTAGTGCTTTCGCAGTCCTGTACAATGCAAAGGAAGTTGCTGAGCTCTTCTGTATACTAGTGCAAATAAATTCAGCTCTTCTGGGTTGAATGGCTGCTGTGTTTCCAGAGGAATTTTATAGATCTTAATTTTAGTCAGGGTACAGAGTATTCGGAACAGAAACTTAGGTTATCTAATTAACTAGTTTTCTACCTTAGCTGTCAGTGTATTCCTACATGTCTTTTTTCTAGACCGCTCTTCTTGATTTCTAATGCGACGACACCCTTTACAGATCAAAGGGTTGTCCAGGTTGCTTTTTTTTTGTAGCAGCATACAATTCTGTACAGTGATGTTGATTTTTTCCTAGAAACTTTCCTATGCTGTATTTTTGTTTAAAAATTAACTATCCTTACATGCAGAAGTTTTGCAAATTATAGATACAAAATCATTTATCAGTGAAAGCGTATTTGAAGTAAATATTGAAGTAGTATTTGTGTAGAATGGTATAGGTATAGATAAAATCCCAGGTGGGAAACTTCTGTCTTTGGGCAAAGTTGAGGGTGCATACGCTTAAGATGCGTAGTTGCATATGAGAGGATATATCTGCCTCTTTATTGCCATGTAATTCTGAAGACTTCTCAGGGGGATATCTGGTCCTTGAAATGAACGGATTATTGGCAACATGGATTTTAGCATTCAGCTACCTTTATAATGAAGTGCTTTGAGAATTGCTTTTTTGAAATTAAATGATGCTTAGCTACTTATGAATAAATATTTAGCAGTAGAAAAAGATTAATAAATATTATAGATTGTGTAGGTAGTATACTTTTTAAGGCTTATTAATGTTAACCTAAATTTATGTGATCAAATAATATCTTATTTTATATGCAGGGTGTATATACCACAGGAACATGGGAAGAGAAATCAGATGAAATTTCATTTGCAGACTTCAAATTCTCAATTACCCATCATTATCTTGTACAAGAACCCAGTGACAAAGATGGGAAAGAAGAACTGGTAGAAGGTAGCTGATAGTTCTCTTACCCTTACCTGTAAGGATATGGCGAAAGACAGTTTCAGAATGTGGAATTCACAGTGCATTGATTTGCTTCTGTGTGAAATTTTCTGGGATCTGACTGATGGGTGTGAATCTGCCATTTCTGCCTGTAGTATGCTTTGCATTCAACAAGTTGCTAATATAAGTAAATTGTAAGTCAGCTGAACAGATGCTGATGCTCTTCTTGGGTATCAATTTTTTCCACAGATGCCCTTCCTCTGCCTATGCAGGACTTGCTGTGCATGAACAATGACTTTCCTCCTAGAGCTCACTGTCTGGTAAGATGGTACGTAAATAAGCATAGCAATTGAAAAATCTTTTGATGGCACGATCACTTGTACATTTTTTTTTTCCCATCAAGAGTTAAAGCTTAAGTAAAATGATTCTTTGTACTGGACACAGGAAAGGAGTGCAAAAAAAGTCCACCATAGTGGGCCTAGATTTACTTTTTTTTTTCCCCAAAAAATATTTTTTCCTGAATTTCATAGACTAACCAAGATTTATATTTGTAATACTCAGATGCATTCTTAAAGAGGAAAGCTGCAGCACCTTAAGAAACAACAACAACCAAATTCTTAGTAATGCAAATCTTTATCATGTTACAGCATTGTTCTAGAGAGATTGTTTTTATGTATAGTTATAGTTGTGATTAATGTCAAGTAAAAAACTCAGGACTGATAGACCTGGAAATCCTCACGTATTTTGAGTATGGTGTTTGAATGCTGTTAAGCTCTAGTAGTTTGTGATTTGAGAATCTGCAGCACTCCGTGCCCACTTAGTTCATGACCTCTCTGAAAGAGGTACTCACATCAAAATAACAAATTCCACAGTCTGTTGGTGACAATTTCGTTATTCATGTTACAATATTTCTAAAAATTCTGTGTTTCAGCTGGCTTGCTGAAAAATAGAAATGTGCTTTTTTTTCTCTCTCTCTCAAGGTATGGCTTACGTGAGTTTGTGGTTATTGCTCCGGCTGCAAATAACGATGCAGTTCTTAGTGAATCCAAATGTAACCTTTTGCTGAGTTCCATTTCCATTGCATTGGGGAACACTGGCTGGTAGGTAAAAGCATGAACCTTTTCACATGTCCAGGTAAAACTCTATCATACTGCTATTGTGAGGAAAAAGTATTAAATTGTTAGCAAAATATATCCAGAGTTTGTTGTATTTGCATCATCATATTGATACAGAAGGATTTAAAAAAAAATTTCCCATGGAAACTTTAAAAAGATTGGTTCAATGTGTTGTTTATATTCACTATTATTTAAAAACCTTAAAGGCTTTTAAAAGCTGCTAGAAGTTGTTGGAATGACTGGTATACAAAATACAACTTTTGGAAGAGGGATTTCTTCCCTGTGTATGGTATCAGTAACTTTCTAATCTTCCTCAAAAAATATGTAGACTGAAAATTAAGTAACTGAAGCCACGGATAGGGCTATGCTTATGACATGACCATTTGTTAGGTGTTCCATTTAATGGTGAAGTTAACAGTATTTTTCTTTTGATTCCTATTAAGCGTTAGTTTAAACTGTGTTCCACTAAGAGATAATGTATTCTAAAGAATCTGAAATTATGTTGAAGTTATGTTAAAATATTTAGCTAGTTTTAATGACTACAAGACAACATGACATTTTAAATAATCTGAAATATTCGTGTTTTATAGTCAGGTACCACTATTTGTACAAATACATCATAAATGGCGACGAATGTATGTTGGAGAGTGTCAGGGTCCAGGAGTTCGCACTGACTTCGAAATGGTTCATCTTCGCAAGGTGCCAAATCAGTACACTCATTTATCTGGATTACTGGAGATCTTCAAATCCAAGATTGTAAGTGCATCTGAATGTATACAACTGATATTAAGAATAATTATTTTATTACATGGTTGCTTGTAGATTCACTCCTATCTTCTAGGGATATTTTTTTTTTTTGTAAGGATGAGGCTTACGATGTCAATACCAATGAAGTCTTTTTACAGATATCGCCAGTGTCTAGCAATAAAGAGTGAAAATTGGTATGGGTTTTGTTCCTCACTGTTTCCATCTTCCATTTTCATTTTCCACTGACTTGTGAAAGAATGTGTCTGTTTTACAGTCTGCTTGTAACAACCCTCTCTTCGCCCTCCCCAAAACAAACTCTATTTTGTTATTTAAAAGGAGAAGGGAGGGTTGGGGTGGGTTTTTATTCTGATACTTTGTACCTCCCCATAGCTGTGTTAAGAGTGAAGAACAACATGATGAAATGTGAGGAGTGTGAGTGGATTGCTTGCATATGGAGTGGCATGCCTGACTGCAACTCTTCACAGCTAATACTGGTGGTTAGCAATCTCACTGAGGAAAAGAATCCTTAATGAAAACATAACACATTCTGCATCAGAGTTACTTCTGACCTACCAGTTAAATGGAGCATATGAATGTCTCATGCATTTTAGAAAGCTTACATGCTTACTTTTACCTGCGAGCGTCTTGTTGAGCAGTGGCTTTACTAGTAATACTTGGGGTGTTGCAGTTCTGATAAAATTAGCTCTCATACAAGCTATCATAACTAATTTATGTTCATGACTTGGGGTGTTTGAGAGGATGTACTCTTTACATTTAATTTTTTCTCTTAATATTTTCAAGGGCTGCCCTTTAACACCACTGCCTCCAGTTAGCATGGCTATTCGCCTTACCTACGTGCTTCAAGACTGGCAGCAGTATTTCTGGCCGCAGCAGCCACCAGGTAGGAGATTTGTGTCCTCAGAATAACTTGTTTTAAGATAAACAGTCAATGCTAAAGAAAACGTTTCTGTATCTTGCCAGAAGACTTAAAACATTTTCTGCATTACTAGGAAAGGCTTCAGTTACAACTGAGTACCATCCCACTCCCTGTGACAGGCTAGCAAGCTTAAAGCTGCTCTGAAGTCATGTCTGTGGCTTATGGTTATGACAGGTGTTTTGGTTAGGACTGTGCCTAGAAATATTTTTTTATTATCATTTAGAGATATAATGATACTTCTAAAATGGTAGTATCTATTTTGGAGAGAAAAGCGTGACTGATTGTGGGTCTGTAAAGAATTCTGCCCTGAATGCCATAGGGAAACTTTCACATTCAGGTCCTAGTAGGTTCTAGTACTTCACAGGAGTATTTGTGAATTATTTCCATAAAGTAACTGATTTTAATACTTCACTACTTAAGTGTATTAACAATGGGAAAAGGAGAAAATATTATATGGACCTCTGTTGAGGTAAAATTTTGGATTTTTTTTGTTGTTGTATACACAGTGCTAAATAAGCCAAGCGGTTGTTTTATTTTTTTTCATGCAGGAAAAATTTCTGATCAAGCCTTTGATTGTAGTAGCCTTGTATGAGGGGAAAAAGGGCAAAAGTAATGTACAGTCTTAGCACATCTGGTGTATGTACTTTAGATTTAAGTTTATGCTGTAGTGATGCTGTTTAGGAGAAATGGAGTGAGTTTGTTCACTTGGTAATCTCACAGTGAACTCTCATGCTTGCTTGGTGGTAACACTTTCTTCCTTGGGTGTCAGGGATTTAACAGACCTATTTATATGTAGATAGCATCAGAAAATAAATTATAAACTTCTGGCTCAAAGGTAGACAAATCTATAGGAAAAAGGTAGATGTTAGTTCCTTCTTAACATAATGTTTTTATTAGTGATGTGGTGTTTTAGGCACAAAGTGGTAGAACAATTCAAATGCCCAAGTTCTATTCTTGGCTTGGTAGTAGTTTTATGTAACAAGGTTAAAGTATTTAGGGCACACTTAGAGGGACAGAACCTGTGTGACCTTGGTCTGGTGACCTAATTGTCTGGCTTTCCTTTGCTTAAAAAAAAAAAAAAAAATTCTTACAGTAATCAAAGGTATGTTTTGAAGAAGTCTGTAGTGAAGTTGCTCCTGTGTGCTTTGTATGTAAGGAGTGTTGAAAATATGTTTAAAGAGAGTCCTGTTCTTTAGGGTCAGAGAAAATCAGTGCTTTTTTAGGTGATAGTTTCTCTTTTGTAGGGAAACCAAGTTTACCTAAAGAACTTGGGAAGCTAGTTCTACAGATTTTATTTTTTATTGTTTCTGCAGACACAGAAGTCAGTGTTTTCTGTAGTCTCTCTCTGCCTTGCTGTACTGAGTCAGGATCCCTGATTTGTGATGAATGAGTTGTACCACTCTGATCATATCTCTTGATGTGAGCAGTCTGAGTAAATTTTACTCTTTTAGAGGATTCTAGTTAAGGGAGCTAGTGGCATAGTGTATTGCAGAAACTGGAGATGGACCACATAATTTTTACTGCTGTTGCTACATGCAGTTGCGGTTTTATGTTCATTGTGAAGAACTAGACCTGTACTTTATTACCCTCACTCAATTAGCTCTTCTCAGATTAAACCAAAGAATTTAAATGTGTCTTTTATCTTCTCTGAAGAAGAAATTATGTAATTAAGTTATCCAAATACTTTATCTGTTCTAATACCTTAGTTGTTTTGTATGTAAACAGTTTGCCAGATGCATATAAAATTAACGATCAGATGCTGTAAGAGCATTATTATAATGGCATTACAGTACATTATTACCTGTTTACATTTTTGTTCAGTGAAGGCTGTCTATTTTTGGTTTATATACTTGAAGGATATAACATGGGATGTGGCTGAGGATGCTGGGAGGCATCTTTAAGTACCTGGGATTACAAGGAATCTCCCAGATCATTAGGTTAAGTCTTTAACTGCAGGAGACATATCACTCTTTTCATAAAATTGTCAACCTTTTAAAAGTAATTGGTTTTCCACTCTGCAGAGTTGCTCTCCTGGAGTCCCCCTTTTCTGCTTGGAACTGATTTCCTGCCTGAATATTTTTACAGCAAATTTGTGTCTGTTTGTTCTCGTGTCAACATTGGCTCTTTAAGGCTGCCTTTATAGCTATCATCTTTGCTTGTATGAAGGGAATCACCTTCCTTCAACACAGATGACAAGAATTACATGTGTCTTTTTGAATGTCTAGTTGCATGATGAGTTTCCAGTTTCTGGTAGAATTAATTACTTTGACTGTATGCTAGGATTGCATTTTCATAGCTCTGTCAGCTGTTCAGCTATTCTCTGGTCATCCTACATGCTGCACTCTTTTTACTGTGAAATTAAGATGATGTGCTGCTTAAAATATTCCATAAATTCTGTATGGAAAATGGATTGATCTGTTTTCAGATATAGATGCTCTAGTTGGGGGAGAAGTTGGAGGCCTTGAGTTTGGGAAGTTGCCGTTTGGTGCCTGTGAGGATCCTATTAGGTAAGATAAGAGTTCAGAACACTGTGTTTTATAACTTCCTTAATGAGGGACTTAAAGGGATGTTATTTCAAATCTTAGCTTTGCCTGCCTGTCGCTTAATACGTCCCTAACAGGTGATTTCATTATTCACATACATAAGAAACGTGTGAAAAGTAATGGTCTAATAGCAAATAAGACCCTTTGCAAAATTGTCTAATGATGTTCAGAATTCTAGCTCATAAATCTTTCACCATAAACTTCTGGAGTACTCAGTTTATCTCTGAAACTATTATGTTGAAATATACCTTAACTGGAGATAAACTTTAAAAATTATGTGCCTTGGACTCGCTCTCATCTTTTATTTTGACATTTGTAGAAGACTTACATTGAGAGGGTCTGTAAACTGAGTTCTTGTGATCTCTCTATGTCCTCTTCTGAACACTCCATCACCACTGAGCAAATCTAGGAAACAATGTATTTGTGTTTAGTGCTGTAGGCAATTTATGAAAGTTGTTATTTCCTCTATACCTGGATACCTAGAATACAATGCACATTTTTTCCTTTTATAGAGAGGAGTTGTGAGAGAGTCCTGTATGCCAGGTACTGGTAAAGTTTAGTGCAATACTGGATGACATGTTGTAGAATAACCAACAGAACGTACACAGCGAGAAAACTCATTGTGAACTCTTACATACATGCATATTTCTGGATGTAGCTGCAAAATACATAGAAGGACTTAAATATGAACTATCACAAATACCTTTCAAGATCTTAACTATGATGAGAGAACACTTCCTACTAGCACTGAAAGATGTAAATCTTGTTTTGTTTCAGTGAGCTTCATTTAGCTACAACATGGCCTCACCTAACAGAAGGTATAGTTGTCGACAATGATGTTTATTCGTAAGTATTTTATCTGAATTGCAAATATCCAGAAGTGTATTTTATTTGTTAACTACTGCATTTTAGTGACATCTAAAACGTTGTGTGTGGCTTTGTGTGTAAAGAGGACCCATTTTTCTACCCAGTTGGTAGAACATCTCATTTGGGAAAACACCTTTTGAAATGCATTTCTGTGTGAGAAAATATTGTATTGTAATCTCAACAGAACATACACCTCCATTTTTGGGCGTATTCTTGTGCTAGACATAGAAGTTTTGTATATTGCATATTTCTTGGAAAAGGTGATAGTGGAACGTGGAAAGCAAAAAATAATTAACTGATTGACATCCCTCTCCCAAAACCTGTCATCCAGGTTTTCTGCTGAGCCTCCTAAAGAGGAAGAACAGTGTGTACTGATACTTAAGAAAGAAGAAAAAAAAAGTGGTTTATTGTTTTAATTAATGCAGAAATGAGTTTTCAACATCAATACACTTTAAAAGAAGACAATTTAGTTGTAACTGAACTGTTTTCATGTGTTTGTTATTCATGTTATGTATGTATATGAGAACAGGGACTCTTGCTTGCATTTTAGAGTGTTTGTCATGTTCTCCTATGTAATGTGGTGTATATTATGGCTTCTGTGGCCTAACTGGCTATGCTATGACATTGCATTTATTGAGAATTTGATACTCATCTCTTGCATACTTATGGTGACAGCATGACACTTGTTTGTTTGTTTTTTTTTTTTAAAGTGACTTGGATCCTATTCAAGCACCCCAGTGGTCCGTGAGAGTCAGAAAAGCAGATAACCCTCAGTGTTTATTGGGTAAGACATTAGAATTCCCTGTCTTCTCTTATGGCTTTTAAGCTATTAAGTTGTGAAGTTAGGATCAAATTGTTGATTACCTGATGACCTCTGTTTCCTCACTCCTCTTATTTTTTTGAGTGGACAGTGTTTTGGGCTGCTTTACCAAGAACATAAACTTTGCAAAAACGTGTTTCCCTTGTAGGTTATTCTGTGTCTGTGTACCATGAACTTCATTGCTGTTCTTACTTCACCAGCTTCCAGAGATTAAGCATGTACTCTGTGTGTTCTGTGAAAATTTAGATTTCCTAGAAACTTTAATTTTCTTTTAAGTGCCTTCTGCATATATCCATTTCCTTAGTGGAATCAATCTGTCTGACAGGCAGGATTGGTACACCTGGAGAGCTGTACTATTGTCCGTCCTCGCCTTTTAGCTTGTGGGGAAAAGGGCTTCAAAATGAAAAAAAAATTATGTGCGGCGTAAGTTTCACCTTGCTTTGGGTGAAGAAGTGGATTAAACTGCATGCAGAACTGTGCTCTGGAGAGCTGGCTGATAGCTGTCTAGGTGTGCATTTTCCTAAGCTTTCATTATGTGGTTTAAAGATATTTGTGCTTCAGAACAAATTATCATGTTCTTTCAGATAAAAAGATAAAATTCACTGTCCCTTGGGCATCATTTTGAGAGTTAGTTTATTGTTCAATGAGATTTTAATTGAGTAGTTGTTCAGAAACTTTATTTCTCTTACAGGTGACTTTCTTACTGAATTCTTCAAACTCTGCCGTCGGAAGGAGTCAACTGATGAGATACTTGGAAGATCTGCATTTGAAGAGGAAGGAAAAGGTAAAACTAAAACCTTGTTGATTTGTGTTACTTGTTTTTAATTGTTTCATGTTATTTTACCTTCCCTATCCCCATTTCCTGGCTTCAGATCAATCAGTATTTCTACTTGTAACTCTTAGGCATTTTCTGTAATACTCCTAGGAATTTTCTGGTTAGTGTTACGTGCTATAATTTCTCATGAATTCTAGGCAAGCTTCCCTCCCAGAGGACAATTGCCTCTGTTATAGTTGGGTTATTTTTTCACTGGAAACCAAGAGTTTAAAATTTGACTAGTGTGTACAAGAGTTGGTTTTGAGCACACATCAGACAGATTTGTCTGTGTCATTTTATGTATTTTTGTATTTTTTCCACTTTTTTCTGCTTTTTGAAGTACTACGTAGTACATGTTTTGACAACCTGTTTAAAGAGTCTTTAAAAGGCTTTGCTGTCATCCTCTCCATTTTAAGGAATTACAAGGAAGAAACCAAAAAACCCAAACAAACCAAAATTATCTGGCCAACAGGTCAGACTTTGTCCCAACAGTACAGATCCTGACATCTTTTTGATGTCTCTGTTCCTTTCTTTCATTTTTCTTGCTGTATATGGTGAACATTCCCTTCCTGCCTGCCTCTTGTCACCTTTTCTTCCCCCCAAATGTGGCCTGTATCAATGTATTTTCTTTGGTTATACTTGATCTTAGTTTTGAAGGAGCTTGCTCGTTAGCTTAAAAAGGTGTTAGACCAAGTACGGTGTGTATTTCTCTCCTAGTGCTTGACATACAGTCTCTTTAGCCCTACTTCTCTCTTATTTCCTTGAAATGTTTCCCAATGTGAGGTTTTTCAGGCTGCTGGTAATTATTCACTTAAATTTGTCTGCCCTCTTTTTAACAACGTTAATTCATTTTATTGTGAGAGAGGTTCTAAATTTTACCAGCAGCAACTCTGGAAAAGATCTTTTGATTTGAGGAGTTTACCTGAGGACTCTAAACCAGAGTTGTGCTTACCCCATGTAAGGTCATATAACTAGTGATTAATACTGGATTTATTTAAATCTGGATTAAATACTGACTTATCTAAAACTTTAGCATATGTTTGAGCAGTCTTTGTTACCTACAATGTATTAGTTGGTATCATGTATAAACAAAGTTTAAACACTGGCTCTTCAGCAGGCTTTTGCTGATACTCTGCCAGTAATTGTCTGCAAGTATGCAGTAGTACTACAGTAGGTGGCAGGCACTACCTATAACCAACTCAGTCTAGACTTCATTCAGTCAATTAAATCAAGGACAATCTGTGACTCCTTTGTGACCTCATTCTGCTGCTTATCTTTGTGGCTAAGAATGGTGAATATCGGGTATGGAACCTGACAGCACAGGGGTGTAGCTCTGGTTAACAGGGTGTTAAAAAACAATACAAGATAAATAGACTGAATATGACAGATGAACTTTTAAAGAGAGATGGTCTTGTGGGTTTTTTTCTTTTGTTCTGATTATTTTTATTTTATTTTATAGAGGTTGCTGATATTACCCATGCTTTGTCGAAGCTCACAGAGCCAGCACCGGTTCCAATCCATAAATTATCAGTCACAAATATGGTTCACAGTGCAAAGAAAAAAATTCGCAAACACAGAGGTGTAGATGAATCACCTTTAAACAATGAAGTTCTGAACACTATTCTTGTGGTAAGTGAGCTGTCCATGTGCATTAAATTAATATAAAACATGTATTTCATGCTTCCACTGATGCATTTGATTTATAGTTTATAGCAGAATTATAAATAAAAGTGTCAGTTCCATTACATGAGTTGCTTTTATCAGCTTTTGGAAACAGCCTAAGTTGTTACAAGTCTGTACAATGTAAGTGGACTGCAAATGAACTCTGGACTCTGCTGACAGTTTTAATTATAGGGATTGCTGGTATGTAACCAGCAGTAGCTTTATGGAGAAAGTGGGAAAAGCAGGAAAAACATACTGATGGAAATTTGGATTTTTTTTGTTTCTTCAAGTTCTTATTTCCTGATGCTGCTGACAAACTCGCAGATGGATTTGAAAGCAGACCTAGCACTTCAGCAGGAAACAATCCTCCACCAGAGAGCGAAGATTATGTAAGTTTTACTGACTGGCACTCAGGAGAGAGAGAAAGCAATTCTGAGTGTGTGTTCATACAGACTTCGCTGTGGTTGCCCTGTGTCTTGTAATAATAGATAATTTTTGGAAAAAGAAACTTACCTTTGTGGAATCTCTAGGTAGAAATAGTGATTTTTATTTTTTATCTTGTAATTTCTTTTTATTTCTTCCAGAGACTGTAATGGTTGGTATCTTATACTTACAGGCTTAAAATGTTAGTTAGCCACTTGTATTGACGAAGAGGAAAGACATCATATGATTTTGGAAAAAATGCCATGGTTCGCATTTCCTGCTTTCTTTTATTTCTTATGTAGAATCTCTTCAGTCAGTTTAAATCTGCTCCTTCTGATAGTCTGACGTACAAACTAGCTTTATGTCTTTGTATGATAAACTTCTACCATGGGGGAGTAAAAGGAGTGGCACACCTTTGGCAAGAATTTGTGTTAGAAATGCGCTACAGATGGGAGAACAACTACCTTATTCCAGGGTAAGATTTTTTTGTTGTTGTTGCTTTGTCATAGAAAATGTTCTTTGTTTCAGGAACAGAGGGAAAAAGAAAACCTTACGTGAATGCTTGGCTTCCAGTTTATCACTAGACAAAAATGAAGAAGCTAATTTAGGGAGAAACACCTTTGCTTTGTGGTGTAGTTTCACCACTTTTCTAAGGGAGCTGTTCCAAGTTTCTGCTGGTGTAATAACCTTTTCAGGCAGCTAATGCTGTCTCGGGTATTCCAGCCCTTCCAGACTGTCTGCTGCAGCAGAGCTTGTTGCAGACCAAACAAAGGGTTCTGTTAAGATGAGGTATCAATGTAGAGCAAAAATATATCCTTTTTTTTTTTTTTTTTTTAAAATGGGATGGACTGGCCATTTATTCACTAGTTTGTACTTTCAAATGGTTACACTAACAGATAAAATAGTTGAAATATATAGAGATCACTCTACTGTATCATTGCAGTTTTAAAAATAAAGTCAAAGGTGTTTCATTTTTGTTGAAAACAGTTACCCTTCTAACTTCCAAACGGAAAACTGACCTGGAAATGCAGGGCATGTCTGTTTCGTACTAGTGTGAATGATCTCTGAGCTTCAGAAATGACCTCTAGGAAATAAATGTAGTTTAACTTCTGGGCTTATTCAGTCCCTAGCTCGTTTTCTGAGACCATAGAAGAGCTGCATTGTTGAAATGCTGGGGGTGGGTTCAGTGTGGATATTTGCCCCTCTTTTGGATTTCATATGATTTAAGACCACATGTGTTTGAAAGATTCAACTTTATAATTGATAATGGTTACACTTCTACCTTTTGTTAGATTAGCTAATGGCCCTCCAGATCTGAGATGCTGTTTACTGCATCAGAAACTTCAGGTAAATATCCCAAATTTAAGAATGATTTTTCTCCTAAGGAAACTGTCAAAATTATAGCAATTATTAGCTAAATATATTGTTGTTATAGTTTTAGTTATGCTTATATTTTTGGGTCTGGACTTCATTTTTTGGGAAAATCTTTGTTATAGCAGTAAGTTCAATGGAATCGTTATCTTTTAGAATTGTAAGAGATTTTTGGTGACTCTCCAAGTTTTTCTGTGACGTTGTTTCCATAAGAGAGCTAATTGCTAAACAATTTTTTTTCCTTCAACTTATTAGATGTTGAATTGTTGCATTGAAAGAAAGAAGGCAAGAGATGAGGGGAAAAGGGGGAGTGTGGCTGATCGTTCACCTGGTGGTACTTCTGGTGATGCTGGAAAAGGAGCAGACCACTCTGGAGATAACCCTGATAAGGAAAAAGAAGTTGGCAAGTCTTGGGAATCATGGAGTGACAGTGAAGAGGAATTTTTTGAATGTCTGAGTGACACAGAAGATCTTAAAGGAAATGGGCAGGAAAATGGAAAGAAAGGAGGAGCAAAAGAAGGCAACAAAGAGCCTGTAAATTTAAAACCAGAAGGTCGTCTGCATCCACATGGAAAGCTGACGCTGCTACATCCAGGAGAGCCTCTCTACATTCCAATAACACAGGTTAGGTAGCAAGAGCTGAGCCAGCTGTGCGATACAACTCTCGTGCAATATGGCTCATACCTAGGACTGAGAAATTGTATATAGTTTGCAGGTTACAGCCTTATCTGTTGTTAAAATTGCTAAGTATTTTTGGCCTAAGACCTTGTTTTCCATTTTTAAAACTTGATGAGGCTGTTAAACTGAAATCTCACGTGCTCTTTGTTTTATTTGAGAATGGGTCTCCTTACCAAATTTCACTCCAAACAAATTTTTTCAAACAAGAATTAAGCAGTCTTGCCTACCTTAAATTTGGGTTTCTTTTTATTTCCAGCTCGTGAGGCATCTTCCATCCCTTTCTTTCCTGTAAAGTAGGAACTGCTGTGGTCCTTCCACCATGAAGGCTACTAGCTGACTGACCAGAGTACTGGATCAGTTTTGCTGCTATGTTTTTTGGTGTTTTTTTTCTTTTTTCTTTTTTCTTTTTTTTTTTTTTAAAAAAATAACCATTTCTCCACTCATATCTAAAAGGCCGTAGCCATCAGTTTTTGGTACCATTGTCTAAAGCAGGTTTCTCATCAAACAACTAGAAATGTTACCTGACGCAGACTTTCTTGCAGAGTGACTAGGGATGAAATAGGAAGCAGTGGTGTCAGAAGAAGTCGTTTGAAATCAGCCATGCATGAAGAATACAGTATTTTTCATTTCCTTGAGAGAAATTATTTTTAATGAATGTTGCTTTGTGTGGGTAAAAGGTACGAGCAGAGTGTAGTCAGGAAAAATGTTGTCAATTAATTATGTGCTGACAGTATCAATGGCAAAAATTGTACATTGCTTTAGGTGGATTTTCATCCATCTCGACAAAACAGTATCAGTCAAACACTTCCTGGACTTCATCTGGATTTTGGCATTTTAACGATATAACCTTATGGTGTTACTTCATTCTCGGGTTGTTTTCTTTTTAGTTTCTTTTTTTTAGTGTCTTCTTCAGATGCACAGCTTTAGGCTAAACAGTTTAAGCAGTAGAAAGTTATTATTTCCTTTGAGTACAAATAAAATAGAATGAACTTTGGGTGACAGGGAGCTTTGGTGAAGGGCTTAAGCTTAAGTCTTAAGCCCCTCCTTCATAAGGGCTAAGACTAGGAGAGGCTATTTGTCAACTTGCCTTTTTCCATGTTTCAGGAACCAGCACCCATGACTGAAGATCTGCTGGAAGAACAGTCTGAGGTACTGGCAAAACTAGGGACGTCAGCAGAAGGTGCTCATCTTCGGGCACGCATGCAGAGTGCCTGCTTGCTCTCAGATATGGAGTCTTTTAAGGTAGTACTACTTCAAGAATTCTGTGATACTGCTTTCTTCTTAATTAAATTATCCCTTGAGCAACTTTGAAGGTTTTTCTGACAAGTTTTCCTCCACAAAACAGTTTCAAAATAGCTTAAAGTTGAAAAACCTATTGTTAAAACTCTTAAAATGTTTTCAAATCTATGACTATACAGTCTATTATGCTGTAACATTCCAGTAAATTTGCACAATGTCTGTGAGAGGGGAAAAAAACCCCAAAACATACAGTTGATAAATGGGGAGTTAAAACTCTGACAAGCCCGAACAAAATGATGTCAGAAGAAAACTGACCATCAAAGTCCTTAATCAAAATTACATGTCTCTCCCTGCCACCACCTTGTAGCTTTCGTTTAGTGTCTCTTACCTGTACTTCCCACTGTGTCTAGCTTTGTAAAACACACCTTTAATTGGACTCCAAATGGATAAAATGTAAAGGTGGTGTAAAGAAAAAAAACCCTATTAATATGCTCACCATTCTGTATTTGGACTTTGGGGAGGTGGACATAATTTTTCTGCGTAGTTGAAGATGTTTTGTTCTTTAGTGGGAAGGGCAAGTTATCACTATTTAGAAGCCCTATACAGCTGTTCATCAAATTGGGACTGGACTAGCTGTGGTTTTGGGCAATTTGTTCCATTTCTTTTCTGAGCTCTGCAGAGGGAGCTAAGAGCACGTACATTGCTGTCATCAAAGGATCTCAGAGCTCTAAAGATTGGAGCTTCTGTCATGAAACAGCTATTTATTTTTTTTTTTAACTATTGCAGTGTTACTTTGTAGTAAAAGGATACCCATGTACTGTAGATTAAGAGTATGACATATCAATATCAGTTTATTAGCAGTGACTCGTCATATTAGATATTTGTAGCAGTTTTATTTCTATAGTGGAAGTCATCTAAAAACTCAAGAATATAGAGCCATAATTAGAAGCAGAAGTGCATTCGTGATAGGTACATTGAATAGAAAACTGGGTTTCCTTTTATGTTCTAGACCTATGGATGTATTTATTTGTGTTGACGTTACATCTATGAAAAATGAAGTTGTTTTTGTTTGGGGGAGATTTTTTTTTTTAAAGTTCCTTTAAGGAAGAAGGTGAGTTTTGTTACTGGAGCGTTAAAAGATGGAAAGTCAGTGCTGAAAGCGTATTTATGCAGCCCAGTGATTCTTTTAGGATTGGGCTTCTTTTCCTATAAGTCTTTAATGGTATAAGCTTATACATAAAAAAATTAGTGAAAATTCATATTTATTGCATATATCAAGTACCAGATAGGAGCTTGACTTAACACTATAATTCTGATCTTGCCTGAAATAAGTGATGAATGTACTGGTCTGGGGGGATAAGAGGAAGGTTTCTTTGTTTTTGTTGATGGTGTGAGGTTTCCCCCTGTCATTGTCTTGATTTATACTTACTTTATCCCCTCACCTCCCAGGTCTCTTTTCTAGTGTACGGTTTGCTTACTGTGAACAGAATTCCCTGCATTTTGGCTCCTAGCCTGTGGTCTACCCACTAAACCATATTGCCTTCCTACCCAGGTTATTATGTTTTTATAGGATTTTTCAGGCACAAATGTTATCTCCTCTTCGTTCCAGGCAGCTAATCCTGGCTGTTGTCTGGAGGATTTTGTGAGGTGGTACTCCCCTCGGGATTACATCGAAGAGGAAGTGGTTGATGAAAAGGGGAATATAGTAATTAAGGGAGAGCTGAGTGCCCGAATGAAGATTCCGAGCAACATGTGGGTGGAGGCCTGGGAGACAGCAAAACCAGTCCCAGCCCGGAGGCAGAAGAGACTCTTCGATGACACTAGAGAGGCAGAGAAGGTAAAAAGCTCTGTGGGTAGTGATAGTCTGATCTATGAAACTTAGAGCAGCCCTTCCTTCTTCCTCCTGCAAGATTTAGACATTAACGTGTTGTTGCACTATATTTTTGGAGTTATTAAACTGTTTTGTACATGGCTTAGGGTTAATCAGAAATTCTTGCTGCCGTACAAGTGTGTTTGAAGTATCTAAAACAATTAGTGTGTGGAATGTGACTTCACAAGCTGTATTACTTAGGTACTTCTTTGAATTATTAGTAAATAAACCAGATTTTTATCTGCATGTATGCGTTAGGAAACTAAAGTGTTCCTCACACATAATTATTTTTAGTGTTATTCTAACCTGTTGGGACTGTAAGCGATCACTGAGGATTCATGTAAAAACTACCTGTTGAGTCCTGTCTTACAACGGTGCTCCCTTCTTGTGAATTCTTCAATGTAGGTCCTCAGCTTTCATAGTTAAGCTTATCTTTGGGAAGTAATTTTAATTACTAATGTATTAAATTTTCTAATGTTATAGGTGCTTCATTATCTTGCAGTTCAGAAACCAGCTGACCTTGCAAGACATCTCTTGCCTTGCATCATCCATGCAGCTGTACTCAAGGTAAAGGAAGAAGGTAAATAATGTTTAATAAATTATTCAATTAGTTTAGGGTGAACACTGATGCAATAATTACAACTTGTTCATTTCTCTTCCTCCTGATAGAAGCACTAGAAGATATATCTTCAGTTAAGAAGATTATTAAGCAGATAATATCCCATTCCAGTAAAGTTCTACGATTCCCCAATCCAGAGGACAAGAAGTTGGAAGTAAGGCTTTTGTACTGGCTGGGGCTGAAAACCTAATAGACTTTCACACTGTTCATGGGAGTGCTAGAAGAACATCTCTTTAATTTTCACTTTTATTAAACTCCTGCAGGAAATCATTGCTCAGATTATGAGTGTGGAAGCTATCATTGCCAGGGCCCGGTCTCTGAAAGCAAAATTTGGGGTAGAGAAATGTGAAAATGAGGAGGAGAAAGAAGATCTACAAAGGTGACTGATGATTTTTTTTTTTTTTTTCCCCCACCCCCTGCCGTGTTATTTTGTTTTTCCTCTGATGCCCTTTTTTTGTAGCTTCAAAATTTAGGACAGATGGAAGTGGTGAAAACGCAGAAATACTAAGGAACCCTTTTTAGTAGCTGTAAACATTAGGTGTCCCTCTCCCTAGGCTGCCTAGAGATGTTCTGTGTGGGCACCCTAAATGCCCCTCTAAGTAACCATCTCTTTGAAAACATGTGATACAGATTATTTTAATGGAATTTGGTTTTATCTTGACAGTACTGGGGATTTCATTTATTTTTTCATGTACGCAAAAGGTACATTTGATGAACTGTTTTTACAGTAGAGGTGAACTTAGAAGGACTAGGAATTTAGTATTTTCTATAATGAATATGGAATGAACTACCCCCCCCAAAATTACATTTTCTTATTCTAGTCTCCTTATGGTTTTGAAACACACTACTGAGGAACCATATGAATGAAAAGCGACAAGCCATGTTCCATTGCTTCACTACCTGCTGTCAGATTATTTACTCCTTGGTGCTGTGCTGAGAGGGAGAGAGGACATTTTGGTAGTATGCGTTGGGAGTTCAGAGGAGCGATGTCTGACCACAGCAGTTATCTTTGGGCTCAAAACAATTGTCATGTTGTTAATTCTTCTGTGTGGTCGACACCATGAAGGCTTTTAATGTTGAATTTATACGTCTGCATTAGGAGCCTGGGTTCCATTTATAGTTAATTGAGAGAAGTAGGTCCTTTCAGAGGCTGAATGGCAACCTAGGTGTTAATTGGCCCTGCTGCTGGAGTTGCAACGCAAGCAGCTGTATAATTCGGCCTTTCCTGGCCTTACGTGGGAGGCTGCTGCGTTCAGCTGAGTTTTGACCTACGTTATCTGTGAAAGAACAGCTGCTTGTATTGGCATGAAAGAGCAACAAGGTAGGAGGGAACAACTGAAGGCTAAGGGGTTTAGTCTTTAGGGTAGAGGGAAAGGAGTAAAGGGATGAAAAGGTGGTGATAGTGTTTGGGTGGGATGCTGAGAAATGTCAGGGGTGTTTCCTTAAACTGAGAACGGAGACCTCTTGAGAGTGTCTGCGAGTTCTCGGTCTGTGCAAATGATGCGAGGTGGAGACCTCCTCATGGGAAACAGTTCTGGTTTTAGATTAGCAAACTGGACACAGCTGAGAACGAAACATTCCTTTTTTCTTTTCAATAATTTGTACCACCAGATTCGTAAACTGTCTCCTGGAGCAGCCAGAAGTGTCGGTTATTGGTGCAGGAAGAGGACCTGCTGGCAGCATTATTCACAAGCTGTTCGTGAATGCCCAGAGGGTAAGAGAGAGCTCGTGATGGCTTTGCAGACACTTCCAATTTAAGCAGTATGAGGCAACAACTTATCATATGATGCCAGTTTATTTTGTCTGCATATATGCATGTATTGTCATAAATGTGCTCGAGGGTTTTTTTGTGACGTTCAACATGATTCTGGCAGTAACAGAACCTTGCAAGATGAAAGAAGAGTAGATTACCTGGGACGTGAAACAATTAAAGCCGTCTGGGTAGACAGAGGTGTCATTAATGTTTGATTTACCCCAAATGGTAACAACAGTAATGCTATTACAGCACAAATTTCTGCCCTATTCAAGTTAACACAATATAGGCAACATCACAGCGAGAGCAATCAAGCGTGTTGATTGTTTCACATAGGAATGTAGAGAAACACGTCATAGTGTTAAATATTTTAGGAGTAACTTTTTAGACTGAGGCTTATACTTGGAATACTTGAGATTTCTTCTGTGGAAACTAGCGTGCTCAGGAAGAGTGTCAGTTCTTTTTCAGTACAACTCTGCGTTCCGTTTCCTTATTGCCAGTCTTGCATCTGTTTTCTGGAAACCCTTCCCCAGCCTGTATTGGCATAAATATTCCTTTTTCCTCTTAAGCAGTCTTTGTAATAATTAGCCTTAAAGTATTGGTTTCCAAACTTCTTGGACTGCAGTCAGCCTTCAGTTTCTGTCAGAATTACACTGTTCGTAGCAGCGAATTATCTAACTAAAATATAACTACAGTGCTAATAACAAGGTAGCATAGTATTGCAGGCATCTTAGAGCCTGAAATGCTGCTTGGAAATCATTGCTGTAAAAATGTTGTGATTGGGTATTAAACACTTTTAAGATATGGATGCTTTTATAATCTGTATTTTGCAACTCAGCATAAAAAGGACAATTCTGAAAACAGACTATGGTTATTCTGAGAAATGAAAATCAGATCATTTATTTTATCCTTCTAGTCTCTAGGGAAAATCTGGTTGTAGATCTGAACACCTCAACCAGCCTTACTTACTTGCCTGTAAAGCCTATGATTGTGCCCCACAGGAGTGTGCAAGCGCAGGCACTTGCCTTTTTAATAGCGAGGCATTACGTTTTTAAAGTTAAGAGTTTCTAGCATTGATGTTCGATAAAGATGCATGTAGATATCTAGGGGTTTGTTTCTTTTGAAACATCAGTAACTAAAGCCAGGATACAGATACTCCCACTGATAGCTGGTCACTGTTAATTAAGACGTCTTGGTGGGGCAGGAGCTAACGTGCTACAAAAAAACCCCTTGTGTTTAATCTACCATGAATTTCAGTAGAGAGCTGCTTGGTAAATATGAAGTCAAATGACTTCCTTGTTCATTACCTGTTGAACCTGGACTCCTCTCTGTGAGTTGTGTAAAATGTGTTGTTATATGCTCAAGTTTTCTCTGGAAAATTATGATAGCAAATGCATGTTCTTGGAAGTAGAGTGCATGATGTCTCTTAAACCTACAATCTCCTCCTAACCTCTTGGAAGTCACCTCTGACTTGCCTTTGTTTCTGTCTTTCATCATTGGTTCTTTTCTCATCCCTTTCCAAGCTGACTGAATCTTCTGATGAGGTAACCAACTTTGTCCCTCGTTTCCCACTCATCTTCCCTAGCTGCGTAGTTGAACCTTTTGGTAGATACAGTACAGCAGCCTGATTATTTTTCAAAGGAGGCTGGCTGGGCCTCGTGTAGCCACAGAGAGCTGAGGAGAGAGCCCTGCTTGAGAAGGGAGCGTTTCGTCCGGTCAAAACCCTCGCTTCCCGCTGTCAGAAAACCAGGGGCTTAGGCTGAGCTTCACCACCCACACATGAAGGTTCTTCCATTTGATTGTGCGCGCTTTATTTCTTGACATCCCATTAGTGTCTTGCTCTGTGTACACATAAAGCCTTTTGATGTGTTTACCATTTTTAATCTTCCTCTGTTCCTCTTATGAAATATTTTCTGAATCCTAATTTAAGAAACAGCTTGCCCTGTAATTATACCTCTGCTCTTATTTAAGGTTTCAGCAGTGCCTCCCCTTGATGAAGAACTGAGGAGATCGGGTTCAGCAGAGGAGCGCAGACTCAACGCGGGGGCTGTTTCAGATTTCCCACCGCCCACGGGTCGCGAGGTGATTTTGCGCACAACTGTCCCCCGCCCCGCACCTTACTCCAAACCGCTGCCCCAGCGCATGTACAGCGTGCTGACGAAGGAGGATTTTCGACTTGCAGGTGCCTTTTCAGCAGATACAACGTTCTTCTGATGTAACCAGCTGCATTATCTTGTGTGTCTTCACAAGTAGAATGCTGTCCATTTTCCTTCGGGGAAGCTAACGCTTACAGCTGGATGGGCTTGTGGGGAGGAGACAGTGCGGTCAGCATTAGGGGCTGAGTGTCATGTTCGAATCAGCAGCCGAGAAGGATGCCTGTAGCAGTGCTGACTTGGAGGTGGGGAACGGCTGCACAAGTAGTTTTAATCGGATCTTTGGGGAAGAAAGTTTAGCAATCTCCTCACTGTCCAAAGGGAGCGTATTATTTTTTTTGCATTAGCTTAATAGTGGACATGAATGGGCCGTATGCAAATACTTCATGTTGAAATTCATGCAGAATGTGCAGCTTTACAGTTCTTAATCAGACTTTACCAAGTGACACTAGTCTACTTAAATTGCTGTGCAAACATTAAGTAATTTGTATTTATTGCTAATCATAAATATTGAGCCCAGTATTTTTTGGTTAATTGCTAAGGTGCAAATACCTCTAAGATACTCTTAATTTTATTTAAAGTATACAGTACGTTCTAGTTCATGCTAAGCCCTGCTAGCATTGCAGCAGTTGGCCAAAAGGAGCTTGTCTTGGACGCTTCTCTCAAACAGAACTAAAGGTATTTGGGGCTGTAGGTGGATAGTAAGCCTGCTGGCCCTAAGGGGACCATTGATGGTTCTGGAAGCTTTGGCCCTTGCACGCAGGGAAGGATAGGAAGCTGTGTGTAAATAACAGGTACAGCGGCCTTTCACTGTGAGCAACGTGCAGGTATTTACAGAGACCGTTTCAATGCCTACTGTGTCTTTGAGCTGATACGCTGAAACGATTCTATCACCTGCTGTAAACCAGCCCCATGGGATATCACGCAAACGCAATGACCCGTATGTGCCAGTGTTGCTTTACAGTCATCTTCCTGTGGTTGAGTGAGCATCAGCAAAAGATCAGCGTTACTTTAGAGAATGAAATGTAAAAACAGCTACAGTATTGTTGACATTATTCAATAAATCTGAACTTATTGGCTCTCAGACTTTTTTGGGTACTAGCACTGGTTTTGTGAAAATACTTTTAAAATGTCATCCATGCATGATTTGAACACAAACATCACGTAACACTTTTTCAGGCAGTTGCCTACAGGTGTTTGTGTCCTTGCTGGCAAGGTCCAGTTAGGTCACTCTATAGAAAACGGTGCATTCACAACACTACCTTGTCTTAAATCTTTAACTGAGAAAAAGAATGTTTAAAACTTTAAGAATTTTTCCCATAAGGATAACTGAGAAAGCTTATTTTAACTAGATGTACTTGAAATTGCAGTCATGTACTTTCAGAAGATGCATAGTGTATAGATGCGCTTTATCAACTTACTACTGCCTGAGGGCAGAGAGAGACTGATAAAGCAAAAAAAAAAAAGATCACCAGGAAAAAGAGAAATGTATTTATTTGAAATAACCGTAAAGAAAGCCACACAAACAGTCCAAAAGAACCAGCATCTCTGCAGTCTTGTTAAAGGGAATGCACCTGTGGCATGTGCCAGAAACTACCTTTGATGAGATAATTCGTAATATTTATTGTTCCCTATCATGAATAAGGTTTTAATACAAGCTGGTTTAAGTAAAAAGAGATTAACAGACATTAATTCTAAATGCCAGAGTCTTGCAAGTCAGGCCCTGTGCCAACAGGAGGCCTCTCAGGGCTGATCAGAGCATTCCCAAGGCTGCTGTCCATGTTTTGTAGGTATGAGACAGTTTTAGAAGAGACAAATCACTTACTTAGGCTATTCTGTCAAAATAGAGATCAGAGCCTGTATTTTCTCCAGTGATTTTGATATGTGAACAAAGAAAAGAATTTAAGCTAAGCTGTCTATCTTCTTGGTCCATGATGTCCCCAGTACAACTGAACCCTTTAAGGCTAATGAAAGTTTGAACAGAACTTCCTGGAATTCTTGCAGCTATAACTACACTGTAACAGGAAAACAGTAATGCTTCAAAATTGCATTAAGGTTACCCGCAGAAATTTAGCTTTAAACCACAGGGTCATAAAAATATAACCATGATCAAGTATCTGGGATGCACTCACCCAAGGCCCTCTGACAAGCCGTGTTACAAATGATTTCTTGGGTTTAATTCCATATTTTCTTCCCTCTACCAACAGCATGATAGCCTACAAAGATTATTATTTTTTTTTTAATCAGAACATGAGGAAAGCTATGTACCTGTGCGGGTTTCTGAGGCATAATGTAACTGAATATATTTTGCATTTTTTACATCTTCACAAAGAATTTTGTGATATCACAGCCGTACTTCATAGCTAAAGAATGTCTCTTCATCTGGCTTCTTTCCTTGGCCTGTTTTGCAGTTCTCTGGAAAAGAGAAAGATAGGTCTGTTCAGCAGGTGGTGTTACTTGGCAACAGTGTGCTCAATGGGAAGCATTAGTCCACAGTTAAACTTCAGCCTAATTTTGTAGTAGACAACATAATAAAATGCAAAATATGGGAGGAGGTTTCACCCTGAGGGTGAGCAGGCGCTGAGCGGGGCAAGATGGTGCAGGACTGCACAGTGTGGTGCTGAGCAACCTGCTCTGACTTTGACACTAGCCCTGCTCTGAGCCCTGGGGTCAGGCTGCGTTACCTCGAGGGATCCCTGCACCCAAAATACTTCTGTGATGTGGTAAATGCCACCCCAGTGCACATTGCACAAGGTTTCCCTGTGAGAGGGGAAGGATTTCTGACCGTGCCGTACTGACCTCTCTGTGGCAGACCGTACACAGAGTTTGAAGGTTTTCCAGGGAGCACTGTCCTCCTCCACTGTAAACGGGCTTGATATGGTCTGCCTGCCAGAACTGGCCTTCTGTCGGGTTTGTTATAATTTCATTTAACTGCAGTAAACAAAGGACATGACACTAGAAGCGTTAGATATTCCTTCTGAACTACAGGTGTGTTCTGCTGTAAGAACAAGTAATTCAGGGAATTATTATTATAATTCATAGTTTTCATAAGAGAAAGAAAGCGTTAGTATTTTTTTGTTACTCCCGCTGGACAAGCAGACTGTAAATTTCATTGGCGTATTCTCACCGAGCCTGCAGTGCGCTGATGCACATGGCAGTGAACGGTGGCAGTTTGTAATGCGTTTTGAGGTGATACTGAGAGGAGCTGTGACAACTGGCTTTTGTTAAGCTCCTACCAAACATTCTGCAAAGTAGGAATGACCTAGTACTACTAGACTACATCCATTCTTACGTTGTTTCATAACCATAAAGTTTGTTAACAAAGTGCATTTCAAATAAATCTGGCTGCAATATTCACATTCCTAAGGAACCTGAATTCTGATGCCTGTGCCTTTCAGCAATGACAAATGTGTTAACAAGACATTAGGTTTTTTTTGTGTTTAAGATGTTGTTTTTTCTTATGCTGCTGTTGATGCTAGGTTAACCTTCCATCTTCAACCTGTAAGACCATCATCTTGGATTTCTCTGAGCTGTCTGCTACGGGAATACACAAATTAGCTGTTACTGCTTAAAAATCAGTATTATTACCTGTCCAAGTGGAAGGTGAGACATCCAAGAACTCTCCAGAAGTTTCTTACGCTGACTCTTGGGCGCATCTCTGATGCTGAGATAAAGCTCCTGGGCATTTTGATTACAAAACTGGCAAACACCGTGTTCGATTTCAAACACTTTAGTCCTAAGGTAGCTCTGACTAGAGCGAATTGAGAAGTCCTCCTGGCAAGCATGAGAGCAGAATCGCGTGTCCCAAGCACGGGCCTGGCAGCCTGGGTCCAGCTGAGCTGTTGGCTGCTGACAGCTGAGACAGAGTGGGTTCCCTTGGCTGTCCAAGGCTTGCAGATAGCCTTTGGATAGGGAGGAGCCTTCAGCTTCCCTCTGCTCTGAATGAAGAACTGATGGGCCTTTTCCGTTTTCTGAAAGCAACCTGTTTGCAGAGAACAAAGTAGAGTTGTTAATGAAGGAGGTATTCAGCAAATAATTCAGTAGGTTTTTATGCACTGTATATTTCCATTAGATATCCTTTATGCTCTGAAATACCAATTTCCGTTGAAATAATATCTTATCTTGCTCAGGTTGATACTTGCACAGTGCAACCATCTACTTGGTTTATGTTTCCATTTTTGACAACAGACATTTTTCTTTTGCACATCTGACTACATTTACAGATGCACACTGAATTATTAGCTGAAACAATGCTGTATTTATAAAGAAATGGTGGCTTCTAGCAGGCACGTACACATATAAATGTAAAAGGTTTCAGCCCCCTCTTTAACAGAAGTAAAAAGCCAAAGAAAACATCCTGGTTTCTCTATGCAAATTTCACGGCTACCTAGCAGTTTCCTACTCTAAACAAGGCCTACCTCCAGGCAGGGTACACACTGCTTGTTTAACAAAAAATTCTAAAAGGGCATTTTCTGTCTAGAATTTTCGTGTTCTTTTCTCCCTTTTCCTAAATTTTGAGGCAGAATAGAAGAAAATTTGGTGCCCCCAATTTGCTGATGACCTCAGAAACAGGCCTGAGCTAACGTACTTTTTTCCTTAACCGAATCATGTAACTGTTTTCTTGTTTCGTTTTAATCAGACTCAGTTAATTAGCAGCTATATCAGCAGACAACAGATGTAATCTAAATTGTTGTAAGAATAAAATGTAGCTCATTAGCACTACAGCAAGCTTCTTATCTAAACACTGTACTTCAGCAAGGTAAACACTCATAGCAAATAATTTTCTACCTTAAAAAAAAAATCTGGGGAGAAACAGCTTAATCACCTTACTGCATTAATGAACTTACTTTGTGGAATGACCCGACTGTTCAACAGAAGCATTTTCGTTCTTCAGACAAACCCCCCTTTCTTTGGAGACAAGGCGCACGCTGCCCCCGCTGCTGCTGGCTTTGGTAAGTGAGGCTACTGCTACATCCTCCTTGGTCACGTACCTAAAATAAATCAAAGTTCTGTCAATACACTACAAAGGGAACAATCTCCCTCGAAGAATATTCACTCTTGGCTGCAGGAAGATTGGTACTGCAAAATTCTCTTAAAACTTCCCTCATTTCCCAAATGAAAAATGAATAAAGTTTGGGCAGACATACTTCACCATAATATTTCCATATTACATAAGACTTATTTTTCTAAAACCAGATTCCGCTCTAACCAGCAAACAGGTAAGTTGTTTTGTATACAACAATATGAAAATGAAAGCAATTTGATATTGCCTGACAGTGAAATGGGAAAGCCCTTTTGTTTCAGTTAGGTGAAGCCTCACTGATACTCTAGCTAACACAGGAAGCTTTACAAGCTCTGGAGAACTTGCTCCATTAGTTATGTTTGAACTCACTTTATTTTAATGTGAAAACATACAAAACACCACTGCTCTTAAGTAAAACTCTTTAAAATCGCTTCACTCTGATCATTCTTCCAAAACCCACTGTTCAGACAACTTCACATAAGTATTCCTCTCTGTGCTATACATACGCCAAACCCTATATACTACCTTAGAAGGCCGCTGTCGGTTACAGCAGATGTTCTAACACTGCTCAGAGTTGGATCTTTCCTACATTTTGTGGAAAGAAACAATCCAGCAACAGGTTAAGAAACATGACCTGCTGGTTCTCCTTGTATTACTGGAATTACAAACTTACAGACTTACTTGAATTCTTACCTACAGCCAAAATAGAGTCACGCTGGAGAATTTAACAGTGGGGACTGAGAGGAATAAAAAGGTTTTAGATAGTTTGCAGAGGCACCTTGGTGAGTTAACCTGTGCATGTGAGAAGTTTTGTGGAGAGCACTGACAACACTGAAGCTGCAAACGTCTGTCAGGGAAGGCGGCTTATCAGGAAAAGGCAAGAAGGCAGAAAAAAGGTAAATTTAGATTTTGACAAGGATTAAACACTATCCCTTTTCAGTGACACCCAGCAAGGAAAACAATAGTTTTGAGAAATGTCATCCACAGAGAACAGAATTGCTTAAAGAAAAAATGATGACCAGAAAGGGCTGGAGTAGGCTGTGAATTACGAATAGTGTTATAGCACTGATGGCCACTAATGATTTATTTCTGCTTCCAGGTGGGGAAAACAACAAGATTCTTTGACCTTACTTTTCTTTTGCGTCCCTGAGGTCAGGATTTTTCCTCAAAAATCTCTGGCAAGTTCCAGATGTTTAAACATGCAGCGCAGTGAAGCCAGAACAGCTGCTGAATGCGGCACAGTGCCGGGCAGGGAAGCAGACACTTCCATTCCCACAGATCTACTGACACGCTCGGTTGCCTACATTTGTCACTATGTGACAAGCAATCATGGAACCACCAGTTTGGTTTCAGCATCATTCCACTCAAAGTTACATTCAATACATCAAACTTCCTGCAGCAATTAGGGAGAAAAAAACCCACATACCTTTTTGTGCTGCTGACTGCTGGCTGCTTTTTAGACAACTCCTCTGCAGCATGAATAGGACTACAAAATATCTGACCACTTTTTCTGACAATCTTCTGCTTCATTGCTGTTAGATGACTCCATTCTTTCACAAACCTCAGTATCTGGTAGAGAACGTTACTGTCAGCAGCATGACAGGCATTACTCACAACTGTTTAATTACAGCGAGAGAGTGCTCTGAATTAACACATTCAAAACTGGATGAAAACAGCTGGTATGATCGGAGATGGTCCCTTCAAGTCATTTTTCGTATAAGCTGCAACCCCCCAGCCTCACCCGCTGAGACAGCTTTGGCATTGGCTACGGTAACGGTTTTGCTACTATAGGTGTGTCGATCCAGAAGAAATAAGGCCAGAAGTAGCCTTTAGTAATCTAAGATATAGTGACAGGAGAAAGGTTTCTTGCTAAAGCCTCAGATAAACCCTTCTTGTGTAAGCAAGACTGTGCTGACGGGAAAAAAAGACTTGCAAAAGAGTTCTCTTACAGTGGCCATTCTCCCTGATAGAGCAGGCCCCTCAGAAAAGGAAAGTTCACTCCCATTACTTGAATGGCATTTATAATTGGGTTTATGGACCACCTTTCTTCTTTCTTCTAACCTTCTGATACATGCTTAACCCTGGATTAACACTCTGTAGTGTACAGCCCCTAATGTCAGCGTGAAAGGCTACAGGTAAACTGGAAGAGCGGTTCAATTCAACTAGGTATTAGTCCATCTCTCAACAAATGTCTTCCAACTTGCAGAATTTTAATGGAAATCACTGACATACTTGCTTTGAGGTTATTATATTACTTTATAATAATGCAGTGTCAGAAAAACACACGTAATAAAAATTATAGTAAATTAGCAATGACATGAGAAATCGAATTACCAAATTATCTTAATAATGCATCTGTTTTTACGGCAATACTGCTATCCTCTTTTCTGTGGCATTTCAGTGCAGCACACAAAGATCTGACTAGCAAGTAGAGACATGCTTTACCATCAAAATAGTTGAAGGACAACAGTTTTGAGCAGTTTAACCTGCCTTTCATCTTCTTTCACAGTAATCTCAACTTGACACAACCACAGGATGCTGAGGAAAAACTGATGAACTATTTAACAAAGTATTTCAGGACAGAAATGGAGACTATCGCACAATATTGACCACCTTTCCTTATTTTGCATTTAGAATTGGAAAGTATAACAAAGTAAAGAGGCTCAGAGGAACTTAATTTCTGGTACTGAATCTAATAGTTTTTTTACAGGCTTTGAAGCTGTAAACTGACAGGACTGGTGTGATTAATGGATTTCCTCAATAACTATAACCACAGAACAGTGAGGGAAAAACTGTTCTACATAGGAATTTAGAATTTATAACATGGCTGTTTGCTGTAGGATGTGTGTAGGGAAAAAACAATTTAATTCCATCCTCATTTCTACAATAGAAAATAGACGGGAGTAACAATATAACAACTGAACAAGTGGCTTGGTGGTTTGTTTTCCATTCTGTTCTTCCACTCTCTTCCCTGCTGACTTGCAACTACCTACAGCAGTCAGTATCACAGCGTTGCTGAGCACACACTATAGGAAGAACACAGTATGGACTTAATTGTGACTTCAGAGTTATCCAGGAACAAACTTCCATACGTCAAGATTAAGACATGGCAATGATTTTCTTTTTCACCTTGGAGTATTTTTACATGGCAAATGTGAAAGTGTGCAGATGAGTCTCACTTCCTCAGAGTCGGACCAGCAAGAAAGAAGTCAGTGAAATGGCAGGATGTAATGGGAACAGAAACAAGGTATTTCCTTGATTCCTTATGGGAGCATGTACTAACATGGATCTTCTAATTTAGAGAAGGCTGAGGGACAGGGACAGGAAGTTCCATAAGGCAGCGCCACCCCCTGCCCACAGACATGGGATTCTGAACTTGTCTTTTCAGTCTAGCAAAAAGCTCTGAAATACTTTGGCAACACCTGTGTTACCCACTGATTAGCTGCAGCACAAAACTGTTGGTTGAATCAGTCAGGCATTTGTCCTACAAATCTAAGTTCGAACCTTGCTGGATAACCTACCAAAAAGAATCAGTTTCGTTCCTACACAATTGAATCTGATTTTCCAAATTCTATTTCTCTTTAAATGGAGAAAACAGCTAAGAAAACGACGTTGAGCAGATAATATTGCACATCCAATTTAAATCCTGTATTTCCTTACTTGAGTGCTTGGGTTTACAGTGTTAATGTTCCCCTCAAACACCGTTACGGATGTGATCTTTATTACTGAAGTACCTGAAGCTCTATGTCTCAGTGGAGCTGTGCCCGACACTGCTCTGAACATTGTCAGAGGACTGAAGGAAGAAGCGACAGTGGAGGCCTGCTCGGGATTTCAACTCTGATACAATCTAGCACATTCTTATTCATAGTGTGCCCCGTTTAATTCATAACCTTTAAAAAGCTATTTTGTTGACTTCTGAATGTTAGTTACTAATCCCGTAAATGAGAAATTAAATGCTGCCTGGTTGATTCCATCTACTGAAATGTTAACAGGAGGCATGATAATTTGCCAAAGTAACAGACTGCATAATTAATATTCACATCAACATTTATAAGGTCTGCTTGCATGGATGAAACTGTGCTTAGATCCCAAGGCCTGGAAGTGTTCTGCATTTATTTAAAAAAAAAAAAAAGTCAAAGCCCTCCATGTTAAATACTATATTACTGTGCCAGTAGAATTTGTTCTTACTGATGAACGATTTCGTTTATGCTGGAAAGCCTCTGGTAGATCCTCCCAGTTATCCAGCTGTATGTCCAACGGAATGAAATTATGATTCAGTGGTTCACCGTCCTAGACAAGCAAACAGTTTTGTTCACAGATGCAATGTAGCACAATCTAGAAAAAAAATTACCCATTTCAAGTGAATTATCCTCCCTTCCTACTACATTTAGTCCCGCAAGGTAAGATTTTTCCAGAAACAAAGAATAAGCCACAGATGTATGGTGATAGCACAGATGCAAGAAATATAATTCACATTAATATATCTAAAACTAAACAGGGTGAAAATTTAAACTTTGAATATATCTGAATTTTTTTCTTTGCAAATAGTTCAGACACACAAACTGCCTTAAATTAAGAAACTGAAATTATAATCCCCTTGACTGAAATTCCATGGGAAATGAATGATGGTAGACTGGAGAATGTCACTTCATGACAATTTAAAATCAGAATCTTAGAGCATTGTTTAACTTTTTTTTTTTTTTTTTTTTTTTTTAAAAATGTTGAACAAATTCTCCTCCACTTAATTTTTAAGGAACAAGTTGTCCCAGTGGGTACGTATGACCCAGGAACTTATTGATGATTCACAAACATTCAAGAGAAGAAATCAAAGCAGAATTCCCCCATGTCTCATGGTTCAGTAAAAAGATTGTGCAGTATCTGGCATAATGAAACTAAACCAAGGCAAAAACAACGCAGCCGAATACACAGTTGCCCGAATACCATCCAAAATGCATTGTCTTTAAATAAAATGTGTGAAGCTAGGAAGCAGTGTATGTTTTAAGTATATTAAATGAGTTTTCAGATATAAGAGGACACTGTTTTTGACTTTTTCCCAGCTGTATCTGTTAGCCTAATAAAAATGTATTATCTCAAAGACTCGCCCTCAGTTACTTGTGATGCTTTGCAGTGGCACCTGAATACACTGACTCATTCAGTAGCTTTGAAGAAATCTTCTCAGTGAACTTTTCTATCCCTTAAAAGAAGGAATTGGAATGTCTTGACTCCACCTTGAAAAATGAACTGGAAAATTACCAACTGCTAGTTTCTGTACTCCCATTACGACTGCAGATTAATGACAATTTGTTTTATTCAGGAAGTTACTGATGTATACACAGCACCAATGTCTAGCTTTCTGAAAATGTGGTGACAACATTTTATTTACTTACTTAGTTTGTCAAGATTCACTGTCATTTTAATTTTAATGTTCTTCTATTAAAAATATTTTGTGATAAGACATTATAATAAAAAAAGGAATCTTAAACAACTATCACTTGCATTTCTAACAGATGATCTGAGCATACATCTAATGTATTAGCTCCATTTTGTAAGCTAAGAGAAGTGTTAGAAGTTATATATCTAGGGAATTATTACTTAATTCCACTGAGAAAAAGAACTAGAATGATAAACTACCTCATTTTTGTACATTTTGGCTAATGAAAAAGTACAGGTCTTTTTATATAAAGTACAACAAATGAAAGGATACATACACATTTCATGGGACAACATTTTACTTCGTAATTGTAAAATTAAAATAAACATGCATATTTCAGGTTTACCTTTGTATAGAGGTGAATTCTATCAGTATTCCTGCTTGCACAAAACATAAGCCCATCATATACTGGAAATGTGTCTGATTTATCTACCTCTCCTATAAAGAGAAAAAATGTTGACGTTAAAAATTTTTTTCTTTATACACTTCATTCAGTCTACTCATACATTAAAATAATATTATACTTGTTTTTAAGAAGTTATTTGTGAAATTTCCCTATTTGGTGTACATGCAAGCACATTTTTGTATGAACACTGTAAATCTTTCTTTGCTTTTTTTTTTTTTCCCAAATATTCAACAAGCATGGAACAAAGCCCAGAAAAATATATACCACATGAGGATTCCGTATCTAATTCCAGAATAACATAATAAGATACACAGCTCAAGCAGCAAGCTGTTAAGTTATTTGTGGTTTTTATTTCTGTTTCTCCTGAATTATCTATCATCTGTTTTGCCTGTGGCTGTCCTGAACACAAGTAAATGCCATCATAAGTTCCAATAAAACTATACAGGTTCACAGTTGCTAGTTTGACATAATTCTTATGTCAGCCAAAAACTCTGTATTGCTCCAGGAGTTGTACAGAAATGCTGGGTTTGTCCATCATCAAAATTCAATAAACATCCCAGGCTAAAACAAGGAAGTCAAGTGCTAGTGTATGTACTTCTGTCTATCTTTCAAACGTGTAGGTTTTTACTTAAAAGTTATTTTTCATGCCAGAGGCATTTAATACAGTTTCGCAATGGGATATAATCTTTCTTTCATCGGAGTCCCACTTTACCTTCTCCACACTTTTTTTCACTTTCTTCATTTTCAATTTCAACAGTTTCCTGTTCACCGATTTCAACAGATTGCTGGGTCACTGTTTCCCCAAAATCTTCTCCTATATCTTCAGCATTGCATACTGCTCTCTCTTCATTTCTTCTGGAGTCTTTTGACACATCTTCCTCAGTCTGGCTAACAGGAGCTTCACAATTTCTCCCAACTATAGATGAAGAAACAAGAAAAGTGATTATTTATGCTACCTGTACAAACAAGAACCTAATCAATGCACATCTGGAGACAGGACTATGTAACTGAAGTACAAAGAAATTGCATTTTATTCTCTAATATTATCATGGCACAACAACTTGGGAAACTACAGCTACCTTTAATATTAGGATAATAAACACATGGAACAAAGTCTTCCATTTATGCAATTTCATGCACCCAGATTAATGTCAAAAATATATGCAATAAATAATACAGTTAGCAATTCTATATTATATACAGTTATTGTATACCATAAACACACAAAGTAGTTTTCCAGGCATTGATCTATACCTGTGAAATTCAGAAGTTGTCCTTACTTGAACAAGCAGAGACTTAAATTAAATTAAAAAAGAAAGAAAAAGAACCTTATTCCTTCCTTTGCAATTGAAATGCCAAGTATGGGGATAGATTTATAAAAATGTTTTATGAAGTTTCCAGATAGATTAAATAAATTTCATAAAAGGCATAACTCTGACCTGTTGGAGCAAGAAATGCCATATTTTCCAGGTAATGTCTCTCATGACAAATATACAATACCCAAGTTAATAAAACATCTATATGACATTGTTTAGTTTGAGAGGTAGAGAAAGTTTGCCATGTAATTGGATTCAAAATAACCATAAACCTCAAGGAAAAGAAGAGCTACGTTTGCTGCAAAGAAAACTGAGCATATATTCTTCCTCACTGAATTTATATTCTGTTAACATTTATCTGACTTTTCCATTTGTTTCAAATTAGAATCATGTAAAGAGCCTTGGGGAAAGCAAAATTAAGAAGGATCACTTAACAGGTATCTGTTCACAGAAAGACACCATTCTTCATATTTTGCCTGGATTTGGGTATACTCATATACTCAAAAATACTGTATTTTCTGAAACTAATCGCAACTGAAACGAGAAATGCGTTTTTTTTCTCTGCAGCACACACTACTTACCATTACTGCTTTGAGGGCAATTGCACATTTCACAGTAAGGGAGCAATTCATTATTACTATAAGTGCAAACACTACAGTGCCAAACTTTATTTAAAGCTGTACTTTTGCTTGCAGTATTTAAGTCATAAGGAAGGACTTCACTGTTTTTTTCTGAAAACAAAGAGGGCTTTTTTCCAGTCAAAGATTTTTTCTTTTTCTTACTGGAGCTGACTGGAGTAGATTCACTTATGCTTCTTGCTCTTTTAGCTTCACGTTCACAGGTACTTTCATAACAAATTGTATCCGCATCATTTATTCTTGTGGAATCCAAGTTTTCATTGCTCTTCTCTGCATCCTCTTCTTTTGTGACTTCAGAAGATTCTGAATCATTATGTAATGACTCATTACCAAAAGATATTTTGCGTTTCTTCTCAGTGGAGGATTTTCGGGAAAAGAAAGAACGTATGTCATGCTGTCTTTCCTTTTCAAACTAGGGAAGAGGAAAGAAATATGTAAACCCCACTTATAATTACTCCATCAGAAGCTGTTAAAATTAGAATTTTTCTCCATTAATATTACTCTTTGATTCAAGAAGCTATTTTTACTTTGTAGACAGAAACAAAGTATATGTTCCTTTAAGAACAAACAGCTAGCAGAAAAAGCAATTCAACATTCCTCTTCTGTTTTGTAAAAAGTATTTTCAATATTCTCATTAAAATTCTGAAATAGCACTACCAGAAAACAAAGACACAGAGCTGGCATGCGATGTGCCTTTTTTTGATGATGCCTATTACAAGGAAAGGTTTTTAAACATTGTTTTTAAAATAACAGCCGATTAAATTCAGTACAGTTAATAAAGATGTAATTTAAACAGCAATTACTTGGTCTTATCTGACTCTGAGGCTGGGTCAGTCACCTGAACATAACATAAGGACCCATCGGAAGCCTGTAGATGATATTTATACCCAGTAGAGCACTCTCGCCAACTTCACCTAACTTTCAAAATGGAATTTACATTACTTTTTCCTGCTTATTTAGTGTTTCTCCATTAGAGAAGTATGCAGTGCACAGAAAGCTTAAGTGAACAATGGTTGTAATTTTTTTAAAATGAAAGAAAAAAATATAAGTTTTGAGTCTTACATGTGTAAATAAAAGTTCATTTTGGGGATCTTCTAGGCTTTCATTTGGGGTCCAGGTCTCAGCAAAACTCAAAAAATCCCATTTCTCCTTATCACCTTCTTCAGCCTGCATTTTCTCTTTCCTGCCATTCAAAGTGCTGCCTGTAACTTTGGCCTGCAGAAATAACACTTGCATAAAGTTTCCAAGGAATTCACATGTTGGAACAAATTTATTTACCTATATTCACTCAATTTGCTTCCCTTGCAAACTTAATTGAGCATTTGCAAAGTAAGAAACTCTTGTAGTGATTCAAAATAACTTCAGTGATTAAAACTATTCCTCTTCCAGCAGTCATTTCTGCAAGAATAACAGTAAATAGCATATTTAACACAAAGACTTGTGAAAAGGTGTATACAAAATGTCAGTCTTTATTGAAGTTAGAAGAGAATATATACATTTTGTACATCTCTCTCAGTCTTTACACATCTTGTTTGGCATGTGGAGATAAAGGCAGAATTAATTGAAAGCAGCAGTTTAGTGACAGAACTTGTAAGGTAAATTGTTGATGAATTACTGAGACCCATCTGCGACATGTTTAAGGAGACTCTTACTGTACTGGACTTAGATTTTTTTTTTTTTTCCCAGAGGTGCCTACAGGAATTAGAATACAGAATTTCATTCCCCAGCTGAATGTCAAATTCAGTTTGCAGTACTTAGATTCTTTAAGCTGTGATTACTTTTCAGCAGGAGAGGACTATATTGGCAAAAAAAATGGTTATCAGTTTCTCGATATAGTAACTGTACGGACACAAACAATTGAACCACTACAACACAGGGGTAGCAAAATCCAGGAACAATCACCATAAGTCAGCATTTCCATCAGAATAAATCCTATGTAACCACAAATCTCAAACAATTCTGACAACTAGAGTTTAAAAGGCACTTCTTTCTACGTTGACACTTCTGGAAATGTCAGAAAACAAGAGCTGACAGAATACTAATACACCTCAGTTATAAAAACAAAACACTAATGAATGGTATCAAAGGCTACAAAAAGGTCACAAAAGCAAACAAGTCAAATAATTTTTCTTAGTCCTGTGAACTCTCAAAGATCTTCCAAGTAAGGAAAGAAAGCAGGATGGAATTACTCCTCCTAACAAGGACTGGGTAATACTTGAGGAAAATGGCAACAGAAGATAAGATTACTGTAATCTTGGATCTGCTGAAGAAGAATTATTTGAGAATACTTCTGCCTCTCAGAAATGAATTTTAGTTAAAGCAAAACATTCATACAATTAAAAAAAAAAAACAACAAAACAAAACCAACAAACTGTTATTATTGTGCAGAAAACCTTAAAACTGTAAATTGAACAAACAGAGCAATAAAAAGCTAGAAGGAAGATAAAGCAATGATCTTCTGTAGATGTGAACCATCCCATTCATCTTGGCAAAGAGTTACCTTATTTATCTTTGGATCTTAAACGGAGAGCAAAAAGCTAGAACAGAATAATTCAGAAGACACATGGACATTTTGATGATTAGCAATTCTAGGTGTATCAGTTTGTCTTGTAGTAGGATGCTGCTCTAGATAAGCAAGAATATTATTTGGCACATGCACTTAAGTGCTGTCGTAACCATAACGAGTTCTGGATTATTCAGTTCTATTCCACACATACCTTGCGATTCAGCATTGCCCACATAAGAGTATCCATTGTTCCTTTTGCAATAAGGAAGTGAATATTCACAGAACTGCACTGCCCAATTCGGTGTGCTCTGTCTTCTGCTTGCTTAATATGGCCTGGATCCCAATATAATTCAGCAAACACAACGTGAGTAGCAGCAGTGAAAGTTAAACCCTGAACAAAACAAGTAGATGCATTTTAGATAAAAGATTCCACACACAAACAACTGAATATCTGAAGTAAAAAAAGCTAAAGATCATACAGGACATTTTTATATGGAAATAAGAGGGACAACCTCAACAGCAGATGGGCCTATAACACTGACTTCTTCCTTGGGCCTCACATAGATATTAATAAGGTTCAGAAAAGACTTCAATATTGTGCAAAGACTGCATACTGCTTTTTTTTTAATGGAAGTAGCATTTATTTCTTACTAATTTGGTACTTTTAGAGAAATGGAGTTTTTACTAATTATTAAAGAATGAGATTCTGCTGCTGATCTTGATTTTGCTCCAGTAATTTCAATAGAGGCTTAAAACAGTTAAGATGATTAGTGCAAAAACAATGAATACATGTGTCTACAAAAGACATACTGCATTCAGATAAATTGCCTTCAGTAAATCACTTCAGTCATCAATGACTTTAATACCTATATTCTTCAAGTTTCTTATTTCACATATTTTCTTTTTTGTCCTACCTGACCAGCTGCCTGAATACTCAAAATAGCAACCCGGGTATCAGGATCCTTCTGAAACTGATTAACAAGATGTATTCTTTCTGCGGAAGGAACGCTTCCATCTATTCGTATATAGCGAACCTAGAACAAATTATAATAGAGACAAAATGACATTATCAGTGTCCATTTTTTGACCCAATCATCCTCTGTCCCTCAATGAAAATAAGAAAACATCTGTTCTATTTCTGTCATGGGGATAAGGATGCATCAGTACTCTTTTGCCCTTTGATTTACAATTAAACTTGTTATCTAGAAAAGTGTAGATTTAGTATTCCCAGTTTACAAAAGAAGGCAGAACAAACATGGGATCTTAAAATGGAATACTCCACAGAAGAATCTGTAATTTCTCCGACATGATTTATTAAAATTCCAAGAATTTGCAAAATAATAATAATATAAAATAGCAAAGTTAGCCACCGTTCCCAAGCAATAGTTGGAAGTCCACTATCAAAATACTATGAAGGTTGTTTGCAAACATTTTTACTGCTTTCAATTAAACGTTCAGGTGAGATGACAGTATTCTGAAAAAAAAAAACAAAACCAAACAACCCAGTAGACAGAAGCACATTGGCAGAAAAACTTGGGAAACAGCTGCCTACTACTGTTACTACAAAATAGTTCTTCAAAACCACACAATCCCTTTAATCCAGTGGCACTGATCTGTACATACTTAAAATCCATAGATTCCTGTAACACACACATAGCTCTACTGAATTCAAACCCAGCTTATATGTATTTGTAAAGTCTGAAGTTAAATTTGTGTGCACATTTGTTAAATCATTACCTTATTTTCTATAACTGCCTCTGTACAGGCTTGAAGCATGCTTAAGTGATGAGCAAAAACTAGAAACTTCAGTTTGTCATTTTCAAGCAACATTTTGATATAGTCCTTTACTGCTCCTGCCTGGAGTAAGAGAGTGCGTTTTCATTAGTTAGACATACCAAATGTTCAAAAAGACAGTTTTTATTTTAATGTCTTCCAATTTCTTGTAATATGAAAAGGTAAATTTCCATACATTTTGTTATCCATTTAAGACTTTATCAAACACTAACATTGTTAAGTATAAAATTATTCCAATTAATTTTGTTTAAAAAAATACCCCAATTTTATGTCTTTGAGAAACCTATCTCATTCCTTCAGAGAAAAGAAACCCATTTATCCCCAAAACATTACATAGTTACATGGCACTTCTTCCAGATTAAGATGTAGATAAAACCCCTTTTAGTTACAACATCATTATCTGATGTTTTAAGCCATATTTAAAAAAAAACAAAACTGATTTCTGCCCAAACATATTTCAAACAGACAAGGTATTGTTTAATCAGAACTTCTGTATCTGCACCCACATGAAGTCATATATCAAAGCTGAAAGAATAATTTTGATACTTTCATGATACTGTAATCATAAAATATTGCTCTATTTAAACATTCATAGAATTCTTTTGTATCACATGTAATTTTCAATATCTTTTACAAAAACTATGAAAGTAATGATGACAGTTAATAAAATTTATCAGTGATCAATGGTTAATGCAACACCCACTGTCACAGTCTTCAGATTTCTTTTTTTCCTCTCTTTTTTTGTCTTTCAACTACCTGTTTGAAAAAGGATTACCAGAGAGGAGAGACTAGAAGAGTAGGGAAGAAATAGCAACAGAACCACAGTGATACTTTTAAGACAAGGAGAAAAAATTTGAAGGAGTTGGTCTGATTCTCAACTCTTACTTCTCCAGCAGCCTGCAGAACTCTTTTTTCCTATCTTTTTCTAAAAATAGGTTAATGTAATGAAGCCTCATAGCAGGGTCAAAAGTAGGCATGTAAAAGATTTCAGTTATTAACTTGTTTTAACTCTCATCTTAAGCTACAGTACTATAGGAGGAAAATACAGAACAGGGGGTTCCATTTGATAAAGCAGAAAGAGACCAGCTAGAGCAGATTGTTCTTCCACGTTTATCCATGGGGAGAACCAGTACTGACAGAATGTAGTCTGCCTAAGGGCTGCATCAGCACTGTCCTGGGTCAGCTGCAGCAGCTGCCAACACAAAGGTATGTCCCTGAAGTATCCACCTTCAGTATATGCCTAAATCGGTGAGATGCATTTAGTGCTGTTGGGAGACTACATCTGGACAGTCTCAGCCAGCTTGGTGGATATCTAATCAGTAACAGTTCTAACACTTACCTCAGGTAATTATAATGAGGTTCAGCCTATTCCATAAACATACAGAGAAAAAGAGTGTTTCTCCATGTCACAATTATAAAACCAACCAACCTAATCTAGTATTCAGGCCAATACAACTAATTTCACTAAGTTAAAAACACAGTGAGTATTTTAAATATATTAAGAAAATAATTCCACGCTTACTTTGGCAATGGCTGTTTCTTTATACATGCGTGTGATTAGATTCATGACTTGAGAAAAGTGGCTTTCAGTGGCATCTGAATTCAGATTTCTCATTAATTTCTCCCACTCTGCAAAAGTGGTATTCAAATTCTAATTGGCAGAAGAGATCAGTGGTTAGCTATACAGTACAAAGCATGTTCTACCTCAACATGTACATTTCAAGCATGAAACATTTAGGAACTGAGTACTTGTGAGAAATCTATCAAACTTGTCTAAAAGTAACTGTAGGATTCAAAATCTAAAGGAAAGGAAGAAGATCATACTAAAATTAGAGCAAATTTTATCATTATCTGATGCCAAAAATTTGCCATGTTCATATTCTTCAGGTTATATTTTAAAAAGAATAACAGAGATGCTATGCTACAGATTCACACATTATTTGTAACCACATATAATACACATGCATACATATAAATACATATGAATACATAGATATTTCTATTTACTAACAAATGTGTTTTCAACAAAAGTGGAAAACTGACCTTAGCTGCGGCTTGTGGGAGGTCAAATGGAATACGTTGCCTAACTTTGGGAGGCAACTGAGTTAGAACATCATTTTTCAGTCTTCTGATCATTATTTCACTTAAAAGTTGATGTAGTTCTTCTAAATTTGAAGCTCCTCTACAGTCCCATTGAGTTCTTTTACCAAAAAACCTGAAATTTAAAAAAAAAAGAAAACACTACCACCTGAGGATGAAAACTAGCTCTTTCAAATTCACTAGCAGCTTTCAGTACGTAATTAATTTTAAAACACACTGTTAGATGTGAAGGTGTGCTGGATAGCAACACTCAGAGTTCCTGTTTACTCCAAAGAGATGATTGCTTTCTGTCTGATTCCTTCCAACACCAAAGTCAGAGCTGTTTTAACTTCCCAGAAACCCTTCCACTGCCCGCAGGCATTACTACCCATCAGATGCATACAGTCCTCTATCTCATCCCAGCTACACTTCCCTTTCTACAGGAAGTATCATTCAGGTATCATTTTATAACTCTTGTTTCAATGGACTAATGAGAAGACTATACCACCATGTGGATGCTCTTTATTATATTATAGATATATATAGATATATTATAGATGGGAACAACTGATAGGGAAGCTACCAGGAAAGCTGCAAATATCACCATTAATATTCCTTTGTTCCCCCCCATGAGAATTCCCTCCCAGTTACAGTCAGACAGGATTTAAAGCTAAAGGTACCAGCTTTAAATGTAATGCTATTTAATGAGCAAGGTTAAATAGAAGGAAGTAGGTTTAAAGTTAAAGGTTGAAAAGAGAAAGAATTTATTAACTTGGTCTTCCTTTTTCTTTCTTTGTTTTTTTTTGTTTGTTTGTTTGTTTGTTTTTTAAGGAAGTGTTGCAGCAGGAACAGCAGCTTTTCTCTGTCAACATTGCCAAAAGATAACAAAAAAACAAGCATGATAGATTTTGCTGCCTTTGGAGAAAAGCCCAGGTAGCATTTTCCAAGTACAGGAGAATAAGTTGCAAGTATGTAATTTTAGTAGCATTTTCCAATGCCAGGAGAGTATGTTGCAAGCATGTAATTTTACTGGTAAATTATTTTATTTTAAAATATAATTTAGAGAATTTTAAGTCTTACTGAGCTTATCAACGGTGTTCTAGTTGGCTGCCTATAATAATTCAGGAAAGGGGCTGAGGGACTCACTTCTAACACTGGTGAAGTATTGGCATAACACACTCGGAATGCTACGTAGATGGAAGACAGCAACATCTTTTGCTCATATCCTTTCTTTGGTCTATTTATATGGCTGTCCTTAGAAAGGTTTCTTCCCTCCAGCTTGAGCATTGGGGATATAAAAGAAATGGCAGGCAAAACCTCACAGAAACACTTTGCACCTTATCTTTAGAAACAGGTGTCTACGAACACCTAAGTAAAAAAACCCACAACATTTTCACAGAAAGTGCTGCATAAAATAATCCTATCAAGTTTATTACCGCAGGATGTTTTGTTTCAGTCAAGTCATAAAGACAAAGTTATTTATTGAAAACTTGCCAAACCCTAAACTTGATTTTTATTACATCTATAGTATTCCAAAAATAAGATAATCATCTATGATTGAGTAGCTAACCATGCTGTACCCAGGCACACTTGTGGTGTGAAAATTACAGACGCATTCAGTCAAAACACGATGGAAAAAATAGCATTTCTCTGTCTGAAAATTAGACAGCACTCTTCCATGTTATTTGAAGGTAAAAGCTGATAAAATGCACATGGTGGAGGGAGAAAAACAAGTTATATGAAAATGAAACTATGTAATTATTACTGTAAAAATTCAATCTAAATGCTAGCCAATTTAGCTGTCAAAAATCTATTGTTTTGAATATATGCAAAGTTGTACATAAGGAATTTTGCAGCTAAGAAATTTTTTTAAGGTTCTTCCCTTCTCATAAATTCTTTCATTCCAGATTGTAACATAGATTCAGATGGGTAAAACGAAGCATTTTAAATCAGAGCTACTTCTATCCCCTCTATTTTAGAACATCATAGCTAGAGAAACCACTAATTAAACTACAGCTGAGGGAAGCAAGTCAGAGGGAAATGAATCCTCCTTAAGTTAATAACTTCAAGGACATGAGACAAAACCTCATGAAAGATGCAAGGGATAAAAATGAGTTGAAATTCATTAGCACATGTGTGGAAAAACATGTAAAGAGCAATGTTACCTAGCAAATTGGAGGCAAGATGTTGGACAAGAACTTACAATGCCTGTATTCAAACCCTCAAACAGAATTAGAAACACACTACTTTGCTTTTGGGAGTTTTATACCTTTACTTTTACTCAGTCAATCCGTAAAATATGGAAACAAGTACTGGACTTTTTTTCCCACCCAAGTATGGCAGGATAGAAAAAGACTGGATCCCATATTAAAGAGAGATGTAAATTATTACACGACATGAGCAAAAGACTGAGAATCAGAACCCCCTAAGTTTCGGCTGTAGCTCAAACTCCAGCTCTAAAGTTAAAACCTGTACACTTCATAGTAACGACAGTAAATTCGTAAATCATTTTACTTAACAGAATGCTGGCACTTAAACTTCCTTTCAAACTTTAATAGCTTCCAGTTTTGTCCTCAAATAAAAGTCCTGTTAATTTAATCCTTCTCCCAATCCCCTTTGATGAAGGTGGTATCTGACTCTGGGTTTTCAAGCAAGATGGTATGATACAGCAATAGAGTTATTACTTCCCAATTCTCTCACTTCACATGACAAGAAAATCAAAGACACTGATAGGAAAATAAATGACCAAGTACATTAATACCTGACACGAGCATTGCAGTATTTTTTGGCATATTGACTCCAAGTTCCAAATCTTCTTGGAAACAGTGCCTCAATCTGCATGAAAAGCTGTATAAAAAAAAGTGATAATGAAAAATTGCCTGCAAATGTAAGACTATTCAGAAAGAATTATTACATGATTATTGTGTTAAGTTTACATTCAACAGTTGCACAAAAAATACACAGCTTGGCACAATGCAAAAGACATTCCATAGGAATATGCATGTGTCTTGAGACAGGACAGCTGTGGGAAGCCCTCAAAGAACAGAGCACCCTGAACAGCATAACACAGTGCTGACGACTTGGAAAAGATTTATACTGAACAAGAAAACACAGATGAGAAGACATTAGTCCTAAAAATACAATTTTTGTCATTTGCCAGGCTTCTGCAAAGATTCAGTGTATGTATTTCATGAATAGTCTGCTGCTTAAAATACATGAAAAATCCACTCATTCTTAAGTTTTACTTCAAAAAATAGACAATGTCAATACAGACCAGAAATTTCACACCTTTCTTCCCAGTTGAGTAACAGGCGGTAAACATCAGTTTAGACAATCCTAGCCAGAAAGAATCCTACTTTACAAGCTGTTTTACTGTCAGAGCTTTCTAGATTCAAAGATCACTACCAGACCCAAGACACACTGTTGAAGGGTAGCAGGGGTAGCATAAAGACAACAGTGACATGGAAAGCTCTCTCCTATTTGATAAATAAAGGCAGTTTTCTTGGGTTCAGTATAAAATCCAAGTGGTTTTTGGTTTCCTCTCTGCTCCTCCCCAATTCTATAAGTTGAACTTCCTTCAAAGGAAAATTTGTCTTTCTGGACTGCAACAAGCACAGGATATATTTTTTCCATGTATGCAGTACAAGTGAACATATAGACTTCCTATATCAGATGAGGAAGCAGAAAATTTGATACAAGTTCTTGTCTACCAAGGACTCTCCTACCCAGTAGAAACAAATAGATCTCTGCTTAGGCTCTCTATTTTCTATTTCACCCAACAGTCTGTTACACGTGAGACTAATTTCTTATAAGAAACACTGTCTCAAGTCACCTGTGCATGAGCTCAAAACAGGTTTGTAAAACATCAATATAATCAACTCAGACTAGAGGACATTGTTTTAGTTTCTTATACTTGTGCTTCCTAATGCAGCTAGTGCACTGTTTGATGTCATAATGCATGTAATTGTACATATTGCTCAAAATTGTACAAAATTGCTCATTTATTACTGATACCACCCTTAAAAAAAAAAAAACAATGAAAAAACCCCAAAACCCAAAACCACAATATGTCAGATACCTCTTCAGGTCTTCCTAGAGCAGGTGTTCCAGTAAGAAGAATAGCTCTAACAGCTTTCTGCACAATCGGCAACAAAATCTTGCTGCGGGTGGCATTTCTGGATTTCATATAGTGTGACTCATCAATCACAACTACCTTAAAGTTCTGCCTGTACAAAGTGTCTACTAAAGTCTGTGCATCAGAAGTTAACAGGCCATACCCCAGAATCGTCACTTTGCTGGTTGATATTCTCCTAAAAGAGAAAACCCAGAAGTTTTCTTAGTAAATTTTTATTGTAGGAAAATTAATATAGCAAAGGAATTATAGCAAAGGAATTATACCAAACTATTTTTTTTAAGAAGGTACGTATGAAACCTTTTGGATTGATTAATTAGCGGTCTGACAGACTAATAATAATAACAGCTTATAGTGTTTAGAACATTCTAGCATCTCACACTTATAAATCACACACATTTCCTAACCATTTTTGGAAGACACACATTGCATTTAAGAGGAAGTTCTTTTATCTGGTTGCACTGCTTCAACTTGTGCTCCTTTCTAGGAGTATCGCATGGGACACATCCACTTTCTGGATAATAAGTTACACAAGTCAGATCATTATGACCACACTTCGTAAACAGCACCCAGACACTCGAACTAATAACGTCTTTATGCAAGCTACCTATTGCTCTGTGTACAAAGCAGTCGCCTTGCCAGCAACCTAAGACACTAACTAGACAGTCTCTGACTGTTTGGGTACTGTGAAAGTACAGGCTGGGCTGAACCTCACTGCCTGAAAAAAAAATTCTTATATCTTTGAGCTGCCTATCCAACTTTTTTGCTTGAACTTCATATGAAGAAAAGAAAAAGCTGGGAGCAGGGAATCACCAAGGTACAAGATGAAAAATTAGCGTTTAGTTGCAAAGGAACTTCTTACAATAAATTTAAAGACATATATAGACCCAAGGCACGAACTGATTTTAAAATCACTAGAGAGCACTGTGGCCCTTCAGGAGTCTTTGAGCAGCACAGGAGCTCTTACACTTGTTAGACAAGTTACCAGAATGAGCGTCATAGCTGGTCTACCCATCTGTCAGACACTACCACTCTGCTGGCATGATTTTTATTTGTTCTCCAGTAGCAACATCAAAAAAAAAACCACTTACTTGAAGTTTCCTTCAGTATTTAAGAGGGAGAAAGTATGTGCACATTCATGTGTCTGGATATGGAAGGAGAGGCAATGGTTAGAGCACTGGCACTGTGGCCAATGCACTACAGACTGGCTGTTACGGAATAGATAAATGTAGCCACCAGGAAAACAAGAATTTCCCCTACCCCTTTGTGAGGGTTGGATTAAAAGAAATCACAAATAAAATTAATTATTCTTAGTGGAACCAATTTATTCAAGAAACGTTCCATTTCAAATTTAGTCAGCAATTATAAAAACCTAAACTGATGCCTAAGTATATGTTAACTTACTTAAATGAAGAAGTTAAACAACATTCAAGCAGTAAATTTCTCATTGCTGAAGTTTTGAAGAAAGGCAAAGTATTGAACTGAGAGAAATCAAAGCTGAACATATGGAAGCAGAACTTAACAAAATGCTAAATCAAGTTTGGCAGCTGTATATTTGCATTTTCTTGCAAATGCATAAAACACTTTTTAATGTTAAAATATTAATTAGTTCAACAGCTACCTCACTTATAGCTAGGAAGCCTCCTGGGAGTTAAAAAAGCAGAAACCCAAGTTTTCCTCTCCCCTTGTTGTTGAATAAAAGTAGGTGATAATGGTTAAGGTCTACTCCTTTTAAAAATCTTAAAATGTAAAGTGAACAGAATTCTGTTTGTCATTTACTTTTTCCATCATTTCCCTTATTCCACATTTCTCCTTTCTACATTCAGCACTATCAGCATTAAGTTTGTGTGCATTTCAGCTAAATAGCTTAAAAAAAAAAAAAAAGCTCATTGGATCCCTATTTTACTTCCCATATTCCTACAACAAACTTAAATCTTTACTATCAGTAGCAACTATCCCTTGATTAAGCTTTTAAAATGCATTTTCAGTTGGATTTATCTGGCTACCACAAGGAAGGTTCCAAGCTACTACCTCATCTGAGCATCTTGGCGGTCAAGTCACATTTTGATACACCCCAGACAACATGAAGATCAGTCTTCCTTGTCCAGAAGTTTTAGAACAACATCTAGACATTACCGTGAAATTAACCAAGTCATTTACAGTAAAGCAGACTAAAAAGTACCCTTGTAATGGAGTGTAATAGCAGAGTTATTCTAATAACACATAAGACTTGTAGTCTCTCTCTGATGAATTCATGCTATTAAGTCTAAAGATAGAAAACCTAGGTCATGATGACCTTTTCAGTTATTTAGAGAATACTTACTCTAACTTATAAATTTTCTCAGTGCGCTAAATAGAACTTTAATAGTAATTACTTCCTTATTTTGTAATGCATAGCAGAAGTTTTCCAAAAATGTGTTCAAAATGTTTTACAGAAGCTAATGAATACAAGCTAATTCATCAGAGTTGAGAAATAACTGTATATGTTCAATTGTTGAGAAATAACTGTATATGTTCAATTTGAGACACACTGAAGTAATCTAATTTTCAGCAGACAAGCACTTGCCACTTTGCAAAAACCAAGCCTCTCAATTTCAAAGGACATGAGTAATTACTGTAATATAATAATAAAAAACTGGGAGGAGTGGCTGATACACCAGAGGGTCATGCTGCCATCCAGAGGGACCTCAACAGGCTGAAGAAATGGGCTGATAGGAACTTCATGAAGTTCAACAAGGAGAAGTGTACAGTCCTACACCTGGGGAGGAACAACCCCATGCACCAATATATGATGGAGGCCACCCAGCTAGAAAATAGCTTAGCAGAAAAGGACCTGGGGGGCCTGGTGGACACCAAGTTGAACAAGAGCCAGCATTGCGCCTTTGCAGCAAAGAAGGTGAATGGTATCCTCAGCTGCATTAGACATAAGTATTGCCTGCAGGTCAAGGGAGGTGATCCTTCCCCTGTACTCAGCACTGGTGAGGCCACACCTGGAGTGCTGTGTCCAGTTCTGGGCTACTCAGTACAAGAGAGACATGGATGTATTAGAAAGAGTATGATGATGGGCCATGAAGATGATTAAGGGACTGGAACATCTCTCCTGTGAGTAAAGGCTGACTGGAACTGTTCAGTCTAGCGATGAGAAGGCTCAGGGAGGGATCTTATTAATGTATATAAATACCTGAAGGGAGGGGGCAAAGAGGACGGAGCCAGGCTCCCTTCTGTCATGCCCAGTGACAGGACCAGAGTCAATGGGCACAAAGTGAAACACAGAAGGTTCCCTCTGAACACCAAGAAACACCTTTTTTTTTTCACTGCAGGGGTGACTGAGCACTGGAACAGGTTGTGCAGAGAGTCTGGGGGGTCTCCATCCTTGGAGATATTAAAAAACCACCTGGGGACAGCCCTGAGCAACCAGCTCTAGGTGGCTCTGCTTGAGCAGGGGGGGTTGAACAAGGCTTTCTATAGAAGAATAATGAACTTTACTCACCCAGTATCAGTTTTGTTCTGAATGATGCTAATATCATCTGGAGAGAGTTCTGGAATCCACTTCTCCATCTCATCAACCCAAGGGTATCTCAGAGATGAAGGCACTACAATTAAGAGAGGCCATTCGTTTTTATAGTAATAGGAAATGGCAATTGCTTGAATTGTTTTACCTAGCCCCATCTGGGAAAAGAAAAGAAAAAAAAATTTAAAATAGAAGTGTCTGCTCAGAAAGCATATTCCATTCAGAAGAGCCAAAAATATTTTGCAAAGACAGAACCAGACAAAGGAAACAAAGCCAATGAGCTCGTTACATAGTTTCTATTTCATTGTCAATTTGTTACCACAGACATCTTTTATGAAAGAAGATGCTTCTCTTTAAATGGATTAATACATATATTACATCTGATTAGCTCATTAAAGCTAAAAGAAGCATTTCCATTTATTTCAGAAGATTTTCCATTCAGGGCCTTAGTAGGATAGACTATAAAGATCAAACTCAAACTCATTAAGCTACCAAAAACATTTTTAAAAAAAGACTATTCAAAGAAAAGAAAAACATGGAATATCTTCTTAACATAAAGATAACAACTTTGTCCTAAGTTGCACAGGCAACTGAAGAACAAAGGAGGATCTATATGAAGAACTCTGCTTTTGATCCAGTAGGTCAATGAAAAGAAACTAGGGCAGTCATTCACCATAGCGAATAGTTTCTCTTTATCCTGTAATACAGGAGAGGAATTCCACCTAATGGAGAATTCAGGTTTAAAGACAAGGTGAAGAAGGGTAAAGATACAATACATAGATATATATTTAACAAGAAAGTACTTGCTTCATATTGTTGAGGTAGGAATGCTCCCATTTAATGGGTTATGAATAGATAGCAACAGATTAATATAAGATCCAGAACTCAGGGTTTTGTTTAAAAAATAAAAGCCCCAAGATTTTAACAAAGAATGCAGCTATTTTCTCTACTTGTCCACACGGCAAGAGACAGTTCCAGATTCCTCTTAAGCACTAAAGCAGAGACTGGCCTTAAAATATTCTGTTCAGAATTTCCACGGAGTCCAGTGGGCATTTGTGTTGATTTGCTGCTATCTAACTCCCCACGGTACAGACATAAAAGAACAACATACTTATATCCTCAGTATTGAGTTCAAATGGACTGATGTAATGATATTACCAGGAGATTTCCCACGTATAGAAGAAAACATAATGAATATTTCTACTATTACTAGAAAGAAAAATAATCAGAGAACTACTGTGATACTAAGTTTTCATTAAAAACTGACAAGTTCTCATTAAAATTTTCCTTATGCCACCAATAGGGTTTGAGCCAGCTGAAAACAAATCCAAGAAAGTAAAAGAAAAAAAAACCAAAACCACATTCATTTTTAGTTTGTTGTCACAGTTGTCTCCCTAACTCAGACTGTGCAATCACTGGTGCACCAGTGATGATCTGGGCAACTGAATTGAAATGAGCAGGGAATAAAAGGCAGGTCTCTTGGCAGTAGTGCACCCATAGCTGAATCCAGATCTCATATAGCTGATCACTAGTCTAGATTGTAAGAATGTGAGAGATAAGAAAAACTGCAGAAAATGTTACGGTCTTGGTTTTTGATTTAAACATATCTTTTTCAGTCATGGAAGGGGACGACTAAATTTTGACAGAAAAATTTTGTCTGCCCCACTCCAAGAAAGAATGGCAGCGTATTTTTAGAATACCTTTCAAAACACATGATTGTTACTGTACTTTAATCCTTACATATTACATAATCCAGGTGTATGTACAGTAATTATATGATCTCTAGCTTTCATACATAACTTCTTGTATACAAGTTCACAATACTGATGTTTTCTTTTACCAACATTTTCTTCTTATTTTAGAGATATGTCAACAAGTGCAAGATACACACCACTGCACAATACTTCCTCCAGTGCCAGAACTATTGTCATTATGAAATATATATATTATTTACTTCAGAATAAATATATCTTGCAGTACTTTTTATTGCTAACAGAATTGCACACAGTTTATTTTCACATTCAAGGAAGGAAATAAGAAATTTGGCTTTAATAAACAAACAGCTACTGCTGGTATTTTGATTTTTTCCCAAGCTTGCCTTTTCTCCTCCCCTGAATGCTTTTGTATTCTCCAAAGTTTCCAGAAATTTCACATTCTATGCCAGGATAGTTTATCTCCAGCTGTAATGAGATTTTTATACTATGAGGAGATGCTTTAATCCCAGTAATCAATCTCTCTCTCTACCTCCCTCTCCCTTCCAGCGCTTCAGGAAAACCCAAATTAGAACTGGGAGACTGTATCAATCCCCAAACATTATCTCTTTTTCAGGAAGGTTTTATACTGACAACATATCAAGAACATTATACTCTATTACAAAAATGTTTAATCTGCAGAAGAAATGCTGGACTCAGATTTCTCTAATACGGAATAAAATATAAATTTTCAAACATATGAATGAATTTCAAATGAATTTCACTATTTCTGCTTGATCAGTGTGCATTTAAGAAAATTCATCTTTGGAAGGCATATCTGTTCTAAATCCACTTCTTTGGGCCCAAAATGTTTCCTAATCCATTAAAAATAGCTATCTATGCAATTATAAAGTGCTAAAAAAAATAAAAAAAAAAAAAATTAATTTAGTTAATCTTTTTAAGATTTAACAATACAGGAGATCTAACCTACCTAAACACAATTAAAAGTAACCTACGTTTTCTCACAGATTCTTTTAAGCTTATGTCAGGTTTCATTTTTTTTCTCCACTTAGATATTTTCAGAATATCTGCTGAACATCACAGGAACTAGGCTTCTTCCATTACCAACATTTCTGCCCACATCTCTCAAACAAAAAAAAAGTCACATCTGCATGAAGTACTTTATAAGAAGAAAAATCATGTTAAAGGAATGATAACATCACTTACCTCATCAGCAATCATACACCTAAATAAGAAACAAGAAGAGAGGGGAAAAAAACCCAGAAATTAATAGTAAATATAACAGATAAATTTATAGTAAACAATTTATAAGAATTGGTTTAAGTTATGGATTTACTGAACCAATGAAAGGAAAAGAGACAGACTTCATTCCTACAAATATCAAGTATAAAAAGTAAATTTGGTATGAATTTGAAAACAAATATGCCAATTATTTTAAAAACATATATTCAATTTGCTAGCATTACTGAAGAACTTGCATTGTAAAACTGAATTCCTGCTTTGGTCTAATGCTATATTAATTGTAATGTCCAGTGCTATGTGAATTGCAATCTTATGAGACATTTTCAAGGCAAGAAGCGCATCTTCAATTTTGTTGTTTTTCACAAACAACGATGTTTTTGCTGCTTCATGATTAAGGATTATTTATATGTCAGACTGATTTTAAAAAGCTGCTTTCCAGAGCTGTCACATTTGTTTTGAAATATAAATAGACATTCCCTCTCCCCCACCAATTGTACTAGCTAAAGTATTAGAAAATGAATTTGACTTTTTTTTCCTATTTTGGAGTCCCTTAGTTAATGCTACTCCATGTAAAGACAATGACAACTCCAAGACCCCTGTCAAAACTACTAAATTCTGTTCAGCATATTTACATTTCCTAAACATTAAATGCCGTCTTCGATACGAATTTCTTATAGGTATTTTAAGTTATTTAGTTTATTTCAGTTATTTAGTACATACATTCTTAACTCAAGTAGGGTCTGGGGAACTTAAGTGTTTCTAGCCCACACAAGCTTCTTCATCAAATCTTTTGAGACTGGATGAAAGACAAAGGAAATTATTTGATAGACATTTAGTTAAGCCATTAAAGGGATGATGCTGCATCTTTCCAAGCTATTTTACAAGCTATTTCCTCAGCTATTTTACAAACTCAGCTTTCAACTATTCCACAAACTTTTACCTCCACTACTTCACAAACTTTTCCAAGCTGGGAAAAAAAACCCAAAGCAAACCCACAAGCCTATCTAATTCGGAAGCACTAAGGAACTACAAGAGCTTATTCTACCTCTAATAATTAGTAGATAAAATACATACATTAAATTCATACACACTAACAAATTCAGAGGAAGGCATGAGTCCAAAGAAAAACTGTGAAGATAAGAAAGAGGAGTAGAGCCAACCTACTCCCTTTAAATCTTACAGCACGATGATGACGTAAAGTTCCCTTTTCTCCCATAGCAACCCTGGCCTGCATGAAAATACAGATTCACTAAGTATCTTATGACCAGAATCAATGCTGGGAATTCCAAGGCAAGATCTCAAACAGGCACAAAGTGTGAATTTCCACAACTTCGTAAGAATTGTCAGAGTTCGACAGCAGTATCTGCTTGGGCTGCAGTTAAATAACTGGCAATTAGATGAATTCTCCAGCTACTAAGTAATCTGAGAAGTTTTTCAAGCACTGCATAATCTTCTAAATTGTCATAAAAAGTGAACTGGAGAATAACTCCCACCAGTCGGTATCACAGTGCCACACAAAGGGCATAGGCTTAGTCAAACCATTGACTGAGAAATACCGCAGTGAGTGCTGTTGGCTGAACTGAGTGACAGCAATAGACTGACAGAACTATGCAGTCCATCACTTTGCTTGAGGATTTATAACTGTTTACTGACAGAAAAAAGTGCCAAGTCTCAGAAATGATGAAATATTTCAAGCTCTGGACGGGAATAAACTTCACAGGCCACTCTGCTTGTTTCCCCCCTGACTCAAGTACCGTTCTGCCTTGTGCTTTTTACTTCTTATCCCCCACAGCTTTCAGTCACAACTTTTCAGTCACAAGCTTTCAGCTTTCAGACACAAACTAGTCTTGATTAATTGCTCTGGATGAATTCTTCTTCATAGCCTGTTCCCAGTCACTGCATCTTCTAAGGAAACTGAAACTTCTCCTACTCCTTTGTCACATAACTAGATATGCACCCACTGCACCATGTAACTCAAATGCAATGTTCCCTCCATGAAAAAATGGAAAAGATCTTCCAGGTCTCCATGTCTATAATAAAATTTAATGCACCAAGATATAAATGTTCTGTATTTTGATACTGAAAATCTTTTAAAGTAATACATAACTGGGTTTTAGTGTTAGGTACTCTGAAGTTAGTGTAGCTACCCAAAACCACAACAGAAGTTGTCTTTTCTGCACAAAACCCAGCCACTTTACACTAATGATTAATGCTTGTAGCAGCACCATCAACTTAGAGCTGTCATCGTGTCCAATAAAATGCATCTTACCATGGGGCCAAAATGGACATTTCTGTGGTCAAAATAGAAATCTCAGCAGAAAATGTATGCTGGCACTTTTCAGACATGATGTGCGAGATAAATGTTTGATATTCTGAGAAATATGGTAATACTGCTCACTTAATCTGCCAGTGTAAATTTCAATGTCTACCAATTTCATCAGTTTCTTCCAACTAACATAAAAAAAGAATTCAAAATATATCTTATATAACTGAATTTTTTATAAGTAACAAATTATCTACTTGCAATAGCTTTGTAACCACACTCCCCTCCCAAATTGTTAGGGATGGAGTGATGAAAACAAAGGAAGAAAACATAACAAAACAAACCCCCCAAGTCTGCACAGATTTACAACGGAAAAAAGGCAGGAAGAGAATTATATTTAGTGGCAACTCATGATTGTGGGGCCTGTTATTTGCAGCTGGGCAAAGACATTTGTTTGCAGACAACTAAAACACAATTCTAATTTTAAAATAATGTCAGTTTTTGCTCACTTCAAAGACTGATTTTTTTCTTTTCATTTAATACTCATTGTTAATTGTTTGAACTGAAGTTTACAAAACAAGCCTTTCTTTTTGCAGATTCTTTCAGAGGCCAACTGCTTTCAGTACATTAATCATGTTTTTCTAAAACAGTTTGAAGCCTGAAATCAATTGGAATGCACAACCACCCAGTGTTGCAGCGTTTTTTAAACTCCTTACACAAATGCAGAAAATGAGTGAGACTATAGCAATTAACTACAGAGCAAAGGCATCTCGAGAATAAACCAAAGATCTTCTTCAACTATATTGTATATTTAATATAAGGATATCAGAGCAAATGCACTTATATAGCACTAACCAAGAGTACATTGCATTCAAGTAGCATCTGGTAGTAATGAAATGTGGTAAAGACGACAGGAATACAAATGTTCCTTGCCAACTTACACTGACAAATACAGTATTTCTCAGCATATCAACTTATATTTTAGTAGAATTGCATAAATAATGAAATGTTAATTATGCCAGTTCAGACACACAGAAATCAAAGTGAGAATACGTAAGATGCCATTGCACTGTTCTTTGGCATATGTGAACTATTTGGACCCTCATTCTTTTTCTTCAGGATAACAAGGTAAAATGAAGAAATTCAGAGTGATTTCCAAATTGTTCTGACAATTAGAAGTGAATAGCAATCAAAATAAATAGCCTTAAAAATATGTCAACCACAGGAACAGATGTTTTTTTCCATAAAACAAGATTTTTTTCATGAGAGTGAACTGTAGCCACTTAAACTTTGGTGACTTGAGTATCTGCCGAAGAATAAGAAGTTGTTGTTTTTCTTTTTGCACTCATTTTCAGACTGTGCTCATAGAATCTTTGCTGCTATAGAGTATCTTCTGTTTTCATGTCTATTAACTTCAACTTAATATGTCTGAAGTGAAACTTCTTATGTAGCAGCAGCAAAGTTGCTGGCTTTTAAATATTTATAGAAACTCATCATTTTGTTGCTGGTGAATGAATGGAAGTACAAAGTAATTGCCATCATTTTGTCCATAACATAACCACTCTTAAAAGATAATCACATTAAAGTGATCAACAGTTTTATCTTCCTTGTTTCTGCAGTACCAATACAAATAGAGATTCCACAGAAACACCCATATGCTTAAAAGTTACATATCTATAGTGATATTTCACTATTTATTTAAGTATTCATTCTCTTCTCCCACTCAATGATGAAATAGCTTTGTCATAAGTAGTTTGGATTTTCTTGCTATACTTGCAACCCATACATTTTTTTAGCCATTTAAATATTCGAATAGACACATCACAGATTGATATGAATCAGGTGCACAAAATTGTTTTGAAAGCTCCAGTTAAGAGTATCTCAATGTGTTAAGTCCTCTGTTATGATACAGTTAGCAACATGAATCACTGCTTTGATCCACAGTTCATACTCAAATTCCTGAAGTACTACAGTTTTAAAATTGCTGATTTAAGCCAATTGATTAACATTATTGACACTTACACTTGACTTGTTATGATGAGCTTATGATACAGGCAGAAGGTAATAAAACTAACGGAAGTGGAAACTGAGGATATTCAAATTATTTTATGACTTAGTGCATTGTAGAGCATTCATCCTCTGTAGTTCTCACAGTTTTAGAATAAGAACCTTAAAGATGCTTGCTTAAGGTAGTTACAAAATATGAGAAGTCCAAAATTTTTTCATTAGACTCTAGGGCAATGAAAAATAGCTTATATAACCAAGAGGGAAATAATCAAGTGTTCCCAGTTTATAATCACAACAATTAGATATCAAATGTAAAGAACTTCCCCATCATTATAGCCCAGATCACACAGAACTCATATCTAATAGTTGCATTAAGCTGTTAAAAAATAATACTTTACATTTTGCTTTACATAATCTTAAAAATATGCAGCCTCTTTTTAAAACAAACTTCAGCATGTTCTATATTATTGCGGTTAGACAAGCTGCCAACGTGAACATAAAGGTTCCATGCTGTCAAAGCAGAAGAAACAGATCTTCGTCTACATTGAAGGGACAAATACATATTTTTGTTTCATGTATTTTGACTGCAAGAAGACAGACTTCTTGTTCTCTGAAGTTCAATTAGTCATTTCCTCTCAACTGGTAGTTACCCAATCTGAGCTTCATCATTCATATCCCATCTGTTCATATGACACCTTAATAATAGCTCTATCCAAGAATATAAATCAGAGCTATGATACGCAGTTTCATATCCTGTTATAAGCTCAGCCCACACGGTCAAAAGTTTCAGAAAAGCATGGAAAAAATCATTTTAGATGTCTCAGTTACACTTACTCTCAGCAGCAAAGTCCAACCATGCAAAAAGCACCACAGTCAATGGCAAATTCTTTCAGATTCTCTTACTTCATTTTTAAATGTTTCCCTTCTTCATAGTGAATCCTGTGGCTAGCATTCGAATCTCGATTCATTTATCAAAGAAATCTGCTATCTTTTCCTAACAGAAAGCATCAGAATCTCAGTGGAACACAGTGCACATGCTGCTACAATCTTCCTACTATTCATAACCCTTTTGCAGTTGTAGTGTCATCAATGGGCTTCGGACACAAGAGTATCTTTCGCAAATCAAAGGGAACTACACAGTCTGGTCTCCACTAGGATTTAACAATCCTTTCATTTTGAGATATATTAGCTTTAAAATAAAACTACATTTTCCATTAAAATGCAAAGACAAAGAGCAAAACAGGAAGCTTTTTGTGAGAACATATCCTGGTAAGTGAATATGCATGCAGAGAAGAGAGCAAGAAGTCTACCGTGTTGGTTCACCTCAGGTGCACATAGGTCCAAAACCTTATTGTTGATTCCCACGCAAAGGAGAATAAATGCAAGCACCTGAGGTTATACACAAACCCCACCACTGTGTTTAAACCTTTCTTCTAAATGTAAAAAAAAAAATCACGTAATTTAAGGGACCACACAAAGCTGGATGAGTCAGAATCCCAGAACCCGATATTAACGAGTTAGCATGCATTATCAGAAGAGTCTTGCAAAGGTATCAAGCACCAAGCAAAGGTGCACTTACTACATTACATTCTACATTAATTACAGATTCTTACTACAGCAAACCTTGGAGAGAAACCAGAAGTTAGCAAAAAACAGGTAAAGGAACTAAGGAAGAAACCAAAAACCCAGCCCTATGAAAGCTCTGGTCAGGAAAGTTCTTCTTCTGGGAAGACAGAAAGCATAATTTCAAACCTCAAAAAGCACAGAAAGAGCTTCTAGTTGTGTTGATGTCAAGAAGATTGAAACCAACTTTGCAAAGCAGAAGGAGAAGCAGATCTTTAAAATTTTATGCAGATGAGTTGATTGGAGAAGCAGAAGGAACCTGAGGCTAAGCTCATGTGGCATATGTCATACAGCCACACGACAATAGTCTGCATCAGGAAGAGGTTAATACTAAAAGAGTTTCATAAAATGAGTTTCAGGGAAGTAAAAAAATGTTTAAATGAAAGTAATTTCTATTTCTGTGTGTCTGGGTTACATTCAGGTCACTCCTTTAAAAATGTTAGCAATATTAACCAAGCAAACAATGCAGTTAAAGTTTCTTATATTAATTATGGCTACTTCAGCAAGGCATCTTTGCAAAAACAGAGAATATAATTTTAGCTTTGCTCTTGCAAGAATACTGATTAACAACACCCTAGCTTATATCTGAGGTCTATATAACCAAGAATCCTACTAAGTCATACAGTCAGTGCTAGAGGTTTCTTGTGACTACAGAAATGTTTTGGAATAAAATCCTCTCTAAACTAGACAGTTCTGCTTCCTTACATGGAGGATTAAAAGCTAAAGGGGTATAGCAAATCCAATACACTTATTGCTTGCTTGTGGGGATAATTTAACTTCTTTATTAATTTTTAACAGCTATTTATCCAGACAAAAATAGTTAGAAGCACAGGTACCTTTTTCAGCACAAACTCTTTCACTTTCAAATGCATTTTCCAAGACAAACAGTCAAAGCAGTAGCACTTCATTTCTTAAAACACTGAAAAATTTTGTTACTACTCAAACAAATTAAAGCTGTTTTTGTTAATACAGTCTTTGGAACATGTTGTACAGAGGAAGCTCGCATCTTTCTTTCACTAGTGTGGGTGTCCTGATATTCTTGGGATTCTCACCTACTCATGTGAGTCAGTTTTATATAACGCTACAACATATAATTTACCTCCTACTCACAAGCCAACACTTTAGCACTAGCATCTTAACCAAGGGTTATTTAAGGAATCTGAACTTAGTACATTTTTATATAAAACTGCGCAAGCAACGGTTACATTTGTGTGTCAGTAATCACAGCACGCAGTCCTAAAACTAGAACAAAGAGAGCTGACTTCCTTGCAAAAATAATCAAGGTTGTTTCACCAAAAATAGAGCCCCAGAAGATTTAAGCTAGATGATACCCTTGCTCTTGAACTACACTAGGTATTTTAAAGAAACTGGATAATAAAAAAACCCGACCCTCAAGCTAATGTAAGATGCACTAAATTGCCACATCTGCAGTGTTAATGATTCTCTAAAGGAGTGTAGAGGAGAATGGTTGTGTTGTCTTATGCTTTTCTCCAACACTCCTCAACATGTAACTGAAAAACACATCTAAAATACTTTATTAAGGTTTGAAGTCTATGAGAGCACATTTGTCAACATATTCTAGTATTTCACCTTTGACAAAGATGGGTGGAATAACAAATATCAAAGTGGTCAAGTTGAAGGTTAAGCTCAGACACTTCAATAGGTTTTTAGAATATATTAATTGAACTGTTAACTGATAAAAAGTCTAGTCAACAAGACACCTAATAGTGATAGTGAAAACTCTTCACCCATTCAGTCACTTGCTGCAGAAACAACTTGGTTCACCAGCTGACTCAACACAAGAAAAATTGACTTCAGTTAATTGGAACAGTTGGAATAGCATCAACTAATTTCAACTACTGACAATCTAGGCTACAAACTTTAACCTCAGTATTAATTGGCATGACTGAAATACCTGTGATCAACCTTAGCTCTTCCTTACGATGTAGTCGAATGACTTGCAATGAAATGTAGGTACTTATTACTTTTCCAATAAACTCTGCTTTCCCAAGTGACCCTCCCTCTGCAGTGATCTGCACTGCAGGAGCTGCAGAAGAACTACTCTCTTCATGTCTTCCTCCTTTAAAGTTAGCTGAATCAGGCAACAGGGAAAAGATTTATCTAGAGAAGTGTCTCATCAGTACTCTCTCCGTTTTCAATAGTTTCCAGATTCAATGTGTTTTCCTTCCAGTATTCCAAGCTCTCAAAACCAGTGTTTAGTTTTCTCCTACACTTGGTTCCTTCTCCATACCAATACTTGCAAAAACGTTTGTACCTCCCAAATACTTCAAAAACAACCATCCATTCAACTGTTGACAGAATATCCCACTTCTTTTCTGACATATACCTCTGAACTAAGCAATTCTGCTCATCTTTTCTACCTTGATTTATCTCCTCTACTATAACTTGTCCCCCTTCAACACAGTACAAAGGCAACAAAAAGCATGATTTAAATTGTTCACCCAGCTACCTTTGGGGTAGTTTTCTCTTCTGTCCATGTTCTTCCTCTCCTTCCAACTTCCATTAAGTCACTCAGAATTTGACTCATACTTGTTTAAGACCTTACTTTTTCTTACTTGCATTAAGGCACCTTGTCTCACATACTCAAAACTGATCACTTTCATTCTGACCTCTCCCTGATTCTTATAGTTCAACACACTGATTTTTCATTGTGGGTTCTCCTGCTGCAAACTTTCACTGTACACACCTAATACTAAACTCATTTCCTCTCTCTCCATCACTGTTGACAGCCTATTACCTACACTTGTAGTCTTTATCTCACTTGGTTCTTCTATTCTAACAAATTCTGCCCAGCATTTCTAAAAAACTGTATTTTCTTCTCTATTCCTGCTGCTAGAAGTCCACATTTAAGCCCAGGTAATTTCTCACATTACTACCATTGCTTTTTTCTGTTCTTTTTTTTCAAGCCCACACATTTCCTCTCCTGAATGACATTCTACATTCACTTACTGACAATGCATTTTTTGTTCTATCTGAATTGCTTCCCAGTTCCTCCAGCATCACTTCCAAACAAGCCTCCCTCGCCATGAAAGCTCTCCAGAATTTGGCTCAATCTCTCATTCATACTTCCTGCATCTGAGCCTCATTCTGTGAGCTAGCATCTTCATTTAGCCATCTCTCTCCCCCCTCTTTGGCACTTCTCAGATGTGAGATGTACTCTGAAACATCACAAACCAACGTCTTTAAAAAAAGAAACCTTTCTTTAAAAACACAGTACTCGCAGAGCTACTCCCTATTTAATTGCTGAAACATATGAAATTAACTGTTTGATCCTCTACATATTCATTAAATAGCCATTCCATTCTTTTTCCCCAAGGATAACTTTTCAGCTTTGTTTTCCAAGACTGGTAACAACTGCTCATCTATTATGATGCAGGGTTTAAGAACTCGGATTTCTCACAAAATTATAATTATTTCATATATCTAAAATGAGTTGCTGAATATGTTGGAATAAAAGAAGATTTCTTTCTTACTCTAGCAAGAGACTTAGGCCTTGTTTCAAACATCTCTTTCAGACTATCTAACCACAATCTACTGAGACCAGAGCCAGAAATCACATTAAAAAGTTACAATTATTTTTATTCCCAGTTCTCTCTGATCTGAAGATCTACAAATAATGGAGACAGTTGTTGATGGCACTTGATGCTTCAAGTCACCAAGTACAAATTAAAATAAAAGTAAAACATTTATAGAAATATTCCTAGACATGACAAAAAAAAGTGAAAGTAATTTATTTTTCTAACATGCAAATGTAATTAACTTAGCCTCTATCAAAGTCAGTGTGGCAAAAACAGAGAGAATAAGCAGATCTCCCAAAAGAGACGATGATTAACTTCATCTTGTCTGGTTCTGAATTTGTCTTCTTTATGTTAAACTCTGAACTACCCATCACAAGTTTAGTAACGAGAATTCAGATTAACTCCAGTCTCACAACAACAATGATACTACAACATCTGGAGTCATTAAAGGATATTCTGTTTGTTGCTTATACTAGTTCTACATCCTTACCTGCAGCATATAAGAATGATAGCTGTTATTATGTGCTTATAAGGAAATAGTCAGCATGCTCACTAAGATTTCCAGCAACTTATGCAGAATAAAATGGCCCAATATGAATAAAACTTGAAGAAAAATTCTTCTTATGTTCTCCATAAATACTGATGTCAAACACAATATACTGATAATTATCAAATCGCTATAGCTTCATAAAATATGAACTCTCCATGTCAATGATTTGTTTCATTTTTCTTCCTTTAGACACTAACGGTTGATGTTTTCGCTGCATAAATGAAGTTGTATGCTACTTGCTTAAGTTAAACTAAGATGTTAAGTAAACTAATAGACTGTAGTGTTGTGAGGACTTAGAGATGAAAACAGTAAAGCAAAATTCAACTGAAAATAATGATGCCACATCTCCCAGAAGAGAAATACTGAGACATAATACGGGGGACAATCCAACAGTAGCCTGTAAGATATTGTTTATAAGTGTTCCTTTAAATCATGTACCCGATTCTGAAAAACAGATATTATTTTAGACAATGGTAAAAACCAGTTGGTCTTGCATTTAATCACAACATAGACTTGCAGCAACCTATGACCTTTCAAACAAAGGACAGAAAAATTAGACTTGGACAGTAACAGATATGTAAACATGCATCTAGGCTTAGTGCTTCAAAATGGAAATGGAAGAAAAATCTATTTTCTTCTCTGAAATTTTCTTATTCATAGCTACTATCAAAGATAAGAAACGAAATACACTGAAAAAGCAAGTCAATTGGTACTTATGGATCAAAAAATAGTAAAGATAAAAGCAAAGTAAAACAAAAGCTCTGGTAACTTAAAAAGGTAATATAAGACAGAAAGCAACAGTGGCATTACACAGAAGACAGACAACATAAAAACCAGAACCAAACGCAGTAGAAATGACAAAAATGAGTGAAAGGGAAAAATAGTTAAAAGTGTAAGAGAAAGGGACCTACTGTTCTAGCACAAACTAGAATGTGCATGGAAGCAAACACAGACTGAACACATTTTCTCTTATTCTATCAGCTTCCAAAAGCTAGAAATAGAACTCCCTTAGACACACAACTCAAACGGAGATTATGCCTTTCATACTACTCAATGGCTAATATAGAAGTATTCACCTGATTCAGGCTATCTAGTTCAGAGTCTAGACAAAGAAAGCTTAACCTCTTCCTCAAGGTCTAAAAAAATTCTATCAAAAGACACATTTCCACCCCCCACACCCCTGCCCAACAGACTGGACATGCAGACTATAGGGTGGATTTTTAATGTTCAGGCAGGCTGAATGAGATACAACAAAGTAGATTCAGAATAAAGATTTCTGAGATCTTGAGAATTTTGAATTTCAAGAGGAAAAAAATGTTAGTCTACTGTGATGCACAGATATCTAGACTCAGTTTCTGTGCATTCTCATCACTCCTTCCTACAAAGTTACAGAAATCTGTCTAGAAATTTGCCCAAGAATTTAAATACAACTTATATCAGAAATTCCTGGCCCTACTAAGGACTATAATGTGCCTGGGAAATCTAAACATTTCTATCTGCTTCCTGCCCAAGAGCTATCATTTCTATGATTCAACTACTAAAACCTCAGCAGACAGTATATACTTCACCTTTCCAGTGAAGAACTGGTGCTAGAACCTTTTAGCTGTGATCATAAGCTTTGAGCCTCTTCTTTTCTGGTCTGCTTTGAGGGAGGGGGAATTAATTTCTATGAAGACTGACAAAGTTTTTGAATTAAAAATCTGTTTTAATTAACGAAAAATTAACTACGCGTTTCTCCTGTGTAACTTGCTAGAGATCAGAGACACAGTCAGTGGAAAAAAATGTACTATTTTGAAGGGTAGCCAACTGACTTCTTCTAATAGGGGACACTCGCACTCCATTCTCTAATGAGCTCGCTATCATAATGATTCTTTGTAGCCTACTATCCAAAACAACATCAGACACTATACAACTTTTTCTTACTCTAGAAAAATGATTGCCTAACAAAACAAATACCCTTTCATTAAAACCAATAGGTCTTAATGCCAGATATGAACTCTGCATATCATATTACTGCCATCCATTGTCATTTACCTCTTTTTTACTGTGTCTATACTCAATAAACAACATTGAGCCAGCATGTATGGGAAACTAAAAATCACATACTCCAGAACATATAAATATAAATCAATGTATTACGTCTAAAACTTATAAAGGTACCACTAAAAAGGAAAAATTATCTATAAATCAACACTGGAGTCAAATACAGATCCTAGTAAATGCATCAATAAGCATTTAAATATTCAGATAAATCTGTATTAAAAAAATCTTCTTTTTTTTGCCAGAAAATAGAAGTTACAATGTTAATGCACTTGAACCTTATGTAAGAAAGTGAGAAGAAAACATAGCAGGAAACTAGATTACCCCAGTAAAATGGTTTGAGCATACAATTATAATGAAAAAGCATATTTCATGAGTGGTAAATAACTCCAAGTCCTCTGTCGCATCCACAAGCAAGATAGCTTAAACAAATTGTTCTGCCAACATTTCTAGGGGGGAAAAAGAAAAAAAAAAAAGATATCTGTGCATCTGAAGGCATCTTTTTCAGGTACTGTCAACAAGGCAAGCAATGCTAAATAATGATGTTTGCAAATCACATGCTGACAGTTTTTATTATAAAACTTGATAAAGCATTTAGTGATAGTTTTTACATGTTACCTGGTAGCAACAGAGCTAACTTTCAAACAATAGCATGCCTCTGACATTTACAGTACATTCAGGTGAGCAAATTGTATGTAATACAAGACAGACATCACACACTTCCATGAAGAGAGGTTCTAAGACAAGAATTCATGGTAGAAAGAAATTGTGAGTTTCCAAGTACTATGTTAGTGAACAGCAACAGTAAAAATCATTAATATCCAAAGAGAGATGTGGGCTTAAAAGACATTGAATATAATCCTTATCAATACAATCAAGCCATTTGCCCATATATCTGTGCATCTTAGATATTTTGCCCAAACTTCTACCACTTTTTCCAGAGTTTCTCTTCGCTAACACCTGACCATTGGCTGGTGACTTCTCAGTATTGTTTAGGCCTTCATTCTCAAGTCAGCCTCCTCCTGCATACTTCATAGATTTTACATGGAAGAATAAAATAGGCCTGAAAATCACACTCTTGCTCAGAACACCTAAACCCAATAAGCAAGACGACACCTTTACTTTAAGGTTTTCAGTTTATGCCTCTTCACTTGTGATTAGGTTACCCTGTGCTCTTAGGAAATGGGGATTTGTCCACATTTGCCCAAACTATGGCTAACAACCAGCATGCAAAGAGCAACAGAGAGCATTGCTCACCTCCACCTCCCAACAGTGGGCACATAACTGACTCTAACAACCCTAAATATTTCCTAAGCCCATTGCTAAGAGTTTATGTTCCTGGAGGGGACAAGTTTGTTGCTTTCTATTTAAAAGACAGTTTAAAGCACATATAAATACATACATACACATGTATACTGTTTTTAAAAGTAACTTACACTTTTCCTGAAAGAAAAGCATAAGAATAAAATAGTTTTCAAGCACAGAATTTGTGTGCACCCATCTTTTCTGCACATTCACGTTTGAGGTTATAAATAAAGATCAAACAGTTTCCTTCCCTAGGTACCTGTTCCCAAGTGCACTTCTGAAGAATAATCTCTACTAAGGAATAAGCAGTCATGCAGTTATTTACCTTTAAGGCATGTCTGTGAGCTAAAAGGTATCTTGGCATATGTTGAACTATACAGTGTCTTGTTGGCTCTAGAATTATTATTTCCTAGAAGAGTGTTAGGCAGTCTGTGTTGGTCTAGACAATGCCTTTGGAGCATCTACTGAAAAAGCCCTTGATTCATTTACTAATGAATCAAAAGCACAAATCACAACAGCATATTTATTTTATGCTCGGGCAAAAGACAAAGTAATTAATAGGTTACTCCCAGCCCCTTCCATGCAAGTTTGTTCTAATAATAAGTCCCTCTTCATGCTTGTCTCACCTGAGATAATATTAATTGAATCTCTTCAGCTAACAGAGCATTTTCTCTACACCAGTTTCCTGCCACTACAGCAAAGCAGGGATTAAGTGATGACTGCAAAGGGAGTGCATAGCCTGAGGCAGAGAAGATGGGAGAGCTGAGATGCACATACTGCTTACTTCAAGTCCTATGTTTATATATTGTTAAAACTAGAAAAGATACTTTTATGGAAAAGTACCAGGCCCTGCTAAAATACACCACTGGAAAGACTGAAAGAAGGCTTAAATCATTAAGGAGCACACAAAAGGGAAAGACTTGGGGGAGCTAAAGGCTGACAAACTAATAAGAAAATTCAGCGACAAGCAGCAGAGGCTCTTGTTCTCTGTTTTGGGACAGAAAGAAAATTAGATCTGTCTGAGCAAGGGACAGATTTAAAAAAATAGTCCTCAGGAAAGTTTGACTTAACACATTTTACTTTATATAGAGGCTGGCTGACAGTGTGCACACAATTCCTCATTTTGACCTAGCTAACATAGAATTTGCTACGCCAAGGAATGAGATTTCTTACAATCATGATGAAAACACTTTCATACGCCTGCCACAGTAAAACCATCGGAGCCATATTACTCAACAGTCTTTTGAAGACATAGAAAAGAAAACAACATAAAGCCCATAACCCTAATGAAAATAATATAATTCCCTCCTTGACAGAGAGTCATTAGCCTAGGTGTTCCAAACCTTTTTAGATATTTATTGGAGGCAATTGTTACTTCTTAAACAAAAAGAAGAAAGAAATATCTGATTAAGATTTATCTAGTCCTACAGTTAAGCTGCTTCCTAAAAAACCTCTGTATTATATAATAGACTGCAAAAGATTATGCTACTTTCAATTACATCCACTAGCCTACACTAATTAACATTAAAGAAACCATACACGTTTAATGTCTTCTGTTATTTCACTATTTGTATCTACCTCACTTCCCCTTACTAGAATCAGATCAACTGAGATATGGTAGCCAAGGGCTTTGAATTTATTAAATTCAGCTCTAATGTAGCCTTTGCCATCTATTCTGTGAAAGCCTCAGCACTCCATTAAAACTGTGTGCATTCATTCTCACAGTCACACTGTGCAGCAGGAAAGTGCCTAATATGACCAGTGGTCACAGAGAAGTTAATGCCAATACAGCATAAAGCTTTTTAAATCTCAGGCTTGCATGCTAATGGCGGGGCTCATCTTTCTACTTTGGTACCTAGTCTGGCAGCATAAAATAGATGGCCTGCTTCATTCCCTGAAGACAGCAATGTTATGATTGCTGAAGGTTTTTGACCAAATGAATAGAATTAAAGCGAAAAGCTTCAGAGGAAATTTTAATTCATCAAAAGTTCCATATAACTGCAAGAACTGATGATAAACATTTCCTTTTCAATTTTTCACCTTTGGAAAAAGAGATGCACATTTCTTTTCTCCTGCAAAAAATCACAAACATTAGCAAGCAACCCCCTTAGACCCTAAGCCTCTTGTTCTGAGCAAGATAATTAAATGATCAGAAACTAAGTTCATCCTTCTTTAAAACCTAAGCTAAAATAATTTTATTTGTGCCGGAGCTCTAAAACATCATTACTTTCCACAAGAACAGCATACAGTGGTTTCATGGCTTTAGGTTGCAATTGCCAAAATTTTCTAAAATTTATAAACATGGAAATAGCATTTCCCTTCCCTCTTCTTTGCCCCTGCAACTCAGCAACAAGCTCTTACTCAGCAAAATATTTCCAGCCTCTGGTGCATAAACTATTTTTCTAATTTATCAGGTATTTCATTGTTGAATGTCTGTTCTATCAGTTACTGCACTTGCTAACTGAGCACTCTGCAAGGCTGCTTCTGCTCTGCTGTTGCAGCTCAGTGAGTTCCAGAACACGCTGATTACATGCCAGAATTGTACCAAGTTTAAAATAGAATACCACACAGATGCATCAAGATCTGTTAGTCATTCTCTTAACAGCTCTACCACACCATTAAGAACTAAAGAAACAAATATGAATTAACTTATTTTAAGAATTCTCTATTAACATGACAAAAAGGATGGTCCTACTGATATTAACCTCCTCTTAAATGAGATCTTTCATACTACAGTCCTCTTTTGCATAATGCATTATTAAACATTTCTTTATCCTCTGGGTAAAAACAAAACAAACCCTCATTTTAAACCACATTATCTCATAGTTTAAGAAAAATTTCTGTAATATAACTCACCTAAGAGCTGCTGGTATTGCATAGCCTTTGAAAAAATGAATTTACCTTTACCTAAAATAATTATTTTTAGCATATGATACAATAAGGATTTTACCTGCCACTTCTCTGAAGTGCAAATATGATGCCTTTCTCCTGAAAAGGAAGCAGTTTCTTTCTCAGTCTTTCAGGTAGAAAGGACAGCTTAGCATCAACATTTTCTGAATAAGAAGCTTCAAGTGCACATGTTTCCTGGAATGTACTAGCCATGTTGAACCTAAGGGAAACAAAAGCAAAAAAAGATGTCTTACTTAAAAGACAGGTCTGCAATACATTACAGAATAAAGCTTCATGGAACAATAATAATCACCCCATCTTGAAATATTCAATAGCTACACAACTCTTCTCAAGTCTTGAGAATTCTAGAAGGCGTAAAATAATGCACATGATGGAGGAAGAGCCCACCACCTCAGTATCAATAAAATATTCTGAGTATTCCAGTATGAAGAGGTCAGCATGTATCACTTCCTCAATGCTATGAAATAGTTACAAAAGTTCCCTACTCACAGATGAAAGTTATTGGCCATTCAAATAGAGCTTACTTATAGACACTGAAATATAACTCTTTTAGTAAACATTTTTCAGAAAAGTTACAGAAAAAAGGTTATTTAACCTTCTGATGATGGAAATAACAGTCCTCTAAAATTTTTAATCCTAAGAATCAGATCAGGAAAAAAGGATAAAATATGCCCAGTTGGGGAGGGGGAGGAAAAAAGTAAGGAACTTTATTCCCCTCTGAAAGAAACAATCTTAAACCACATTATTAATCAATGAAAACTCTCATACTGTGCTTCAGACTAAAAATGTGGATTCTTCATTCATTTTTGTCCAAGGGGACAGAGCTTTTGTTCTCTTATAACTTCAATAGACTTTAAACAAACAAATGGTTAAAAAGCTCAGTAGCAGTGCACTAACTAAACATGAGGAAACATGAGGAAAGCAACAAACCTTTACATCTAGGCATTACCTAATTACTTTGCATTCATGGCCTGTGTGAGGAGCAGGATTACCTTAACCACCATAGGAACAAAGAATATCAGCCAAAATATTCTTCCTGTATTGTCAACAGTAGATATTGCACCACCAGGTCTGACAGCAAAATTCTGAATGTGTTGCACTCAGATTTTTGATACTGATGTATTTCTGAAGAAACTTGGAAGCAGTCAGACATGATTTGGCAGGATGAACCATTATATTCACAAGAAGAAATGGTCATTTACTAATGGTAAACGGTCACTCACTTCAAGGATCTGCAAGACTAAGTAACCTGTTTTTTTACACTGACTGGTTACAAAGTAAGACAGACCTGGGGACAATGCAAATGGTTAAAGTAATCAACATAATAAAGCATGATCATGCAAAATGGAGTTTCCTTCTAATGTCATGGAGTACGGATGAGGTAAAACAGATTGATTCAGATGAAATTATATGCCACAGTGAAAGAACAGCACCTCTGTATTCCTAAAGAATTCCATTTATGAAATTTTAGCTACTAAACTTGATATACATTCTTCCAGCTGAAGTTACATTCTCTTCAATTAAGACAATCTAGCTATAACTGCACTATATATAGTTATATATAGCCCAAGTTGAAACAGCCTGGACTTTTGTTCTAGCACAACTATACAAACATCTTCTAACGCTCCATCTTCCACGGGCCCACGTTAGACTAAAACTGAGAAATCCTTCCACGGGGATGGGAGGGGAAGTTCCTACTGGAAGGTTTCCAAGCCGGTGGGAAGTCCCCGGCTCCCGGGAGCCCCTCTCCATGGTGCTTATCCCGGGGGCGGCTGGGCGGTGCCGGTGCCCAGAGCCCCTGGCCGTGGTGCTTCCAGGCGGGGAGCGGAGGGGGGGAATTGGTTAAGCCCCTGCTGTACACCTCTCACGGTGCTCAGTCAGCCGGGTCCTGTCTCGTTTGACAGGTAATATTGTCTTAAAATCAGGGAGATTCAAAGAAAAAGGGAAAGAACAGAGAACTAGAAAGCACTGCAAAAATAAGTTATTGGGAAGTTGCCACCTCTGGAGCAAAAAAAAATGGCATGGTCAGTACTGTTGACAAAGATGTCGGTAACTGGACAAAAAAGTCTGCAAAACAAATAAAAAACCCTCTAATTACAGTTTTTCATTTGCTTCTGTGTCCTTAATATGTTGTAATATGCATCCCATCAACCTTCCCATATCTCTAGATCACAAGCTCTGGAACTTCAGTTTTCTCAGACAAAATAGACCTAAAAGGTTTCGTGTGGAGACCTAACTTTTCATTCAGAGAGTTCATGCAGCTACAGAAGTTTTATCAGTAAAAAAATAAAAAAGAAAAACTGTACGGTATTTTCTCAAGTGTTTCAAAAGAAATAAAGGATGAAATAGCTGAATTACTAAACAGTACCCTTTCATCTCAAATTGCTTTAGGCATAAAAATCAGTAAAAATTACGAAATGCAGAACCTGTGAACAAGAGGATAAATGTGTATTTCGTGGGAGTCAACATCTCTTTTGTAAAGGTGAGTCTTCTCTATCAAGTCTGCTAAATTTTTTTTGAAGGGGATCTACAACAATGTACCTATAAACTGGTTGATGCAGTACAGTTTCCACTATTTTTCAAAGTTATTAAATTAAAACAGAATAAGTTTTATAAACATATTTGTACAGTAACTATAATTTCCCAGGAAACGTTTGACAAAGTCCCTCAAACTTTTAAAAAACCTGAGTTGTCATGAAAACAATGCACAGAAATTTTTTTAAATACAAGCAAGTAGACTGTTCATATATGAGGGAAACAACATCAGCAATATTTCAAAGGAATCTGCTCCAACTTCTATTATGTTCAATGAATTAATAAATGATCTGGAAAAGTAAGCAACCATCAAGGGATAAGGGCATTGTAAATACTAGTAAAATAAAATTTTAAAAAATACCCTGGAATTCTGTCTGTCACTGCTGCTGCTATACTGCATTTCACTAGAGACACTTATCGTTCCAGAGGTATGTACTGAGATCCAACTTGTTGAGGATAGTACCCCAGGTGATACGTTTCTTTACTGGAAGGTTGGGTGCAAGACTGACGAGAACATCAAGGACTATTTAAGTTTTGTGATAGCTGTTTGTCAACACAAGCTGATACCATAATATAAACTCACTATTTATTTTTACTAAGTATAGCCTATTAACACAGCTCAGTAACAGATGCCTAAAACAAACGAGTATTTCCATCAAGTGTTTGATTTATAGATTTCCTTTTGATGGTCCTAACTGCTCCACGACGGTATGTTCAACAAAATTTAATAGGGAACTTAAGGCTCTAAGAAAATCATGGGACCTTGGCTGATTGATTCAGCAACCATTTTTGCACCGGTGGAATAATAAAGAATTGAAAAACTACCCAAGCCATTAGGATACAGCATTTTAAAAAGTGTTACAAGAAAAAGCAATCAGACGGAACAAAGGACATCACAAAGCTCTGTAGCACACCATAGTTTTTCCACAGGCCAGTGTACTGGGCTTAAGGCAAAGACACCTTAACACTTGCCTAGGGGCAAATTTTTTTTTTTGACTTACGCAATTTTCTGTACACAGCAGCGTCCTGCAATAGCAGAACTACCTGAGCACATGCTGTGGACAACCCAGCAGCAGCCAGGGCGAGCAGAACTAGCGAGACCTTCTGACACAAGCATGAGCTGAGAAAGAACAAGAGTCACCTGAAAGCTCGTTCCTTTACGACCAGAGAGCCCCACGTAGAGCACCCCCCAAGGCTGATCACTGCACACCCCCTCAGTGCATCACACCCCGCTGCTCCGCGGGGCCAGGCCGCGCTCCCGGCCCGGCCTCCACCCGCAAGGCGGGGCCTAAGCCGCCCCCTCACAACCGCTCCCCCCGCCTTCTCCCAGGCCACTGCACATCACAGCGCAGCCGCGCGAGTAGGCTGCATACGGCCCCTCCCGCTCCCTGCTGCCCTGAGGGGCCGCTCACAGGCGATGGCTGCCGGGCCTGGCCCCGTCGCGCCACTCACGACTCCGGCCGCCGCCGCCCCGCACCTTCGCGGGCTCTGGGATCAAACCGCCGCCGCCCGGAAATGACGCACCGGCGGGGGGGAGGCGGGGGGGAGGCGGGGCGGGGAGCGCACACGCGCACGTACTCGCGCGCTTCCCGCCGCTGGCCGCCGCGCGCGCGGCGCTTCCGGGCCTACGGACCGTTTTTTTGTTTATGTTTTGTGCCCCCCGCTCCCACCGCCCCCCCCGCCTCGCTTCCCCGGACCGAGTTAAACGGCATGTTCCTGCCGGCGGTGCCTAATACCGGCCCCTGCTTCGCTCCGATGGTGCGCGGGGGAGAAAGGGAAGGCTGAGGGAGCCGGAGGGGCGGAAAGGGGAAGGAAAGCGGCGCGGTTACCTCACGGCAGAGGCCGCTCCGAGAGGGGCGGGCTGGCTGGGGGGAGAGGGGGGCAGGCGCAGGGACTGGGCTGAGCGAGAGGCCTGCAGGACGTGGTGCCCCGGGCAGCGCCGTCCGCTCTACAGGTTGGCGGAAAGAGCGACTGAGGGCTGGAGCCAGGGCAAGGGGCTTCGAGGGTGCGCAGCAAAGCAGGGACTACAGCTCCCGGCCTGCACTGCGCCGGCCCGCTTGGGGGTGCGGGCTCTTCGTGCGCCTGCCGGGAAGGCTAGCGGGGGGCAGCCGGCGGGCCTGAGGTGCTGCTGCTCAGGATAGATCGCATACAGGCGGCAGGGCACATGCTCGGGCGCCTTACGGTGAAGGGAGGGTTGCCACTGCCCGGGGGAGGGGCGCCAAGGAAGAGGGGCAGGCGGGCTGCCATTAGCCTCGGGAACAGCCCGCCTGCGCGCCGCCGCACTGCCAGTGGTCGTCGGCTGCCCACAGGGGGCGGGCGCCGCGGTGCCGGTCTCCGCGTCAAGGCTTGGTTCTTATTGGTCATCACGGCCGTCTGTCAGTGCAGCGGCGACCTGTGATTGGCCGTTGTCTTCTGGGCGGGCTTGCGACTGCTTAAGCGCCGAGAGGCACCACTCACCGGCAGTGCCGGAGGGGGCGCCGCGCCGCTAATTGGGCCGCGCTGCCGTTAATCATTAGCGTTTCGCGCGGCCATTGGCGGCGGTGGGGCGGCGGGGCGGGCCTTTCTCCCCGCCGCGGCAGCAGGAGGAACCCGGGCGGCTGTCGGGGCTGGCGATGGGGTTAAGCGCCCCTCGTGCGTGAGGCCGCCGCTGCGCCGGCCCCAGCCCGCCGGCCGCGCTGCCGCGGTAAGGAGCCGGCCGCCCCACTGGGGAAGGCGCCTATGCGGGCGGGGGGCGGTGGGCCGCGCACTCCGCTGAGGAGAGCGGGGGGAAGGGGGGAGGGCGGTCGGCCGCGCCCGCAGTGCGGAGAGCGGGGGGCAGCCGCTGAGGGAGGGCGGCCGCGCCGCCGGGGCGGGCGGGCCCGCGCGGGGGGAGGGGCGCGTGCCGCGGCCTTTGGGGCCGGCTGGCGGCGGGGGCCGGCTGCACCTGCACGCCGTGGGGGCGAGGGGGGGTCCCGGTCCGGCGGGGAGAGGCTGGTCCCGCTTCCCTTCCCTAATATAGACAGGGCTGGCCGCCGCCGGCGGAGCGGGGCACGGTTCGGCGGCCCGGAGCTGCGCTCCCGCGCCGCCCCGCCGCGGGGCCGCCCCCTCGGGGCTGCGCCCTCGGCCTGCCGCAGCCGTGAGCCGCCCCCGCCCGGGGTCTGGCCTGGCCGCGCTGTCGCCGTTACTTGTTGGAGGATGTTGGTCACTGGGCAGGCGCTCTCGGTGGGAGCCGGGCGTGGGGAGCCGGACGGTGGCCCTGGGAGCGCTCCGAGGCCATCAGGCGATGGGCTCTAGGGGTGCCGAGTGTGGCAGGGGTGGGTTTTGCAGGTTTAGTAGTTGTCCGCAAGTGTGCTGCGCTCGTATCGGCTCTCGTGGGTTCCTATTTAGACCTGCCCTTATGTTGTCTGCGAGGAAAATGTTATATTTGTGTTGCCGGTAATAGTGTTGGAAGAGGGCTGCTTTAATATGTTTTTATTCTGTTGCGTGTTGGACAGTTCTGCATGTGTTATATCTAGCATACTATCATCCAAAGTATAAGTAGAATCGAGAGCAAACTGTGTCACAGCCTGCTTTTTACAGTCTCTTTTAATAACATTTTTAGATGAGTTTTCAGCACTGAAGAAGGGGCTCACTTTATGAGCGAGACAGAATGAGACAGAAAAAGAAGTGAGGCATAGCTGTTTCTTACATCGAGTCTGAGAAGAATTCAGATTATTTACACTGAGAGATCTGCACAAATTCTATTTTTCAAAATGAAACCTGTAGTACAAGATAGACGTTGGTGGATTTGTGTGATCTCTATAGAAAGCTGGATTAGGAAGGCAATGGAAAAAAACCAAAATGAGTGATGGATACTTTCTTTAGGGTGCATTGTCAGATAATGTAATGTACAAAAGTGTGTGGTGTTTTGGAGTGGTTTTTTAATTGTTTTAATTTTTAATGTTGATGCCCTTTTTCATTAGGCTGAAATTAAAGGGTTCTCATGTGCCTAATGCAGAGTTGGGAATGTGTTGGGTCTTTTTTTTTCCTCTTACAGAGTGTCTGACCCTTGTCTTTTTGCATTGAGTCATTAACTTGCGATTTTCAACAGGGTTGCTTTCTCATGTCTTGTCTTCTGCAGGGAGTGTTGTACTTGAGACTTGCTTTTTGGTTGACTACTAAGCAGAAGACATGATCACAGCAATCTTACAGTGCAGTATTTCTTGTGAATGTTAGATGAGGAATACATATTTATTGTTGAAGTGAAAGCAACAAAAATGAAGTTCTGCAATTATTTTTCAAAAGGTTTTATTCAAACAATTTGCTATTCAGGAGTATGTCAATGGAAACTTTTTTTTTTAGTATCTTACATTTTTTTGTTACAAATGATGATATTACTGCCAGGCAGCTAATATTAAGCATTTGTTTTACAGTAAATACTGTGATGTTGAGGGTTTGAGTATTTTGTAATTTATAGCTTATACTCCTCAATTGAAAAAAAAAAAAAAAGCCCCAATGGTAAAGATAATATAAAGACTTGTGTCTTATGAATCTTGGAAGGTCAAAAATGTAGTACTTGTAGCTGCATTGCTCTCTATTGCTAGGTCAGTTTCTATTTTACAAAACTGTAAATTGCTATCAAGATCAGCTGCTGCTTTTCTTGGGAGTAAAAATGGGTTTGACTGAACACCAGTATTTTAAGGGGTGTCTGGTGTACCGGGTTAGGTTTGTTAGCAGTTTTCCAGAAACTATTTGTTAAAGATTTGGGAAGGGTGAGTTACTTGAATCTGTTGCAGTGGTCCTCTGATTATATTTTATTTTTGTGTGTGTATATGGAGGAATAACAAAGGAAAATCTGAGGAGACGGATACTGCTGCTTTCTTGTCTTAAGCATAATTCTGGCTGTGCTTTTTTTATTCCTTTAACTTGTATTAAGTTTTTGGTTTTCATTTCTTCCCATGTTTCAGTTTATTTGCCTTACGTCATAGTCTTACTTATTTTATACTACTTGCTTAAAGTCTGTGAAACGGCTTCAAACTAGCTGGACGTTCTAGGTGAAGTGCTTTAGGTGTAGCTCTGGGTATGAAACATAAATACTGTGGTTTTGTGTTTTATTCAGTTGAAAGGTGCTGTCAGCGTGCTCCAGGAGCCTAGGTTAATTTAAGTTCATATATCTTTCTTTGTATTGCCATTTTCACACATTTACTTCTCCCCAGCGTTAATTTGACTAAGAAATGTAGTGCCACATCTTTTTAAATACAATGATACATTTCAAGTTTGAAGGTATTGTATTCCAGGCTTTTAAAAGTAGTTGATACGGTTGCCTTTTTTGGTCTCTCTGGGGAAAATGGGACTTTTGACAGCATGTTCATAAAGAGTGGCTTGCCAGTTAATGTTAGTGAAGCAATATAAACTTTGAATTGGCTGCAATGTAGCATACGTTCAATTTTAAAATACCTTTTATTATATATTGACACTGTTGTTCAATTTTGGTGAGATAGACAACTCTATGCTATAGCTTTTACTACCTGAATAAAAAATAGCAACAACTTTGGATGTCCTGATTAGTGATAGCCAATAAAATTACTATTAAAGTGTGTAGATTGTGAAATTTTCCAGCATACTATAATTCTTCTTATTTCATAGATAGGAACAGAGTTAAGCAATAGCCAGTAAATGCAAAATACTGTAATTCATGGAGGAGACATCTAAGGAGCTGTCATAGAAGTGGTAGAGTATTCTGTAATTGTGGCACCACGAGGTTGGAAGGACTGCAGAAGTGTTGGGGTTTGGGAGCCCAGTTCAGCTTTTAGTGGCAGTTTTCCCGTGTACATTCCACCTAGTAAGGGCTAGATAGGAATGACCCAGGGGCTTTTGTTAAACGCTGCATTCCAAATTGAGCCTGGTAGTAATGGGAAGATGAGTCGTTTTGCAATGCAAGACCTGAATAATAAGGTCTTTCACACCGTAGGTACTCTTTAGGCAAGAAGAATCTATGTGAATGCCTTAATATGGTGCTTACTCTGGATGGTAGGCAGCGTCTATGCAAGCCTGGTAAAGTAGGTTTTAGGTATTTCTTTGTTGGCTTTTCTTTGAGGTGGTGGACTGATGTGCTGCATAACAATGTTAAGAGGTTTTTGAAAGCGGTATTGGAAAGCTCTGTTTCTAGGAGATCATAAATCAGCAATAGATTATGATTAAATATTGTTGGCAAAATTGTACTTTCAGCCTACCTATAATCTTATTTTGATTTCATAACCTTTTGAAGGAGTGCTTTAGAGGAAATAATATCTGAAACCAGATTTATGGAAGCTCAGCAGCCTTAATTACAGAACAGCCTCCACTGCTACTCTTCTGCATAAGATAGTCTCCTGCAGTTTCATGTGTGTATTACGAGAATCCTGTCAGTGTGTCATTTTATGATATGAACTCTTCTCCAATATATAGAATTAAGTTTCCAAGACTCTTATATTTGGTTATTGTATGTTTGTGTCCAGGCTGCTGAAGCAAACTGTAGATTTGAAAAGCATGGCTGTGGGATGCTTATTCAAGGGTTTCTTTTCTATTCTTTATCTTGGATCTTTAGAAGGGAATGGTGCATTATCTCTCTGCAGCTGTTGGTTTCTGCATAAACATTTATATACTGCATTGTTCACCTGTCTGTTCATCTGCCGCTAAGTTCTGTTCTTTTATCTCCTTTCCAACATCAAGTCTTGTTATTCTTCAATCTATAACTCCAAAATTTGTGTACAAAATGGAATATTGTCCTCTATTTAACACTCTCAGCTTTCTCCTCTGCCCCCTTCCTAGGTTTACTTGTTAGCAAGTTTGTACTGCCATTTATGAAAGGTCTTTGTCTGATCATGTGAAGGCTGAAGCTTGGAAGGACAAACATCTTAAATATCATTAAAGCTATTGCTAAATAGCATAGCATAGTTGATCCTTCATTTTGAAGGCATAGTTTCGGATAATTTGTGTTACCAGGTCAAAAAATAACCTCTAAAAGGCATAAATGTAGAAGGTGTCATTGTTGGATTTGGTTTACCTGACCGTTCTTAGCAAAGATCCTGTGCTGTTTTGTATTTTTCTAAAAACGTTTTGTACAGTTGGCTAGCAGTTAACCTGCCACGCTTGTGTTGAAGAAGTATGTTCACAGCTAAGTGAGGTGTAATAGCTTTCTGTTAGTGTCCAACTAAACCATTTTACATTACGGTGAAGCAGGATAGAAATAGATGTGCTCCTTGCAAATATCTGCCTTTGTGAAAGAGGCCATCATATTGACATATCCTTAGCTGTTAGTTCATACCCTCTGTCACCCCCTCTGATCTGTTAAATGAGCTGTTATTATGAGGAGTTTCTGAACATTTCACTTTCAGCTGTGTTAGATGTAGGTCACTTACTCATTCTATCAAATTGAAACGTGTATAGGGAGGCTCACAGGAGCAGTTTAACTGGCAGATGGAGGAAATGGTGACTGGAAGTGAGATCAGAGACTTCTTCAGCACAGCAGAATCTAGTAAGGGCTGTTGGTGTGCAGGTGGTGAGTGAAGTTTGAACTAATTCGAGTGCTTCTGCCAACAGCAGATTGAGGAGTGTTCTCACAGTCCTTTTTGATGTCAGAGCTTTGGGCATAAAAACCTCCTGCTGGTGGTGAGTAGCTGGGAGCAGTTGCATCATTGACTGGCATACTGGATCCACAAGAAGATTTCCATCTGTTTTCATATTCTAAGGGAGCTCAGAAGAGTTCAGTATGTTCTTGTGGAGATACAAAGAGTTTTGAGCAGCATTGGAAAATTGTTGACCCTTATAACTTAGCCTTTGATAAAATGTTCAGTTTTTGTGCCTGAATGATGCAGTGGTAAAATTAGTAAATCAGTTTGTGGGGAATTCTTGTCCATGATATCACAGTGTGACTTGGAGCATTTCAGCAGAACGTACAGTAAAAAGCCTGTTTCCGTTAAAGCATGGTAAATCCCTCCGTCTTTTGGATGAAGAGCTACATTTCGGCTTCCATGTGCTCTGTAGGTGTTTAAAGAGTAAAACTTGCTGCCAGGATTAGATTATTTTTCTCCCTTTCTTTTATAATCTATTGAATCTATTCCATAACTTAAAGCAAGAACCAAACCCTTGCCAATTTTTGTCTTCCCTTAAAAGTAGCTTGATTGGTTAGCATAGCTACATAGAACGTCAGTACCTTGACTCAAAATAAAACTTGGCTTGTCTTTTCAAGTTGATGCATCTTTATCCTTCTCACACTTGGGAAGCCAGACTATTCCTGAACAAGAGCTTTTGCCTAACAGCTTTTCAAGGGAAAACCAAGGGAAGCTAACTCATTTTTTTGTGTTAATGACTGTTGCATGGACTTCAGTGGAAGAAACTGTGGTAAAATGCGTAATGGGATACTTACAGTATCCCACTGCTGATAGTAGTTCTACTGTTAGAATTGACAATAACGAGTCTTTGATTTTTACTTGCAATGAAGATTACAAATTATTAGTCTCCTAGTTTAGGTGTTGTGGTTTCTTTTTTGTTTTAAGCACATCAAAGTGATCTTTAATGTATTTTCATTGCAAATAATCTCTAAAAAGGATTCTAGACACGTGTTTTGTTGCACACTGCATTATTGTCATGGAAAAATAAACTACTCTTTCAAGGGTTTAAAGCTGTACCACAAGACAGTACCAGTATTGCTCTGAGGTGTCATCCTCGTGGTATGGATGGGGAGGAGGAAGAGGACATGCAAAGCTATTAGGTGTCTTTACAGAGGCTGCCGTAGGAATACTAATGCCTTCTGGTTAGACTTGTGGTCTAGTAAATGGATATGAATCTTTCACACAAACTATTGTGTTAATTTATAAAAATATTATTATTGTTATCCTGATGCTTTGTGTGGTAACACTACACAGGTCCTCTTTCCCTCTCTGTTTTCAAATAATGGCTTCTAGAAAGGAATAATTGTATTTATGTGGACATTCTTGTTACTGGGAGAAGCAACTGAGTCCAGACTGAACTTAGCTAGTAATGATTTAAATACAGAAGAGCCTTCATCCAGTGCAATAAGTAATACCATGTTTTGACTAAGATTTCTGAGGTCTGAATGGTACCTTTAGACTAAATTCTTAAAACAGTAATATGAACAGAATGAATGACGGTATTGGGCTAACCCAATTATTGCAGTGTATGATATTCCAACAGTTGGCTGTTCATCATTCGGCATGATGACACAGCATTAGTTGCTGCTTAATCTTGTCTTTACTGACACTATAAAGTTTAATTTGCAAAGCACAAAGAGCAGTAGTCCTTAATAAGACTTGCTTATTAAAATAGTAGTGAAAGCTGTCCCAGCTCAGAATACAATCAGCTTTTTATCTGGCCTTTTCGGTTGAAATATTGGACAATGTTAGAAACTGGATTTTTGTGTCCTTGGTCCTTAGCAGTGTGAAGACTTAAAATTACAATGTTCCATAAAGACCAAGAAATGTAAATGTGTAGGTGTTCTCTCATTATCTCTTTCTTGTCCTGTCTTCCAGTATGCAACGAAATACAGGCTAATTTTAAGCAGGAAGCAGTTTAGCCCATTTCGTTGCATGTGGGATAATTAAGGGTGGGAGGCCTTGAACAGATATTTTCAGCTCTGATCAGACAATGTGTGAATTCAGGCATGCTTTAGATCAGTGGTGACAGTTCTAAAGTCTGTTTCTTGACTGAGATCAGAGTGATCTGATGGGGTTCTTAGTTGTCTAACTAAATATTTTGTCTCCCCATGCTGCTCCAGAGAGACAGCAGTCTCCTGTAGATCTGTGTCGTGTCTGCCCACACTAGATGTCTGTATCTGGGCAGCTGACTAGCCCTTGATATGACAAGAAAGTCCTCATGCATGAAGTTAACAGGCATTCAGCTTTAATACTGCTCATAATTTATTAACTTCTTATGTTTGCAGTATCAGTAGTTCTTTTCTGTATCCATATTTTATTCATGTCTGCATATACTGCAGTTACATGGTCGTAATGGCAGTGATTCTAAAACTTTAAAACTATGTTTGAATTCAGAATGCCGATGTATTATATATGGGTTGAATGTAGGCATGACTACTGTAAGGAAGATGGATTCTTTAACGTTTGATGGTATAAGATAGACTTCCATAGACAACATTAGAGGAGATTGATTTTGAACTGTTCTTTGGAATTTTTATAAATAAAGTGCAAGTAAGTAGACAAGGAAAAATCCTTGCTGATCCTAAGAAGGCTTCTTACCAGGCTAATTGAAAGTAAAGATGGATAAACAAAAAATTTTCAGTTGGTTCCCCCTTAATCTAGGCCATCTAGGTACTCAGGTATTAAATAGCAGTAATTATCAGTAAAATAATCACAGAATCACAGAATGTTAGGGATTGGAAGGGACCTCGAAAGATCATCTAGTCCAATTCCCCTGCCGGGGCAGGATTGCCTAGACCATATCACACAGGATAATGGAATGTTTGTGGACACGTATGCAACTTAATGCACTGTGCACTGCATAAATGTGCCTGAAGACTGAAAGAAGAGACTCTGTAGGTCATTTAGTCCAGTCCCTTCTTATTACAGGAAATAATACTCTCATAACTGTGTCAAACTTTATCTTGATTGTTAATTAAATTGCTAGCTGTCTTCTTTCCTGCTGGATAGCAGTTGTAAAATCTGGTTCTGTGATGTCTCCTGGCTTCCAGCCTGGCTGATGGTGACAAATTTATAGACACATGGTTTTGTGGCAACATTTTCCTCTAGCTTAAGTAGCTCTTCTGCCCAACTGTTATCTCCTAGAGCCACATGTGCCATCTAATAAAGACCTGTCCTGTTCAGTCTGTGTTTTGACTAAGCTGGATGGTCTTTTTCAGTCTCTTCTTCAGCTACCTTGTTTTTAGAATGAAATGAAGTTTTCAGTGCAAGTTTTTACCAGTGCAAATACCATCTTCCATATAGGGTCTCACCAGGGCTTTATTAGAAATGCATTTAAGCTTCTGTAGCTTTTCTGAGAATAACTTGAATGGTAGGTACATCTTACTGCATTTACCTTTTTCAAGACTACATTGCATTGTGAGTTTAGTCACAGAATCAATACTCATTTTATGATTGGTTAACTATTTATCTTCCATCTTGGTTCTGTTGGATGACTATTTGGTTTAAGAATTTCTGTCGTGAGTCACAGTCCTGTTGTTAGTGTCCTTAAGTTCATCTTTTTTGCCTCTGCTGGTGGTACTTCCCACATTTGTGATCCAAAGATGTATTACATTTCCTGTAGTAGGACTGAAATGAAACAAAGCTCCGTTGCTAACCCCCTTGCCCATTTTCCCCTCACTGCCTTAACCATTTGTCCCCTTTTTTAATCTACTCCTTGTTATGCCTTTTATTAGTAAGCCTTCTACTTACTAAAATAATTGTTAATCTCCATTGTTTCTACTTCATCAGTGTCCTGTATAATACCACATACAATTCAAATAGATTAGGCCTATTCTGTTTATTTTTCCAATGAAATATTACTTTATTAAATAGAGCTGTTTGCTGCAGTCTCTGTGTTACACATGTTTTTCTGTCAACTCATTTTCCATTGACTTCGGTGCCTTTGATTCATTCTTTCCTTTAACATTTTGTTGAAAAGCCAGGCGTACAGTTATTTTTTCCTTATGTTTAGCTCTGTACTTGTCATTCTAACATCTCAAATGATACCATCATGTATTTTGTTCTGTGGCAAAAGAAAAATCTGCTTTGGGACTTCTGATCTGATGAGACAGTTCTAATTTTCTGCAGTTAGTGGGTATGCTGTGTTCAGAATTTACATTGTGAATCTTGGTTTTCCTTTGAATGTACTCTTTCAAATTCAATTTCAGATGTGCTATAGTGGTTTTCTTGTGGTTTTGTTCTTTTTCTACTTATATGGATAATGAACTTTTTGTTAGCAGGTTCTGACTCAGACTGGTAACTTGTGTTTCTGACTTCCAAGGCTTACCTTTTGGTTGGTCAGTCTGTTTTGGGGTGGGATTTTTTGCAGGTTTTTTATTTGTTTGGGTTTTTTTGTTTGTTTTTGTTTTTTTTTTTCTTCCTCTGCATTTATTCATCCCGCTAAATTTGCATTTACTCCTTTTAAAAGGCTCTCCTCCCTTCCAAGCCCCTTCTCCCTCTGTCTTAGGGAATCTCTAGTGAGGGCGAGTTCCATAGGTATTTTGGAGAATATTCCTTAAGTAATCTATGCACATAACATTGTTAAACACTACATAAAATTCATCAACATCTTTTCATATATATTATTGTGACTGGTATATCTATATAAGGCAATGATAATTCAAGGACAGCCTGATTATCCTCAATCCCTGGATTGTTGTAGCCTGAGGCTATATTAAAGTCCCTGTCCTGGATTGCCTGTAAAGCAAAGCCTTTTGGTCAGAGAAATGCAGGATTCTAATAATTATTAATAGCTATTCTATTAATTATTAATAATCCTTCTTTGCTTGAATATTCTGACTTTATGAATAAGATTCTTAAGGGTTGACTTACTCAGTAATAGAGCAGTGTTAAAGTTAGCTGTCTCTAAACCATCTCCTTTCCTTATCCCACGTTTGGTGTCACAGAGAATGACTGTAGCACTGACTTTCTGGTCTGTTCACACTTCCCGAGTGTGTTAGGCAAAGCATAATACAGCTTGTAAATAAGCATCCTTAAAATGTGAAAAATCTGATTTCCAGCAAGATTTTCTTTCCTGTTCTTTTCAGCTTCCAAAATCTTTCTACTCTGAAACTTGTGTGTGTATGCCTGTGTTCAGCTCGGGAAAGGTGTGTTTGGTATTTGCATTTTGAGGGTGGGTTTTTTTTCTGCTGTCAGATTCGCAATGGCTTGGTCATGCAATCTTCGAGGTGTTTTTGAAGAAAACACTGGTGCTTATTTTTCATTTTCCTCATGCCTTTATACTTGTCTCTAAACTAGTTTTCCAGATGACTTTTCAAATAAATTCACTAAGTTCTAATGCACTGTGTTAGTTTCTCATCTAAACTTAAATGTGTAAGAGTTGGAGATCCTTCAGGATATAAACTTACTGGTGGCAGTATTTGTCCTGTGTTCATACTTTTTTAAATTAAAAATATCCATCATGCTATAAAACAAATCTTAATTAAGTTTACCTTTCCTTCCTCCCTCCCCTCTGAAGAGAGACACAGTGTTCGATGCTGCTAAGTTTCTTTAATGTGCAGCCTCTTGTTTTGGTGATTGTACCATGAAAGAGGAGGATATGCCATCACAAAAGAAATGGTACTTAGTGCAAAAGTTAGCGTTGCTTCCTTGACTGAACCCTGTGCTTCTTAAGAAGATGAAATATCTTTGAAAGGTATGAGTAGAAGGCCAATGGCATCCTGGCCTCTATTAGCAATAGTGTAGCCAGCCGGCCTAGGGAAGTGATCGTCCCTCTGTACTCGGCACTGGTGAGGCCACACCGTGAATACTGTGTCCAGTTCTGGGCCCCGCACTTCAAGAAAGATGTTGAGGTGTTGGAGCGAGTCCAGAGGAGGGCGACCAAGCTGGTGAAGGGTCTGGAGGGTCTGACCTATGAGGAACGGCTGAGGGAGCTGGGGTTGTTTAGCCTGGAGAAGAGGAGGCTCAGAGGTGACCTTATTGCAGTCTACAACTACCTGAAGGGAGATTGTAGTAAGTGGGAGTTGGCCTCTTCTCCAAGGCAACTAGCAATAGGACAAGAGGACACAGCCTCAAGCTTCGCCAGGGGAGGTTCAGATTGGACATTAGGAAGAATTTCTTTTCAGAAGGGGTTATTAGACATTGGAATGGGCTGCCCAGGAAGGTGGTGGAGTCACCATCTCTGGATGTGTTTAAGAAAAGACTGGACATGGCACTTAGTGCCATGGTCTAGTTGACGTGGTGGTGTCAGGGCAATGGTTGGACTCGATGATCCCAGAGGTCTCTTCCAACCTGATTGATTCTGTGAGTACCAAGGTGGCAGAAAATGATGCTCCATCTTTTTTTTTTCAGTTGGGGAAAGGAGGAATCAGCTCTCCATCTCACTTGTACTAGGGTCCAGACAATTAAGCTTCTGTTCTTCTGATGACATGCTTTCAGAAGTGTTCATTAGGAAGCAGCAAGATGCTGATTTTACTCTGCTTTCCTTCATTACCCGGATTTTCAGTTTAGAGATATAAAATCATGCTTAAACAGCTGTTGGATGAGGCCATCACATTACTGAGGCAATTGTATTCTGACCTTCCTCTGACCAGAAAGTTGAACAAATACATTTACGAGCTTCAACTGCAGTGCAGGGCGCTGCTCAGCACTGGATCTTAAACCTGTTTAGGCTGAAGCTGCTGCAGAGGACAATGGCTCATTTATAAACAATGCAGGAAGACTAGAGGTAAGAATCAGATATTTTAATCTTCTGCAAGTAGGACTGTCTCCACTGAACATTCTTATCATAGAATATCAGGCTGGAAGGGACCTCAAGGATCATCTGGTCCAGCCTTTCTTGGCAAAAGCACGGTCTAGACAAGATGGCCCTGTCCAGCTGAATCTTAAAAGTGTCCGACGCTGGGAAATCCACCACTTCCCTGGGGAGACTATTCCAATGGCTGACTGTTCTTATTGTGAAAGTTTTTCCTCTTGTGTCCATTTGGAAAGAAACTCCCCAGGAGTAACTTGTACCCATTACCCCTCACTTTTTCCCATGTGATTCCTTGTAGAAAGGCAGTCTCCATCTTCTCTGTAGCCACCCTTTAAGTACTGGAACATGGTGATGAGGTCTCCCCTAAGCCTTCTTTTCTCAAGACTGAACAAACCCAATTCTCTCAGCCTTTCCTCATATGGCAGGCTTCCCAGTCCTTGGATCATCTTTGTGGCCCTTTTCTGGACCCTCTCCAGCCTGTCCACATCTTTTTTGTATAGTGGGCTCCAAACCGGAACACAGTATTCCACATATGGCCTGACAAGTACTGAGTAGCGTGGGATAATGACTTCTTTATCTCTGCTGGTGATGCCCTTGTTGATGCAACCCAGCGTCTTGTTGGCTTTCTTTGCTTCTTCTTGAATTGTGGATTCCACCGAAAACTAGTTTAGCTATAACCTAATCCAAGAAGCTTTGTTGACATGGAAGGCTTTGCTGGTAAAACTTGACTGGATGTCAGCTTATTGTTGTGAGATTTCACTGGATGAACTTCAGTTTAAAAACTAGTTCTAGCTGTCTGTGGGGTATTCAGATCTGTACAGCTGTCACACATGATGACCAGACAGTTTAACATGTAACTTGTTCCAGGGCTTGTCCTGAAATTAATGCAAATTAATTGAAAAGCAGCTAAACTGAAACAATTGCACTTAGCAAATCATAGAATGATTTAGGTTGGAAAGGACTTTTAAGATCATCAGGTCCAACTGTTAAACTAACACTGCCAAGTCCACCACTAAACCATGTCCCTAAGCACTGCATCTACACATCTTTTAAATACCTCCAGGGATGGTGACTCCACTAATTCCCTGGGCAGACAATCCTGTCAGTGAAGAAATTTTTCCTAATATCCAATCTAAACCTCCCCTGGTGCAACTTTGTGGCCATTTCCTCTCATCCTGTTGCTTGTTACTTGGGAGAAGAGACTGACACCTGCCTTGCTACAGCCTCCTTGCACGTAGTTGCAGAGAGCGATAAGGTCTCCCCTGAGCCTCCTTTTCTCCAGGCTAAACAACCCCAGTTTCTTCAGCTGCTCCTCATAAGACTTGTGCTGTAGACCCTTCACCAGCTTCATTGCCCTTCTTTGGACTCGCTCCAGCACCTCAATGTCTTTCTTGTAGTGAGGCTCTTCATGGAGAGTTGAGGAGTATTTATGAAAACAGTATCAAATACTTAGATTATCCACCTTTTACTGTGTTTTTGCAATTTTTTTTTGATAACGTCAGCTTGTGAAACAGCTTTGTAGTCTGTAGTTACAAACATTAATATACAGTTCGCTTGTGGCATACGAATTTATATCTCAATACATAAACTATGTTAATCTCCAGAAATTGGGAACTTTGCTTAAAATAACTACAAATTTTACTGGTTTATTGATGTTTAAAACAGATGTCTCAGATCTGTGACAAAAAGCCCTAAAAGGTGGGGCAAGTGGTTTGGTGGTGGGGTTTTTTTGCATATCTCATTCCAGCTTGTCAGTGAACTCACAGTGAGGAACAGTTCAGTCCTAGAATAAGTTAAATTAGTTATTTTCTGTCATATGTGTCGAAAGAAGAATGGTACAGCTAGCCTTGTCCGGATACTCAAGTCATTGCTGACCAGCTAATCAGAGACTTGGTTGGAAAGCCAAATGAAGGAATTTTTTAGTTCTGAAGTTTTAGTAGTGTATTGACTTATCAGAGTGGAAAGTTTTAAATTAACAAAAATCCTGCCAAGTCTCGCTGCCATTGTTTTTTGAGTGTGATAATAGACTATCTCTAGACTGTGTGTAAGGCTTCCCCCCATAGCATTTTGTATGTGGCAAAATTCCTGCTGTGGATGTGCATGATGGATAAAGTGTGTCCAGTTCTTCGCAGTTAATCTGGTCCTTACTTTGTAATTGCCAAGATTTGTTCCTGTCCCTCTGGAATTATTGTTGAATCAGGGCAAGGAGAATCTTAAACAGAAAATTGGATTTAGCTTTGGCTTAGTAAAACTATTCTTTTAGATTGTGTAACAGTGTTTTATGCAAAATAACTGCTTATGTCTCTCTACGCTAGACCCATGAGCCTTTTTGGTTCAGACTAGTGATCTTGCCTTACATCTATTAAAGCAATAGAGAGATGCATGTTTAGAATTCTAATAAATATTCTAGACAGGGTATATAGTATTTTCATTTGTGGTGATGCAATAAGGCTATTGCTTTTATAAATCTCACTATTCAGGAGTACATATGAATAATTCAGTCGGGAGTCTAACATCTTCATATATTGCCACCTGCTCATTATTCAGAAATTCTTGTTACAGTCTGCTGTTGCCCTAGCAACATTCTGAAAATTAGTATTGCGTCTATGGAAAAGCTTTTGTTTATCTAGCAAAGCTTACTACCCAATCTGAATTATTGTAGGATGCATCTCAAGTGGCTACTCCAGGTTCTAGCCCTAGTTGTTTAAAAAATAATAATCTCCTTTTATGTGGCATTAATTGAAAATTGTTCTGTTTTAAAAAAAAAACTAGTCATAGATATTCAATATGATGCTCATTTTCCTTAAAGTCCCTTTAGGGTCTGATAATGCCATTATATTATCTGAGTAGAGATGCTTGACTGTATAGATATGCAAGAAAGTAAAAATCACATGTTGGCTCCTGGTGTTCTCAGGGTCCCTCTCTGTCTCTCCTGCCTCCATTCTCCCTCCCCCTGTTGACTTTTACATGAGAAGTCAGATCTTGTTTAACCTTAAACACCCTGGCATTTAAAAAAGATCTTTCTTTGTGCTTATGAAGTTGACATTAGCCAAATTTGGGGCGGGAGTAGGGGTGGTGGTAAAGTCATTGAAACTGCTAATGCCACAGCTGACAGAAGTCTTTCACAACTTCAGCTCTCACTGTTTTAGGTTGAACATATTTATCTCACAAGATATACCAACACCATTCACTTTTAGAACAAAATCGAGGAGTAAAGCTGATAGTCTGGATTTTATTTTTTCAAGAGAGAAAAATGAATTGAAAAACAATGTTAAAAATGTCCAACTTCCCAAACCCTCTCCATTGTCATGAAGCAAGAGAAAAGCTGCAATGCTTTCCCTAGCCCCTCTTCTATATGTGATTCAGATCCTCCTGCCATGTTGTATTGTCATTTGCTTGGTTCAACCCTACAGTTAGTCTCATTCCTTTCTGTATGGGTGGAAGATAACACATACCTGCTCTGAGGAAGCTTGTCACTCTTGTCTTATCTAACCTGTTGATTTTCAGATTCTGAGTTCTGGAGAGTAATAAAGACTTCTGCTAAATTAGCAAGCTGTAGTCAAACTTTACTCTAGAAAAACACTCTATTTGTCCAGACATCTCCCTTGGTTTAGACGAATGCATTCCTTAGTCTTTTGCCTCTGAAGTACTTGAGGATTGGAATTGTTGACTAGTTTTGTGATTTCTTAGGGGTTTTCTTTGTGCCTGCTTTGTGACATGAAAACATGCTGGTAGCCGTTACTACCAATTTGCAATGTTTTAAGAGTATATGAAACTAGAGAAAGAAAACACAGAACAAAAGGATTTATGACAAATCCCAAGCTTTCCAGAAGGCTGGAGTAATACTGTTATTTTCAAGAGCTGTTTTTGGCTTGTAGGGATCTTAAGGGTGCTTAATCTAGGCACCTGACAACTAGCGACATAGTAAATGTTAAGTTGTGGGGAAGGACAAGGAAGAAGTGAAGTGAGTGAGAAATGTGGGATTACAACTGAATTGCTCATGGTGATTCTAGCTGAAGCCTCCCCCTTTCCTGTCTTTTCTTGCTTTTGGGCACCTGGCACTGATGTCCTGTTCCTGTGTTCGTAGTTGTTTAGAATTCTTTGGGATGATAACATAATTCGTTGTGCCACCCAAACATGGAATTTTACAAACATGAGAGAAGTTTTATTGTTTGGATTTTTGTTATTTTAGGGGTAGGTGTTATTATTTGGGAACTTCTATTTCAGCTGTCCCTTTGCAGAAAATAACCTTGTTTTAGTGTAAACAGTTTCTTACAGTTCTCTAGTCTCCTTTCTGTGTTCACAAAACTACTGGTCATTGTGACTTTTTGCTGGAATAGACAAAAACTTAGCTTTATTGGTTGCTTGATAGTGTCTTTATCAAAAAAAAGCTGATTTCACACCCCCTCAACATTCCCCTCCCCTGCCCAATGTGACAGCTCTGTATGAATTGCTCATGGGTTTTGGACAGCATGGCTTCAAAATCAATACATTCTATAGAATGATTATTTGCCTGTCACATACCTTATGGAGACCAGGTTTTGTTATAAAAAAAAAAGGGGGGAGAAAAATAGAAAAATATATCCAGTGAGACAACACAAGTTTGTTCTGACTGTTGGTACTTAAAGCAAATACTGTGATTCTTAAAATTTTCTCTTCAGCATCTGGGACCTTCATATACCTGGCCCACTAGTCAGTCTACTTACTGGGTGATTTATGGGGAAGCCCAGAGGAAATTTATCAGAGGTGTTATTTTTTCTTGCTTTTTCATTAAAGAAACCAAAACCACAATGAACCTCATGTGGCTGAGGGGATATTACAGTTTTTGCTTTCAGGCAGTTAGGATGACCTTAACTCCAAGCTGCAAGTGAGTAGCTTAATTTTCTGCTTAGCTAATGCCTGGCATTTGAATGAGACTGTATAAAAGCAGAATGTCTAGAACAGTCTGAATTTAAACTACAGTTCAGGAGAAAGTTAATATCAAGATATGAATGCAAAACTAGACATAGTGTGTTCATTAGATTTGCATGAATTTATCATTTTGAGACTAAATTTAAGATTCCTTTATTTTTTTTTAATTTTATTTTTATTAACAAGTAGTTTAGATAGGTCATTTGTGGAGAAAATCTGAAGGTCTTGAAAGGGTTATAGATCCTTTTTTTTAGAAGTAACAGTGAATGCGAATGTTGAGTAATAGGAACAGCTGGGGTGGGAGGACAGACACTACAGTGATAAAACAGGTATCTGGCAAAAACTAACTGATCTTTATTCTGGCTTTGTGATATATTCACTCCTTTGTTTAGCATGAGGCATTTCTCAGTCGCTTCCTTAAACTGCAGAAGCTATGCTTCGTTTAGTTTATTAAGCAGCAGTGTTTTCTCTAGATCTCAAAAATCAATCTGTGGTTGAATGTAATCTGAGTGGTTCTTATTCCAGAATATGGAGATAGGCTAGAGCTTCTACTGGTAGTCTTTCTTTTCCCCTTCTTGTGTAACACAATTATCTAGCTCTCAGAAAATGAGAAATATGGCCTTTTAAGATGTGTTCTATTGTGTTTTCTAGAGGAAAAGAAAAAAGTTTGGTGTGTTTTTTATTTGGTGGGGGTTTTTTTTCCTTCACTAAGCATGACTTTAAGGACCATAATTAATGAAGTGAATGACTACCTCGATAACAGTAGGTAGGATCGTCTTCTACTAGAATTTGCTTTCTGCTAATTCTTCCTCAGTCCTTGAAATAAACAAGAGATTAGAGTTCCCTGGTTCAAGAGGGGAAGAATTGGACAGATATATCTTCCAGCTTCTTTACCTGGTCCCCAAAACATCCCTTCCACATTCTTAGTAATACCTTTTATTAACTTTGAGAGATGCCAGGTTTGGTTGGTTGGTTTTTTTTGCTTTGAAAAGTCTGGTCATGTGAATGTTACTCTTATTTAATTATTTAGAATTTCTGTACTCCACACAACACCGAAAGTTTACTTATACCCGGAGATATATTTGATATTTTTCTAGTAGATTCTTATGATGAGTACTTGTAAAGAGATTTTTAGTCTTGAATTCTGTGAATGCTAGATGTATTTTTTCAGCTTGCTTTTATATTGTTACTCTAGCCTTTTAAATTAACCGTAAGTTAGTCTTCCATCAGCAATTGGCCCTTCAAATGGACTCACCAGACAGACACTTGCTGGTTTGGTATCCGTTGACCAGAAAACATTTGAAATGTAATTACGTTTAGTCTTTAAGAGCAGCTTTGTACAGTCAGTGTTTTGAGATTGTTTAAATTTAGGGCTTTAGCTTAAAATCTACTGTATTTAGACATGGACAACACTTTGTCATTATCTAGTAACCATAGCTAATTAGTGACTATTTTCTAAACAGCAATAACATTGTTTCATTTATACTAGTAAGAATGAGGATGTATTTCACTTCTTGGAACAAAAATAAAACCACCAGAGAAAGATGTTTATTTTAGCTTCATCACTATACTGTCTAAACTGTGCTTATGGTGCAAAGGAATGAAATTGCAGTGCTTGAGGGTTTGTGCTTTCTTGGAAGTGAGGGGTTTTTATAGTGAGATTATATGAACTAAATACAGAATAGGCATTCATGACCAGTCTGGAGTTATGTAATTTCTCTAAGGGTAGAGATAAAGATATTTCTGTTCAATCAAATGTTTAAGACTGGTGGTTCAGAAGAGATAAACTCAGAATCAGTTAAGTGGGTGAAACTTGGTGTGATCAGAAGATGGCTTCAGATGGTACTTCTGTTAAATTCATGGGGACAGGCCAAGCATTACTTACACTGGTGTCTCCCTTTCTCATGTAACTGAGAAAAGCTGCTCTATTTCCTTTAGGTTCAAAGACAAACTTCATTTTGGAATTGTGATAAGTAGTTTACTTTAACAAAGTATCCCCTTCTAGTCTTTTTTTAAGCTTTTTGTTTTTAAAGCTTTTTCTTAAATGTCTTTTGGTTGGTCTAGAGGCTTGCTTTTTAGCTGCTGCTTTATGAGTTTTCAAAGAACTAATTTTCTTTCTTTTTCTTTGTTCTTTCTCCTAAAAGGAAAGGCTGCTGGTAGTTAGCACATTTCAATTTGTTAGCTGTGTGCTTCCTCCTCCAGGAGCTTGTGTCCTGCCTTTTCTGCCCTGAAAATTTTACAGGCCTGTAAATCTTACTGTGAATTGTTTGGGAGAATATAGGGCCCTTGTGCCTTAAGTGACTGGGTATTGCAGAGCCAGTAACAACTGCTTCCCAAGTATATCCTGTGTAACAGAGCATGCTATTTTCTTGCTTTTTTAATCATTTGGATTTCTGTCTATGTCAATATTCCTGTTCAAGTTTTAAAAAAACTTCGTTCAGGGCAGTCCGGTCTCCTCTGTTCTGAGTCAGATACTGGTTTGGGGGCACTTGATGGTGCACTTTGGCCACGGACTGAGTTGTGTAGTTTTGTTATGGGTTTAAAAAAAAAAAAGTGAAGACACTAATTTCCACAATCACTTATTTGTATTGAGGTTTTCAGTACAACTGTCATAGAGGGTGGTGTTTTGTCAGGAAAATTGTTTTGAAGTGGTTGTGGCTGTGTTGCATCTCTTCACGTTTTTCTCAAGCCTGGAGAATCCTTCTTCCTTTAGCAAGCATCTAGTTGCTGTCTAAACTTTTTCATTTATCTCTTGAATATCTGTCTTGTATGCTTGATGTGTGGTATTGCTTTGAAATTTAAATTGAATTGAAACTTTGTATTTACGTATCTGCTTCTGAGCTTATAATGCTTATTCTGTTAGATAGTATTTCAGAAAATGGAATTGTGTGTGTTTGATAACAGAGATACAATTTATGCATGTTCCAAGTTGAAGATCAACTAAGTCAGGGTCGCTAATGCAATTGTAAACTAGCCCCGAGTGCTCCAGCTCCTGTTTCCAGGATCTAAGTTCTTATTTATCTTAAGCATATTAATTCTGTGTATTGTCTCATATAAGAGAAACGTTAAAGCATTATTTTTATGCCATCCAGTTAAAATTTGTTTTCCTGTTTCATGTACATTAACGTGTTATTTCTATGTTCATTTACACATAGTTGCATTTGGCATAATCTCTGTATAAAGGCATTCATAGAGCTGTAGACACAACATCAAACGAGCATTTATACAGGACATTTCCTAGGCAGGAATATTTCAGGTAACTATTGTTTCCTGTCAAAATCCTCTTTTCCTTTTTAATGTTAAGCACAGGAGCCCTGAAGACTCTTTTAATATTAAGTTAAAAATTATTTCTCGTCTCTTAAGGAAAACTTTGGTTGTTGTAGGCATTGGTGGTTTTCCTGTGGTTTCAGTGTAGTGGTTGTAAAGAAGATTCCCTGTGAAGGGACTGAAAGATTCATCTAATGGTAATTATAGTAACTAGACCCACATTTTGGGATCTTCCACCTTGGATTGCCTCCATTTTTTCCTTCCCCTCACTTCAGCAGTCTTTTCCCATTTCCTACTTCAATGAAACCCACCACTAAAACCCACACCTTCCTGCACCTATGGAACATCAGCATCTGAAAGGAAGGTAACAACCTGATGGGAAAGAAAGTAGAGTGAAGTACAACAGATTGTAGAAGCTTTAGTTGAAGGGATTCAAATCCACTCTTGCATCAACTGTGGAGTAGAAAAGATCCTAAATCTTTGTATTTTGCACTTAATTAATGTAGGTGTTAATGCCTCCCTCCACCCATTTTAAAATTATAGAAACAAAATGGTTTTTTTATCTCCCCTTTTGCATTAGTTTGTATTCATAACATAATAGGCAAAAGAGGCACCTTTTAGTAGAGTGCAGCTTATGAAACTTACTGCAGAGTTTAATTGAATACTGTACTAATTGTCAAATTTTACTGATAGCTTCATGGTGTGTCTTTAAGTTGATGTTTTCATTTTTGTTTAAAATTCTGCCATTTTAAAGATGTAGACAATCTTATTACATTGATTCCTAGGATAATTTTTTTCACTTGATCATATGTCTTACCTTCCTATGCATTTATTTAAAAGGGCATCTGGTAATGATGGTAGTTAACAGGCTTAACTGGCCATGGGCATGCACAGCAAATATCTTATTTGTGGGTTGGTTGGTTGACTTTTTTTTAAGTCCATTTTTAATTATCAGTTGTTCTCAACAGCATTACAATTTATAGAGCCCTGTTGCAGAAATGGAAACTCAGAAGTGTTAAGATGAAGTTTATTCCATAGTTCTGACACACATTTGAAGTCATGAGAGGAGCCTGTAGTGCTAGTGCATATAGGATGTAGTAGTGTGTACCAGTCTGCTTTGTTCTTGGCTTAGAACTTTACCTTTTTCCTTTTCTTCTATAGAATTATTCTCTGCTCTCCAGTTAGATACATGGTCTAACCTTTTCCAGGAGGGAAAGGTATTAGAGATTCTCTTCTACTGGAAATAATAAGAAACAGTGAACTCCTGGAAAGGAGAAATGTCATCTAATAGAATCTGGACATCTAGAAGGTGGGGATTATGTGGAAGGGCCTCATGCAATTCACTGGAGACTTTTTTTTTTTTAAGCTCCTGCTGAAGGATAAACTTCTAGTCATGGAGGGGAAAACATAATGACTTCTATTCCCATTTTAATCCATCACTTAGAGCAGGCCAATAAATTTGTGTAGGTGGAAAAAAGGTTTTGCTTTGCTTATGAGAAAGTAAACCCAGACCAGTCTATCCTGTCCTGTAGCATAACAGTCTCCAGGATAGGAGTTACAGAAGCCAATAATAAGCCAAAAAGAAGTATTTGATAAGTTCATGACTCTTTACAATGTGTGGCTGTGTGTGTTCTAGGAAAATTAACAAAAATTTTCTAAGGGGCAGTGCAGAGTATAACAATAGTTCATTGCCCTTGGGTACTGCTTTATTTCCTGTTTGGGGTTAGCTGCACCTTGATGCTGATCTTACTGATTAAAAAAATACTCCTAGGTTCTCTGCTGTGATGTACATGAATATCAAGTCTGTCTGTAACAGTAGTTAGATACACACAGGCACACCGATATGTTTTCCTAGTGTTGTGTAAGGAGACAGCTTAAAAGATTAGTCTGACATTAATGTAATCTGTATAATGTGTCCAAAAATTAAAAACTATTATCTTTGGCAGCATTCAGGGTACAGACCCTGCACTGAATGGCTTGTGTACATAGGTGTTCACCTGTGAGGAATTCATTATATGATTAAAAAAATAAATAAAGGAATTTTTTTTTCTAACATCCTGCCAAAGAAGTCTTCACCGTGACAAATAATGCTCCCATTGCAGACCAGGTGAAAGAGAAGACGTGAAACCTCTGTGAAAATATGAAGGGCCTCCCAGAACTATGCCTTTTGTGTATATTTTCTTAGAGTTATTATAGACTTGTCTGTTGGGAGCTACTTGGGTGTGTTGATGGGGCAACACGTGTGAGATGGTGCAGCGTTATCTAGATCAAAAGAACTGTTGCCTGCATACCTGAAGCCATAGCCTGGGGTACAACAACAGGAATAGCTGGCTTGTATATTCATGTAAGGAGGTAACTGTTGAGTAGCGAAGAAGGATAGCCAGCAGTTACATTGCACCTGCCATGCATGAGAAAAAAACAGGTATTCCAAGAGCTGCCATCTTCAGCTAAAGGAAAAAGGCTTACTTTTTTTTTATTTTTTTTTTCTTAATGTGACCTTGCTGGTCAGGGATGACAACCGAGATGCATGGAGGATGCACCACTGCAATTTGCAGCCAGTAAGAGCGGAGGCTCTAAAGATGAAGCACAGAGGTAGCAGAAGAGAGGAATAACAAGCATAGAAAGATTTAGACCCGTCACAGATTGTAGCAGTCTCAATACCAAAATATATTTTTATATATTTTTTGTTTATAAAAAGATATTTTGGTACCGAGACTACTGCAGTCTGTGACGGGTCTAAATCTTCCTATGATTGTTTTTTGTTATTATTTCCTATGCTTGTTATATTATAGAAATGTGTGTTTGTGTATGCATATATACATGTGTATATATTTAATATATATTTTTTTTTAACCTTATCACTTAAAAATATAGGGTCCTGATCTCCTGTTGGTTAGGAATTATAGCCTCCTAAGATTGCACCTCCCCTCTCTGGAGCCCCCAAATTAAAAATACTGCTCCATTTGCCTTCCAGCCTTACTTGGTATGCAGGATCTTCTGAGTGGTCACTAGGGGAGTACAGAAGGGGGTTATAATTCTGCTGTAGTACTGCTGAGCACTGTGGTAATGCTACAGATGGGGTAGTGACAGCAGTTTCTCAAAAGCAAGAAAATTGTACACCCTGGTCTGGATACTGATTTTGGAAGTATGATAATTATCATATGATAATAACTGGCTTTTTTTCTACCCCTCTGTTCAGAAAATGTTTTTCTTCTTTATTTGGGTTCTGATAACGGTTATGTGCCAGTCCGGAAAATTATCATGGCATTCATACTGTCAATGACAACTGCGTTTATCTGCTAGCACTGTGAACTAACTTGCTGATGGTTTTATAAGTTGTGTTCACAATGCCAAACTGAAGAAATAAAAATGTTTAGAAAGAAAATTAGTATCTTTACAGTACGAATGTTTTTGTCCTACTTCTGTGTCACATCAAAATTTCTTTTAGTGTGGTGTGAACTTTCATTTTGAGGGTAGTCTGGCTGTTAATGGCGAAAGTGATTAAAATCTGTACAGCCATTTTATAGCACATTCACAGCTTCAGAAGGCTTTTGCATCAGTTGCTTGTGAATTTTAATGAGGAGCTTGATACAGGCTCTGTGCGTTTTGGTGGCTGTGCGTGGTGACTGGCTGGGTGTCACTGACAGCACGGCGCCCAGCTGTTGGGTTTCTATTGTCTCAGAGGCTTCAGCAAGTGCCTCAGCAGACTGCTTCAGCGCAGACCTGCGGCCACCGAGCCACCAGCTCAGCATGTCTGTGCATACGCTCTCTAAAGGCGCCCGCAGAGCCTCGTATGAGATATCACGGAAAGCACATCTTCAGTAACTGCATCATGAAGCAAAATGCCAGTGTGATGCAGGTAGGTGAGTGCTGAAACAGGCTGTTTAAACACTGTCTGAAAGGAGAAGAATAGAATGTCTCTAGCCAAATTACAGTTTGCATTTGGTTTTCCTTTTTTTTTTTTCCACAAAAGCCATTTTAGGCCTAATCAATTAAGAGAGATCATCAGCATCCCTAATCTCTTCTTTCTTTAAACATTGGCTTTAAAAAGACTTCTTATAGCATCTGGTTTAGTAATGGCACTCTTGCTAATTTTTATTTACTGGATATTCTAGTTGTGCTAGGATTGGAAAACCATTATAAATATCTCTGCTAAAACGAGACAATTTCACTGGATGGCAAAAATGGGGGAGATATCTTGGGTTTTTTTCCTTTAAAGTGTTACTATATCTCCATTCTAATGAGGAATTATAGTTAAGATTAATTTTTTTTAATAAAGGTAAGTTTTAAACTGAAAAATAGATTTCAAATCAAAATAGCAAGAGTAGGCTTTTTTACAGTAGGCTACATAAAAATGTTTTTTCTTATGTGGGATGTTCGTGACTAATTCTGTATTGTGGACCAGATGTTCTTTTATTTAGATAACAAGTAATTTTGGGTGGCTATTACAAATCATCACACTTGATTCCATGAAGATCAATGGTCATTTAAATTTTTTTCAAGTTTCTGCACTATCAAAGCAGGCATTAGAACTGCTATGGCTTTGTTATAAACTGAGCAAAAATGCACTGCTAACGGATTAATGTTTGTTTGGTAGACAGTTTTAAAATTCTGATTTGTTGTTACATGATGTTTATAATCAGATTTTTAAGCTATCAAAGGATGTATCTGTGTATGTAGCTTGTTGTTGTGATGTAGTATTTTGTGAAGCTATGGAAACAATACATAGGTGAGAGTATTGATAGTGCCCCATGGGACATTTTGTCATGTTTCTCTTGTTTGCTTTGGTGTTTTTAATCTATTTTACTTTATGCAGGGAGAGACCATAATGGCATGGTAATTCACCAAGTTTGTGACTCTTGTTGTAAGGGGGAAAGAAAGTGCCTGTTGTAATTGAGGTATCTAGGGCCCTAAACAGAATCTTTAATCTGGCCTGGTGCGTCTTAAGAGTCGAGTCCTACCATCCACTGTTGAAATTTGTGTGTCTGTTTTGGAGGTCCTTTTTTTTCCTGTTGCTATCCATGGAAATGCCGAAGGAAAAAAAGTAAACTTACATATTCTAAGAATAAAACTTGAATTCTGTATTTAAAAAAAAAAAGTTAGTTGCTGTGTGCAGTTCTGGATGGCTGTTTTCTAAATGAAATGAAGATTTGTATCTTTTAAAAAAGCTGCTATTTGGAAGATACGCACTGAAAATAGTCACAGGGAATGCTTCAATTTATTTACTTAAAATAACTGGGGAAAAAATCAATCTACTATTTTGAGGTTTTAGTTTGCTACTGTATTATCTGAGGACATGCACATGGCATGTGCTTGATGTTATGTTTTCTGCATGTACTTTATTATGTGTTTTCTGTTAAGTGTTTTGAGTAGCAAGATGGGTTTTTTACTGCATCTAAACTGAAAATGTTTATGTACTCTTACTTCTGTCTTGGTTCTAATATACTAATACCAATGCTGAGCTGAAAAGACTCTTGATACCTTTGGTTACTTTACAATTTGGTAATATAAAACAAGTTGTGGTTTTTTTTAAAGCAACCTTAAACAGCTCAGGCTATGCTTGCACTTTATTATGCTATAAAACCTCTATGACATTTAGTAAGCATTGATAACAGCATAGAGGGAAAACTAGTTATTTTTTCATAAACTAATAATTTTATTTCCAGCAGACACAGGAAAAGCATATTGTGACCCTATTCCATTTTAAGACCTTAATGATAGAAATCTAGCTTCAAGGAATGATCTAATAACAGGTGATTCTTCTTCAGTTTTTAAGAGTTGTTTTTATTAAGACAACTGACTATTTCTATGTGATAGTTTAAAACAGGTAGATGCTTCAGTTTTGGGTCCTTGATCTGCATGACTTTATGACCTAAAAGTATTAAATAGATATACAACAGTATTATATGGTGACGCAGAGTTTTGTGCTATGTGGTATTTCAGAATGTGCTTCATGGAATTGTTGGAGGCTCTCTAAATACATAGTTGAAAATGAGTTACAATTTTATGGGAAAAAAAATTATGCAAGATGACAAAAGGAGCTGATAAAGGATGATGGGTGAGCATGCAGTGTAAGTAAAATAAGGGTAGAAAGGGAAGAGTTGGGGATTGCTTGAAAGATGAACTGGCCTGAAGCTGGGGGAGGGTGCTGGTGTGGAGACACGGATACAGAACTGTGTATACATCTGCTGTAGAGCTCCCAGAGTAGGAACGGCTTAAGAGACAGGAGGAGTTTTTCTGCTGTCAGTTAGGTTTCTCTGAATGATGTAAGCTAAGCCAACAAAATGTTCTGTCAGCATAGTTGTTTCTACAGAGCTTTTGCTGGTACAGCAATGTCGTGTGAGAAGGGCATTCATTTTTCACCTCCCAAGCCAACAGAACTATGCTAGCAAAAACTAAAGATAGGTCAAGTTGTATTTCATGAGCATTTCTAAATAGTTCTTTCCTCATGCCTTTAGACAGGCATGTTCTCTGCGGGAGGAGGGGCTTAGCCATTCAACATGTGTATTTTCCACTAACCTAATGCTTTGCTATTTCTGAGGTATTCATTTTTGAAAGGTTAATGCTATAATAGTGTTCAGGCTAAAATGGCTTTTGTCTGCCAGTGTATGTTACCCTGTGCAGATGCTTGCCAGTGAGACAACTATATAAAAAATAGTTTTTAGTTAACTGCCTTGAAGCGTGTTTCAGAAATTATTTTCTTTTCCTCTCTCTCCCTCTTCAGCAAAAAAAAAAAAAAAAAAAGTGAGAACAAAGCCTAATGGAGCTACAACTTTAAGTAGCGTATAAACCATTTAAGATTATTTTAGTTACCCTAATGAGAGTGAACTAGCCACAGAGTTGTCTTTTATAACAATGTGCACATGCTAGCCAAGTCAGTTTTTATCCAACCCGGGTTGTTCAATGCTAGAACTGTAATTTCATTGGAAACCCTGCATCTGTTGAAACATGTGGACTTGAACATTCCTGGTCTGTCAGGAGGACTTTTGTTGTTCTTCGTGTTGTGTAGTTTCATGAGTCAAAACAAGAATTGTACTGGGTTTTTTTCTTAGGTAGTATCCTAGTATGCCAACCCTTTCCTTTTCCTAAAATGGTTAAATTGTCTGCATTTTTTTTTGAATTAAAAGTGCATATCTTGGCACCATACAAAAAGAAAAATACCTGAAGCCTGCTAGATTTAATAGTAAGCTGGAAGCACCTCAGCAGAACCCCTTTGTCATGTTATGTTGTAGCAGGGGCTACATCCTGAGGACAGTTTCATTTGCCATGAGGAAAACAAAGTTGTTTACTTCCTTTGATGTACTTTTCTCTGATTGTTCATATCCTAAAAGTCCAAAGTGAAGTCCAAGAAGAGAACTAATGAGAGAATGACAGTGTTCTGTGCAGAATGGGACGGCTGACCCTCCTGAGGAGCCAGTGCTCCAGATGACTCTGAAGAAGCACTGTATAGTGCCAGTGTTTTTTTCAGCCTATCAGTGTCCATTCAAAGTTTTCTAGGGCAGAATTTTTAGTTTGAGTAACAAATGCCAACAACAAACTCCTGCTGATCTCCATAAGTACTTTAATACTGTAGTTTCCTGTCAATATGTAGAATAAAGATTGCTCTAGTCTTGCTGGTTGTTAAATTTCTTATTCTCATGTATGCAACTATATTCCTGTCACTGTCAGCTAAGCATTTCTATTGCACTCAGTAGTGGACTCACAGGAGAAGGTGAGGCAGGGTTAAAGAGCCTTAGATTATTGCTCAGAATTTAATTTAAAAATTAATTTAAAAAAATGAAAAAAGGAGGAGGGATAGTTAATGTGTCTTGGCTTTTCACATGCCTATTGCTGTGAAAGGTGTCCTCTTTAAAAGCCTGTCAACTATCTTATGAACAATGGTAGTGTCCTAGCTTATAGCCTGAGTGTGACAAAGAGGGGCTCTCTCTGATCAGCTTGCATCTGGGGCTAAACTATAGCCAGCTGTTCTGTCACCCAGTGACCTCTCCCCGGCCTGAGGGGGAATCAGGAAAAGGAAAGGAGACCCATGGGCTGAAATGGAAACAGATTTAATAAAATAAAAAACCCCAACATTAGTACTAATGTTAATACAGAATACACAGAGCTGTACTCAGCCCATACAGCGGTTGTGAGCTGCGCACTCCCAGCAGTGGATGCTGGACATCGAACGCTGCGCGATGGTCACAACGAACAGGCGTGTAGGCCTCAGGAGCAGAGTGATGGGCAAGGCACACTTCCCAATTCATGGTGAACATGACGTTTATGGTGTAGAATACACCTGTGGGCCATCCTGGGGCAGCTGCCCTGGCTTTCGCTCCTAGCTTTAGCATGTGGCTAACTCGAAACTGCTGATGGCCTTGATCACCATGGGAACCCGCACACCATGGCTGGCCACAAACTAAAACAAAGTGTCTTATCACCTTTGTTCCCACTGTCTCAGGTGCTGCCGTACTCTCAAAAATGCAGATTTTCTGAACAGAAAATTAATTCTATGATTCCACTCTGAGTCCAGGGGGACTATATTGTTTTTTAAAATTGTTTGAGAGATTGTAGTATGCAAAACTTCTCAGTAAAGAAAAGGAGGTCTTTAAGTATAATGAGCTACAAGACTGAGAGTAACTTTCACTTTTTCTTTCTGATATGCAGGATTATTGTTGTGCAAATAATATAGTGCTGGTAACCTGTACCTATCTGAAGTGTGTATAGGTTTGAAGCAGATGTTTGACAGACATGTTCTGGTGAATCTTGCTACTGTGCTTTAAGACAATGTGTCTTTCTGTCTTTCCTTCCTCTCTCAAGGCTGTTGACTTTGCACTGAAGTCAGTGGATGGGAAGGTAGCATGATGGTGCCTTGGTCACACAAGTGCGAATTCCCGTCTCTTGGTGGATGCAGTCAGTGAAGGTTTGTGTGGTTTAGACACCAGGCCAAGCTGGAGTGATTGAGATATAAACACGTTCCCTTCTGCCAGCTTCTGCTGTTGTAGTAGTACTTCTGGTAGAGGGACAGGACAGATAAATAAGAGAGCAGATTACTTTGGATAGCCAGTGCAGCAAGATTAACTAGAGCATACCTATGAGAGCTTTTTATCTGGTTCACAATTGTGGGATTTTCCTTCTGTCTTCTGAATTTCCTTTGGAGGGAGTTTTTTAAGAAAGTCTGTAAATGTCTTCTGGTAAATTTGGTGCTATTTCTGTCCAGTTAATTTTTTGTTGATGTCTACACTCAGTAGGTAGTAGGACATAACTTGCATAGATAATGGGATGCATTCAGTCCTTAATTTTGGAAGAGGCAGAGTAACTGCATGTTATGCTTTTGTATTCTGATTTATCATCATACTGTTTCTTTGAAAATCTGATACTGTATTTAGTAAACATATTTATATTATATTTAGTAACACATTTATCTTGGTAAATTGAATCAAATAAAAAGTATCTTCTAATGCTAATGCAGTAAATAGCATTCAGTTGTTAACTGATTGATGTATAACTTTAAAACCTGTGCAGACAGTATTGTTGGGAGAAGTATAAATCTTTTATATAAGTGTGTTTAAGTCAATGCAGCATGGATTTGTTTGTACAGCATTTTTCCAGTATATAAATGTAAACAAGATTAGGGAATTTTTTTGATTGATGCTTCAAAAATGGACAAATTTCTCATGTAAATGCTATGTTGTTTTTAAGATCAGACCAGCACAATATCATATTTCAGTGGAGAGGCCGAGATTCTTTGCTTCCTAGTTAGTCATTTAATGGGTCTCAAACTTCAGCCATAACAAGCAGAAAGCATGTGCACAGAGTTATGTGGGTGTTGGGTTTTTTTGAAAAAGGAAACAGCTGGCTCTGCATAATTCCAGTTTCTCTCATAATTGTACAGAGGTGCTTTGAATTTTCTGTTAGATGAATGGTAATGTCAAGATCAGCTGCTACATTTTTATAAAAGCTGCGTGGTAGATTTTAAAATTCTTTGAATCCATGGGCCACAGAGGGGAGTAAAGCACTAATTGAGAGAGGGAGAGTGAAACTTTGGTTGCAGACCCTGGCTTATGGCTCACAGAGCATCTGTGAGCATAGCTTGGTCCATTCGTGGGCAGAATTTTTGCTCCCTCTGGAATCCTCCCTTGCTCTCTGAGTCAGGATTTTTAAGATTGTGTGGGGTTTTTGGTTTTGTTTTTCCTTCTCCCTTCCTCTCTCTATTACCTGAGGCAGTTTCCTCCAGTCCTTTTCCCTCCCCTCCCCTCAGCAAAGTTTCCCAGAAGAGAGTAATATGTTCCAAATATAGGTGCCTGTCAGGTTGTCCATCTTTTGTCTCAGGATTCGTCTACAGATTCTCAGTTAATAAATACTCTTTTTTTCCCTCAAAAAAAAAGTATTAATCTGCACCTTCACATAGCTTTATTTTAGTTAGGCTGGTGCTGTTGAAGAGTGTTCTTAATTGACTACTGGAGCAGAGCTGATATAAAAGTCATCACTACAAAAAGAGGGAGGTACAGCTGTTTCTCTGTCCCTCTTGTTGCTTTCTTCATGTTGGCTAGTGCTCATACAAACTCATATAGCTCAGTGGCCCAGCAAAAACTACGCTAGCAAAAGAGCTTTATAGTTCTCAGTCATTTCTTGTTGAATCACACCATGGAAAAACTCAGCAAGCACCAGAGCTGAAGTGAAGGTGGAGGTGGGACCACACTTCAAGAGCATGGGGCAGAGGCTACAGGAGAAGCAGCAGAAGCAAGACCTCACCTTTTTGACAGCAGTGAGTTCTCTGTTGGTTTAGCTGTCTGAGGTATCAGTCTAACTTGCCAAAATTAATTGTTTCTGAGAACTGTGTGTCAGTGGTGGTCCTCAAGAACTAAACAGTAGCTGGATGCATTAATTCTCTTTTAGTTATACCCATAGTTTTTGTTAATGTAAGAATGATATAATTTTGATTGATGTCTTCCTGCTTAAGGCATAAACATTTTCCCCTTTCATCCTAACAAAGAAACGTATGTAACTCTTTGTGTTTTTGGTTGGTTGGGAGGGTTGGTGTTTGTTCTAATCACAGGAACCCTGAGGTTATGATGCTAATATAAATATGTTTGTATTGTGTTTAAATGTTTCCTAAAATAATTGAGGTGAAAAATAGCTGGCAAAGCTCTTGTTGTGGCAAGTCTTTTATATAAGAGTCTTCAAAGACCTTTTTTTCTAGGTAAGGTCCTGACCTTTCCCAAAAAAAAAAAAAATAGCACTTCCACATCGAAGGAAGGCTTGTATGCTAGGGGTAAGGCAAGACTCTGTTCCCAGACTTTGCTGTACTCATCAATCAGTCCTTCTGCTTAAGCTGTGGAGGGAGTTGCTGCATGAAGCTGCTGCATAAGTTACGATAAGAGGGCGGTGTTTATCTGGGTTTTTTTTGGTCCAGAGGGACCTTGACAGGCTTGAGAGGTGGGCCTGTGCGAACCGCATGAAGTTCAACAAGGCCAAGTGCAAGGTCCTGCATGTGGGTCGGGGCAATCCCAAGCACAAATACAGGCTGGGTGGAGAATGGATTGAGAGCAGCCCTGAGGAGAAGGACTTGGGGGTGATGGTTGATGAGAAGCTCAACATGAGTCGGCAATGTGTGCTTGCAGCCCAGAAAGTCAGCTGTATCCTGGGCTGCATCAAAAGCAGCGTGGCCAGCAGGTCGAGGGAGGGGATTCTGCCCCTTTACTCCGCTCTCGTGAGATCCCACCTGGAGCACAGCGTTCAGCTATGGGGGCCCAACGTAAGAAGGACATGGAGCTGTTGGAGCGAGTCCAGAGGAGGACCACAAAGATGATCAGAGGGCTGGAGCACTTCTCCAATGAAGACAGGCTGAGAGAGTTGGGGCTCTTCAGCCTGGAGAAGAGAAGGCTCTGGGGAGATCTTCTAGCAGCCTTCCAGTACCTGAACGGGGCCTACAGGAAAGTGGGAGAGGGGCTTTTTACAAGGGCAAGTAGTGACAGGATGAGAGGTAACGGTTTTAAACTGAAAGAAGGTAGATCCAGATTAGATATTAGGAGGAAATTCTTTCCTGTGAGGGTGGTGAGACACTGGCACAGGTTGCCCAGAGAAATTGTGGATGCCCCCTCGCTGGCAGTGTTCAAGGCCAGGCTGGATGGAGCTCTGAGCAACCTGGTCTAGTGGAAAGATGTCCCTGCCCATGGCAGGGGGGTGGAACTAGATGTTCTTTAAGGTTCCTTCCAACCCAAACCATTCTATGATGTGTTTTCTCATGCAGCTACTTCTATAACAGAGTTTTTGAAATAACATATCCTGTACAAAGCGCAGGTCTCCCAGAGGAAAAACAAGCAAATTTGTAGATTCCCCTTAAGTAGGCAGTACAGCTTCTGATGAGGACAATACTAGTCTAGTCTTTTTGTAATAAAGTTATCTTTGTTTAGTGCAGAGCATCTTTTATGCATTTTTCCCCTTTCTGGTACTTCCTCTCTAGGGAAGATAATCCTTATAATCCTGGTTCAAAGAGAATACAAGTAAGTAAACCCAACATTGATTCTTCTCAGTTTACTAGAATACAGCATAAATAGTATAGAAAATAACCTACTGCCGTGATTCCTCTGGGCATGTGTACATGCGTGAAGGGTTCATTCTTTTAAGCAGAGGAATGTCAGCTCTGGGACTCCAGGTCTAGGAGAATTAAGAAATAAAATGTAGCAAAAGCAAACCAACAGCAAAAATGTGTGATTGAAGATATCTTTTTCTTAGATTAATATAGTCTGTTCTCAACTCTGTCCTCACTCTTTTGACTACATTCCCAGCCTCTTCACTTAATTTGGTTGTGAAGATGGTTCTCATAGCTGTGAATGGAGGATTCCTGATTGCTGGTCAGAAATCTTCTGTATTGCACCCTGTGTTCATCTTCCCTAGGATTGCTTTTCTGAAAGACATGAAAGACTTTGGAAGTATGAAGTGATTTAGAAATGCTTATAGGAAATCTAGAGGTACCAAAGGGAGTCAGTTCCTCTCTGGATCTCTTCTCACTTTTAGCATATGGAAACTATATAACAAATGTAACAAAGCTATACAAATTTCTCACATGTATGTAAAAAGCTGGGGCAAATACCAGACTTTCTTACTGCCTGTCTCTGTGCCTTAATATTTACTTGCCCTGCCCGCCCCAGTTGCTTCTTGGTCCTGTATCTCATCTGTCTTTCCTGTGGTTGCTGGCCTTCTGGTGCTGGGATAGACAACCAACTCAACTACTTGCCGCTTCCTTCTTTAAATTTTAATACATTGATTGTTTTTGCTTTCTTTAAACTCTGACATGGAGTTTCTTTAAACTCTGACATACAGCAAGTATGGGTTTCTCTGTACTGTTTCACCTAAACTTCGTTTGGTTTCAGGGGGAGTACAAATGGATAATTAAGTTCCAGCCTTTAGTGCTCAGATAATAAAGCAACTTCTGAAGAGAAGTACAGTTTTACATGTAACTAGAGCAAATGTTGAGAGCTAAGGCAAGGGGCTGCATACAGTCTGGAGATTTCTGAATGACTTTCAACAAGCCTCACTGGCAATTCAGCACTGACTGATTTTGACTGTCAGGTTAGGGGGTAAACTAATTATAATTGTAGTAAAAAATTAGGTAGGTGGATATTGTCCACAACAAGGAATATTCTTTAGAGCTGTGCAGGAATTCTGTTGAAATATCTGGTGAACAGAAGCCTGTTTAAGAAACACATTTTTATTTTACCTTTCCACTTTCACCCCCGCTCTTCTAATGCAATTTCCTGCCCTGAACTTGATTGATACCAATTATTTTGACAGCTGTTCCTGGGGTCTTTTTGACAGCAATGATATCAGTAATAGCTTTAACAAAGAACAAAAAAAATCACCTGCTGTCTTTTACCTCCTTTTTAAAAGAAAAAGAATCCATTTCTTCCGTCATGGGCAGAGCAAAGCTTCCTATCTCCGTCTACATTGCCAACAAGGAGATGGAAGTCTTGATGCCTATTAGAGAAATTGGATTAAGTTGAGTAGATCCTGTTCCCAGAAATATCCTCACTCATTACAAGTCAATTTAGCGGGTTTGCATCTGACGATTTTCAAGTCAGAACCTGAATCAAAGGACCCAGTGGTTTTCCCTGTACCCTGATTCAGGAGGCTTCTGTCATAAAACTGAGCAATGGCTTTGCTGGATGTTTTCTTTTTTGTCACTTGTCCTCTGGGTTGTGCAAAAGAAAGCAATGAGAGCAGAGGATTGACGGTTGTTACAATCTTCTGACTGAAAAGCATATGCCTACATAGTATTAGACTTCCATCTCACTATTCAAACCACTTTGCTTAGACAAAGTGGTTACCACTTTTCAGGAAGAGAATTAATAGAATTTAGGATGAGTGGTGGTGGTGTAGTGTTACCAATATAATGAAGAAGGTGACCTCAAACTGCAGAATGCTTGAGTGCTTTCAGATTATTTCAGCTAAGATGCAACTCATTGGAGACATTAAGATCTTGCATGACTTGGCTTTCCATCCTTTCTTTCTGCGTGTAATGCCAACTCTTCATTTTGAAAGAGAACAGTTTAGTGCAGGTTCTTCACCTACATTGAACAAAACCATATTTGTAACCATGATGTAAATGTCTCATTTGTTTCTTAATTTCACTTCAAACAGTTCTGATGTTTTTCACTTGTTTGTTTTCCTCAAACAATTCTAATTATCATGTTACTCACATGGAAATTAAGTAGCTCAACTGAGATGACAGAAGGTATTCTTGATGTTTATTGTAACTTCTAGTGGTTTTAATAAGCCCCTGACAACTCATGAGAAAAGTGTTAAGGGAATGCAATACAGAGATCCTTTTAAGCTGTTTTGTTTCAGTGTGTCTTTCACAGGTTTGAAAGATAGTTATTTGTGTTCTTTGCTTTAGGATATATTTGCTATGTTCATAGGTTACATTTTGTTTGCTATTAGATGTCTGTTATTGCCTACCACTTCAAACGCCTGCTTCCTTGTGGGTGGTGATAGTACGTACTTCTCAGAAAAGCAAATCTGAAAAAGAGGGAAGATGGAACATTGTCAAGTTTTGTAGAAAGTTGTAAATCCTCATTCAAGGGCAATTACTTTGTTGAATAAAATAAAATTGTCTTCTGTAATTCAAGTTGCCTAAAATATGGATTACGTATTGTGCTTGTAGATTATTAACTATGACAAAGAGAAAAATGCTGTTATGCTAACAGGGATTTGTGAGTGTTCATGGCCTCTTACTCCTCCACACCTGCTGGGCTGCTTATTTCAAACTGTCTCATCAGACTCTTCTGGAAGATACCTGCTTGTTAGCGAAACAGAGTTTCACTAGGAATGCCAACAAAATGTTTGTTATGACGACTTGTTAACTCTGTAATACAGAAATGTCTTGGAAGTCTAATGAAAAATATTATTACTGCTAGATAAAGTAGAATGAATAGATATGACAAATGCTGATTTCTTCTGTGCTTTTTTTTTCTTGAAATGGCTATTTAAGGTTTTGGGTGTCCCACCCCAAATAAAAGTATCTTATATTTCCTTTGTTGATTTTTAGGCATTCAAAAGGGATGTTCTTGCTGATTCAAGACAACATAGTTCTGTCCAGGACTCTACACTGGGGATAAGGACATGGGACTCCTCCTGCCAGATTCCAGATGGTTCATTACAACTGACATCGTGGCTGACAACTGTGAAAAGGAACTTTGGATTATTTTATTTTATTTTTGTGGGAGACCACAATCCCCAAACTGTAGGACATATCAGGTACTAAATCAGATACTTACACTTTTCCATAATGTTATTTGATTGCTATTTTTTTTCTATGAAGGACTTTAAGCATTCAAATATTATTCTTTGTTTCTTTTAAGAAATGGAAAATTTTTGTTTTTACATCTTGCAGTGTAGCTGAGTAATGACAAGAAGTTGTCTTTCTTATTTCTTAGGGAAAATTGGGGTGGTTCTGTTACAGCTTAATCATTAGAGTTATCTTTATATAGTATTTAAAATTATTATTATAAATTATTACTATAAATTATAATTACTTATAATGGTTGCTATTATCCTAATTACCAAAGCTGTCTCTTTCTTTTTTTATTGCTTTTGAGAGACTGCTTAGTTTTATTGACTAGTTTCACTACATTTAGTAGGTAAGATAGTTCCTGCATTCAGAACTTGTTCAGCTGTTACCTGGCAACTAGGAAACTTAAAAGTTTTAATGAAGTTTATGAATGTTTGCACACTTAGTGCATTATGATTCATCTATTTACTTTCAACCCTTTTAAAATAAATCTATATGTGATTCTCTTTTCCTTTCAAATGAGAAAAGCTTCCCTTGTTTCTGTTGGAAGCTAGTTTGATTTGGAGTATCTGAATGTTCAGGTGTTTATTTTACAATACAGAAGAGAAAACCTGCAAGTGTTATCCTACAGTGTAGCACTTGGTTCTCATTTATATAGATGTCTGTTATTATAAGCCTTGATAGAAGTGGTTAAAAAGAAAATGATCACTCTCTCCCTCTGATACAAGACAGGAAAAAAATATCATAACAGGAGGGGGAATCCTTTTTGCAGCAAAATCGTGTTTATTTTGGGTAGCTGTTTAGGTGTGTAATTTTTAAAAATTAATTTAAAATTACTCAGTGACCCACTTTTTCTTTGTCCTAAAGGTTCCATATTTCTTGTAAAATTTTAAAATAATCTTTTCTAATGAGGATGTCTGATATTCTTACTGTAAAAGATGAAACTGATGCAATGAAGGGCTCAGAAGCTGAATTTAAAGATACAGACCCAGTTGAAAATCTTATAAAATCAGGAAGTCAGGAGCAGATTCAAGTGGAAAAGGATGAAAATTGTCCTGATAGCAAAAACAATATGCCGGTAAGAAGCTTTTAACTTTGTTTTTCACTAGTGTATCATGTTAAATAAGTCTCTGTCTTGTTGTTATCACTTTTTCATGATGTTTTTATGTGTTTCTTTGGTACAGGTCAGGAAAACTTGACTGGTGTTAAGGAAGCAAGTAGGATGATTATTGCTTCCTCTGTCCTCCTTTGCTCCACTTCTTGGTTTATATTAATGTAAATATGAGAGTCAGTAATTTTTAATTGTTTGAAGTAGATGAGTGGTTTTCATGGGAACCAGACAATTTGTACATATTTGTGTTTTCCTGAGTGCAAGTGTGAAGTTGAGTCTTTTCATTGTAGCAGAACAAGGGAAAAACTCAGCGCTTGAGCTGTCTTTTGCTGTTGCTGAATCCTGACTTGAGTTTCAGAGACTGGGCTGTGTAAGAATACACTATATAGCAATAGTGTGGTTTGAGTGTTGCTTGCATGAACAAAGCACAGCTCAGCATGTCTGCCCTGAGTAGGGGTGCCCAATCTAGGGCTCTTGAGCTCTGTGCAGCTTACAGGTGGTGGCTCAGCTGTAACTTTTACAGCAGAGATGTACTGCATAAGGCTAAAGTAATCAGAGGCAGGTAATCCAAATCCCCAGGTGTCAGAGGAATCAAGTCAGCAGAGCTCCTGAGGCCAGTAGGTCTGGGTCCTGCCCTAGCCACCAGCAGAAGGTCCAGCCTCTTTCTCCCTATATCAATGTGAGAGTGAGCTGGTGAGCTATCATCCCATCTTGGCTGCTAGCCAGTACTTCTGTACCTTCCCTTTTCCTCTCTTCTTCACCACTTGACAGTTTTGGTACGTTATTTATTAGGTAGGAAAGCTTAGGCAGTCCTCATGCATACACTGAAGAGTTGATGCATATGAATGAATGGCCTTTGCAAGGTGGGAGATGTACCTGGAAAGAAATTGTGGCATCAAATTTCAAGTGAGAAAGAGGTGGGGGAAACAGTGTAAAAATATCCTGTTTTGAAGGAGAACACACCAGTCAAGATGGGTTAAGAATTTATGGCAGCAGATTTAATACCTCTGAGGTTTAGTTGTGCAGTTAGTGTTTATGCTCAAGAGTCCTGAAAGATGGGTCCCTTTCACATGGGACAAACTAGCTAACTCCTGGCTGAGGCTGCCCACTTGGTCATTGAAGGCTGTAAATGCCTTAGATGAGGTGTGAGGAGTTAAGGAAAGCAACTGAAATTTTCTGGCACAACCTAGAAAACAGGACAAATTTCTAAGAGAAAACACAGAAGCTTGTGTTTGACAAAAACTAGTTTTCTATAGGAATTTTGTGTCTGTGGCTTAATAATAAACAATTTTCTGATAAAAATCCTCATTGGGATATGGGGTATGGCAGTGTTCTCTTGTGGGCTGCAGAAACAGGACAGTAGCTTATTGGATTCTTCTTATTGAGAATTGAGTAAAAGGTTCTTTTGGGAGTAGTTTTGTTCAAGACTAACAATTCAATATTCCACTGAGTGAAGTAAGCTCTATCTGCTATGTTAAATTGCTCCTAAATAAGTCTTGTAGACCAGTGTAATAACAGTACAGTTTTACACTTTAATATCTGCTGGCTTTATTAAGGCTGGCATCAGTGTAAATAGATAATTTTATGGAGAAAATAAATTCTTAAAATGAAATACTTCTCCTGTAACACATGAGAAGTAACTGCTACTGAAAAGCTGGTAGATGTTATAGCTGAGCTGGTATTTCCTTTACTCAATGCCATATCCCAGTAGTGACCATTAAAAATTAATTTAAGGTTTATTTATTTTCAAACAGTTCAGTAAGTTAGAAAAATCTCATTCACATTTTCTCATTCAACAAATTTTAGTGCGGAAACTTCTATGGGACTCAAGTGGCAAAGCTGCCTTCCTGGGAACAAGTGTTGCTGTCTAGTCAGACCTAGTCTAGAGAAATGAATCTGCTGGTGCTGTCAATGGCTGTGGGATTTGGCAAGGGGGTTGGTTGCTTGGTTTTGTTCTTGTACTGGAGTAATAGCTGGTGGCTGAAATAATTATGTAGCATACGCACGATGAACTGAGCAACTGTATAATGAAGGCTGTTCGATGGAGGCAGCTTTACTGTTGTCTTCATTTAGTGTTGGTGTGAGTGTTGTGTTCAGGAGAATCAGAATATTGCTGTTACATGAGTAGTGTAATTAAAAACTGAGTTTATAGGCAGAGGATGTTGATTTCCAGAGTGGTAGGAAGATAGTCAGTTACAAAGTGGAACCTTGCTAACTGTAAGCCCCTTGCAACAATCGAAGTCAGTAAAAGTTAATGTCACTTGTGCTGTGGTAGCTGCTAGTGCTAATATATGTGTCATATATTTGAGGCTTTTTCATTGAAAGCTTGTCTTATGCTAAAATACAAACCACAGTTTTGGCCTGTCCATAGTAAACAAAACTTCTAAGAACAGTGGAGTAGTCAGCAAGTTTTTAACTAATGGATGATTAAATAGTTTGACCAGTGAAATTTCACTGGATGTACTACTTTTCATTAAGTGCAGGTTAAATGTTACTGTAGTGGTAGGAAAAAGAGCAAAGGATTTGCTGAGAAATATTAGAGAAGATTATCAGAAGCTTATTGGAATTTGTGTTGTGTTCTTTACTAATTGAGTATATTAGAGGATAGGTTGGGGGGTGGGAGTTGTATGGGCTTGGTTTTGGCTTTCCTAGCTAGTAGCTAATTGCTTAATAGGTTTCATACCTATTGGCAAACCACAGTAATACTCCTGAGTACAGCTATCACTTGATTTCTAACTTCTTTACAGCCAAGTAAGAAACAGGCTATGACCTTTCCTCTGTCCAAACCTCTATCATGGTTTGAATTCAGGTGTGTTTCTGGATTTTCACAGTTCCAGAAACTGTTGATTGTATTTTGAAATGTAACTGTGGCTCTAAATTCCAGATTATTTTGAGGTGTTGTGCATTAGTAACCTATTTGCTGTTGCATACACTGTTGGAGGTACAACGTGAATGAGAAAAATATCTTATTAGAGTACCTGGCCAGCACTGCCAATTTCTTTAGGCAGTGTGAGAGTAGTATAATTGATATAGAGATTATTAGGGAAGATTTTTGAATTGTCATGTTTTGAAGTGACCATCAAATAACATTTAAATGAGACTGGAAATAAGAGGCACTTCTATGAAAAGTACTTTTGCAGAAGTCACGTGCGTGTCAGCACTGTGGTAGTTTTTGTGATCAAAAAGGTTTTGGTTCACCAGTCACTGTTGTCTCCCACCTGTTAATCTTATCCAGGTGAGGTGACAACATACTCATTCTGAATTAGCTGGAAGTTTGCCTTTGTCACTGGGTGGTGGGGCAGGCAATACTTCATCCACTATAAGGACTGCTGTTACAGAGTTAACATGTCAGGAAATATTGAGAAAAAAATAAATGAACGGCCTGGTTTTATCTTACAGGATAGTGCCTTTTGTTCACTATCAGGAAGTTAGTTTGGGGTTTTTTTTCTGAACCAAAAAATACTTAAAACCTCCATAACAATTCATGTCGGTTTATGTATAATCCAGAAAAGGAGGTTTGTTCTTATTCTACAATTCATGTATTATGGGGGCTGGGGGAAAGAAGAATGTTAATCTTAAATACTGTCATCTCAGCACTGAAAAATAACCATTAATAAGTAGATATAAGATCCTTGATGGGATGATGATTGCCAAGGCAGTAAAAGACTGCGAGAAAGCAAGCTGCGTATCGCTACGTATCAGGAAAAGCACTTGCAAGCCGTGGAGAGTAAAACCAAAATGCCACCAACAAAAAAAGCCTCACAGAAGGATGGAGGCTGATGCATGAATGCAGGAGTTGTATGCATCCACTGCATGATATGGGCAAGGCAAATGTTGTACTAAGTGAGTATAATTCGGTTTTGGATTTATGCTAATTAAGCAGATATCCCTGTCCTTTGGAGGAATTAGATTAATTTTTTTTACTTAGCAACTAGACATCTCTCTTTCTAGAAGTTTCTTCTCTCCATGCTCTCACAAACCTCTGTTTTCTCTCTCTGTTCCACAGCTTGAGTTCTCTGAAGACTTTCTTTGCCTCCTTCCCTGCTGCTTTGATCTTGTCAGGATTTACCTGTGTTTGTCTCCAAAATATGTGACTTAATACTTTTTAATAGATAAATGATCAGGCAGATTCTGTTTAGTTAGTTTTGAACTGTTGAAAATGCCTCTGTGTCCAATGGTGAAACTATTTTTCCATCAGTCATCCTCTACTGTGTCATGGAAAATTGCTGTCGCTGCTCACTAATACGGGACAGCAAGTAACCATAGACAAGTATTACAAAGCTATCTATGGTTGTTACAACTGGAGCCCTTAACTGGATTTAAAATTAGGACCTAATGTAGTAGAAAGGTAGAAAACTGAATGTCCTTAGAACATTCTTTGTTCAGGTGTGTCATGTCTTGCCTGTCCTGAAATGTCCAAACAGTGTTTCAGGAATATAGTACCTTCTCACAAAACCTTTCACGCTCCTGAGTTTGGCATCTTGTGCCTCACCTGTTTTTATCCAGCTTCTTTAGACAGCATTGTGATGATAGAGGAAAGCATGTAACAGCTCCAGATCTTTACTTTGTATTTAATATACATGATCTGTGGAGGAAAAAAATAAAACTGTCAAATACTCCTACTGAAAGCTGGAATATATATGATTTTTTGTGTTTGATGAAGTCTATTGTAATTCCCTTTTTATTTTGTAGCTTGAAATGAAGCATAGTAGTTGGTCTTAAAAGTTGTTGAATTTTTTTAAGGACCAAAAAACCTAATCATTATTTTCATTATGTAATTGTTTGAAATACTTGCTTTTAAACACTGTTTTGAAATCATGCCCGTAATGACTTTAAATGAGGCATAAATATATTTTAAAACTTGCTTTCATTAACACAGGGTTTTCTCAAGTCAGTAAAAGTCTTTGAGAGGTGCAAATATAAAGAAATTGCTTAACTTGCTCTCACTAAGGATTACATATTCTAAAGTAGCTATAAATTATTTTGCACAAATGGGGAACATAAAGATGCTCTATAGGAGCAAAACTTAGTAAATGCAGAGAAATTAGGATAGAACTAAAATTCATGGACCTGAAAAGAGAGAAAATGTGCGTTAACAGCTACAACATGCATTGACTCCCTATTGCCCTGGGATTCCCGTGGAAGTGTAGTTATCCTCAGTCCGTGTGGCTTTGCCCCAGAAAGGAACCGTCCTCAGTCATGTTCAAGTTTTGTGAGTGCAGTTACTGTTGATATCACAGGACTTTGGGTCTTGGACTTCCAGGCGCAGACCTTACATCATAGGCCTTTTCTCACATCAGCTGTCCCTGCAGTCCAGCCATACCAGATTTATTCCAGTGCTTCTTACCTGTCAAACGTGTGGTGCTTATTCCTCAGTTACAGCTGGATGTGGGGGCTTCTATTTCAGGTTTTGACATCCTTAAAGTCATTCAGGAAGGCAAGGAATCCACGCCTGTCAAAGGATTGTTTTACAAGGCAGTTGTTTCTAGATAACAAGTCTTCATATGATGGGTGGGGTGATACTTATCTCGTGTAACTTTGAAGTTTGAATTGTTTCAGTCAAGGAAGAGTCTCCCTCCTACAGTGGCCCCCCGGCTCCTCACAATGTTATTGGTGTTGGTTTGGTCCCTAAAAATTGTCAGGTGCTCATGAAATTGAGCACCATGGTATTCAAATACCTTAGTTTACTACCCTGAATACCCTATCTTGCTTTGATTAACTTACGCCCCATAGGTTGCAAACACCTATCTTTAAAAAACTCTTTCAATGCAACATAATTGACAGTGTCAGTTGGGTTGGCTGTCCAGCCTGGAAACAGAACTGTAATTCTGCATGCAAAACAGAAGATGAGATACAACATACATAAAACATTAAAAGGAATGTACCATCAAGCTTGTCCTATTGTGAATGAAATCTGAAACCCACATTAATTTTAAACGTTCTTACAAAAAATTCAGATTTGATACCAGGTCATTTCAATTTCAATATCTCAAATTTTGAGGCATTTGTTTCACTTTATCTGGCATGAACAAACATACCTAAGTTTTGGCTGCAATGGGTTCCTGAGACTTTACTGAGGTAAGATGAGGAGGAGATACATGCTTTGTACAGATCTTAATTAAATTAATTATGATATGGGTCCTGCTTCCCAGCAACAGTCTCTTCTCTTTTTTTTTTTTTTTTTTTTTTTTTTTAAAATCACTCTTAAAAATAATTGCACCATGTATGTCTTATCTAAATAGTGAGCAGTAACTTATGTGTAAAGTTTTGGTTAACAGTATTAGAAATTCTGTTTGGCTAGTTTAAAATGTCTAATGTCCTGTATAACGAAGTTGATTTACCCCCCTGTTTCCCCCCTATTAAAATCATGTATCTGGGGTGTTTGCTTCTGTATACTCTTTTCAGTTATATACTGCCTTCAAAGCTTCCAAAAGTTTGCAAAAGGTAAATAATTGCCCAAGTGTAGGTTCTTTTGTCTGTTGTTTTGACGATGAACTGAGGACTCCACTGGCAGTGCTGATTTGATTTGAAGTTTACACTACTTGGTTTGAACTCACCTAAGATAATCGATGCTGGAGGAGTTGGTGTGAGGCTGGGAAATCATCCTGTTCTTGAAAGTTTGGTGGCTTGGTATAATAGAAACTTTGCCAGGGATACACAGAATACCAGCTTTCGATATGCGATGTGTGCTTTCAGCGTAGCTGATTGAAAGAAAAAAATACAGTCTCCGTATTGTTCCAGATATGAGAATGTTTGAACTGTCTTTGCTGCTCGAAATCTCAGCCAGCTTCCTTTAAAAAACTGATGATGAGTTCAGTTAGTTTTCAGTGCTGCTATTTAACATTCTGTTATATAGTTAAATGAGCTGCCCTTCGGCTGCTCTTCAGCTAAGCTGGCGCAACATCCGAAAAAGACATTGGGACTTGAGGAAAATGAGAAAAACAGTGGTTCTGCCTTTATGTGGTAGAACCCTTTACTCTAGGTTAGATGTTCTTTTTAGCAACATGTACGTCCTGCTAAGAAATTAAGGCACTTAATAGATGTCTGCTCCTATGAGCCTAGGGCAGGGAGGGCTGTCCTCATGTAGTTTTCAAACAAGAGTTTTTATTTAGTTTCCTTCTGAAATGATACACCTTTCATAAAGGAGGAAATATTGTCCATTCAACAGCATTTGGAATGATATTACCAATGTTACTTTTTCCTTACAAATGTTAGGCCTGTGCTCAGTAAAACCAATTCCGTTAAGGCTTGTGTATTCATCAATTTTAGTTCCACAGTGAAACCAGTACTTAAATTATGTTATGCCACTCTGCTGCTGTTCCTATGTAACAGTCACAGAGGGTTGAGTTAGTTCTAACTAGGCAGTTAAGAAATTGTTAAACGCTTTTGTTGATTCAAATGTACCTTTCAATCATGCATATTGTAGCAAAATTCTGGTAATGCTTTTTTTTTTATAATGGAACAATAGTAATAGAAAAAGGGATCTGGGAGGAGAAAGAGCAAATGAATGCATAGTAAGTTGCTAAAATGCCTCTGGGAGAAGAAAGAGCACATTGATGCATAGTAAATTACTAAAAAAAAAAAATTAACCAGTAGCCCTTTTTAAAGTTGACTTTCCTAGCTCCTAAGATGAAAAAAAAAACCGCATGTTTTAACCTGCTCATAATAGGTCATCATCTGTTCTCATAGAGGCAATGCTTTTTTTCTTTTTCTTTTTTTATATAATTTTTCCAGGTAGGTTTCAGGAATAGGAATAAAATTTATAAAAACCATGTCATGTTACCAAGGAAATTAGGACACGAGAATGTAAAATGTAGGAGCTGGCTGAGAGAGTAAAATGCTTGGGTCTTACTGAACAAGAATAATGCCTGCTTCCTGTTAAATTCCTGTAATATCTATTGTTGATAAATGAAGAAGAGAAATCAAGGACAAGCACAATGAAAATGGGAGGGCATATAATCCTTCAGCCAAAAGCACCTGCTGTTCCTTTCACAGATTTGACCGTCATGTCAGTAATAACTGTTAAAGCTTTCTCTTATACAGACTTTTGCATTAATAAAAATGTACTGTTAAGTTTAATATAAACCTTTTCTGTTGTGCCTATCATTCAGCGGCCAGTGCAGTCTTTTGGACAGACAGCAAAAAGGTCGAAGGTACAGTAGACTTGTGTGCTGGCATGCTAAGGAAGCCCTTCATGCTTGATGAAGCTTTGTTACATTGTGAAAAGTGCCTTTAGTTTTATTTTTTGGCATTGAAGCTTTGTTGTATTCTGTTGGATTTTTGTCTTGCCTAGTTGTCTGCTTTTGTGGTTTGCCTTTATAGTTTTGGTGGCGCTTTATTGTTATGGAGAGAAACACTTTCCCAAAGATTTTATTTACTTTTCATTAGATGTGCTCTATTGTGCTGACAGTGCCTTCAAAAGCTGCAATTGCTTGGGTATTTTCGTCCTAAAGCAAATTACTTATTCTATTGAAAATATTAAAAATGCAGTTTTCAGCAATTTTATTTTAGATAAAATGAATGGAAAAATAACAGCTTATGGTATATTTATATAATTTTTTTATAAGCCATAGTTTTTAATTTTACATACTTTCCTTCAGTCAAACACAAAGTTAAAGTTAGTTCGGAGCCTTGCTGTATGTGAAGAATATCCACCACCACCTACAGCTGAAATATCACAGGACCTCCAGGTAAAAATCACGTTACTGAAGTTTCTGAAACAATTTGAAGTAACTTATTGTTCAAAAGAAAATATTTTGGGTACTCTTTAAATATGCAGACACCATACGATTTTATTTTTTTTTAATACAGCTTTAATAGAGGTGGTAATACCAGACGAAGAATTGCTGCTTTGTTTTTCTGAACTGTAACAGCTGATACCTGGCGAACAGGAGGAGGAGTTTTGTTAGTTAACTTCCTAGTGCTACAGTGCACTTGAGGCAGTCTTAAACTGCTGAAGTGCTGTCTGCCATCAGTAAGACAGAAAAGTTATGATTAATATGCAGCATAATTTATTGGCTTTTATATTTTGAAAATTTAAACAGTTGTAAGTTCTGGTGTTTTAACTGAATTCCTGCATATTAGTCATAATTGCTGGTAGTTCTGTCCACACATGCCTGAGGTTGTGTCTGAAGCCTAATGTATTGAGATGATATAGCACACTTAAAGAAGTTCCTAAATGCTGGATAAAATATGTAAAAATACTTCAGAGAATTTTTAAAACAAAAGCTAGCATTCCTCACTTTACCTTCATACCAGTCTGTATTTTTAGAGCAAAATACTATTACTGGTTTTAATTCTGTGTATGAATGAGGGGCATCAAAATGCTTTTCTTTTTTCACTCCTGACAAAACTGAAATGATCTTTAGTGGCTTACTCAGAAAGTGTGTTGACTTATTTTGCTGTTATTTGAAAAGCTTCTAAACTGTCTTTTTGTGAAGTCTCACTTTTCTTAACCAGCAGAAGGAACCAGTAGAATAGCAGGGTGTGAAGGGGTCTTGCTGGGGGAGTGGTAATTCAGTTTTGGGGGAGGGGGCGGGGGGAGGTTGAGAAGTTGTGTAGGTATTTGTCAAGTTAATTCAAATTTTGTAAGATTGAACCACAAAGTATCTAGGACCTTTTTTCTTGGGAAAACAAAGAAAATAGTATTTTTCATAGTCCTTCACTAATATACCAATATTTGAAGAGTTGACTAGAGAAATTTTGAAATTGAGCCTGCTAATTTGATGAAAATCTAAGTCTTAGATTGGTATAGGCTGCAGAGTAAGAGATTAAAAGACAACACAAGAGCTAATGCTATTTACAGTGATTTAGGACTCTGTTGTAATGTTTTGCATAAGATTAACAAAATTGACTGAGAGATCTAGTTCAGGCTTAGTTCTTTAGTCTGAAGCGGTAGGGTTTAACTTTTTCAGTCACTGTATCTAATTACAGGAAGAGAGAATCCTAATTTGATGGGCTGTTCAGCCACAGTGTATTTCAAACATAAGAGACGCGTTAGGATTTTAAAAACCTCCGGCACTACACACCACCATGTATTTAATAGTTTAAAGTCATACATTTATAATTAGCGTTCTCTGCAGATGGCACTTGTTACTGTGTCCTCTGGGAATCCTATCCTTAGCTGCATACTGCAAGGTTCTTCTTGAAAGGAATTTATTGCAGTAGTAGAAGAGATGTAAAGGCCAGATCTCCAGAGTGAATTGAATCCTGTGATAATCTAAGTTTGTACAAAAGGAATACCATAAACCAGATTGTATATTAAGAAACAAAATTAGAGCTAGCTGTGAGGTTTTTTTTAGAAACAGTAATCTAGGAAAAATGGCTTATGAACCTCAGTAACTGTGCAAATGATTGAGAGAACAAATTTAATTCTTCTCTGTAGAGTGGAGAAATGCATGGTGAAGAGAAGAGTTGGAAGTAGGAATTTGTTACAGGTTCTGATGCTGGAGTCCACGTGCTATGGGGCACAGGTCTTCCATGACCCTCTGTGACAATTTATACAGGCAGTTTCTTCATCCATTTTACTTTCTTTCCCAAAGAATCTTTGGGAATGGCATGGAAGATTTCTTCTGTAAGGGCTAACCAGCTGCTGGCTGCCTCAAGCCCCACACTTTGAAGCATGATGTGTATGCATTAATTGTGCTTGGGATGTGTGGGAGGCCCAGTGGCTAGGTGAAGAGAGAGGCTGTCTTGCACAGCCCTCTCTGGCAGCACGAGAATAACTTCTGTGATAGCTTCCCCTTGCTGGAAAAGTCCCTACTCTGTTGTATCAGTGATTGCAACTGAAAAACGGCTTCCAGTTTTGTGTTCATACTTAAAATAGATTTTAAGAGTTAGGAAGAATAAAATTCAGGATAGTGTTGCTGATAATACTTGAAGAATCCCAATTTTTAATGATTAGAATGTGTTGGCCTTGGTAGGATGAAAAACAAACTTGCTCAACTAGGAACTGGTGTGAGTTTTGGGATAACTCTATCGTCTTGCCTGTGACTGTTTATCAGTCACTCCTTCCACACTAGTGCGTGCAGCAGCTCTTAGCAAGGTAAAACTCCTGGGCACATGCAGGTGTAGAAGTCACGTAGCAAGTTACTGCTGTTACTGCTGGCTGCTTCTCCTCAGAAGGCTGTAATGGAAGGGGTTGACGGACCAGACAAATTGTCTCAAGCAGATCAATTTATTTTTTGGAACAGTTGTTTATATTTTCTTGAGCAATTGCAACATGAAAAAAGATTCTATTCCTTGCTGAGAAACCTAGGTAAGAGCTCACAAATTTTTAAGCCTTAATTGTTAAAAAGCACTGGCAGCCCTTTACTAAAAGGTGCTATGAAAGTACAAGCTTATAAATTTATTGCAGAAGGAAGAATGTAACTGATTTATTTGATGGTTTATCTTTGTAAATACACTTACCTCTTCATTCTTTTGCTGTCCTTTGTCTAAATATTAGGTGCTGGGGTGGTTCTGATTCTGTATGCTCTAATACGAAGTACGAATGCTAGCAAAGGATGATCCATTTCAGCTCTTTTTAGGGAAGGGCTGTTTCCCTATGATTGACAGTTCTTATTATGGGTAACAAGTAAATAAACCTTCAAAAGATTGAACTTTTTCTTCTTTAGCAAAATAAAACAACCCAAAGGAGAGGGAGGGCGGGGGGAAGAAGACCGGGATCTGTAATATTAGTTTATACTAACTTGTGTAAATTCAGTTTGTTGTTGGTTTTAGAGATTGCTGGTAAAAAGCCAAGACCCCAGGACGTAAGGCCTTTGAGTAATATTCTGTGATGGTTCCTGACTCTTACCTTTTTCTCAAGTGTTTTAAGCTGGAGGAATTTATCAGGCTTTGATGGTTTCGGGAGGGCTTGCTTTTTGTTTGGCTTTTTCTTGTTTAATCAGGTTTTGGTGACAGTTTCTTCTGCTACAATGAGGACTTCAGATAGGTGATCTGAATTACAACGAGGAGTCTGTTAAATCAGTATGCCAGGAGAGACCCGCTACAAACAGTGTGGGATTAAAAGAATTTCAGGGGAATAGCAGTTAAAAGATTTGTTGGCAGCTTTCCAGTTAAGTAGGTCATATTTAATTAGATGCTACAGTTTTTATAGCATGAAATCACAAGAAAGTGCCCTTTGGTACACAGTTCTGTTGTATCACACTTCGAAGTAGAACTGGTGATAGTAGAAGAACTGGCTGTTCTGGTGGCTGTTCCTTTTTTAGCACTTGTTGAGGAAAGAAGTATGAAAATGATTACTTGCTGAAATCCTTTGGCTAAACTATTGCTGTGTGCTTTTACTTTGGATGAGTTTAGAATATGTAGTCAATCAATTTTATAGTGAATGAAAATCAGACTATTAAAATTTCCTTAATTTACTGGTAGTCTTATAGAGCATTATTGTAAAATGGAGAATAACATTGGTGGTATGTCTTAGTATGACATAAACCATGTTTCTTTCTTTTTCAAATAACTGTTATGCAGCTACTAGGTGAACAATAGGTGTAATGCACTTTGTAGTCACAAATAAATTGAACTATGTTCAGGTTTATGAGGTGAGGAATGCAAAGGTTTGTTTTGGACTCTAAAGTTTGTAGCAAAGTGAATTCTCAAGACTTGGAAAGAATTATACAAAAGAGTTCATTATTAGTGATTGGTAATGGTTTTTATCAGACTTGGGTATAGATAATCTCATAAAAGCTGAGAAGTCTTCACACTTGTAATGCTGTTTTGCAGGGTGTATATGAATTAAAAAGCTAAATTAGAACATTTAATGTGGGGAAAAATCATAATGAGAGAGCAAGCTGATAAAACTATCAGCTAATTTTTTTCCTCATTTGAAAAAGTTTTTACTCCAAAAATGCATATTGAAACTCATTTTTAACCATAACCTCATTACTACAAGGTTCCCATTGCCCAGCTCTGAAGGGACCAAGGGAGAGAGCAGTGTGATGTGCTAGGGCAGGGGGGATATTACTGCAGGTTGTGCAGGGATGTGTTTGCACGTGAAACAGTCTTTAACCTCGGTGAATCCTGACTATATTTAACTCTGGCCAGCTTACATGAGTGAGATCAAGTCTGTGGAGTGACACATAAGGAGAGAAGCTTAGAGCAGGTCCCTGGATATGGGTAAGAATGGGTTTGAAGGAAGAGTGAGGACTTGTATGGGAAAGGATTGGGTGCAGGACAGAAGAGTGATAGCCAAGAATGGATGTGGGACAGGTTCTTTGGGTTGGGAAGGATCAGATGTTCTCAGGTGGGGAGGTGACAGCATCAACTCAGGTGGCATCTGGGGGAGCAAAATTGACATTTGTGGGAGTTAAAGATAAAAGGTAATGGAGGAGTCTCGCTCTTACGGGACTTTGCCGCTCCTCCTCTTGGAGTCATTCAGACACATGATGTCTCCATTTCCCCCACCTCCTCTGTTGTTGCTGTCTGAAATATGTTAGTCCTTCACTGACAATCTTGTTAAAGAGTAGAGAGGCATGAAAAACAAATTACAGTCGTCCACTATTTAGGGGACTATTGGGTCACTATAATTTCAAAGGGAAGCTCTTTTTTTTTTGCTGTATTTGGGAAACAGGTTTTATGATAGTTCACCTGTGTGTGTGAAAACATGGATTTTGGGGTGATTACACACAAAGCTACTCTATCAAAATACACAGGAAGTTAAGTAAGCCTTGATGACAGTAATATTCACAAATTCTGTCTTGATATATTGTACCGTAAATATTTCCCTTTTTTGTGGATTTGGGAATGCCGGTCTGTTTTAGATAGAAACATTTGTTTTGTTGTTTTTGTCTTTGTTTTTTTTTTCTTCTTGGTATAAATCAAATTGAAACTTGAAATAAACTTTTATAGTCAAGAACTGTGAAGAAGGTGGGGAAAGCATAATGGATGATGCATTACTTAAAAAAATTAGAAGCTGTATAAAATCTATTAATCTGAAAAACTGGAATATTTCATATCTGTATCAAATAAGATACTTCAGATTTATTTTGAAATAGCATTCAGAGCCTGGAAGTGTAAGTAAATTCTAAAATGTGTATGGTACTTTCTGTGTCTTCTCTATAGTTTTTGATTTGCTAATAAATAATTTCATTTTGTGGTCACATAAAGTACATGTGGCATCAGAAAGAATATGAAGGCAGTTATTTTCCTTGTTACTTCTTTATTTTGCAGGTAACATAGTACAAAACTGTTCTCCTGCAGGTATTGTTTGAAATAATTTCCGTGATGACAGATTTTTACTTTTGACAGGAGAAAATTCAGATCCAGTTGTCACAGTCTTTTGAAAAAGAAGAAAAGCCTGCAAAAGATGAAACAGAAAAGGAAAAGTCCAGTGACAAACTGGCCAGAAAAATGTTATCAAGAGGTTTGCTGTCTTCATTGTGCTTTTAAATACACTGTGTAGATAAAGAATATTTAGAGAAAATGCAGTCTGCTTCCAGGACATCATTGCATAAACACTACTTTTTTTTTTTTTTTTTTTTTTTTTTAGCAAATGAAGCAAATAGATCAGACAGGTTCGAGCTAGAGAAGGAATTGCTCCCAGATGACACAGTGCTTTCGAGGCTTCATCGAGCACGTGTACTCCAGCAAATGCTTTCCCTTTCTCGCCTATGTAGCTATGCAGACCAGCGTAAGAGCAATTGTGTTGCCTCAGTTGTGTCCAGGCGTTCTTTGGAAAACTGACTTTACGAGTCAGTAGAAGTTATCATCTTATTCCTAGACTTTGTTGCTACAGATTTAGTGAAACTTCAGTGAGAATGACAGCTACTTTTGTACTTTTTCTGGTCTTTATTCAACAGAAGTCAATGTTCTTGTTTGTTTATTAATTTTACTTTTGATAATATCTAGAATTTTTTTATAAAGTTTTGGGGCAAGGGTGGAACTACATAAGTAAAAATGACAAGTACTATGTTTTCACTTTAATACTCCTGCATTCTGGATTGAAGATCTGTTCTATCTGCTGAAACATCTTTGGTTTTTAACCTGGAGTAGAACTGCAAAATTAACAACGCAAGCCTGTCTCTGTGCATTTTCCTAATGCCTCCTAAAGGTAGAAGACTTTATGCACTTAAGTTAGCAAATCATTGTACAGCTCTTGCTTTAAATAAAGAATCCAGAGTGTTTATCTAAACATTTTGGATCAACCAGTGTGTAGGAAATATCTTTAGAGCTAGAATTCTTTTTGAGACAGGTAGCACTTGTCCATCTTGTGTCTCTCAGTTCCATGAGGCCTTCCTCATGTGGCATTTCAGTGCTTGTCCCAGCTGGCAGCCAGGTATTTGTGAAATAAAAAGCACTGGGATGGAGAACTTAACTGCATTTATGAATCAGTCTTTTGAAATGAGGCCTTAAAAAAGCAGGGTGTTTTTTCAGAGCTAGCTTGCTCAAACATTAAAGTACATGCCCACCTTCTAAAATTAAAAAAAAAAAAAAACAAAAACCAAAACAAAACAAAAACAAAAAACAACAACCCAACAGAAAAACCCCAAAAGAAAAACAACAAACCCAACCCAACCTGCCTCCCCCTGCCCCCCACCCCTTCCCCAAGAAAATATGAAGCATGTTAGGTAATGATGAGGAGTTTAGAGCAAAGTGACAAAATGCCTAAGGTTGATGTAGCTGTTTTAAATTCACCCCGTGTCTCCTTTGGAGGATAATTACTTCCTAATTTAGGATGTGCCAAAATAGAAAATGATGGAATTTAAGCATCAGTCTTCTAGTAATTATAACTAAATTATTGCTCACTTGCAAATTAAGAAAATTAAAGTAAATAATTATTCAATCTTACAGTTGTTTTACCAGGCATACCCTTTTTTTTTTTTCCCCCTCCTCAGGTTCAAAAGTAATCCCAAACCATAAATGCTCAGACTTGCTTGGTTTCCTTTATACTCTCTTGATAATATATGGGCACAACTGACAGCATAATGAGTTCTGCAGATAAAGGAACTCACTGTCATTCTTCTTTAGGGAACTAGAGATTCCCTGTCCTCAGGTGGACTTGGATGCTCTCCAGGAAAAATTTAGGTCTCATTTTTGAAGACTGGGCACTTTGGTCACCCAGTTTCCCACTACGCCAAGAGGCTGCTCTGCCGGCGCTGCTGCTTCTAATGAAAAAGCCTGCGTAGGTTTGTCTCCACCGAATTCTACCGTTTTTGTGCAGTGGTCCTGTCATTGCTAACAGAAGCTAATTTGCAATGATCGCTCTCTACCAGCAACAAAAGACCTGGAACAGCTATGACGTAGGCATAAGTTTGAGCTGTGCCTAACTTGAGACTAGGTTGACACGTAAGTAGTTGTTGGAAGAAATCTAGTTCCAAAAATATTGTTAAAACACCTCTAGCTTTTACTTCTGAGACCTGGAACTCTGCAAGGTGCTCATGTAGGGGAAGATTTGGTGTTAAATCATTTTTGTGAGTGACAGGTTTTAGAGAACAAAATGTAACTTTGAATATTTTGTTTCACTGAAACCAGAAAGGAGACAGAAGGTTGTGAGACTTCTTTTTGAAAACTTGTAAACATTAGGTCGTGAAAACCAAGTCCAACAGAAAAAGGATTTTTAATAATACAAAATAACATTTGTGAAGGTTAAACTGTTACATTCTGAATGACAGTATTTCTTCAGGCAACATCCAGTAATTTTGTAGATCAGCTGCTGGTCCACAGAAGTGTATACAACAGTGCAATGTAGCATATTGAGACATGAGGTGACTCAAGGCAATACACCCCTTCAAAATATATAGCAATTTGTTAATAGGTCGGCAGTGTTCCTGAAGCTTTTGCTTCTCTATTACGCTTGAATTAGGGGAATGAGGGAGGTGGTGTTGGCTTTTCTGGTTTGGTTGTTTTGTTGTTTTTTTTTTTCTTGTGAGCCTTCTCCCTGGAAACTGGAGGTGCTTAATTCTGGGAATAACATGCCTTATAGTTTATATAGTATTGATCCATAAATACCATGTTGAATAATAATTGTAAAAAAGTAGTATTAATGTTTTTTCAAAGTGTAATTTTGCTCTCTTCCCCCCCACCCTCAGATTCCAGCCAAGAATACACAGATTCCACTGGTATAGATCTTCATGAATTTTTAGTAAATACATTAAAAAACAATCCCAGGTAAGCATCAGTAATGTCAACTTTGTTTTTTCTTTCTTGTCACTGCCTGAAGTGTAACATCACCTGTTTTTTTTGTTATTTTCCCCTCACCCCCCCTTACATGTCTAACACTGCATGTCAGTTATTTAGGATGAGATTTTGTTGCACAGGCTATCTGAAGCATCAATCCACTGTATGTAATTTGTGTGTTATATGAACAGAGGTTCAGGACGTTGAAAAGGTTTAAAAGCTTTTAATGTTTAATAAGCAAATAGTGAGTTCTGTCTGTGTGCAGTTCTGTCCCTGAAGGGACTCTCATACTATGTCTCTAAAACTCGTACTCTTTTAGCGTCTGCTTGTTAGAGACTAAACTGCCTTTTCTTACTTTAGTCTACCTTGCACTGAATTTATAGACAAAGGAACTTTTTTTTAAGCTGTACCATATAGCCATAGTTAGAGATACACATCTTCACTCTGCACATCAGAAACCGAATCTGATCTAATTCAAGTCCATCATTTGTTAGCAACAGAGTTAACACGGTTCTGTTGCTTTGAGGTTTGCAGTACGTTGCTGTCTATCTGGTTTGTTCTTTCCCAGTTTTCTAGTTTCGTACTGAGCCTGTGGCTATAGGTATAAGGCAAGACATTAACTCGGTGGAATTGTGCTGCTGTCACAAAAGCTATTCCACTACTATTAATATTATAGTTATGATTTTCAATGTGATAGTGTATTGGAATTCCATTTTATTGGCAAAAGATGTAAAATGAGCTATAATAAGGGGCCAACACCATTTTGTCCTATAGAGTAAGATTAGAAAGCCCAGACCTCTGCTAGACTCTCGTGTTGTTCCTATTTGAAGTCAAAGCATTCCAACGAAAATAAGAAATCGTAGGTGAAGGTCTGCTGTGGGTTTACATGTACAATAATTGGGAAGCTTAGTTATCTGATGTGCACGAATTATGAACTGTGGGACAGTTAATTGCATTACATGTTAATGATTTATGGGAACTGGCATAAGCATTTTTAAGACTTGTTTTACGGTGCTTCAGCTGATGTTCATTTCTATCACCCTGAGTTTTAGTTTTTTCATCTTCTCTTAATATCTCATTATGTTGCAGTGTGTGCCAGCTTTTAACCGCTTGATTGCTGGTATGTTGTAGTAGTGCCTCCCGTTATCAGTACTCTGTCACTCTGTGTCTTGGTGATCCCGTGATGTGCTTCACAATCCAAGGGCCAGTTCAGGCCTCTGCAAATCTTACTACCTATGCTAGCCAACAAGAAACAACCTAGTCACTGCTTTTCCTTCTTCTTGAGACTGTCTTCTCAATGGCTGTACTTTCTATTGAGCCTACTGGGCAGAGATTACTTGGAGGATCTTTGTATTCTGATTTCTGAGATGAGAACACCATGTTTCACTAGGCGGGTTCAATAAAATACAGCATAGTAAAAAATGAATACTTTGTCCTAAAAATATTGCATTTGGTACCTGGTGGTCCTGTTTACAGTGTGCTGTCATCCCTTAGTCACAGATCTTATCTGTGTATACTTAAGACGAATACAACTGCAGTTATTGAATTGTCTCATATGTGAGTTGCTGTGTTTTTATTTTCAGGGACAGAATGATGCTGCTGAAATTAGAACAGGAAATTTTAGATTTCATTGGTAATAATGAGTAAGTACTGTACTCTTATAGGAAAAAAAAAAAATTCAAGAGTGTTCCTGTTTATTTAATAAAGCTACTATTCCTTTCTTCCAGAGTTCCAAGAAAAAAGTTTCCCCCAATGACATCTTACCATAGAATGCTGTTGCACAGGGTAGCTGCTTACTTTGGATTAGAGCACAACGTGGACCAGAGTGGGAAGTCAGTCATAGTAAATAAAACTAGCAATACAAGAATGTAAGTGTAAAAGTCTTGAAAAAACTTTTTGGTGCATAGATTTAACACCCAGGGTATATAATGCAATGATGCTGCATCTGTAGCAGCGGGGGACTGCTCATTGGGAACCGTGCAGGAAGGAGAAGTAGTTGCAAGATCTTTACTGTCTGTGTTCCAGTGCTGTGTAATAATGTAATCTCTTTCACATTTAAACTTTTTTGTGAAGAAAAGGATGTTATCTGTAAATTAAGATTTTTTGTTACTTTTCTCACAGAGATGCATCACTAACTTTGTTTCCATGAAACATGAATTTATATCAACTATTTATCTGTTTAAAGATTTACACCAGTGAAGTGTACAAAGTACATTCTTTGTTTATTTTGGAATGCAGAACCAGCCTTTAACTTACAACAGTGTAATTTCTGATTTGGTGAAGGGAGGGGACAAGACTTGCACAACTTTGGCTTTTGTACTATAAAAATCTACTGGGAAAATTCAGGCATTGAAGTCTCTTGTTGGAATAGTGTTGCTATGGCCTTACAAAATAAACGTAGCAGGGAATACAGACATCAGCGGAAGTGTCAAGCAGGTTAACAAGTCACGGCATGCTACGGCATGAGGGCTGGGGATTTCTTGAAGAAACCACTAGGCAAATCCATAGTACAAAAAAAAAGTAGCATTGGGGCCACAGCAGCTCCAAACCCCATGCCAAAGGACCCAGCTGTTCTCTCTGTTCTCTGCACTTGCTCTGTCTCGTTCTCTCTCAGAAAGACAAAGGACTAATGTGTTGGTATATTTATGCCACTTAGTTTCTAGTTTTAACTTAAAGCATTTTCCTGACACCATTTTTTGTTGTTGTTTTTTCTTTTTTTAAAGTACTCTGTGATTTGAACACGAAAATAGGAGTTTACAGCTCCTGCATCCTAATCCCAGTCTCTACGCTCTCCATAGCTTTGGGAGAAAAAAAAAAATCTAATTATCCAGCCTAATTTTAGTGTTAGTAGAACTGAAATAATATACCACGCTGAAATTTCACTTAAGTAAATAGTTTTTTCCTCAAAAGTTTCTAGAAAAATATATAGAGCGTAAATATACGTTAAATAACTTATGTATTCATGTATGTGGTTTTGCTCTGGCTATACATTCTCTATCTAAATTGACTTACAAAGCCATACATTTCAAATCTGTTGCCTTTGCATCTACTGGCATCTCTAGACTGAAGCTTCAGTCTAGCACTTCAAGAGTGGAATAAGAACTATTAAAAGATGATTTCTTCATTTTTATGCATTTTTTTTTTTTTTACACCGTATTTAAATAGCTTACGGCCTCTGGAAGCCCCCTATAGGTGTAGTTACTAATTAGCAGGCATTTCATCTAACCTGCAGACATGAAGATTCTTAATGTTTTCAGTATTCTTATTTTAAATCACTTTGGATATAAAATAAGAATTTAGAAAGAAAACCTTGGAGATCTGCTCCATGTTGAATAAAACCAAACTTACCTTTTCCTCATAGGCAGATTCCCGGCTCCATCGCCGATCAGTGATGTTACTGACATCGACAACCCAGTGCATACTGGGACGTCTCAGTGGAGTGGGAAGTTGGTGATTGCAGGGCAGTAAATTCAGGGACCTTTAAAAGAAAGAGGTAAGACAGTCTAAAGGTTCTCTGAAATGCCTGCTAATTATGTTTGGGCATCCAGTAAATAATAGTTAGGCTTGGCTGTTTTGTAGAAAAAGATCTCCTGACTTTTTACAGATGTCCTGGGTAATGAATAAAGAAACAGAAATAGAGAAGAGTATACATGTGTTTTGTCTTTTATTAGGCAAATATTTCCTGATTGTCTGAGAACTTATCTTACGATAGTAGTGGTTTTATTGTCTAGGTACTTGATATCTATTTTTAATATCAAGAGTTTGCAAAATATCTCATTTTCTTTCACAAAGTAGATAAAATACCAAACCAATATATAATCTGTTGCTTCATCCTCTCACTGTGATCTTATGAAGCTCTTGCTTGCCTGCGTTGTACTGTTCTTCTCTTGCTTATTTCTACTTAATTTTGTTTTAGACGTTTGTAAGTTTCAATGCTTTCTCCTCTATCTTCTTATCTTCTGTTTTCCCTTGAAATGAATTCTGAGGTATTACAGCTCTAGCAGAAAGCACCTATCTTCACTTCCATGCATGCCCAATATCCATTGCATGGCACCAGTCTGGATACAAGAGCACTTCTGACTCCCCAAGGGCATGTGGTTTGCTTGCCACCTTAATTGGAAATTGAAGCAAAAGCTTTGAAGGAGGAAGAGATTTTAAAAGCAGGTTTGTTATGCCTCAGGAACAGGACTTGTCAGGGCTACGCATCATCTTACGTTTTTGGTACCTTTTCCATTGCCTGGACAACCAAAATTTATCACTTCAGTTAGAATATTAAGTATATTTAACATTAATGTGCAGTATATTTCCATTTGTTACACTGTGTGTAGTATATGTTTACAAAACCATAAATCTTTTCTTTCTAACGACTTTTCATAGACCTGACCAAAAGTTTTGTGAGCATATAAAGGATGAGAAGAGTGATGATTTCCAGAAGCGGTACATCCTTAAAAGAGATAACTCTAGTTTAGACAAAGATGACAACCAGGTAAATCCATATGGATCACTTCCTTCCACTTGCTGTATTTGACTGTGTGTTTATACTATTTTCCTGTAGAATTTGACACTGTATCACTTAATTTAGATGAGAATACGATTAAAAGATGACAGAAGAAGTAAATCCATAGAAGAACGTGAAGAAGAATATCAGAGAGCTAGAGAAAGAATATTTGCACAAGATGTATGTATCAAAGAAAATCTTACCCCGTTTTGTATGAATACTTCACACACATGTATGCACATGTGCTTTTTGTTAAAAGCTACGTCTTTCCAGGAAATTTCTGTATCTGAAGGGGACTGAGCAGCTAGGAATTGTTAGTGTGGCCTGAGTGAGTTTTAAATGATATTGAAGTTACCAAGGAATTTTCTGTTTTCTCTAATCACTACTGTGTGAAACTCAAGCAACCTTCCAGAATTATTTTGGTGCATTACTTAGCGTTACCTATTTCAATGCATTCTAGAGTTTTGGTACTGCAATCATTTCAGTTGTTACTCAGAGCAATTATTATTTAAAAAAAAACAAAAAAAAACCACCACAAAACCACGCCAAAACAAAAATGAAAATGTTGTTTTTTTCTCACTTGTATCCGTATGAAACACATCTCTTATGACTAGTCACAGTAAAATGATATGAATTCTCATATGTGAAATTTCAGTCAGAAATCTAGAAGTCTAGTCTTTCTTGACTGGAGTTATCAAGGAGGACAACATTGTAAACTATAATTCAATCACAAGTAGTGATTATATTTAATTATATAGAATGAAACAGAACAAATATGTCTTCAAAAATATGCATTACTTCTAATAATCCACTTTTTCTGACATTTATCTGTAGCTCTTACACATCCAAAACCAGATTCGTGTTCTGAAGAGTAATGAGCTCTGAGTGGCTAATTTGCTATATCCAAATATTTTCCAAAAGCTTTTTTTTTTTTGTTCATCTTAGTTACAAACAAGAAGAATGGACTTTTGGATATAAAATTACCTTTTCCTTTTGCATACTCATTTACCGTGCATTGTACCCTTAGAAACTTTATACCAAATGTTAGAAGTCACAGTCAAGGACAACATAGTCGAAGTGAATAATAGCCTTTTTGATTGTATATTGTCTGCTTTTTAGCATATGTGTACTTGTACCCAAAGAATTCAGTACAATTATTGCAGTAGCCAGTGTCATCTTCTACTTCACACTTTCAAGCAGAAGACAAGGCAACTCAGGTGGTATTAACAGACTTTTGAAGTCACACATCAGCTGGAAGCTACATAAGGCAGTGAAGGCCCAATGGAAGAATTGCAACTTGAGAAAAATACTGCCGTAAATAAAACAGTCACCATTGTAACTATTCTAATGCTGACTTTTATTTCCTGCAGATGGGCCTTTTTATATTGTCCTTTTTTTCACATAACATGGAAATTATCCACCAACGCGGCTAAGTTTTCAGGCAGCTTAACATAAAGAGGATGATGTAACGGTCCATGTATAATACAAAAGACTCCCAATTGCAACACGTTTTGTAACTGCACTGTAGTAGGGGTTCTAGATGCCATTCATATTAATTTCTACACTTTTTTGCCCCTCAGTCCCTGTGTTCCCAAGAGAATTATTTCACTGATAAAAGGTAAGAAAATTTGCAGTTTAATTCTGTTTCATTTTTCTATTTTCTTAATAAATATTAAGCTATCTTATTAAAATGTCAACAGAATCCAGGAGGAAGAAACTAATAGTACACAACAAAGACGACAGATACTTAGGTATTTGATGATTTCTTTTAAAAAAATAAAATCCCAAAGTATTCTGCATGCATTTCACCTTTTCTTTTCTTTCTTTTTTCTTTTCTTTTTTTTTCCCTTATTTTGCAATTGATGCTTGTGCTAAAAGTTTAGTTTATAACTTACAGAATCAATAAGGAAACATCAGGGAGATCAGCCAACAGCCATCAGAGCAGTACTGAGAATGAGCTGAAGTATTGTGAACCCCGTCCCTGGAGCAGCACCGACTCCGATAGCTCCATCCGCAATCTGAAGCCAGCTGTAACGAAAGCCAGCAGCTTCAGTGGGATATCAGTTCTGACAAGAGGAGATAGCTCTGGAAGCAGCAAAAGCACAGGCAGGCTGTCGAAGACAGGTATAATAAAATCTGTACAAATACGTAGTTCCACAGTTGTGAAGTACCTGATGGTTTGATACTTGATGCGTGTTGCAGATGTGTACATGCGTAGAGGCCTCGGTCTTGTAGGTGCTCCATGCATACAACTCCCTCTGGGTACAGTGGGTGCTGCATACATGGAACGACTACAGACCTCGCCCTGTAGTGTGTAACTGCCTTGGGGAACTAGAATTCAGGTAACAAATTAAATTAAGACTTTGACTTTGGAAGTAGAATTTTAAAGTGCATTATAGATGGCTTCAAATTAAATGCATTTTATCTCATACAAAGGATTTGAAAACATTATCAACATAAGTACTTTATTCAAAATAAAAATTTAGAGTTCAACTCTAGTTTCAGTGTGGCAAAACTGCATTGTGCAGCCTTAGGAAACTGTGTGCTGCTATCCTACTAGCTAGGAAAACCAGCATTAAAGCCTATGAACTGTTAGTTATATTTGTTGTGTTATCTTTCACTGCCATTGTTAGATGAATATGGCTAAAAATCTTACTTAATTTTTAGATTGCTGAAAAATCGGATCAGTGGAACAAAGTATGCTATTTAATTTTAAGATTCAGAAATGTTGGGGAAAATACTCAGAGTCTGGGTTTCAAAAGTGTGATAACTTCTAATTAATGTCAAAGCAAAATCTCAGAAAATACAGATATAAATCTTCTGTGGGTCAAAAATGAAATGTAGTAAATATTTGTATTCCAAATGCCAACGTAATTTGATCCAATAGATAGTCTTGGTTGTGGAGAATTTTGAGGCTTGTAATAGATGGGTGGGTTCTGCATGCACTACGTGAGAATTTGAAGTAGAACTGTACAAAAGCAAAATATTATTGCTTGCCTGTATTATGCTTGACTTTGATGTTATTTATAAAACTTATTTCTAATGAGGATCTGTTCAAATTTTTTGCTTTCCCTTAAACCACCACTACCTTATATCACCACACTTCTATATCTTAATGCAGTAAACCAGTTACAAATTCTGTTTGTCCATTGTATACGTGTATAAAAACAATACATTCCAAGCGACTTCTGCATATGCTGTAAAATTGTGCCATCACGTTGAGTTATTTCATTTAGCAATGTAGTAATACTGTTTGGCACAGCTTGAAAAGCAACTACTACCTGACAATAGTGTATATATAAAATACATTCTTAGAAATCTTTGTTTTCTAAATTGCAAGAACATAAATGGATTCTTAAAATTTCTCTGGAAACTTAATTTTGGCATTCTGAGAGTTAACATTCGAAGTTCAGAATGCCTGTCTTGATGGTTGTTGCTTCACTGCAGTTACAGGTTGTGGTGATTTTGCATGTGTTGAGACTGGGTTTGTTTGTTCATTTTGATCAAGGATATAATTGGCTTTAATTATAATGGCTTCAGCCTCATTTCTCTACATAATCTAGAAGTGGATACACTTGTAAACAAATCTAATCAAAGCAACTGATCAGGTGAAGATTGTTTCACAGAGCTGGGATATGCTATTTTGCCTAATTTACAATTAATAGCTTTGTATTTGACTTCATCTAGCAATAGATAAAAGGTAATAGCATCAGCAAATGCTTCAAGCTATACTATCTTTCATACACATGAGTGAAAGGGTTACAGTTGGAAAGTTTTTTGAAGAACGGCAAAGTAACTTAAAACAGTAGATAACTTCGCTCTTTTTTTGAGTCGCTTTCTCTTCTAGATTGTATAGAGGCTGCTAATGAAGAGTTCTTAAACTTAAACAACTGTATTCTGTCTCCAAGTATGTGCAAGTATCATGGCAGACTTGATAAAAACTCTGATAAACTGTATGCCTAGAGATCTAGGTATAGAGTGACCTAGGAACAGTGCAGTTCTGCAGACCTCTCCGTATTGGACTTTTGGAATATTGCTTTTAGCTGCATGCATTGCCTCTCAGAAAGCTCAGGGTCTGGTTCTCCACTGCCTTGCAATGTTTATAGTCATTCATATCTGTAAAATGATTATTGCTTTCAATCAGCTATTTCGTACTCCTTTTGAACTTTGAATTGTTGCATAGAACTAGGATAAAGCCACCATATTACCATAATTTTTTCCAGCTGTATTCTTGAGTTGTCTGAAAATTGTCGGAGGAGGAAAAAAAATAGTTTGTTTTTTTTTTAGTATTCTGCACTTTGTCTGGTAGGTGAGTCAGAGAAGATCTCTGACATGTGGTAGTAAAAAGGAAATGGTCATTGCTTGCATGCAGGCTATGTCCACAGAGCACGTGAATTTAGCTAGCGTCTCGGAAGGGCCCTTGGGCCCACTGCACCTGCATTGCCCCGTGGCCTGCACATGTGCACTAGCTGTAGGCTGTGTGTTCGTCGCTCCGGTGTATCCAGTTGATACATGTGCATGCATCGTTGTGGAATAAGTGACCAGTCACTTAAATGACTTGTGGGTGAACTGAACATTAGCACATGTGCATATGTATTTTCTGTCCAGAAAATCAGAGCTAGATATGAAAGCCTCATTTACAGTGCAAAGCAGTGCTGAATCGACCCTTGGTTCACAGAAGGAATCTTGTAATGGAATTCCAGGGGAAATGAAGGGGGAGATCATTGAAAAGGCCACTGTTTAATAATGTACTTAATGCTGAGCTTTAAGGTTAAGCCTTTGCAAGTATATATGTCAAGTGAGCATGATGTTTCTGTCTCTAGGTAAAAACAATTTCTCATTACTCCTTTCCTAGGTTCAGAGTCTTCTAGTAGTGTAGGGTCATCCACGGGTTCTCTTTCTCACACCCAGCAGCCTCTTCCAGTGCCAGCTCTAAGCCAGCCCTCTCATGGCACGCCTGCCGTCTATCCAACCGTCAGCACTAGTAACTCTCTTTCCTTTGATGGTGGCATAAGCGGGCAAGTGGCACCTTCTAGCACTAGCTTCTTTTTGCTTCCCTTGGAAGCGGCAGGCATACCGCCTGGCAGTGTTCTGATCAACCCTCAAACAGGTTGGTACACGCTTGTGGATGTTTTTGTTACAATTGAGAACTTGGAAAAAAAAATGCACGAGTGTTTACATAAGACTGAATGTCGGTATTGCCCTTTCGTTTTCTCTTTTTTTTCTGTGGTTGTGTTTGTTCAGTGCACTTAATTTAAAAAGAAAGCATGACTCTAGGATCAAAGGAACAAGTAAACTCACTTGATTTTCTCTAGTAGAGTTTTAACTTATATGTAAAATTTTAATACGTGACTTGCACAAAATATGAAAATACTATGATTTATTATCCAGAACACAGAATAACTTAAATGAATTTCTTTGGCTGTTTTCAGGGGAGGGAAAAGTCTTTCTCAGTGCTACTACAAAACAGTTTCAGTGAGGGGAGAGAGCCTGAAGAAGTATTCATATTGACTTGAAAGGATTTATCATCCTTCATTTTGTTTGTTGCAACATACTCTTTTATCTCTATGCTCATGACACTGACGATACAAGTGAAAGAAATAAGCATGAGATTACATGCTATTTCTAAACTGTTTAAAACAGGATTAAATCAATGTTGGCGTAATGGGCCAATACTGATATTTTTAGTAAGTAGTAGGAAATTAATACTTCATAATGTAGATGCAAGGAGATGTGTAACTACTTGTCTGGATTAAATGACTAGTTAGCGTTCTCTGGGAAAACTTTTACTTTATTGTAGAAGTTAAGAAATCCTGAAAGTTTTGATTTACCTTTTATGTAACACATCGTAATCTTTGGAAATTTATTATATTTTAATTTTAGTTTAAAGATTTATTTTCCTTGTAGAAAAAAAAATACTTCAGGATGTGTTTCCCGTCATTCTGTAGATGGACTTTTTTATGTTTGAATATAACTGCATGTGATGTTTTAAACTAAATTTTTCTCTTTGGGGTTGTTAAAATGATCAGTTAATAAATTATTTCTCTTCTATAACTAAAAGATTTAACATTGAAATAGATAAATTTTAAGTTCTGGACAATAGCACTATTGACTTAGTTTTTCTAGTTCTAATGTGATAGTTGTACATCATATACATGAATTTTCCATTGTGTGTTGACCATCTGAAGACAAATATGATGATTAGTGATCAAGTTTTGCTAGAAAAATAAGTGGGTTTAGTGTTTGTATACACTAGAGTACTTTGTACTCTACATTAAATATGAAGAATGTTGGCTGTCATTTTTCATATGATGACTTTATAGCATGACCGTGCTAAAATCTTTAGAGTTACTGTACAGCAAAACAGGTATTGCAGGCACTGAAACGGTACCATCAGCTTGAAAGTGATTTCATGTAAAACATGGTACAGTTTTGTCACTTAAAAAATAGCAGGTTTTGAGTCATCTTCATTTCAGTTATGTGCTTGTCAACATTTTGCATGTGATTAGTTTCACTTTCTTCCTCCTGTACTGTTGGTCATTTTCCCTGTTACATTGATGGGACTTCCACATAGCAACAGGGAAGGGCAGAGAAACAAAGGGGACCGTGAAAGTTTTTCATCTGAAAGCATCTTGTACTTGCACCCCCCTTAGAAAAGGCAGCAGAATTGTAGGCTTGACTCTGATATTCGTTAAAATTAGCTTGATTTTCAAATTGTGATGATTCTTACATTTTATCTGGTTTTAATGTATTTAAACCAGTCATTGAGTCTTTCATAACAGAAGATAATGTTTATAACTAATGAGTGTCTAATAGAAGATAAAGTACACTTCCAGAACAAGGAATCTCCAGGTTCAGATAAACTTTCGACTTAGAGTGTACTCCAGTCATCATATTCTGTAATTGTTCATCTGGCTTTATTGTTCCAAATGACAGCCAGAGTTCAAAAACCATAGATTTAGTTTCTCAGCATTTCTGACAGAGGATCTCATGACCTTAAGTCAACAGAGTCATTCTTCTCGGTAGTTGAAGACAGTAATTAGGAAGACAGTTCTTACTCAGCCACTACAGCAAACAAGTTAAGCTCCTGTGATTACCACAAAGCGGCAGAAGGAAATAAGAAAATCTGACTCCTTATTTATGTGAACATTCCCAAATCTTGAGCATTAAAGAGAAATCCATTAAGCTAAACTGAGTACAGTAAGTTTGTTCATGCTTCCTGTCTATTCCTCGCATTAATTGCCTTAGTCCTCTCTTGAGTAACTCTTCCAGGTTTATGTTGGCCACTTGCATTTAAATATGATGGGACGAAGAAGTCTGCAGGAGCATGAGTCTACTTTGACAGGACCCTGGCTAGGGCGCAGGGGCTTTAGTCTCAGTTTATACCTTTCTGGAAAGAATCTCGGACAAGAAAATATTTATATCAGAGGAGAGAAAAATTTACATCAGTATTTGGACCTTAAGCATCAAAATAAGCCAATGCAAGACACATGTCACTAAGCAGCTAGACACAGGTCCTTGCTAGTTAATCTGTTGTTCCTTTGATTTGTTTTGTTTTTTCCCAACCCAGGCACCAAAATAAATCACTGTTTGTTTATAATTTACTTTTAAGTAGTTTAATTTTTAATTCTTTTTCATTCATCTGCTGCTGTAATATTGAAGTTACAAATTATTAAACAGGAGAATAATACTACATTATTTAATTTGAAAGCTAAAAGCTGATTCATCTGTAAATAGGGGAAGAGAGTCCTTTAACAGTAATCTCATTAGCAGTTATGGGAGTACCGTTGCAGCTACTGCTTTATATATATTTTTAAAATATTTGCCTTTAAACTCTCCTGTGTTCTGATTGGTGTTCAGACTGATTAAAGGAGATTCATTTAATTGCCTTTTAAAAGGTCCTTTAAATAGTATTTTTAGTAGCATTTCCCTTTATTACTTCTGCCCTTTTCAATCCACTTAATTAAAAATGAGTTTTCAAGACAAGCAGGATACAGCAAATATTTATGCGTGTTCACTAACTAAAGACTGGGGTATCTTTGTTTACCTTGAATGTTTTGGGTTTTAACTGCATGTAGTTTGTCACATGAGGCCTGTTTAGTCATTGCTATTATAAATGTAGTTGTGAGGATTTGGCATCAATCTGTCATATAAAACAGTATGACTTCACTTGTTTTCAAATTTTATTATTTTATTCATTTTGCCTACTGTAAATACATTTGTCTTTATTTTCTCCAAACATAATGATGCAGCTGGCTGCCATTTGGTTGTGTTTGTTCTCTTTCAACTTTTCAGGTCAGCCATTCCTTAATCCAGATGGCACTCCAGTTGTGTACAATCCTCCTATGCCTCAGCAACCTGTTAGGACCCAAGTGCCTGGACCTCCGCAGCAGCCACCTCTTCCCGCACCACCTCAGCAACAGCCAGCAGCTAATCACGTCCTCTCACAGGTGCACATGTCAAATACACAATGCTTGTGTTGATGGCTGACACTGTCATATTGCTCTCTGATAACAAGGGGATCAGTAGGTTGGTTCTGCTGAAGCATAGGTTAAGAAGTAGTAGCTACACAGGTATGGGTAACTGGACTTCTTTCCCCCACAGGCCTCAGAACTATCAGTCCTGCTAATAACTGAACATGGTGGGCAGCCTTTTCTTAAAAAGATAGAAGATATTTTAGTATGAAAATATTGTGGTATCAAGAACATACCAAGTCCAGATTGCTCTGGAAGAGAGGCTCTGCCTTCGTCCTTAGTCACACTGTGGTCACCCCTGGCATTAACAGTTATACAGTCAGCAAGCTGGGAAGAAAGTTAATCCAACTGAAATCTTTGTCTCCTTGTCTTAAGGTTATTTTTCAGCCAGAGGAATTCTTGGGCTGTACTGCACAAGCAGTACTCATGGCACAAAAGAGGTAGCTTAGGACTGGTAGAGTATGAACGCCTCTTTAGTAGCACTTGGGCTTACTCTAAACACAAATCTGCATGCTAAAGTACCGGATATATTTTATCCTCATCTTGTACAAGAGGAATTTACTAAAACAGGCCTGATTAAAGATGACCTCAGCCCTTGAAGAAGAAGGAAAGAAAAGCAAAGAGTGCGTATGGGCAGGAGAAGGGAGGGTTCTACCTATTTTCACAGCAGCTATTTCAGGCACCAAGCTACTGGCTATAGTTAACTGTGGTATTTTCAAATTGTTCTCAAATTTTATCAAAAAGTTCTTTATAGAACTTCATCTAAGCCTTTATCTTTGTTCATTTTGTCTGTTTAAATCTTCTGTTCGGGATAGCTGCTTATGCCGCAGTAGGATGGTCTGTTTTGAAAAAGGCTTATTTGTACCTTTCTCCCTATCTAGTTTATGGAAGTGTCTCTGTGGTATTTGCAGCTCTCTTCACAAATTCTTTACTACTGTGATTGCCTTCTTGATGGATACTGGAGTTGAACCTGCCCCAAATATTATCAGCAATGATACCTCTCTGATGTTCAGATAACCACAATCTAGAGAAAATATTTTAGTATTGTTGAATAAGTGAAAGTAATATGTTTTAATCTGTGGTTAGTAGTAAATTCATTCTGTCTTTAGATGCTTTGGAACAACTTGTATTTAGAATGCATGTGTAGTTTTTTGTTTTATCATTTCAAAAATCTCTCTAAAGAAACAGTAAATGTTAAATAGAAGCAATTTGCTGACTTATAGCTAATATAATATATAACAAATAAAGCAAATGTATTTCTGCTGGGAGACTGAGATATTGAAAATTACTTCTGGTTTAATTCTTTGCAATCTTGAGCTTAAAAAAAGAAGTATCCATTCCCTCTCTGGTAATGGAGCATAGTTGCTCTTATCTGTTACAAAAGACTTAGACTTTGTTTTCACTTCTCTTACTCTGATGTTAACCATGTTTATAAACCTGTTATTTCTTCAGCCTCTGCGGCCTCTGCAGCCTTCTTCCCAGCCTGTTCAGTACTCTGCCGTCTCTTATCCACCCCCGCTCCTGCCAGTCTCCTCTACACAGCAATATTCTGTGGTATTACATCTTCTGTTCATCTCCTCTCTGCATGGGTTAATCTTTAGTGGATGCTGACCTTTGCTTGGTTGGTTGTAAGTGGAGTGTGATACCAGTGTAATGACTGGCTAGCTGCTCAATCACAGTAAAATATTACCTGAGTGGGGGAAAATAGTTCCTGCGATTTTAATGTGTTTATTTCAAGTTCAGCAGAAATGTACACAATTAAGGCTATATATCTCTATATTTAGATATATATTATTTCCCTTTGTAAAGGAACAGCATTTCAATGCTATTGTTTTGTTAGCCAGTCAGTACCTTTTTATGTCTCTGGATTAACCTCTTTCCATCCTTCCTTGATGTTTCTTTATCTGCTCTTTCTTCTGCTGAACCCTAATACGTTTTGAGGGATCGGCTGTTCTGGTTTTTTGAGGTTACCTTTTTCTAGCCTCTTTGCCAGACCTCTTAACACGGTCACTTCAATAGCATCCCTTGTTTAATAAATAGAAGCTGGAAATGAAATATCTTAGTCTTTTGTGTTTAAAAAAAACAGAACAAATAAACAAAAAAAAAACCCCACAAATTGAAACTGAAACCTAGTAAAGGAGAAGAGTTATCCAAGACAGAATCTGCACTAGAGTCCAGGTCAGCAACGGGAGCTTCCCAGAGAGCTCTGATACTCTCATGAATACCTGTTTGTGTTGGGTTTATGTGGCAAGGGTTTGGTAGCAGGGGGGCTGCAGGGGTGGCTTCTGCCAGAAGAGACCAGGAGCTGCCCCCATGTCGGACAGAGCCGATTTCAGGCAGCTCCAAGACTGACCCTGCGCTGCCCAAAGCTGAGTCAGTCATTGACGCCGGTGGTGTCTCTGTGACAATGTATTTGAGGAAGGGTGAAAAACGCTGTGCAGCAGCTGTGAGAGAGAGGAGTGAGAAACAACTGTGCAGACACCAAGGTCAGAAGGAGGAAAGGGAGGAGGTGCTCCAGGTGCTGGAGCAGAGATTGCCCTGCAGCCTGTGGAGAAGATCATTGTGAAGCAGTTTCTCCCCCTGCAGCCTACGGTGGAGCAGCTCTCCACCCTGCAGCCCGTGTAGGATCCCACACCAGAGCAGGCAGAGATGCCCTGAAGGAAACTGCAGCCTGTGGAGGGCAGGAGCAGGCTCCTGGCAGGAGCTGTGGCCTATGGAGAGGAGCTCACGCAGGAGTAGGTTTGCTGGCAGGACCTATGACCCGGTAGGGGACCCACGCTGGAGCAGTCTGTTCCTGAAGGACTGCACCCCGTGGAAGGGACCCACGCTGGAGCAGTTCTTGAAGAACTGTAGCCTGTAGGAAGGACCCATGTTGAAGAGGTTTGTGAAGGACTGTATCCTGTGGGCGGGACCCCACGCTGGAGTGGAGGAAGGAGCAGCAGAGATGAAGTGTTATGAACCAATTACAAGCCCCATTCCCCATCCCCCTGTGACACTCGGGGGAGGAGGCAGAAGAGTTGGGAGTGAAGCTGAGCCTGGGAAGAAGCCAGGGGGATTGGGGGAAGCTGGTTTTAGTTTTGTTTTTATTTCTCACGATCCTACTCTGTTATTAATTGGCAATAAATTAATCTTCCCCAAGTCAGGTCTGTTTTGCCTATGATGGCAATTGGTGAGTGATCTCCCTGTCCTTGCCTTGACCCATGAGCTTTCCATCTTATTTTCTCCCCCTGTATTGCTAAGGATGGGGGAGTGATAGAGCGGCTTGGTGGGCACCTAGGAGCCAGCCAAGGTTAACCCACCACAGTGTTATACAACAGCTATTTTAGTATGTGTTCAGTTTTTCTTTTGTTATTATTTTCAACATTAATCAGAAATGTTTTATAATAGATACAGATTTATCTGAATTCAGTAGCCTGCATATAATTAAAACTATATTGTAACTGTTATCTGTAGTTTAGGTATACAATTATAAAAGGAATTGCACTTCATGGAGGGTGTTTTGTTATTAGCAATGTTGTTTCTCTTGTTATTTTAGAGTTTGAGTATGTGTGGACTGCAGTCAGTATAACTTACCTCCTTAGGAAGGAAGTGAGAATGGTTAATAAACCAGTGTGAGCTTCCCATGGGAGTTTAGCACATGACTAGCTGCTAGTAGCAGCTAGTTCAGGTGTCTCTATGCCGTGAGTCACAATCACTGTTAGGCACGCGGCTCTTAAAGCAGAGAATGAAACTCCGTCCAGGTTATAATAGTTCCAGAGCATTTTATATTCAGGAAATGGTTTCAAATATGAAGTGTGCTGGCAGCTTCAAAAATTTATTCCTGCTGATGGTAACTCAAGTAACACAGTGAAAAGGATTGTTGGTCTTGGTTCATGCTCTAAATGCAACACACCTGTAGTTGGTACCAGGAAAGTTTGCTTGATCCGTTTATCGGTAATACCATGTCTCAGTGGTTAATCATGCTTGTACTGTACATACCACTGTAGGACAAACTGACCAGATCAGAATTTCCTCATAGTGGTAGTGTAACAGAAATAAATGTGCATTGCTTCGGTTTGTCCTTTGGACATTTTTAGAGGTAATATTAACTCATAATTAAATATCAGTATCTCCTCTCTAAACTTGGTATTATGAAAAGCAGAGTGTAAAAATCCAATGTAGGAAAGCATTATAATTGCGTTAATAGGCATCATTAAAGAATGAAATGGCAAAGACAAAGTTAGGTTGTTGACCTAACGAAAATAGGGGGTTTTAAGCTGTAAAGGTATTCTAAAGAAAGTTTTAGGTACAAATTCATATTTCCAGTAGTAATTAAGAATATCTTTAGCCTGGGAACTATAAAATTTCATCATAAAACGTGAATGTAGCTAATCAGTAAAAGACAGAGCTTGCACTTCCTCTTTCTTGATTAACTCCTATCGTCTTCAGGCTGATCTAAGAGAAGATCAAGTGGTCTTAAAATATTTTTAATGTTGCCCCATGTTTGGAGAGTCCACTGTTGAAGTATGAACCAAACCTTCCTGTTTAGCAAAAAAATACAATACCAGCGATCGCGTCTAATTTCCAGGATGTTCATAATTTAATGCTGAATTGCTTGTAAAGAAGCTTGGTGTTACGGTAATAGAAGTTTCAAATTTCACAGGACTCCTGCAGTGCTCAGTGCAATCAGTATCATAGTTTCAGATGTTAATAAAATACAGATAGTATGTAACCACTAGAATACATTTCTTGCAGCTGTTACTTGATTTCAGGCTAAAAAAAATTAATCCTTGCATGTAGCATAATACCAAGTTAGAGGAATGTACCTTGTTATTCAGGATTAGAGCCTCATTAACTTAAGCTCTTAAAACCAAAAATTACTGTAGCAATTCCGCTATTTTAACTGGGGTTAGATGTTTTCACTCAAGCTTTGGAGTCCAATCAGAAAACATAAGTGACAAATTCTGACTTTATTTTTGAGAACTGAATTTTTACAATAAGTAGACAGAGGCAGATGTAATCTAAAAATCGAGTATTTGCAGTGAAATGAGTGAAGTCTCTGAATGTGGATGTTCTCTCCTGCTGTCAGCCCTGAAGATAATTTACTGCTGCGTTCCGTCTTGTTCTTTCCTGTTGTTCTTTGGCTGATGTTGCTAATTCACCGTAATTTGAGACATGCATATCTGAAACTTACTGAGATATTTGGCTATTCTATTCTTTTTTTCTTCAGTGTACGTTTGTGAATGTAACTTCTCCTTTTTTTTAACTATTACAGCAAGACAACCTAGGATCACAGTTTAGCCATATGAGTCTTGCCCGCCAGCCACCTGCAGACCCGGCTGAACCTCACAGCGCTATGTTCCAGTCCACTGTGGTCCTCCAGCCCCCACAGCAGCCTGGCTATATCATTGCAGCTGCTCCACCTCCACCACCCTCGGGCCAACCAGTTTCTGCTCCAGGCTACTCGACATCCAGCCACCCTGTCAACCAGCAAGTACTCCAGCAGCAGGGATATATGCAGCAGCCTGTGCCGCAGGTACACTGCCTCTGTTTCCATCCTCCCAAAAGCTGTATTTAAAAACTGATCATGCTGTTCTATTAATGAGCTTTTTATATGGTGTGGGGCTCCCTGTTAAATTGCAGCTGTCTGCATTTATTCTGTGGTTGGGGTTTTTCTGGCTTACGTGCTTTGAAATGAATGACTTCAGTTTACTTGAGGAGGAAAAATCACCCAGGTTTTCCTATTTACCTGTAGCTGGTAAAACTCATGTTGTGCGTAGTTTTCTAGTGTCTCAAATGTTTCGTTGTGGGAATTGTTACATCTACAGTGACAGTAGAAGAAATTGGCTGTTAAAGAGGGAATTCATGTAGTATGAGTATTTTTTAATTACTAAACCATTAGTTGCACCTTTTTAGTAAGTTTTGCATCTTTTATCACGTGATTCTTTTTGCATTTAGATGTCTGCCTTCTATAAACTTGCAGGTAGTGAATCTCTTTAATTGTTGTTCGTTTTTAGATGCCAGCTTGTTATTGTACCCCCAATCAGTACCCGCACTCCAGTCAACAATACCGACCTGTTTCTGTCCATTACAACACACAGCAAAACCAACCGTTGGCACAGCCTGGACAGCAGACAGGTTGGTTGAACTTTTTCAGCATTTCATTAGAACACCTTGTGTGCGTTTTCTCCTGGTTTTGCTTTTTAAACTTATTTTGCTGTATAATTTCAAATAAAGTAGAAGTTCAAATATGGGATACAAAGCGTAACTAACCTAAGGTGGAAAAATTTGAGTCAGTTGTTCATGAAACTTGAGACTGGAGCCATTACTATGAGTGGCTCATGCTGTAATTTTAATAATAGGATAATATTTTTTAAGTTTAGAATGGAATAATTTAAAAAACTTGTCACTTAGTTACTAACTTTATAGTAATTTGCAAAGTAAGATGAATTAGTACATTTAAATGTTGTGACATTGCAGAGAGGTGCCTTAACTGAAAGTTCTAAACAAAAGATACTAATTTTAGATGTTGTGCCATGAAAAGTCTGCTGTGCAGGAGATCCTGGTGATAGTGTTTTAATTTGTCTTTCTGTCCTTTGATTAAAGGTATCTGGGTATTGAATAGAATATATAATGAGACTTAAGTGGTTAGAATTAGTTTTCTGCTCCTCCTGTTTTTAGTAAAGACTTTTCTAGTGTTTCTGAGTTACCTCTATGAATGTTATTAAGCTGTATTTCTGTCTCCTTTCTTTCCTATTATCTTTTTTCCTTACAAATTGTAACTGCAGTTACCATTATTCTGATAATCTGTACTTTAAAATATTGTTACGACTTCTTCAAAAAGATCTGGATTCCTGAAACAAATTTACTTCTGAGTAATATCTTAACTCACAGTCAAAACTTTCAGAAGTAACTAGTGATGATTGGAGGCAGAGGTCCTTAAAAATCAGCCTTTTATACCATGTCTTCATTGAATACGTTAAGACTTGGTGTCCTTTTGAGTTTCCTTCAGGAAGAAGGATTTTTTAATTCCCACCCCCAACTATGTGTTGCTCTACAGAAATAGGATGAAAGATCACCTTTTACAAATATTAACTGGAGTTCTTTATAGCTGTTCTATGGAGTAGCCTTAAAGAGGGATGGCTCCCTCTCCTGCAGTTCTTCTAGGAAGTGCTCCAATTGCAGCCACACTTGAAGTTGTTATTCAGGGTTCAGTTCACAAATTTATGTGGGATTATTTCACTGCAGAATCATCAAGATGTGATGCCCACTTATGGTAGGGTTGTCAAATCATTTTAAAGTACTGTTAGTACCTGCTCACTGAAAAATAGAGCACCACTTTTCACTCTTCAGAAGTGAAAGTGTATTGATGTTTTTTCAGGGGAAAACAAATTACTTGTTTTTGCAACTTGTTTTATCCACTGGTGTTAAAGACGCGTTATCCAACTGTATTATGCAACCTGCTTTCCTTCCTCAGAATTTTTAATACCTAGCCTACTTAATAGCAAACAGTCTGTGGCTCAACTGGGATTACTTCCCCATTTGTGGGGACACCCTGTGTGAATAGCACACAAACTCTCTAAGTCAGAGAGAGCCCAGTGTATATGTGTAGCTAAATAAATCGATCTGAATTTGAAACCATGGGGTGACGGTGCATCAGCACCAAGATGCAAAGGGAGGAGTCAATTGCTATTAGGTAAGTAATTTTCCTTCCTGTATGTTTTTAGCTCTTTATGTTTTAACTGAGTTTCACTGCCTGTAATGTGCACAGGGTGAAAAGCGTCAGCAGCTAAAATCTCCCTCTGTGTTCTAGAAGAAATAAAATAAGAAAGCTCTGCAGACAGCTACGTCACTACTTTGATAAAGTTCATTGTACCTGTAACCCTGACATCAAGACATCGTGTTTAAGTAGTGAAGGGGTGGTCCAGCCAATAATTCCCGTTTCCCAATAATTCCCAATTCAATCCTGTTTGGTTACTTAGCGTTTACTAGCACTAATGATAGAAGTATTTTACTAGCAACTGCATAATTAGTGTTAAACTCAAAATATCCCAACTGCTCCCTAGCCATTGCTGGCTCTCATTTACTGCTTTATAGGCAAATTTGAATCAGCATCCTAGAGAGGGAAGGTTCCACGTCATTTTTCTGTTCTGTAAACTGCTCGTGAGATGGTGTATTTTGAAATTATCTCTCTTGTAGATTTATTTTAAACCTTAAATATTTGTATTAAGTTGACACAAAGCTTCATCCAAAATGGTTGATGCTTATTAGCGACGGCTGTTTTTTAGACAAAAGGCGGCATGTTACTTGGCTAATACAGCAATGTGTCTGGTCAGAAGTGAGAATTAACAAATCCTGTATTTCATAAAAGCTGTGGGTTTTATTCATCTTATAAAGCAGTTATTAACTACGAAGTAACTTTCCAAACACAAATTTAGATAAAAGATGACAGCTTCTGGGAGCATGGCATCTGAAGCCACTTTTGGTTTAATATTACGGAGTGGCCTGACTTTATTTATGAGCTGTTGGATTCGGGGCCGTAACACTGTCTGAGAGGTTTACATTTCTCACAGTGAACCGGTCTCTTTTTCAGCTGCTTCCTGGCTTCCTTTTTAAAGGGTTTCAGGTGAAATATTTGGGGGGTTCACTTTTAATAAAAATGCTTTGGTTGTCCGAAAGGCGTTGGGAGAAGAAAACTCTGTTTAAGAAAAAGGCCTTTCCGATTGCCGTGATCATGAGGGCCCAGTTACCATGAGACCTCACCACAGGTTGATTAAAAATCTTGTCTGAACTACAGTTGCTGTAGGAACATCAGCTGAAGTTCAACTAGCTTCTGCTTCACAACGGCCAGTGAGAAAACTGTAACAGTTGTAATAATAGCTCTTGTTGTGGTAGTTGTAATCAAGCTATACTCACGGCTTGTTAACCAAGTGATTGTACTTGCTCTTCTGTTCTTGAATAAAGGCTGTTTCTGGCTCTTACTGTGTTATTCAGAAAATGTAGTTCTATATTCTGTAAGTAAACTTTTCTTATATTAACAGTGATTTCTTATTAATTATGTAAATATTAAGAAACATGCTTTGGTTTTTATCTACTGTTTCAGAGTATTTCTGTGTAATGAGGCAATCTGCTCTGGCAGGTGTGGGTTTTCTGCTGAGTGCTGCATTTCTGTCAGACCACTCTCTATACAGAGGTGAAATTGTGAAGCTAAAAATAGAGCATTCTTTGGGACGCTGTGGGGAACCTTCTTGGCAGTCAATTTATATTGTTCCAGTTCTCCCTGCTTGCAAAATTGATCATGTCTGTCTCTGGAAGTGCCAGAAAAAGCTGAAAAATATTCACAGCTACGTTGCAGTTTCTGGGAAATGAGGGGTTTTGATTGCAGATGTATCGATTGTTATCTGTCATATACTGCAGCTTCGCACTCTGCTGCTTTCTAGGTGCCGTAGATCATTTTGTAACGAAGTACATTTAAGCATTTTGTTTATTACAGATATGAGATGGATTTTTGTGCACAGTTCAAATTTAAGAGTTACTAAAAATTCTAATTACTAATCCTGATTGAAGCATGCATTGTTCTGAAGCTTTGTATAGCACTGAAAATATTTGTGGTGCATTGTTTCTAATGAATAGCTCTCTTGGTTTTAACAAACGGAGCCTTCTTCTCTTTACTTTTCTGAGGCAATATTTGTTTATATTAACAGTATTTTTTAGTCTTCGTTGTTGCAATTTCTATAGAGACAGCCAGCTGAGACTGTTAATTCACAGTGTTTGTAGTACCCTGTATGTATGTAATCAATGAACATTGGTGGGTTTTATTTACCAAAAAAGCCTTTTGTGTTAACTGATTATTTTCAAAATAGACCATGCAATTTTTTAAACACAGTTTAAAAAAAAAAAATCTAAGCGAGTTTTTGCAGCTATATTTGCTTTATTATAGTTCCATACCAAGGTAGGGAGCACTGGGACTGTCAAGGTCAGTAGAATGTGAATGTGTCCAAGTTAGATAGAGACTCTTCTTGCTGTCGGTGCATCTTGACAACCCCAGTTTTGTTATTCTGGAGCAATAACTGGCTTTGTCTCAGAAACACTGATAGTTGTGGGTTTTTGCTGATGGGGTAAGTAGCACATACCTGTATAACAGACTATGACAACAAGAACTTTACTTGTGTTCTGCATGTGTTTTGATCATGGTAGCAGTTACCTACGATACGCTTTTAAAAAAAAAAAAAGGCGGGAGTTAAGGTTGGACCTAATAAATGCACAGATTTCGGTTTGGCATTCGTGCTTGTGTATTTTGGGGGTTTGTTTTTTGGGGGTTTGGGGGTTTTTTAGGCCATTTTTGAAAGATAGCAGAGGACACCAGTTCAATAATAAATTGTTGTAGATGCACTGTAGAGGGGTGAATATGAACATCTTTTTTTCCTCAAAATAGCTTTGAATATAAAATCTCTTCCACTGTATATGAACGTGGCTTTTACCTGGAAGATTCTTCTCCGTTCCCAGTTGGTTTTAGCATTACAGATTTCAGTAGAAATTGCCATTTTAAAAAGATTTACACACATGCCTTACACAAATTTTCTTGAAGCGTGATTCAGTTTTGAATCACAGTCAAGATGCTCTCCTCCCTGGGGCATCTGAGGTACTAATAGAATTTAGCATAACTAGAATTTCAAAACTAAAGTACCTAGAATGGCCTTGTTCATAATAATAGACAATTAATGGGCTTTGAGATTATCTAGCATGCTTTGTTCAAATGCTTTCAGCTTTCACCTATCAAGTCAAGGTGTTAATGCATGTAACTCACTAGAGTGTCAATAAATATTGCAAGCATGTGAGAGCAGCATTGCAGATAGTATGTATAGTATTTCATGCTTGATCCAAATTAATAAATCTGTTAATTTTGATGTTACCTTCTTTTTATATGCATGATAAGTTCAATTCTTATGAAGTTGCCAGATTTAAAAAGCCATTGGAAAATGCTATGCATACATTTTCACTTTTATATAAAATGTGTTCATTATTTCAAAATAAGATTTAAATGTGTAATTTCAGGTTACCAGGTTTTGCCTAACCAGCAGCAAAACTACCAGGGTTTAGTTGGAGTTCAGCAGTCTCAGAATCAAAATCTAGTTAGTGGCCAGCACAACAACGTTGGGAATCAAATTCAAGGTGTGATTGTTCCATATCCTTCAGTGCCATCTTATCAGGTGGGTAATTTATTCATAACTTTTCAGTCACTTTTCTGTGTGTCTGAATGATTTTTTTTTTAAGTGCATTGCAAGCAGGTGTCAAAGGTGACTTTGGGGATAGAAATTAACAAACAAACAACCCCCCAACTGAAGTGAGAAGAAAATCTGTCACAGGTGTACAAGTTCTAGTCCTGTTGGAAGCCAAGTGCTGTGTTAACTGTGATTCAGAGGATGGGGAAAGAAAAGCTCATAAGATTTCCCTCCCCACCACCCTGCTTTTTATTGTACAGAAAAGCTCTTGTTAATTGATGGAGTCCCTTGGAAACAACATTTCCGTTTTTGAGGAAGAAGATAAAAAGTTTTTTTTCTTTTTAATAAAGCACTATTATTTCAACAACTGTTATCACTAGTCTGGTGGAGAACTACAGCAGATCGTTCAGTTTCTGGTTTTGTTTTGGGGTTTTGTTTGGTTGGTTGGTTTGTTTTTTGATTTTGCGGGTTTTTTTTTAATTTTTATATAAACTAGGTGATGGTCAAGAGGCAGAAAGAAACATTGTCTGCAGAAGAAAATCTTATCTTAATGTGTTCTCAATTTTAGGTTTCGGTGCCTCAAGGTTCCCAAGCAGTGCCCCAGCAGACATATCAACAGCCTGTTATAATTCCCAGTCAGTCAAATCAAGGATTGCCCACAACAGGACTGCCAGTTTACTACAGTGTCATTCCCTCAGGTCAACAGAATAATTTAAGGTGAGTTTAACTCACTTATTTGATTTCTCAGCAACTAGGCTTAATTGCCGTGTAATAACTGAGAGGATCTGCAATAGTATTGCATATATGAAAATGTATTTTAAAGGCAGCCTTACAGACACTTTATGATCTATTTATTTTTGCTCTTATGCAATTAACTAAAACAACCAGTACTGCTTTAACTGGGACATACTTGTTAGACTGGAAAACATTGTTTCCATATCACTTTCAGCAATACTTTACTACAATTCCACATCTTAAGTTTTCTGCATTCCTTTTATGTATAGGAACTTTTTCCTGTGCTCAGCTTTTGTTTGATAAATAACTTTCTTTTTAACGTACCTTGGTAACAGCAAATTGGTCTACCTGTACAGACGTCCCTGTGTATACATCTGTATCCCCAACACACTTTGAGTATTTGAGAGGACAGACAGGCAGATGCCTAAAAGAATTCATTAGGATTAATGCTTGTTACAAATTTTTCTTTTTGAACTTACAAATGTGCAGCATTTAAAAATACCTTGCTTGCAGCTTTTAAACAAGCAGCAACAGTATGAAGTTTGCCTCATCCTTTTGTGAGTGCACAGACTTGAATAGTATTTGTGTCATCGCTGCATGGCTTCATCTACTTAAATCTGAATTCTTGTTCTTTGTATCAGAAGGTTATTTTTATCCTTTTCTTCTGCAATTATATTTGAGGTTCAGTGAAGTCAGAGGTAGACATAATCCCAGACTCTTTGAAGTAAGTGTTGTTGCTTGATCTGCTGTGTCATTTAGAATGTCCCTCTCTTGAACAGGGAGACATTTGTTAGGCATTCAGAGCAGGCTAGCAACTATGACAGCATCTTGCTTTTATCAAAATAGTTATGCTGCAGCGCTTTGACAAGGAAAGCAGAACACTCTTCTGCAGGAGCTGAGTAGTCTCAAACCTACAGGTCACTATTGACAACTAAAATCAGTAGACAGGTGAGAAGCTGTGTGAGAGCACGCATCCCATGCAGATATAAACCCATCTGGTTTAGTTTTCACCGAGTTTTGTCTGCTTTAATGAAAGGGAATCTTTAAATTAAAATTATGTATTGAACTGTGGGACAAAGGATGGAACAAACTTCTGATGACATAGATAAAAATGGGACATCCAACAGGATTACACCTACTTTTTTTTTTTTTCACAATTTGAAGTAATAAAATATTGTTTTCCTGTTCCCTCAGAATGTTTACTTCATCTGTTAGTACAGAAATGAAGTACAGGATTCTATAGGCACCATTCTGATTATGGTCCACCAACCTGATGTTCTGGCTCTGCAGTATGATCAGTTAGTGGTATGATAGAACTTGCCTATGTCTGTTACTTACCTGTTTCTCCCTTGAATGCCCTGAAAAATACCTGATATAAATAAACTTCTAAAGTTATCCTTTTCATACATATTACAAGCAAATGAAAGGTTGTTTATCTCCTGGAGTCATCTTCCTTTTCCCACACCCTATTTGGTAAAGCCATGGAAAGGCGATCATCTCTTTAAACAGTGTTACTTAACACTGAAGCAGAGGTGTGCTGGTTTGGTGTGCTGAGTAAGCTGGCTCAGCTGTGTGGGGCCAGCCTGCACCTGAGGGACTGCATCTGAAATCCTTATGACAGGTTCTGTGGTGGTCATTTAACTGAGACCTAATTATGGTTAATTGGGCAAGACAACAAATTGTCTTTTTATTATTATTCTACATGTCCTTATACTGATGCAGCACTATCGACACAAAAATAGTATATCAAAACAGGTGAATTAGTACAGCTTCCTGATGTATGCAGGGCATAAGTATTTGCCAAGGAAGAGATGTGAAACTTCAGTCTTCTGAAGAATGAGTAGATTTGGGGGTGGGTGGGAATATTAGTGATTTTAAAATTAACAAAATCTCAGTGATTTGCAGTACCTGTAGACAGCAAATGCAGCAGTCATGATTAAATAAATGAGTGTAGCATAAATGCCTGTTAGTCATAGTCTTTTTTTGTTATTATTATTACAGTTCATCAGTAGGATATTTGCAGCCTCCTGGATCAGAGCAGATACAATTTCCCAGAACATCATCACCATGCAACTCACAGCAGCTTCAAGGACAGCAGTGTGCAGGTTGGGGGAATAAAGTTTTTACTGAAAGACTTGAAAAATGTCTAGCTGTTATTATGCTGGGTGATTGGATATTTGCTATTAAGGGTTTGATCTGGAATTAACTACTGTATTATATTGCCTTCTGTGTTCCATTTGTGAAGTTATATTGGGGGCAGGGTAACTTGACAACTTGACATCTCAATTTGTTTATCATTGAAAGCTCTAAAGTTAATTTTTAGAATTCAGTAACATACTTCATAATGCCTTGCATGTCTGGTTGTGAGTTGAGGCAGACATGAGAACTATACATTGCCAGCAGAACGACTTCCATCTTTTCCTGAATAGCTACATGGGTCTGAAAGTTTTGAGATTTGGGTTTACATTTGATAGAACGAGCAAGGTACATTTTGGAAGCAGTATACTTGGCTCTTCTACTCAAGAAGCATTCTAGATTTCACTTAATGGAGTAGGAGCAGTGATTTTCTTAAGGGTTCCTGAGAAGAAGGTGAAAACTAAGTGTTCTGGGTTTGGATAGAGAGAAGAGGTAGCTTTTGGACCTGCTGAAAAGCTAAATGAAGTACCACAAACTGCATGGGGTGTGTCGGTTTTGTTTTTGGATAGAGAGAAGAGGTAGCTGTTGGACCTGCTGAAAAGCTAAATGAAGTACCACAAACTGCATGGGGTGTGTCGGTTTTGTTTTTATGGTAGCCTTATTCACTGCTTTTACTTTCATAGTTTATAGCAACCATTCAACTCAGAAGCCATCACCTCCTACATTATTGCCACCTTCATCAAAGTCAAAGCCACAACAGGCTGCTTCCATTGTGCACTACAGCATAGTGTCTCCACCCTCATCATGTAAAAGTTCGCCCACTGGTCTTTCCATCATGCAGCCAATAAAAGGTATATTTTATTGGGATTTTCATCTAAGCCATTCTGTCTAGAAGTCTGCTGTAAATTATCCAATTGATTTCATGGCTAACTGCTAGAACAACTGCAACCTGAGTGCCATCTCTGCAAATACTTTTTTCATAATTCTTCAATTGCTATTATTGTAACTTTTAAAATGACAACTTGGAACTTCAGTGAAACAATAGCCAAGTTAATGGGGCAGCCTGGAGGCAGCCTGCAGCAGATACCACTTAGCAGAAGCATATAAATCAGGTTTGGAATGTTTTGATCTAGAAAATATTTGGGTAATTTTTAGAAGGTGTAGAAATAGCAGCCTCAATGGCATGTGAAAACAGTGGTGACATAGAGCCTGTCACATCCATTAAATGTTTATAAATGTTCATATCCAAACACTTAAAAACTCTGAATTTCCAACCAGAAGATTGATGGGCTGGTCAGGAAAATACAAGCACTAGGGTTAGCGTCCAAACAAGAGGTTACAGAACAATCCTGTGATCAGAGTGGTACTGTCTGTCTTTTACCGATAGGGAATTTGATAGGTAAGAGGTTTGGTTGGTCAAGAAGGGGTAATCTCAGATACTGCTATCTCAGTATTTTGCAAGTAAGCAATAGATTAAACAACCCTAGGTCAACGACCTAGATTCCATTATAGATGTGGCGTTTCTTACAAACATTTATCTTTAAGATATTTTTAGAGCCTGTTTATTAGTAAATAGATAACATGCAGTTAAGTGGCAAGATAGCTGGATTAGCAGGGTATTATAGTTCATGGGCCAGTTTGGGATTGTTTCCATTTTGCTTCAAGTTTGTTTGGCTTTAATTCTGGAAGACTGTCATTGCAGGATGTCTAAAATCGGCCTCGCACTAGTTTGTTCTTCCCTCCTAATCTATCCTGGCAGTGCTGGTTTTATGCAGTTTTGAAGGCCCGGTTCAAACCTGTTAAACTGTGATTTAAAGACGTGTGGGGAAGGGGGAAGCCCTCTATGAGATAGGGAGAACAAATTTCGAGAGAATAAAGAAAAGCATGCTTTTCAGTAAGTGATACTGAGATGATGAAATGAGGCCGGTGAGGTAAGGACAATGAGGACATACGCAGGCAAGCAGATGGTTTCCTTTCATTTGAAAAAGTTAGAGGACCAGACTGCAAATCTGGGGAGCCTTTCAAGGAGTTCTTCTGGGTTTCCCTTCTCAGGTGATAAAGTGTCTGCAAACTGACTTATGCATTTTATGACACTTCGTTTTGTCAGGATGCTTGTTTAGGAAAAGAATTCCTTTTATTTTCATTTACTGAAGTGCTGTGGAACTAGAAGTAGTAGAAAGAACGAGTCTTTCTGGATGTACAAAGTTTTCTTTCGTAGTTTAAACAGCATTTTCAGATTGTGACACTTTTTTAGAAATGGTGCTGTAGATGGTTTCGAAAGACAAGACTTTTTTTGTTGGGAGTTCAGTTCTCACAGATAAGTCAAAAGAGTATGCTAAAGTGCTGCAGAATAAAATGCTATAGTATTATAAAACAGTAAGATGTAAATAAGTATCATTAATATTTATAAATACATGCATTAAGATATTAAAATGAAAACCATTTTCTTGTGTAAAGTGTAGTGTGTCTATAGATGCCTGTCTGGTACATCTCGGGTTTACATACAGGGATTACGTAAGTTTATGGCTTTACCACGTAGAAGCTGTTGTGTTACTACTACTATTCTGCTTATGTAGTAGATACCAATAAACAGAATTATATTTTATTTTGCTGTGCAACAACACAGAAATATTCGCAATGTAGCTCTTACAGGGACAGAGGAGGGACTTCTATATTTATAACCTCTGCTAAAGTTGGCCAGATATCTGATGCTTCCACTTCAATCTGTATCACATGGGTAGAACTTTTTGCCATTATAGATGTGAAAACATTGCTAATATTACTTCATTTATTTTTATAAATATCAATATAGTAAATATTTCAGAATACAATTTACAAAAGCTAATATAGTTTTAGTATTATGAGTACATTATTCTACATTGTTTGGTTTCCTTTTTGAAGGAGTCTGGTTCTTTTTGTGGAGCCCAGGGGTAGTGGAAACAATAGCCCATTTTAAAAAATACAAGATGAATGCATTTTATAATCTGTATCTGACTGCTCCTAACTGATGCTACGGCGTAGGTAGTAAATTGAGAAGATTGTAGACTCCTTCTTTAAAGGTGGATGATTAAATGATGTTTAAACCATGTGTTTGAACCGTGGTTTCTGAGAAATGCTATAAACAGTGGGTAAAGCAGAGAAGGAAATTGCAAACAACCATTTACAAGTAAACAGGACGTTATATAAACTACCTGGGGCAGAGCCAGGTCAAAGGGGGAAGACCGCTTCTCTCTCGGGCAGCCTCTCGTCACAGCTCCTCATGTGAAACCTTACGGAACAGCGCTGGCTGTTCAGCTGTTCTGCCCTGACTTGGGCATTGCTGCAGCTACCGCAGTAGCTGAGTGGTACAGGATGCAGGGATCCATTTGCAGCCTCTGCCCAGAAAAACATTCCTGTATAGGACTTGCAAATGAGAGTAATTTTGCCTCCGACTGAAAATTGATTCCCAGTCTTTCCTATGTATGTCATCATATCAGAGAAAACATTTTGAGTCTGTATTGCTGTATAGCATGTAAAACTAATTAGGTAACTTCTATTTTTAAATAAAGCATATTCTTGCTTAATATCACGTGTTCTTCAACACATCCCTCTGACAGTAACTACAGTGAATGTTGAATACTTTCAACTACTATCAAATAGAATGGCTTCTTTCAAAAATATTCTCAATAATGAGTTTCAGTGGTTCCACTACCTCCTAGTTGTGGGAAGCCCTCTCTAAGTTAACTATCACAGATTGATCCGATAGTGAGAATATAATTGTACACAAGATGCTGCTCTAGTTTCCTAGAATTCAGCAGCTTATTTAGCAGAACAGTGGTTATGTTATTTCCCTGTTTTGTTTTTGTAATTCATGTTTGTTCTGCTAAAATGAAAATGGAAATGTATGATGAACTAACTGTATCCTACTGATTTCTTGTCTTGTAGCAGTAGCACCACCACCAGGTGGAGGAGTAGTAATGATGCAGCTAAACATACCTAACAATCCTCAGCCTCGGAACCATTCACCTCCACAATGGAAACAGAATAAATATTACTGTGATCATCAAAGGGGGCAGAAGTCCACAGAACTTAGCACTTTAGACAGTGCTGCACAGGTATGAAACTTGTGTTTTCTTTTCTAGGATGACTTAAGATTTGCATAAATTGCATCTTTGCATCTTCTTTCAAAAGTTCTTTTTGGGGAATAAAAATCTGCTCTGATAATACTTAATATAGCTATTTTAACTTTACGTCAGTCTTTGAATGCTGTAGGTGGTGTTTAGCTTGTAGGTACTTTTTAAAAACACTAACTTGTTGTTTATTCCAGCTGCAGCATAGTCCTCAACTAGGTAGTCCTGTCACCTCACCGGCCCAATCACCAGCACCAGCTCAGCTATCAAACATGAAGAACATCCGTCCCACATTAACACCTCTTTCTATTGTGTCCCAGTTTTCTAGACCTTTTGTCCCTGGACAAGGTATATTTTTAGTTAACTAAAACATTTGTATGTTTTCTATTTGAGTGTTTTAAAATACAAGTTACATGAGGATTTTCTGATGAACTGTAATGCTGTTAAAGCAGGATCATCAAAATTACCCACTCAAGCATCACATAAAACTTCACCTTATCTCTCTGCACTGGTACCGTCCCCCGTATTCTCAAAAGCTTTTCATCTTGTTATTGTGAGGGCTTCTATGACGCACTTTTCATATGTGAAATTCCACATTTCAGCACTGAAAATATTAATAAAGTGATTGATATAATTTAGCTTCAAGTTTTAACCATAAATCAAGAACTTGACACACCGTCACAAAGGATATAATTTTTGAGCTACAAAGATAAAATAAATAATGTGGGACTAGCTCATCTTCATACATTAGGTGGGCACATTGTCTTTTGGGGGAAAGGATACAGAAATGTGATGTTGAGATGAATGTTCTGCCAAACACACTTATTAGTTGACGATGCACTGAATCAAACCACTGCCTAAGAGAGAATTCTTCATTCCTTTGTAGAAAAACTAGCATGATGGGACTAGAGCCTTTGGCCAATACTGTTGCTACTTCAATTAGTATTCCAGATAGTACCCACACAAAGACAGAAAAAATTCCTTGTAGAAGAATTTCAGTCCCCTGCTGCCATGTTAACAGAAGAACAGAAAATAGCGAGTTTTCACTGAGATGTGATAGTTGATAACATTTAAAAAACAAATGATCAAAAAACCTTTTGTCAGTGAGATGTCCTCGTATAGTTCCCAAACTCAGAATTAATGGGTCTATTTTACAGAAAGATTTACTTTAAAGCAAAACTTACAGAAAATTCTGTGTGTCTTCCTTACTGATAAAGAAAACCTTATTTTCTTATCTGTCTCTGTCTTATCTGCTGGATAATCTTTGTCATTGCTTTGTATTCCGATGTTGTAAAAATTCCAGGTTGCCTATTGCAAAGAATACCTCTCAGCTTCCGTCATCTTCTGCGATTACTGAAAACTTCTATTCCATTGTCTTTGTGGATCCTTAGAGCAAATGGGAATGTGAAGATGTACCTGGCTCTAGTCAGGGATACAACCATGAAAATTATTAAATTAGTCCACTGAGAGGAGCTTTAGCCTTATTAAGCTCATTCTGAAATGAGAGGATTTCGATAAGACTGCAATGAAGAAAAATGTTTAGTGTGTTTTTCAGTGTAATCCTTAAATGCAAGCAAGCTTGTACCTTTTCACCTTGTGATCAGTACTTGACTGAATGACGTGTATTTATTTGTGCCAAATCTTAGTTGTTAGCCTAGCCAAATACACTACTTTGTACATAGTTCTTCTGCTTTCTCCTCTGTGTAAGATACAGGAGGTCTTCCTCCAAGTTGCTTTTATGATGTGTAACAGCAAAACCCTTCTAATTACCTTTCTCTTTAAGGAGATGCCAGATACCCGTTGCTTGGCCAACCCCTGCAATACAATCCACCATCTTTGTTACGTGGACAAGTAACAAGCCAACAGGTATTAAAGAGAACAATCTCCTGGCAACACTGAAAAAAGCCAATTCAGGACTACCGTTATAACCACCATGAATAGGGGAATGTGTTAATGCCTTAGAAATGTAATTGAATGGAAGGTGCTGGCTTTCCAGTAACAGTTTGATTCTGTGTTGATACTTTCCATTGTTTTTGTTGTGTTAAAAAAAAGAAAGTGAGAAACATTTTCCTGAAATTTAGCTTTAGGCACAGTGTAGATTATGGATTTTTTTTAAAAAGCAATTTGCCAGCAGTTCCAAAAATCACAGAGAGAAGGTTTCCTGAAAGGATTTTATTTGAATAACAATTTCAAAAAAACCCAGAAAATACATGTGGGTGTTTCTAAACAATAGGTTTGTTTCATATAAGAAAAACAAACCCAAAATATTAGTGTTAGCAAAGCTAAAGAGTTTTGTCATCTATTTAATTTTTGGGACAGACACACAGACCCCCTACCTCTACCTTACTCAGTTCTACCCGAGATCAGCCAGATGATGTGATGGATTGGGGTGGGGGGTGGTATTCCAAGAAGATTAAAGGTGGGGTTTCTTTTTATATAATTTCCTCCCTTTCTTCTGAAGCCAAGGACTGAATGTGCCTGACTGCAGGATTGCTAACCTCCAAGACTAATATTAGACATGAAAATCTTTTCTGTACCGTGGTAGCGCAGGTTATTTTCCAGATATTCCTCTGCACTGTTTCTCACTGAGCTAACCTACAATTGTTAAGATACTGGTGCATTGTCATTAATGGACATCATTTATGTCAATCTTTGCAGTGTCAACCTGGAAACAGACATGGAAACAGGGGAAAGAAACCAGCAAAGAAGGCTGCTTCAGTGGATCTTGGTGCAGGAGAACCAGGTATGGAATTGCTGATTGACACAGTCCTCAGGAAAAATTAATTATGGTGATGGGCTGGGAATTAACAAGAAAAGCACAGGTGAGAAAAGGCCCTGAATGAAGAGTTATGGGACAGAAAGGGACATTGCAAACACTGGGAACATAAGGATGGAGAGGAAGACTTGATTTGGAGGGAGGGGAAGAAGGGGGATAAATGAGAAAAACGTAGTTTTGAAGGCTGGAGAAAAGACCAGAGAAGCTCAGGATTAGACAGTACTAAAAGGAAGAGCAAGTTTGTCAGTGTACTGGACGTAAGTTCTATTATATTGTTACATGACATATTGTTATGTTAAATATACGTACCCCTGCTTCCTTTTACTTGCATGAAATGTGAAATCAAACATAAACCACAAACTAGTTTTGCTGCTGCTTCTTTTTTCCGCCCCCTACTAATATAAATAAGCACATGGATTTGGGGGACATCTTAGGAGATCTACAGATTAGTTCCTTGGAGTTGGTAAAGATGTCATCCAAATAAAATCTGACATCATCTATCTTCACATCTTTACTGGGAAGAATTTTTGTTGCAAGTGTTGCCTGCTATCAACTCTTCGCAGAAAGTTACAGATAAATCAGCTTTTTCTAACAATTTACTGGGGCAGATTTTTTGAGAGAAGACAGACTAGATTTTTAGCACAGGATGCCTGAAGAGTTAAGAGGCAAAGCCAGTCAGATGCTATAGTGAGTTCTGAAACCTCCAAAATTAGGTGTTATTATTTTTCCTTCTCTCTTTTGAGGGCCCTCATTGTATTCTCAGCTTTTATTTGTACACTTGTAGCTGTAAGCAGTGCTAAATGGGAAAGCAAAAGGCTCTCTAAAATACCAGAAATGGAATGCCTGTGTATTTGGTATCAGCCAACTGGAGATACAAGTATGAAATAAATAACTCATTTTCCATTGTGTTTGTTGTATTAAGTACAACGACCAATTTAGATTCAATGTTTTTCTTGTTTCAGCTGTGGGGAAAGTTCTAGAAATTACTGAACTGCCAGAAGGCATAACTCGTATGGAAGCAGAAAAACTCTTTGGAGAACTTTTAAAAGTTGGTGCCAAGATTCGGTGGCTAAGGGATTCGCAGTGTCTACAAACACAGCAGCAGCACCATCGTCGTTACTGTGGCAGCGGAGACAGTAGCCTGAACACTGAGCCATCCAAACCCAGTGACTTGGCTTCCACTTACACAGTTCTAGCTACGTTCCCTACAATGTCAGCTGCTCAGAACGCATTGAAGAAACAAAGTAGTACCTCAGTGAACAAGTTCAGGCTGAGAACAAGCAAGAAGCACTACGACTTTCATGTTCTGGAAAGGGCTAGTTCTCAGTAGCAGTTACATCAGTGGACACTCAGCCTTTACTACTTCCACGTCCTCCTCTCCTTAATTGGCTTGATGTTATGGGGTTTCTGTTCTCTTCATAGAGACTCCTGGGATGTTTTGTCATATGACATTAGCCACTGAAGAATAAATAACGCAGTGATCCAGCAAGATGAAGAAAAAAAAATACAGAGTTAATCCCAGACAATAGCAAGGAATCAACTTTGAGACAGGCAGCTTTCTACAAGGAATGCTGTTGAAACGCCCCCTACTTTTATAGTAGTTTTGTTTTATATTTTTGAATTCTTGTATCAGATCCAAAGTTCTATTGTACAGCAAACATTCATAAAAATCCATATTCAGATTTGTATTTTATAATCCCTTTTCACAGCCAGCACACAGCTGTCCATTCCAAGGCAGGAACCTGAGGATTGGTGGAGGGGAAAAGAGAACCATTTTCAAGGAATTACACATTTTCTAGCAAACTACCCCAAAGCTTCAAGTTGACCTGTTCCTTGTCCCTTGTGTTTTTTTTTTTTTTAGGAAAAAAAAATATAATTTTAGTAACTAACTCCTTAGATGGTCATTTTCTTTTGAGAGTCATTCAACCAATGTCAAAAGAAATTACAAGTAGGTTGTACTCTTGAAGGATTCACTTCTGATCCAACAAGTTTAATAATTATTAAAAGGGGAATATGAATAGTTTACAAAGATTGTTCACTGAATCACATTTTAATATTTCTTCTTTTTAGCAAAAGTGTGAAGAAACTGAAATGTATCTTCACAAGTGACAAAAAGTTTGCACTTTAATTGTGTTCCCACCAGTATGGCTCTCTTTCTTTTCCTTTTCACGCTAAGATAATTGTGTTTGGTAAGTGCTGGAAACCTTTTTAATGGTTGAAGTTTTCATCATTTGCAGATGCTCACTGGACATTAAAGATTCATTGCACATAAATGAAACAAACTTTTTTTTTCAATTTGTGTAATTTGCAAGGCTGTACAATGTGTGCTGATGCAAGCCTTTTTCAGTTCAAGAAAATAAATGTTTACAAACACAAACTTTTTCAGTGCACTTGTTTAAACTTCTAGGAGACTTCTGAAAACTGGATGAACACGTATTAATGGTTTGGATCCCTTCAAATGTGAGAAAAGAACTAACACAAATACCAGAACTTCTCAAAGAACCACTATTGCTGTTCCTCTTCTTGAAGCATTTATTTATGTTATCCTGCCCTTCCTCATTTTTAAATGTTTCCCTGTATCAGTAAAAAGAGAGATAAATTGATCAGACATCATTTTTTATTTTTAGCACAGGCACTGATTTGCTGTGTAGACGAGCAACTACTTGTTCAGTTCTTAAGGCTATCGCTTTGTAAAAGATGCATTTGTAACTTCTGTAATTGGGAACTCAAGGTAAACGTTATGTTTAAAAACATGTTTTACAGCAGAAAAGTACAGAATTTAGGTGCCTAAACCAGCATTAATTTTCATCTTGTATACAAAAAATCCTATCCCTGAACAACCAAACATAAACACATAAGTGGCAAGAACAGTCAATTCTTAAATCCTTCATGTGATGAATCAAAGTACTTGGAAGAAAACTGACCTGTCTGGGAATAATGTAGCCTAATAAATTAGAGATATGGGACTTGATTCTGCAAAATGCTGTAGCAACAGGTATTTAAGTGACTAAAGTTAAACTTACATTGGATGCTCCCCTAAAACAGAGGGAAAAATGTTCAGCTTCAAGCCCCTAGCCAAAAGACAAATCTACTTCTCCCTGTCTGCTTTTCTAAAAGGATGGTACTTCTTGGCATTCGACTACGTGAATGAGGGGAGGTATTTCTTCCTCCTCAGGTTGGATTGCTGTAGTTTACTGCACCCAAAATCAAAGATGATAAGAACCCCAGCTCACGTAGGCTATAATATTCCCCTCCTCTGAATAGTACAGAGATAATGTGACTAACGAACAGGTTCTGTCAACTGCCTCTTGCCGATTTCCAGTGCTAGTTTAAGATTATGGTTTTAATCCTGTAAAAGTCGTTAACAGATTAAAGGTCTGTAATGACAGGCGTCACAACCCAGAGAGGCAGCTGCCTCCTGTGGCTAACACATTGCAGGACAAGATGCAGTCAATAGCTGAAAGCTTCCATCTGTTCTGAACGACCTAAGAATGAAATCTAACACCAAATCAAACCATTTCCAAAGGATGCTGCATGACTTGCTTGACTTAATAAACTTTTCCCAAACCAAAGAGAAGAAAATGTAATAAGAGAGTAAGTGTGGAGAACACAAGCAATCTAAACAAAAGGAGGGGAGGAATACACTGATTAGGAACAAGGCCCAGCAAATATTTCGTTCTTATCAAGTAAGCTGTAAATTTGAGTGCAAATGGCCCTAGAAGAAAAAATTAGAACACTTAATAAGCCAGTTGTATTCTAATCCTGAATCTGATACTTACCTACAATTACTACAAGCAGGTCACCCTTTCTGAGTATGTTTTCCTCTGAGTTAAACAGGGACAGTTACATTTTTTTTGATCTGGATGTGCTGGTACGAGCCACACATTCACTTAACAGGACTTTGGAAGCATCAAAGGCCGCTGATGCCCACAGTGGGCACAGCATTCAAATATTTCTGCTTTACAGGCCTGTTCATTCCTGATTTTGTGCTATTTCATACTGTCTCTAGTAAGTGAACAGGGTGTAAACTCATCTAACCAAGACCATTTGTACCTTCCTCGCTTTTACACTTCTGCCCCTTTTGGTTCCTTGGAACACACAAGCCTAGGGACTGGGGACAAAAGCCCTGGCACTAGACTTGTTCCATAGATGTGGATCATGTCCTAGAAAGCAAATAAATGCACTTTATGGCATGAAAGAGACCTTGTATGTAAAACTAGCCTCAAGTGTTCTCAACAAATCTTCTAGTACTCCAGTGTATTTGAGCTTCCTGTCATTTATCATTAAAGACATTTTTAAAGCAAACAGTGGCAAAGGGAATTAAGTGGGGACTTAAATGATATGGCAATAATTTAATACATTTCATTTGGTTGGGAACGTGTCCTAAAACTTTTAAAGCTGACAAAAAAGCACTGCAAGAACAACCAGAAAGGCCAAACAAATCTGGCTATTACCTATTCCACCACAGGCTACTATTTCTTGATTTTCATTTTTAATTAATACAGTTATATTACTGTGTAAAATGCATCCCTGGACCGTGAACAGATTCAATGTTATTTGTGATATTACAGTAAAAATTATAATTCAAAATTAGGAAAACAAATTTGAGCTCCACACTCTGGGAACACTCAAAACCACCTGGACCTGAGGTTGGATTTGGGTAGGTCATAACAGCACACTTGGGAATCCACTCAGAGCCTCCACATGGTGGCCAAACTACAGCCTCACCTGCCTCAGGTGTCAGTCAGACTGGATTGGTATGAAGTGAAAGGTTGGTAATAGGTGTCTTGCAACTTACCTGAGACCCCTCCCTGGGCAAATTTAACCTGTTATAATCTGAAATACTTTTTTTTCACAAACACACACTTAGAAAATGATATAAAACCAAAAGTAGCAGAACAGCTACACAGAAGGAAATCTGGCACTGTGCTGTACTGAAGATGTAGTGCTCAGGTGTTTCTACCTGCAACCATCCCTAGTCCTGCTGGCCTTTGGTAGAACACACATGATGTTTCAAGATCCAGGTGGTACAGGACAGTGGTACACAGATGGGAGTTCAGTTTTGTCAAAGCACGAGAAGAATTGTTTAGCTTGATGGATCAAATAAGGTACTTCAATATGCAACATGCCTTTCCCAGTATGACCTTTTTTTTTGTCTTGCGCTACTCAAATAGCTCTATACGCTTTTCCTATCTAGTAATGCCAGCCACGGTCCTCTCAAGGTGGAATAAATAGGTATATTCTCATGCTATGACACTCATTTGTGCCTTAAAACTTCACATTTGTCATGTTTGTTGTTTTGAGTTAATCTTGTACTAACTTGTTTGGATGTCTGAAAGGGAGTCATAATTAAAATTACAAATAACTTCTTTTATAAATACCTATTTATTTATTTTATTTTTATAAATACCTATTTTAGCTCCATGACATATTTTTTCCCTAGAAGATTGGTGCGGGCTGTAATTTCCTGTATTTAGCCCTGAAGCAAAGAATGTTTATATGAAGTTCTGGAGAAAATTGATCAAACCACTTTTACGTTACAGGTCATGAAAAATTATCATAGCTGGATGTTTTATGTATTTCCAGCTGAGAAAGGACTTATTTCAATCCCTTCACTGTTTCTACAGCTCAGTCTTCATGAGGGTTGATGTGCTGCCTCTGTTCAATGTCCTGCTCCTATTCACGCTTAAAACGTTTTGGGTTTGGTATTTTTGGCTATTGATGTCAGCAAGTATAAACTTAAGTGTGCAAGTCAATGTGACATCATTTTGGAACCCTTATTTCTCAGGTGTAGACCAGCACCCTTAAAAGGGCCTGATTTCCAAAACATTCTGAAAATTAAGTCCCTTTACATTCTCTTATTCTGGAACCTGAGACCAAAGTCACTATTCACAGCTGAAAACTTCAGCTGCAAGGTGCAGTGTAAATGAAGTTGCCACTTGGCTGACCTGAAAATGCATGCAATTATGTTCTGATCACAACATGTACGAGCCTCCTCTTTGTTCAACATCTGCCTTTTGTCTTTAGGCTTGTAGGGCTGGAGTTTGGACCTGACTGTCTGGAAGCCCCTTATTAGCAAGGTTTCTTTTTTATCCTGCTTGTAACTACTTGACGTTTTGCGATGTTTGTCAAAATTTCTTAGGCTGAAAGTGGATCTTGCTTAAGAGATGATTAAGAAGCATTAAAATTTGGTCCAGGGCACAAACACTTTACTGCTTTTTTTTCATTTTTCAGTCTTGCTGGTAAAGCGCACGAGCCTAGTCATGATATGGGATGCATGCAACTGCAATGAACTGTTCTGCACTTCTGAAGAGAAAACTGAACGTTGGGTAAGACTAGTGCTGTTAACCAAAGAGCTATGTAGGAAAATCTGTATGTTGCTGATAGTTGTATGCTTTTAAAACTGGTATAAATTATAAAAATAAACTGTGCTGCTGTGGATAATGTTTAACAGTGAGGTTTATTCTTAATTCAGTTCCCGTGCCCCAGTTAACTGACAATCTGAATGAGACTAACGATGGATGATAATACACTGTGCTGACAGTAGAGAAATTTTTCAGATGCAGGTGCAACAGAGCGGGAAGGCACGCTAGAAGCTGGCTGCAATATGGACTAGCTTCAACCCTAAGTGATCAGCTACACTTGAGTTCCCAACATTACTTGACACCTAACTTAAAAAAAAAGCAGCAATATTGCACATCCTACTTGAATTACAGAGGACCTCGGTTTGTACTTGAGAGGGGAGACACAGGCATTCTGCTTCTTACTAATGTCTTAAGGTTTGCACTAGTTGGTGGGTTAATTAGGGAGATTGGTATGCAGCACAGCCCTGCCCTTCTTACCGTTTCCAAATCAGTTACTCTAAGAAACAACGATATTAAGTGTGCTATGATAGTCTGTCACATTGATTTATACAGACTAGGAAATACACCAGAGCTTGTCTCCATGTTTACTGAAATGTATTGCCTTTTTACTTGGCTTAAACTGATACTTTGATTGTTAATGAACCACTGATCAGTGTGATGCAACAGTGCAATTAAAAAAAGTAATTCACTAATAAAAATATTTTCCTTTTTAATCTAAGTAGATCTGTGCTGTTTGGAGGGGGGAAATTAATCTCTCAAAATGTAAATGACTGTCTTGCATTGTTTCCCATACTGATTGCTGAATTTGGTTTTGTATATTTGTTTTAACAAACTAGCTGGCGTTTCCACAAGATTAATAGATGTAATACACACACACACACAAAATGTGCCTAAGTCAGCCAGGGACTTGGCAGCACACCAAGGGACTGAATTCTGGGTAATGCTTCAGCTATCAAATTATTTTTTATTATTTCCCAATAAAACTTTCTAATTACTAGTTACCCATCCCTTTTCCTAGAGATGGAAATCCAGAAATTTCCTAGATCCATGGAAATTTCCTAGAGATGGAGATCCCTTCCATCCAGCAAATGGAAGACCTCTGCTGTTTTCCCGGGACACCTGCTCCAGGGGCTCTCAGATCAATTATAGCAGCAGAGGCACATAGGACAGCAGCAACTCAGTGACCCTACAGTTAGAGAATTATACTTTTAAAATTGTAATTGTTTGAGAATGTGATCTAAATAGTTCCTGATGATGTAAAAGATTGTACACCCTCACAAAAGTTACCTATCCAGTCATTAGTAAGCCTTTCCACATTTATGTTTAAACAAAATTTTTTCCTTGCTTGAAGTGGTGTAGAAATTTTTGAAAATCTTATTTGCAAAATCATTTCCAAATAATATGGTGTTGAATGCTTCACTCACCCTTCTCATGCAACTTGGCTTCCAACTTAGGGTTTCAAATGAGATGCAATAAATGCAAACTACAGCTGTTGGGAATGCCATGAGAATTAGTGCAACACATCCAAATTCTTCATAGAGCTTAAGCTACTAATACACATTGCAACATAACCTCTTCCTCTATATGCACGTGCGTAACAGTGATGTCTTTTTGTTAATCTCCAAAAAAATTACAGTTTAATACCATCCAACCTTTGGCATTGTTCTTAAATCTATTTTGTATCATGAAGAAATAAAGTACAAAAGAATAATACCATCTATAGTGTTCTGATGGTTACTTCTTTAAGAAACTTGCAGAAGCACAGTATGTGTAGGCAGAGCTTACCCAGTGAGCAGGATTACTGTGACACATTTTCCACATGCTGCATCTTGAGAGAGGTAGAACATCCTTTGTATATTGCTGTTAATATTGATTTGCTTCTTTTCACTATATCTTTGTAGGTTTTTTCATTGTCATTATCCAGTGACTTTTCTAATTAAACTCCAGGCTACACAAAGTGTAACAGTGAAGAGCTTTCCAGGCCAACAAACTGTATTTTTAGCCTTCAAATGTTTGACAGTATCTGCCTCAGCAATAGTTACCCAGAATACGTAGTCACAGTCCTAACTGTACTTCAGAAAAAATTAAGTGCAGCATTTTTTCCAAAATGTTCTCATCAGAGCACTTGAAAAAAAAACCTGTCCCGTCCTCGTTACTGTGAAATGTCCATCAAAGAGACTGTCTGCCTTTGCTGGCTGCACCCTCCCTGAGGCCGTGCTATAAACGCTGCGCTGTCTGTCATGGTCCCTCACGCAGCCCGGCTCACCAGGGGGCATGGAGGGTGTCCTGGCCTCTCCTCCTGACACTCACGGAGGACCTGTGCATGCCACACTCTCTACTTTTAATATATTTGGCATGGATTTCTGTCAAACAGGTACCTCCTCCATCATTTTTCCCCTCCGCCACACCCTTGACTTCCCCAGGGTGGATGCCAGGGCCAGTGTCAACTGTGGCCATCCTCTCCTCATAGGCCCTGCCGTGCAGGAGGCGCACCCTGGCTGCGTGGGCCCCTCTCTCCCCGCCGCTGTCCCGAGCCCGCCTCAACCCTTTGCCGGCGGGACGCAGCTCAGGGGCAAAGCGCCGCCGGGGAATCCCGCCAGGCACCAGGTCGCCAAGATGGCGCCGGGCTGAGGCGACTGTGCCACCACCCGCGCGCGGCCGGGGGCGGGCGCGCGCCGAGCGCAGGCGCCAATCAGAAGGCGGCGTCGGGCCGCGAGCCGCCGCCAGACGCGTGCGCCGCCACGGCCGCACCAACGGCTGGCCCCGCGCATGCGCCGGCGGCCGCGGCCCGACACCGCCTTCTGATTGGCCCCTGCGCGCGGCGCGCGCCCGCCAGCGCACGCGCGGGGCCAGCCGTTGGTGCGGCCGTGGCGGCGCACGCGTCTGGCGGCGGCTCGCGGCGCCCGGGCCCGGCGGCACCATGATGTGGTTCGGCGGCTCCATCCCGGCCGCCATCGCCGCCGCCAAGCAGCAGAGCTCGGTCTTCGTCGTCTTCGTGTCAGGTACGGCCCGGCCGGGGCGGGGGCGCGGTGCTGGGCGCCGGGCCCTGCGGCCGCGTCACCGCCCGGGCCCGGGGGGGCCGGGAGCAGCCGCTGCTCAGGCAGGCCTCTGGGCTGCGGTGCCGTCCCTGAGGCGGCCGGGACGGCCCCGGGCTCCGGTGGCGGCCGGAGCCGAGCGCAGTTGCCGGCCGGCCCGCTGCCCCGTGGGGTGCCGCTGCCCGCAGCCTTGCCCGTGGCGTGGGCCCAGCCTGCCCGCGGCCCTGTCAGCCGGCGCTGCGGGTTCGCTCGCCCCCGGGCGGAGCTTGCCGGAGCCTCCGCAGCGCCTTCGCCAGCTGTTACTTCCCCGCCTGCCCCTCCCGCTGTGCAGGGATTTCTGCTGTGTCAGTCCGAGCCCTGCTGCCCGGCCCGGCGGTGCGGGGCCAGCTGTGGAGGTGTCCCAGCCCCCTGGCCTTGCCCTTGTTGCGGTGTATCGTGGACTTACGCACTGCTCTAGCCCGTGAAATTAGTTCGGTGCTTCGCTTTTCCCTTCACTGTATCCTTGCATAAGCCTGCATTCAGTTCTTACTGCTGTAAGTTTCTTCGCTGTTTGTGTACAGTGTCCTTTTTCTGTACTGTTTGTTCTGTAACTGAATGGTAATTGAAGAAACCTGTAGAAACTTGCACTGTCTTTGTGTACGTTGCCTTTCGGTCTGGAAAAATGAGAATGGGGAGAGGGAAAGGAGGACATCAGACAGGTGCTTTAGCTTTCTTGTGTTTTTATGTATGTATGTAATGTCTTTTGTTTTTACTGTTGCCTTTTGTGCTTGTGGCTTGAAGTTGTTCAGATGCCTCATGAAAAAACCACCGTGCTAAATGTGTGACTAGTGGTGTTCCCTCAAGAATTATTGAACCGTGGGATTCGCTTCGCTTTAAGAAGTTCATTACCAAAGGGGATGTGAACAGAAAAGTAAAGTGCGGTGAAGTTCCTTTGTTGACACAACTCTTCTTATACTTGGAGAACAGCATTTAGTACTGGATAGTAAACATGCTGCTAGAAATCGAGATGATCTCAGCCTATAACATGCTGTGTTGCTGCTGGAGGAAGGGATGGGGTAGTGTATGCAGGCTTTAAGGCAGCATTTTAAAGCCCACTGATCACGATGGCAGGTGAGTGCTATGATGTGAAAGCCTTTCACCATTGGATTTTTTTTTTCATTAACATACTTTAGTGTGTTTACCTACAGTGCCTGCCTGATAGCTCTCTGCCTTCATAGTCAATAATGAGATGATCATAGTGTGTTGCATAAAATTAAATGGAAAGCCGGGTGGTAAACAACAAGACACTTCCTGACACAGATGTTTTGCAACACTTGACATTTTCACCTCTGAAACACAATATGCTGTGACTTGGTTACAGGCTGATCTTTCCCCCAACTCCCTAGTCAAGGTTAAAAGTTTTCTACTGAATTTCTTGGATGTTTCAAATGCTCTGTATTGGGTGTGTGTGGCAAGGTTTTGGTAGCGGAGGGGCTACAGGGGTGGCTTCTGTGAGAAGATGCCAGCAGCTTCCTCCATGTCCGACAGAGACAATGCCAGCCGGCACCAAGACGGACCAGCTGCTGGCCAAGGCCGAGCCCGTCAGTGAAGGTGGTAGAGCCTCTGGGGTAACATAGTTAAGAAGGGGAAAAACTGCTGTGCAGCAGCAGCTGCAAGAGAGGAGTGAGAATATGTGAGAGCCACAGCCAAAGTCAGTGAAGAAGGAGGGGGAGGAGGTGCTCCAGGCCCTGGAACAGAGATTACCCAGCAGAGATGGTGGTGAAGACCATGGTGAGGCAGGCTGTGCCCCCACAGCCCGTGGAGGTCAAGGGTGGAGCAGATATCCACCTGCAGCCTGGGGAGGACACCATGCCAGAGTAGAGGGATGCCAGAAGAAGCCTGTGACCTTGTGGGAAGACTGTGCTGGAGCAGGCTTCTGGCAGGACCTGTGGCCCCATGGAGAGAGCAGCCCACACTGGAGCAGGGGCAGAGTGTGAGGAGGAAGGAGTGGCAGAGACAGCGTGTGATGAACTGACCGCAAGCCCCATTCCTTGTCCCCCTGTGCCACTGGAGGGGAGGAGGCAGAGAAAGTTGGGAGTGAAGTTAAGCCCAGGAAGAAGGGAGGGGTGGGGGGAAGGTGTTTTAAGATTTGTTTTTATTTCTTATGATACTACTCTGACTTTTGGCAATAAATTAAATTCATTTTCCCCAAGTCGAGTCTGTTTTCCCTGTGACGGTGTCTGCAGAGTGATCTCCCTGTCCTTATCTTGACCCATGAGCCTTTCGTTATATTTTCTCTGCCCTGCCCTGCCAAGGAAGGGAGTGACAGAGCGGCTTTGGTGGGCACCTGGCATCCAGCTGGGGTCAACACACCACAAAGGTGTTGGGTTTTTTTAATAGTAATTCAGTACCTGTGAGTATTTTGAACTAGATACATATATATCAAGGATTGAGAAGTGCACTTTATAACTTCTTTCAAATATTTTTTATGAAACTAGAATTGTACGTAAAACTGGCCATTTCTTTTAGATGTGAATGTTGACTAGTTCGATGTAGGAATGTGTAGATACACAGAGCGGAGATAAGTTTACAATTGCAGGTATGTAACCTAGTTTTGACATTATAATATGCGGTAAGGACTTGTTTTGTTTCGCTTGTCTTACCAGCCCTGAAAAAGGGGGGGTGTTACTTAGGGCCGCCATATCTCCAAAATGAAAGTGTTGGCGAGTTCTGCTGGGTTCTGATCTGCCCTAGGAACAGTGGGATCGGGGCAACTGACCTGTGATGGAGCTGATCGTGAAGCAGTTCTGTTACAGCTGCTGGGAAAGGGAGTTGGGAAGCCCAAGAACATAGTTTCTCACCATGTGTGGAAGCAGGTGTGTTTGAAGGATGCAGAGTGCTGCAAGAATAGTCTGTTTCTATGCGAGCAGTGACTGGGTTTGTTGTTTGGGTAGATCTGTGTTTAAACCTGCACAGTTGTTGGTGGTAGCTTTGAGTCTTTGCACTACACGCTTGCCCATAGACACCAGAGGCAAGTGTTTGAAAGCAGCTTTCCGAGCAGGAAAACATGCTTTCAGAAGTGCTCGGTGTTTCTGTTTTGTTTTGTACACTTTGTCCAATAATCTATATGGAGACAAAAAAATGAATAAAGGAAAAAAAAATAGTGAGAGAAACAGCAAATGTAAATTAACTGCAATTTTAGGGTGGCCCCTGTGGAGCACAGCTATTACATATAGCCTTGACAAAAATTACTGAGTTCTGGTATGTCCATCCCTGTTTGGTTTCTGCTGCCATGGATCTGTCCCTCTCTCCCTCTTCACTGCACGTCTCTAAACAAGCGCTAGAAAATGAAGAACTGGATTATTCTTTCTGATTCTAGAATATTTTCCAGTCAAGCAAGGAATAATGTGGCTATTTATCTTAACAATGAGGTGGTGGTTGTGACTGCAGTTGCATGTTGCTCAACCAGTTTTTTTCTTTAACATTTTTGTTTGCCACTGTAATTATGAATTATGTCAAGATCTGTTCAGCCTGACCTCTTGACTTTTCTGGTGCTTATCCTCTGACCTGGCAGTTTTCATTTCAGGATATAATTACTACTACAAAACTGTAATAAATGAACCTTAACCCCCAAATGAGAAAGGGTTACCAAAACAAAAAGATGTACAAGAATAAGCAACTATTCTGTGGGTAGTCACAATATCACACTGTGCTTCACGGCAAAGAGCTTTATAAAATGTGAGTTATCAGCATTTTCTTTCATGGGTCCCATCTCTCAGAGACTGTGCTGTGAACAGTCTCTGACCTGTTTGTGTCTTTCAGCATTCTTTTTCTACGGCAGTTGGTTGTATGGAAAAGTTAGTGTTAGGCCGGTATTTAGATATTTTTAGTAGCCTAATCGGATGAGCACATGTCCTTTTGAAAAAGTGTGTGGTGAAGCAGCTGTCTGTCTCTGAGCGTTTGGAAACGGGGGGAGGAGGCCGAACCACTCTTGGCAGAACAGCTGCATCCGTTGACCACAGTTGGAAGCACTGCACTTAAAAGAAGAGGAAAGCCTCCTACATAAAATACCCTAAATATTTACTTGCTTATAATAGTAATAGAGATTAATACTTTCTTACTTACTCCAATACTTCCAGGGAAAAATCAATACATATGGTTGGAAAACACTTTTCCAAAATCAGTATATTTTTGATACGTGTCTCTCTGAGAAGCATTGTGGCCAAACAGTCATGGCTTAAGGCAGCAGTGCTTCACCAGGGGATGGCCCATACAACTCCTGATCTGTAACAAGTGAAAAATACTGCATGAAATGGCAACTGGGATGAAATAAACAAATGGCTTGTTGTTGTCCTTGAATAATGGACTACTATACTTGTGACTCAAATTCTTCACCAGTCAATTTCAGTCAATTCCAAGCTGCTAGGAAATAATACAGATTGAAGATAAGCAAATGGTTGCATGCCAGTTTACTTGTTGAAAGATGGTTAATATTCATTGGAATCTACTTATTAACCCACATCCTCACTAAACTGGTGCTTTGGAAGAGAAATGTGTGATTGACGTGTTTCATCTGATTAAAATAACACTTGTGAATCTGCGTCCCCAGAGCACCTTTTCAGTTTCCCTTGCTTACATAGCTCCTCTTCTGCTGTTGCTCTTGTTCCTCTGTGCCCCTCAATCCTTTTCCTCCCCTCCTGCTGTTACTGTTCATGTCAGGAACTGGAATACAAAACAAAGTTACAAGTAGTCCTGCAAATAAATGTTTCTTGGTTTGTGGGTTTTTTAGCACCATCAAACTGTGAAACCTTGTCTGCAGAATTATGTATTTACAAGGAGTGGAATAGGCAATATACAGTTTTGCCTATTAGCAGCTGGTGTACCAATATGTAATTAAATTTATAATGAGGGGTAAGCAGTGGATAGTCTTAGCATGTTAGCATATCAAGCTTAATGTCAGGGAGAAGCGATGGTTCCCTCTGTGCTGTGGGATCTCCGTGCATATCATGAGAGTATACTGAAGCAAAACACTAAAGCATAAGCATACACACTGTAACATGAAAATGAGGTCCTTCGGTAGCTGTGCAATTAGATGATGCAATCAAGCCAATCTTCGGACTTGCCATCACCTCCAGTTCCGCTATCTCTATTCCATCTCTGTGGTCTAGTCCCTTCTGCTCCCTTGGACCAGCTCACCATGCAGCTGAATGACTGCAAAAGCTACATGCTTGCTGGCTTGGAAGGATTGTTGGTGTATTGGGTTTTTGGCACGTTAGCAAGGCAAATCAGCTGGAGTGAATTGTCTCCAGATTATTAAAAAAAAAAAAAAAAAAGAAAAGATAAACTGACTTGAAAATAATCATGAGAGTGTCTTTCAAAGGTGATTTCAAGCAATTGAAGCAAAGCTAAAGTCAGACCAGAAACAGGAATTTGTGGTGGGTTTAGCTTCACACGTGCGCTGTATCTTGCAGGTGAGGATGAACAGTCTACTGAGATGGCTGCAAGGTGGGAAGATGAGAAGGTGACTGAAGCTGCCTCAGATGGTTTTGTTGCTATTAAAATTGACACCAAAAGGTTTGCTCCTATTCTAATTCTGTCTCTTACACAATCTTTCATTGATGATGATAAGAGTAAGAGGCTTTTGAAGTCCTTGTCCTGATTTGGAGGTAGTCTAAATAGAAGGTTCCAGAGCATAAGTGAATTCAGTACTCCTGAAGCCCCTAGAGCCTGAGAAAATTCCAAATTTCAAAATTTACTGTTGTATTCTGCAGAATATTCATTGTATATTTTGCACTATATTTCAGTACTAGTAAAAGAACGCTTGAGGTTGTCCTTTTTCATCAGGAAGAGACACATAAGTTACGTAAAACAGCTGGAATCAAAATGCAAGCACTCTTGAGGCAGTTCTTGATTTGCCAAGTTACGTAATGAATTTAAAAACTTGCTTGAATTCCAAAAGATAAAAATCTGTAAAGCCCCAGAGAAAATGTGTTTGTCTCTATTGTAACACATAGAATAGAGAAGCATTGAAGTTCCTGGGTAAATTACTCAGCTATTTTTGTTATGTTTAAGTGTCCTAGTCCATGTGCAGAAAGTGCATTGACATTTCCCCAAATGGTATTATTTTGAAGTGCTCTGTAGACATTTTATTAGACTTACTGTATTATTTGCATTCAATAGACTAGAATATCTTTTTCCTGAATTGCTTCTTAGCACTGTTTCCCTAAATCTTATGTAGTCAACTGTGATAACTAGGGATTGTCACCATGTCAACACTTATGCAAAATGTTAATGAGAAGATGCCATGCAAATTTGCTTTTAGTGTTCTCTCAAGTATTTAAATAGCTTTGTGTGTGGTGGTATGACAGTTATTTTTATGATGAAAGACTTAATCTGAAGTTGTTGTGAAATGATTGCTCCTCCTAAATGAATCTTTTCTTTTAAACAGTGAAGCATGCCTGCAGTTTTCTCAAATTTGTATCCTTTGAGACCAGTTTAGATGCTACATTATGATTACAGATAATTGCACTTCACAATTTGTTCTTAAGACAAATATTTACAAGCAACATTATTAAAAATACTTCTTGTGGCACAAAAATACGCAACAAACTGCGTAGTTAAAAGATAGCATTTATGTATTCAACTTACTGTCAGTTCTTAGAGAAAGTGAACAAGTTGGGGTTTTTTAATGTTAATCCTATGTAATTCTCCAAATAGAAAAGTATCCAAAGTTTTATGTAAACAAAATAACCCATTGGTGTTACTAATCAGCATTAGAAAACAAACAAGCAATGCTTTAAATTATTAGCTGGAGTTCAGAGTTACAGAGGAGGAAGACCAAGTAGTGGGCTGGGTTCTATCAGATACACAGGGGTGAAGCGAGGTGAACGTCTGCCTGCCTTAAGTAGGTCGCTGCGTATAGCTCAGGAATTCTGCGTGATGCTGAGGGAATTCAGTACCTTAACTTGGATTTTCTTGATGCTGTAAAAAATTCATTGTTGTCTACATAAGGTGTTGTCTCACACTAAAACAAAATCTTGCAAGTCAAAGCATAGGTGGTTGCATTTGTGTGTGTTGGAAAAAAATATTTTGGCCTAAATCATTTCAAAGAAAAGAAGAAATACTAATCAGTTGTATATAATGTTTTCCAGCATTTTTCTTAGCATCTTTTTTTTCTTCCTCCCTTGGCACTGACTACTTGTGACCAGGTGGAGATAGAATATTGGGCTAGAAGCTTGTGTACAAAGACTGTTTTTCCTTTTAAAGTTACTTCATAAACTTTTGTCGTTTGTTGCCCTTAACTGTTGCTGTGCAGATCCTGTAGTGTGCGTTCCGTCCAGTTTTTTTATAGGAGACAACGGAATCCCTTTGGAAGTAATTGCTGGCAGCGTTTCTGTTGAAGAGCTTGTTACCAGAATCCATAAGGTTAAACAGGTAACGCTTGCTAACAGACTGGATCTTTCCGATTGAGTTGGGTGTGCTCACATGCTCAAGACAGAAGATGTCCCTGGCCCTTAGCTTGTGCCTCGGGGAAGTATGAATTACTGCTTCTATGTCCTTCCAATAACAAAATCTGCAAACTTAAATTCAGTGCACAAACTTGAACAGGTTGGAAAGCACTATGCAGAAGGGCTACGTTATTTTTGTTTCACAGGTTGTTTTAGATCATCTCTGTAACACCTACAGTATTGAAGAAATACGTCAACAACTCTAAACTGGAATGTCGTACCGATTACTCTTTCACCTCATACATGGTTTTGTAATATTGTTTTGTAATGTGGATTTATAAAATTATGCGATGGAACGTAATACAAATGTATATAGTTTATCACTTTGATTTCAAGTGTAAGACTATAATCAGGAAAAATATGAAATGTATGATTGCATCACACTCAACAATATGTGATAATTTCAATTTTATATTTTAAATATGGCTGATTCTCTAAAAAATAGTTTAGTCTTGACATTTGAACGTGTGGAAAATATTTTAAGTTTTCATAGTCTCTTTTTTTTTCAATTTCTTAGATGCACACAGCAAAAGGGCAGCCTTTGGAAAAAGGAAGTCAGTCATCTGCTCCCTGTCCCTCCTCTCAACCTGATGGTGCTCCAGAAAATACACAATCCAGAGCAGTAGAGTCTTGTGACTCTCCCGAGTCTGTTATGACTGAGGCAATAAGACCTTCTGCTGGTAATGGTTAGTATTTTTACACAAATGCTAGCTAATTTGCTTTTGAAATAGTTTTCCTTTTCTTAAGTTATTACATAATGGTACATAAAAGGCAATATTTTGAGTGGACTTGTTGAGGGAAAACTTGGGTATCCCTGAATGCTTCTTGCAAGTCTAGAGGGAAGAATTTACTTGTAATTCTGCTCAGTTTTAATGAGTGAGAAATATATGGTTTATCGTACAATAAAAATTATGCATGCTTTCTTGAAATAGGATTAAATTAAAAAAGTTTCTTTGGGTTAGTAAGCTGAAACCAAGAAACCAAGAAACCAAATTGTTGGGGAGGGAGTCTAAATAGCAGAACCTCGTATATCTATATATATATACACACACCTTGGGATATCCTAGTTGCTGCGAGTTATGCCTAACAACAAGCATAATATTTTTTTTATGGTACGAAATATACCTTTTATTTTTCTCTTATGCATTACTTTCTTGTAAATCACTTGAAGATGCAGCAAATTCAGGTCAAGCAAGCCAGAAAGCAACTAATTCTTCAGATGAGCAAGTGAGCGATGCTCAGCCTGTGAATGATCTTACGCTCAAAGTAGAAAGGTAAGTCGCCTTTTGCAGACTTCCTAATGTATTGTATTTGTTGTTTGTTTGTTTGTTTTTTAACGGGCTTAATTACTGGATTTTTGGTGCTTCTTCTGTTATCATTTGGCAAACGTTTATGTGGTCTTATTTTTGTTTAGATATCTGTGACAATAGTAGGGTTAATAGAAAAACAGCTTTTAAATTAATTTCTCACGAAAAGGATAATTGGGAAAACTAAAGATACTCTCCTTTGATAGAACTTGAATACAGACAATATGTTTGCTGCAAAAATTTTGAAGGAGTTAAAACATTGAACTGAAAGCACTTGAAAATGAGGTAATAAAGTGCTAACCTAGATTTTGTGCAGAGGTGCCATCTTACTTCTTTTTCTTGTCTATTTGATGACTGTGCTCCAGGCACGTTGAAAAAGCCAGAGGAATCCTATTCTGAGACTCTTCATTTGTTTTGATCAGGGAACAGTAATGAGGTCTGATGAGCAATGCTTGTTCTAGTATTCTGAAGTATGGTGACCAGAAGCAGCTGGTTCAATACATGGTTCATTCATTAAATTGATTGTTTTTAAATACAAGATTTTGTGTATAAACTTGTTTTTTAGCATCTGTAAGACTGATGCTATTTGTAATATCCTATCTAAAACTAGTAACACATACTTAGGATTATTTATACTGCTAAAATATATTTTAAAACTTTTTCACATTTAATTTTTCTTCCAGAGTTGTTGGATGATAAGTATAATTTTTCCTTACCACTGATAAGAGAATGCAATCAGTATTTTAATATAAATACCCAAGTTCCTTTCTAAAATGTGCATTAATCTTAAATTATGCTGTATTTACATATGTATATACTGCATTTCTTTTTGGGAAAAAGAGGCAAAGCGCTGTGTTAATTAGCATATTCTTTTTTAAAAAGCAAAACAGCTACCATACAAACAAAATTTTTCTGATTATCTGACTTCTCTTGTTGTTTGGTCCTGCCTGCCCTTTGCCTAGACTTAAAATGTGTTGTAAATTACTATGGTTTTCTTTGAGTCAATCTTTATTCCAAGGCACCTTTCTGTATAGATGTGACAGATGCACGTGCATCTGTGTCGGGGCTGTATATTATTTGCTTTCCATTTTATGAAGTGATGTGCAGAAGAAACCAGATGGCTTAAATAGCTGCGAAGAGATTGAGATCTAGTGTTTCTGTTGCCACAGATCAGAAATGATCATAAATAGTATTTGCTTATTGTATATCTTACAAGTTGGTTCAAGAATACGTAAGATTCGTTTACTGAGTGGAACAGGACAGAAGGAATATGTTAGAACTCCACTAAAAGTTGGAAACCAGGTGGTGAATCACCACCTCATCTCTTTATGGATGGCACACCTGCATGTGAATGAATCATTACACCAGGCGTTTGCACTGTGTTACAGTTCATTGTCATGTGTTCTGTTCTTCTGTGAGCATTTGCAAATGCTTCACTAAAATTTTAAAATGTTAATAACAGATATTGCAATTTTAAGACTTTTCACTTTATTCTTAAATTTAGAATAACAAAAAAGCTTGAAGAAAGAAGAGAAGAGAAAAGGAAAGAGGAAGAACAGGTAACACAAAAATGTAAAACAGCTAGCAATTTTTTATCCCCTTATTTGAATAAATGCTTAATTCCTTTTTAAATAAATGTATTTCAATCTTGTCTTACTCTTGTCCAAGGCAATTTTGTGGTCCAGTTTTTATGTCTCTGTTGTTTATTCAGAAAGAAATTAAGAAAGAAATTGAACGGAGAAAAACTGGTAAAGAAATGTTGGAGTACAAAAGAAGACAGGAAGAAGAATTGACAAAACGTATGTTAGAGGAAAGGAACAGAGAAAAGGCAGAGGAGAAGGCTGCTAGAGAGCGTATCAGACAACAGATTGCAATGGTAAATTTTTCATTTTGGAAGGTAGCTTGCTGCTTCTCTTTCACAAGGGCCACCGGTGTACCAAAAGCATAAATTTTCTCACTCAGTGAAACTTTGAAAGATTGTCCGTTTTTCAGTTTGGAGTCCTGTGGCCTTGTATTGTAACAATTTATGTGGTTGGTGTTTACGTAGCATTTCCATACTCATGATCTTTTCTATGCGAACAAGCATACCAACTTTTCTGTCGTATTGCTTGAGTCAAATGGAGAATTATCATTTAAACAGAAAAATAATAGCAATTTAAGCATATTTCTGGAACAGAAGCAAGGGGATATTTAATTGTGGGACATGCAGAAGAACACTGATCTCAAAATGGTGCTGAGGATTGTTCTCCAAGTTTGTCTACATCTGTGTACATATATGAATATACAATTTGTAGCAATTGAAATCCCTCATTATTAGGTTTTGGCCTAGAACACTTAGAACTGTAACAGTGTCACTTGTCATGAGATTTTTCCCTTTATCTTCACTGGAGTGTTAAACTTGCATGGGAAGATCATCTATTAACAACTATTTACATGAAGTGACTCAATGAAAAGTGTGTCATCTTGGCTAATGACAGGAGATTGTGCAGTTTGGCAGTGAAGAATTCTTTGCAGCGCTCCTCTCTTTTCTCCTAGCTGGGTACTAACTACAGATAGTTAGCTCTCTGTTTTAACGAATATTAAGCTACACTTTATGGTAAAAATTAAGGTTTCTGTTTGGTCCTTTCACAGGATCGCGCTGAGAGAGCAGCTCGCTTTGCAAAATCGAAGGAAGAAGCAGAAGCTGCAAAAGCTGCAGCTCTTCAGGCTAAACAGGCCGAAATAGAGGCCAGAAAAGAAGCATCTCAAAAGGAGCGAAGGTGAGTTCCTGTGGAGAAAGCAGTATATATTTTTGGGGAGACAGGTAAAGAAACTTTAAATAAACTTTTAAGAGATTTGATATACATCCTAATCTATTAATTGATGCCTTGTTGAACTGTTTAAATAGGGACATTAAAAGTTGGCTTTCTTTATATTTATTTGTAGCTATTTACATGAATATTGTGTTCTCTGATAACTTTCATCCTCTTGACATTCCTGATGATGAAACACTAACCACCTTTCCTTGTGTGTTATTTTAGTTGGAGAAGAGCTTTCTCTGTCTGATCTTTGATTTAAATACCATGTATAATGGGGCTAGGTAGGGAACTAGGTAAGATGAGAACGTGATAGATAATGACTGGACAGAACGATCAGATAATGACAGAACTACACTGGGGAGCATGGTGCCGACCCAGCCGTTTGGCTGTGTGCGCAGTCAGCTTGGATTCAGGAAGGCTTGATGGGGCTCATCAGCTGTCTGGGTCAGAGCTGTCTCCTGCTTTGCCCATCACTACTGTTGTAATAAATATTCTAACTTGTGGAGACCTTACGTGGAGTTACGGAGCCACCGCGAGTCTAGTACTGCCCCTGACAGAGGGCCTGTGCAGGAGTAGCTGCCTGTGTTGGTGCTGAAGCTCGAACAGCAATGCTGGGCCACAGGTAGTTGGACATAGAATGACTTGCCAAGTCAGCTTAAATGTCTGTGCCCTCATAGTACAGCTTCTTGAAAAAAGAACAGAAGTAATATAGGCTGCACAAGAAATACAGTTTATATTTCATTCATTTATTCATTTCTTGCATGATTACTGTAAATATCTTGTTTGAATGGTGATGGGTCTTGGACTCTGATAAAAACCAGAGGAGATGCATTGTGATATATAAGCAGATGGTTATCAACTCTCGATCCAAACTTATAACCCATCTGCACTGCCATGAGTAGGATGACTGCCCTTCTCTTCAGTACTACCAAGCTAAAGCCCCGGGAGCATTTGTCCGTAGTTGTTTGTACGCTGACTGACCCTGATGCATGTCCTGCAGTGCAATAGCCAGGATTCAGTTCCGCCTCCCAGATGGATCTTCCTTTACTAACCAGTTCCCATCTGAAGCACGACTGGAAGAAGCAAGGCGGTTTGCTGCACAGGTAAATTGGTGTTTTGTTTTCTTAGCTGCATGCTGATTACAACTGGGTGTAGCATCGACTAATTGTTGATCATGGTGGAATTGTTGTCAGCTGCTTTCCTATTTGTTTATTTGAAGGGGGTTTTGGTAGCAGCTTTTTCCAGTGCCACCAACTGCCTTGGTGTTACTGCAGCATATCATTATTTAGAGATAGCAGGATATGAAACATCCTTCATTTCTCTATATGAAGGTGATTGATAGTTTGCTATAGAAATGTAGGGTCAGTATGGCAAGGTGCACTCAAATGGCAAATCTGCAGTTGTTTGAAGGTGAACATTTATAAATAAAATGTTTTCTTTATATTTTCACAGACGGTTGGTAACGCTTACGGCAACTTTTCACTGGCGACGATGTTTCCCAGAAGGGAGTTTACCAAAGAAGACTATGGAAAGAAATTACTGGAGCTGGAGTTAGCACCCAGTGCTTCAGTAGTGTTGCTGCCAGTAGGTGGTGGTTGTTGGTTTGTTTGGTTTTCATTTCCTTGCAGACAGCAGTACTGTAGCTGTGTATCTGCTGTCAGTCAGCCATGATAATATTTGGCTTGAATTTTGGTCTTCTCGATGCCTAAGATTGCAAAATTACTTTAATTTTTGTCAGGACTGATTTGGAGGAGGACCTTTTCTGAAGCAGATAGATGGTGGCATAGGTATTTGTCTGATGTGTAACCAAAGGAGTTCTCCTGTGTCTGCTGAGCTGGTTCTAAATTATGTATGAAATACTCTGTCTACAAGGGCATGACTTATATCTGACAAGTTTGCTTTCTGTGTTCCTGACCAGGCGGGAAGACCTGCTACTTCTGTCGTTCAGGCCTCAGGCAGTGACCTGTGGAAGTTCTTGGGCACAATCCTTTATCCCCTCTTAGCGGTTTGGAGATTCATTAGCAACTTTCTGTTTACGAGTCCACCCCCCTCACAGCCTGCTGTGAGATCAGCTCATCAGCAAGACCATTCAAACCCTTCAACATCTAGCAGCATTGAGCAAAGCAGGTATGGTGTGGGTGTACAAGAAACCTGGGCAACTGAGTCGGGATTGGACAGTTGAGATTCTGTATTGCCTGGAGAAAGAGATCTCCCCTGTGCCAGGAGGAGCTGCCAGGCTGTTTCACATGAAGCAGGCATGTGTCGCTTCAGGGACATGGGCTTTCCAGGGGCAACGAGCTTCTGACTGCTAAATGATGCATTTTCAGCTGGGTATTGCTTCCCAAGGAAACAAAGGGCTGAAGAAAACTATTAGTGGGGATAAGAGAAGGAAGGATGCATGATTTACACAAGAAGTGAATGCAATAAATGGAATTATTACCAGGGGAAGATGTCAAACTTCACTGTTGTTTGTACCCTAGGCAAGCAGTCCGGAAACGAGTAGTGGAAAAGCGGGGGGAAGACTTCAAAAAAGAAGGTAAAATATATAGACTGAGGACTCAAGACGATGGAGAAGATGAAAACAATACTTGGAATGGAAATTCTACACAACAAATGTAGTTTTGAGTAACTGCAGTAATTGCTGCCTGGCTTTTTTTTCTTTTTTTTTTTTCTTTGTTTTCTTTTCTTTTTCTCTTATTTGATCTAAGTCAACTAAAGCTTCTGGACAAGTGGGGCTTATTTTACACTGACTGAATTTCACACTCCACTCCTGCAGTGGAGTATGGAATAAAGTCACTGAAGTCAGAAAAATTGAGTGAGTGTAGCTGAGACCTAGAAGCAAAGAGTTAAAAAGACTGAAAATCTCCATCAGCTTTCATAATCATTACCCTACTGCCATAGAAAGGCACTTTTTAATCTAGAAATATTCTGTTATATAAATTTAAGGGCCAACTATGTTAATATAAAGGTCATGGAAGGCAATACCTGATTAAAATGAGGGTTTCAGAAGCACTATAAGTAGCAAATCGGGTAACTAATTTATGTTTAACTTTTTTTCTTGCTTCTGCAACTGCAAGCAAAACCTTGTAGTTTTTAATTCACCAAGCACTCAATAAACTATTTTCCAGAAAACATAACTGTCTTCTCTTGTGAAGTTCCTCTGAAGTACCTGTGTCACAGGGAAGCAAGCAGGTAGGATCATACACTGAAATTTAAAATATAGGGGACAAACTTTTTGTTTCAGTCTAAATGACCTTACTCAGGAGTTGTTTGTATTAAAATATGGTAAAACACACCTGAAAGAGTGTTTTGGGTCCAGGCTGTGATACAGGAGGAAAAAAGGTGGGTCTGTATCCCATGAAAAGGAAATGTTGTTAGCAGGGGCTCCAACACAAGGGCCTGGAAGCTCTTATCTTGGAGGAAGGGTGATGGCCTTCCTGCATGGAAGGGTATCAGGCTTCCCTCCCCCAGCCCAGGACTGCATCTCATTGTCAGAGCCCTAACTGTTACAGGTGTTCTGTTCTGAGCTGCTTCGGGTGCCCATTGAAAGGAGATGTCATGAACTATCACACTCTGTTCAATTGTGAAGGCGTAGTGCTAGGGCCACTTCCATTATTTTTTAATAATTTGTGATATGTAATTCAAAAAATACTGTGTATGAAATAAAGGAAAGGGAGGAAAAAAACCCAATACAGTAGCTGCGATAGAACAGTATGTTCTCCCAGACCAGTTTTCACCAGTAGAGACAGTAACTGGTCGGGGAAGCAGTAGAGCTTCTCGGGGACGCTCTCAGATCCCTTGAAGAGCCCTGCATCATCATCCAAGGGGAGATGATGAAGCGAGAACAGATGAAGTTCAAGTTCAGAATCCTTATGCAGATAGGAACAAGGAATTTTATTTTTGTCTTTAAGAAAGCAAATCAGTAATGCCTGGGGAGAAAAGAGACAAATTTCCTTTGTATTTTAAAGTTGGCAAGCAAATAACAGAATGAGAGGGAGTGACCTAAGCCCCAAACCTGCAGTAGTACAAGCAAGTTTCATTTCCTGGTGCTAGAGGCTTTTTTTATTAAAAAAAACCTAAACCACCCCATACTTTAGCAGGTGGCAACTTCACAGTTTACTAAGTTCCATGTGTGATCGTTTATGGGATCTTTTGGATAATTTTCCATACATGTATGCAAAAAGAGCCAAGCCCACTGCCCCAACTCCAGCAAGAGCAAAAAGCACATACAGTGCGATTTCTGCGCTGTGTGATGTTAGATCTAACCCCAGAAAGCGCACGCCGTCAGCCGGTCCTGGTGTGCTGTCTGGTGGTGTCACTGTCCACAGGAAAACAATAAGAAAGTGTTAGTAGGTGGCCTGGGGTGAACGCTTCTGTGCACGTGTGTGCGCTGCTGCTTCCTGCCGCGGCACGGCTGTCAGGGTTAGTGCTCAGTACTCCGGCAGGAGCCGTCCTTCTGTGGGATCAGTGGCTGACAATTCTAGCTCAGGGTGAGGGCACAACTGAGCCTGACAGTGCAACTCTTGACTCCAGGCTGTGAGCATCCCCAAAACCCCACACTAACAGTGGTTGCTGTTCAACGTGCTCCTCTAGTTCAGAGAACGTAAATGACAAAACAATCCATATTTCCCAAGGCTTACCCAAAACCCTGATTCCTATTAAAGTATTCAAAATTGTTCAGAAAAAATTATGTGGGAATACTGAATGGGAGTAGTTTGGAAAATATCTTAGGCAGTTCTGTTAATTGGAGAAAAGTAGAATGGAATAACTCTTTTGCTGGGTTTTGGAGGCAGGCATGTATCAAGGTGCTATCGCACAACATTGAGTCACTGTTCTGGTTTTGCATGCAGAAGGGAAATAATTCCCCATGAATGGCTTCAGTCACAGCAAAGACTGAGGATTAGTCAGGGCACTACTGGAGCCCTTAAAAAGAATATTGCAGAAAATGGTGGTGTCTTTATAGATTATGGAAGTCTTTTGGGATTAGAATCAGATGTGCACACACACACATGCATGATTTCTGCTGCATTGCTTACCTTCATGCTCCAGTTCCAGGCAGGGATGTGGGCCTGTTGCTGGGTCTGGAAATCCATTGCAGTTTATGATCTGCGAGTAATACCTGGCAGAGGCCTTGGGGTGCCGTGGCAAGCTGGGGTCCGTGAAATTCACGTGATAGAACCCAAACTTTTCATCAAAGCCCACTGCCCACTCAAAGTTGTCCATCAGCGTCCACGCGGTGTAGCCTCGTAAATCAACGCCGTCGAGCACCACAGCTGTTAGCAGGACCAGACAGAACAGGTTAGTTGTGCAGCTGGGTGACGGGAGACATCACCACTAGGCCAGCAGTGGCACAAAGATGCTCTGGGACACGACACAGGAGCAGGGTGCTGGGTGCAGTTGAGGTTAGTGCAACTTCAGCCTCATTGGTTTCACAGTCTCCCCATTCCCACCTCTCTCTCATATGTTGCCTTCGCTCAGTTGCTTTGAGCTAGTTCAGCTGCCAAGTTACAGCTACTTACAAGCACCCAGGGTAGCTCAGTCAGCCTGCCAGGACAGGAGACTGCTTTCCTATGCTCCAAAAAATCAAACTTTTATCCAATGAGCAAAGGTTTAGGAACAGAGAAGACAAGCCATCAACACGCAACCGCTATTCAAACAAATGCTTGTGGGGCCTTGTTGCTGAAAAGCAGTAAACAAACACTTCAGATCATCTGGCCAGCAGCTTCCAGTATGTCAGAGAACCAAACTGAAAAAGCCCTTCCCTGGGTCTTTTCCAGGGAGGAAAGAGCCTTGCTTGACCACTGCTGTAGCTGAAACCAGTTTGGTGTGTGTTTGTTTGCTGTTTTTTTTTTAAAAAGGTGCAGTTTTTGGACACAGCAGTATTCAAACTTAGAAGTCAAAATAGGTATTCACCAAGTAGTAGCACCTTCTCTAGCCAGATGGAGCTGTACAAGGAAACTGCAGTTCCCCTACGAAACCCAGGGTTTGTTCTTCCTTTAGCTCACCTTTCCGTGCCAAGTCGTGGCTCTCCACTGGCAGTTTCTGCTAAAACCAAAAACTCAGAAGTGGCTACAGAGTAAACCCATGTGAGCAGGTAACTTGCAAGGGATGGCAGTGGTCTTTCAGCTCTTCGCAACTTGCTCTAGACACATCGTTCTTATGGCAAGACACTGCTGCTCTCTAGAGATTTGGACGATCAGATTTAAATAATCATTCTTACCTTTCAGTGCTTCGTTAATGTAGCTCCGATAGTAGTGCGTTCGCCAAGTGTCGTTGAAGTCGAAGGCTCCCCTTTCCGAGACCCCGTTTTCAGTCACATAAATGGGAGGATTGTTGTACTCTTCCTTTATCCATCTCAGGATCTTTCGGAACCCAAAGGGTGTCACCTTTAGCCAGAAGGAACCAGAGTTCAGCCAGCTGCGGTCGGCTACTGAAGCTACACCCCTGCAGAGGAGGACACAGTGGTCAAGGGACCCGTCCCAAGTGCCTGCCCCTGTGCCAGGCATCTCGTTGCTGCAGGGCTGAGAAATACAGTGCTGAGCTCTGCAGAAAACTGAACCAAAGGCGATGATGTGGCAAGCTGGCGAGAACACAGCAGGCTGAGGTGGTGCTGGTGCTCACAAGCCTCTAGAAAACACTTCTCATACTTTGCTTTACAATTGTATTCTGCTTACATCAACTATGGCTGAGGATGTGACGTTAGCTCCAAATCTTTGTACTTTGACACCATTTCTACTATTTAACATATAACGCAGTGCTTGAGCACACGAAATTGCCATTTACACCTACGTACAGGAATGCAGGACTGAGCCCAGTGTCCTGTGGGCTGAACCACAGGGGCTGGGATGCAGCAGCAAAGGGGAGTTATAATATTTTCATATATTCTCTGTGGAAACATTTCAGAAAAACAGCCTGTGTTCTCCCCATGTGTGGTCCCACCATTACCTTAATTCTCATCAGAAAAACTAGTAAGCTCCTATCCTTTACCTTTTGAAGCTGGGAAACAAAATTGGTATCTAAATAAAAATCTTGACTCACGTATATGTAACCATGAAATGGTTTAGCTACTTTAGGCTTTGAACTTACATTTATCCAATGTGGTGAGGGAACTGACAACTGTTTAACAGCAAATGGAGCAGTGTCCATAAACCAGGATAATCTAGCAGTTCAAACTGCAGACTGGGGGCAGGAAACACAATAAATAGTGTTTACAGCTGATCCTAAACCATTGGGAGATTCACAAGTGCAGATTCCTTCCTTTTGTAGATCCTCTGATTTGCTTTGTTCTGTTTTAACCATTCAGGTTTAGTATCAGGTCTGTAAAAAAAAGGGCTGTTGCTGGATTTTTGTGAAAAAAACAGCACCACAGGTACAGTTAGGGGCTATTTTCCCTGGTATTGGTTATAACAGCTTAAAAATACCTGTCTCATGGGTTTATTTGCTCTCAGTTTACATTGCTCAGTTGGCCCAGGCTCCAGGTGAGCATATTTTACTTGACCAATACTTTACATTCATCTCTTACCTGTCAGAGTCGTATGACAGAACACCAGCAGCATAGTTCACATTGTATGTTAAAACCGTAGTATAATGATTTAGACCAAAATAGTCATATGTGCCTTTAATTCTTTGCTTTTCACTTTCAGTAAATTCTGGAAGTCTGCAATAGAAAACAGAGAAAAGCACAAACCCCTCAAAATGTAAGTAAGTCTGCTCAGGGTTTCCCCTTCTTCTGCTGCTACCCCTCCCCAGTCCTGTGGTATAAACTAAGCTTTTGCTAGAATCTGCAATTCATGCTGCCTGCTCTGATGTTCTCCAAGAGAGGAACAGACCTTTCACTGACCAGAAAAGAGACACCTGATGGCTAGAGATCCTGCTCACGGTTAAACAAGAAGTTTGACCATCACCATGCTTTGTAAGACAAGAAACAGTGTTTGCCCAGTCAGGAATGCATTGGGAGGAACCGGCCACAATCATTTGGGTTGTCCTGTGCTCACCACACCCCTAATGGAGACCCAGAGCTGCAGTGTTCATGATGGCCTGTCTCAGCCCACCACCCTGCAAGAGCATGGCTAGCTCTGACAGAGGGAAGCACGAAATGGTGCCTCTGAGCAGCCAGTGACATCCAGGGGGTCCTGTCCCTGCTCAAGGGAGCTGTCACCAGCCCCCTCAAAACACTGTTCTCCTGCTTGCACGCACTGAAGGTACCACCAGCCATCTGTGCTAAGACTTGCTTCACAGCAGGAGGGGAGCAGGCATCTGCTGCAAGAGGAGCTCCTCTCTGTGTGGCAGCAGTACTACTCGATAGGCAATGGCAAAGGCTAACACAGCATTGTCTCATAAACTCTGGCTTCTACATGGGAAACAATAAAAAACTTCTGAGCTTTGTCCCCAAGATCCACACTTTGAACACACCCCATGTGTAATGGGTACCAGCACCACAAGCACAAGGGGAGGTACCATGATCCTTCTGGAGGAACACAGGAAAACCCAGGAGAAACTGTGAACTAGGCTGTGTGTGTGGACTCCACCATTTAATCCCAAAGTGCTTGGTTCCCTTCAAAAGGGAAGAACATCCCCCTTTGGGATCTGCAGCCCTGCACAGACTAGACAGAGTAAGAAACAGAGTCAGGGACATCCAGGGTACCCTGGAACAAGGAGCGAGGTTTCAGCTCCCTTTCAGCAAGGAATTAGGTCCCCAGGCAACCCCTGCTGAAAATGCAGCCAGCGCTCCTGGCAATCTGGTGATGCTTGAGAGTCTGCAGTCTTAGACTGAGGGCAGGACTTCTCCCCCAGACTGAGATGCTTGGGCATAAAGCAACACACGTGACTGCGCTCTTATTAACGGCAGCGACCGCCAGAGAAGAAATAACGTCTCAAAAAAAGTGCCTAAGAATGCAAGTGGTTTAGGCACATCTAAAAGCATAACTCGAATCTTGACGAGACCTGTCTTTGCTGCAGGGCACACACCGACCCTTCCACCCTCTCCCTCATTTCAAAACAAGTGGTCTTTCGCATTTTTCAAGAGAGGGATGATCAGGAATAGCCCCAGGTCAAATATACCCCATGAAATTGCTATTAAAGTGAAGAGGGGGAAAAGTGCTTTCCTTATATGTGCCTAGACAGGGTGAGAAAAGGAAAAAAAACATTCATGATGGAGCACTTCTACTACAATAACGTCAAGAATAATTAATGGGAATGGAAAATAAGAAACATAATTCAGAGGGACCAATGAGTTGTCACTGCTCAAGTTCAGTACATAGTTTTAAGAAAAGTAAAACCACATTTACCATGTGTCTAGTGCAGTGCATTTACTATGTCACTCTGAGCTGCCGACTTACTACCCCAAAGATATGCTAAACTAGTAAATTTAGTTTGCAAGCGAGGTAAAGACAAGGAACACGCAGAATGTACGCTAGATTTTTTTTCTGTGAGGATACAGTAAGATTTTTTTACAGTAATATTGCAATAGAATCACTGAAATTTAGCACTTCTATCAGAAAAGCTGCTTTCAGCACAGCAGGTAAAACAAAAGCAGTGATGTGCCTGGGTGCTTACCGGGACTGGCTCAGGCCCTGAGCCAGACTGCGGTCCCGAATCCTCCTTTTCATCACTTCACTGTAATCACCGTTTTTGAAAATGGGATGAGCAAACCAACCTAGAAGAAACTAAGCCAGAAAATAAGGGAGAAGGATAAATTATGTATCAAAACAAGGAATTTAACCATTTCTCCTTCATGTGATGCTTTATAGGTAGTACCTGAATTTATAATGAACAGGCAATTGGAGATACCCAGGGATGCCCATATAATGGCAGAAAATTTAATAAACTTTTGTCACCGCAACCATATTTTGTCTCATTTCTGTTGCATACTTGGTCAGCCACCAGAAGAGGGGGATACATTTCCTTGCAGTGATGCGTCTGGCTCATCCTTTTCTTTCAGTGAGATGCTGACTTGGGTTCTGGGTATCATCTCCAGCACCCAGGGAGGGGGTGCCACCATGAACAAACCCAGGAGCAGCAGGGAGAGCTGTGACCGGGTGTCGCTGTACCTGCATGTATCGTCTGGAAGCATCAATGTCCTCCTGCTTGTGTGGGTTCCTTGGTTCGGCCCAGTCAGAGTTGATGGTGATAGAGATTAATCCTCCTTGTTTTGCCCGGTAGGTCTCATTGTAGAGGTGCCAGGCTTCTGCATGGGCCTTTATTAAGTTGTGCCCCACCACATAGGGGGCTCGCCCTGGCCGAACGGAGATGCCTGCAGGGACAGTGACAGCACAGGCAGCAGAACAGCATTTCCCAGCTTTCTCATCGGCTGCTTCCCAGGTTTACACAACACCCAGGACACCAGCACTGCCAGCTAGTAAATGAATAAACGTGCAGCACCTCGTGCCCTCAGGCCCAGCCCTGGGCTGAAATCCCCGCTTCAGCAGAGACAGATGAAGGTGCAGCTGCAGTGGGCAGGCAGGACCCTGCATCGCCCCTTCCTCCCCTGCTGCAGGACATGGGCTGGCTCAGCTCTCTGCCCTTGCAGGGCTGCCAGCCCCAGCAACAGGCTGCTGCTGCTGCCAGGATGGAGAGCAGAAGCTGTGTGCTCAGGCCAGCTCCCATCCCTCCCCTTCCCTTGCTTCTACCCTGCAGCTGAGCTTGGCCCTCGTCCAGCCCTAACCCTTCTCCACAGTCCCTGGAGCTGGTCTGGAAATGGGGTCTGCTCCAGACAGCAAGTGTAATCCAGAGGTTGCAGAGGAGGGGTGGATTAGAGGAGTGGAAGAAGGAAGATCGAGGGGATAGGCAAAGTGAAGGAAGGACCTGTTCACCCCATCATAGCAGTCCAAACCCCATTTATCCCCACCACACCGTCTTCCTTGCTCTAACTTTGCAAGCCCCTGGCATCTACTCTGCTGCAGCAAAGAAAGTTGTGCCTACAGTGCTGTGAAGGCTCTGAGGTTATGCCCAGCAGTCTTACCTGGAGCAGCTGTGCCAACGCCATAGCCAAGATATGCAGTGTTGTAGGGTTCATTGAGGGTTATCCAAAACTTCACTTTATCTCCCAGTCTCTGGAAAAGGAGCTCAGCATATTCCTTAAACCTCTGAACTATAGTATCATTCTCCCACCCACCGACGTTCTGCAGCGCCTGTGGGAGGTCCCAATGATAGAGAGTTACCTGTGGGGAAAGACAGCAAGAGAAAGGATTCAACCAGTCACTTTCAGAAATAAGGACAGTAACCTCAGCCTCATTTATGAACACAAATAAACTGTGCTTTGACCTGCAGCTACCTGTTCCTAACAGTGTTGAAGTTTGTAGCGATCACTTGTGCACTCAAATAAAATACCTTTTTGCCAGTGTTTCAGTTTCTTTAGGACATGGGGAAATGAACTCTAGGGACTGCCTGATGGTGAAGATGAAGCTTTTACCGAAAACCACCACAATCTTGTGATAGCAAGAACTCATCATTGAAGAACTGCTGTGCCTGCACTGACTCTCAGATGAAATACAGTCCAACAGAACCCCTGTTCGGGCTGGTACATCCATTGGACCAGTCTAGAGCAATGCCACGAAGGCACAGGTTTGCTCAGGCATGATTGAATGCTTGTGTAGATATTCCTGGATTGCCCCCTGCATGGTGTGCCTACACCTGTATGCAGCGGTTGGAGCAGCCATGTGCACTCCGACTGTGTACCAGCATGGTTTGGGGAGGACAGAGACAGCCAGGAGCGGGGAAGCAACAGGTAGTAACAGAAAAAAGCTACTTGTGTCGAAGTCTATGGTCAGATTCAGTGCTGAAAGAGCTGATTGGTGCAGTGGTGAGGTCACTGTGCATTATACGTGAAAAACCATGCTGATCAGTGGAGCTTCCTGACTCCTGGGAAAAGAATAGTGTTACACCCATCTCCAAGAAAGGCAAGAAGGAGGATCCTGGGAACTACAGGTTGGTCTCTGGAAAGATTGCTCTATAGGTTCTTATGGAATCCACTTCCAAGCACATAAGGGATGAGAAGGAATTGGAAACAGCCAACAATAAGGTTACTGTGACCTTTCTGGGTAGTAACTTCTAACATCTCACTATATTCCCAGTTCATTTGCTTATGCAAAAAACTGTTTCCTTGCAGAACACAATGAAAAACAAGTTGTGAAGGAGGGCGTGGATGGAAACACACACGTGCTCTGAGCATCAGACTTGGGTTCTGCTATTTTTTAGTTACCTGAAAGTTACTACTTTTAGTTACCTGAGGCATAATGTTAGCTGCCAGAAGAGCGTCGATAAGCCTTTCATAGTAGTTCAGGCCCATTTCATTGATGTATCTGGTGGTCCCATCTGGAAGAACGCGGGACCAGGAGATTGAAAACCGATAGTGAGACACCTTGAGGCTTTTCAGCATTTCCACATCCTCCTCAATCTTGTGGTAGCTGTCACAAGCTACATCTCCAGTGTTATCATTGCTGATTTTCAAGGGAGTGTGAGAAAATTGGTCCCAAATGCTAAGTCCTTTCCCATCTGCTCTCCATCCTCCCTCAATCTGTAATTGAAGAGGAGAGGGGGAAATTGTTAGTAAACCCCAAATTTAGGTCTTGGCCTAGCAAAGAATTCAGCCTGTTAGTCTTTGTGGCACCACACAATATTTTGACTTACCAGCTTAAGACTAGAAATAGCAATGTTTTTGCCGTACCAAACTAGTAAGACCTCTTGGTCCTCAAGGCAAGCAAAGTACAATCTCACAGAACAGGCATTGTTTCAGTTCACCTGATGCTCCGTGTTGGCTGGCTCTTGTGAATCCCATGCTGCTGTCTCAGTTCTTGTGGTATAACCATGCCCTTAATTATCTCCTAGTTCCTCCCTTTTACAGCAGTTGTTACACTAACGTTCAATTACGGTAAAACCTAATGTTACAAAATCTGTAGGTTTCTCATCCAAAATGAATTAACTGTCTGCAGATACTTTTAAGAGTTCATCTCACTTTCCTAACCTGATATGCTGCAGTTGCTACACTCCACCAAAAGTTCTTTGGAAATTCTCCATATAAAAATTCATCTTCTTTTGGCAATGGGATACCATTATTGCGGATGATTTCTGCATAGTACACAGCAGAGCGCTTTGGAGTTCTTGGCCTGTTGGGATTGTCAAAATCAACCTGGTGCAATCCGAATCTTGGATCATAACCATTCAGCCATTCAAAGTTATCCATAAAAGACCAAGCGTTGTATCCTCGCAGATTAACACCATCCAACTTGTAAGCTGAAAGACCAGAAACAAATGGAAGAGCACCAGTGGTATAAACACACGTTAAATGAACCACAAGGAATTCACATGCAACGACATACACGCTTCTAGCTTCATAAAGTTGGCACTGGTCAACTAAGATCGCTAAGAGACTCTTCATAGTTGGAGGACAGGAAGTACAAACGGCCATGCAAAGGAGATCATAAAAAGAAACACTATGTTTATATTGTGTTCAGAATATTTAAAGACCAATATCAATCACTTTTAAAAACTGCTCTTCAGAAGAATAAAGTAACCAGAAATCTAGAGAGGAGACACAAAACACCAAGAGAACAAAAGCAAACACTGGTACCTTTTAAAGCTTCATCAATGTATGTTTTATAGTAAAATATCCTGCTATTGTCATCAACATCCGATTTGGTCTTTATCCCCACCCCATTCTCAATTATGTATATTGGGGGATTTCCGTATTCTTCTTTGATCCAGTTCAGTAGCCTCCTCAGCCCCCAGGCCGCAGCCCGGTGGCCAGTAATGGCTGAGGAAGGCAAGGAGCTGTCAACCTTTGTTATAACTTCCTGGTCATACTCATAAGAGAAGGGCCTCAACCGGGTCGTTGCATGGGTTACAATTTTGGAGGTGTAGGTGTTGAAGCAGAAGACATCTGCGGTGCCCCTGATGTAGTCACGCTCCTCTGCTGTGAAAACTGGTAGGCGAGATGATGGCAGGTTCTGGAGCTCGCTCCTGTTCCCAACTTTCCACTTCATGACCTCGGGGTAGTCTCCATTTTTGAAAATGGGGTGTGTAAACCACCCCACCAAAAACTGCAGGTACCTGTCTGCAGCTTCTATGTCCCTGGGGTCGCTTGGTGTCTTCGGCTCAACCCAGTCAATGTTGGGACACAGAGCAATGACCCCTCCCTGACTCGCTCTGTATTTGTCATCGTAGGTGTGGTAGACCCTGGCGTGAGCTTTCAGTAAGATATGAGCAACCCTGTAGGGAGCGCTGCCAGGGTCATTGACATTGGGTGGTAATGCCCCGGTGCCATAGCCAACCCAGGCAATGACTTGGGGTTCATTGAATGTAATCCAGAACTTCACCCTGTCCCCAAAGGTCTGGAAACAGAAGTCCGCAAAGCTATCAAAAATGTCAATCAGCGCACTGCTCTCCCAGCCACCAATGTCCTGGAGAGCTTGTGGCAGGTCCCAGTGGTAGAGAGTGACGATGGGAGTGATGTTGTTTGCAATCAGTCCATCAATGAGACGGTTATAGTAGTCAACTCCATGGCTGTTTATTAAGTTGTTCCTTCCACTGGGGAAAATTCGAGACCAGGACAGGGAGAAATGATAGTTCTTTACCCCTAAGGCTCTCAGCAGGTAAATATCTTCCTCCACCTTGTTGTAGCTATCACAAGCTATATCTCCGTTATCGTTATTCTTTATATTCCCTGGGACATGGGTGAAGTTATCCCAAATGCTGGGTCCTTTGCCATCAGCATCCCAACCTCCCTCTACCTGGTAGGCAGAAGAAGACACACCCCATGTAAAGTCCTCTGGGAATGTCCCATAAAAGTACGTGTCCCTTTCAAAGTCTGTTTGAGATGAAAACTTCTGCCAGACAACCTTTGCCTTGGAGGGAACTTCTGATGCTGGTAAATTCGGCAACTTTGATGGCACGGGTGGGTCAAATGCCACTGGTGTAGAAAATCTGTCCAAGGCTTTGGATGGGAAACCATTTTTTTCAATAACACTGGAATAGAAATAAGCAGATGCCTTGGGAGTCCTTGGTCTGTTGCTATCTTCAAAATTCACATGATGCAGCCCAAATTTTAGGCTGTACCCCACTGGGCCTTCGAAGCCATCAACCAGGGATCGAGCAATATATGACCGAACATCAACTGCATCTAGCTTTACCGCTGTCACAGAAACAGTACAAGATATTGTTATTAATTTGAACATTTTCTGAACACAGCACAGCACAACATAAGCACCAGAACTGAGGGTAACAGTGTGATAAGCCAAACATCTACAAATAGTCTTTTAGGCAAAAAAAAAAACCCCAAACAATTAAGAGTATCTGGCAAGAAAAGCAGTCAGCACTGTAATAGGAACTGGTCAAACGCTTAGTGATAAAAATGCATGAGAAAAGAAACATTAGTCAAGAGCTATTTCAGTACAGGAGACTTGTGCCACTGGTATCCCTTTCCCTGTGTTCTTGTTTTCAAGCACAATTCATCAATTTAGGTGTATGGTGCACTTTTAGATTTAACACTATAGCTAAACTGAAACATTACGTGTATTTAGTGCTTGCCTATCTTCCCTGACCACAGGAGAGCTGCTTTTAGCAGAACAGCGTATCCAATACCAGCAGAGGCAAGTCCAGCATCCTTCCTCACATTGCCTACAAAAAAAGCACTAAATCTCTAATTCCAGAAAAGTTCACTTCCCATATACAGTCCATCTTTTTTACTTCTGCAGAGGCATAACAGCAAAGCTAAATTGTGTTTTCTGTAGCTATTTTAACACTTCCATCAGTATGTTGAGAACTAGGTCAAGAAGACCAAATGCTGTACGCTGATCACCAACCTGTTTGATACAGCATATTTAGTAAAGTTTTCCTGACAGTATTGATTTGTGTATCTCAAAAGACTATATCAGTCAAATCCCTATTTGAAACACCCAATCTCTATACCTGTCCAGAACTTCAGTCACTAATATTATTTTTATATCAATTATACACAGTTTGCAAAGATACAAGCATACCTTGAACCTTGCTCAAAACAATTGAGATATAGATATACATATTTCCCTAAAAAATCTAACCTGAAATGGTAGAGGATGCTCCCAGCTGGATCTGCTTGATCAGTAAAGACAGCTCAGACCTGAGCTATGAGATCACTATAGGCAAGAGCCTGCCTGCAGGCAAATCATCTTCAGGGCAGCTGAAGTGTATAAACACTGTTCTCACAGAGGGACTGATGTTAGGGTCCAGGCTACATTAATCCATATATATGAAAAACCTATTCCCATATCTAAATAGAATGGAGAGTTCCATATCTGGACACCAGATAGGCTGAAGTATATGAAGCCACACTACATACACCATAGGCAGCTGACCTCGTATCACTATGCAAGTGGTGATGTTTTAAAATTAACCACCATGGAAGGGATAGACTAATTAGTTACTATTATTAAAAAAAAAAATTACATTTCTCCATACCTTTTAGAGCCTCATTGATGTACCGCTGCAAATAACCCACTCGCAGAGTGTCATTAATAAGATCCCCTGCATCTTCTGTCGGCATACCATTTCCTGCTATGTAAATTGGGATCTTTGTCCCTGTGTATTCATGGGACACAAACTTCAGCAGCCTTCTTAATCCCCAAGGGACCACATGGATCCAAGAAGAGGCAGCCTGTGGCCAAGAAGGATCTACGTGCAAGGAGAAGTTCCCGATGCTCTCGTAGCCTGGTGTGCAGGTCCCGTTAGTCACGGCACTGACCAGGCGAGAAGTGTAATGGGAAAGACCAAAAAAATCTGCAGTCCCTTTCACCCAGGACTTCTCCTCCTCTGTAAACAGAGGCAGCTGTGCAACTGTTGTGGAGCACTGCTGGTTTACTTCCTGGATCTGAGCCTTCAGGATATCTGGGTAATCACCATTAACAAATATAGGGTGAGCAAACCAGCCAAGCATGAACTGCAGGTACCTCTCAGATGCCCTCACGTCCTCAGAGCTGGTTGGAGTCTTGGGTTCAGCCCAATCTGAGTTCAGCACCAGTCCCACCTTTCCCAGTTGCTGAGAACGGTATTTGTCATTATACAGGTGCCAGACCTTGGCATGAGCCTTGAGAATTGTGTGAGCAACCTGGGGGCAGAAAGCAGAGGAATATGTGTCACACTACTTTGCACAGAACTCTTAAGCATTGAGATTATTGCCATGTGAGAATGTCGTCTCCATCCAAAGAAATCTTGACAAAAAAATAATCATAGCCAAAGAATGCAGCAGATTTGGGAATAAGCAGAAGAATCTGGCCACCCATCAACACCAGCTTTCAGAATAGAAAAATACAATAAAAACATCTAGCATCCATTAAGTAACCCCTTTTTTGCAAGTATCATAAACCCAACAAGGAAATAGTTGTCTCAGAGGCCACATTAGGCTTGAACATAGTTGAAATACAGAACCATCAGAGGAAAACAACACAACAATGGCAGCTGCAGGATCCTAGATATTTCTGTGTCCCTACCTTGTAAGACGCTACTCCTGGGTCAGCGATTCCTGGAGGATGCTCTCCGGTGCCGTAGCCAGCGTAGCTGATAACCCAAGGCTCATGGAAAGTAATCCAGAACTTGACCCGATCTCCAAAACTGGAAAAGCAGAAGTCTGCATAGTTTACAAAAGCATCTATGATACTGTCATTCTGCCAGCCACCAAGAACCTGAAGAGCTTGTGGGAGGTCCCAGTGGAACAGAGTCACCATGGGCTCAATGTTAGAGTCTAGCAACCGGTTAATTAATTGGTTGTAATAATCAACACCCTTGGAGTTGATGGTCTTGTTGGTGCCAGCAGGGAAAATTCTAGGCCAGGATACAGAAAATTTGTACAGTTGGGGATGAAGGCCCCTAAGTAGGTAAACGTCATAGTTGGTTTTATAGTAGCTGTCACATGCGATGTCCGTTGTTTGGTTCATGTAGGCATGACCTGCGTGACCAAACTGATCCCAGATGCTCTCTCCTTTCCCATCCTCTGCCCAAGCTCCTTCAACATTAAAGGCACCTGTGGATGTGCCCCAGAGGAAACCACCTGGGAAAACATCTTGCAGAAAAGAATCCCTCTCCAATTCAGACTGTTCAGCAAACATTTCCCAAACTGTTTGATAGGAGGAGCGAGGGGCAAGAACAGCATCTGGATTCTCCTGTAGAGTATTTGTTTTGCTGGAAATAGAATAAAAAGATGTTAAAATCTCTAAGGTGGATGCCAGTGCCACAGAACTTGCAAACATGGAGGATGAAAGCCCACATAAGCCCCTGAGGGTATATTTCCTTTGTCATCTGATCAATCCAACCTGCTGCTGTCCAGCTAGAAGATGAAGGTGGAGTGCAATGAGCTAACTGCAGAGCTGCTCAGGTGCTACACATCTAATGCATTTCTTTGCAGGTAGATTTTCATAACTCATTACAGCTAGGTCAAAGGTGCAAACAAAGTCCTTGCAGTGTGTAGCAATTTCACATGCTACAACTGCTCTCATGAGTTTCCATGGGACAAGCTAAAACTAATCAATCCTGCTTCTGTAATCCTTCGCATCTCCCCGTACAATGACATCTCCTACATTTCTGTAGGCCCAATTGGCTTCTCCCCTAGGAAAGCCTCTATTGTATTTATTTATTTATTTATTTTTAACTATTTTGCTTTTGAAAAGAGCAGAAGGCTTGGAAAATGTACTTGTTACTCTTGGCTTGAAGGTGCAATTTGGGTAATCAAGGATGAGAGAGTGGAAGCGGATTACATTGCCTGTAATAGCAGGATAGAGGATTGCCTGTGATAGCAAGAGACTGGGCTCAGCAGAAAGGCATTCCTCTCCAGTCTTTTCAGCAGCTAACAGCAGACTTTACCACTAAAAGTGTCTTGTGTCTGCCTGCACATAGATTTCTAGAGGACACCATTTTATTATGGTATCTGATTTAAGGGACAAAAACTGTACCTTAAAACATGAGAAGATGAGAAGTCCAAGAACTCATTAACATCATACCCAATCGTATGTGTCTCTTCTTTATTAATAGCTGAAAACAAATAAATGGTAAGTGATAGTCACAACTTAGATGCCATGGACTGCATGACACCACTTATACATACAATTACAACTGTAAACCTAACACTGCTAAGTCCACCACTAAACCATGTCCCAAGTGCCTCATCTTTTAAATACCTCCAGGGATGGTGACTCAACCACTTCCCTGGGCAGCCTGTTCCAATGCTTAATAACCCTTTCAGTGAAGAAATTTTTTCCTAATATCCAATCTAAACCTCCCCTGGCACAACTTGAGGCTGATGAAAATGATGAAAAGCTTTGGGGAAGATTTCCTGCTTCCCCTCCCTCGACACCCACCCTTAATTTTCCAAGGCGGCTACAAAAGAAATGATAAAGTTATTTCATCTAATAGCAGCAGTTTGGACTGGACAATTTTGAATTTCCTCTATAATTTGCCATGCAGATCTTAGCTAAAAAACTCTCCTCCTTCTTGAAATATGTCACTCACCTGTGACAATGGCAGCTACTGGTATGAAAGGATTCTCTTCCATGGAACCACAATCAAGGAACTTCAGACTAAAAACCAAGATATCTATGTCCTTCCAGACATTCTGCAAAACCAGAAGTCAGAGACTTGTATGAAAAGAAGCATCAGCCAGCTACTAAAACCATGCTCTTGGCATTTGCTGCTTTTAACACAGAATAGGAAACACCTAGAAGACTGAGAACTGGTGATAAAGTTCTTCAAAGTTAAATGCATAAATCAACAGAATAAGCATTAAATACCACTCACTATTTTCCTCTGATCCAAAAAAAAGCCCAATGCAAATCAAAGCATAAACCCCAGAAACCTTCAGTGCAGTGTTTCACCTGTCATTGAAAAGGCACAAGGAACTATGTCCTTTTCTGAAAGCTTACTTGGTAAGAATCTGTTGCCATAAATGGCCCACTCCAGATTTTTAGAGTAACTGCAGCATGCTGGGACCCTAAAGGGAATGAATCACGTGGGTAGCTCCTTATTCTGCTACTCAGTTGCTGGATGACTCTCGTCTTATGGATTTTAAGAACGCAGTTCGCTACCAGAGGTTTAATAGCAGGTACTAGCCTACAGCATGACTGACATTGTTGCTGCCATATGATCTAATCCTTTCACAAACTCAGCCTTATTAACATTTCCAGCACTGCCTCTACTGATGAGGAGCTGTGAAGTTTAGTAGTATAGTTGCAGAACCCATACTAGAATAAAATAGTGTCTTTCAGTGTATAGGTATTAGCCTAACACCTTATCAAACATTTAGGATGTGAAAAAGAAGGTTTTTCAGTCCTGGACAAAAGAATTCTGCCATTCTGGTCGTTAATGCATCAATAACAAGCACTGACAAAGAAGATCCTTTCCACTACTTTCAAACACCTGTTTTTAAGTCAGAGTAACAACAGAGAAGTAAGTGAGCACTATGCAGCTGTTTCCTAGTGTAGCTGTTGTCTGAGCTCTCACAGCAAATCAGAACTGTTTAGACATGGGTCAAGAAACATGAAATTCCCCTTCTATTTATGGTCTGTTGTCTGCTGCTATAATTTTAACACCGTGCATAATGTTACCTGGAATTCATTCAATTTCTTGTAGAAATCTGTTTCATTTCCACAACAGTACTGAAGGCTGAGAGACAGAAAGTCTACTGAATCCTGGAAATAAGAAAAGGAAAAGAATCATCCTGCAGCAAAATGTATTTTTTGCAGGTATTACATTAAAAATACATAAAATTGTGAAATGTTTGATAAAGATACATTGCTGGAGTAAGAAGCCATACAGCTATATGGGAGCTCCGGACAATATAATAAGTACAAACTGGATACTGTATGGGAAGATGCATTTTTTATCTCTTCTTCTAAACAAAGTAAAAATTAAACAGCTAAATGAAATTCTAGGAGTATATTATGAATTTAATATTAATTATTTACAGTTGATTTTTTAGTTAGTAAGACTGTCTATGATTAATCAGACAGAGAAACCTTTGCAACGATGTGGTTCAGGTAGGCCTTATCAATTATCTTTCGGGGAAAGTCCACTTCAGAAACCTTTAATCATTCCAAACTACAAGCGTAGTTTGTTTCCCACTAGAAGTCATCAAGTTCAGGGGAATAGATAGTATTCTTTTATTAAACCAGCTGATGAAGCTGGAAAAGAACTGATAAGCTTTCAGTTTATTTTTCAGTCCAAGGTTTTCTTCTAGTTTAGACAGCTCATCTAATACAACATCCTCCCTCTCCCCACAAACCGCGCCTTGCTTATATCCTTGAAATGTCATGCCTACAACCCTATTACTAAATTTTGAAGGATTGTGAATACAAGCAAAAAACCTGCACTGTCATTTGTTCACCGTATCCTACATCAACATCCTCCAGACGAAGACAACGACTAACAGAGAGTTTGGTCTTCACAGAAAGGATGTCATCATCTTTGTGGAGATTATGTTCTCCTCACGTTGTGCCATCCTCGTGCAACTTGATCACTTTTAGCACAGCTCAGTCTGTGTTTTAACATAATAAGCAGATTTTTTAAATAGCAGTTATTTGAAATAAAGTATCTATTTCTCTGGTGGTGCATTAAGTAGACTTGCAAAGAAAATGACAATGGGTACACTTTTTGCGGACACCTTGTCATTTAAGCATGTATATTGCTAAAATTGCCAATTATGAGAGCGAATCTGTCTCTATATATCTTAATCAGCGCTTACTAGCCAAGAAAGGATGCTGAAGTCATTTTTAAAACCAGCAAGTTTCACATGATCAGACCAATCAAATAAGTAAAATTTACCAAATTGGTCAATTGGTCAACTTGCTAAAGTTGTATTTAACTTGCAACAAGTCACTTGATCCCATACATAAAAATCAAGTTAAATCAAATCAGATTTATATAATTTGGGAAATAATTTCTATTTAGGTGTTACCTGAAGAGAAACTGAAAGCAATTCTGACGAAGTGCTATCCAAGACATGACCCATTCCTAAAGCAATGGACAGCTTTCCACCTTGAAAAAAAAAAAAGAGGCAATCTATTGGTAGTATGTTAAGGACAAATATCAAATTTCAGTTCACTGCATTTATTTTAAAATCAGTTGGAAATTTTTGAAGATGTGGAACATCAAGCAGTGTCCTAGGTAGCTGATTTCAGAATATCCACTATGATTTCAACGGACAGTTGAAGAAGGTAGAAATTCAAAGGCAGAGTTCAAGGAGTCTTTGTCAATAAATCTATTCACGGTTGCTCATTAACATCTTAGCATTGTTGCTTGCAGGAAGGTGGATCTGAATACAGCTGTCCAGCGGGTGCCCTTCTACTCCATGCATAATTATAAGTAATACTTTTAATTTTCATGCCTTTGTGGTGGTTCTACAGTGGTTATTTTTTAAAATCCATTCTGTGCTGCATGCTGCTGAGATGCTAGGATGCCATAAACTTGTGGGGGCAGGTGATGTGGGAGGGAAGCTGGGCAACATCTAAGGGCTATCACCAGGTAGTGTGAACTGTACTGCAAAGTATTCCTGACAAATGCAAGAATTCAAAATAAATAAATTAATTAAAAATTTGAAAAAAATGCTGACTCGGCCAGCTGTACTGGTTGTCTGCCTGGGACAGAAAAACTTCAAGCCCAAAGAAAGCAGACCCAAGAGGACAGCTGCTTAGAAAATCCCAGGTACCCATCACAGAAGAGGTGAAATTCTCTTGCTCTGTGTAACACAGGCAGAGTTAAGATTTAATTACTTTAAAACCCCAGTGTCTGCAATGAGGAAAGTCAAACAAAGGACATTGCAGCCTCCCTTGCACTATTATTATCTCACAGGAGACTTCTTGTGCCTTGTTTCTTCATGGTTTGAGGTATATTTCAGGAATCTTTTAGTCTTTCCTCTGTGGGTCAGGAAGAGGTACGCAAAAATACATTATTATCTACAGAATAGCTTGATTATTACGACTTTGTCATTGTATGCAGAAAAAACAGAATAAGACTGGATTTGAGTAATTTTAAAGTAATCTGTAACTGATAGAGATAATTAATTTTCATTTTACACTAAAAAGTAAATATTTTGTTTCACTGACTGATGGCATGGTCTTCCTCTGTCAGCTGAAATGGTAGCAATTGCAATCCCAGTTTTCAATGACATTGAAATAAGTAATAAGGCTTTAAAAATTAGATGACTGGGCAGGAATCAAAGATTCTTCCTAAGTCTCAGTCCCACTTTTACTATACAACACATGGAAGGTTTGGTAGATGAACAGTATGAGACTACAGTTCGTCAGGGGCATCTACTGGTCTTTAAATTAAGAGCACATGGACAATAGCCCTTAGAGAAAAAGCATATAGAAGTATTATAATGTTTGGTTTTGAAGTACTAGTTTCTGCCCCTCAAATTAACTGGAGGCTATTTAATACTTTCCTGATGCTTAAAAGATTAAATATAAGTATGCACACATATATATTATCTCCAAACATTTAGGCTATCATTTCAAGTAAAGTGCAATTACCAGTAAACTATAAAAAAATTACCAAATAAGGGATTTGAAGGAACCTATTACTTAAGGATTTCTATGAAATTCTGAGAGCGCTGATAGCATATTCACACAGAGGTTGCATGTAGCAGTTGCCATTTAATCCCATCACAAAATATTTGTGAAAAAGTTATATTAAAAAATCCCTCTCCCATTCTCCTTACCCGTCGGTGAGTATTTCTCGTGGTAGACGGTGTAAGCTCTTTCATGAGCGCCAGCTAGGGCCTGGGCTCGGTCCTGGGGGTCATCGTAAGGCAGGCTTTCAAGGACCTCCGGCAGGTCGCTGAAGGTGAGCCACACATCCACCAGGTCCCCAAAAGCACAGAAGCTGAACTCTGCATATTCCACAAAAAGGTCAGCAAAAGCGTTGGTGTTCCTACCTGCGGCCTGCGTGGCCACAAGGCCAGGGACACGCTGGTGATGCAGAACTACCACTGGCCTGAGGTCTGCAGCAACCAGGGTCTTGAGCAGCTCCTGGTAGCACTGCACTCGCACTTCATCTGCCTTCCTGGCATCCCCTGTTGGAAGAATGCGTGCCCATGGCAGGAAGACTTTGTAATGTGTCACTCCGATCTCACGAAGGTGGGAGAAGTACTGGGGCAGCTCAGGAGCCACAAGATCTTGTTGGCACAAGTAATCATGGGCTTCAGCCACGGCAGGGCCCTCATCTTCCTTGGGCAGGACTTGGTTCTGCAGATGTAATCTATTTACTAACTCACTGGGTAGAGGTCCAGCAATGGCAATAAAATTCTGGGCAAATTCCCCATCTCTCCCAAGGCTGGGAGAGACTAACAGAAAGAAGATGACTGTCTTACAAATCAGCTCCATTCCTGGACCTGCTTCAGAAACTGTTATTCCACACTACTTATATCACAGGAGAAGTAATATTTAACTGAAATTATCTATTACACAGATAAATGTTCCCAGAACTAGCTGGCACTAGAATGATAACAAATCAGGACTTTCCATCAATAGACAAATGAACAAATGGATGAATACAAAAAACACTGTCAAACAATTAGTTGGAAAAAGATCACGTGGAAACATTTTCTGACATGCTCAGGTTCCCCTTTATGCTTGAACATCAATTGACCTTTGATGATACTGCCCCTGTTTCAGAGGACGATAAAATAAATAGACAATGCTTTTCATCTCCTTTTGGCCTTTTTTTAGTTTAAGAGGAATCCCAGCACAGCTCTGAATGTGGAAAATAACACGAGCAGTTATCTGCATTGCTGGGGCTGGGTGACACCATGGCTCAGGGTGTGCAAGACAACAAGAGGCACATTTGGGCTCGAATTCTTGGGTGCATAAAGGAACTCTGAGATGTGGCATCTTACTCACTTGGAAAAGTGGATGTTATGTGAATTCAGGCAGCAGCAACAATGTGTGTCCTCATGCCCAATAACATCAAGGAATTTGAGTATCATTTTATTGCTTTCCAAAGTACTCCTTCCTTCAGCCTTGAAAACACATGCTCTCTCAGCAGGGTGGACACATACTGATCATCTACTTGAACTGCTGCAGGGAAGAGATAGCTCAACTTTTCTACATTCAAATAGAGCAAAACTGAAGAGCTGAGAACATCCACTGCCTAAATACAGAACATGTTTAAATCAACTACACACAAAATTCTATATAACTATATTGAAAAGTCAGTTCCATCTCTGAGTTTATTTCCTTGAATAACCAGTTTTTTGTCTAAAGCATACCTGGAATCATCTGGCAACTCATTGCTCTATCAAGCAGCATTATCTTTAAGTTACAGTAGAAAACGTCTCTCAACATTTGCTGTTACTCAAACAGCCAACCTTATAGCTTATACAGGGATTGTAATTTGTATACTTTGACCCTGTTTTTGATTCTCAGGTGACTGAGGCTTTTCTTTTTTCAAGGCTTTTTTTTAGGAAGCCTTGAAAAACTTGCTGAAACATTGTGCTTCCTGTTCTGAACTACTCTTTTTCTTTTTTTCCCCTCCTTGATGTTTGAATAACAAGTTTGACCAGGAACTTTACAGCACCACCTGCTGCTTACTTTTCAGTAGAGCAGTGTAAACTCAAAGAAAACACCCCTCCTAACCTATGAAGCATACGGAACTGGGGAAAGAAAAGCAGAAAAAATACTTTCTCCCATGTGAAGAATATTTATTATAAAACAAAGACTAGGGGCACAGGGGAACACCTAATGAAATACAAACATCCTCCTATCCTTATTTTGAAAAGCAAATGAACAATATAGAATAACATGAAACTGTTGTTGCAGGTGGGTGGCAATTTTTAATGAAATGTAGCATGTGCCAAGATGCAGTTTATGAAAGAAATTAGTGGAGAGAAGTTAGTGCAGTTAGAGTGAGTGGGTTACTGCCCAGTGACGTGGTAGTATTGTTGGTGACAAATATTTATGATTCCTTCCATTCCTTAAATATAACTGTTATCTTTAATGATATGCTTAGTTAGACCAAGGCATATCTTGACAAAGTTGGAAGAGACTAACAGGAAAAAGATGACTGTCTTACAAACCAGCTCAATTTCTGAACCTGCTTCAGAAAGTTATTTCACACTATTTCTACTTAAAATATAGAGATTTGGTATCTTTCATGCTATTACAAATGTTTCTTAAGTGCTGGTATCAGGTTGACAAGACAAATATTCAGGTATTTTTAATTCTTAATGGATTATTTAATAATCCCATAGCATAGAGCAAATAATTGAGAACAGGAGAAATTTAAGTAAAATTTTCTTATAGAAAAATCTACAAACAAGTTTACAAATATAGTCTTAAAAATCCCTCACAAATGATGGCAGTTTTCAATTCACTTACAAGTCAAGACATTCATCAAGATGGGGGTTTCTGACCTCCTGACTTAAAACCTTGCTTTGGGCTTGGCTATTTTCAATTTTCTATTTTACATATGCAACAGGAGCATACACATCTTTAGTCCATCTAAAAAGAAAGAGAAGCAATCAGAGTTTCTCATTATCCATTACCGGAAGTTAAAAAACTTTTTAAAAAACAGCATCTGTCATCCAAGAAATTTAATCTCTCTTAAGACATTAAACATTTAGATCACTATTTTTTCAGCCTCAAAGCACAGGCATAGAAAATAGCAATCCCACATATGAGTGACAACAAATCCACCCCCAGACATCTCCAGACATTTAATGATCTTTTATTTATGTTAATAAGAAAAATAGTAAAAACCTATAGCATAAAAAGTCTACTAAATACAACAGAAGAACAATGCAAAATTCCTCTCCTTTAAAATATAAGCAACTACATAGCTTGATGCTGAAAAGAGCTATTGAATGATTCTCCTGTGCATCTGGATGATGGCATCGAAACCCAGAATTAATAACGAAACTAATATATCAGTGTGTCATTTCTTTAAAACCTTTCCAGGTATGCTCAGTGTAAATGAGCAATCGTATATTACTAACCGCACACTGGCGCATTCCACAGCAAAGCATTCACAGGAATTTAAGATGTTAGCTATGCAGCAGCCCTTGCAAGAAAGGAATGCATTTTCCAACATGTAACTAGTCAACTCTACAATCCAGTTCTCAGCCCTTAGTCTTCCAGCAGATAGTTCGGGTTGACAACCAGGTATGGGTCTTCATCAAAAGTCTCCTCTTCTCTGGATCCTCTCAGTCCTGACTGGGACAGTTCTATCAGAATGTGGTCCTGCAACAGACAAAAATTTGTATTCAAACAAGAACAGAAAGGTTTGTTTGTACTTTTCAGAAGGCATCTCCTTTTTACACTGGTAGCACCTCTTACTGATGAACTATTTAACCCTTTTAATTGTGAACTCCCTCTTTAACAGGTTCCTAATCTTAACAATTCCGTTCAGCAGAAATCTCTTCTATGTTGTATGCCTTCTGGGAACACTTCAATCTACTGGGTTTCTACCTTTAAAAATGAGAAGTATTTTATATTTTCATACTTTTTCCTCCAAACTGCCCTAGTGCCCCCATGACTTAAAGCTATCCATTGAATAAAGCGTTGTTTGTATTTCTGTACCCTAATGTATAACTAACACTACAGAAATACAGAAAAATATCACTTATGCATCTGTAGGGACATAATATGGTGCTCTAACATCTCTATTTTATTTCAGTGTTTTCTCTATAATTATTTTTAACAGGTATTAAACAAAGAAGGCGTTTATACTGCATCAGTCAATAACACAGAAGCACAAAACATATTTCTCAAATTAGGAATGTATTCTATGAAAAATGAATCATTGCACTATAGAAGTTAAAAACCCTTTTTTACTATCCACACATCTCTATACATACATAATGCGTAAGTCGGTGAATGACTCTCTCTATGATCTTCTTTTTATTTATTAGTTCTTCTTCAGATTCTATTTCCGATTCAATTTCCTTTAGATACCAATTAATAAGTTCACTCTTCTTTAATGATGAATCGTCCTCTTCTGCGAATAAAATAATTTGCATAAACCCAGCAGCAGTAAGATACCATTCAAGCCGTAAGAGAAAAGGATTTATATGTTAACATTTATGATGCTGAAGACAGAAACTTGCTTTTTAAGATGTTTTAAGAAACATCAGACTTTCTTCTCTTTCTTAAATCATCATGTTTTGTACAGGACGCTGTTGTATCATGGTTTAATTGGAGATATTTAGATTGAGAATTGAAGCTCTGAGTTCTACGCATCCAAGTGGCTTACAAATTAAATGAGCAGCCTAGCAATCACATTAGCCTTCAGCTTCAAGAGAAAGCAGTCGTAAGGACTTGTACAACTTTTCTCTAAGTAGGCAAAAGAAAATCACTGTCACACAAAGCCAAAGAAGCCATCCTTCTACATGTACTCAGCATTTTGAACAGATATCGTATTCTCCACACCCTTGCAAAAGCTTTGTGGCATTGGCATATGCTATGAGACAACTGCTGCATTTCATTACAGGAGCAGCCTCATTGCAACTGCAATATTTCATCTCCCCAAGAAATGATGCAGACATTTGGCACATACTGGTTAAGTACATACTTTAGGCTGTGGTTGCTGGCATACATTAAAGCCCTTGCTACAGCTTTCACTGCTGCTGACTCTTCTAGCTAGGTTAAACCAGCATATGCTGCAAATCCTTTCTGGATCTGCTCTGTTGACATGCTCCTCGACTTACTGGGTTTTGACAAATGACTAAGATACCAGAGCTACAAAGTCCAAGAAGTCGTATTTGTGTCATCAGGTGTAGTATAGCCACGCGTGTACAGGTTCACACCTGACCTAACAAGTTTAGTGTCTCAGCAGGAGTGAAAATTCCAAGTGCAACAGCACAAGATGTACGAAGAGTTGCTCCCTGAACTCAGGGCCTGCTGTCTTTGTAATAAATGAATTCTCACCTTCCTCTGCTTTCCTGAGGTGCAGCACCAGGAGATTAGAAATTCGCCGATACTCAGAGAAGCCCAGTCTAAGAGAAGCTTTGGGTGCGGCATCCTTGTTCATGTCCTCAGAATGGCCACTGATCCCATTCACAAGGCCATTGACCCCAGCGGGAGCTTCTGCCTCACCTGTTTGGACACATGCCAAGGTTTAAATCTGTAACATCTTTTAATTGTTTAATACCCTGAGCAACTGAAAAGTGTTGCATTGACCAAACAGGTGAGTGGACCCACAAGGAGGCTGAAGAAGTAAGAGTTAAGAACAGGAGTCAAGATTCTTAGACCTTATTAGATGAGAAACAGATGAGAAACTGAAGAGAGGCATATACTCAAACAAAGTAAGCTGTAAAGGCTGGAAGTACTTTCCCCTTTGAAAAAATTCTCTACAAGTAATTTACCATTGACTCCATCTTGGTCTTCTTGGTCCTCCATTTGCTGTTCATCATCTTGGTCTAAATTGATGTCAGGAGTCTCAACTCTAATGATGGACTTATTTAAAAGCCTGAAAGCTTCCTTCACATGTTTCGGGTGAACCTGGGGAAGATTTGAAAAAACGTGTATTAAATAAGCATGGTGGCTCTTCTAGTGTTAAAAGTTTTTTTTCCCAATAGCTCCAGAAACTCACTGACTCTGACAAAGGGTCTGTCTACCCATCTCACTTGATTAATCCTAAGCAGTAAAAGACTCTGCAAGTCAAATTATATCCTACTACAAGTACTCTGAGTTCACACAAGGTTACAGAGGAAATAAGCAGCCTGATGAATCTTTCAGGCTTTCGCAATCATGTGGAGTTCATAAAATTTTGACTTAAGCCAAGAACATTTTGAAGAAAGATCAGTGGAGCAAGAAACATGAAAGAAATGGGTCTCAACAGAAACAATACGGAAAAAAAAAAAAAAAGACATAATGAGACTCTCCCCTGGAACTGAAAAGCAAAAATTGGAACAATCATCTCTAGCTGAGCCATAAGCTGAAAGCTATCTGTTCCTTTATGAGCTGAATTTAATTAAAAAGAACTCAATGGGTGTCCTTCTTACACAAGCAGTGAGCAAGTTTCTATCACTGCATGTATCAGATAACCCCTAATCAACATTTCAAAAGGCCTGCTGAGTTTTAAAGCAGGGGCTAGATGGATAGTAGTCATACTACAGTTAATAGCCATAACACAATGTACATTTCAACATCGGTTGACGTGAGGAGGAGCTCAGATCACAAACACAGGCACTCTTAGGGAGGTTCAGATACTTTGATGAACTTTGACTGTTCAGATTGCAGACGGAAGAGAGCTGTGAGAGACTACAAACTACGCAAGATTAGGAGAGACGCTACCAACAGCCCTGGCTGATACTAATAGATGATTGTTCTTCCTGTTTGTCATGATTTGACAGGTAACAGGCTGAGAGCGCTGATACAACTGTAATGCAAAAACATGCATGTTCTCAGTTTGGAGCAGCTGATCTCAGTTTTACAAGACATACCTTAAAAACAGTATCTCTGACATACCAATTCAAGACCGAGTATGACCACATCACAAGTGAAAATATGATCCAAGCTCTCGCCTCACCCATAGGATTTAAATACATACAATACCATAGTTAAATAGCAAAGTCAGAACTCCCACAACATTTATATAAACATTTATACAAACTGTCATCAAAAACCTGATACCTCATCACAACAGTGCATACGGGCCATAGCTTCAGACAGCCGAATCATGCTTTCCAGCTGTCGCACTGTGATTCTCCACGACGACTTTGTCACTCCAGAGCCATCACGCTGCCGTAGTCGTTTATATTGCTCCACAATAAAGTCCTCAGACTCCTTAGATATCTTTGTGACATAAGACAGTATGACAGTTTGCCATGTTAAACATATTAAAGTTTATTCTTCTTGCATTAGATTGGCAGTTCTCAGACTTTTCTGTACTAGCTACTGTTTTTCTTGGAAATATTCTATGCTATACACATACTATACATAAATATGACAATCATGTTAAAATTATACTGTAATAATGATTACAGTAACAGTGATATTACAGTAAGTACACTGATGCACTAATTATTTTACAGCAGATTTTGGTTATTTCTATTTTTCTCTTCCACCGACTTGCTTCCAGGCATAATTCATGTCTGTCTCTACTGGATTGTTCTATGTTTATTTACATTTCATTCTGCATGCAAACACACACACAAGCATACACTGAATATCCTAGCACTGACTACAGCTTTTTAGCCTGAGTCTATCTGCACACATAGATAGACTCTATCTATGTGTGCTTTTAGCCTGAGTGTGTACATGCTTTTTAGCCTGAGTCTATCTGCACACACACAGATCCAGCTGGAAAACAAACTCCCCACCACATGGAAATGAAATGGGAGTTTTCAAAACTCTGTAAGAGAAGGTGTCCTCTCCTTCCATTTGAAAAGAGCTACATTAGAAGAACTTCTGAAAAATCTAACACACAGCCCATCCAAACTGCTATTTGGAAAGACCACCAAAATTTGTACTTAGAGCAGTTTCCCATGTTCTGTATTTTACCACAAAGAAAGCAAAGAAATATCGAGGAACAACACCCTTTCAAAATAAAGGCAAACAAACTGTTTGATTAAGCAGTAAGTCAATAAAATACAAAAATCTCTGCAGCAGCCATGTTGAACAACCCATGCCCTCGGGGTATGAGAAAGCTACAAACGACCCCTCAATCGTTCTAGAAAGAGGTTAAGAACTGCCACCAAAGCAGTTAAGACTACCAATTGTAACAGCTGGGCTGGCTGGGTTTCTGGAGTTCAAGAAGAGAGTATGTTGTTCCAAAATATCCTATGTTTCTAGATAATAACTGAGTTTATGGCTCCTTTTTTTGAGGCAACACTACACTGTCTTTGCATTTGCCAGAAAAAAGCATGCTACAGAGTGACCGTTCCTTTGGAGCTCCTCATACAGAACAACTTATACAGGAAAGTAGAATTACCTTTGGTTTAAACTGTCTTGCAAACAGCAGATACCTTCTGATATCATCTAACGAATAGACACGATCAACAGATTCTTCTACTCTGGAATGCAGATCCACTATGCGTCTGGCAATGGCGTAATCTGTAACCTGGGATATTATTGCTCTGTCAGATCACTTGCACAACAGCAGCCAAACATCAAAACAACAGCTATATTCTTCCTTCCCATTCCCCTCCCTCACTTGTACTCCTTATGGCAGAGCTAGTGTTTCCAGAAGCTAGACTCTGCCAGAGGATCCAGGAGAATGCCCTGGAGGTTTTTAATACAAGGAAACATAGCAGAGAAGGGATAAAAGGCAGTTTTAGGATTTATAACCTCTTGGAACTCTCATGGGTTTCAAGTTAGCCATAGAACAGGCACAAAGCAGCACTTTACAGCGTGGGAACTGCTTTCTTCCTTTTCAGCCTACTCTGTCTCTTTCATCAGTCCCTTCTCAATTAGACAATCACTCTGAGCAAAACAGTGGAGAGAACAGCGCTGAACCAACATTAATCTCTGTACCCCATGCGTTCCCAAGGCAAATGCCACATAGACAGGTGGTAGCAGTCTTAGCCTTAGCGACCAGCGATTTGTAAAAATGACTAATGGTGTTAAGTTTGCAAGTCAAACCACTACAAGATGAAAAGGCAGCATCCTCGTATTCAGCAGAGCATGTTCAAATTTGTACTGCCAGCTTTTAACTTTGCAGAGAGAGAAGAAAAGCAGAAGCAAGACACTCTCATGAGATCAGCTTCATCTAAAATTGCAAAGGGCCACCAAGATGGTCAGAGGGCAGGAGCACATGATGTATGAGAGGCTGAAAGAGCTGGGTCTGTTCAGCTTGAAAAGAAAGCAACTGCCTCATTGGCAAGTATAGATGTGATGGAGCCAGATCGTTCTTAGAAGTATGGATTGACAAGAGACAACCAACACAAACTGAACCATGAGAAATTCTGATTAGATACAAAAATTATTATTTTTCAAACACAAGAGTTTTAAACATTGCATTAGGGGCCTAGGGAAGTTCCAGAATCTTCATCCTTGGAGATACTCAAAACTCACCAGGCCAAGGTCTCAGCAACGCGTTCTCAACGATCTGCTTTGAGTGTGTTGCTAGACTAGAGACCTCCAGAGGTCTTTTCTGACATAAATTATTCTACAGTTCCTTAAAATTACCTCATTACATTCATCCACAAGGATGAAGAAGAGATCAAAGCGAGACATGATGGGAGCTGACAGGTTTATATTCTGTTTCAGTGACTTGGATCTGTCATAGCGCCCACCAACTGGGTTTGCTGCAGCCAAAATGGAAGTCCTGGCATTCAGGGTAGCCTGACAATGAAAAAAAAAATTTTTTTTAAAAAAAGAAGAATGATACCTGTGGCCACTTGCTAAACTAACTCATTGCAATTTGAATGGGTCAGCATAAAATCTTTTAGATGGAGTTTCAATGGAGGTATTACAACAATCACTCCTCAAAAGAGCCCAAACTCTTCTAACTAGCCCTTTCTAACCAGGTCTCTGCCCCAAGACACAGTTTGATGAATCAATATTTTAACATTGTCACCCAATACTGAAACAAGCCCTTAAAACCACTTTTCACAACTCCCTGTTTTTAACAGTGCAAATACACACTTTACTTCTACAAACACGCACAAATCTATACCCTCTTTCAGGTTTACTTCAAGGTTAGGGTTTTCCCATTTTCTGTTTTCTGTCCACTACTATCTCTTTTTTCCTTTCAGTAATGTTTCTGATCTTTTTTGGGTATGTGGCACAAAAACTTTGCAGGCAAGTGACCTCTGTCCTGCCACAGTGAGGCAGCTGCAGAGCTGACATGAAAATCTGACAGATGACACTAGATCAGAACGTGTAACAAACAGTCAGGCAATCGTACAGACTACACAACCAGAGGAACAGCTCTAGCTACCTTTACTCCTGCTTTAGTAATGGATATAGTCTGCTGCTCCATTGCTTCATGAATGGCTACTTGATCCCGCACATCCATTTTGTCAAATTCATCAATGCAACAAACGCCCTGCAGAGGAAGAATAAAAAATAAGTCACCCATATTCAATCACTTTTTGGAAAAAAGCATCATTCGGGGCTCTTTGTCATTAATCAAAACGCTTTCAGGGATGCAGGGACCTCTCTAGTTCCTGGACTCACATTATCCGCCAGCATCAATGCTCCAGCTTCAATGACAAATTCATGAGACTCTTCATCTTTTACAACAGCCGCTGTTAGACCAGCAGCACTGGAGGCTTTTCCACTGGTGTATACAGCACGAGGACTGAACTCGTCCACATGCCTATGGAGAGAAATAACAGTGAGGAACAAACTTAAAAAGTCAGATTAAAACCTGCAGGAACAAGGTAACTGTAATGCAGTGCTGCTTTCAACCTCTCAGGCCAGGACTTGTTCCTTCCTTCAGGAAGCAATTAAGATTTAGGTAGGCCCTCCCACCTCTAATGATGTTTGAGCAAGCCTTGAAAACTAATCCTTATCTAACTGCAGTCTATCACAGGTCTGTTATTCACCCTTGTTACACCAGCAGACAAAATAATCCAGACCTCCTCCCACAAGTTTTCTGCTGACTTCACAAGCTAACACAGCTCCTTAGGGGTCAGGTAAATGTCAGAAGGGAACAAACGGGTTCACAGCAGGAAGCAGCGAGACTGACCCCAGGCAGCCTAAGGCAGCTTTTGTGTGCCTCTACATTTCTCATTTGCAGCATGACCTCAGCTTCACAGAGAATGATGCAGACTTAAATGAACAGCATGATAAAATAAAACCATATTAAACAGAATGTCCAATAAAAAAGCATAATATAAGATGTAGCATAAAACATAATTATTTCATAATTATTTTTCAGGGTTAATAGTTGTCTATTTATCCAAAGTGTTGGGACCTATCAACTTAGACTAAGCCAAAAATAGGAAAAAAAATCATTATTTCATCCGTCTCTGATATTTTAAGATGTGCAATAAATTTTGTATTTTTAATATGCAATGTCTTTTGAAAATGTTTGGAAATTCATACTTTCATAACTAACTAAAGAACAAAAAAAAGGCTTAATTCGTTCTTTGTTATTACCACAGGGGCTTGTTGAGTTTGCTTCAGCCCTGTTCAAACACTTCAACCGCATCCAAACAATTCCTGGAAAATATTCTTAAATATTTTACTTCCCTTTTCTCTGTTTAACATAGAAAAGGCACAATACACATTTATAGCTCTAGACACACTGGACAATATTTAAATACTGAGTTTTAATGAGATGCTTACTTTAGAAATTGACTCTTGGCTGTACTTGGATCACCAACAACACAAACATTGATGTCCCCACGCAATGAAGTGCCTTCTGAAGTGGTCTTAGGAACTCCTCCAAAAAGCATCAGCAGGACCCCACGTTTCACTTCATCATTACCTGCCCCAGAAAAGACACTCGACTGAAAATCCAAAAAAAACACCACATTTTTCCTATTTAAAAAAAAAACCTTCAGCCCACTAGAATTTTAGAGCACTTGGGCACATCTGCTCAGAATTTACCCATTTGCTAAACATCCACTCAAACTGCATTTACTTGCTTGATACAGTTTCAGGGAAGAATGACTCAGAAAGCGGCTGAATTCATTTATGCTACAGTGGCTCAGAATATGGACCAAATTCAGCTGATAAAACTTTTCAGACACAACCAACATAAGTCTTCAAACTAGCTCTGAACCAGAAACAACTGCAAACATATACACACCCATGCATGCACAATAGCATACAAATATTTGGAACCCTTAAATCTTTTGAAGGAACCCATATAAAATAGAGCTTATATCCAACTGTCAGCTGTAGGGTTTACTAGTAGATCACCCAATAGCAAAACCAACCATTTTGACTAGTCTTGCAGGCCTTAATGATTAAACATAGCAAGTACTCAGGAAATAGATTCTCCTTTTCTAGCATAACCAGTGCTGGAGTGAAGAGTTGGTGGTAGTTGGCATAGGGCTTTCAAGCTTTCCCAAAATGGCACTACATGGACAGCAAAAAGAATTACTATTTTCACAAGTGAAATCTTCCCTCTCCGAGTCAACAACTGGACTCTTACCATGGATAGTGGGGAAGAGGCTGGTGCACAGATTATGGTAAAGGTTCTTATCTTGGCTCATTTCAAAAACCTTTTCCCACTCTTTCACAGACATTTGGTTTTTAATGCTTTCTGCAGTCTGTTCTTCATCTCGGAGCTCTTTTCCACCAAACTAAACAAAAGAAAAAAAAAAGTAATAAAAGTAATAACATGGTCACTACTGAATGTGAGTACGGCAGACAGGAGGTTACAAAAACTTGCTCTGTAAGCTGAACGGGAGGAACACATTCAGAAAAGCTGACCTTAGGCTAAGGAAGCTCATCACCTTATACATTTAAAAACCACTAGACAATTTCCTAGGGGGAAAAATCAATGGAATGTAACTCCAGTTAGCGAGAAAAACCTAGGAGATTAAAAAGAGAGTAAACCAGTGTGGCTTTCTGTGGCTAAAATTTGCCTTTGTAAGCATTCTTCATTAACTGGAATTTACAATGTCTTTCATTACTCTGGAATGAGGCAGGAAACTTCTACACCCAGAAAAAAACAGATGCTATATTTATCCTATGTGACGGCAAAGCTGCTAGCAGAATTACAGATTGAAATAGCATACCATGCTAAAACCCAGCCATAGTCATTATTACTTATTATGTTGTAGTAACATCCCAAGATGTTATGTGATAAACCAGAGGGAACAAGAAGGATTGCTGTTTTCCCTGTGACAAGATGAAGCAACAGGATTTCCTGGAGCAAATGTTGGAGAAATGGATGAAAGCTGAGTGGAAATAAATGGACCCGTTAGCTCATTAGAATAAACTGATAACATTGGCAAATATTCACATCTGTGAAAACTGCTACGAACAATAAAGACAAGAAAAAATACTTGCTATATAAATCCATTCAGAATATAAAGACAATCAAATGCACAGGAAGGTAGTACACCTTTATATTTAAAGCTTTACCCACTCCTGCTCCCTAATTTGAGGTAAAACCGTACAGAGCAGAAATCATCAACGCCTTTAAATCTATTTTCTTTCCAGACTCACCCGTGGATTTGTTGGTGCAACGTAACAAGCTAGAAAGACTAGCTTATACGACAGCTCTCTGACTCCAAGGGCTCGAAGTCCTCGAATGCCTTCGGTTTCATAGCCCTCTGTCCCGCTCACCCGGGAGCCGGTTTCTGCGCGCACCCCTGGCATCAGAGTAGGAGTCAGAACAGCAGTTCCCAGAACCAGTGGGAAGGACATCTCATCAAGGTCATGAGTGGTAGCAACAAACCTGGTGTTGAGAGCTGGGACACATCAGGCACGACAATCAGGGACCCTGTGAAGTCACATTTGTCACCTGCCTGAGCAGACTCCACTGCTTCTGCACGCAAGATCACTTCCACGCTGCGAGGAATGCTGCCACGTGGCAGCTCGGCCTGAGTCTCCTGAATGCGAACCTGGGGAGGGGGAGAATATTAAGCACCTAGTGAATGTCACCAAATTTGAAACTGCTTCAGAAGCTGAGCTGATAATACATATAGTAAGTAGCATTTAATTACTTCCATCCATGTCAATCATGAAATTCCTCTCACAATAAGACAAACAACCAAAAATCCCTTCACTAATCAGTATCTAAGGAGTCTTGGAGAAACTTAAGAGGATACCCAGGGGCCACAATGGCAGTTCTGAGGGCTAGGAAAAGCAGCTTCAAGAGTCCAGTTAACGTGACTGACACAAAATATTATTGCAGGATGTGAAGTGCTGAGGATTTGGCAGAGAGTAAATCAATCTGGAAGAGCAAAACACTGCAGATACTAAAAGACACCTCTTTTCATACTCGTATAAAACAGCTACACATGATGCATCTGCAACACGAGACTAACAGTGGCTCAAATACACGGGTTTTCAGTGGCTTACTTAGACAATAAACATCATGCAACAAAACTGCTTTGATACTATTCATAATTTCCCATGCTTAAACATAAGCCTTCCATAGACAGAAATAAACTATTTACACAAATTCCAGTGCCTTTTCTTGAGATCTTTTCTTGATGTTGAACAAACCAAAATTAACTATCTTCAGTGTGTAGCAGTACAAACAACACCTTTCAACTACCTCAGGAACATTGCTGTTTGTCGCCACCCCCCAACCTCACCACTGTACCTTTTGGAAATCAACAAATCTTGATTTGTTTGTGTCCAGCAGGAATCTCCTTCTGTTGGCACAGACTGGGTTTCTGCAGATGTTTGGCTGCGTGTATTTAAATTGCTGTTCCACATCTTTAATCACTGTCTGGCAGTCAAGGCACAAGAAGGTTCCACTTATAAGCTCAGGATGGACTGGGTGGGTACGTACCACCTGTCCACTGATACGCATCAGTGAGCCAATTTTTGCGGATGTCAGTTCCCGAATTCTGTTTAAAACAGAAATTCATGAGGATTAAATCCTTGAGTTGGCATTTTTAGGCCCAGGGTACTACCCAAGTACCAAGATTCAACATAGTTTCATTCAGTCTGTGACTAAACAACAGTTGTAACAGACAAAAGAAATAAAGTTACTAGAATACATTCTCATTTCATGATTTTACATAAACTTTTAGATTAATACTAAAGGTCAAAGCAATACAAAAGTTACTTCACTGGTACTTCAAAAACAACATACTCTAAATCACTTTTTTAATTAGAGAAGTTACATTTGTTTGTCAAATATGATGAATGTAAGTATTTGAGTACGACTCACAAATTAAAACCTGTTTCAAAAAATACCCTGCACAAGATCACGAAACTTCTTCACAATTGTATTGGTCAACTGCACATTTCATGCTATATAACCAAAACATTTTCAGTATGCTTTGACACCTTTTTCCTCGTAGTAAAAACGCATAAGTTTCTGGAATTAATCATCATCTTACTTGTGTCTGGTAGGTAGATCTTGGAACGCAACATAAAAGTCCTTGTTTGAAGGAACATTTCCATGGTCTCTGGCAAAAGTCCTCACTGCTCGGCAGAGGTAAGGGTAAACCCTGAAATACAGAAAATAAGTTCGAATTTTATAGAAGCTATCCAAATTCCTTCTTTGCTTTAGACTACATCATGTAGTCTACATCATGCCACATTATGTAAGAACAAACAAAAGCTAAGCTAAATATGAGATTACTGCATAATAATGCCATTTGCTTTTATTGTTTGAAAACAGACTTTTTAAAGTCTCATTTTATGACACTTTTATCATTATATTAAGAAGTAGGTCCTCAAAATAAGGCACTGGCTCAATAAAATATTTTCAGAGCAAGCAGTTCTAGAGTTTATTCTGTATTCCCATACTGATAATCTACTTCTTTACCAGAACAAATGCAATTGCCTAGTTAACTAATGGTTTCCAGAGAGAAACCCATTAAGAAATAAGTTTTGATCCAGTAAAAAAAAAAAAAACCAAACCAAAATTTCTTAAATATAAGTGTTTTCAGGATACAGAAAGCAGATAAACCTCTCGTTTTTCACATAACACGTAAGACGTTATGGGCCTGAGACCATAGCATTGCTCAGCTCTCAGGTAATCTCCACACTTTACCTGTAAAATTCCTCCTGAATAGTGGTAGAGAGCTGCTGATTGAACTGCTCCAAATCCGCAAAGCTGACGATCAACGTGTTGCGCTCTGGCCGAATCAGTTCTTCAGCATCACGCAAGTATTTGACCTCCCCGTCGCTGTTCTGGAACCTGAAAGTGATTCAGGGAAATGTTTCACAGTTACCTATCAGGCTGCAATTGAATACTTCTGAATTCAGGAGAGAAAGGAAGAAAAGGAGTGTGCAACAGAACGACAGCATCCCACAGTCACCTGCAAACATCTTTTCCAACAATATTTCTCCTTCCGCCCCCCTTGCTACATCTGTTCTCCGAACACCCCAGCACAGACGCACTGGATCTGCATTTCATACAGCTGGTGTGCCACACATAATTTTATTTATGGTTTAACAATGACTCTGCACCAGCAAAACGGGTTTTGTTTTGTGTTCCTCAGGATGGTCAGAGACTCGATGATCCCAGAGGTCTCTTCCAACCTGATTGATTCTGTGATTCTGTGATGTTAAGGGTCTGCTTGTTTGCTGCTGAAGGGTCCCTCGGGAGACAAAATGTAGGGACTCAGACGTATGGAGGTGTAACAGCCAAGCCGCAAAAGAGATTTCCAACGCGGCTGTCAGAAAACTTGGTTAAGAGGGGCCAAACGCACCTAACAAGGCCCCATCGAAAGCTGCTCGGGAAGGATTTTGCCAGCCAAGGGAGCACCGCGCTCCCTTCCCGCACCCCTCGCCAGGCACACACCTCACGGCAGAGCAGTGCCTCAGCGGCGGGCCCCGGCGACAGGAGAGCTTTTCTGACCGAAACACGGGCGATCGGGGCGCCGGGCCCTGACAGGATCTCACCCGCGCCAAATGGCGGCCCCCTCTGCGCGGCGCTGGCGGCCCGCCGCGGCCCGCCGCCTCCCGCCAGGCCCGGCCCCCCTCACTCACTCGTCTAAGAAGTCCTGGAACAACTTCTGGCACTTCTCGGCCACCTCATCGCGGAGCTGCTGGTGCTGCTGGGACGCGCCCGCGTCCCCCGCCGCCGCCGCCGCCAGGTCCATCCCGCCCGCTGCCGCCGCCTCAGCCCCCAACCCGGCCCCACCGCCGTTCGCGCCACAGCGCACGCCACGCGCGCCGCCGCGCCGGCCAATCGGCGGCCGGTCGGCCCTGCGGAGCCCCGCCGCGCCGGCCAATCGGCGGCCGCCCGGCCCGGCAGAGCCCCGCCCCGCCGCCCCTCCTCCCCCGCCGCCCCTCCTCCCCCGCCCTCAGGGACGTTTTCGCGCCACAGGCGAGGGGCGCGGCCGAGCTGAGGGCGGGGCTCGCGCCGCGGTGGCCGGGGAGGGGCCGCTGGCCGGGCCCGGGTCTGAGGCGGCGGCCGGAGGCGGGTTCCTGCCCCGGGAGAGGCGGGGGAAGGTTTAAAGAGTATAAATCCCTATGCTGCGTGGGGGGGGGCAGCTTCTCGCTGGCAGGACTTGCTAGGTAGGCTACACCCCGGCTTCTGGAGGCCTAGCCTGAGGGGAAAAGGGTGTAAGTTAAACCAGGTGAGGGCCAGGCCTTCGTCTGGACACTTGGACCCTTGTTTGTAACGTTGCGTTGGTATAAGGGAACGTTTGCCAAGCGATGCCATGGCTGGGAGCCGTCACCGCATGGCAGCTGGTGGCACATGATGCCTGCCAGCGGGAACCGCTTCAATATCTATGAAAAATTGCTTAGAATCGCTCTGCCACCTGCAAAGTCATTAATCTCTGCCTAAACTGGGGATTTTGCTGTAATTAAGGCAGCTAAGGGCTGACTTTTTTCAGTTGCTAGCAGCACAAGCTTCCTGCAGTACTGTTATTTCATGTTAGGGTGTACTTGATGTACCGTGAACAGAGTCTTAATTGCAAAACGGTAAAGGCTGCCTGGTAATTTGTTTTTTTGGGTATAGTAATATTCAGCCCTGCATGGTTCACTCACTTCTTGCTGCAGAGGTCAGAGTAGAGGTTCTGGCTGGGTTAAGTCTTTTTTGAAAGATGGTATTATTTTAATGCAGGTTGTTGTGATTTGGTACATAATTATAGCTTTATGAGGGTTTTTTTGTTGTTTTTTCTTTTCAAAGACAGCTAAGGGTTAAAGAGGTGGCAAAGTAGAAGAAAACCTGCCCAACTGTTTACAATTTATCATATGCTTACATGCTCTTTTAAATCCAAAGAAAACAGTAGAACTAACTTTTTAAAAACTTGCAGTGAATAAATTCCATATTTTGTGAGATCATACTAGCAAAAATGTGCACAAGCGCAAGTTGGTTGTGAGGCTTGTTTATTTAGTAGAAATAATAATTCACAGTGGACTCTCGTAGCCTGAATGAAATCACAGCACTGCTGGGCGCTGCCATATGGGACATGCTGGAACCCCAGTATGAGCTGGAGCCCAAGGCAGCCAAGCAGTGTGCCACAACAGATACTGCCTTCTCCTCCATCCCTTTGGCAGCAGAGTGCAGGCCACTGCTTTCACGTGGAGGGGTGTGCAATACACCTGGAATTGACTGGCCTGGCTTGGAAGCACAAAGTTTTCTTGCTTTTACTCTTCCTTTCCTCCCCCTCTGTCCCACGGGGCAGGGAGCAGGCAGCTGCATGGTGCTTAGCTGCCCACCTGGGTTAACCCCCAACAGGTGTGTGCAGCCATGGGGAATCAGTCCTGCACTTTGCTTCCAAAAGAACAGCCTGAGTCCTGGGCAGATTCAGACAGCTCAGTGAACACAGATGGATTTCAGGGGAAAGTGTTGTAGTTGAAGCAAACAGAAGCTTTGTGTTTGTTTTGAGCAGATGACTCCCTGGCTATTCCTTACCCATATGCTTTATAGCTCCTTAGCTTAAAAAAAGGCATGATTGTAATCACCATCTGTATATCATGAAAGAAAAAAAACCTGAAATCATTTTAACTGGTGGAGAAGCAACAGCAATGTGGACTCTGTGTAAAATGCTAAACTTCCTGCAAGTTACTAGAAATAAAGGACTATACGGGTTTGACTTTTCCAGAACTACCAAACCAGAGTCGCTACCAATCAAAACAACAAAGTTCTGAAATTACTATTTGCAAGGTTTCAAACTAAGTTCTAACAATGCGCAGCTCCCACTAAAGTGTCCTGTTAAGGTTACATTCAGCACAAATGCATTTCGCACTTTGATTTATGATCATAATTATTTTCAGTTAGTGAAGAAAAACTGCATGAAAGGATTCTGCATACAAAGGAATCAGGGCCTCCATCTGAACTCTTGTTCTTGTGCAGCTACTGTGAATAAATCAAACTACAACATGGGCTCGAATAACTCTTAACAGAATTGAGATAAGCACAGTTGTTACAGGAATGTATGCACAAAACTTGCTGCCAAATCTAGAGCAAGAAACATAGTTCTCAGAATATTTTTTTTTTGTTGGCATGAACTGTTAAGCCAGTAATTTTGCTCCTTATTAGAAGGATGCGCTTCTGATGTGGAATACATTACCAGTTCCATATGAACAAAAGAAATTAAATTCATTCCAGTGGGCTTAGCTGAATAAACAACTGTTTTGAAACCTGGATTCATCAGTAATAAGTCTGTGATGATAAGCTGTGTTTATAATCCACTTAGCTTTGTAAAGTACAACTGGGTACACTGTAAGATTTTGAAGGGAATAATTTAGGGAAGATTCCATGGTGAATTAATTACAACAGATTTGTAAGCAAAGCTGCTAAGTATTGCTTGAATTGTGTGACTTCTAAACAAAGTTTAACTTTTACATTTCCAGTACTTTACCTAACTGACCTTTAGTGTGATTGTTTTCTAATGGAGAACTCTTGTCACAAGACATTAAAATTAAGTCTTGTTCAATGGCAGCTGCAAAAGATGATTTGCCCTTTTGTGAAATTCTACACAATTTATACACAGCCTCACTGACCTTTTTGTAGCATAACCAATATGTGACTTCTCTGACATTTAAAAATCAAGGTAGCAACAATAACACAGACTGTCTAAACCATACCTCCTACTGAAAGGTTTATCATGTAAAATGTTAAGCAAAAATTAAGTCAGGAATTACAAATGTGTATTAATATTAGAGTAACACTATTGCAGTGCCCAAGTAAGGAATTTAGTCCTTTGCTCTTTGGCATCCACACTTAGAAAAATGTTTTAAATTTGAAAAACAACTTATCATCAGATGAAGTCCATAAAAGGAAGTTTCAGATACACTGGTTCCCCTCCAAATGCAGGGCACATCCTCTGGGTTGGGAGGAGGAGGAGGAGGAAGAGAAGTAGCTTTGCACATCACTGCAAATTGAGGAGGTTCAAATTGGTGATTCATTTGAGAAAAAGGATGTCTAGAAAAAATTTTAGAAGTACTCTGATTTACAGAAACACCCCATTTCTCTAAATGTACAACAGTTGGGCTCTTCACAGCATTTATAAATAAAAAAAACCCTGAAACAGGTTGGCTTACATTATTTGCTTTTCTTTCATGGGCAATAGATAAATGAAATCCTTGCTGATTTGTTTTGTTTGTTATCCTACAGGCTGTATCAGGCAGGAAAACACATGACCTGCTCTCAAACTCACTGTCCTTATTTTCTGAGAATGTTATATCTCCCTTGTATATTCCATGAGTGTGTGTAACCTTCTATCCATTCTCAAATAGTAACATAAAACAAAGAACAGGCCCATGGCTTGTCTACAACTTTCAAAAAAAAAGGGAAGAACATGGAAAGAAAATAAACTTAAACTTTAGGCAGTTCTTGCATCATTAAAAAAACCCCAACCCTTATCGATTCATGATTATCTTGTGAGGATACAACGCAAAAACCAGAAAGACGTATCTAATTTACTTTGAGAGATTTATTGCAATCTACTTTCACAATTCATATGAAGACTTTTTGTTAAGAATGTTCTTCTTCTCACCTGCTTCTCTACCTGACACTCATGTAAATTAACAATTGGCTGGTTTTCTCCTGATTCTTAAATTGCAAGCATCCAGTTATTTTAGGTTTGAGCCAATTCTGTACTTCAGAATATTCCATCTTGCTGACATAAGTTAAAAATGCAGAATATTTATTGCATAATTTATTAAAAATGTTTAGAAACATTATACAATTTAATGTGATACTAGAATACTAACTCAAAGTATCACATTTTCATTAAAAATGTGCACAGTTGCCAATACAAAGAGTCTTGATCTGTTAAAATATTTTCTCTTAAATAAACAACTAAGGATAAAAAAATTATTGTGGCACTTTAGTAAATGAGATTTTTTTTTTTTTATTGCATTTTATAATGCTCAAATCAATACAGGTTCAGCAGCAGCAGGGGATATGCTTGCAATCGTATCATACTTGCAGGGCAAATCATCTCAAACTTTCAAAAGCCACTCATGTTAGGGTGTCAGTCGTTTGGGATCCCGTGGGAACATGGAGGTCTGACGAACGTTATGCAGCCCTAGGTACAGCATGGTTACTCTTTCCAGCCCTACAACAAATGAAAAAAACCATCAGCATTGTCAGTCTTTTGTTTGAAACTCTTAAGAAGCTAAAGGTACTTTATACCGACAGCCAGCCTCACGTAGTAGTGTGACCAAAGACTGCGATGTATGCGTTCGCACGTCCGACTACAGAAAGGAGCTAGAACCAAAAATCAGGGATTTCACATACAGTGCCTTCTGCCACGAAACAGACTTCATTGGGAACGTGTATGGTACCATGCAATGGTACTAGAGGCTCAACCCTACTCTAAATCACTTTGGAATTCAAGAAAGATAGTGCAGAAAATGGAAATGGGAGGTGGGTAATCAGGAGAACGGTATCTTCAATACAGTAACAGAGGTATAGTCCAAACCAGTCTTAGCAGCTTCAGAGTAAGAGACATTAAGTGCCGTAAGCAACTACAGTAAAAACCTGCAGTTGGGGAATTTTATCCCAAACTCCCTACAATACAAAAATGTGGACTCAGCAATACGTACCTGTGTAACTATCTGCTGATGTCTTTATGATAATAAATATTGCACTGGTCAATGTGTTCTTTCTTGCTGAAATCTTATTAAATGAGGTTATGAAAATGAAATCTGAGGTTATGTGTGTACTGTGAAAGGACTTCCTAATCCATGGGGCTACATATGCACCCCAGCCATGCTGAGATGAAACCCAGATGCATACTAGTTTTCACACACTGCCCTCCTAATGCAAAGGTTTCCATCTGAAACAGGCAGAAACCAGTGTTCGTTCTCACAGCATCTCCTGTTTGGCTGGTACTTGGCCTGACCTCCGGCATGTGCCATGGGGAGCGTTTACTCTGCAGAAGAGATGCAGCTTCAGCTTCCTTGATGTCAGTTCTGACTAGCCTAAATGATTTTGGGTCATCTGCAAATGCTGCATCTCCTCTGCTCACAAGTACTGCATGATCATTGACGCTTACATCTTGTAGGTATTTCAAAACAGTTGTCTCAACAGCATATCGCAGATCTAAGGCATTTACTGAAGGCATACTTAGGAAGTTGTTCTGAGAACATGCTGAGAATGTACTAAATATACCTTACAAAAGTAAGGCAAATGCAGAAACACTGAATCAAACAAATCGTCGTGATTATCGATCAGGACCTACAAAGTGTCCTATTTCCATACGCATGAACAGATTTCATCCTGCTAATGAAAGCAACCTGCATAACTGTAAATTGCTATCATTAAGATGCCTAAAACCTATCTTTTTTTTTTCATTTAAATATGTAAAATACTCACACCCAAGACATGAAGCCTGAATACCTTTGCTGAAACAATTAGCATCAGCCAAACTGATCAGTGACATTCAGTCAAATCACTAAGACAGAAGCAATCACTTTTCTCCTCACTGCAGAACAGCTTCATCAAATGCAAAGAGACGGGTGCCCTCTGGTATTAGTAGGCTATGATAAATCCATACATAATACATTATTTTCTTCTTCCTTAAATTTTTCTCATTGGTCAATTTGAAAGTGATGTGCCTGGCTAATAAATCGGCATTTTTTTCTTGTGATCACCTACTTTTTAAATTTGCCAGACTATGCCATTAGTATTTTGCCTATTTATTTTATGATGATCCTTACATTTTAGCTTCTCTCCTTAGATCTTCCAGGATAAACAGCCCCACACATTTACCTAACAAGGCTACTATTCTGAATTTTATATTGAACCCTGCTTGAGACTGAGCAGTTTAAGCTCAGGCTAACACAGAACAAAATAAAATACTTACCTATTCCACCACCTGCATGTGGAGGTGCACCAAAACGAAAGGAATCAATATAAGCCTTTATTTTCTCCAAATCTAGAGAGGAAAAAGATATGTTTCTCACCCGTTTAATGAACCCCAAGCCAAACATAAACGTGACTAGAGGACTGCAAACACAACAAAAAAATTACCAATTTAACTTACAAACTAACAGTGGGGTTTTACTCATTAAGCATATAAATTATCCAGGACTATCTAGAAATTATGACTATAACAGTTTTGTTTTATAATTTTGTTAAATTAATCAGGGAAGAAGTTCTAGAGTTGAGTAAGAGCTAGGCCCAACTGTTCATTGTAACTTACGGAAAATGGTGATTTCTTGAATAAACTGTAGTGAGAAAGCGAAGATTTAGCAACTGTTTTTCCATCTTGCTACAGTGGGAGCTACTCCTTTTTTGCTACTGCCTACCTGCCACTTCACTTTGCCGTTCACTGGAAGCATAATTTTAATCTACGTTTTACTCTTGGGGTCTCCACCTAAATTTACTCTTTTACCCTTCCTACTTTACCTAGTCTTGTCCCTGATGAGTCTTTTTTTTTTTTTTTAAATTTCACCAAGGGAGACTTCTTGCTAATTTGCTCTCAGCTCAAGATTTCAAAAGGACAGCCAACCAAGACTCTGCTAGGGTACTCTGTAAAAAGTTTGTGAGGGAACAAAAAGGCACAACTGACTGAACGAGACTCGTTTGTCTACCCTCATTCTGTTGAAGGTATTTCCTGCATTACGTTCTCTCTAAAGTCCTCAGAAACAATTCCTTTTCATCAAGGTGTTGCTGGGAAACTAACTAGTTTCTTAATACCACCACTCCAGATTTAAAATGGTTAAACAGAATTAGATGGATTAACACTAAGAATGAAACAGTGCTGTGATTTTAGCACTACTGCCATATAACAAATTCTGCCCCAAATTCTTCCTCGAAAGGAAATAAATCCAATCATGATTTATATTCTTTTAAATTCAGCTTCATGTTGTTTGACTTGTTACCGATGCCGTGATGCTGGGCTCTTTCTGTCAGCAGCTGAGAATCGTGAATTCTCTGAGCTCCGGACAAAATCTCTTCCCCTCTCATGAACATATCATAAGAGTTAGAGTTTCTCTGGAAAAAAAAAAGATGAGTTTATTTCCTGCCTACAGTTGCTCCATCCTTAAGTGGCAAACATGCACCTCTCAATAACTTCATTTATGATAACTAAATTTGTGCAGTAAGAGTGCAATGTATCTGGAGTCCACCCGGGAATCACAGCCCCTTGTCTCCCCTCATTAGACTGGAGCTGATTTAAAAAACTGAAGTTCATCCACACACCCTTTGAAAAACCATTACACTTGCACGTAGTTATCCCAGCAAAAGATGCTCTAAAGATATTTACCCTGGATTTAGGAATAAACTGTGTCACTTCTAACAATGTGAAAAAGCATATTTTCTGTTAAAGTGTCTGTTGCCCTGGAAGAATTCTTTTGCCTCTTTTCAGTGATGGCAGCAGTGCTCTGACCACAGAGTTCTCTTTATAAAATTCTTCCAGTTTTAGCTAGATTTGTTTCTTTCTGGTATGTTTTCACCAGTGAAGAGTAACTGTAAACATTTAACAAGTCATGTATCACTGACCTAATCTTGTTACCAGAATTTTAATTATAACAGCAGATAATATAAATGTTTATTTTGTCAAGTTATCCCTACATGGAATAATTTAAACTACAAAAAAACCCCACTGACAACAACAAAGAATTTTACTTACAGGGTTTACTGGGTCTGGCATTGTATAAAAAGGCCTCACAGCAAGGGGATATTTGTCAAGAATATAGAAGTCCGTGTCATACTGAAAGAACGTAATTTAAAACAGTTATTACAAGAGGAAATGATATAAAGAACAAATTACAAGAGGAAGACACAACCAGTAAATCTCAGAAATAAAATTTAAAAAGATGTCCTAAGAACTTTACATAAATTTGACAGTATTATCTTAAAAAGTAACAGTTATCAATTAAAGTCATATATTATTTTTCATCTTTCCAGTACTACTTTTAGTGTAAACTTACAAACGTTTAGCAGTAAAACGTTCTGCTGTAGTAACAGGTTGTTATTTTTTTGCCAAAGATCTCCTATAGATTTAGTTAGAATCTGGTTTGGGTTTGTTTTTTTTTTTTTTATTTCTTGTAAGAACTGGTTTTGGAATGTACTATCCTGTTTGGTCTACTCAGTATAACAGATGATAGAAATAAATATAAAAGATTGAAAATGGTTTGAAACAGCTTATTGATGCTAAAGACAAAACTGTCAGTAGATTAAATAAGCAGCAGCAAAATGGGAATGCAGTCGGATCATAAAATAATGCTTATGCTAATCACAAACTCTTCACAACTTCTGCATGTTCTGTACTGTATTCTCAACCAGTTTGTACGGAGCTGTTTTACATGAAGTAGGCATTTATACCAACCCAATGATTCCATGACATCAGGCTTCAGATTCAATGACAAATTTATTTATTCTAAAATAATTGTTACCTTTTCCTTTACCAGGCGTCCCAGGAGCTTTTCATGAGGTGTGCTGAAAAAGATTATCACCATTAAAATTAAGTGATTTAACTTGTACTGATTATATACTTCATAAAGCTTTATAAAGATTTCAAGCTACATATCTGCTGCACCCCGCTCTTCAGAAAATCTAGTACTTCTTTCTGACTGTTTTGGGTTGTGCAGACAGAAATTTCAGAAATAAAGTATATTTATTTCCATACCTAAATATTTTGTATTGGTCCTAGAAATCCCTTAAATTAACTGATACCTAAAGATGGCCTTGCTCTTAATATAACTACTTCCTAGTCACCATATTCTGAAGAATTGTGTACTCTACTTCCTATTGGCATATACCTTCTGCAGCCATTTCTTCTTTGGCACAATAAGTGAGAAACACCATAAGCAGTTGCTGAGGAAATTATTTTGCTCTATCAAACTTGTATGATCGAAACTTCTCTGATGCACAGATCATTTAACTGTAAAATCATATATTATCCTAATGGTACTGGATATATTATGGGAAAGAACAGGAATGTTTTAAGTGTCTTTAGAAAAGTTTATATATAATCACTTAATTAAACCCATCTTCCAGTAAATCAATGGGAATGCAATCATGATTGCTTAATCATTTTCCTGAGAGGTGGAAAGAAGAAATGGGAAGGTGTTACTGAAAAGAAGGACCTTAAGACTGAAGAATCTTTTTGTTTAATCCTATTCAAAGACATGTGACAATTCAGATGAAGGACTGCAATTGTTAGAAAAACAAACGCTTCTTATCCTTAGAAGGCTCAAGTTACTCTCACTTGATGTTGTAAGTTATTTTCTGTTGGATTTCAGAGTTTGTACATATAGTCTACGTTAACAGAAAGGACTATTTTCATATCCATTCATTATTTGTCAAGAGATCTGGATATAAGTACTGTTTATTCCTCTAAAAACTTGTGGTTCCTTCTTGAGAGCTGTCAGTTGCACAGTACAAAACTGACACTTCACTACCACTTTCACAAGACTCTGACACATTTGCGTACTGCCAAAGTACCTCAGATCTTCTTCATCACCCATCTCAATACCAGCCTCTCTGAGCATGGCCACAGCTTCACGATATTCCAGCCTCAGAGTTGGCTCCAAAAACTTAAATGTCTCACACGGGAACTGTTTGCTCACTGTCTGAATTTCAGTTTTGAATCTATATACAAGGGAACAAGAACAGAAGCAAAACACAAAACAATCACGAAATGCACTCTTGCATCTAACAATGATTTTGCAATGCCAATACACTTTTGCCACAAGAGGTCCCTCTTGCCACATAAAAAACTGTTTTAAAGCCACTTCTGCAGAAACTCTGTACAATCCCAATGAAATGTTTCATGTAAGTTAATGCATCTACTTCAATGATATACATGTTATATTTCACCACTTCTTACAAAAGGAATAAAACAGAAGTAATAATTGAGTAGGCCAAATTTTCCCAGTAAAAACATTGAGAAATCATCCCTTTGATTTGTAATATTTACCTGGGTTCTTCTTTGATTTGAGTAATATCCTATTTCAAATATAAAAGAGAAATTTCCTTCTAGACAGATGAAGAGATTTCCATTTCTGCTGGCAAGACAGTCGAATTTGTAAGCAAATGAAAATCACTTCCTAAACTTCTGGCCTGGCTTTTTAATGAGTTAGACTGTGAATAACAGAAAATAATCTTTGCTGCTTTCATGGCAGAGATGCAGGCTGTTACAGTAAGTTTGATTCAGAAAAACTTTCTTAGATAGTAAATATTAAGATTAATTTCAAAATAGAACAATCAGTGTACCTGTAGTGGCACAAAAAGAAGGGTGTTTTAAATTAATATTGGATCATTTCTGTTAGGAAGTCCCTTCAACAGTAAGCAACAAGTTTTCTTAGTGCAAGCTAGCACACTCTAGAATATGCAACTCGGGCTAAAAACAGACAAGTTTATTGGCTTGAGTGAACTTCAGGAGTCAGGCACAAAGAAATAGTTAAGGGCAAAGCAAAAATGTTGGTTTTTAAGTTCTGTTGTAAATCAGATTACTAATGATTATCTGACAAGCTGAGGATAAAATGTTCGACCATTTCATACCACAGTGCAAGAGATCTCAAAGAAAGTTGCTCATGAAATGGAAAATACTCTCATTACCTTTCCTGAAGTCCCTTGAATATCTGCACCAAGGTATCTGCAATCTCATCTACCACTTCATGATAGTGATAGTTAAAAGCCATTTCAATATCCAGACCAACAAACTCAGTCAGGTGTCTGTGTGTATTGGAGTCCTCAGCTCTAAATACTGTAAAATCAAACAACAGAAATTCTAACTGACCTGAAATTATCATTCCATTTTGAAAAATAACACTGACAATCAATCAAATCACCATTTGGATCAGGCAGACAATGCTGTCTTTAGACATGACAATTCTCACTGAAAAACAAAAAGAAAACTAGCTGCCTCAGAGCATCATTTATAACAACAGTGACAGCATTATTGTAGCTGTGGTGCTCAAAGGATACAAGACAGACAAGACTTGCAGAGAAGCAGTATCTCTTGTTAGACCAACAGACAGAAGTCGAAAAAAACAAACAAGCTTTCAGGCACACAAAAACTTTCAGATCTGAAAACCGCCTTTTTCAGAGGAAATGGACTTGTGCACGTGTGTGTGTTCTCGTTGTTTTTTTTTTTCAGACATATGAGTCTAATATGAACATGTCTTCCTATAAACCATGACTCATTGTTAGCAATTAACAACAAATTTAAGATCTTCTGAATTACTTGCATCTTTTTTTTTTTAGAAGCTGTTATTGACTTGTTTTAGAGCACTTCCAGCTTACATACGTTTAAACCTGTCTTTGAAGTCTTAGAAAAAAAAAAATGCTGTATTACCACCTAAAGAGGCCATGTCCTGTCAGCTTTTGAGAAAGAGCGAGCATGAGACTGGAAATTATTCATTTTTTTGTTATTTACTGACAGCCCAGTTAAAAGTATGCATTTTCTAAATAAAGTTGCTTGGTACATATACAAAACCAAGGGATAAGTATATGGTAATATGCAATGTGAAGTACGTAAAACCTAGCTTACTTATTTTAACTGCTTACTACCAGGCAACTAAAGGCAACTACTGGGCATGGTTAATAGGAAACTATGGCTTCAGTAACCACAGTCTTGTTCCATGTTTTTTTAACTTCATCATATTATCAATTTCCAGTGCAACTCCATTCTTTCTCCTCACAGGACAGCAGGCACTGGAGAAGAGTACTCCACCCTTATTTCAGCATTTTAGTTTTGTTCCAGCAACTTCTCCATCAACTTTACTCTCATTAGTCACCCCAACTGAAATTTGTGTTTGGTAAGTGAAACTATATTAAGTGAAACCATTCAAAGCTTTCAGCGTGCGTGTTATCTTATTTGTACCACAGCCGCTAAAAGCCATCACTGCATGCTTCACACTTTGGATAAACCAACGCTTTTCTTACCTGGCCCAACGCAAAAAACCTTTTCAAAGTCAGCACATATACACATCTGCTTATACAGCTGTGGGGACTGAGCCAGGTAGGCACTGCTTTTGAAGTATGATACAGTAAACACATTGGCTCCTCCTTCGCTGGCAGCTGAAAATGAAATGCTTGCAGTAATTATTAAAATAAAAATGTAAAAAATAAATCAGAGGTAGAATGATAGACTTTTGGTCTTACATTTAGAGGTCAGAAGGAGATTTTTCTTCAAAGCATATTAGAGGAAACAGATATATTTGCATCCATTAATGCTAAGGAAAGTTTTGCAGCTCAGGACTGCCACAACATAGTCTTGCAAATCTGAAATTTAGTTGGAGTAGTTTAAAATGTTACTATTCCCAGCTGTCCATCCTGTTAGAGGGAGAACAGCAGAGAATGCATGCTTGTACCACCACATCTACTTGCAGCCCAACATTTCTGTGGACACCAATCTTTATTAGTGACGTAGGTTTCGAGGGGTTAACTGCAAAGGTCAAGACGAAAGTGCATATCCTGTTTTGCCAGGACCATCCTCTCTAACTGAAGGCATTAATATCTCTCAGAGCCAAAATTAGATTTACCAGAGGACATCTGCCAAAGGTACAAAGCTTTTTCTCAGTTTGGGACAGTTTTCATAGGTTACCTTGAGAGAATAGGAACCAAGAACACATGTATTTGAATCCCTTGCTGAAAACTGCCTACCAAAACTATCAGCTGAGTCACTTTACCTTTCCATTTCCTAGTGTGTGATATGAGAGTTATAGTTGCCTCACTTGCAGACAAGGGCACACCAGAGTGAAAGATTAGTTAATAATCTTTTGAGAGTTCTGATGTTAAGATAACTCTAGATAAAGTACTAATTATTATTACTAACCATTCCACTGAGATTAATGTTTCTTTTCTTTCATTACCACTACTCCCACTCAAATGGTTTCAGTGAATATTTACAGTTATTGTTGAATACAGGTAATGTTTAAAATTTCAAATCTTAGAACAGCTATGATATTTAAATTTCAAGTTTAGTAAGGAATGCATGGACTTAACTTAGTTATTTTTACAAAATATGATCTCATTCAAAGAATCGGATGCTTGCTTGCTTGCTTTCAATGGTACACTGCACAGCAAGAATAGCACACTTCCTGAAAGGTCCTACGTAAATAAACTACTTGGGAGTCTTTAGTACTTCATGCTGTTTCAACTCCCTCTGCAGGAAAAAAGCTATCTCATATTATAGTTCAACAATACTTTCCGTGCTGAACGAATAGTTGCTTACATGTATTTTGTTAAAAAGCCCTTTTTTATCTCAATTAAGAGCCGTCTTCAAAAATACAAATACGGAAGTATAAAATCCAGTAGGCAAAATGTACACATACAATGAATGCACATACAATAATACAAATATTCCGCCCTACGTTTTCCATGCCATATGTCTTAGTGACATCAACAAAACCTCAGAGAACACCAATAAGATGGAAGAAAAACATCCATCAGTCAATAAAGTAATTTGACTTTTGAAAACAATACAGCAGATCAACAACAGAACTGGAAGCAAGATCTACATTTCCAGACTTTTAGTCGGGCTGAAGCTGTCATGCCACACTTTCAGAAAAATGATCTACCACCTTCTATTCAGCCACATGCTCATTGATAAAGAACTGACATTGTATATAATGGCATCATCTTCTATACCATGCTCTGTTTGTTGTAACTTCTTTATGATGGAAGCTGCTTTTAATCTAAAGTGAGATTTTTGTTGATACTGGGAATGGAACTGGCAGTGCTCAACGTTGAGAACACTGATTTGAAAAACGATGCATATGATCAGACATCTGTATTTAACCAAATTAGAACTTTAAATGCACTGCAGAGTACATAAATCAAGTACATATAATATTTGTCTTGTCATTCTTTTAACATCCAAAGTCAGGAAAAAAGTAAAGAAAAACTTTGATACCTACTAGAATTTTGCTATGTTGCATTTAAATTAGAAATAGAACTTTATCTTTTTGAAATAAAAACTTACTAAATTCTTGGCAGATAGGTATGCTGAGCAACCGTAAAAGAAACAAACCTGTAGCTGCTGGATCACATATACAGTACCTGAAATGATTTTGGGAGTCTGAATTTCCACAAATCCCTTGCGAATAAGAGTTTCTCGGAAAAGCTGACAAATACCAGACTGAAGGCAGAAGATTGCCTGACTAGTGGAGGTCTATGAGAAGAAGACAAAATAATGAATCCTAAGTTAGTTTCTCCTTACTCTGTTACTTTTTCTAGACAGCTGGAAGGATGAATCTCTTCTCTTAAGAATACCTGATTATTGTATTTGCCTAAACAGAGAAAAGTGAAAATCAGTAATTGTTTATTACACAAAAAGAAACAGCAAAGGAAACAAGAGCAACTCCTCATTTCAATTTATGGCATATTCAGTTATAAAGGAGGCACTATGGTCAATTATGCATTTAAAGAATCACTGATTTATGAGATATGCTTCTGCAAATAAAGGTTTTACACTAAGAAATTGAATAAAAACACTAAACCTATTAAAAAGCTTTCAGCAAACTGAACTAGAACAGCTGCAGTAATATACAGTGCATGATAAAAGCAAAACCCTCAATAACTTACATAAGGTAGAAACGTTTGTGTCTATTAAAGGCTACCAAATACAATGTTTTTCATGTAAAAACACAGCCACATGCTAACCATGTACCACACTGCCACAAAAACATCCCAAAACCGAGGTCTAAACACCCAGCATTTAAAACAGTCCACATAACACCTGATCATATGAACTGCCGTTCTGTCTTTTCAAAATTTACTCCAAAAGTACACTTAGCTGAAAGCAAAAGTAGATTCAGCTGAATTGATCATCTTCTTTTTGTTTATGTACGTGACACAGTTAAGCTACTTATCTGGTTAGCAAATACCTACACTAAATGTTCCTGTAACACTCTTGGGCTTTAGTGTGAAGAAAAAAAACCAAAACCAAACCTTAGTGAATGTTGAAAACACTGCAATACGTCAACACTGAGCCCATATCTGATTTTGTGCTTGCGGCGTTTAAGACCTGACAGTTAGCAACCTAGAAGCACATATAAAACCTAACGAATTCTTGCAAACAACTAAGAGAGCAGTTCTTTACGACAATCTGCGTCATAGCACTGTTTACTTCTCCTTTCTGAAAGGTACCCAACTTTTCAGTTAGGGTAAGAGCAGCCTTGTGGGCTTTTTCACATGACTCCTACCAAACCACAAAACAAAAAACCCCCAACCAAAACAAATTATATAAGCACCCAAATTTAGACACTCAGTCAGTAGATATGTTGAAATAAAGCTACCTCCATCATCTCTGCAAGATAAAGATATCACTTCCCTGAAAAAACAAAAGAGAAAACTGTAATAATACTGCAGATCTGTAGTAATTTGGAGTTATTTGCAATTTTAGCTGACCGATAAAATATCTCAGGAGTGTAAGTGGTTGAGACTAGCAACTAATAGCTAGCAGCTCTCACTGTCTGATAGCATTAACCACAGCCGCTGCTCCCACTACTTTCAAAATGAAGGAAATGAGGTTTTGAGCAACAGTTACAAAAGTACCCTCAAACTTTTTCACCTTTTTCACCTGGGTCTCCCAGAATCAGACATATGCTAAGACACTGCCTGAGTTCTGGGCATAATTTGGCAGTGTTACAACAAAGCACTGGGATGATTCAAAGAATTCTTTTTTTCTTTTTTCTTAACCAACTCCTATTTAGAAGGTGAAAGACATTTTCCAAGAGATGACAATTCAAACAGTCAGTTTGGGTTTACCAATACCGTTTTTGATAACTAGACAAATTTCTAGAAATGCTAAGAGACAAAATGTGTAACATTTATTTAAAGCGGGATAGTAACAAAGCCTCCTCTACCCTTCTGATGAACCAACACCAGTTTCATGCCAGAGCAGGTGAGAATGCAGTCCTAAGTCATACAGTACTAGGAAAAAGAAAAATGGTTGCTAAACCCAATGTGAAAGCAATTACTTGGTCTGACCTAAAAGCATGCACAGAAACACAGCCAGTCAATAACTAACACAGTTCTCCACTAACAATGGTTTGTCAGGTAGTAACTCCTCCTGGCTTTAGTGAGCATGCAGAGCAAAGACTGTCTTCCTAATCCCATCTATAATGATAAACTATACTTTAAAAATAGTATTTATAAAAGCAGCCAAATGCACAGGTCTGGACATGGATGCTTTTATTTAACTACAGACCAAGGAAAGAACAAGCAGCAATTCTCTGTACCTCAGATCTGACAAGACCACTCTTCTTTCTACCAAAGGTAGCTGAGTTTCAGTGCCCATTCATTCAGAGGCTGCCAACAAGGATAACTGTTGAGAATTTATGATACTGCGGTCTCCTTGCAAGAATTAAACAGGCCCACAAGACATGTGAGATAAGCTCCTAAAGAACTGCAACTGTCAACATGCAGTAGAGTCAGATGGATGACCTCAGAAGTTTTATGTGCCACTACAACTTTCCAAAGATTTTAAAGATGATTCTGTATCTACACATGGAGCAAAACTTTTCAAATGTAATTACATCCTTTGCACTGGTATAATGTTTAGGACAAAAAGAGAGTGAATTTAGCTGAAGACAATAATCCAAGCTGTCACCCTGTCTTTAACTGAGATGTTAGTATGTATATTACCGTGTTTGGTACAATGGTAGGTAAGACAGTAACCATCTGAGCTACCACACTCAGTACAACACAGCAAACTAAAGACAGAGACAGTTGTCAAAATGAATTGATTTTGCCTTAAAAAAGATTTTGCCATGGCATTTTTTTCCTGTAGTGTTTACTCTAGTATGAACTCTTCCACATACACACTGACAAACTACCTTATCTGGGACTATGGCAAAGGCAGTAAATATTCCTTCAAGAGTTAAGCAGAAACAGAAACAAACTTACACCACTTAAATGCTGTTGCAGTTAACAGTGTTAATGTTTTAGCTCGGTCTGCAGAGCTGATTTTACAGGAAAACTCATTACTTTTAATAATCACCTTTGTCATAGACAGGAGAAAAAAATGTTTAGCTAACACTGCTGAAAGACGAGTTTCGGTCATAACCTCACTCTAATTTCACCTGTGTGTTTATTATTACATAGGAAAATATTAATAATAATAGAACAGAGCGTCCTTTAACACTATAAGCAAGATTATAAAAACAATTATCAGTTTCATTCAGCACAAGCTGCAGTGTTAGAGTAATAGCCATGTAAGTCGCCAGAGACCAACAAATGTGTTTCAGCAGAATTGAGGGCAGTTAACACCTTAGGTGATCGTATCTCAAAGAGGTGCGACTGAGGCACGGACGTGTAAAGTTGTGAACTTTTCTTTTTACTCTCACATTAGCTGTAGAATTTGTTCCACTCTCACCTCACTTTTGCTTTTCTGTTTGCCTGCTGTAACTACCTATCTTCCACCATGAACAATCACTAAATACGTAAAATAGGCTAAATAAAAAGGGAAAATAATGTAATCTATATTCTTTTAAGTAATATACATTATTTTAAATAATGTAAATAATTTTGCAATTCCTGTGCTATACATATGAGAAATTAAGGTTTTGCTAGGAAAGAGGATTTATGTTAAATAACAATTTTTTAACCCTAAAGTAACTGAAGTCAACTTTTGTTCAAATTTCAATATTATAGTATAAGAAGATATGAACATGAAGTTTGTTGTCTAAATGACTGGGACTGTGTTATGTCTTCACTACCAAATCACTACCCACAATAAAATAAACTGTACATCTGCTTGTTCATTACAGCTTTAATTCAGTCAGGAAAAACACAGCTTTTGCAATGAGTAAATTGAATTCAGCACAATGAAATCAAGCTTGAAGTAACCAAGTATTTTGAAAAAAAATGCACTAAGATCTACATTCAGTGTACAGTTGAATTATCATATAACATAGTCTGACATCCATAAACTACTAAAGATACAGCTTAATATTTATACTCTACCCTCAGCAGTTTAAACAGGATAATACTGACCCTAAAAAGACTATGCTTTTGTCTCAACGAGCTGTGCATTAGCAGACACAATTATAGCATCAGGACTGCAAAATGCACATAATTTAAGTCAAATTTGGACAGATACTATTAGGATAAAAACCCTGCTGGACATCAAAAATAAGCCAGAGCACAGACATCAGTCAGGTCCATTGTTAAAACTGGATGAACCTGAATTGATTTTTTCTTCAGAGGAAGACAAACTAAGAAGCAAAACCCAAAAATCAGTGTTTCACTTGTTGTCTTCATTGTTTTTCATCTACTACAGATCTTCATGAAATATGGTTTCTACAGGTGTTTTTACAGACATGGGAAGTCTACACATCACTGAATACTTCAGTTAAACTTAAGAACAGCAGAAAAGTAAAGATTTAAAAACAATTAGTGCTCCAATTTGCCTTTTTTAATTGTTCCAATAAAGGAATGGTAAATTAAACATCTCTAGAATCAACTGGTTTGACTTTCATTAAGCTATCATGAAAAATAGATACTTAGGTCAACAGTGGTTTCCTCGTGGTCACTTGTGGTTGTGTGAAAGAAAATCTGATCTATACAAGGACTCTTTTTTTTCTTCTTGCCAGCTCCCTTGTCTCTACACCCCACATACTCCACAAGTATGTGATTTGTATTGCATGAGTTAACCCATCAGGAACAGATTCATTCTTCCTCAGTCACCATTCCTTGGAAAGGATTTTTAAAAGCCCTCCCCCCTAAATAATCACCATTTTCCCTCCATACCTCAGAATAACAACTACAGCAACACCTTGGGATCTTGGCATTTACGTACTTCCCACCCCTAGCCTCAAAAAACCTACCAGACACTTCAGAGAGATCTTTGTCAGCAACCAAAATGCAAGACTGTTAAAAATACAGTGCACTACTCAGTCTATTTTCACATGTACACAAGAATGGAAGTCTTGCAATCTTTGTCAAATACTTTGCATATTACATTTCCACTAATGTAATTTCCTTATTATTAACTGCTCTCCTTCTATTGCATCATCAAACTCTCCGTGGTATACATCATAGCTGGATGGAGTGATGCTGTATTTGGAAGTCCAGTCCCTTTCATTCATGCAATAACTGAGTTTCATAGCTCCACTTTATCATGATCTGGCCCTATCCAATAAACTCATTGGTTAATCACTACTTAAAATTAATTAAATTACTTAATTACTTTAAACTGTATTTAAATGGACAAAAATAATTTTAATTCCATACTAAGGAATATTTTTAGTCTGAGTCCAGCCAAGATCTATGCATTTAGGTTGTCAAATCTTCCTCCAAAAAATAGTATCTCTCTTTTTGATGTTCGATGACCTGCTTCTTCCTTAAAAAACTAGGGCACTGAGGAAACCAGAACTAGATGGTATGTATATCTGTGGTTGTACTTCCTCCCACACTTGTAGGAACAGATCATCACAGCATCTCTGTTAGAACTATCCTGTTAACATTTTTTCCCTGCTGCCCATGATTTGGTTTTCCTAGAAGGAAGAGATATGGGAGAGCAGTAGCTAACAATGGTTTCAGGTATCTCTCTGAGCTTTTAACATATCATGTCTTCTAATCCTCCTTAGAACATGCCTACTTATGCAGTGCGTTTGAAACACCAGTGGCTCTCTGAAGTCCCATTTGTACCACAGCTCCAGTCTATGCAACCAAATCACTGAAAAACAATTACTACTTTTTGGTTTGGCGGTTTTTTTTCAGTTATTTTGAAGGACAAACTGCCTTCGTGTCCTACCTCTTGTGATTCCACTCCATACAGTACTTAGGATGTGCACACATACATATATATATATATATATATAAGCACATGTATTCTGAGATTTTCCCTTTCTCCATTAATTACCTTTCCTGCTTATTCAGCTCTCCCTTTAAAAAAACACATCAAAGTAACACATAATTATTTAGAATCTTCTTTTGCACAAGCAAAGCTCCTGCAGAACAAACAAAGCAAACTTATGAATAAGCATGAGCCTACTGTTCCAAAATAATCAGCTTTTGTTCTGAAACAAATAATGAGATGTGCAACAGAAAAGACACAGAAATGTGATGCAGTAAGAGACAGAAACTTTTCCTGTACATAGGAAGAAAGCAAGATAGATACCTAACCCTAACTAAGGGAAAGCTGTGGCCAGGTTACATCCAGCCATGGGTGCACGCAGAGGACGAGACATAAGGCACTGAAGTACTGAGATCTGACATTTCATCCTTCCATCAATTTTGTAAAAAGTTAACCCGAATTCCTGTTCAGCATGAAATAGCTGTTTAGCACCACACTGCGGCAGCTGTTGGAGCTAAGGAGAAAAATAGCTTCTGTAGAAGGCAGAGTTAAGGTTCAGACCTCAAAACAAGGTGCCAAACATTACTGAATAAATGGTGCACCTACAATGGTTGGGACATAGAAAAGGTTATAGCAGCACCCACTTATCTCACCAGCTGTAGTCTCCAGGCACAATACTGACAACTAATGTTCTCTTACGATACTGGCAGAGATATATAAGAAGTATTGGAGAGTCCTGCTGGACTCTCAAGTAAAACTTGCACTTTGAGCATCCCCGAGTTCTCCCTTCAATTTAGTACACTGCCTTACCACTACCAAAAGTCGATGATTCTTTAAATGATTTTCACTTTCAACATTAGTATAGAATTCTTTTCATCAAAGGCTTAATTTAAGACACAGATGAAGAGACTAATACAATGAGATACTGAGTATCCTGGAAAGTAATCACAAATGGAAGTTGCCCAGTAATATACATCAGGTCAAGTAAAAAGCAATTGACTTTGGTCCAAGTAAAACCATTTGCACAAGCAGTTTGTTTTAGTTGCTAAAATAAGATCAGATGTTCAAATGTTTTAAGTATCTCAGTGCCAGAACTTTTCCAAATTTTCCAATAAATGACTTTTTTGTTTCCCAGGTCCATTGATTGATTTACTGAGAAACTGCCATTATCAGAACTTTGAAGGCAGGACTAGACACACCACAAAAATGAGCTAAGCACACTCTTCATTCAATGAAAAGTTAGTTAAAATTTTATTGTGGAGAGCCAAATACAGGAAAAGACCAGAAAGCCTCATGTCAATATGAATGGTTAGTTACTTACACGCTTAGTGTTAGCTGCTGTTTCATTAGAAAAGAAGAAAAGTTCTGTAAGTGATTTAGTAGATAGTTTTTTGCTGCTGATCAGAAAGAGTAAATATCTGGGAGGTATATGAATTCACAGAAGGCTGTGTCTCTATGACCTGGATGAAGAAAGGTGTTTCAGAAAAAAAAAAAAGAAAAAGATATGAATGCTGTGGAAGACACAAAGAGAATGAGAGTGGTATCATGGCCTGTGTGCTGGTTTCGGCTGGGACAGAGCTAACGTTCTTCTTAGCAATGAAGACTAGAATAGCACTATGTTTTGGATTTAGCATGGGATTTGATATGAGAAGATGTCAATAATATACTGATGTCTTTAGTCGTTGCTAAGAAATCAAGGACTCTTCAACTTCCCATGCTTTGCTAGTGTGCAGGTGTACAAGAAGCTGGGAGGGAGCACAGCCAGAGCAACGGATCCAAACTGGCCGACGGAATATTCTATATCATGCAACGTCATGCTCAGTATGTAGATGAGAGCTGGCCAGGAAGCTCACTCTCGCTCTTCCAGGACTGTGGTTTCGGGGTTTCTCTTCTGCGGGATCACTAGCCAGGGACAGGCTGGGCATTGGTCAGCGGGTGGTGAGCAGCTGCACTGTGCATCACTTGTTTGTATATTATTATTATTTCATTTTACTTCAATTATTAAATTGAAGTTTTTATCTCAACCCACAAGTCTCTTTACCTTTACCTTTCCAATTCTCTCCCCCATTCCCTGTGGGGTGGGGGAGAGCGAGTGAGTGGCTGTGTGGTATTTAGCTGCCTGCCACGTTAAAACCAGGACAGCCTGGTACAATTTCACTTCCGAGACATCCATTACAGTACCTCAATTACACATTAAATTCAAAACTTCCATCTCATACTTCAAAACCGAGCTCTTACTACAGTTTTTAGGTATCAAAGACTACATTTGAGAAGAAATGTTATCTCTAAATTGTCCCTATTCAGTCACCTTTGACTTCTGTAAATAAAAAAGCACAGATGTACATGGCCACATGCCAAATCCTAAATGTTCACTTCACCTTTAAACTACTAATATGTGTTCTTTGATTAATATCAGGAAAGGTGAACATTTAGGATTAAAAAACCCTGTGTTTTCACAATGCCACTCACAAATAGAAAAACATGTTGTTTATTTTTCCTCTGGCCAACAATGCACTTCCATCAAATCCATGACTTTTATTGCTTCATGGATTAGAAATGTGAAGAATAAACACTTGCAGGCAAGCACGCAACACAGCCCGTTCCTTACCCTCAGATCAATGACTCTGTTGTCCAGTCTTGTATCTTGGTTTACAGTAGCTCTTCCATCCTAAACAGTTGTGAAAAAACACATCATGCATACATACACCTCCAAAAAAACCCCCAAACCCAACAAAACAAAATCAATGGAGAAAAACATCCTTTGGCTAAAAGCCAAGGGCTACTTCTAAGCTCAGTAGAATTTCTAGATCAATCTGGAAAGAACACACAGCAAATTGGCAGCATAGCAAAGCCTAAGGCGTAACTTTTCCCAGAGGTCACAGGCAGAACCCAACTATGAGGATCAAGAAGACACACACGTAAGACTGCAAACCCTCTGGTTTTGACCTTCTACTGCAGTTCAGCAGATATTAAAGTCATAGAGATTTCTAACACAGTTCTGGATAACATAAAGGAAGTAAAACGCAAGCCTAACAACGCCCCAAATCACTGCATTAAGGAAGTTGCCTGGCTTTCATGCTTTTGTTCAATTACAAAGACAATAAAAAGTACTTGAGGATGCAAAGTTTTCACCTCCTCTCCTTCCACTTCTGGCCGAACAGCATCATCCAGCTGTAAGGGCAGTCGGGGTTCAGCTAAACTGATCACGTAGATCTGAAATTGAGACAGGAACAGAAATAGCATGAGACTCAGCTCAAAAGGAGGTGTGATTTACAAAAGGATATTTCTGGCATAGACTTGAAACAGTGTTTGCATAGGCTGTTAGCTGTAAGACTGTGATTTTATTCAAATACTTGAGATACATGGGTGCATTCTCATGACAATACTGGAAGTGCTTAGTTCTTATTTGCTTTTTGAAAGATTAAAAATATCTTTTCTTCTTCTGGGAAGCATTGGATTGAGCAAGTACACACTGCCTGAGAGACAAGCCTATTGGCATGAATGCCAGGTCTGAAACCACTAGATTTCACAGAGTTTTAGGTTCTGATTCCAGCAAGATCATCCTGTTCTTCTTGTCATTAATGTATTGTTTTACTTATCACCTGATTATAGCTGAAAGAACCAATTCAGATTGAAAATTCATGAGATACCTGAAATACAATCAGAGAATGAAAAACACCTTGCCTTGCCTTACAGTCTAGTCATAGGTGCAGTGAATTTGATATTCTTTCAGAAAAATCAAGCACATCATAATCTGCACATACATTACAACACATTTCTTCAAAATCTGCAGATTTTCCCCAACGCTGTCAGCTAAAATTTACCTTACTGCTATGACTATAATAGCCATTGTACTCTACTCTTGAGGTGACTGTTTCAGCTGTATTGTGGGCATACAGTTTGGTTGAAAACCTTTAGAAGGAAAGGATATTACATAAAGGTTTAAATATGCTTTCTATTTAAACAAATTATAAAGTTGCACTTCCTCCAGCACAAGCTACAGGAATTTTAGATTTCAAGAGCTTCCATACTGTTAAGCCAGTGCTTTACTTTTGCTGAGAGTGATGTATTCCATTTCATTGTACTAAGGGGAAGATTGTAACTTTCTGATAAAGAAGAAAACTTCTGACTTGCACTTAAAAAAACACAGACTTTTTATTATAGTATCTGCTGCAGTTAAGAATCAAAAACTAGAATTACAAGCATTCCTAGCCAAATTATTCTAGTGAGATACTTTATTTTACTTGGTACTGTAATTCAAACGGCAGATAAAAATAGGGAATTCTAAAAATCAAATCTCTTAAAACCAGAAATGTTTCACATTTACATATGATACACTGAAATTTGTAGTTTAAAGCACTCTATTTCTCTGGTATGGGACTGCTTACTGACAAAGTTTATATATGTAGATAGACATACAGCCTAGACAGATAACCTCTCAAACAATTAACCAGTGCTCCATTTGCTAAAAAATTTACCCTTTGAACGTGAAGCTCAACATCTTGCTGAGTACAACCTCCAATTTTCTGAAGTGCTTTCCTCACAACGCCTTCTACATCCACAATGCTCTCTTTGTTGATGCTGTCAATAAAGATAGAAGGCTTACTAAATTTCATTGCACACTGCACCAGACTCAGTACTGAGCACTAGGACGTTCATGTACTGTATGGACTGCTGGAACAACAAAACAGAGTTCAGGATTTAGGTAAAGTTACTTATTATACATATAATAACTGAGTAATGAAGGACTTTGCTAAAATATTCCCAGCCACAATAAATTCAAACTGGGATGGAAGACTTGGGAGGGAAGGAATTATGATTAAGCTTAGTGCTCGCTTGCTCTTTGTGTGTGTATACATAAACTGACAAGTTGCATAGTTCTTTTTCTAGGCCACATACACTCTTGTATGTGTCAGCTGATGCAATTATCTGAAAGATGTGTCTTAACCAGCAGAACAACAAACTGAAAGGAAGTCCTAGATCTGGAGGGGGAAATCAAAACTGACTGAGCTTGTTTAAACTACATGACTTGTTACTGAAAGATGCAAGATGCTTCTAAGTCATTTCTCTGTGACGGGGGACATCTTAATTGCTCTCCACTAACAGTCGCTAATAGTACATTAAAACACCATATAACAACTTGAAAGTCATCCAAAAATATGATATAAAGTATGTGTGCTATAAGCAAACAATAACAAAACCCTCAAGAGTCATAGGTGAGAAAATAATTTGGATGAGCACTTTTTATTTAGGTATTTAAGGTATTGGACTTTAAAGCAGTAATTTTCTATAGATCATCTCACTCCCAGAGGAAATATATTTTCACTCTGTCTCTTTGCTAGTCTTCTTACAAAAGGCCAAGTATCAGAAAATATTCCCTTCCTTTTTATGAAAAACAACTGTTACAATTAACTATCTTTCACTTGTCAGGCCTTCTTGAGAAGACTGGAAGGCACCTTCTGTGCCTCACTTGACCACGTAAGCCCTTAGAAAGCAGGAAAGTAGCAGGCCCACAATTTAACTGCAAATAATAAGAGGTGAGTAAGGATGTCTTGGACAAACTGGCCACTACCGATCCCAGTAAAGCAAAGAGCAATTAACAATCGTCAGGTTTACAAGGTTGGCTTTTTTTTTTTTGTAAGACCACTCCCCATGCCCCAAAAAACCCAAACCAACAAAACCCATACAGCTAAGTTGGAGGGTGGTGAGAGAAATATTTATATGCACAGGAAGGGTTATTGAGGGGCAATAACCCCCAGTTACAGGAGGTAAGGACAGAGTACAAGCAGGTACAAGCTACTGCTGATGGTAACTACAGTCCTAATCACTTGCATCAGTTTATCTAACACCACCTGGAGTAAGCCAGTCTAAGAGCTGTGAACAAAATCTAGGTATTCTAGCCCTACAGTCTTTATGTACAGCTAAGTAAAACCACATGAGAAGCTTACTAGGATTGAGAAGCTTCCCTTTAGAAATATCTGTATTTGGAATTAGTCATTCCCTCACATTTTTAAAAGTAGGATTTACCCAGCTAAACAATTAAAGTTTATCTTTTGAGTTCATGAGAGAAACTCAGCTTTCTTCTCTGATAAAGCCCGAGTGGTGTGACCCAGAAGCAGCTGAGATAGATACAAATCCCCAAGTGTTGCCAGCTATGACTGCTTGCTTGCCCTGCTTTCTACTATTCCTGAAGCATCCATATTAGCCCTAAGAAAAGCTAGATGGATCTTTGGTCTAACCTGGGACAAACCTTTTTATATTATAAAGCTGAGTTCAAATTTACGTTATCCAAATGAATTTTTGAATAAAAATGATCAAAGTTTTGAAAAATCTGATGATATTAAAGTAACAGTGGAAAATTCAATCATCAAAATTCTCAAAACCTAACAGCATCACTATAAGTAAATTCCAAAAAAACTAAAAAAAAAGCCAAATTTGAGCATTTTAGTTGATTACTTTATTTCTTTGACAGGAATACTTTCAGGTGATAGAACTCATTCGCAGCTGCTTCTAAAAGTTACACAGACCACGGTGCTTCATATGCTTGACTTGCTTAACCATTAGGTAATTCCACACACTGCATAAAATAAATTTGTGAATAGTATGCCTTTCTGGTACATTTACACTTTAAAAGAGCTACAGTTGCTCAGATCAGTATAATGGACAAATGACTAAATTTGTACAAAGCAGAGGTCGACAGTGGGCTTTAAATCGAACTCATTTAGTTAAGGGTGAGCCTCTTCATCTCCCTTATTTAAGCAGTGGCAACAAATTGAAGACAGACAAGGAGAAATGACACTAAGTGCTCAGAAGTACACTCTCTTACAAATGATTCTGTTTAAACTCCTTAAAAATACTGAGGCAGCAATACAACGCTTTGGATGCAAGAGAACGTGATGATAAGAAACGCACAGAGAATGTATCATGCTAAAACAGTACTAGGCATTAACTATAGATTCCCTTTGTTTTTCAAATAAGTGAATATTTAAAAAAATAGAAGTTTTACTCTTGTGTTAACTTTTTTCCCCCTAAACAGTTCTCTTCTATTTTTCCCCGCTTCCTTTTTCATGTCAACATTTTGGCAAATGCCCAGAAAACACTACTAATGACATGAATACCAGTGTCTTCATTGAAAAGATAAGCTTCTAATCTGCTGAATGAAAGCCCCCTCACTAATACTTGCAAATAAAAATAATGCTTTAAACTTACTGAAGCAAATTCTCTGTACTGTGAAAAAGAATATAATAGTTAAATGTAAATGTGTTGTATGATGGATTCATAAACAGATTACTGATCCCATGGCTGAGAACTGGTGTTAGTGAAGTAATTACAGAGCTTTGATCAGAACACGCACGGAATTCAAGACATGCAAAATGGTATCAGTTTAAAAATACAGGAAGAAACTGACTTTTACATCATTGTAACTGCAATATTGCTTTGTAAACTTGCATAACAGAACTTTAAAACTTCACACTTGTAATTAAATGTGATTTTCTCTCTCTCTAAACTGGAGCTGCAATTAAAACAGTATGTTTCTTGGTCTGGAACACACTTTAAAACTGTAACATGCCTCAGTCATTAAATTTGCCGTAGTTTTAAGATGTATTTCAACTCAGATCCTACTTATGTAGATCCCTATATCCAAATATGCATATAATTGCCTGAGCACACAAAAGCACTACCAAGTTTTCTACTGCATATGACCATCTTTGTATTTACAAACACTCATCATCTACTCTAAACTTTCATTTGATAATTAGAAAATATGGTTTTGCTTATTCAGACTACATACCTAATCTGATATGGAAGTAAAAGCTCGTGTTTTGAGTCCTGTTTGAACCATGCTCAGCAAGATCTAGTGCTGGGAAAATCTTAAGTCAACATAGCGCAGTAAATGTAAACTACAGATGCCTAGAAGCTGCTGCTTTGATCCCAACAGGTAATTCCAAGAATGTTACCGAAATGAACATTTCAGTTCAAGTTACAACAAGAAACAAGATGCTTTAATTAAATGCCGGTAACTACAGCAAAGTGTGTGCAGCAGCAGCAGCACTAAGTAATCTAGGTGATTTTTTGATAAAATTCCCCTGCATAACAAAAAATCCCAAACAAACCAAAAAAAAAAGGAAACAAGTAGCAGAAAAGCACACCAAAGCTATTACCATTTCCATTAAAGACAACAATATTTCTATCTGTAATTAATAATACAAAGGACTAGAAACTAAATTAGGATGCATGATGCATTAAGACAGGTGACATCTTTATACTGTTTAATCCTTAAAGAAGCTATTTTAGTAATAGATTCACAAAGTCCAATGCTAAAAAAATCCCTCCGTAGAGCAAACTGCTTCTTTATATGTAATGTTCCTTCCAAAAAATCAAGACTACAATTACTAAAATGTCCACTAGATGCCTTGTGTCCCTCTTAATTATCTGCCTGTCTATTAGCCAAGACGTTCTCTGTTAACCACAGGATTGCATTACTGCAGTCTGTATGACAACATCTTTCATCAACAGCTTCATGTTGCAAGCTGAACCCCACGCAGGCCTGCCTAAGTGAATCACAATCAACATTTTCTTGATCCAAAGTCTGAAGAATTGGAAGAAACTTGGTTATTTATAGACTTCAAATAGAAAATGTTTTACTTAATGAAAGCATCTATACTTGTTCAGATATTTTCTTTTTTTTCCTTCAACACTTTTCTGTAAGCAGACTGCACAAATTATTATACTAATACATTATTAAATCTAAGAATATTAAATAATTGTAATAAAGCATAATAATCAATGATCCCTTATCTGAATGTCAGTGAAAGCTGGAGGTAAAAGAAGTAAGTATCCATTAAGCCCTCTGAAAGGAGAGTTAACTGACATTATACACATGAAGGCCAGGTAAACACCTATTCTTATTGTCTTTGTTCTAAAAATGTAATAATCTGTTTCCTATACCAACATTCTAACACCTGGATGAACCTGGATATCTTCTGTGGAAAAAAAAAGCCTATCTTCTTTTAAAGATCTTAAGTAACAAAATCCACTACACATTTTTCATCATTTTCACTGAAAAAAAATCCAGTTTATTTCCCTTCCAAATTTACCTAGCTTCACCATCTATTCATTGCATCTTGTCACACCTTTGTATCTGCAAAGTAAAGAACCTTCCATTGGCAGAAAATCTTCTTGCATAGGTACCATCACACTGGGATTTAAATTACTCATTATTTTCTCTTGGACAGAATAGTTTTCTTCAGTCTCACAGGAGGACAGATTTGCCTGACCGCATATCATTTCATCTTGCAGCTTCACCATCAACCTTTTCCAATTTGACATATATTCAGACACAAAGACAACAAAAGCGGCAAAATGTTCCAGAAATGGTCTAATGACTGGCATATATTACGTTAATGGCATTTTATTCCTCTTTTTCAAAACTCAAGAGGTCTCCTAGCATAGCAGGTAAGAGAACCGCATGGACTCCTGTTAAGTCAGTTATCTATCATGATCTCACATTTCTCATCACTTACTTTCCTACATATTAATCCTGAACACATACAAAATCTGAACTAATCATCACAAAGGTACAAATTCACACTGAAGAACATCAAAGTGATTACTCTAAATGAACCCTGGTTACTATGTATTCCTAGCCCCTAGTTCTCCATTCCAATTTCTGTGTCACCAGCAAACTTAACAGCTGTGATTTGACATTTTCTTCCAGATCACTGATATAAAAATTAAACAGAAATGGATCAAGAAAATATTTTTGCAATATCCACCAGTTTTCCTGGTATTACCAATTTATTTAGCTGATGAACTTATGTATATTTTTCTGCATTGTGAAGTATTTTCATATACGTTTGCCCATTTTTTTTTTCCCCATTTTTCATCTCTTTTCTGGATTTTCATTCTCTAGCCTACTATAAAGAGCCATCAAGTTACTTCCTGAGTGAGGGCACATTGTTTTGGCAGCTACATTAGAAGCTGTTAACCACCTCTCTCAAATACTATATCGTATCACGTAGCTATGGTAGCAGGGGGGAAACCCTCAATGCTGATACGAAAAAAGAGAAACAAAACCAAAACCGACCACACCCAATACTTTATGGAAAAAAAGCAGATTGATAAATTAAAAATTGCACCACTTGGCACCTCTGCTGGCTGAAAGAGACAAGTAACTCTCTCATACAGCATCCCTTGCAGGACTAGACTGAATTTTTTTGTCTGATGAAACACATTAGAAGAACTGCACAGCTGCCAATCCACTATGTCGACTGGCTCTATGTTGTTGGCTATGTATTTTTTGAAAGTTCAACTAGAAAGTTTTCACAGTTAAACTCACAGAAATTTCTCTGTAAAACTGAGTTAGACCAGTATTAAGTATCTTTCACTAAAAAGAAGTCACATTCTTATGATAACGGAGATAATTAGTATACGAATGTTGCTAGACCACAGAAGGTTATGAAAGTTCTTGGTTTCCATGTGCCAATACTAAAAGAGGAACTGGTTTGTTTATTATTTACGAACATTTATACGAAAAAATGCTCATTATTTAATCAGTTCTGATTAAAAATTCAAGATCCAGAATTTCACAAACTATTTTAAAGAAAGTTTTGGACCCAGTATCAAAATATGAGAAAGTAGCACATGAAAAATAAAGTTTATGTACTACCAATGAAAAAGTTTAATTTAAAATTTAATTGAAATGTAAGGTATTCAAGTTTAATGTTTTCTTGAATAAATGTATATTTCCTCCTATAATGTGTAGGAAACAAGACGAGATGATGAAAAAAGACATTGAGAAAGGCAGAGAAACAGTATAGTTATTTTTAGACATCTAAGACTAGCCTCATCTGCTAGTAATAATGGCATCATTCCACAGCAGGTGAAAACGAGCAGGAAAGTGACTGAAGACAAGGCAGGTACTGTTTGTTGCTGTGCTTCAGGTGTTACTGACGCAGCGACCACAAGTGCACTTAGAAATCAGGGAACAGCAGCAGTCTCTGAAGGACAAGAGGCAGCTGCAATGGCAGTATCAGACAAAACTGTAGCAGTAAAACATTGGAAAAAGTGAGAGCAGGGCAGGATATTAATAAAATAGGTTTGTTGGTGGGAAGGAATTGTGAGAAGATGATTGCACTAACGGTGTTAAAAAAACAAAAGCAAACCCTCAATAGAAAACAGAGAAAGTTCTATCATTCAAAGAACATGATGATAAGCATGTAAGCATTTCAGAAGCACAAATAATGAGTAAAACATGCATGCTATAGAAAGGCTGAAGTATCAGGATTTAGCTAGCAAATGCTACCACAAAAAAAGGAGCAGAATGAAAAGTCAAAACACAGTACAAACATCATGAATCTGGCTACTCATAGGAAATCAGGTTTGTCGCATCAAGAAAAGTGGGGAGATGACCGGGAGTTGGAAAGAACCTAAGGATGAGGTTCCATCTGATTTAAGAGCTCACTGCTTCCAGAAGAGAAAGGAGCTTTGCTCTCTCCTCTTTCCAGATACCCTTTTCCACCATTTACCACTCCTTGTTAGCTCTGGTCCTCCATGACGTAGTTTAAATCGCTAACCTGACAGAAAATTAAATGAGTAAAAAAAGATTAGTGAATCAAAAAAAAAAGTCATGGAATGCTTACAAGTGGCAGAGTCAACACATGGAACAAAAGAGTAAGGACCAACTTCCCTCTCAAGAGCTCCTAATCACTGATCTCTGCCACTCATGAAATTCAAGAAATTCAGTTGTGGAGGAAAGAACCATGAAGAAAACTGAAAAAGAGAGATGTTGGAGAGAACTGGAGAATAGGAGAGTGAGCATCACAACTATAAGAGTTGTTTCACTGTTGAGGAGTGCAAGTTCGTCAAGCGAGTACAGGCAGACCGTTGGTAGGTTAGAGGGAGATGAATTGGGGAACAAGTCGATTATACACTTAATTCTTTTCAAAGATTCTAAGCACTGGAGAGAACAAACTATTTCATGAAGAAACAGAACACTTCACTTTGGCTCATGAACACCTGTAAACAGCATGCTTCACACTGGCACTGCCAACACTAAGCACCGCCAAACGACAAACACTGCTGGTTCTGTTTTCCCGTTGCCTTGAACCTCATCAGCAGAAGCATTATCCTAACCTTCTTAACTTGGCTTCTGGAAGTCTGTACTATAATGAATCCCTCCTCTCCCTGACATATTGAAGGTTGAAGGCTGTAGCACTTTTGCAGCTAATTAGTGGGGGCTCCTTTCCCAGGCATGTGACTAGTGCCAAGAACTACACAGAAGCAACTCAAGTGCCACATGCTAAACATATTATTGCACCGAATTGATCGACATTTCTATTTGTGAACAAGTAGATATACATGATTAAAAGCTCTACTATAAAAACACCTTTGTCGTGCAAGCATATTTAGTAGCGGACAACCTGAAAGCACAATCTTGAGGCAAGTAGCAGGGGAAGGTAATTTTTTATCTTTAAGAACAAACCAAACCAAATAACTGAATTTAAATTGCTGCAACAAACACTTGTTTAATTGGCAAGTCTAACTACTTACCCCCCCCCAAATAATTTAAAAAGTAACTTATATCCCTCATTAAACATTCTAGTGCCAGAAGTAAGGTGTAAACAAGATTAATTCACTGCACAGAAGCTACTCTCTATTTCTTCAACTCAGTAAGCCACTTGCAATATGGAACTTCTTCACATCAGTTTTAGCTATAAAATGTATTACTACTCTGCGCATCTTGTAGAATAAAAACCCTGAACATGTGCAGACACACAAACACCACACACAAAATGAAGTGTCCCACTAAGCTCAGCTTGCCAGACTTTTTGTTAGCCAGCCTGAAAGTAAATGTAGGTTGTCTATGGCGAGAGAATGCTGCTTCAGCAGTTCAGAATGAATTTCAAGCCTGTTCTCTATTTTATCTTTTGTCAGGGTAATGTATTCAAGGCAATAGTGAGCTGACAATTTAAATAACTACATTTTAAAACAAACGAAGCATTGATGTTAATGTGTGAAAATGGTCCCAACCCCTGGGAGTCCTGGTTCCCACCATTGTTTACTCTGACAACAGGATATAATTGCTTACTTACTTGGCAGCAAACTTTACCATCTGCTTGCTTGCATGCTGTCCCACAGCCACAAGAGCCTGGATATTAAACTGCTGCTGACGCAGGACTAAGAAACACTGCTTCCCTGAATACAAAGAAAAACAACGCAGGTGTATTAAGGACAAGTTACTCGAGGTCTTTGTGAATGAGAAAAAATGCCTTACTACTTTAGTATTAAGCTGAGCTTTTAAGGGGGTGTGTGAGTGTCTCTCTCTTTTCCCACCCCCCTCCCCCCCGCCCCGCGCCAAACAGCTACATCAAACTAGTCAGCTCTCCATGTACACAGATATACACACTGAACACTGAGATAAATCAAGTCCATCTATAAACATGTGAATGGACATTTTCTAAAAACAACAATAAGCCTTCCAAGATAAATAACATCTAGACAAAACAAAACCTAGAAATAATAACTTTTAAAATATCTATTGTTCTTCAACTGCAAGAAGTAAATCATACTTTTTCTTGTTGCTTTGCTCACAACTACTTCAAGTCTGCATTATTTTAAAAGAAGTTTTTTCTCATCTTCTCAAATTAAAGCTGTAGAGTTCACTACACAAAGCTGCTCTGAGAGAAATAGGCTTGATTTTGCACCACAGGGACTAAACCAACAATGTTCATTCTATAATACACCACACATTCAGAATGAAGGGAAACAAAAGGAGTATTGATTCTGGTGAATGACAAGAACCTGAAAGACCCAAGTAAAAATTCCTGTAAGAGCAATTTATTCATGAACAGCTTAGGGAAAAAGAAGTTAATAGGAATTAATAATAATTTACATAATGCACTTTGTTGACTTTTTAAATGGGTATTTCCAAGTCAACAAAGCTCCTTCTAATCTGTTTAGCTGACACTTACAACCATTTCATATTTCTCCTCACATTTCTAATAATCATTTACTCCTTAACTTAGATTTAAGGAAATACGGTGATTTTAAATGCTTCTTCCTCCGAGAGAGAAATTAACAACAAACATTTCATTGTTGTACTTCATTGTATCTGATAAAATGCATCAATATAATTTTAATTCCAAGTTCTGACTCATAACATTATAGCATTTCCATTAAAATGGTAAGAATAGAAAGAAGCCAGAAGCTTTGTTATTTCCCAGTTATTGTTGACTTAGACTATAAAACATTAAAATCAACATATATATAACTTGAACTCTGACACTAAAAAGCCAGCTGCAGTTTTCATTTGTAATTATGTAGATTACCATTCCTGACACATAGCTACAGATAATTTAAACAGTATCAGAAGATAAATGCAGAACACTGGACACATAATCTGACGGAAATAAAAGCAAACATATAAAACTATATCAAATATTATTAAAAATTAACATTATAATTATTGGAAATAACTAACATTGTCCTATGATTGTGATTTCATAAATGCAACAAAATTAATTCCATATTTTCAGAAAATAGAGTACAACTATTTCTGTATTGCAGAGGCTGCAAATCTAAGTAAAGAAGCTAATACAATACGGATGTACATATTTCTTGCAGGCAAACATCAAGTCCCAGATTTAAATCAGAAAAGTACAGGCTTCAGAAATTAAATAGAGCCTTCAGTGGTATACATGCCTGTGTTTCAGATCCAGCGAGTCAACAAAGTACAATTTTTCCATAGGACACAACATGCTAAGCTGCTTTGGATAAACCAGATGTATCCCACATCTTTGACATCTCAATATTTCTTACTTACAATGTGGTTTGATACAGTATTTTCTAGAAAACAGTATTTGTCTCCATGATTTCAGTTACAAATATTTTAGGAAAATATGATCAAAGTTTCAGCAATGACGTATTTAGGTGTTCAAACAAAAAATACACAACTGAAGACAGCTACAATGTCACTTGACTAGTAAATATTTAAGGAGAAGACAGTGAAATAAACAGAGGGACCTGCTATCATACTAATCAGAAGCAAAAGTTTGGCAGTTGTACTTAATCCCAAACATTAGAAGTCGGATCAATATCTGCATTATAAAAGGACTCAAATCTTTTTGTCATGAGTAACAGTAGTTGTTTTCATGAGGAAAGAGGATGTTTTGTAGAACATAACCATTTCTAATCACACAAAGATAAGTGATCAAACAAACCTCTCTGATAGGAATAGTTAAATTATCACAGTTACAAAGATTGTAGGAGGAAACAGAACTTTTCCCAAACGAGCCGAAGGCGTGCAAAATAAAGTATCCAAAAGACAAGCCATAATCCAATCTAATTCATGATTAGATGCCTTTCCAGATCAAGAGATGGAATTCCCACAGGAATGCCTAAAAAGATGAAAAGTTTCAAAAGAAATATGGTTAAAAAGGTCTGACTCAGTCTAATGCAAGGAACTTTTAGTCACTGAACAAATAAGAGAAGACACCACACAGAGAATCCCATCAAAAGTAAGCACATAAAACCAAATGGGAATCCATTTCCTTTCTTGGATGCAAGTACCAAATGACACAAGACCTTCTGAAAGAAAAGGATGTAAGGAAGCAATTTGCATAAGGAGTAAAAAATGTTTGGTCATATAGATTAATACATTGCTAGTTACAGACATCTGCCAGCAAAGTGAAAACTTCATATGGTTTATTGTAAAATTTGGTCCAGTATTTAAATTGCTCTTGGTGGTACTCGTATTTTCAGACATACTGTTGAAAAATTAAACATACTGATGTTTTCTAAACCTTTGCATTCATAAACCAAAACCAAGTTCAGCTCTAACATACTGTGCAATTCCCAGCTGCCTGACAGAATCCAGACTGATCTCCCAACTGCAATGATAAACGTGATCAGCAGCTTAGGCTGGCTTTAAAATAAGGCCAGAAATAACATTTAGTCAGTCTACAGTGACAACCACAGGGTCCTAAGCACTTTAATTTTAGTACAAACCACAGAAATTCCCAGCACCCCATTCTTTACACATCCTTCAGTTCATTTCCATCAGACTTCATGAGTGGCTTGCTATATGAGACAGCTGGATTCTGCAGTTGTTCACATTCATTTTTTTCAGTTTATTGGTCAGAACCAGTCAGGGTTAAATAAAGGATATGTTGGTTATTTAGGAGTCAAATTCGAGCTTCTGAGAAAAACTAAAGCTATTTTTCTGTAAGATTTTCCTGTTTCCTGCAAGACTTTCCTTTCCATAATGGTAGGAATAGTGCCACGATGTGTGTGGGAAAGGCTAATATTACTTTTTACTCTTAAACATTTACTTTTCTTTTGAGATTCTTTCCCCCAAAGCTTAAGGAAACAAGCATATGGCATTCCCTAGCAGCATTCCCTGAATGTCAGAATTGTTCTGTGCTGTCAGACCAAGAGGGAACAAGAAGCACAACCAATAAATTGAGAACACTTCACGCCCATAATCAACTCCTTTTGCTTTCATTCTTCAGGTTGTGTTAAAGAGTTTTGAAAATAAGCACTGTTCTTTCATGAAAAGCAATAGTCTTTCCTGAGTCAAAGTTGAAGGATGACAAACAGCTTCTTGTAAGTTAGTATTGCCATGTAACATATATGTTGCTCTGATTGATTGAAGTAAATACATATATGTTACTCTGATTGAAGTAAATGCATATATCATGCAAGATATCGTATATAAATACAATAGAGAGACAGTAATAAACAACCATTGAACTTTACTTTGTTTTAAAGGTATGCACAGACACCTGTCTTTTAATATACCAAATTCTGTTAATGGTCTGAACTCTTCCTACAACCGCAAAAGAAAAAGCCATAAGGATACTCTTATTCATACACTGATAGTAACATTTTAATTAGATAGTGTGTTTCCTGTCTGAACAACTTCAAGTTGTAATGACAAGGCTTTCACGGCTTTTGGGGTTGACAACTTCTATATATAGCAAAGAGAGACTTCCACGTAAGACCACACTACAGAACTATTGAGGAAATCAGAGGACCCCCTAAATTTAAAGATTCTAATACAAAATGAAATGTGCATTATATGTATATATATACATGCAGTTCCTTATCTTAACTGACTGCAGTACAGACACTCATTAAGAGGGACATTTTTTAAGAAAATGAAGCCTCAAAAAGAGAAATTAATCTGGTATCTGTGACAATATTCTGTACTGGATTTTCACCCCTAGTTTGACTCATTCCCAATTCTAAGACTACTGTTAAATTTCATCTGTGAAGATAAATTTCTTTATGCTCTTTTCTTTCAACTCTTGGGAAGACAAGGTATTTATATCTCACTACAGAGCTGCCAAACATAACTGGAACCAGTACAACAGTTGTCAGCATCTGATGTCAACTGAAAAGGCCAAAGCCTATTTAAGTTTGCATATGGCAAACGGATCTCCAGAGAGAACTTCTGATTCCAGGAAAGAAATATGGCTGTCAGATAGCCAAGTATGACAGCCCACACTACTGAGAACCGATAAAAGGATTTTCCCTTTGTCTTGTTAAAAAAAGATGATGTTTCTTATTTTAAGTTCAAATTGATATAATCAGATACTGGTAACTGGAAGTAAAAATTCTGAAATTCTGAAATTTTAACACAGATTTTTGTTTCCTGTAGAAGAAAAGGTATAGTGAAAATATTCATATGCAGCAGAATAAATACAGCATGTCTGATAACTGATACATTTATAATAAAAGTACGTTTTACAGTAGAAGATTGTAACTGTTTTATCTCACAACTGTTAACACCCAAAGCAGAATGACTATAATATTTTTAAATTCCTATTATTTACAATTGTCCACACATTATTTAGTAATATGATAAAACCAAAACTCACTTTTACTACAGTGTAATAGTAATACCCCATTTCCACTCAGCTGAAAACAAAATTTCCTTTTCTCCTCTTGGGAAAAGAGAGGTGGAAAAAAGAGAAAATAACCAGTCAAAGTGAACACTGAGTAACCAGGTGGCAAAGTTTTCTTGTATGCAAGACATAACTAACAGGTCATGAAGCCAAAATAAACATTCAGGTTATACTAACAATATGAGGAAATAAAAATAAAAACCCTGGAGGCATCTCACCTTTAGCTCTGCTTGTATGAATTCTGCCACGAACCCAAACCACTTCATCAGCCTTCTCCACTGTCAAGTCTTTTACTCGAATCAAAACTCTGTCTGAATTACAGAAATAAAACACATTTTAAAATGGTTTTGGTTTTTTTTTGAAGCGAAACATTTTTCACTTTAAACTCCAAATACATTTTCTATCATTGCTAAAATTTATAATAAATCCAAAACATTACTTTTTTATTTACAGTATAATAGAAGTACTGAAAACACACAAGACCCCATTTCCTTTCTCGGTGAATTGTACTTGATCAAGTAGTTTTAAATTGGTTTGAGCTTATTATTTGATTTATATAGCAGGGTCAAACTGCACTAAAACAAAAGCAAGACTCACTGTAGTTCATGGATGGCAGAACCCAGCATGAGTACACTATTTTTGATAGGACTTCACTGTGCTGCGCTGTACTACCTGCATTTATTAGTCTGGATTTCTGCTAGCTAAGGGATGTCTGCCCTGCTGCACTAAGCAACGTGAGTTGGTATGTTGAACACAGCAAAACAAGGGTTCAGAGGTAACATGACTATTCTCTGTATCTACGTAAGTAGGGTGACTATCACTGTAAAATGATTATTATTTAAAATAAAGAAAAGAAAGAAACCACAAATAAAAGTGCATTAGAAATTAAAAGACGACTTATTTTGATAAAAACAATAGCATTTTGGAGCAACAAGAGTATTACTGTGTAAAACCAGTAAAATTTATTTTAAGAGAGAATCTCTTTGACAACCTGATCAAGCACCACTATCATTGTAGGAGCCAGGATTCATAAGAACCCTTCAAATTCTATGTACCCAAGAAAGCTAAATAACAATAGGAATGCACGGTTTGGAAAGGACAGATTTTGGATAGTAAAGGAAAAAAAAATATAAAGGAAAATATTTTTAAATAAATCAGGACTTTAAAAACTGTATACAACCTTATGAACTGCTAATATGCTGACTGCATGCCACTGTTCCTTGAAATGTACTTGTTTAATCGTATTTTTCTGTAGATTTTTGGCCAAATGTATTTTTGCATGATCTCAAATACTTATTTCTTATAGTATTTACAAATCAGTTAGAGGATCTACATAGCATTGCATAGAACCTCAACAGTTCTAACAGCTACACTTATTCATTTACAGTTTGTATGTGGTTAAAAGCACTGCTTATTAGAAAAAAAAAATATCTTCAAGAGAGATATTGATCCTTATGGGTCTTTTCCAACTCGAGATATTCCATGATTCTATTCTATGATTCTCTGATACGTAACACAAGCAAATTCACTCTCTCTGTTCTTCTCCCTTGTTTCAAAATAACATTAAATTTACTAAGACACCACCACTCTAGACCTTTCCCGCCAGAACTTTTCCAAAGTTTGCCTCCCCCGGGTTCCATCTGTCGTTCTGGACTCCTTCCCTCCGTCTCTCAATACCAGTCACAGCTTGCCCTGCAAGCCTCTTATTCTGCACTGGGAGTTCTGCGGGGGGCGGGTGTTGAAAATGTTCATTAGCTTATGCTCAGGGCAATGTAGGTTTTTTTCTTCGCAGACACACATGAAAACCAGAACAGAATGAAAGTGCACAGAGAAATGTGATAGGAAATTGACTCAAATATATTAATAATGTGTGTGTGCATGCATGCACTGGGGAAGGGAGAAAGGGGAATAAAGATGTTATCACTTGCCAGCAACTTGTGATATTCAAACTTTATCAGTACTACAGGAAGCATGCAACCAGCACAACCCATAAGCTTTAGTATTTCTAAAAGTTTTATATTCAGACAGTTAAAATTACCTCAGTCAACTTAAAATGGTATTGTTAGAAACTTAAAGCATTTTTCATTCACAAGCATAAAGACAGAATGAGGTGTCACCCTTTTTATGGATCCTTAGTGTTTCAGGATCCATCTGCATCAGATAAATATTTTAAAAAGTCCTTTGTATACATAACAGTTCATGTTTCACCAAGACTAAAAAGACACCTTTAACACAAAAATTTTTATATGGTATGAATTATTAAGAACTTTTTTACCTTTCTTAAAAAGGGTAATAAAACAACATCTATCATAAAGTCATTTTTTCCAACAGCAGATCACAGAACCACAGCATGGCTGAGGTGGGAAGGGACTGCTGGAGGTCATCTGGTCCAAGCCCCTGCTCAAGCAGGGCCACCCAGAGCCGGCTGTCCAAGATTATGTTCTGATGGGTTTTTAATATCTCCATGGAGGGAGACTCCACAATCTCCCCAGGCAACCTGTGCCAGTGCTTGGTCACCCTCACAGTAAAAAAAATCTTCCTGATGTTTGCAGGGAACTTCCTGGGTTGCTGTTTGTGCCCATTGCCTCTGGTCCTGTCAATGTGCTCCACCGAAAAAAGCTAGATGTAGCAACTGCTAAGTCACTTTGTTTCCCTCCTTCAACACTTCCTAAATCTAGTCTTCTCCTCTCATTTCTAAAATGCCACCAGTTCATGATAACATCTACCTTTGTTAGCGTAAGCAATCGTTTGTCACTCATTTTCTCTTGTCCAACCAACATATTGTAGCTCAAATCTTCCCTCTGTACTCTCACATATCATTTCACCTGGAATTCCTTTCAGTTCATTTCTCTCTCTTCCATGATAAAAATGAAGCTTCTTGTTCTCACCTTTAAGGTCCTCCCACCATACCCTTCAGACTACCACCTCCCTGTTCTTTCACAAATGCAAGCTATACTTACATTTTCTGTCTTCTTGCCACATAAACACTTACAGACAATTAAATAATGCAAAAATAAAAGATGTTTTAAACCGTGCTACAGTTGCAGTAAAGACAAGGGAACAAAGATTTTAAACGAAGTTCAAACAAAATACTCCATAAGTCTGAAATTACACTTCCAGCCCCAGTTCAATATTCATGCTATCTCACCTTCATTGCTATTTTGAATCATGTTTAAGGGGAAACCATATTTTTTCATCTCCTTCATGTATAGCACAATCTCTTCTTTTCAACATACTAAATATCCTTATCTTTCTCTCAGAACTCTACCCTCTTCTAAACATGGGAGGAGAGGATAAAAACCCAAAAAGCTGTGTGGGTTATACAAGACAAAATCACTTTTCCACCCCCAGATCCCCATTTTCTGCCTGTCCTATCAGCGTGTTTACCAAGTTGATTTATCTTGCATCATGGAGTTTTGAACAGTATGATCAATACTTCTGCTGTCTCTGTGAAGTGCCAGCATCTTCACAATGTTGGATAAATTTGAAAAAGAGAAGCTAAGTTTAATAAAAAAAAATGGAAAGCCAAAAGCAGTATAAGATGAAAGCAGCTTCCAGGGAGGGGAGATGAAAGTAATGGGACTGAAGGGAGAAAAAGGGAAAGGCAATCATAGCCTCAAGCAGGCAGGAAGGACTTGAAAGACATGATGTAACAGGAAGTGAGAACATCAGATAGCCAGGGCAGCCAGCGTGAGCAGAAGACTGAAGTGGGCCAAGAATGAGGGCATGGGTGTGCGTGAGATCAGTGGAGCAGAGTGGAGCATCTATGCAACAACTCTGTGAACAGGCAAAGAGAGTTTTAATTTGCCTGCAGAGGAACAAGAATCTATGAGTATGGCAAAAGGACAATAAGCCCATCCTTTGGAAAGGCAGAATAATTTGCTCTGATCACTCTTAAGCTTTTTAACTTCCCATGTCCAGCCGGTGTCCTCAGGACAGTGCAACTATAGCAAGCCTAAAAGCAACAGTGCTGCAGACATCCAACTGAGCTCCTACCCACGTCTGTGCTGTCTGTATTGTCTGCTGGCTCCAGTAACCAGACGGTATGTGGATCCGCACATGTCATACCACAATTCATTATTCTGACTTAGAAATGGCATGTACCCACACAGACTTCAGAAACAAACAAAATTAATACAGTACAGACAGATGGGAACACCTGCATCTGTGCTTCCCCGCCAGCCCCTGCTCCAAGCAGTAGTTCCTCCAAGACACTCCATGCAAGCAGAATACTTTGGGGAAAAGCACATATACACTACTGATGCTGAGTGATGACTTCACCCTCCCCTGAGTCCTTTGATAAGAGCTCTCCCTGGCAGGAACTACTGAATCTTTAAATAAGAGGGCATTAGTTTCATGGAAGGGACTAAGCTGATCTTGAACTTTTTTATTATAGGCACTTTGGTTTTTATTGTTACTAGTTTTGGTGTTCTGCATAACCATCTTCTAAAAAATGGAACAGCAGGACTGCCATAGGTTGTATTTTAAGCCCAATGGAAAACCTACTCAATCTCATCCATACATTGCCTGAGACTTTTTTTTTTCTCAAACAAGGACCAAGGGCACAGCAGATCTCAATACAGCACTCAGCCTTTTTCCTATCATCTTGTGTAGCTTTCGCCATTTTCCTTCTCAATGTATTTTTTTTCTCCACAGTATTTTTCAGAGTTTCTTTTCAATATGAGACAGTTGGCAGGGCAGACTTTCTCCATGAGAGTAGGATTTGATCCACCATCTCAATCTCCCAGCTTGGGTCTCCCACACAGTTGTTTGCTATGGGGTGTGAAACTGTTAGAGGAAACACAGCTTGCAGAAACTCTAGTGAGCCAAATGCCATCGCAGAAGAGCGCAGGGGGAAGAGATCCAATCGGGCAATCTTTCAGTCCACAGTCAGCAGTGCAGGTTAACCAATCAGATGCTAACTTGGGAGAAGTTACCTTTTTATTATTATCATACCTTTTAGGTTGTGACTGCGGACCAACCTATAGATCGTTATGTGGTCACGCGTAACAATGGATGGCTGTGTTCCTGCCCCTTCCAGCAGTCATCAGACCCCTACCCAACTTCTTGCCCTTTGCTACGCTGACTAAACAAGTTGTTATTATTAGCATGTTGAAACGGATCAGAAGACCCAGTATCAGGAAGAGAGAGACCACAGCAGCCAGCAGTTGGGCTGGCTTACAACGTGATCTCAACTTTAGTTCTCTTTCTTTGACAGCTAGTATGTATGTTATTCAATAATGACTGCTAATACAGTCTCTAGTCATTTTCTTGTCCCGTTCTTGATATAATGTTCCCCTTCAGCTGGTTTCAACCTATGATTGCTTTTGTGGCTCCTCCTCTTCCCTACATTCTGTATTTCCCTTCCTAAGGGAGGTCAACCAAAACAACCGTTCAGAGGAGAAAAAAAATCACCTAATCACAGATGATGTTCCTTTTTTACATTTCGTTATGAAGAAGTTACAAGAAGACAGTCTATTACCTTTCCTCGTTCCTGTTTCATGCACATAATATGAAGATTAGGATTTCTTGGGATGTTGGCCTGGGAGATTGTTCTCTAGCTGACAAGTCTTTCTGAATCCCAATTCCCCAGCAGTATAACATGAGGATTTCCCGAATTCATAGTGGTGTGAATAATGATAAAACCCATAAAAATTAACATATAATATTAATGGATTTGGTGGTCATATGCAGGAGTAACGAAGGCTGCATAAGCAGACAGATATCGTACTCAGAGAGACAGCTGTTGCAGCAAGCCATAGCAGAACTTACTCCAAACAAAGAAAAAAACTGACACCTCAGGACTCAGTACATTATAAATAATAATAATTTAATCCAAAAAAGTCAAGCCTGCAGTGACTGACAGAGACAAAAACTGACAAGCTGTGTAGGGCGTAGTCCCGGCAAGGGCAAAGATTGAGATTCTATAACCTCTCCGGACCCAACTCCAATATCCAACCACACTCATGATTTTTTTTCCTTCTATCTAATCAGAATTTCCTGTGTTCCGACTTCTGCCCACGACCTTCTGTCCAGTTACCACACACCTTCAAGAGTCTGACTTTATCATCTCTACATCATCCCATTAAGTAGCTTTAAACAGTAATAAGATCACCCCACAACTTCCTCTTCTCCAGGCTGAAGAAGCCCAGCTCCCCCAGCCTCTCCTCAGAGATACTGTGCTCCAGTCCCCTGAGCAATTTGGTAGTTCTCCATTGGACTGGCTCCAAAATGTTAATGTCGTCCTTGCACTGGAGAGTCCAAACCTGGACACAGCGCTCCCGATGCAGCCTCACAAGTGCCAAATGTATTCAAATAGAAAGAATGGCAGCAGGATTTGAATCAAAAAGTTTGGTAAACTGTTTCTCAAACAAGTGCTGAAGATATAAAGTATATAACTTCTTTTTTCCTTCTTCCCCCCTCTCCTCTTTTTAAAAAAACTTTTTTTTGTTATTTAACTGACCTGGTTTCTCTTGGGATTGTATCATTGATGACACTCCATATCTTTCCTTAGCATAATCCTAAAATGGAGGTGAGAAACATATATCAAAGAAGCATACATAAAAAAGATTTAACAAAATCATTACAGAGGTAACTGAGGTAATAGAAAACAATTAGCTATAATATTAAAGTCAAGAAATTGTGTTGTAGACTCTGAGATACACAAATGAGAAAAGATAATTGTGCCCCGTAAGAAAATAAAAATTCCAACAGCAACAAACATGCATTAGGATCATTATTTGCTACACAGAAGTTAGTGTGAATGCCTTTACAAAGAGCCTACTCCTGCAAAAATATTTGAGTCCTACAGAAGCAGATCCATTGCTAAGTATTTCCTTCCCATATTCAGGCACACTAAGAAATCCAGCAGATTGCATGTCATTACAACAGCCAAAGGAAGCTCGACTGACTACTAACCTGTTAGGTAAGACACAGGGGGATGGGGCCTTTTCATCAAAAAGTTCACAATTCTAGTTTTCCAGCTAAGCCCATTCATTTCCAAATAAAAAAAGCCTTGGTTTATTTATTTTATTCTATTCAATATACGAACCTAAGTTCATTCTAAATACTTTACTGGGGGAGGAGGTCTCCATTTCTCTGCTTTTGACGAATCGTGGCCCATGTATAATTTTACAGAAGCCACCTATACTCATAATTCCTTATTGCTGCAGCACTTTTGGCCTTTCAACAGCAAGCAAAATTGATTTTATAACAAAATGAACTGATGCTCGTTATTAATACTTTTTTTTTTCTTTCTGAAGAAATACTGGCCTACAATTTTTCCGCACTGATCTCCGTACGAGCCAGACAGACCTGCCAGGCCAGCAGGAGCCACCGGTGCCCCTGCAGAAGGGGCCTGCTATGGAGCAGCAGCCCAGGTGCTTCTGGAGGGGACTGCAAGGGGGAAAGGGCTGAGGGACAGGGCAAGGCTGCGCTCTCATTGCTCAAGCCGGGCCTCCTCCACCCGGGCTCAGGAGACGCTGTGTGACCAGAGAGGGGCCGAAGCTCTTCAGTGAAGCACGAACTGACGGGGCCCGCCGGAGGGGGAGGCGGACAAGCAGGGCAAAGGCAAAAGGCAGCTCTGCCCTCGGGCCCGGCCTCCCCACCCCGCGGGGGCCGCTGCCGCCTGCCCCCTCCTCCCCGGCCCCTCGGCCGGCTCCAGCCCCGCGCTAGGCCGGACCCAGACCCGGACCCTACCCCAGCCCCTGCCCCCTCTCGGCACGGGCAGCCTCGACGCCGCGCCCGCCCGCTCCCTGCGGAGACCCACATCGCCCGCCGACGAGTCGTCGCTCTCCCGGCGGCGCTCCTGGCCCTGGCCGCGGCCACTCGGCATCCTGCTGCGGCCGGCGCGGCCCCTCACCACCCGGCTCCGCTCGGCTCGCCTCAGCACGGCCCCTCGCGCCACGCCGCTTCCGCGCGCCCTCCTCTCGCGAGAGCGCCGCGCCTGCCCTGCGCCGGCCGGGCCTATCGCGAGAGCTGAGGGGCCACGCGGGGGCTGCGCCCGGCGGCGTGCGGCTGGCGCGCGGCCAGGGGCTGGTGCTGGCGCCGCGCGGGGCGGGGGGCGCGCGGGCCGCCTCAGCGCGGGGCGGGGGGCGCGCGGGCCGCCTCAGCGCGGGGCGGGGGGCGCGCGGGCCGCCTCAGCGCGGGGCTCCTTCCCCTCAGCAGCCTCAGGGCTGAGGGAGGTGCTGGTTCCTTCCTCGCTGCTGTTGGCCGCCCCCTCCTCTCCTCAGAAGGCGAGCAAGCAGCCGAAACGGGCTTTTTCACCCCATTGCCACCGTCCTGACGAGGCTCAGCGCCTCCGGCCCTGCCTCTGACGCTGAGGCGAGAGCTGCGGAGGTGTGCTGGTGTGGGCCGCGGCTCTGAGGCTGGGCAGCGGGGGGGGTTTGGTCCTGGCTCACCCTGCTTCACAGTCGGGCACGTTATGGCCTGAGGTGGAGTGTTGGACTGTGAGGTGGCTAACTAATGTGATCGGCTCAGCTTGGTAACCGACCTAAAGTTCACTTTTGTTCTATCTCACCAGCAAACCTGGCTTGTCAGTGCTTACCCTGATAGCAGTTTGGTCTCCTGGCCCCCTGATAATCCTGCTGTTTATTATTAGTCAGCTAAAACCCACAGTAGGTCTGGTAGTTTGGGGAGAATGAACATTAGTGCAAATCCAGGTGTTTCCCTCCAGCTGGGTGCTTAAATCAACGCTACGGTATCGAGGCCGGGGCTTGCTGCAGGTGCCAACTTTCAGATGACGGAAATCAAAGTTGCAAGCAACTGTCGGATCCTATGGCTGTAGATTGTTTATTTTGTGCAGGACGAGAAGAAGGAGTTAGCTGTCCTGATTTAAATTGCAGTTTTGAATTTTCACATTTGACTAACTAATCCCTCTTGTGGTATCGATTAGAGTTCTTCATTTCCTGTCCTACAGTTGTTTATTTTACACTTTGTACTGCATTGGTTCAGCATCTCTTCTCGTGGGAATCCCCTTGCAAAGTTCCCCTTCTGCCTCTGTCTCAGAGAATTATGCACTTCACCATAAGACCGCACAGCTTTCACAAAATCCTTTCTTCTCACGCAAAACAGTGTTGCAAAGAATTAAGATCCAATAACAGAGAAGGCAAATCACAGTCAGTTTTCATACCTTGTCACCACAAGAAACAAAGTTCTGATAGTAGGGTATCGTGTAGTGTACTTAAACGCTAATATAACAGTAACAAAACACGTGGTTTTCTTACAGCGTGTCCGTTGTGTCTTTTCTGTTACCTGTCACTTAGAACACAAGGCTGAGCAGAACCACTGCTGAACCTCAGCTAACAGACAGATGCAAATCTTGTGCCTCACCACGGAGCAGACAGTACCATCTGTACCGCAGGGTGCTCTGTAATTCCCGGCATTTCGCTGACTTTGCTGCAAAATTCAATCAAAACAAACCAACCCTGTAACCCCTATTTTTATGCCGGGAGCCCTCCAATAGTGAATAGCATAATGAGTATTTCCTCTGTGGCAAATAACCTGAAGGTGGTTCTGAAGGAAAAACCCTTTTAATATAATGAGAGTGTTAACTGAAAACAAAATATGGCCATTTAAAGGGCACTGTAGCTAATTATTCCATTGCTAAACTTCAGAAGAAGCATTTTCCAGAGTTTATGCTGTCAGGTCATTTGTCCAGAATCCCTTTGTCTTGCAGTGCAGAAACAGTTTTTTTGAACAAAATTCTACAATACTTTGAAAATAGAAAAATAAATTAATTTTAGGAAGAATTACTGACAATAATTGTTTCATATTTGGTTAAATAAACCCCTCAAAATTCTCCATTTAATTTGGGTCTGCAGCAAAAATTTATTTTGCCGTATCCATCTCACTAAATTTATTACAAATCATCTGTTAAGAAAACAAAATGCTACGTGCAGATGATGTAGCTCATCTGCTGCACCTTCTGTTATTGAAAATCATGTAATTGGGGCAGTACCTGCAGTGAACCTTAGAGTGATAAGTAGGAGCAAAGGCAGTGCTGAGCCCGGGTGGGAGGCGGAGGGGCTGGGGGACCTGCTGGGCGGCCAGCGCTGTCCCCTGGGCCTTCGTCGAGGATTACCAAATGGAAGTAACGTCACCTGCAGCCAATCGGGGGGCCCCAGGGGTACAGCTGGATGGGAGCCATATTCCACTTAAGTAACAAGACATGACATACCATGTGCTAATGCTAAATAATTTATCCCTCAGGCATACAGTGAATTGCAAAGCCAAGCTGAGGCCTGGTCAACAGTTTGTAGTTTAAATTAAAATTGGCTTTTCTGTCTTAAAGGGAGGGAGGGGGTTGTGAACTGTTGTGATCAAAAGTGGAATGCGGAAATCTGTTTTCTCCTCTCTCCTCTCCTCTCCTCTCCTCTCCTCTCCTCTCCTCTCCTCTCCTCTCCTCTCCTCTCTCTTCTTTCTCCTGTTATATTTTGATCTAATCAAAACACTTTTTGGTAACTTTGGGGATGTATTCTATGTATCTCTATTAACATGCAGGAAAATCTTAGAGCAAGTCTTAAGTCACTGTGAATAATGATATCCAATATATCCTTGAAACTTAGGCATCAGCACCTGTAATATCCTAAACTGAAGCTATTCCAAAATTTGGTCATACATGTATTCATGTTACAAATGTTACATGGGTGTTTTCATAGCAGAGTTGTAAATACGTCTCATTAGGAATCCAGAGGCATTTGCTTCTGCTTAGGCTGAAGATCACGCCCCGTCAGTCTCTTCGGGATGGTTTGAGCTAGCAGTACACAGAGGTTGTATATGATATTAACCACAGCATTTTGTTGCCTGCTGTTTGCTACTGGAACTCGCAGCATAGCCTTTCCAACTTAGTGGTCCAGCTAAGCTTGGCCAAACCTTTGACATGCTTTTGTTAAAAGTACAGTGCTGATTTTACCTAGGAGCTGGGTGCCACAATGTACTAAACCACCCTTCCACTGAAACCACGAGAAGTTGAAAGTAGCCAGCACCTTCCATAATGTCCTTCTATGTCCTTACATAGCACTTCACAAAAATAGTGGCTCAAATGTTCTTTAATCTTCCAGTGTACTATTGATCAAGAAATGAACAGTTAAAATATACACCATGTTGATGGGAACGAGATAGATAGGAATTGCATTAAGTTATTTTAGGATAAGAAATTAAAAGGACCTCTGGCCTACGGAATAAGTGAGAATATGTTTACCTAGTCTCTACATGTTTGTCTAGTTACAACCCGGAGAGCATGAAGTGGTACAGAGTTAAAAGGAGAATGTGGAAAAAAATACAAAACAAATTGGTAGTGTCTCTGAAAGGTCTTCAGGGAATTCAGCTTTATTGCCACAATAGTACACTTTCCAGTATGCAATTACTTGTTGTCATGGAAAGGGATTTTGAAGATTTTTCTTATTTTGGATGCTGCAAAGCATGCTTAATTTAAATAAGAGGCTGCATTTGATTTTTCCTTTCCGTATTTGTTTACTTCTTTAGGTTCTTCTATGATTGTCAGGCCAGTGTCCAAGTTCCCCTTAGATAACAAAAAGAGAAAAAAAAAAGCCACTGAAAAAAATGCAGCAGCAGCTAAAAAATGAATATATTATTTATTTTTTAAGTTATGTTCATAGTGTGCATTCTGTGATAGGGAAAACTCTTCTATTAATAATTTTCAAACTTGGCAAAAATGCATTTTTGTAATTGATCATTCTTTTTTTACTCGAACATTTGTACAATGAGTAACAAAGCCTTTGCATCTAAATCCAAGTAGGAACAGAATTTGGCAAATCTAATTCCTTCCTGGATTTTCGCAGCTCTACTTCCTTTAGGAAGTTTTTAGTCAATGGGAAACAAAGGCTTATTGAAAGGATTAAAGTTACAACTATTTTCTTTGTTTTAGAGCTTCAATCACGGTTTTCCTCTAGTAAACAACATTTGCAATTAATAAAACTTCTAAAAAAACAGGAACTTTGGGGAAGTACGTGCTTATGATAAGCAGCAGGATTTCTTTTAACAGAACTCTATACAAAGGTGTAGTCTTTTTAAGTTAAGACAATGATAACAATGGAGTTTCTCAATGCATTTTAAAAGTGTTCCTTCTGATAAACACAAGACAACATGCTCTACAGTCAGGGATGGGCAATACTTTTAAATAGGATATATCTTGTCAAAAGTTTATTGTGTCCCAAAATGATTTTAAATAGCTGCAAACAGCTCACATTTCATATCATGCATAAACCTAGTAATCATGTCTTACACAATGAAATATCTATGCCCATTGGACATACAGTACTGCATATATTTATGAACTATTACCCATAAATTGTTTATTGTTTCCTTTATATGATGCTCGAAAAAGGCATTTGGATAGCAGTTATCTGTGCATGAATAAGAATACATGGAATATTTAATCTTTATAATTTATCTTTTACTGTTTTTATGTCATGAAATATATTACGAATATTTTCATGTTTATGTCAGCTCTATTTTTCTTACTCGCTTTATGTGTTTACGCCCAAAGAATTATCTCCTGTCAGAGGTAAACTGAGGGAAACATCGTAAATTTGTTGACGACCCTCCCTGGAGGGCAGTGTGGAGCTATGGGATGACTGGGACTGTTGCAGGAGACATTTCATGAACAGCTCAACTATTGTTCTCACCCAAGTGTCCAGTTGTTTTTCTGGGGTGGCTTATGGCCAAAGGATGCTGAAAACAGCAGTCTGGAGAATGAAGGGACTGCAGTTCTGACTGGTCCCTTAAGCGCAAGCGCGTTGTTGTGTCTTACATGTCATTTCTCATTTACAAAAGGCACCTGAAGCCCTTGTCCTTCCTGTGATAATTTTTACACTTTTATCTCACGTGTAGGCGGATTTTTTCTTTCAGATTTTTTTGAGTAAATGTTCCTGTGAACTGAGAGTATCTTTGCTAACCTCTAACCCAGAGTCAACTTCTGGTGAAGTTATAAACCTTTAGAAACACAAGGTTTTAAATGGGATCCTGACTCAGTCTTTATTTCAGCAGCAGGAACAGTGCTCTGTTGTCAGTAGAATGTGACTCAGGCACCAACAGCAAATCTGATCTTTGAGATCATCCATTAAGAGTTAATGTTCTTTGTTGCTGTCTGAAACAAACAAGAAACAGAGACGAGTCATCTAAATGATTAAATGTGACACAGAGAATGTTAAATACTATTTTTCAGACATTTTCCTACAGGAATTATAAGCCATTTTGTAAACAAAGTATGTTATGAAGGATGCTACACCAGACATTCTGCATGTATATATTGAATCAGACTGTGAAGACAGTCACATAGAAATTTGTAGGTTAGTGTAAATGGACAGACTGATTCCTAGAGGAAATAAGCGTTAGCATGAGAACAACAGCTGAACTAAAATCCCATAAGCCAGGAAAAACAGCTACACAATTACACTAACAGGTGGTTGGTTTCAAAACAAATTTCAAGGTCTGACAGCTCTGTGCACCTGCTTTGGGCTGATTTCTTTTAAGGACTTGGATTTGGCATGAACCATTGATAAAAACCATAATTCTTTGTGTCTGAGAAAAGTCATCATTACCATATAGTGATGATAAACTACTAAAGCTTGCTAAAAGTAGTACTTAGCCAAAAGGTAATATGGGTCATTCTGCACACTGTCATTATAGCTCAAGCTTTTCTCTACCAGAGAGCTTCAGGCAAACACCGTTAGGATCAAACCTCTCCTTCTGTAAACTGAGATAATTCCATCTCACTAGGGTGGTGTGATTTGAATTAGGTATGACTTCAGCCTTTGCCTTCACCATCATGAGAAAAATAAAATTTTATTTGATAGCGGATTTCGACAAAAATATACAGCAAATTCTGTTAATTTTGTTATAAAGGTTGTACTCTTTCTTCTAAATTTCTTTTAATTGTTAACATTTCATTTGGGGACGTTTTTTCTTTGCTTATGTTTGTTCTCAGTTTATAGCCATTTTTCCTGAGTTTTGGACAAAAGAAGGATGGTCATTTTCATTTGGAGGAAAAAACGACAAGATGCTTTTATCATTTAAATGTCTCTACTGGTGGTCCTTTATGGATGGCTCCCCCATGTCAGTAACAAAGAGTATAAATCTTAAATTTGATCACAACAGATTGATGAATGTAGCATTTTGGGTTGAAGTTACTTAGTTTCTACAGAATTGAAATGAAATCTGCAGAATGGTCTAAATACCTAGAAATTCAAGTTCCTCTAATTTTCAGGTAGTGGGATTACATAGAGTGCCAAGTTTATCACATCTCTGTAAGATGTGGGCCTTCAGTTTGAACACCTCACTTTGCAAACCTAACGAGTTTTTATGTGATGCAATGCTGAGTTCTACAAATGTGTTTTGTTAGTTTCTTCTAGAGGGAGCAGGAAGAATATGATGCCAATTTTCAATTCTGAGCAACTAGTGTGATTAAATGGTATGCATACCTACAGGCCAGTATGTTCTGGGAACACCAGTATGACCTGCACACTATGCAAACTGCAGCTGCTTTTCGCTGCTGTACTTCCTCTCTCCTCTAGTCTGTTGAGCAAAACTTGTAGGCATTTATAAACTTCATGGTGTTCAGGATTGTGGGGAGTGCATACAGAACTGCTAGTTTAGTTCTTTATCCTACTGTGGGGGTTTCCCCTCTACATTTTGCTGCTTTTTATAAGACATGAAATGATGAGTATATGCTTCACAGCTGGTACCAGAGATACAGATAAACAGGTTGATTAACCTGGCATATCCCATCTCCTTTTTACAAATGAAAATGCAAATCTACATCACAACAGGTTTTTATTTTAACTGTCTGTCATTCAGAATGACTAAATACATTACTTGACAGCAGGGATTTTTTTTTTTCCTGAAGATTCTGTTTCTCAGACCTTGATAGATTACTCCTTTTTTGGGATTGTTGAGGACATTCCTGTTAATTTTGCTTGGCTGCTGTATATGATTTAACTAGGTGACTGTCAAGATCTGTCTGTTAGTTTTTCATATTTTTGTAGTTACATTCTAGATTCCATGATCTGTAGACTTGAATCTAACTGGAAAATAAGATATGAAAGATACTAAGTTACACCCTGTGAAAGAGACCTAAAATGTATATCTTTCGCTTTGCTTTATCAGTTGTCTAGGTTTGCAGTGGGTTTGCCTTTGTTGTAGTTACTCGGCTAATGAAGACCGGAGTGCCCTTTTTTTCTGTTATCAACTAAGACAGACACTAGCACAAAGCCAAAACCTCAGCTGCCTTCCTTGAGGAGGAGGAATTAGCAAAGCTGAGCATTAGGTTCAAGAACTGGGTGCAAGGTTTTATCACTTGAATGATTAAGCTACAGAAAAAAAAATTAGAGAAGATCATGGGGATGAAGAATCTGAGGATCTGCAAATTTTCCCCAATAAATATCTAACAGCAAGCCAGGGACAATAGTCTTTTCTGCCACTGAGCTAGTAGAGACTGGCTGTCCACATTACTGTCTTAAAGGTTAGCTTCTGTGATAACCTGCATTTACACCAAATTAAGCTGAATATGAAGCCACACCCTCAGACTGAACTACTCCTATAAATGCGCCCCTGATCATTTTAGACAAAGTCATCCAGGTCAGCAAAGCTCTGCCATTTGTTTAACCTGGCTGACCTTACACAGCATAGATAAGGGTTAGCAATTTCCACTGAATTGTAGTGTGATGAACAGTTGAGAGTGAGGCAGTGGGCAGTAGTACAGTACAGCTGTTTGCAAAGGCATGTTTTTCTCTAGTGTGAATCATTCTGAGAAGACGTGTGTCTTGGGTTTTCCACATTTGCAGACTACCACTATGCTACCACTGTGACTAACAGTTTATCCAGTATAAAGGCTGCTTAGAGTTGTGTTGTATTCTAATATATTGGTGAATTTCAACCTGCTATGGAGTGATCCTTTGTCACTTTGTCACTTTCTTAGAATGTGGCTTTAAGCTTTACAGAAAGTCAGGACATCTCAGGACTTAGCTTTGAATGCTTTTCTCAGAGACCTGACTGTTGAAGAGTGCTCAGATTTTAAATTGAAAGATTTGACCCACTTTGGAGAGGAAGAAGAACAAATAGAGCTGGAAGTGGGAAGGTCACCTTTAATAGCATATGAACTACTTCTTAACAAGCTTTACAATTGCTTTGTTTCTTCCTCTCCTAGTGCTGTAAACATGACTAGCCAAAGGAAGACCTTAGAAAACAACTCAAGGAAGCTACGAAGGCTGTTGAGAAAGCAAAGAAACCAGCTGGACTGGTTAGTGTTAAACACAGCATTTTCTAATAGTTGTAGTGGATTAATTTCTCCACATTTCTCAGTAGCTACACATCACATATTTTGAACTAGTGCAGTAAAGCAAGTGAGGCTATTCTCATACAGAAAGCTCACTTTTTAATGCATAATAATAGGCTGGGTTCTAATTATAGTCTTCTGAAATCCCTGGTAAATAGACAGCTACTTAATCCAAGGTTGAACAGAAGAGGAAGATTTTAATACATCCTTTTTCACTTAGAGTTTAGCTACTGGGCTTTCGGCTAAAAGAGACTCATTTTTCTTGGTTTGGGCACAATTACTATAGCAAGCACATTTGTCAATGAATTGAGAAATACGTTGGGTTTTTTATATAATGTCAAAATTCCAAACCTCATGCTTAGGAGGCTGTGTTGTTTAGAGGGAATGTTGAATTGCTAGTGGTTTGTCATACTTTATACTTGAAGTATCAGGGAGATGGGATAATATTAACAAGTCAGAGGTTAAACCTCTTAGAATAAGTTTGTAGATATCAAATCTAACTCTTAGTTTGTGATGTCTAAAAAAGGTGTTGGGACTAGGAGGTATGGTTGATGAATGCTGGTGGTAGATCTGTGTCTGTAATTTGAAGTAACCATCATGTATTTTTAGAGTACCTTTTACTAAGGTCACTGTAAGGTTATGTGGTGTCCGTGATCTCTGTCCCTCCTTTCCTAATTGTGCATAAGTAGAAGGATGAGTTGCTCAAACAACATGCAGTGCCTTTATTGTCCAGGGTGGTCTGCACAAGCATTTGCACTATGTGCAGTGCATAGTGGTAGGACTTGATATTTCCTGGCTCCCTGATTGCTTTCCTTTCCCTTTCATTCCTACACTGGGCAGCCTGTGTCAGTCTCCACAGTGTATTAAATCTTGCTTGCAGACAAACATGGTCATTTGGTACCTGTCAAAGAACAGCAGTAGGGGCAGACATTCCTCTGTCTCTGTGTTCTACCTCTTGCCACAGTATTTGATCTCTCTCCCTCAGTATTTCGCTGCCTCCCTTTTTGAAGTCTGAGAGACATCTCTGATGTAAATCAAAGGATGTTTTCTTTTCCTGTTATGTCTTCAAGAGCCCAATTCTCCTTGCATACACTAACTCCCATTTGTAAATAGTAACTCTGTCTCCGTGGTTGGTTAGGTTATTGAACTGCATTTCTCATTCTGCACTTCATTTTTATTTTCAGAAAAGCAACCTATGGCTCTTTGCATTAGGAATCAAGGGAAGGTTTTGCTGGAATATATTTTGCAAGCTGAAATGTTTCTGACAGTAAAAACAAAATTCTCATCTCTGTTAAGGGCTTGGATACGTTTAGAATAGAGTTTTATCCAGAATAACTTATCTCAAATTGGAGGGAAATTTGAATTCTGAGGTGACATCAGGTGAAGTTTGAGTCGTATGTCTGCACAGCATGAACAAAAGGAAATGGTTATGAGAGACAGCAAAACTGAGCAGGTAGGAAGAAGGAGAATGCAGATTTTACAAAGGGAATACAGAAGAAAAACCTTTTGTGTAATCAGTGTAGCAAACAAGTAATAATAACAGAGACGTAAATGCGACAAACAAGAAAGGATTAAAAAATGTAGCTCATTGTAGTTGCTGAGCTGATTGAGCTAGAATTGCCTTTGTATCATTTACTGTCTTGTACTTTCAAACTGAAGTACATTAAAAAACAAAAATGAGACAAATGCCTAATAAACTAGTTTTGACTTTGAATGTTTGAGCTGTGAAATGCCTTTGTTTAATGTATTTATTTGCTTGTGATGTTATCTACAAGTGGTGACTGATTTCTTCCTGTACCATATCCATTCACTACAACTAAAGAGGGATGGGACATTCAACCTTTGTCTTTGGAGTGAGAAAATAAGTTGTACATGCAAAGAGAACAGATTATCCATCTTATAGCTGTGGCTATCCCAGTGCTTCTAAATGAAGCTCTCAGCCTTTGTAAGTTATATGAGTCATATAGCTTTTTCTAGAGTAGGTTGAATAACATTTTAAATTATGGTCTAGTGATAAAACTTAAAGCGGTAAACTGATATTGACATAGAATAGCAAAGGAAAATATTCTTGTTTTAACTCACTCTGTAGGTGGTACAGTGTTTTACAGAATCACTGAGCCATTACTTGCTCTCTAATTGTCCTTCATTTTCCTGTGCTGAGAGCTGTTAATGCAGGATATAAATTGTGTCTGTACTATATTTCTGCAGCTAACTGGTAAGGAATCAAATTTTTTAAATGTAGCATAGAGCTCCTCAGACAGCTCTACAACTTCAGTCAATAAAACCTTCAAAAACTTAAGGTTTTTGGAATCACTCATCTCTTCTTAGATACATTGTTGCTATTTTAAAGGCTTTATGGTTGATTCCAAGTCCAGGACAGGTTTTCAGTGCAATATACTGCTTCAAACTCATGGATTTGTAGTTAGCAGGGAAACCAAATTAATAATACTCTTCACCATTTAAAGTATCATTGTTCAAGCTTAAGAGAGAGTTCATTACAGCAATAATACTTCTTTGTCTTCACTACAGTTACACAAAGTGGTTTTCACATGTTGTGCTTATTTGATTCAAGTGAAGCCATAGTTATATCATGAACCCTGTAGCTTTCTTCTTTCTTGCTCTGTTTGTCACAAGCCACTTTCTGCTTAGGTGGTGAAGTGTAGGTGTGCTTTGAAAGATTGTTAGTTCTGGCTTACTGTCTCAAAAGCAATGGCCTTAAACTGAACAGGATATAGCCTGGAATCATTTGAAATACTTATTGCTTCCAGTAACCTTGAGAAGGCTCATAAAAACATGACATGAGCTCTGAAGAGAGAAATGGAGAGATCTGATTATGAACGCGAAGGAAAACTTTTTGTCCAGAGAAAGTGATTAAGCTTCATGTCTCTATTTCCTAAACCACCTCCAAACAAGATCAAAATGTTCCCTAGGATTTACTTTAGCTATTACAATCAGTGTTCTAGTTTGCTGTAATTTTCCATTGAATAGCAAAAACTGTATATGATATGTTTACAGAATTACTCTTCTTTTTTCCTTCATTGTGATCTTTTCCTAATCTCAGTTGGGTTTTTCCCCCTCTCTTTTCTCCTATGTTTCTTTCTAGAAGTTCCTCTCTTGATTTTCTGAGCTTGTTTCTCAGGAGTGCTCTCAGGCAAAAGTTCTCAATGGTATGAAGTCAAATAGATAATATATATTTTAAATTGTTATTTAATATTTCTTCTACCCTTCATAGTCTTTATATGTTTTAGCCAGCTGGGAGAGGTATTGCATTTAAATATATGCATCATTAGTCAAGATCTGTGTGTGTACAACTGAGAGCAGAATTGGCTTAAAGTCTGCTTCAAAAGGAAATTGAGTAGGATCCTGCAATCCCAACCTGTTTCCCTTTCCAACAGCAATGAGCTGAATCAGAAGGGAACTAATGAATTCTGGTCGATTTCCTTCAGCGCACCAAAGCTCTTTAAACACATACTGAAGAAGGGAAATGAAGTAGGATTAGTCCATTTCCCTTTGAAGCCAGCTGTGTGTTCACAGTGCGAGTACTGGAACATTATTTCACTTGCCACTTTCTGGCTATGGGCCAAACTGTAGTATCATCTTGAATTGATGCAAGATCCAAAAATATGTAGAGAAAAGCATAGACTGCCTCTGGACAGTGAATAAGAAATTGGTATCTGTATGACAAATTGGCTTGTGTTGTTCTTCTTCAGTTCTTTACCTGTTTGACAAGGGATCACCTAATTATTTTCCTTCATTAGCTTTACCATGGCCATAAGCAGTTCTGGGGCCTTGTTTTCCCCTTTAGATTGACTTCAAATGGGAGTGTGAATTTTTAATATAATGTTAAGACATTTTGTTGTTTCTTTAGTTCTGTTAAATTGTGTTTTTGAGGGAGAAAAGTCCCACATTTCATCTTATACAGAGTGTGTTTGGGGAGTAAGGATGTTTGAGGAGCTGTGTAATACTGGAAGTTGTATATGTGTAACTCATGGAAGTGCTAACTTGTTCTGCCTGTATATAGCACCTTTCTTTCCAGAAGGTCTCAAAACAGTTTGTCAATAGTGTGGGGATTGCCTAGCACGTGAAACTCTCAGGGACTGAAATATCCTTTTGCTCCAAAAGGATGACACTTCGCCACTCCATTTGCATTTAGTGTCGTAGAACTATGGCTACCACACAGTTGAAGAGTTCTGATCTTTTGTGTAGGAGGTAAGCAAAAGATAAGGAAAAGACAGGCAGAATCTTATCCACAGCACTATATATGTAAAGTACATTGGAACAAAAAGCGGCTGCAGTCTCATAAGTGCCGTGCCATTGGGAAGAATGGGAACATCTGGGCTGGGACCATTCTTCTACAGAGCCATCGGATCTCTGTCTCACAGAGCCTTTCTTGTAATGTGTCCACAGACACTGGCCCCGGTCTTGTCTGTGGCAGGGCATCTGCAATTTCTATCTTTTTCCATGCCACTGTGGTTTTTGCCCGTTTAATTACAGCACATTTCTGAAGGCACAAACTAAGCTGACAAATGTGCTGCCCTGATGGTATAAACGAGGCTGAACAGGCATTTACTGGTACAGCAGTGTCAGCTGGAGGTTATATGTTTTTCACAGTTTGTGTTGACGTAGCTATGCTGGCAGACATTTGTAGTGTAGTGCTGACTCTAGGGATCAGTGGATGAAGATTCTTGGCTGCCCTTAAAGTAGACGTACACTAACCAAATCAGAGATTTGTAGATTAGGACTGGGACTTCAGACTTGGTCCAGAAGTGAGAGGAGGATTGGAGGAATACCCACAGCACCAGAGCAATATTAGACTCTGTCAGGCTGAATACAGTGCAGCTTCTCTCTGAGGTTCATGTTTGCTTGCAGGTTGAGTGAGCTGCTGAGTTGGTACCAGAACTGACAAAAGGCAACTAATATAAGCAACCTTCGTATTAAAAACATGCTAACAATAAATTTAAGGAAGCTGGCAATAAATAGAAGGAAACTTGCTTCTTATTCTGACTGCTTTTTTTTACCTAATGATAATACTGTCTGTAATAGACAGTGAAGGATTGTGATTGCAGATCTGAGTTCAAACCACAAAATCTGAATCTGTATGGGCCTGCCTTTTGAGAAGATTAGGCAGTCCAAAACTAAATCCATGGATAAAGCAGTGATCTTTCTTCAGGCTGTGGAAAAACCAAAGGAATTTCTTAGTTTGCTGTTCTTTGTTCTCAGGAAAGCTTAGTGAAAGGAGAGAAAATAAGAAAGGCTATGCTTGCATTCCTAAAGAGGCCTTTTAAAAAATAAAAACACATGCAGGCAATAAAGAGCCAGGTAGGAAAAGATTAATGGCCTTGAGAATTTACATGCAAAACTGCCCGTATGGGAGGGCTACAGGAAAGCTTAACAGATCTCCATAAGTACTATTAACTCAGCCAAAAGCTAACAGAAAATTGTCAGTAATCTACAAAGCCCAGTGAACAGTCCCAAACGCAGGCACGCAGATTAGACATGCATGACTTCTGGGGGCCCTGAGATGGGAGGGGATGCACCCGATCAGGAGAGCGGGGAAAAAACAAACAAACAAAAAAGTGCAGATAATTCACTACTCCCTAACCCTCTACTCTGGAGATGTTCCCTTTTGTCTGTAAGACAAGAGAGGTAGAAATTAGGCCACAGCGTCACTGGAGCAGACGGGCAGGCTCTGTCTGTGCAGCCGCAGCATGTGCTGCTTTTCAGGGAGTTGCCTGGCAACAGGATGCTGTCCGCCTGAGTAGCTGCAGGAGCCCATTGGAACCCACCGGCGGGCAGAGGGAAGGAGAGAAAGGAAGAAAGGAAGGAGGAGGGGGGAGAATGAGCTCACCAGTTTAGATATTTCTGGCAGCAAACTGAGGACACTAGGAATGAAAGAGGGAAAACAAACTAGGAAAGGAGAGAAAAACTCTTCTGCTATTCAAGAGTGAATCTCTCCAGAGAGGTATACTTTTATTTCATACAGGGCGGAGAGGGATCTAATTTCACTGATTTTATAGAACATGTGAGGATAGTCACACCCAAAGATTATGTTACTTCTAATATGTAGAATATGCATTCTTCTGAAAAGCAAAAGGTGCCTGTGGAAAGCTGCATGAACATACACAATCTTGCTGCAGGTAATGAGAGGCATCCTCCAATGCAACTACATCCCTTGTATTGCACTTCAGGTGACTGGGCTTTCAGGCCAGTAAACTCAGCTGCTCTTAGCCCAGCAGGACAGGATATGTGAGCTCCTATAATGACATCATTAAATGCTGTTCTGGGGACTGAATCTGTTATAGTGACCAACAATTAGATTGCATCATTGTGCCAAATGACTGATTTCTGTTAGTGTGGGAATTAGTTAAATATCACTTCATCTGGGATTTTAAAGAACCTAAGGGAGTCAAGTGTTTAACTCTCACTGAATTTCAATTGCATATCTCCCAGGGAAAATTAATGAGCTGAATCCTAAGAAGCCTTGCCATTTCCAAAGAAGCTTAAATTTATTGTTTGTTTTCCAAGTCTCTTTTCCCCCTCATTTATAGATAGAGAGTATTCATTTTTACAGGCAGAAATATTTGTCAGAAATTTCAGTTATTAACAGTTTGGAAATTTGGAGTCCTTGCTCTTATGGAATAAGCTTTCAAATTCCAACTAAATTCTACTGTCAGAGTTGTGAAGTAAGTGGTTGTGAAGCCGGACATCTTGACCACTTTAAGAGTCAGCAGCTCACTGAACTAAATGGTTAATTCTCTCAGAAGTCAAGATCAGATTCAGGAAATGAGCACTGAAACAGCCTTCACTGGAGGCTATTGCAGTATGCTTTCTTAGTGAAAACTGAAGCCCTGGAGAAAATACTGGAATTAGTTAAATATCCAAACAGGAAATGCTGTATTAAATCAGACCAATATTCCATCTGATATGAAGCCAATTTTTGACAGTTACCAGAAGCATGGGAAAGTATATTATGAATAATTTTGAAAAGGGTTGCCTGTAAAGGGAATCTCTTTCAAACCATAATCTATTGATGGTAGGATTATCTTTTTAAATGTAAAGGTTAAAGAAAATATATGTCAATACGATTGGTAATTGTAAGAACTCTAGAAGAGCTGTGAGTCCCTACAGACAAATGTATCTATTATAGGTTTGAATTATTTTTCTACAGTGAACAATTTCTATGGTGCATGCTGCCAGGAGCTCTGCTCACACTAAGTTGTTCAATCTTCTTCAGTTTTCCTCTAGGTATGTATAGGAATCCAGCTAGTAGTATGAATGAATTATATATTCAAATTAATTGGACAGTCATTATTGTACAGGAGACTGATGAGATGTTAGGGATTGCATATACCCGCCAAGAGTATGGATATGCTGTCACACTGCCTTGTTGTGTGAAGGCCATTGTTCTGCAGCAGCCAACCACTTTTGCATTTCACGAATGATACTAACAGACTCTGATGGAAGAAGCACGGATCTTTTCTCAATTACATAATTGGTTGATGTTTTATGGTAAGAGCAGAGGAAACTCTCTTTGCAAAAAATTCCCAAAGAACTAGGAATAATATTTCCATTATACCTGAAAAATTCTCTCCTATGGGATAACAAACTCAGACAATTACACTTTTTTGCATCATGAGGCATGAAAAAAGCTATAATAAGATAAAATGTAGATAAAAGAAATATTTTTGTTTCCTTTAGAAACCAGAATATAAATTACTGGTTTTTTTATTGTCTTTTAATAACTGTTGTAATCTTTTTAGAAACAAGTTAGAACATCTGGGGAGAATTAACTATCCGGGTTATGGGTGGTTGTGGCTTATAGGGCACTGAAAGAAGCAAATCTTTTGGGATCAAACATCCTACGTGCTGTCCCTATGACATTCATACTTTAATTCAAAAGTGCAGTCTTCTGGGGTATTTTTTAGATACTGTGTTGCTGCTGTCATCAAGCATATCATTCTTATTGTTCTCGGTTCACTGGGTTGTGCAAGAAACAGTTTTTCTCCCAAAGCCCAGGAAATGAGCCATGTTGATTGTTCATCAGAGAATACAACTGAAGTTTAGCTTTGTGTTTGGCTGCAAGAGAATTTTCTGTAATCAAAAACTGTGTATCCATTCTATGTCCGAAAGTAGGATCAGAAATTCCCAGGTTTTCCAGGATATGTGATTATTTCAGCCATTCTGATACAATAAGACTGGGCTCAACCTTTGCTTTTCTCTTATCAGATTTGCCATACTCTACAATACAATAAACGCCCACACAAAAAACAATGTTGAAATAAGGTTAAGGTGAGGACATATACTCACAAAGGAAGGAAGTTCTGATATACTGTTTTCATTAAAATCTTCACTCAACAAGCAAGAATGTTGTCAAGAGATGAAGGGTCTGTGGTGGAAGACTGAAAGTATCCTAAAATTTTTACTACTGTGGTATGATCTTCATTGTCCAAAATGATTCTTCAGTGATCTGCTCCAGTTTGATAATCCCATCCACTATCAAAATGAATGAAAAGTTATTGGGGTAGATTAGTTGCAGTACTTACTGCTGTACATTTTTATGCCTCAGTAGTTTTTTTCTTTGATGTCTAGAGACAACCTTCAAAGATGAGAGCCCGTGTTCAATTCTGAAATTCTCTGCCTTTTACAAACCTCCTCTGATCATCCTGTTACCTATTTTAAGCTCTGAGATGCCAGCTTGAGTACCTGATTTGAAGGCTGAGTTGTCAGTTGTCAGTCTAACTTTTACAGACCCACATTGAGCTATTGCGTTTTGTCCAGACATAGATTTCCAAGCGCATTTACTCAGTTTCACTCAGACATCACAAAAATTGCCTTTGATACAAATCTCGTTCACTTTGATGAGGTTTCCATATATTCCACAAATACGATTTGACACCTAGATATTTTTCTTTATTGACTCCCTCTTAATGCTTGCCTTCATTTTGGCATGGTGTCATTCCTACATATCATTCAAAAATCACCTAGATTAATTTGAGGAATTTCATGCTGTTTTGTCTGAGATTACTTTACTGGAAAGCCACAGTGTATTTGAACTACTTTACCACATTCCAGTGGCAAAATATTATCAGAAATGTAAATAATAATTTTCAATATTTTTTTCCCATGGTATTTGCTATCAAGAAACAGAATTTTTCAATTAGTTTAATATAATCAGCCAGTAAGTATATTGTGATGACAAAATAGTGTCAACTGGTAATAAATATATGTCAAGCAAAAGCTATGGTTTGCTAATTCCAGTAATGAGGTTGTATGGAAGTACTGGGAGGAAACTATAATGATCATACCAGCATCAAAAAGTCACACCTTTTGCAAGTGTTCTGCGCCTTCAAATGAACAATGGAAAAAATATGTAGTGTTCATTCAGCCATCTGAATAGGGTAGGAGTAGCTGTGATTTTTTTTTCAGAAAGTTCATACATACAGGAGAGAAACCATTAACTATACTAAAACAATTCCTGAGGATTTTCTTGCTGCTGTCACTCTTGGATGGTTTGATTCTGGAATAAGAATGTCCATATGGAGACATTTGGATTTTGGGAATTTTTAAAGTAGTTGTTCTACTTCGAACAAATATTGTATCTTATTTGTATCAGCAAGTTTAGACAAGGCCTTAGCTTTTATCAAGATGCCATTCCAGTATATGCAGGTTTCTATTGCAAGTTGCTATGGAAAGCTGTGGTACAAGGTAGAATATATTCAGTTTAAAAATTCTGTAGAAAAGTCTGAGGTTGCACGTATGTTTGTAATCCTGTACTCAAGATACTGCTGCTGTGAGGAGCTCTGTATTTTTTCTCATTTTACTGTTGATCTTTTTTTCTGTTTGTTTCTGTTTCTTTCTCTTTCCCCCTCTATTTTTAATTTTCTTCCTCATGTTAGACAATAAAATCAGTGAATTAACAGAAAAAAAAACAAATAAGGTAAAAGATGAACAGATTTTCAGTCACAGTGAGCATTTTAGTTATCGTGAATTGGGATGTGTTTCTTTAAATAAGCATAATTAACTGTCAAAAATATGATGGCTATCAAATTAAGAAGAAATCTGATTTTATTTATTCTTTATATACGTACAGATCCTTTGTTGTCTAAGTTGTCATAGCTGATGACTTGTTGAAGTGTGATATATTACTTCAGCTGGGGAGTGGCCAGAGTAAGAATATCAATGGATCAATGGTTCAGTTTTTCTTTCAGTTTGTAATTTCCCCCCCGCTAGATTTTCCTCGATTTTACTCTGCTGTGTTTTCCTGTGTCTTTTTCTCAGCTGCGTGGTTATTTAGGGAACAATCATAGTGTTTATAGGGTTGTTTAGTATAATACATGTTTTCACATTTAGTTTGGTATAAAATTTACATATGTTTGGCAGTGCGGTGTCAAATAGGAGTAAATCCCAAGGAGGTGCCCCTTACTTAACCCAGTGTCTTGTGTTATCCAAAGAATAACTTCAAAGCTGATTATTTTACCAAGAGGCACCACACAGGGTAGCCCTTTGATTTTCTTTTTTACTGCTCACAAGCTCTGATACAACAAATTAAAATAAAATTTCTCAAAGACTTCTTTATATTTTTAGTTGCCCCAATAAAAGAGATCACCTCCACATTTTTGGGTGTGCTGTAAAGTGCTTTTCTGTTGAGCTAGTGTGATTACCATTTGCACATTCCTTAGTTTAAAGGAAAAAAGAAAGCTTTATAACATGGAGCCTGTATTACACAGCCCTGTCATTGTGTTTAACGTGATTCAGTACTGCAGCTGTTTATTTCCTTTTTTCTTTTCTCCGACAACAATTTAAGATGATTTTGGTTAAAGTGAAATCATGTTCCTGTTATTCACCTATGTTATATAAATCCTACCATATTTGAAAGTGTCATCAGTTCAGCAAATGTTTGAAATTGTACCGAGAATTTAATAGATATGAGCAGATGGGTCCCCAGTTTCAATCCCTATAGTGAAAGATGGGTACTGCTGAGAACCTGCCTTTAAATAATGACTATACCATATGTTGTTGTAAAGAAACACATTAAGGTTGGCAAACTGTTTAAAAAAATACTTTGTATCGTTCAACCTCTTATTTTAAGATTACCAAAGTTATCTCAAAACATGGAACAAGTGATTTAAATCAAACACTTTAGTAGTGCTGATTAGCATTTAACCTGATGTGTCCTAAAGAGCTAGGTGGATAATTGAGAAAGTCTTAGAAAATTGCTAATGCTATGTAAATTGTACGTTGGCAAATCATTTAACTGGGCTGTCCTGAAGTTTGGTTTGATATGTGAGAACATAGCCATCTCACACAGCTTTTATTATGAATGCAGGAAATAATGGTTATTAGGGCATGGGAATCCTGTTAAAACATATGCTTGAATTAACATGTTACCACTGACAGGAGGCTTACTTTGTTAGCGAAGGAGAGAGCTTGAAGTATTCAAGTATTAGAAGTATTTAAAAGTCAAAAGGTACAGTAAAGTATAATGTATTCAAAAGTGAAATAAAAGATGAAGTTAACAATCTATCTTTTAGTGCATTGAAAGTAACCACACACTTAACATGTGAACTCTTAATTTACAAGAGTTGGAAACGGCAAATAAGAGAACGTAAAGTAAGTCAAGGCTTGTATGAAGAAGTAGTATCTTTTACTAGACAAATGACTTAAGTGAAATAACAGCTGGACTTTCTGCGGTATAAGCTTTTATTTAGGCCTGCAGTAAAGCAACTACCAAATATATTGTTTTGTCTAGTAAAAATACTAACTATCCCTATACAGCTTAAATCATTTATATACACAGACTACCGTAGTTGTATCATCATTGCTACTGGAAACATAATATATTTATGAAAAGAACTTTTTTTTGCTAGTTAGCCTCCATTCTGCTTCACAAAATGATTCCTATGCTTTCTGGGAGGGAACTCAGATACGCAAAAAGTGCAGAGTCAACAGCAGTGCCACATACCACACAATCCTAGTTAGAAGAGGTATGCTTTGAGATAGAGACCCTTAGATGCAGCTTGCATGGAATTGCCATCAGATTCCATTAGATGTGTTCCAAATTTGTGGCCACAGTGTTTGCTACAGACTGTTCCTGAAGACTCTGCTTCTGTAGTCTACAGCTGAACATTTATCCTCCAAGGCTGAACCCTTGGTAACTTGATACAGTTTTAAGTCACATTTTGTAGTCTTCACAGAGGGAAAACACCAATTGTAATTAATTGGTATTTTGAACCCTGTCCTGAAGTCCTTAGTAAGTTCTTAAATTTTGTTTCTGTACATGTCTAAGATTAGTGGTAAGATTAATGGTATACCCTGGCAATCTTTTCAGATAGAGAACTGACTCCCTCATTTAGGCTGAACAAGCAGTTGTGTTGAATCATGAAGTCTGGTGGGAACATGCTATCCATGCAGTTTTTGCATTCTGGTGAACTATCTAGGGGTACTTTAGATTTTGTCATTGCTTACTAAGCTTTTTAAAGCGATGTAACTCTGTAGTATAAATACGATTACTCTTTTATAGTACGTAATATGTGAGACTTGAATTGGAGGTGAAAGTTTTTCTAAGACATAGGTAATAATTTAGTGGTGAAGGAATGCATGCTTAAGGACTTAATAACGTGATGCAACAAATGGAGGTAAAAGCACATCCATAGGTAGTAGTAGTGCTGTAGCCATGGTGATCTGAGAGTACAGAAGTACAAGCAAGGCAAGGCTTCTAGGAAGAGACAACATCTTATTATATCAGTTTTCAGTTGGAGAAATCGATAAGCTTTTGAGAATGCAAGACAGAAAGAGACATGAAGTAGAAGCAGCAAATGTCAAACTGTATTCCATTTGGGAGTAATTGCTTTGATAATTTAAATTACTCTATTATGTTAAACAGTTTGAAGGAAAAAAGGTGGCAAGTACTGCTGCAGCACAGGGAGAGATGGAAAAGTCATTAGTCACTGGGAGACTGAAAGATGGTGATGGAAAACTACAATAAAGGGAAAGTTTAGAAGCAACTACTAAAAAGAAAAAAACCTGATCTATTGAGATAGAGAGCTTAGCATAAACAAAACCACAACTATGCTTTTCCAAAGTAATCTTGTGAATTTTAGTAATTCTTTGTGATTTTGTGCCAGAACAGAATTTCTCCACCAGCATCCTTGCCAGACTGTGATTTACTATCTTTAATGTAATTGTCTTCACGTTTGTATTTAAAGTAACCAGGTTCTTTCTTTGTTCTTTCATTTCCTTAAATTGAATGTTTTCTCTCTTTAAGTGTGACGCACTTGTTCTTTTATCCAGTGAGAGAATCAAAGCAACTCAGACAGATTGCATAGCATTGTCTCTAATCAAATGAAAGTAGATAACTCTGTAGTTTGAAAGTGAAACCCAGCAGCAGTTCCAATGAAAACAAATCTCATTAAGTGTAACTTTTTTTTCTATTTATTTTGCTTTGTTTTCCATCTCCTTGCAAATTGTTGTTTCTTTCTTCTTCTTTTGTAGTTCTAACAAACCAAAATGAAACTAAACATGCTTTGATTTCATTTACAACATCATCCAAAAAGTTCAGTGACTCTCGTATCATATGGAAGGTACATGTTCTATTTTCTTAAAACTCAGTTATGTGAACTTTGTATAAAGTTTGTTCCTTGTTATTATCAATACTTCTTCTTGCATAACAAATTTGTCTGAAATACTTTCAAAGGAAGATATCTTATAAAATTTCAAAAGAAGACATGGTTGGAGTCCTACTGAAGTGTTTCCTGGAACAATATGATTCTCAAACAAGTGTCGATTATTAAATGCCTTTGTTAGTGTACACATTTTATTTTTAGTAATGATGAATGTAGATGTTTACAAAGCTTCTCTTTTTGCCTGTGAAGTGTCCTACCGAAACAGAATACAGTGAAGCAGAGAGCAAGATTTATAATTAGCATTGGGCACTTGTGACTGCAAAAATCCCACTGAAAATCTACTTCTAAGAAATTATATCTCACATTACTAATACTATACATTTTCATTATGAAATTGATAAAATGACAAATACTGTTCTGATTTGCCAATATATATCATAACAAAGAACCAAATACCTAAACTAGTTTTCAAAGTGGCGCTTGTAGTTGTTTGTGAGTGCTAGCATTTGCACACAGCATACTTGCATATGCAAAACCAGAAATTTATGTGTTCTAATCATACCTGTACCTGCAAAAGAGGTTTACTATGTAAATATATAAATAGATAACTTGAAAGGACAATTCCTCATGTAGCTCAGTACTTCTAATATCAGCAGGAGGTGAGGACAGTAGCAATTGCGTAGCGTCAATTCATTAAGCATTTCTGTGAAAAGTGTTTCTGTGACAATAAAAGGGTTGTGCATTTAATTGACTCATAACTTTGCATATTGAATGTATTTAGTTTACAGTAGGCATTCATGGATGGAATAGCTAAGATTTTTATGTGCATGTTTAAAAAATATTTTCTTCTGAACAAACTGGATTCTTCTGGATCAGGCAGTGCATGAACTATCAGTTCCTTAACAATAGCAGTTTTATAAAAAGTATAAAATATACTAAAGTCATAATCTGTAATTCTAAACAGTGAAACATACTCTTCTCTAAGCAACTGCATTTTTTAAAGGAGAACATACAGAAGTGCTTACGATAAAATGTGCAGTAAAGTTTTACAAAAAGATTGGTGAAAAAAAAATTGTCTTAGCAATTTGGAAGGGAAGGGATTGTTCCAGATTAAAGATATTATAAATTAGAATACTTCTGTGCTCTGGACACTTAAGGAGGGAAAGGAAGAAAGAGGGTGGGATAGTGAGACTAGATCAGAGGATAATAAGATCAAAATTACAGCATGGCTTCATAACTAGTTAACAGAAAACTTTGGAAATCAAAACTACCATAATTTCAAACAAGATATGGAGATGACACTTAGACATTTGGTGCTGTTTAAAAAGAACTGATAATAAATGGAAATTAAAGAAAACTCCTACACATTTGTATTTTCCACATTTGCAGAATCACAGAATGGTTGACGCTGGAAGGGACCTCTGGAGACTGTCTAGTAATAGCAACCTTTCGGGTGGTTGCTGTGAAATACTTTTTATGAGAGGAAAACTTCTGGCCTACATAGTAGGTTTTACTTTTAAAGTTCATACTAGTCTCACCTCTGTCAGTATTGCTAGGGTATATATGGCCAAGGGTAACCAGTGCCTTAAGCTCTGGATCTCCTGTCAATTAATTTTATTTTGAATAATTGCTTGCTCTGGACATCTGGCATGATTACTTCTATCACATTGCTTTTGTTTCTATTTCCACCAGACATCTGCCCTACAGACATTGTTTTCATTGCCAAAAAAGTCTAGAAAGCCTGAGTTAGTCTCAGCTAGAGAACAGACTATAGACAAAATCTTAGTGAACATAAATCAGTTTGTGGTTTCCATAATGTTTTTAGCTCATTATAGTTGACCTGCTAATTTAGCTATAACTATAAATTGTGTCATGTTCACTAAGATTTCTCTCTCTCAAGCTAAGAAGTGCTCATTTTTCTTAATTCTCTATTGGTTGTATATTTTGCCAAGTACAACTCATCACTAGGTCGCAGTGTCCTAACAATAGTTCTTGAAACAACAAGAACTATTTCTCTAATGTGGCAAAAGGCCATTGTCACAAATATGTTGCAAGAAGACTTCAATTCTGAATACTGATAATAAAGAATATTCCTTCATTTGCTGGATACTGACCAGCTGATGATTACTTATATAATAATTTTGTATTTCTATTCTGTAGAACACTAGTATTCTGACGAATTTGAAAGCTGTGTCAAACAAATTATTAGCTTATTGGTTCTGGGTTTATTTAAAATTATTCCTTTTACTCTCTACTGCAAAAAATCAAATAACATGTTACAAATTACATGGCATTGCAAGTCCAGTTTTGGAGTTAGAGAAATGTAAGTCTCTTCACAGTTCTAAATTAGTGACTGAAATAGACACGCAGACCTGAAATCTGTGCATATTAGCAATATGCAGTATTCCTTCCTCAATGTGGGTATTCAATTGGCTGGAAGAAGTTGCTGAAAGAGGAAGAAAATCTCATTGTATTTTCACATATCACATTTACTTGACTATCTCTAATTATATCGTGCTTGACTGTCAGCGGAAAAAGTGCTTGGGTAATCTTTTCCGAGAGCATAATAAAAAAAGTAAAGAAAAAAAACAGCAATACTGGGAGTTTTTTTGTCCCTATTCTGTTTGCTGTGATAGTGATGTTTCCCTTTTAGGCACTTCCAGTTGTTTCCATTTTTTTAATTGTAGCTTTGTGCTAAAATACTTAATTTTCTGTTATCTTCTCCATTTTGCTTTACCCACTCAGATTTTCCCATGCCAAACTGCTTTTACTAGGACAATCCCAGGACAGTTCAAATTTTAAAAAATACCTTTATGGAAAGATACATTTATAGTCTGATCCTGAAATGTTGTGACTTCTTCCTCTGTCTCATGTAAAATACTTAAAATATAGCCCACTTTTCCACTGTATTTGCTTGAATCCGTATACTCCACAGCTGTTGCCTTTGCAGTAGACCTTCCAAATAAAGTAGCTGCTCATATAATCTAGAAGCCACAGACTGTCTTCTCTTTTCTATCAGAGAAAAGGAGTTTTACAGTATTTTCTAGTATCAAAAGAAGAAAAGAGACTAGGGAACCGTCTCAGACTTCAGTTGAACACTTTTGTTGTCAAATTCAAGCTCAGGATGATGATGATGGTAATAATACCATTATTTCAAAGGGTTAACTCACTTTTCTCTCTTAATCTTAATTTACTTCCACATTATAATCCATTTCATAGGAAATTTCTTCACTTTGTTGCAGCCTGGTATCACTGTTTGTACAGGATTGTGCAGTTCAATCTTCCTGTTACCTTGAGGGTCAATGTCAAAGGTTCTTATTGTGGCAGTTGCTCATACTAAGTTATTTTCTATCCTTATCTTGGTAGCTGGCAGGTGAAATGTTTTACAAACTCCACAGTCTATTTTGCACTTGTTAACTCTTTAAGACTCCCAGTCAATATGTAACAGTCTCCTCTGAAGTTCGGACCATGATGTATATGTAACAACCAACAACAAAGGTAGGACCTAGACTTCTTTCAGCTGTTATGAAGGATATCTGATGGACATATATATTCCTAGAGGGCCGTGTTCTCAGTATGGAGTTTAGCCAGGTCTCAGTCTCAGCCAGGGACTCTGGTCCACATAATTATGGATGATTTTCTGAATTTGAAAAATAGGGGGAATCTCCATTAGTTGTTTAGCTAGCCAGCTTTTCTGCCATATGTCTTCCTAAAGATGAATAGTCTGTGGTCTTCCTTCCTGTAATCCCGAAGTTCCTAATATTCTGGTTGTGGATTCCCAATGTGAAAATAAAATGGATTTACATCCTTCATTGTGAGAGCTGTTTGAGCCTCAAGCTTGTTGACTTTTTCTTTTTATGAGCAATAATATTAATTATGCCTTTTACTTCTTCCAGAAGCAATGGTAGAAATTTAAGCCATGTTTCTTCCTACTCAACCTTTTACCCTGGCAAAATATCTGAAAATTCCTTCTTTGTTCAAGGTAAATCATTATTTCCAGTTAAGTCAAAAGATTATTTTGCCTGAGTTTCTTCCAAAAGTATACTTTCGAAAAGCTGAGAGACTGCTTCCTGCTGTAGACTTTTGAGTGCCACTTTTTTGCTTAAACAAACAAAAAGTTGTCATCTCTTTGAGCCCCTTTAAAATGTTGGAGCTGAAAGCAACTGAAGGATGGAGAGTTTACATTTTAGTGCCTCTGTGTGTGCAGAAAGCTGTCATTAGGTCTAGCATGTTTTTCTTGTATTATGGAGACAAAAAAGGCCTCCACTGTTTTGAACACCTGGTGTTTACACAAACAGTTTGAAGAAGTAGTTGGGCAGTAGATGTAGAAGGAAACAAATTCCACTTCCTAGGGGCAGAGGTGCTGGAGAACAAGTTCATAGACAAGTTGACTTGCTTACTTACGTATAGGCAAGCTTTTATTTCTTTTGCTTTCTCCCACTTGTATAAAATCTTGCTGTATTAAAAAATGATAGTAAATGGAAGAATATGATAATGTCCTTAGCACTTCTAAATGCATTGTCTTTGTTTGTATGCTGTCTCTAATCTTACTTGTGATAAGGTGTCACAGTTTTGGCTTTTATATGCAAAATAGCTAATTAAAGACATGCTTTCCTTTTTCCATTTGTATGGTAACATTTTCAGTTTTCACACTTACAAGTGTAACTGATTGTTTCTAACGCTTTGATCACAAACTCCAAACAGCACCTAATCTCCATAAGTTTGTTTTTAGGAAGAACTATGAGAGCAATTAGAAATTTTCATGCTGCTGAATTAAAATATTTTTGAGGTAAGTGTAATGTACTTGTCATGACTGAAGTCTGCAGTACATTTTCTCCTGGGGTAAAATGTCTTCTGTTTCTGTATCTCTGGTCTTGCCAGTACTCTTAATGTTGCTGAATCTGGACAGTCCAAATAAAGAAAAAACCCTAGCTCCTATTGTCCACAGCAGGAGGGCAGCAATCATGCCACAGTCCCACTACAGGAATGCAGTTCTGCCATCAGTCTCAGCTTCATTAGTTTCTTTTCTCTTGATTGTTCTTAGAAAATGCTAGGGGATGAGACTTGTGGGGTATATGAGTTTCGATATCCTGTTGCTTTCAGTAGGACTTTTCAAATTCCAAAAACTAAACATAAGAACAACTTGACTGGGTCAGACCAAAGATTTGTCTGAATCAGTGACTCATCATCTTGGCACTGACCAGCCAGAGTACAGGAAAGAGTATAAGACAGTAACTATATAGTGATATTTCCCCAAAATGCTTTCCCAGCCTCCAGTGATTTTCAGAGCAGGAACTTCTTAAGCCAAATATAGCCTATTTGCATTTAATTATCCATGCTGGATTTTCTTCCATTAGTGTTGTGATATCACTTTTTGTATCTATAAACCTGAAGCATCTTTTAGTTCTACAGGTTAACTATATAGTATGAAGCAATACCTCCTTGTGTTGGTCTTGTACCTGATGCCTCCTAGTTTTTATGTCAGCCTGATTGTACACTCTCTCATCTATTTATCTTCTTCACACTGCAAAAACTGATTGGTCTATCTGTCTAGATGCTGTAGACTCCTGTGTATGTTTTTGTTCCTCATATAGAATACATTCCATACCTGTGGTGCACATAAATGTATCTAAGTGATGAATAGGAATCATGGTGTTGACATCTTTCTAGACTGAACAGCAAAATAAATATAATCTATTAATTGATTAAATGGCTGAATCCTAGCAAATATTTTATATTCCTGATTCTTTCTTTTCATTTGAATCTTTAAACTTTTGATCATGGTTCTTTAATTTGTAAAACGTGAATTACATGCAGTTTATCACGTCAGTGTTCAACATCCAACAGATATATTAAGATAGAAATCAGGTGGGATCTCAAGATAATACAAACGCTGCTAAGTATTAATATTTTCTTATGTCTGAACTTTCCAGTCTATCTACCTGGCTGGGGTTACTCACCACTTACTATTCCTTTATCTCATTAATGGATTCAGCCATTATCCTCCCTTCTCTTAGCCTGCAAGTTAGCTCTTTTAGCCTAACACTGGTTAGTTTCTTGACTAAGCAGTTTGTTAATATGCCACTCTTTTGTCTTCATAAGCTGTTCTTGTGACTGTATGTGCATCAATGTAAAGCAACTGGTAATATTTATTTATGTAAGATAGAAACTGTCTCAAAATTATGTTTATTAATGCAGGGCGAAGGGAATGCACTTTATTTAAGGGATCTGTAGACACAAAAATTAATTTGTCACGTAGACGGCTGCAGAGTAAGCACACAGGTGCTATCGGGTGCTTGTGGGAGGATGCAAGCTGCTTGACTCACTCAGTACTCCAGACCACTCACTGTATGTAAGCCAGAGCAAAGCCCCTCTGAGACAAATACCTTGTCTATGTGATGGAGAATCAAATAGTGCAGCTAAAAGTTCCCAGGAGGAAAACATGAAGCTGGAAGGAAGAAAACAAGAAAATTACAGAAAGGGATTAACTGGAAAGAAGTTTTTCCCTTGGTTCTTTTTTAAAGAACTTCATTTTTTAGAGACATGTGACAGAACGTTTTTAGACAGTTCTAAAATATTTTATTCTCCCCTCATCTCTTTGCTGTTCATTCCTTTTTAATACATTTCTTTTTTCACCTTTTCCTTTCTACCTTACTCTTTACTCTTGTCATTCAGCCTTTGATTGCTTTATATTTACCTTTTCTTTGTTTGAATCGGTTATTAAAAGTAAGCTACTACTTTTGATGTCACATTGGCACTTTTGGAAGGTTTTTTGCCTCCCAGTTTCTGGTTACAGAAGCACAACAGTTGTTGTGAAACCAGTATAGTAAATAATGGAATCTGTATGTTTGTATACTTGAATATATGATATTCAGTTCCCCTACTTAAGCCAACTGAAAAGGTTTTAGCATATAAATAAAAAACACTGTCTGCAGTTTAAACTTACGAAGTTGCACACAGGAGGCTTCAGAACAGCCACCAGTAGAGGTGCCAGCAACAGCATCAGATATCACTGCTGGGGAAAAAGTACATTCCTGAGTTTGACATCTGGGTCCTGCAGCTGGAGTGACTAGAAGAAGAAAGGGAAACAGTACAGACTGTCATCAAAAGGAGGCAGTGGTGCCAAGTGAGCATGGAAATTACATAGAGATGCCACTTTTTTTTACTTCAGAACAATAGCTCAACTATATAAAAAAACAACAGCAACAACATCCAAAGATGTGCTTAGAAGTGCCTGATGGGTAAATTAGCATTGCTTTTTGTAAATATAACTGGCTTATAACGGGAGATGTGAGATTTTTAAGTTGAGTTTATAGTTGGATGCATTTTAACATTTGAACAAATATACTCAAAAGCATTTTTATGTCTAAAAAGGCAAAGAACAAACATGGTGTATTCCAGCTGTTCTCTGAGTAACTCATTGTTTCAGCTTTCCAGCCTGATACTTCACTTTGCAACATACCACTCTTGCTCAGCACATCAGTTAACCACACAGGACCCACTCTAATGACTCTTCTGAAAAGTCCCAACTATCTGACGCAAAAATTAATCATAATTACTTGGGTAGCTGTGATGGCAGTAGAAAAGAATGGAGAAAGTCAGTGTGCAAGAGACCCTGCATTGATGTCCTGATCCAAAGCGTATCAGTCCAGTGAGAGTCTCCACTGATTTTAGCAGGTGTTTGAATAAAATTCTAGTCTAATGTTCTTCATTTCTGTTTAAGAGGATGAGTGAGGGTATGGTAACTGGGATGACTGGGTATTATAAGTTTTGCTAGAGAGAAACAGTGTACCTTAGTTCTGTGTTTTCTTTAAGATTGCAGGAAAGTGGTACTTTCATTGAACCATTCTGTTCTGTCTCAAAAGCTTGCTTATTAATGATTTTAGTGAAAAATATTATACTAGGAGCCATTTTATGCATATAACCTTCACTATACCTTGCATTTACTTCTAAATGATATGTCATATCTGAATTGATAACTGTATTTGCCTGTATGTAAAGCCCCTGAAATCAGTTATTAGATGGACTACTATTTTTAATTTCTTTGTGGCTAGAGTTAGTGTCATAAATCCTTTCATTTTATTTTTTTTTTGGTTGAAAATTTAATGTATTTTATTTTTCTTTGTCTCTTTTGTGTACATATTAGGCATGCTCTGCTTCCTGTCTTTCTTTCAGTCAAAATACAACTTTCCTAGAACCATGTGATTTAAGCATCTCAACAAAGATATAATGTGTTTTCACAAATAAAATGGAAAAAGTAATCTAGACTTTAAGGTGCTTTAGGAGGTGGCTGGCTGATCAATATGAACTTCTGGGGAAGACAGATAATCAGGTATATCTACTAACACACGTGTAGTACTGTGTGATGTGTAACACCTGCTGTGAAGACAAAAATAGTGTGCTCTCTTTGTTCAGGAAACTGTGCAGTAAGGGCAATAAGAAAACAAGAAAAGCAATAGCATAAAAACTCATTAGGGATGCTCTGGCTAGAAAAAGCACTAGCAACAGCTTTAACTAGTCTGTGACCAGACAAGACACTAGATAATGGTATAGAAGTAAGGGAGAAGGAGGAGGAAGATTGGCTCAGAAAATTTGTCATGGGATAAAATGCTATTTGTCTTTGAGATCCAAATGTAATCTGTCTTGGAAACAGTTGAAAGCCATCCGTCAAGTGTTAGATGTCTTGAAATACACTAATGGTCTAAATCTATTGTACAATGGAAAGATGTCTATATACTGGAATCAGTTATACCCTGTTGATAACCTCATCAGGAAAGCAGGATAATCTAGGGGTGCTAGGGATTTTCCCTTGTCTACAGAGGTACTCCCAGGAAAGTTGTAATGCCCTCAGTGCTGCAATTTTTCTGTAAATGCATACAGGTTGTACAGACTCCAGGAGTGTCAAACCAGGCATCTTCTACAGCAATAAATCTACCTTAATTAATAAAACTGTGTCATTGCCATGGTATCTGATTTTAGAAATAGAGTATCTAAGGCTTCTCTTTCTATTACCAGACCTTCAGCACGTGTAAGGAGATTCCAGGCTACTTTACTAAGAAGAGTAAATGGGAACGCTTATTTGGGGAGTAAGCAACTGCATAGGTGGTTTTGAAATTCTGTCTACTGACATACTTGAGGAAAGGTAATGTAGTTTGGCAGCTGAATATCTTCTTCACTGAAGGACACTTTACATAATATACTACAAATTGAAAGGAAAAAAGCTTGAACCCAAATCCTATACAAACAAGACCCTTTCTTGTTTAGCTTGTATTATAACTTGCTGTCTTGGTGCTATCTGAAGCAGCATCAATGGGTCTTGCTACCATTTGGGAAACCTGTGTGTATTTCAGTCACACATTGTTCTTGCAGGATTTCCTTAGGCTAAGCTGCAGGAGTGAAAGAGCTCCATTTAAGAGAGTCTGTGAATAAGTAGGAAATGAGCATCAAACTAGGCATTATCTGAAGATGTTTGTTAACATGCAGGATGTTCCTTAAGGCCTCTATCTTGAATGAGAAGAGTTTTTATTCAGGATTGCTTTTTGAAAAAAGCAGGAGTTCTTTTGCATGCATGTCACTATGGGCCCTACTCAGGCAAAGAACGCTATCTGATGCTCTTGGCACATGTCTACTTCTCTAGTTTCCTTGGATATACTGCTATATGCAGCCTTATTTGGAAGCAGATTATACTTTTTCAGTAGTGAGAAAGGCACAATTTATGACCTTGCATACTTGCCTATAAACTACTCTTTTTCTATCGCAAAGTCGTAACTGAAATCATAAATCAAAACTGTGGATCTCTACTGAGGGATCTCTAGAGGAAAAGAAAATATTATGGAGAGAAGACTCTGCACTTTCGTTAGAAGATCAACTGTGATCCTTCCCTTATCTTGATAAAGGACTACATTTTGTATCTAGCTGAGAAAAAAAAATAACCTTTGTATAAGCAGTAGGCTCCACTTTCTAGGGAATATTAGGGAAAATGTTTTTTTATTATATAGTGGAATGATAAGCAACTGAGCAAGCAAGTTTTAGAAGGGTTCTAACTCAAAAGTACAGACAAGCAGATAAATGAAATTGAAGTTTTCCTATCAAAATATAAGATTACAACCCAAAACATAATCAGTTGGATTTGTGTTTGTGTGTGTATACCTGTGCGCATGTGTGTATGAATGAAGAAGACAATGTGTCTTTCCAGAATAATGTTCTTACTTGAGGCCTTACCTGCAGAATTTATACCAATGAAACAAAATCTAGGTAGTTATAGTGGTGTCATTTTCTATAATATTGACAGAGTCTCAGAAACATCTTAAGAGAGAAGAATTAACCTTTAGACTGTGAAATCCTTAAACTGTGAAAGCTATCTGCTAAAAAGTTACGAAGGCATAAAGTGTAACCTTGTTAATTCAAAGACAAAAGGGAACCGTTCATACATTCAGTCTTGTGTTCTTTGCATAAGTATTATCCTCATCTCTAGGGAAGAAAAGACTTAGAAGAATATACATGCTATATTCATGTTTATCTAATTAATTTATAGAGAGATTCCTAACTCAGCAGACAGTTTTTGTATATCAAAGTCAAAGGTCCTAACATATGTCAACCTTCTTACACAGATGTTATACATTTGATATCTAATAAATAATTAAATACTGGATTAAGCAAAGCTCCACAGAATATAGATTTGGCCTATTTAATATTTGGAAAGGTACCTATTTTTGACAAACAAAAATAATTTAGATACAGCAATGATTTTAATAAGGCAAGGTGAGTTTGTTGACAAGAGTCACTTCAGAGGCTATGTCAATTTATGTTAATTCAGTGCAAAATTACACTGGGATATTGAATACATTAACCATTTTCCACTTTGTGGCACTGACTTGTAAATCTTGAATTATTAGCTTTTTACTTCAGACAGTTTTATCATTTGCCTGTTTTGGACGGAATAAGATCTTTAAAAAATGTTAGAAAAGCATAAGTTATCCAGTTACATGGTCTTCTCAGCTACTGTAAATTAGAAGTGAAACCATCATGTACTGTATATGAAGATACCTGCAGTTCAAAAACAATATAAGTGTGGCTGAAGTATGGCTACACCAGCATATGTGAACTAATTTCTCATCCTTTCCAAGTCGTAAACAATTAACTGTTTCTTTCCATAAACCCTGACTATCTACTGTAATGTAATGGAATAAATACAAAACATCTGGAAAGAAAAGAATTATAATTAAATTAGTCTTTCCAGTTAGGGAAAATGGTGAGCCTTTCCCTTGATTTAGAGTTATAATAATAATTTGTAATCTAATTTAAAAGGGGCTTATGGTTGCATTCATAAAACTGGGAGACATTAGGATTGACATGACCTTGTAGGTATCTAAAGAAATCATAGGTCTACAGAGGTAAGAACATATCATTAAGTCCTGAGCTGGCAGCATTTTTTGTTTCTACTGACCTTTGGTTGGATTAAGTCCAGTCATCAGAAAATAATTCAATTTCAAGCAGCTGAGAGTTATTATCAGGTTTTGCTGATTCAGGATTAAGTGTACCTCAGTGGCTGAAGAGCTCGTTAGGATGAGCTGTCCATTCGTTTATCGAGTTTGTGAAAAGAGTAAGGAGGAAAACATGTTGTAGCTGTGTTATTTCTGGTGTAGAGCTTGAATTACTGATGTATGAGCATAATCTACAGTTCTATTTTGTGGGACGGGTTCTGTAGTGTTCTAGACTCCACTTACTGACAGCTAGATTTACAAGACAAATTTACATTTCTACAAATGATATGGACACTTAAATCTAAACTTAAATTTTAAAAAACTTTTATCGATTTCTAGCAGATTTACGTACCTAAATACCTACTGCTGTTAATGTACAGAACCGTTTCAGACTTGATAGTGCCAAATGACAAAGTAGATCTGCCTAACGCGCAGCAGAAACCATAAAGAAAGCACTTCTCAGTTTTTCAAAGGACAATGTGTACTCCCATAGGTGCTTTTTTAAACGCACACTTAATCCTCTACAAAACACTGAAGAGCAGGAGGAGGAGCCCTCTTGCAAAAACAATGTCCCTTGTCAAGGGACATCGGTGCAAAATCTCGGGTTTCCTTGCAGTCTCAGAGAGCCACTCTCTCCTGGGAGGGTGCTTAATCACCACGCTATTGTATTTGGTGGGGTGCTTTTGTCTTGTGAGTCCTTTTGAAAGTGTTTAACTTTGCATAAATAAATATTCACTGAGTCAGAGAGAGACTAATTCTATAGCCCAGTGGTCAGGACAGTCAGGATGGATAAAGGGACAGGTAATCACAGCTGCTTCTCTGGCTGCATTGCTTTCTGATCTCGGTTACTATCACCAAACGGTACCACTGTCAGCTCAGTCAGTGTAACCTCAGCATTTCAATCCCATGTTCCAGTTCAGGTAGATGTACTTTCATTTTCCTTGCAGGGCACAGCTTATAGAGGACATAACGGGCCCCAGTTTGGCCAGCAACTGAAAGAGTACATGTAAAGTGTGTGGTACTAAGAACAGAGGATTTTAAAATGGATTACCTTTAGAAACTGAAAGTATTCTAAAGAGATAAAAAAAATCTTTGTTCTGATTTTTAATTGTTACTGAAACTGGTGAATGAATGAACAGGATCTCTTTCAAGCACCTGGGTAGCAGAGTGGTTCTTAAATATCACAGACAAAGGATCTTGTATCCTTCAGCTGTCACAGTTTTAATTACAGAGTCCCCACAAAGTGCTTGATGAGGGGGCAAAGTTTCTTAATAATTCCTCCATATTAGCTTGTAGGAAGAAGCAATAATGAGTAGATTCAAGGGTTTGTGGCTCTGTTGACTGCTTATTCTCTGAGCTGAAGTATGGTTAGACTGTTGGATTGGTGGACACTACACTGAATATTCATGCAGTTGCCAGCCTCTCCCCTTCATTGCAGAGTATTAAAAGAGCCATATAGCTCCACACATTCAGACTGTACAATGTGAGCATATTTAGTTTGGCTACAACATAACTGAGCTGACTACATTTCTTCCATGGAACTAAGTTTGCATTTGAGGCAGGGATCAAATGTTATTTCCCAAGCAGATTTTGTACCAAGAGGCAATTTCTTCTTTCATTAGTTGATAGGTTAATTATAAGGAGAGAGTCACAGCATAACATTTAAACTAAATGCTTTGTGTTTTTTTTCTTTTTAATAGGAAGCCCTATTAAAATTGTGTGGCTGTTAAATAGGATAAAACCTGCTCTCTACTTTTCAAGGATTCTGCTTTTAAAAATCATACAAACATCTATCACATTCAAAAAGTCCTGTGGTCTATTTATATGAATGTAGATTTACAGTGTGTCTTAACAAATAGCTACATTAAATCTGATGAACAATATAAGTTATAATCAAGAACATGATTAATCACGCTATTACATGTCTTTAGTTTAAAATACTGCTCGTCAAGACCTCTTTCTTGAGCCTTGTTTCAGAGAAGAATCCTCTGCATGACCATGGTCATATAGTCAACAGGTAATCCTATTTTGGTTACGGAGGAAGCAGGGCTCACTTCCCTTGCAGAGGGGCATCTATTCTCTCCATACCTTTTCAACCTCTTACCCTCTACCTGAGAACTGGTTTCTGTTTGTTTAACAGTTTGGCTGTTTACTTAAGGAAGTTTTGACAAGATAGCTGAACCCGTCTAACAGCTTGCTGCTCCCAAAAGACAGGGTCCCACTTCCTTGCTCCCCAAACAGCTTCCAGGTGCATGATTCCACCCTCACTCTTGCAGTTGCTCCAGCTTTTGACTTCTTAGTGAGCCAATTCAGTTCACTATGTTGGCTGAAATCTATTAACTTTATTTTGTTGGTTCATTTTCTGTGGCTGGTGGGCTTCACAAATACAGGGAGTCAACTTAAGAGCTCATTGCTGCTGAAAGCAAAAGTGCAAAAAAGTCTGTGTTACAACTTTTCTTTCTTTGCTGAGCCATGTGCCTGACTGCGTATTTTTTTATCTTGGATGTAGTCAGCCCTATTTCCGAGCTGACTAACTTCATTAAAACAGTACAAAATAAATTAGAAAAAAATAGATACTGTCTATCTATTTAGTCAATTAAATCTGTTCAAAAGAAAGACTGACTGATTCAATAGATAATGCACAGCAGGAGACAGGTCCACAGGACTAAGAACTGGAGAGTATTGATATCAAATAAAAGGATTAGAAGAGGAAGGGAGGGAGGCTGAAGACCTTCCCAGCAGAGGAAGTTAGATTGCTCCAAATTCCTGTAAAACTCCAGTCTTCAAGAGCTGAACTGGCTTGGCAAGGAGTCACATGAGCAGCAGAGGTGGAGGGGTATGTTTAGTTAAGAGTAAAGGAGAGAAGGAAGGGGACTGTGGGGTGTGAGACTATCCTTTTTGGTCCTGCTGCTTAATAGATCATCTCAGTGCAGTCACCTTGTGCCAGTGCCTTGAGTGCCCAGTGCCATGCAGGACAGCACTGTTAAAAGAATCTCCACAATGGGGCTGGGGAGAAAGAGAGCAAGCAAAGGGAAGTGGGGGGCATGACCTGAAAGGCCATGGAAAGGAAGGTAGTAAATACTAAGGGGTAGGGTAGGACAGGAACTTATTAAATCTACTTTGCGGTCAAGTTAAATCTAACACGAAACCATGCCCTTGTACAGTAATACCTTCTTCTCTTTTATTCGTGTTGGAGACTCGAGCTTCTCTTATCAATGCCTTACTTCACTGAGTTGCAACAGTGCACTTAACACTCGTATAAAAGATGTAATTCCTCCTCCAAAGAACAGGAATAATAGATTTCAGGCTTGCAATGCACTTAATATTGACAAGACATATCCGTTGCTGTCACATTAAAACATGTCTATAAAAACCCAGAACTACTCTCTTACTTTCCACAGATTTGAGAGATGGAGTTGATCTGTGGAAACTGAGGTCCTGGTTTGGTCTTCTACTACAGAGCATACCAACTTTTCTCTCTTTGGTGAGCTCACGTAGACAGAGTTGGCAGAATGAGTGTTTTTAAAGATATTTTAAATATTATATATTTTTCCCAAAGAAAAGAAAGCAAATATTAGCCTAAGAGGGGGGCACTATTGAAAAGGAGTAACCATAAGAAAGGTGGCAAGTGGGATGGCCAATAAAAGGCTGAGCAGTTGTGAAAGGAGGGTTAAGGAAAGATGTTCTATTTGAACTTTTCAGGTTTATTTTGTATTATGTCTGTTGAGGAGTGTCATGCTCACCTTTGGCAAGGTGGTACATTAGGAGTATTACCAGTGATCATTATTGTTGTCTGGTCTTGTTGTAGCCTTGCAGAGTGCATCAGTAGTGAGAGTAAATTTATGGACAGCCCATGTTCTTGTAGTCGTGTTGGCGTCAGTGATGACACTGACAAGCAGGTAAGGGGTCCCCTCAGCCTTTCTTATCCAGACCTCTCTTTGGGAGATCTGACTGATTGTGGAGTGCTGAACAGGAAAGAACCAAGAAAGTAAACAAACGTGGGCTGTGTTTGCACTTTAAGAAACTTGAGAATAAAACCAAACTTTCAAAAAAGTTCAAGCTTTTCATACGATATAGAAGTCATTTATCTTTTGGCTAAAGAAAAACAGATGTTGGAAGGGAAATGCACACAAGAAGACACAGAAACTGTTGTGAAGGCTGTATTTTTTCTTTGAACAGTCCCTCTTTACTTTTTCTTACTTGTCCGGGATATTGCTTGTAGTCTTAACAGAACAGAGCCATTAAAAATCCTATAAAGGTATATTTTTAAAGGAAAAGTTAAGTAGAATAGAAGCTGTGAGAAGAGGATGGTAGAAACAAAAGGCAGCACAACAGCAAAAAACCCCAAACCCAACCCAACCCAAACCAAAACAGAAGCCAAAGAACTCTTCACAATGTAACCCTTCAAAAAATCCCTCATAATTTCTACTTAGTTTGACATGTTTGTGTGGTGAGAATCTGTTCCTGGTGTGAATTCCGAAAGATAAGGATATTTAAAATGTTGACCCGTTTCTTTCAAACACTATGCCACTGAAGACAGATTACTGTCAGGCTGTTGATAGCTGGGCATGCAAAGCTTGCATGCCTTCAGTAAGAGAAAACCATTTTGCTGGAAATTTATTTCTGTTACATTCAGCAGAGCAATTCCACCTGCTCCCTACCGAAAGATTTTATTTCTTGTAGATCTCTGACTGCAGCTGAAATCAGAGGATCTCATAATCTTCATTTCTAATTGATTTGGGCTATAAGGTTTTACACTTTAGGAAGCATAATTCTTTAGGTACCCTGCTCTCTCTGAATTCTGTGGGAGTTTGTCACTGAAGCCACTTGTCCTTTTAAGAAAATAGGAATTTTAATCAATATCTACTACATCTGTAGTGAATCCTAACTCCTCTGAAGTCAGTAGTAGCTGTGCTGGAGCCTGGATCACTTGTATCAACAACTGAAAATGGTGCTTATAATCTATATAATTATATATATGTAGATATATTTATGTTAAAAATATATATAAATAAACACAAAGTATGCTTATAATCAACTGCTATCAAAATACCTTTTCAAAAACAATAAGCATAGCATTGTTTTATTCTATGTCCTGTTAGAACTAGAATGGTGGGAAGATAGTAACAGAGTTTATGTTAAAACAAATGATCTTTAAACTTCATCCTGTTACAGATTAAAGATTTTCGGAGAAAATTAAAACAGTAACAGAAAATTTGTTGCATAAAGAGAAAAGATTTTAAGAAACATGGACCTTCTTTATGAGAAATAATCCCAGTGCTCATGTAATTTCAATTGACATGTGATTTATGGCTGTGAAAAAGAGTCTGTAGAGCTCTTTCAAAACATAAAGTGTGGGAGTGGCATCCTTTGAGCAAAAACTCTGGTGCCCTATCTGCTTAAGTGTTTCCTAAGTTTCAGCACTATGAGAATATGAGAATACTCCATTGTTAGGGGATTTTGGAGGCATGCCTGGATCAAGGAAGTACTTCCTCGTCATGCTGTTTCCTTTCCCAAACAATATAAAAAATGGCCTTTTCAACCAAACATCTAGAGGTGGTCACTTTGTACATTGTCCAACTAGAGCTCAACCATCACAAGATAAACCATTCATTTGTATGAATGGCTCCGTGTTATTACTGCTACTTCCTTTTTATTTTCATGGTGATTTTGTTTTGATTTATGTATATGCATAGAAGTTGAACCCCCTGTATAATGATTGTGTCATAAGACTAGCCAAGAAAAAGCAAGAAACTCCACCTTACTCACTGCCCTGTGTAGCCTGCATACATTAGCTCTGACACCCTCGCTACCACCACTCATCTTTTCACATGCTCCTCTAACGTGAACTCTGTACAACCTGATTAGGCAGAGTAAAAATATACCATACAAATAATGGATTATAATGTAATTTTATCCCACTGCTTTAAGTATTCTAACTTTACTTCCAAACAGCATTTCAGAGGAAGCAAAAGTTAAGTTAATGTACATGTTCTGTTCTTGGTTTAGCCTTGTGTGATCCAAAGGATTTCTAACTAATCTTCAGCACTCAAATGTGTGCATTATAGTATTAGGTGAATCTCCGTGTTTTAGGCCAGCATTGCTGTTAGCACGTTGTAACAACCATGGCAAAATACTTAGTGCCTGAATTCTGTGGAAAGAGACTTTGTAAATACATTATAATGTATCTAATGTCTTTGTAAACACATTATAAATCTTTTAAATTACCACATAACATTTTTAACCGGTTTGTAACCAGTACTCACAGGTACTCACATTTGTTTTCTGTTCTGCATCGAGTTGCATATTTAAAATTACTTGGGAACAGCTATTATTTTATGATATCAAGAAAATGCTGAGACTATGTATTGTGTATGTCTTGAAGAATGTCATTATGACTATTCTGTACACTAGAGAGGAATAATTTGGAAAAAGACTTGGAATGTCTCTTTGAAAACTTTGGAAGGTTCTTGATGTATGTGGACTTGTTCGATATATGAATTACAAAATTAGGTCTATTCACCTTTGTTACTGAATTTACACTTTGAGAGGTGCATTTACTGGGACTACTTTTGACTCACAAAGATGTAGAAAAGTTACAGCCTCAACAAAAATCAGCCTGAAAGTGATTTTGTTTTAAAGGGGAATAAACTCATATTTTTTACCAACATGGTATATTTGGAATAGCTCAGTGGCTTTGGGAGAAATTTGCTTGATTTGCTCTGACTTACTCAGAGGCAAAAGGACAGAACAGGTTTCATAATTTCTTACTATGTTTCTTCATGACAACTTAATTCAATTTGCAAATATTTGCTCTGTAAACAGCACAAATACATGTTATATTCATATTTATAGATATATAAAGTAATTTAAAAATAAACGATGTGGCTTTTGACTCACTTTCCTTGCTGGAGCAAAACCCCAATGATCTTGCAACCCCTTTTCAAGACATCCTTCTATCCATAGTTTCACTAATTCTACTGAAAACAATGGCAGTTTTATAAAACTAATGTAGGTCTCATCCCTCTGGGGCATGGGTTATGTTTTAATTTTGCTAATTTATTTTCTACACAAATGCTTTCTGTTGTTTGTTTAAAGTGTCCTTTTAGTGGTCTTTGGCAGTAACACGGACTGCTGAGTTTATTCTGTCTTGAACCCTCTTCCCTGCTAACTCTCTGCTTGAGGTAACAGTTGGCTGACTGTGAAGTACAACGGGAATAATCTAAGTTAATGCTAGAGGGCTCTAAACATTTCCTCAACAAATAAGCAGCAGTGTGTTGATAGCCAATAAGTATTTTATAAGTGCAATTAAGTCACAGTGATTGATTGGGCTGGGGTGGAAATCAGAATCATTTAGAACAACAAATTCTTCACGGGAAAACCCTCACTAAATTAAGAAAACATGCAAAGGAACAACAAAAATAAACCTTTTAAGGAGTTACCACGTTTTCCTCATTTCTCAACTCTGCTAACAAGGAACAACTTGATGAAAGTGAGACCTTTTGTTCCTTGAGGATGCATCTTTTTTTCTTGTTAATGTACATTATGTTGAGTGAAGATATACATTAGACTTGAACTGATCTAAGTGTAGTTGCTAAAAGGGGTGACCTGCTTCCTCTTCCTTTTATCTCACTTTTCCCTCTCTGGGCCTGCCTCCAGGTTACAGTCTTGCACTCTTGTTCTTGTTGGATTCCTCATTGAGCTCATTCAATTCACTACATTGCTGGAAAATTGGGGGTTTTCCCTGCCAGGTTAGTTTTATGCTGGTTCAGCAAACTGAATCTGCTCAACATAGAATTGGATGACTACTAGCATCATTGCAAAGGAAAAAGTGTGCAGGATGCAGCCAAAGTTGCAGACTGGAGAGGAGGAGGGAAGTTTAAAACAGAAAGTCTTGTATTTGTGAAAATATCTAAAATGAAACATGCAATTTAATGTAGAGTTTAACATAGTGGTATATGCTCCACAAAATCACAAGGGTGCAGTGATTGTGAAAACATTCTTTCTGGGTAATATAATTGAAATAGCCATGCTGATTTTTTCAGTTCTGTGTGACTAGTAGGTATTTATTTTTTTGCTTTTTTTGACTTCCAAGCTGTTAATTATTTATAGATCAGTAACAGTTGTGTTTGTTTTTTTAATGTAGGAACATACTAATATTCTCAAAAGCTCGGTCCTCTTGGGTTTTCATTACTTTTGAATGCACTCTACTAACATGAAGATATGACTAAGATAAATAAGATTTCAACATTAATTACTGGAAATCCTATAGTCTGGCTGGTTACTACTAAAAAGAATATTTTTTAAAAGAATCCATTCTGGATTTTTAAAAAGAATGTTAAGAAGATTATAGTATATTATCTTAAGAAAATCTGGATGTAGACAGGGTAGGGAAAGCTCCATAGAGAAAACCCACTTATCTTCCACAGAGGAGATGCACCAATAACTTTATTTCTAGTCCAAATGCAATGTCAAATAGCAAAATGGCTTTGATTCAACTACTTTTGATTACTATTACCATGAGAAACTAAATTTAGAAGAACAGCAAAAGGCAGAAGTAATGTAGGATTGACTTTATATGCATGGCATAAAGATTAGTCACATGCAGTAATCTTAGTTTGACTCCTAGGAGGCTGTAAACTTTAGCAATTGCTTAAATAGATTGATTTTCATTTGGAGATATTTTGACCTCAAAAGTTCTTTGATTAAAGTGATAGTTTAAGTCATTCTAAAGATAATGTTAACTGCAGTAAATGTATTCTGGTGAAAAAAACAAATGACTTTTAGAACTCACAGGTGTCAACTGAATAATCAGCATGTACTGAAACTCATTTTCCTGCTTTTCATACAAGAGCCTGGCAATTTTCAAACAAATTATTGTGCATTGAGAACTGTAAATAAAAGCACTGAGAAAAACATTTAACCAGAAATGAAAATACCACTCAAAATAACTTTTTGTCATAGACTTTTATTTACCTTGAACAGACAATTTTGCAAACCATCAATTACTGAGAATCGGGAAAAAAACCCTAGCATATAACAGAGGAGGCTTTGGTTATAAGTGCCATTTCTACAGCAGAGTTAAGCTATTGTAAACCAAACATCTTGTAGTAAGGTAAAAAACTCCAGTCAAAATTTTTAGGAATTTAACAGCAACACTGAAAACATTTACATATAAACAACAGAGAAATATTTTCTAAACTTTTAACAGTCACTTGCTACAACCAAGAAGTGTTTAGTTCACACATCTATACATACAGACAAGCACTAAAACTTTTGTGAACTAACCACTTGTCCACAGGACCTGCCTAGACAGTTTGTCATCAATACGAAAGTTTTTTTATATAAATAAGTCAATTAAACTTCACAGAGACTAAAAGAAACAATATAAAATTCCAACTGTAAATAAATCTGTACATTATGGTCAGTCTTGTTTTTCTGAAATCTTGCGAAACTTCAGAGTGTCTGTTTATAAAACGATGGCAAGGAGCAGCGTTAGCTGGAATGGAAACTTGAAGACTCGGACTCTGTAGAAACAGAAGAATGTCCCCCACGTTTGCTTTTTGAAAGAATCTTGAGGCTTGATCCTCTGCTAACTGATGTCAAGGCATTTTGTGCTGATGTTTTGAATTTGGCACCCAGGAAGGCATACAGAATTGGATTCAGGCAACAGTGGAAGAATGCCAGGGCTTCGGTTATGGAGATCCATTTATGCACTATCGTCTCCAAGCTGCAACGATGTCTGATGACTCCTAGCAAGATGAATGTGTCGATGCTGATGCCGATATAATACGGCAGCCAGCAGGCAAAGAAGGCGAGGATGAGGATAACCGTTGTCTTCAAGGCTTTGCGCTTCTGGTGGCCTTTTGAATGTGACAGCTTAGATATTATAATACAGTAGCACGTCAGGATTATCAGACCAGGCAAGACAAGTCCTACCAAGATATGCTGAAATCTGAAAGAAATCAGCCAGTTTTCATGAGGGTACATGCGATCACATAGATACTTCCCTTCTACTTCACTAGTACTGGCAAAAATTATATCAGGCACTGTCAAAAGCACAGCTGGGAGCCACACGCCTACATACACCACCTTCTCAGCCAACAGCTTTCGTGGTCGCTGGCTGTTGGTAGCATGGACTATTGCCAGGTAACGATCTAAACTTATAAAGGCCAAAATCAAGACACTGCTATAGAGGTTGACTGTGTAAATGACATGAACTGCCTTACATAGAACATTCCCGAAGTACCAGCTTATGGCCGCATCCACAGACCAGAATGGCAAGGTGATGACGAAAAGGAGGTCAGCCACAGAGAGGTGCAGCCTGTATTTATCAGTCATGCTTCTTTGTTTCTTCTGGTAGCCCATAACTATGATAACCAATCCATTGCCGATTATTCCTGTTAGGAAGATGATGGAGTAGATTGTTGGCAAGAAGATCCGGTTGAAATCGGCATTCTCATGCTGAAAGCATGGCTCTCCGTAGTCTCCATAGTCACCTGAACCAATCTCATCCGTTCCATTATCAGAAAATTCAATGATCAACCCAGAGGACAGCTAAAAAAAAAAAAAAAAAAGAAAAAAAAATTAGATGTTAGCTCCTCTGCAAAAGCTCACTCTATATGACAGTATGTTAAGAGTTGCCTGAACAGTCGCCATCATCATGAACAGGCAAACTTTTTGAAAAACAGATGGAAAAATACAATTTTAAAATATATATATATAAAATATATAAGAACTAATTAAAAAACTTTGTTTGTCTTTCTCTAAGGAGTAAGATCTTGTAACCAGGGATGAAAGGAAAAAGAAAGATAATGGCCACTCCCAGAAATACCGTTGGTTCTGGACACTTCAGTGCTCTGATCAGATGCCTACTACAAGTAGAAGAGCCCAGAAGTGCTGGATGCGAGAGGATGGTCTGCACAGAGTATTACCCATGGCATTTAAGTCTTACAACAGAGAGCTATAAAAAGAAAATTACACTTAGGCAGAAATTCTGCTGCTCCAAAGTCCCTTCTCATTAAGAGGATGGGGTCAAGAAGAAATAGAGAAGGTACCCTTGGCTGATGTAATAAAGGATAAATAATAGCAACAATTCCCTGCTGAGAACCAATTGACAGCTCCACACGCAGAGACAAGGGGAAAAAAACAAAACCCATGAAGAAAAGAAAGAGAGAGGTGACCTTAAGCAGGGGAACTCAAACCCCATGGAGGGTCATCCCGACCAGCCACGTTCCCCTCCCTTTGTTCCCCACCCTTTGCGGTTGCGGGGCAGGCGGTGCAGTGGCGGTGCTGGGCTGTAGCCAGGCTGCTGAAGTAAGTACAGCAGTGGAAAAAGGAAGCGAAATTCTGGTGAGGGCATGAAAGCACATCAGGAAACCACCAACGGTTTTGGCCACCACGCTGCAGAGCAGCGCAGGCGGGCGAGTGCCACCTGGCTATGTACAATCCCTCAGGTTCTGAGATTTTAGTTTTCATGCCCTCTGTACCGGGAACCCCCGGCCCCGGCGCGGGATGGCCCCGGGACCCCGCAGCGCCTCACGCACGGACGCACCAGCTCCACGCGGGTGTTCGCTGCGGGTATAAGTTGTCACTTGCCAGAGATCTCCGCTTCGGTCCTAACTGCTCTCAAGATCCCGTGGCAGAAGAGCGGCCCCTGGAAGGTCGGGACGCTGCCGCCGCTCCCCGCCGTGCGCGGCGGCCCCCGCGCTCCGGCACACCGGCAGCCCGAGGTTAGGGCGGGCACCGGGGCAGGGGGGATGCCATTCCCTGGAGTCAGATCACTCCAAACTTCCTCGCTTATTTCCCCCCTCATCATTCCCGCGGCTCTAACTGCTCTACCGGCCTTTTTCAGCCCACAAAGGCGCCACATGTCACTGCAACTGACGGCCGGACAGCAAAGCCCGAGGAAAGAAGCGGGGGTCCAGCAGTGGCTGCAAGGCTGCAGCAAGGTCCGAAGCGCTGCAGCCACACGCAGCAGCGTGCCCAGAGCTCGGGGTCGAGCCCCACAGACCCTGGCTGTTGGGCGGGCTGGGAAGCAGGAGGCGGCGCGGCGCCCGGCTCCGCGCCCCCCGCCTCGCCGCCGGCCCCGCTCCCGGCGCGGCTCGGGGCCGTCCCCGCACTCCCCGCCGACGGCACCTTTGTTTGCAAACAGCGCGCACATGGGCGAGCGCGGCGGGGAGCCAGCGCTGTCGTCCCGCCGGCCGGCTCCGCTCCCGGCACTTACATCCAGGCTGTCGAGGCTGTTGTCCATGCTCTGAGCCATGGAACGGCTCTGGGCTCTCGAGTTGTTGTCGTTGCCGCCGCGCGTCTCCGAGCGCCGTCACTCGCAGCCGCACCAAACGCACGCCCCGGCTCTTCTGGCGGGACGCGGCTCTTATAAGTTCCCCGTCTGCCCCCGCCCGCCCCCGGGGGCAGCCCGCGCCTGGCTCCTCCCCGGCGGCTGTCACCGCGGTCCCGGGCTCCGGGCGCCCGCCTCGCACCGCCCTTTGTCTGCAGCGCCGGGGCATGGGAACTGCACTTGGCCCAAGCGCCCGCCGGGGCGGTGCTCCTCACTGGGGCATTTGCCACCCCCTGATTGATGTGTTCATGCAAGAGGGTTTTTGAATTTCCCCTCAAGAAGATTGTTTGAAGTGTGTTGTCAGGTCCCGTGTTGCCATGGGTACCACAGGCGAGCTCCGGGTGAAGTCTAGGGATCGTGATGGAGGAGGAAAAGGTCAAGATATAGTCAGCTCAGTCCCCAGGGTTGTCTCACATCCCTGCTCAGGAGAATGTTTTGGGAGAGGCAGGAAGTGAGGGAATGGTCCTCACTGAGGGGTGAGAGGTTCTGCAGACCTTTCAGGGGCTGCGAGGTGAGTGGGCTGCAGGTTGTCCGCTGAGCTCCTCTGGCGTCAATGGTTTTGGGTGAGAAGTCTGATGAGGAGCTGCAGGTGCTTCGTCAGCATGTCTGAGATATGATGGTGGTTCATTGTTCCAAAAAGGTTTGGAACATTACAAGAAATGTGTTAAGGAAACAATAGAAATCAGGAAGAAAATAAAACGCTGTCAAAATAATGGTGCTGACAAACTCATTTAAAACCGTGGATTTGCATGCTCCATGTCTTGTCATCTAAAAATAGCAAACAGTGAGCTCTTTGTTTGCCCACTAATATCAGGAACGCTGCTTGTCTTTCTTCTTAATCTCAAGCTTGGTAGATTAGTTTTTTAAATGTCAAGGGTGAATATCTTTAGTAATGATCTGTTTCCAGTACCTGGATAATCTAAAAAAAAAAAAAAAAAGAGAAAAACCTGAGATTACATATGTAGGACAAACACAGCAATCATAAAATAGGTTTGCAAGGGAAAACTAACCCAAATATAAAGAAAAATAAAATAGACTCATGGATTTCCTTTACAGTTGTCTTTGGGGTCTCAGTACTGTTGATACTCAGGCAGGTAAACTAATTTGCAGAAAAGATTTTGATTAGAATAGTGTGTCGTTTCCCCCCATCCCCCAATTTCACAACTCACACCTTAATGAGTAACTATATCAGGAATAATTGATTCAGTTATACAGATTTACTCTTTACAGTTGGAATTTGGAGTGGAAAGAAGAAGAATGTAGAAGGGCATTCTTTACGTAATAACAATAGGCTCAAATTACCCTGGCAGCCTCAAGAGATGGCTAAAATGAAAGTCTGACAAAAGTTTTATTCTTAAATGCCCCTATTACCAGTTTACACGCTGCGAGTTAGCCACTAGTTTTAGATGCAAGATTATTTCCAGGTATTTGACAAGAGTCACTCTCTTACTCTTCCCCTAAAAGCTGTAGAACTCCTCCTCATGCACTACAGTGCATATGATTCTGGTTATGATTAATAACACTGATTATCTTTCTTTGTGTTAAAAACATGGTATGTAAGGTGTGACCTATAATGGGATTATGTACTTTAACAACATCCTAATTTAATAGTAATTCATATTTTGTTAGCAGGTCTGGAATATCACATAGTTGCATTAAAAGCAAACTTTAATTGATTATAACCCAAGAATTAGCAGTCTTCAGCAAACTCAATATCTATTTTGAGTTTATATCCAGAAAAATTTGAAAGGGATACCATGCTAGAATTCTATAGAAACAAAAATCTTCTACTGAATCTCCTTTTTTATATAATAATCCTAGCCTTACATTACCATAATTCTACTCTGCTGAACTTCTTTATAAACAAGTGTAACAAAATTATAATTATTGCTATTCATTCCTTATATTCTATAGAACCTGTGATGTGTTCACTACTTTCTAGACACACAAACAGGAAAATACATGCCCCAGGTAATCTGCAGCCCAACGTTAGGTGACCAGGCAGATAAATGAGCAGATGAGGGATTTTTATATGGGGATGAGTAGGATCATGTCTATATAGTCATCTTTCCCTTTTTCACTTATGGAGGGTGCCCAGCTCATGGCACCAGGAACTGCTGTGCAGTTTTCAGTGAGGGTATGCTGCTTGAAAGGCTCTCCAGCCTACTGAACTTGCAAACATGTGAACCAGATTTTCAGAAATATGCATATTGAACAGGTGCTAAAAAACTAATCAAGACATGGAGCTGCATATAGAGGAGATGAGCTTTTAGGAAAAATTAGATACTACCTTGCACGAAATTCATATGGGTGACAGATGTATTTTTATGGAGAACATATTCTCATCTCAGAGGGGCACAGAAGATTAAACACTGCTCCCTCTCTATGTATGCAGTGCAGGACATTAAAATATGCTTGTAGTGCAGGTGGCTTATGGCAATGGTTGCAGATGAGCAAAAAAATATATATAGGTACATGAACTCTAGAGCTATTTGACAAGTGTTGAGAGTTGGCTGGTTATTTATTGGGGTGGATAGCGTGGAGGGCATTGACATGTTGGGTATCGACGCACAGAACTACAAGTGTAATTACAGCCCAACTAGGCAAGTGTTACCACACCTCCATTTTACTGTGCAGATGGACCCGTAACAGCAAAGCGTGTTATGTGAAAATTGATTTCGTTAATTAATGGGATATGGGACAGTGACTCAGTTATTTGTGTTCATAGATAACATAAGAAATTCGGAACTGAGGAATGATCTAGTTCAGTGGATTAGCCCTGAAGCATGGTAGTGCTGAGTGGTGGGAAATTAGGGGATTGATACCGTATCTGATGAGATGTGTTTGGATGAAGGTCCTCTAAAACTATCATTCACACTGCTGTTTTGTTACCTACGATCTCTTTTGTTTCTCCTATCAGAAAATCCATGTGAAAACTTCCTTTGTCACAAGGAGCACCATCGAGGGCAAGTTAATGATTTCCAAAGTGATAAAAGAAGGGAGCTGTTTCTGCAGAGCATGTAATTCAGAGTTAGCTACAATCTTCTTAAGATGGAGCTAGCAAATAACAATTTCCAAGCTTATGTTTTGCTTTACATGTTTTTCTGGTCACAGAATTACTGTGAAAATAAGACCCTTCCTAACCCATGTAATACATATTTTTGTTACTGAAAACATGCCTCTGAGATTCAAAATCCTACGTGTTCTTACGCTGTTATGCTAACGATACAATTCCTCAGGTTGTGAATCATTAACCTATTTTTTTGTCTTCTAAAAAGAAACATAAGTGCTGGTCATGCAAGAGCAAAGTAGTTTCTGATAAACCTTTTTAATGGGAAAATACCCTTTTGATTCAGTATCCACAGAAGTAGAAAAATAAATTGCATTTTATTTAACTATGTTAAATGACTGACTTAATCTGAAGTCTTTACAAGTGTCTTTAACAAAGTAAACTTCTAGCTAATGGAAGTTTGATGACACAATTGTCTGTGGGTGACACCTAACACAACAGAGATATGATCCCTGGTTTATGTAATATATGAATACCACCATAGTGTATTAATTACAATGATGTATTGGGAAACTATTCCTTATTTTTTAGCATTGATGGAGCTATCCTTTCAGGACACATAGATGGTTGTGTCTTAAAAATACATAACCAGCAATATGGCTGAAATTACTGTACTATATAGTAGAGTGTGAATAATTTTCAAATATTCACTGATTTTGTCTGTATGTGTCAATTCCTGTACTGGGAGGCTTCTGAAAGTGGGGGGAGTGTCCTCTGAAAAAATAACAGAAAACATGCTCAGGATTTGCAAGACATTAGCTTTGAGTAGTGGATTTTTCTGTTCTAAAAAATACTCCAGGGAACTGATGTTGTGAACTTTCTTGCCACTAGAAGAAAAGTGGTTTCCTTGTAAAACCTGAATGTTTATTACCATAAACTGGATTGGCTTTGTGACAAATGGGTCTTCAAGTGGCCCAAAGTTGTATACATAGAGAGGAAAAGGATATACTCTGCCTCTTCCATCTGATCTTTCTGTTGAAGTGGGAAAGGTATCAATTTGTTAGAATGGTTACAAGCGGTTTGCTGGAGTTGGGTTTCAGCTAATGGCTTTCTTTGCTTTTGGTTCGCAAAGCTCCCTGTCTCCATTTCTTTCTGCCTGTGCCGCAGTGGAACAAGCCTACCAACTGTTACCCTGATCCTGGAAGCAGAGTGTCTGCCCACCTTATGGGCAGGGTGCCACCTAAATTTACTGATTTGAAAGCAGAAAGACAAAATAAAATCTGCAAAGGAGGAGGACATATCTTTCAATTGGTAGCGTGTTACAATTACCACAGGAATAAGTCCCTGTATGAAAGCAATGATACTTGAATATCAGAACAAAATTAAAGGAAAAGACTTACATCAGTATAAGGCAACAAAAATATTATCAACACTGGCATAAAAGATGGATTTCTTTATGGTTCCTTGCTTTTAACAAGGAGAATTTGTTTTGTTTCCTTTAAGTATTGCCACAAGGCCAAGATGTCTAAAGTCAGCACAGAAAAGTCAGCAGGAAAAAAAAAGTGCTGTCCTCTGAAAGGAATCATAGTCACTCTTGTGTTTTAATCCCACCTCCATCTGTGGCCTGCAGCAAATCACTTAACCCTTCTGACTGTGTTCACCCAACTGTAAAATGGGGATAACAGTACCTACTTACCTACCTCAGAGGAGAGTTGTAGGGATTAATTGGTTGATGTTTGCGAGGCACTTTGAAGAGAGAAAGTGCTTATTTTAGAGCCTGTTGAAATTATTGGTGACACTGATCAGCTAAAATTCAAAGGGGACCAAACTCATTAAGGTTCTGATCTTCTTCCTCCATTTGGCTACGTTTATGGGTTAGCAAATCTCACTGCATGAGGACAGTTTATTGTTTGTTTGGAAGCAGAGTAGACTAAAAAGATGCTTTGAACAACTTTGTTAATCCTTTTAACAAACATGTCTGTATTTGCATATCACTGAAGCTGAAGGTTTTGTCTTTGATGATTATATAGCAGAACACTTCTGGAGACATGTTGAAGTTTTTTTTTTTCCAGAATTGTGGTCAGATCAGAATTATGAAAACAAATCTACCTAATTATATCACAAGTAATTTCTTTACTACAACAAGGTAGGGTTTTGGCTTTCCTAGCATTCACATAGACTCCTGTTTAGCTCTGAGATGTGTTTCTTATATGTTCTTTTATGCTGTAAAATTTCGTTAGAAACTTGCTCGCAGTTCAGTTTGGATCGCTAAGGATAGGATTTGCTTCTGTGGACCCATGATAGCGCATGCTATCTTCCTGTCTTAAGAGCATATGGATAAAATTAGAAAATCTAGTTCGGGTATTCATGCATCCATGTATGCAGTTTCACAATTTCATGCATTGCTTCTCCTACTAGTGTAAACAGAACATAGCTACTTGGAGACTAATAGACTGAACAGGGCCCTAAGCAACCTGGTCGAGCTTCGAATCCAGAGGTTCCTTCCAACCTGAATTATTCTGTGGTCCTATTATAAATAGGTCCATCAGACCATGTCCTCATACCTCTGCTACTAGCTGTGCCCAAAGTTACCTGGATCAAAATACGTCCACTTACATTTGTGTACATTAAGCCTGTCTGCTCTACACAATGGAAATAGCATTTTGATGTTGTGTTTCCGCCCTGACAGTTTTGGATCAAGTTTTTTTTGAAATGGTGTCTGTGGAACTGAGTGCTTGGGATGTAGCAAAGTATGCTAGCATGTGCCATGTTCTCTTTGTCGTTTTCACACATTTCTTCTAATTCCTTTCTTTGGATGTAGTAGTAGGTATTGATTTTTCACATGTTGTGAGCTTCTGAGCTTGTGGAAATAATTTCTTTAGCTCATTTGCCCACTTGTTTTGTGTCTAAAAAGTGGCACTGAAAGCAGAGTAGGAGCAACAACTCTTCCTGTTTAGCTCAGTTTAGCAGTCTGAAGCTCACAAATGTTTTAGTTTTATTGCAACAGCTTTGAAGTCTGTACATATGGGTGCTGAACCTCAGCTTGGATACTTGTTCTTGAATCTGCATGCCAGGGATTGCTCCTATCTCTGCTTCCTCTCAAAACTGGTGACTGAATCTGTTGTTCAGCAAATAGGGAGGTCTCCCAAATTCAGTGATGTGCATTCCCATTGCTTCTTTCTTTAGGATCTCTCCTCCCGCTATTTCCCTGAAAATTCACTTTAGAATTCCAGACATTTTTTTACTGCTGGAAGCCAGGTTTGCCATATGCCATTGATATGGCCTTTTTTCTATCAGGAAGTTCAGGAGTAAGACTGGGTTTACATTTTTGAGTCACTGCTTCCTACTTAGGTAATATTGATAGCATCTACTCAGTAAGTGTCCATCAGTTTGATGTCTGTTGAAAACATGACCTAACATTTCTAAAACAACCAAAAAGTCTCCATTAAATGTTGCCAAATTTTCAGTGCTGCAGTCAAGCCCTGTATATACAGTGCTTGCTTAAATACCATGAATAAATACACATAATCAGCCTGATATATCCATTTATTTATAGTCAAATATAAGGATGTAGATAGAGAGCTGTAGGAATATTTATGGCAGGTATGTTCCTTTCTCTGTTCATTAATTGCTAGTGAAATGAGCATGGTATTACACACTTCTCATTTTAAGCTGATTGGTTATGAATAGTGGTTATGAATTTGTTCTTGCTGTTTTGAAAATTTGATAGGTAGGATTTGGGGCCTAATCTTTGTAAATAATCACTGAGCTCACATGGTATGATTTCTTCTCAGTCATTAGGTGACCAGCCTCTATGAAAGCAGGAGAGCTGCTTGAAGAAATGATTGGGATGTTGAACCTCTGTTTCTGATTTAATGAGGAGGTAAATCCAATTTTCAGGGTGGCTCTTACTGCATAAGGAGTGCTCCAGCCACATGGTATAAAGAGCTAATCTCCTACAACTGAACTTGCTAAACTTTCATCTTGCTGGTTCAAATTCATTTTTAGGAAGTGGAACAGGCAACTCTGGAAAAACTTTATGCTGAAGCAGGCATCATCCACACAATTTCCATAATGGCTGGAACAAAGTCTTTACAAACATCATGGCATACGCTCTGGCTGATTTGACAGAAAAGTGATAGTGGGCTAATGCCTGATCCAGATCGGATCTATATGCTTGGGTGATTCAGTTGTGTGATTCAGATCTATACAGTTGGGTGATATACAGTTGGGTGATTCAGCAACAATCTGTTACGAGGAACTGTGGAGCCCTCACCTCTACAAGAGAAGGTGAGGCAGAATCCTTAAGGAGCATAAAGACTAGAAGATGAGCATCCTAGAAAAAAAAAAGGGGATTAAAAATCTCTTCCTGCCTCTTCCTTTTTCACAAGAAGGAGAACTGCATTTGGCTTGTACATGGACCTTAACGTGAAATAGCTGTGTTCCTCCCTGCCAGGGAGAGAGGAACTTACCATCCAAACTCAGTTCAGCTCTCTTTTTTTCACTGTGTCACCAGATTATTGCACACATAGGAGAAGCATCTAGAATATTATTTGTCATTAATATTTGTTCATGTGGGCACGTTTTTTTGTGCTTCAGTACACCTAGTTATGCATCAGCGTACATTTTTAAAAAATCTGCCTCAAACATGCATATAAACAGAGAACAGGTGAGTAAGTGTCAGTGAAGAAGTAAGAAATGCCATTTGAGCAAACTGTCATCTGTGTTTAGCTATATCATTACCCTCCAAGCTATAGCTGAACAGAAGTACAGGGAGTGTAGCAGCTTCAATACTTAGCAGTGATGGTTCCAATTTAGCTTAATTTACACTTCAAACTTTTTCCATTAACAGTTGTAGCCTAGGATCCTGTTCCTTCATTCATGAGTTCAGTGCAACTGAACATGGGAAGAAAGACTTTAGTCTTGAAATACTTTATAAGTGAATTTGTTATTCTAGGAATTTGCCATTATTTTAAGTAGATTGTTCTATATTTCCGAGGTTATTTTTCAGTACTGAGTGAATATTGTTAAAAACATACAAGAGGGGATTTCTAAAAATAATTCTAGGTTACAGTCTGTGTTCAAGACAGTCTGTACTAAGTGCTATTTTATCTTTTTTTTTTAAACTTATAAAAACAGGAAGAAGCCTTGCTACTTCTGAGGACCCTGATAAATGTTTCTACCTGTCTTTTTCTAGAAAGATCTCTTCAGGTGCCAAGCAAGGGTCACTGTAACCATGGATACTTATACTCCATTTTCCCCTTGGGTTTCTGTGAAAAACTTGGTATGATGCCCAGTTTAAACCACATTTTGTGTTAGGTAATCATAGGCTCAGTCTGTTCTTGAGTATTGTGGTTTTAAGTTTTCAACGGTTGCTCTGTGGTTTGAAAGCTGTGTTTTTTATTCCCTCTTCTTTTCTAAGCAAAGAAGATGTTAAAGCAAAGTTGCTTGATAACAATTATTCCACCAAAATAAAGTCTTTTGGGAAGGATTGATTGTCGTGTGGTTTAAAACTGAAACCAAACTAAGAAACCACTTTACTTGAGCATCATGTTCAATGTAAAATATATATTTTGCTGAATTTGGAAAGAAACTTTTGCAAAATGCAATAAGGAATTAGAAAAGACCTGATCTGTTTTTAACATGTATCTTACAAGCCGGTCTTAAAAAGATTTCTAAATGTATTTTAGTGAAAATTGAAATACTTATTTTCCATGAAGCAGCCTGTCAATCCTCCTCTGCTGCTTTGATATAGATCTACAAAGGATCTAAATCTAGTTGAAGGAGCAGTGTAATTCAGATGAGGGGAGGAATTAAGTATAGATTTTCCTCACCTTTTAAAAACATTGGAGGGGTTGAATAAATGGACAAAGGCATAGATACCTCACATGAATGAGTATATTGAAATGGAGACTGCCTTACTGGATGTGGAAGCAAACTCAAGGAGTGCCTTGTGATCAGATCAGAAGAACCATATCAGCTCCACCAAATTCTGAAAGAACTATGCTAAATCAGAAGTCTTGAAACAGTTAGTTTTTAATAAATCTGTCAAAACCAGGACAAAGTCATGTGACTATTGAATGGCAAATGCACAACCTACGTTTAAAAAGAATAACACTGGCTACTGTTGCTTGAGTTGTCTTATTAGCATGCAGAGCTTTAGAACAGCCTCTGGTGGGAAGAATATTTAAAAGTGGGAAAGTAAATGGAAAATAGAGTAAAAAAGAAGTCGAATTTATAAAGGTATATTGTAGTAGGACTACTTAATAGCTTTCATTGATAATTAATTTTCTAGGCAAAGGAAATAGAGTAGATTCCACTTGTCTGAATTTTCGTAAAGCATTTCATATGATGCTATTTTAGTGTTAATGAGCTTAGTTTGTTAAGCTAGACTGTGGGAATTAATACAGTATATCTAATCTGAATGAGGAAGTTTAGAAAGGGAAATAACAATGATGACACCGAAAGAGAAATAGTAGGCTGCAGGAAGGCAACCAGTTACAGTTAAAATTTTGCATTACCTTTGGGACGAAAAGTAGTGAGGTACTGAAATTCACTACTAGTGGAAAATGAGGTGTCGCTGTTGAAACTGGGATATCCTCAGATGTGACAGAAGGGTAAAAATCATAAACATATTAGCCAGTTGCAGGATGAATCTGAATTTCTTGTATACAGCTGAGAAAGAGACTGAAGGTATACTGAAAGGAGAAAGAAGTGCTATTACTGCCATACAGAGCACTGGAAAGGTGTCTGCTGAAATATTTTTACAATTCTTAACATGAAAAATGAGTTCAAATGGAATAGGTGGAGAAAGATGATGAAGGGGTGAAGTGTGGAATGGAGAGCTGCTCCTGCGAGAGGAGACTGAAAGAGCTTCTTTTCCTTAGCTCGCAAAATTAATGTTGAAAGGGACAACGAAGCAGGATAGTAGACATCTGAAAAGGAAAAGAAATTCTTGGGCCAGTATTAGCACACATCTGACTGGATGTAATATCATGGTGAATACACGTAAAAACATGAAAAAGTTTTTAACTGTCAGAGAAACAAGCCTGGAACTGTTGCCCAATAAAAAAAAAGTTTAAGCAACTGACTGCTTTGACAGATTTGTTGGGACTTGTTGACCCTAGTTCAGTCCCATTATCCTAGGTTCTGATCTGAAATTCTGTTCCCTCGATAGCTGCTATGGCTGTGAAAGTCAAACTATCACATACCTGATGATCACAGAATCTAAGCATTTGTGTAACTTTTATACTACACACTTTTGTTAAATTCAAGAGTTTATGTCCCTTTCTTTAGGATTTCATGTGCTATTAGTGTAGCAAGATCAATTTTATGTGAGATGGAAATAACTGCTGAGAAAGTACCCTTCTGGTGCCTAAAGACAAAGTAGTATTGAGTAGTTCATAAAATCCTGATTTGCTCTAAGAGAAAAACAATTTTCAGCCACAAATGTCAGATTTTAGTGTCCAAGCCATGAATCTATGCCAGAGCTGGTGAGCAAGTCCCTGTTGACCAATACAGCAACGGTATTTGTACCTTGAAAATACGGATCTTAGAGTAGCATATAAAATCAGTCATGTTCTGTACTGCTGTTTACCACAAAAACACACTCAAAATCATTAATTCTGTAGCTCCTGACTGACTATGTAAGAACCACTATTGCAGAGAAGATTCTGGAATTGCCAGTCATAACCAAAGTGTTAGTCTTTGAATAACAGTCAAACACAAACAATTTAAATCTTATGAACAAAGAGACAGAAGAGCCTTTTCATCATCTGTCTGTCTTATTGCCAGTGGAAGGTGGTTTCCTATAAGAAAGGCAGCAATCAAAGGCAAGAAGAGGCAAGTAAAAGCAAAATGTAAACATACAGGGCCAGAATCTAGGGGTTAGGAGGAGGCCAGTGCCTGTCATGGTAAAAGCAAAGTTTAATTGTATTCTTAGACTTCAGTTTTTAAATTAGTACCCCACTGGGGGAAAGGCTGCAGTCTAAATAGCAAATACTTCGGGTACATTATGTTAGATATTAGGGAATACAACCACAATCACAAAATCTTTTGGAAAGTTGGGTTTGTTAATTATTGGAATGGTAGCTTGGATGCTACCAGAATATGTCTTTTAATATTAAATGCTCTGTAGAATTGGAATGTGCATTTGTGTCTGTTCTTATAAATTGGATGTACACAGTGAAATAGAAGTAATAAAGAACAACAGGTTGTCCCTACTTCTAGATAACATCTAGTTGATTGCAAAGCAAAACTCGTGCAACTTCTTACACTCCAATCAGGGACAGATGGACAAGAAATGGCAGTGAGTGTTTAAATGGCCTCATGCCCATTCTTTGTTATAAAGTCACTGAAAAGACTCAGTTCTGGGTAACAAAACACTGGTAAGTCTGCCTGTGATTCTTTGTAATATTCAGTACATGGAAACCACTTTCCATAGAGGTAAATCCCTTCTCAGAGAGATAGCTTGTGAGCAGGGCCCACAGAGTAAAACTAAGAAGGCGATTAACTTAGCGGTAAAGGATAAAAGGGAAAAATGTAAAAATAAGTCTGTATGTACAATGCTTGTACATGTAATAATGAAATAAAGTCCTATGTACAATCACCCCAGAATAGCTTGTCCGACAGAAAATACCATACATGAAATAACAGAAGGATCAATATCAGCTCAATTATTTACTTGCAAGTGCTAGTAACAGAAATGTAATCTCCCTAGGAGCCAGCCTAACTTATGCATCTGGCTTTTCAAAAAAGTAGTGTGTGGTGAATTATGAAAGGAGTATGGAGCTGAGCACAAGCTGGATCCTGGTGTTTTTCTCAAGGTGGAGAAATCACCTTGAAGTTAACAGCTTTTTATTTGTGGAGTGAGGGCGGCTTTGGGAAAAGTTAGGTTAAACAGTGAAGAGAGCAAGGAGTAGCAAAGAAGATGAACAGTAAGTTCAGAAGAAGCAAACAAACAGGAACAGAGACAGTAGGGTCATTGAGGGACAAGAGCATGAAAAGATAGTGACAGATGAAGTTGATAGTCCCTCTTTTTTTATTTTCAGTTGTCACAAAACCATAGAAAAGCAATCTTATCCTGGTGGATTGGAAGAGGTGAAGTTTTCTCAGTCAAGGAGCAGGTCTGTTTGAATTGCTGCAGGCTGAGCTGAATGACAAATGAAAATGCAGAGGAAAATGGGGGCCTTAGGGGAAATTTGTCCTAGCTCAGTAAGGACAGGGATAGTACCAGAGTCACAGAGGCTTATTTATCATCCAAGGAAAAAAGACCAGAGAAAGCAGAGGAAATAATGGACTTACTTAAACTTTATTTCTGTGATAAATATTTTAAATACAAATAGACAGACACAAAGTTCTTTAATAATACATGTTGCTGCTTTTGTGCTTGTGTCTACTCTAAAAGAAAGGGATGTAATGCTTGTGAAACTGTAAGACTGAGGGCTTTCAAGACAGGAAACCTGTTTTATTCCTGGGGCAAGTAGAGCACAAGTAGAAGTCAAATATGGATCACATAATTTCCATCTCTTGCTGTTAAATAGCAAATCTCTTTATCTGTTTGTCCACCGTGTTATTATTAAAACATTTAAAATGTATTTTTATCTCTATCAAATATCAATTTTCTTTCTACTACTATTAAACAGGAAACCTTTGTGGATTATTCCTCTGGTTTCTTGCATGCATATGCAAGTACACATACACACATACATACATACACACATTCTCTGCCCTTTGGACTGTGGAATGGTGTGGAGGGGACAACTCTCTTTTTAACAGTAGCAGTGGACAACCTGTAGCATATTCCCCACTGAACCACATGACAAAGATCCTCCGAGAACCAAAATAATCACCACAGCAGCTCACCAAAATAGCATTTTATCTCTTCTGTTTACAGGGATTCCATAGACAGAGGGCTTTGTTTTTTGTAGAGTAGTGCTATAATAGCCCCGAGGGTCCCACCACTCTTGTTCCTAACCATGAGGACCTACCTACAGAATAAAAAGAGTTTATTTAGTTCTTTCCCTGCAGTAGTCAACAGGGTGTCATTTAGGTCGAAGTGTAAGATGGGGCCACTTGTCCATTAGGAAGTGGAATGAAACCACTAATTCATTTTATGTAGACTACAAAACAGCTGCCAGACAGTAATAATTTTCAGTCAGTGCTGACCTGGGGTAGATTTAACAAGTGACCTAGAAATGAAAAGCTCGGTAGGCAACTGCAAATCCCCCGAGTTATTTGAAAAGGCATGCTTCTAAAAGATTTAGAAATGTATAATTTAGTAAGGGACAGACAGTATGTTTTAATTAATATGCTTGTGTTTTTCTAGGTTGGATTTTCTCTTTCAGTTTTCTTGATAATGTCATTTATATCAGTAAAGAACGAATGCAAAATACTGCTTCCTAAGAATAGTTATGTTTTCTATCAAGTTTGGATGAAGTTAGATTAACTCATGAACAGAAAAGTGATACAGAATCAAACTCTTGGAGTGCGTATTTGCATTTATGAAAATGAGTGAAAATGCTAAGAGTAAACGCAGTGCATTTTGAAATCAGCAAAATATATCTGTGGATGTCCCTGTCAGGGGGGTACTCAGGACTGGGTAATGAGACTGTTTCAGGGCAAGGGCATAGGCAAAAGAAGACTGACACTGTTAGGTTTTGAACAAACATAAATAACAGGGGAGTAAATTATAAAATAATGAATGGCCTAGAGAAAACAGCAGAGGAGCTTATTGTCTTCTAATTTTACAAGACTAAGGGGACAGTCAATGAACTTAAAATAGTGGTGACCTATTGCTCCTTTGGCTGAGGAAGCCACATGGCTGGTGTGCCCGAGTACCAGTAGCAGAGGGAGGTCACTGCCCAGACGTGTTTTGTGTGCTGCTACAGATTTCAGATCACTGAAGCTAAAAACGTACAGGGATTTCAGAAAGAAGATGCTTATATGAATATTGTATATATCTAGAGTTGTTACAGTCAGTAAAGGGATAGATGACTATTCTTTTTTTTTTTTTCTGGTAGGGTTAATTTTCTGATGTTTTAGTTCCCTAAATTGGTTCATTGTGGAATTGGATCCCATACAAGGGAAGTGGTGGGATTATATTGCTAGGATCAAGACTGACATTAGCGGGACAAGCCATTAGATCTTCTTACCACTAATGTGAAAATGCGTTTTTAGAGATCCGTGGAAAATATAATGGCTGGCATGTGGGGAAAAGCGAAAGATTTGTCAGGTGGCGGAGGGGAGAGTTGCTTTTTTACTGCTGGCCACTGTCAACTGAAAGATACTCCATAATATGTGCTACTGTCTAATGCAGTGCGGAAATTCCCATATTTCTATTGACATAAACCACAACATTTTAATTTACCTAGAGAGGAACTACACTCCAGTCCTTGCTACATAGAACTTGTCAGTTGGGACTCCAGGGTTTTATTAATGGCTCTACCTTTCATGCGCTATATGACTCCAGGCAAGCCATTTAACCACCACTGCATCAGCTTAATGCTTTTTAAAAAGAAGATAACAGTGTGTGTACTTGAATCCAAGAAAACCTTGAATATTAGATGATCTCATATCATATGGGTGGGGTTAAGAAATATGCATGATAAGTTAATGTTTCTTAAGTTAGGTTGTTGGGGTTTTCTTTCTTAAAAAACCAATTTTGGTTTTGATCTGTTGATAAAGGTGACCTCAAATTACCTTACATTGACTGTGACAACACTGTGCCTAAGAACAGTGGAGAAACTGTTAGTGTGGCCTGCTTGGCCTTCCCTCACAGATGCAAAGTTGCCTTATATTACCTCACCTTTACGACAAGGCATGACTCCCCAAAGGCTGACCACGCACACCTTTTACCTCTACTAAATCAAGGTGATCTGTTGTCTTATTCCATGTCTGTCATGGTACAATCTACTCATTTTCTGAAACAGTGATAGGTAAAAAATAGTTTTCTTTTACTTGCAGCCAGCAAGAAACTTTTAGCCATGCTATTTTGGGCTGTTTGATGGAAATACTGAGTTTTGCAGTTTTCCCCCTAGACGCTGAGGTGCTTGACCTCTGTTGAAAGAGTTTGTGGGATAGCTGCTGAGCCATTTCTGTCTTCTGCACGCTTAAACTTTGCTCTTGATCTTGACAGTTTCATAGTTCCAGTAGGATAGAGCTGTCATCAAGGGAAGTTGAGATCACACAGCATGAAATGGTCCCTCATTTAAAAGACACTGAAGGAGAGTGTTGGACATGGAGAACAAATAATTTAACCTGACTGGATGTCCCCAGTGGATGAGAGGAATGAAGAGTACTGAACATGCAGATGATGATGGTCTACCAGTTGTTTGCACTGTTTTGAAGATTTAATGAAATATGCTTCTGAACATTGATTACACATGTAGGCACAGAAAATTGGACTCCTCAGATCATTAGTTTATGAATTTCTATAGTGAAGTTCTAATAAACTGGTGAAGAACAATTCTTTTGCTGATCAAGGTAGAAAAGGTTTTACTAGCCATGAATTCATAGACAGGACATGCTACACCTTTCACTTAGGTTTGTATTTTGGTTTTAGCATAGAATCTCTGCAATCCAAATAGAAATGTCTTTAGCTGGGGTTAGAAGGAATGTTTGCCTGGACTAAGTTAACCAGCTAGGGGGGAATAAATTTGTAGCTTAGGCAGAAACTCCATTTTTTTCCAGTGTACATCCAAACTAAATTACTTCAGAATTAACAGTGCCCATCTACAGTTGTCTGCAAAGGGACTTATTATCAGTTGGTTGGGGAAAAATTCTGAGTCTCCTCATTAAAAAGAAATGTGGGATATTCCCTCAAAAATATAAATGAATTAAAAAATAGTGAGGACCAATAAACAGAGCAGGGCTTTGCAGAGTGAGGATTTTCAACCAGCGTAACTTGACACAGATATTTAGAAATGTATGTCAGTCATCCAGGGTAACTGCTATGTGTAAATTTAACACTTATTTCCCAGAAGCAGTGAGCAATCAGGGAAAACAGTAAGAAATCTTGACTTCTAATTCACTGGCCTGAAAATTGTAACTAGTTCTGGTATATTGTGATTAGTTAAGTAGAGGGTAATAAAATACTTTAAATAAATATTGAGTATCAAGTAATATTCAGATTTTTAGGTATTTATGGTGATATTTAGAATGCTTAATGAGTACTAGATGCAGAAGAGATTATATTTAAACAGAGGGTACATGATCTTGGAAAACTTTCAGTGCATGAATTAATATATTCTGTGAAAGTCCAATTTGTAGTTTATGGTAAATTATCTTGACATGAATAGCAATGAATTCAGAATATAGTTTAATGAACTGGACCATGAGTTAGCATCTCATCTCTTAAACCCTGAAAATTAAGAAACATCAAAACAATGACTTCTGATAATCCTCTCAAATAGGGCTTAAATTCCTGAAGTGATTCCTTTGCTGAAGTAGCTGCTTTGTGTAACAATGAGCCTTATACAAAGGCTCCCTACAGCAGGAAGATAGGCAGGATGCAGGCTTGAAAGTTTGCTGGCCCAGTCAAGATTTTTTATAGCCTTGGGCTACACAGCACCAGTTAATTTGGGGGACTGTTTAACTGACTTTTATTTATACAATGTTCCTCTCTCTGTGTTTCACTGAAAGCTCTTGGCTATACCAGTTGGCATCACTGTAGCACTTTTAAAATAACTAGAAAGATGAAATCAATGAATCGGTGTTGCAGGTACAAGTATGGGAGAATGGAATGAAAGCAAAGAAGTGAAACTGAGTTTTTAAGTAATTTTCCTATTCCTATAGTTGGCATGATTTTTCTGCAAAGCAGTATCCACCTACCACTGACTACTCAACACTGCAGCTCCACAATAAACCCCCCTGTCCCTCCCCTTGTTCTTCCCCCTCAGTCCTCCATCCTGAAAAATCCCCTCCAACTTAACATTTCATTCTGAAAGCAGAAGGAACTACACGTTATACCAAAATGCTTTCTAAACGTCTAGTAATTAGTAAATACATCTATATTGTTAAATGGATTTTTGTCTAGAACTGGGAGCCACTGAAGTTTCGTTTTGCTTGTGACGTTCCCATGTTTACACCTCTCAGAGGTCTGTAAGAACACACTGGAACGTGACATTTATAAGCATCTTTTGTAATGGAGAGTTACTTTATTTGAAAGCTCACACCACATGTGACCAGCGACCATTTTAGGAACACCCTGCAACTTGAATACAGCAAATGACCAGTCAGGAGGGATGGTCCATATCTTACATTTCTAACTTAAGAGAGTGTAACTCACATTGGAAATGAGACCGCAAAGTTCAAATAGAAAAAAATGAGTAGCATCTTAAAAGAACATGGATAATATATTGGATTTTATAAACATACAAACTAATAATTCTGATCTTTAACATAACTTTAATCTATTGTCTTTCTAAAAGGAGGTCTGTTGCATTCTTGAGAGTAGAGATCTGAAAGGGAGAGAAAGCTTCATGAGCAGGTTCTGCTTTCCCAGCCTTAACAATTGCAGACCCACAGGCCTTGCTCATCTCTAAAAATAAAGCCTTAACGTGGTATCACAGGAGAGGAGAAAATGCCATCAACCTGCCACAGACGGCACCCCGGTTTCTGTGGTTCATGGTGAATATCTTTTGTTCATTGACGTAATCAAAAGACAGTTGGTGACATCAGTTGATCCCAAACCTTTTCTGGTTCTTACCTCAAGGCTTTCCTGTGTTTGATTTTAACTTTATATGAAAACTTATTTGGATTTACCCCTTGAGCTGAGTATTTCTCGGTGTTATTTATATTAAAAATATTAATGTTTTTTTCCTCTGAACAATAGTAGAAACAAATTTCATACAATTGATTCTCTGTCAGAGAAATCTTTGTTAAAATAACATTTCCTCTTTCCAAAAAGCTGCTTTTTTTTTTTTTTTTCCCCTCTGTTTTTCAAAGTCATAAGAGGCATCTAGTCAAAACCGATCTGCTTCCTGACGGGAACACATCCAGCTCAGTCTTCTCACTGTATAATGCCTTCCTGCCACACTCTTGCCTAGGAATGCTTTGAACCACATTACATGTCTGTAGGGTCATAGCAGATATTTTGAGCTCCAGCCTCTTCTTTGCTTTCATGGAGACTGTAGAAGAGGTGAATGGTTTAATTGACCCATTTGCTTGGGTTCCTGCAGAATTGCAGTGATGAATATATATTGCAAAGCTAACTAGAATAATAACTAGTGCTTTCATTAACTTTGCTTGCAGCCTGAGTGGATTGGTACTTTAGTTAGAGTTCCTTCAGTAGTGTTGTAAGCAGCATACACGATCTCACACAAACCACCTGGTTTCACACCTGTGAGATATGTCCCCTGAAATCTTAGCATCATACATAAGCAGATGCAGTGTGAATGAGAGCACAGAAGTTTTTATGGAGTGGGTGCTCTCCTTTAAACTACTAGATTGATTAGAAGGAAGTAACTCAAGTCCAGAGTACCTGAATTACATGACAGTGCACACTTAAGAACAGATTTGCTGAAAGTACTTGCACAGCAAAGTACATAACTAATGCAAGCTCCACAAGCAAATCTTTATTTTTTTCTCTCTTATTTAGAAAAGAAGAAATCAAATTCAAGAGGTGACACTGATCCTTACATAACTGAAATTTTTTTAAAATTTTGAGTTTTACAAAAACATCTGTATACCTACCAAAGCCTTCTGTTTGCAGCAAATTCTTGGGGGTTTAGGACCAATGGTGTGATTTTCTGTTCTGTTTCTTTTCTTGTGAAGTCATTATCATACGCTTTTTAAATGCTTAAGATAATTCAGCTTGTCTATGTGGTGGATATAGTATAGCTTTTTGAACCATAAGTTTTCCTTTTTCTGACTTGGTAATGTTGACTTTACAAAGAGCTTTTTCACATTTAACATTACATTTAACATTACATTTAACATACAGTCTAGGAAGTATGGTCTCCATGTGTACAGTGCTTTAAGCTATGCTTTCTTTTTAAGGCCTTTGTTCTATGAGCTATAGTATTCTTGACTGCATCATTTATTGCGTGCTTTATAGCAATTGTTGCATTAACAATCAGAATAGCTAGTAGCTCCAGAGGGATAACAAGAATAATGATGCATTAATAGAGAATGAAATATGGGGTTTTTATCACGAAAATTTTAAACAGTTAACTGTATAGCTGTTTCAGCTACAGGCAGCAAATGGGACAGCGTACAGTAATTATTGAAGCAGGTAAGGGCTTTCAGATATTGCAGGCCTAACATGTAAGAACTCTGAATGAGAACCTACATTCCAGCAACATTTCCTATTGCAAGATTTCCAAGATTTTGATGAGAGCTCAGAACAAAAGCTGCTCTGTTCCTCCTGGGGTTTACGTCAACTAGTTGTCTTAGTATTCTTGATACTTTGCCAATCATATTGTACGCTTTGAGAAAGGGATGAAAAAGCAGCTTTTCTCCTTTAAAGGGATTTAAACTTCAAAATCTTATTACTGTGACTATTAATTGCAGAAAGGACAGGCTGAAATGCCAGCTAGAGAGTACAGTGGAGGTACTGCTGACAACATTTTTACAAGGTTCTGCATAATGGCATTTCTGTATGATGACCTTAAGGTTATAGAGATTCCCATAAATTTTAGATATTTTTTTTTATGGATCGGAGTGGAGCCCAATGGATGAGAGGATGGGATTAGAAAAAAATCCAGTATGATGAGCAACCTTTATTTTCTAGATTTCTTCCATTTTCTGGCATTTTGTAAATTTTGAGAGCTTGGATTTACAAATGTAGAATTATTTGTAACACATTTTTGATGCAAATATATTTAATTTGGTTGTTTGCAACATCCTTAAACATTAAAGCAATGCAAAGAGATAGAGTCTTCTATGTATTAACTGTGCTCAAAGAGAGTATGCCTAGGGGACTGAAGTCCTGGGAACTGCAGCTATTTTTTTTAGGGGAAAGTGCTTTTATACTTGTATCTGTGGAATAGCTTTGTCTTAATAGAAGTGCATTATTTGTATTTGCATTGTATTGTGCTTATAAATATCCTTTAACACAAGTTTCACGGTGCTACAGAATAATTTAGTTTGAAAAAGTGTTTCCAGCTCTTGAGCTGCATTTTAAAATTTCATTTCTAAACTAGTCCTGCAGCCTCTTTGCCAGGACATTTCCCCAGATTATTTCCCAAAGAGCAACTGGGATTGTGTCCACAGATGGACAATTACAAACAGTCCTTAAATTACTAATACATTGAGGCAAATAGGCTACCAAGAAGAGCAGAAAGATTCCCTGGTAACCAAATGGCCTATACACTGTACACTGAACACATTTATTTCTTGCCTTAGAAGTCATGGGTAAAACACATGTTTTGAAATGTTTGTCAAACAAAACAATAATCCTCTAGCTTAATGGTAAAAAAGAGGTGCAAGTGCCCTTCAGATGTCACCTTCACTAGTAGTTTTGCTTCTGTTTTCTCTGCTACTGGAGTGACTGAGAAATCTTGGTCTGTCCATAGGCCCTCGTTTGAGTTTTCCGCAGTTTAAATTTCTCAGGATCTTGCCAGGTTATTTCATTATGGACTCAATATCTTCTTGAAAGATGTTTTTTGCAGTCATTAACTAACTTTCATTTAATCAAGCCTTCTATTTAAAGAGTCTTTTCGGGAATAGAACTCCGCTGATTTCTTCCATTTTTAAAATCAGCTTTTTAAGCCACTTTTGAAAGCTTTACTAAGGCAAAATTGCCACTGAACACGCTCAACACAAAGTGAGTAATTCTGAATTCAACTATATTTTCTTAACTAAAGGCTTCAGAATTGCATATATTATTATCATTAATGCTGCTAGTCTTGATTGTCCTATAAGGTCACAATTTGTAACAAAAAATAGTATTTCAAAAGCTCAAATCCATGCATATCATAGTCTGAACCAGCGCCAACTGAAGTGAAGAATCTTTCAGTGATTTTGATCTGACGTGTGAAACTTGTTCTAAAATTTTCTACATGTGGGTATTTAGAATTGTTAATGTTAGTATTATATTATCTGAGACATGCTTGAAATTTTAGCATTTTTCAGTGAGAAAACTATCAAATATAACAAATGAACTTTCACCCAGTTTATGTCCACTTTTAAAATTTGGTTACCAGTACTGTCCAGAGTCAGCAATGAAACTGAAAGTTGGCTCATGGGAGAAACAGTCACGTTGAGTCAAATCTCTTTTTTCCAAGGCCTAAACCAAAAACATGCTTAAGGGCTGACCTATGAAGACAGTTTTCCCCAGGAAAAGTTCTATGAATAGTGGGAGGTGAGACAGATTTACAGACCGCTAACAGAGCTGCAAATATAGCCTTGGCCAAAGATGTCAGTGCATCTAGTTGCTAATTTATGACAGTGTTTTCAATAGGAATTGCTTATTGAAGACATATTCTCTCTTTATATATATACTTATAGCTTCTTTTTTCTGTAGAGACTATATTCTTTTATAATATGCATTTGCTATGTAACATATAGCAAGATCCCTCTTAGCTGAGGAGGAGGGATTCTGGTAACTGTACAAAAGAATATTTTACTATCTGATATACCAAATACCCATAAAACTCAACAAAAATTAAACAAATCTCAGTGGGGTGCCCCACCAGTAATCACAAGGCTGAAGTCTTGATATCATGTTTTTCAGATCTTTACAGTGTTATATAAAATATTAGAAGCAAGCAAAGAAATTGGTTTATTACTGCAATAAATTAACCTAAAAGAAAGACTTAGAAGCCATGGGTCTGAATCATAATGTTGGTATTAATGATACAGGAAGGCAGTGTTCCTTGTGTAATACCGCAAGTTTCTAAAATATGAAATGTCATGCTTGAGCTATATTTCATAGATGGGAGATAAATGTTACTACATAGCATGAAATATGAGGGACTAACAGAATCTGGTACAAGCACTTTGTAAAATTATAAAGGTTAAAAAATGTTATCACAGTAGAGAAGATTTATCATAATTAAATCTAGGGAAAATGAGGTATTTGTAGAGTTTATTTCATTACATTAACCTTTTTATCATACACTACTTAAAATGTGTTGCTGAAGACTGGCAGAGGGCATGTTGCACCAAACAAGATCAAAGGGAAAGGTTTTGCTTTGAGACCTTATTCAGTGGAGAAAAAGTGTATTAATGGTATTTAACTCTTATGTGTCATTTTATTTGTATATATCCAAATGCTTCAAGCAGAAAACCATTATCTCTGTTTTACAGATTGAGATGGAGGCACAGAGATTTACCTAACAGTGTCATATTGAAGATTGTGAAGTCAGGAGCAGGACTGAGAGGAAACTCTACATCTCTTTAACTCCATCTCAGGACAACACAAAAGGCATGTATTTATATGTTTTTAAGTGGCGACGTTAACTATCATATGTGACTCTCTCTAAAAATAAATTCAGGTATCTCTTGATTGCATAGCAATGCATCCTTTCTGTTGTAAATTTTGACAGCATTAATTATATTGGTGCAATTAACTATGGGCAATTTTACTTAAGCAATAAGCCAGGTTACAATTCCATTGAGTTTGACAGGAGTCTTTAGGGGACTGCTGGTGTGGGGTCAAGTAAACCTCCTCCTCCTATTTTTGTTGTTATTATAGTTACTTTTTGTTTGGGTAGTGTCTGCAATGTTCTGGGCAATTTCCCAACATAAAAGAAGGCAATATTTCCTTCCCTAAGAGGTTACATGATTAAAAAAACAGACAAAAAGATAAAGAGTAGAAAAGGTCAGAATAGAAACCATTAGTGTTTTCGCATCTTGTCACATTTAGTGACTTTACTGAGTCACTGAGTAATCTCCAAGAACTCCAGTCTGGCCATAATCAACCTAAAAGAAGGCTCATCCCATTTTTAATAATTTAACCTGTTTGTGTGCAGATGACTGTTGCCCATTTTTAAGAAAATATTCTTCTTTTTTGCCCCTGCTGTTGTTTTTGGAGAATACCATGCAAAATCTTAGGTTTAAAGAGGGTTTAGGCATACAACTCCTACTAATGGTGAACCACTCTTATCTGCTGCTCCGTGCATAGAACTTCTATAATCTATACATACTGGGTGATCTTTTTAAATGTGTGGATGGGTGCTAATGTGTTAAAAATACAAATCAGTGCACAGAGGTAAAGCTACACGTATAAGCAATTGTTAATAACACAGTTAATAATAACACTACAAAAGAATAACGCATTAAGAAGTCAAATATTACAGAGATGAGTAATGGGACAGATTGTCTAAGGCTTTTAAGTCCCCAGTTGAAATCGAATTTAGGTCTCTATCAACTGCTGTTTTTCACAAGTGTTTGATTGTTTTTCACAAGTCCTATAATAAAGACATTTACTTGTCTTAATTTGTATGCCTACATCATGAGAATTATGACTGCAATAAAAATCTTGTTTTAGCAGACTTCATAGATGCCCTTAATTTACTGTTGACTGCATGTAGAGACTTGGAAACTCTTAATAACTCTTTTTGGGGGATCCCACCTGCATATAGACCTCATCAGATGGGTTACCATCCTTACAAGCACTATATTTAGATTTAAAAAATGTGTGTTTATAACATGCAAACATCAGAACAGGGCCAAAAACAGTGCTTACACTTCTGAGCTTGATGGTTTTTTGGAAATTCAGAACTCAGCCAAGTACTTTCATAGTATCAATTAATATATTTTTATCTAGGATGATGTTAGTTATCTATATTACCTGTCTGTTCTCTAATGTAAACATTAAGCCTCTTGATAATGGTATAAGTTAATTAGAGCAACCTGTTTTTTCCACATTATTCTATTGCTGTATCTTTAGCTGCTATAAAAGCTACACTTTCTCTGGTTACAACACATGTTAGATGATAGATAAAACCAGAAGCAGCAAGAAATAAACATCAGAAAGGAACAGTATGCTTATTATCACAATACCACACAGATAAAATCTAACAAACATGAAAGACTGGAAAAGGGGAAAGAAGATCTTCCTAATTGCTTTACAAGCAGGGTTAGCAAAAAATATCTAATAAAAAATTTACAAATTAAAAACTCTGATGCCAGGTTAAAAATGCATAAAAATTTAAAACAATCAAGTAAGAAAAATAGTAAAGAGACGAAAAGGCAAGTGACAACATTTTAATGATGATATTTTCCCTTGGATTATGTTTCTCATGTGAGCTAATTATTTGTAGATTTGAAATACATTTCTCAAAATGAGTGTTTTGCTGTAATTTGTTTCATTTTAACTGTTCACTTCTTGTTCGTTAGGATCTGTGTAGACTAGGGGGTTTTCTAAACTGAAATAAAAATTGTTCTTTTAAAATATTGTAATTTCCTGTAACAGACTGCCAGTGTTTTTGTACTATCTTGCTTCTTGCTCAGTTATTAATATTTATTTTTTGCAATTGGCTTTCTGTCTGAAAGGTTTCACAAACAATTTACGCGAGGGTTAACTGTAGATTGTCACAGAAAGGGGTGTTTTCAACTCTTTAGAACCTGGCTGAAAACGAAGTATTTTCAGTGTTAGTTTTCAGTAGGATCAGTGAGCTGATCTTGTTTATCCTTTGGCTGTATGATCTCTAGAGCCTGCACAAGGGAAGTGGTGGGAACACGCAGCTGGAGATAAAAGGAAGTGGGATTGCCCCGTTCAGGAGCAGTGCAGTCTTAGATCAGCTTAAATTGACTGTGAAATCTCACTTTTAGTAGAGATTTTTTTTTTGCTGATTTACAGAGCAAGAACATTTGCACTAATGTCTGATTTCTGTCCTACATGGGTTTAAATTTACAGTAACTTTATTGAAGTGAGTAGACTTAAAATAGTAGGGAAGTGCTAGGAATATTTTTAAAATTGGGAACATTTTTATACCCATCAAAAGAAACAAGTTAATCTGTTCAGTGACATATAAAACAGCTTTTTGATTCCTTTCATTTCAGCCTTTACAGGCTTCCCATTTATGCCCAGGTTCTGATGGGGCTGTGGGGTCTGCCCAGGCTGACTTCTCGCTTAACCCATTTACTTAAAAAATCAAAAAACAAACATAGAAATGTGTGTAGCAACTTTCCCAAGGCCAGTCCGTAGATGTATAAAACCAGATCTTCTTATAGCAGTTATGTCTGTCCTCTGCTGACTCCTCTTTGCCATAGAAATTTGTTGTTGGAGGGGAACATTACTGTACTTTTTATTTCAGTAGATAGGTCTTACTGATTTACCGTCAGGGCACCAGGGGCACTAATAGCCCTTAATGGCCCTTACCAGCCTCCATGGGACCTCCGCCACCCCACCCATGTCACAGGACACCATTTCAGCCCCCCAGGGCCATCTCTCCTTGCACTGGCGATGCTGTAAGGTGCCTGCCTACAGCTCCGCCACAGCCCTGACCTGCCTGGCCATGGGCACCACTGACCCAGGTCCGCTCATGGGCTGATGTTCCAGTCTGACCTTGGTCCTTGCCTCCACCACACACTTGCCTGGTGCTCTGGGGTGTCCCCAGCTGCCCCCTAGCCTGCCCCGCTCCCTCCTGGGGGTGAGCAGACAGGCCCTGGATGGTGCTTTTAAGTAGTTATGACTGTTGTAAAGCAGGCAGCGGTTTCAGCTATTCCACTGTATCATAAATCAATATTGATCACAGAAAAAAATGGATATTCTGCCAGTTGTCCCTTTTTTTTAATTTTGCCATCTCACACTTCTTCTGGAGAGATCTGTTTTCATAGTAATTTTGCATGAAACTAAATGTATATTTATTACATTTGTTAAAAGTGCCCCAGATTACCACTGGCCAATCAATAACTATCTTATACAACTATTTCTAGCAGAAAAGAAATTAAATTGATAAGTGGGCAATCTCTGTGGTCAGTAAAGTTTAATATTCAATGAAATTATTGAACTGTTCTTACTGTGGTATTGGTTTTCTTATTAAAAATTACTATTGGAAGCATAATTTATGTTGTTTGATTGGGTTTCTCTTTACACCCAAAATATATTTGTATACTTTATCTTAGAAAAGATTTTGCACAACATTGATATTTCACATAGACGTCTGGCTTGAGTAGTCTGAGATTTCTTTTTATTGTTAAATGAGGGAAAATTCTTTGTCTGTCACTCATCTTCGAAACAGAAGCAACACTTGAGTGAGAGCTTCCCTGTCACCTTCTCGTGTCTCCTTTTGTTTATCTGACACTGTTGTGAGACATTTGGAACCCTCCAGCTCAATATAAAACATTTGTTTGGCAGGTTGGGCCTCCTCTTCCTTTGATGGATACAGCACATGTGAAGAAGAGTTGTTGGACACATCTGATCTTGTCCTATGTGCCTGGGGAGGCAGGCTCTTCTCATTTAATAACTTATAAATACTCTTCTCCCTGTCCTTGAAAAATAGCAGCTCAAAACTCTGTCTACTGAAAACATTTCAGTCTCAAATCAGAGTAAAATAACATACTGCTGCTGTTGTCTAAGCACTGATTTTAAATACTTAGTACTTCACGTTTCTGCTCATTCTCTCAGTTTTCTGAGTGGTCTTCGCTGGGATTTGAAGCCAGCTGCAAAGTGTGCTTTGTGCTGTACATATGCCCAGGAATAGTCCGTCCCGTTTCAGATACAACAGCAGAAGCAAGACCTTTGCTGTTTTCTGTAGATAACAGAGATTAGTTTTTGAATGTTTACACAATTTCATTATGGGGAAGGATACAGAGAGAAATAAAATAAGGAAGAATGTGGTCAAAAACTTAAAAAAATTCAGTGGTGCATATATGTGCTTGGATGTTTATTCATTTTATGTAAGGAAAAATGTTGGACAAAGCTGCTCAACTCATTAAAAATGCCATCAGATTTTATTTTGATCATGATTTATACAGATGCATACCTAAAACTTGAACTGTTGTTGTTCAGTGCATGGAAAAGTACCTATTCCCATTATTTTGAGTAGGCAAATTATAGCTGGCCTCTTACAAATCACTTTTTTCTACTATAAAGATTTACATTTTGCCTGAGACTATTGTTCAAGCTACATGTAGCAGAACTGCTGTGATCCTAGTTCGTGGAGAGCAGCATTCTGAGAGACTGGGGAACAAATCAGTAAAATGCACTAAGAGCTTGTTTGCACGTCTGCTAGTTATTGAATTGCTCCATTTGGTCAAGTGATGGACAGGCATGTTTTTACAGTGACGATGCTGGGTTCAAATCATACTGGCTTGTGCAAAAAAAAAGTGATTTTCCTTAAGAATGTCAAAAGGGGCTGTCTACCCTGTCAGCACTGTCCTGCGTGCGAAGTGTGCCGTATCACAGAAGTGCAACTACAACAGGACTGAGGTGAGAGCTTTCTTACATGAGTTTGCAGATACCAGGGTGTGGTGTTGAGGTAGAAATACTGGGTGCAGGTGAAATTTTCTTGCCACTGAGTGGTCCAAGGCCTACAGTGAGAAGTAACTGCAAGTGGCCTGGTAGACTTGTCTGCTGCACACACTGAACTTGCTGTTGAGATTTGTTTTGATAGTTTGTACATTAGAGATGATAGCAAAATGATATTAATTGCTTTTTTGAAACATCACAAAAGCTGACATCCACCAAAGGTCTAAAGTAGTGTATGTAAATACATGTGCATGTATATGGACAAATCATAAACCATGCTGTATGTGCATGCTTGAGGATATAAGTAAGTCATACTATACGGTGTAGCTATCTGTATGTGGTATCTTAGCGTATATGTATATGTGCAAAAGCCTGCCCTTAACTATGCAATAATACTGAATTATATCTAAGCCATCCTGCTCGTGTATGAGAGGAAACCAAACGTATATTCATATAGAGTGTTGTATGCAAAGACTGCAAACCTCTAAGACAATTTTAATAACAAATAGATCTGGAATCTACTATCTGTGTACCTATCAGTACTGAACCAAGACTCTTTGCAGTGTAATGTTGACACAACATTCACTTTTAAGTTATATGTCCTATGCACTTAGTGCATACAGATCTCTAGAATTACAAAATCATGATTAGAAAATGCTGAAAATACTAGGATGGAGTTAGAATTCCTAATTTATCTAGCAAAAAGCTCTTTTTTGTTTCCTGAAGTGATGTTTAGTAACCTATCATCACAATTAAACACAGAGGATAATAATTATTTTCCCTTCCTGTACGTTTCTAATCTCTTTATGCCGAACCAGGTAAGAGACAGAACATTCTGTATTAATTCTCACTGATCTAATCTGGGACACAGATAAGGCATATTTGACTGATTCTGTGAACCTTCACGATGGAGAGGAAAGATGAGTCTGAGGACACGAATGAGCAAATTGAAATTGCAAATTCAGGAAACGGTATTGCAACTTAAATTACTTGAGTGAGGAAACAAATTGAAGCTGTGTCACAATTTAGCTTGCAAAATGTAAAACCGCCAAGCATAAGTAAAAATAAACCTGTCATTAAATCCATTTATTTCCCCCCAAGATTGTAGACTTTTTTACCTTAAGTGGAATTGTGTAGAAGAAAGGTTTAAAGCACAGTAAATATATCAGAAAAGTTTTACAGAAACCATAGAAACTCTACTAATTACATTTATTGATGAATACAAAGCTAGCACTTAATTAGGATAAACTAAGTTGCACTGCATACTTTACTGAGATATTTCCCAGCATATTCATTTGCCTTAATACTGTGCAAGAGATGTAGTGTTAATCTGGAAGAACAAAATTCTGTCCCTAGATCTTCAATTTGTTTCACATTTTAAGCTCAGCCTGAGCACTTGGAGCTTTAAAAAGATTGCTAGTCTTCAAATATCCAACTTAAGAATACCTTGTTTGGTTTCCAGAGATTTGCACATCGGTATTTTCACTCCAGATACATGCAGGTACAAGTTTATCTCACACTTTATACTGGCTCACTACCGCCTTGTGTTTCTCTGCCACGCTATTGCATCACAGGACAATGCAGTTCAGTAGTTGTCTTAGCAAAATTAAGAGTAAGTAGTGGCAATAAAGTTGCCTTTGAAGAATAGGTCCATCATCTCAAGATTAGTATACAAATTTTCAGAATGCAAAATGCTAGATTATCTCCAAAGTGCAGACCCTATCCTATGGGCCTCTTAATTTTGCATTTACAAAATATTGATGACAAAGGGAACTTCACTCATTATTACTGTAGTTTTTGCATTTCCTTGAAGTGCTTTGACATCTATTGTGAATAAAATTGTTAATAATGATGGTGGCATGTGATAATGGCCTCTCGATAATCCAGTAACTATTAGCAGAAAGCAAGCTTTGGAAAGATTCTGGATTCATGTGGTTTGCAGTATTGGTAGCTGTCAGGTGAATTAACAGTACTTTTCTAGGGTTTCAAATGTTAAAACCTTTTTTTTTTTAATACAGAAATTGCCAAAACTAAGTTGAAAAGAGGTACTCAATAAAAAGGAAACTTTTTAAAAATTCCTGTATTTTATTTCTGTCTTTCCTGTTTAAGTTTTCCTTTCATGTTGCAATTTAACAGGATTTATCCACATGCTTAAATAGAAATTAATTCAACAAGGCATACTGCGTATGTATGTGCTGAAGTCCCCTTGGCTTCAGTAGGTCATTAGTGCGTGTGTAAGCTGAGCATTGACTGGGTACAGGGTTTTAGAAAGATTGTCACTCTTTTAACAGGGTATAATATTTTTTGAGATTCGCTGGAATAAAGAAGGCAAGGGAATAAACAGGAGAAGTTGGAAAGCAAAAAGGCAAATAAATTGAAAAAGGAACTTCAGAGAAAAAGTCCTCTGAGCAAGATTTGTGGAAAATACCAATGTTGTTTGTGTGGTAAAACGAAGTATTAGATTAGCTGTGATCCATTGCGGATGTTTGACAATGTAAATCTTGCCTTCTGTGTCTGCGGGCTATAGTGCCTTTAGTTCTGCAGAGAAAAAGTATTTTATACAGGATATATAGGGTGCAGTCGGTATTAAGCCTTTTGTCTCTATAGACATAAAGGGGATAATAGTTATTCCTATTATATATAGGAATTCCTATATATAGGTGTTATCTCCTATAATATTATTATTATAAGAGAGAGAGAGGCAGAAATTACCTTTCAAGTTTTTGAGTGCAAGGCTCTGGGTCAGACCATAGCAAATGGAAGTTGGTTACAGAGCACAAGGATGCAGAGGAGTCATAAAATGAAGCTGGAATACATAGCTGGTGATTAGACAGATTACCTTGTCAGGAGTCCAGGGATGAATTATATTCCCAGAGAAATTAAATGTACATGAAATGAAATGAAAAACTTCCATTTTTTCCTGCAGAGTGGAATTAGGAAAATTTGAGTGTAACTGCTGCAACCCTGGTGCAGAATCAAGCTCCTGCTTTTAGGGATCTGTGTAGCTCTAGCTCATGGCTCTGGCAACAACCAGCTGCTCAGATGTAAATCTGCCAGGACTCCATTTGCTTCAGTGGCATTATCCCTGACTTGCAGGGCTAGCACCCATGTTAGGTGTCAGACTTTCTTCTGTACTGGCTTATTCTGTCCCTAAAATGAAAACTTCACTTGGCTGTAAGCAAATCTACTTGTCTATATACAGGTTGTGCAGAAATGGGGTCTCCAGAAGGTAACAGCAATAGAGCAGGTGTAGTTGCTCAGGAAATCTTTGGGGAGCTCTGATGCAAACAGGATGTGATACATTTCTGGATGTGGGCTGTAAAGGCTTTCTGTGAGCCCGTGGAAGACTCTAGAGATCAAAAGTGCCAAGAAGCAGGTCCCTAGAGAAGCAAAAAGTGCTTTACAAGAGAGTGTCATTGGACCAGAAAAAAGAACCTAATAGAGCAGGGACTCTAGCAGTATCCTGGGAGCTGAGAGGGAGCTAAAATCAAGGATTAGGAAACCAAATAATAAAGATAATCAAAACCCAGGGCTTTTGAACGGACTAGTTAACAGAACCTCGGGGAGTTAGGCATCCTGTCAGAGTTAGTGTTCAGTGTACATTTAGTGTTTGTGAAAATGTATGCAGATGGATTAGCTCTTTGGAACACTGTTGGTAATTTTTCAACAATTCTTTGCTCTGTTTTTCTATAAACATTTATATTATCAGTACTTTTATATTTTATGCCTCACAATGACATTTGGCTTTGCCAAATGTATCTCAGAGGAACTTTATTATTTCTGTATTGTTTGTGGTATGAGCATGAACTTTGACTTCCTGCCTTCCAATTTAGTTTGGTGTCTAGCTTTTTGCTGTCTGGGTCACTCATGTTACAGCTGGAGCTTCCTGTTTTCAAACCCGTGTCAGCCAACCATGTAAACCTGAGGGTCAGCTCGTTCAGAAATGATGCATGATTCCAGTCACTTGTTTGCTGAAATAAATTCGATTTACGTAATGAAAGCTGTCAGGTGCTGTATCAGTCTTCTGCACTAGTCAAAGTACTTCCTTATTTACAATTCTTGTTTCTTGATGCGCAACTCGGCCACTTAAAAATACTTACGTTATTTCACTTACAGGACAACTGAAAACTTCTTTCAGAATAAATTCCTATTGAATTTTGTGAGCCTAATACAAAAAGTCCTTAATAATGAAATATTCATTTGGAGGCAAAAGGTATTCTGTGTGTAAAATCTTCGGTGACATAGTAATCATTTGGGTCTAATTGCACACTGTATCTTCAAGTAAGAATGTCCATCTATGTGTGTTTATTATCCCCTCTATCTGGAAGAGGAAGGGAGAGTGGAGGGACATCCCTAGGTCCACACTATCCTGAAATCTAGGGCTTCCAAGAGAGATTTTATTAGGAAACAGGAAATGCTGTGTCCTGACTCTAAAAAAGAAACACCATCGTTTCTGTAAGGACAACTCTGACGGGTCAGTGGGAGCTCCCCAGATCCATTTCTGCAAGAGTGGAAATGCCAGATCAGGTGGCATTTTAGAGAAAGGGTCCCCACAGGGGGTCATCTGGAGGTTTGTTCACTTGTGCCTTCTGGGCGTTCTGGAAGGCAAGGCATTTTGCCTCTCGCTCTAGATTGATTAAGTCTAGAGTGCTAGCTTTTTTCAAAGTAGCTTTCTGATGCTTTTAATTCTAAAATAACAGCAGCATGGCCAACCGCAAGTGTAAGCTTCTCCTCCCTTGCCCATAAGTCAGCCTTCAAAGCATCATGAGATTTGCTTAAATCATGAGAATTTGAAGCTGCCATACTTACGAAGTTCTTTTTATTGGACTTCTTGTTTTTGCGTCTTCAGGGTACACCCAAGTCACACTGGCAAGCTTTCCTCCAGAAAGGTCACATGCTGACCCAGAATTACATCAGATGAGGCCTGAAGGAAAACATGAAGCGATGTGTTAGGTGCAATAAAATCCTGGGAGCTACCAACACTGTAGCAGACAGAGTGCAATCAAAACTGCCTTGCTCTTCCTTTTCTGATTCTGCATGAATTCGGAATAACTTCTGTTAAATCTGAAGAGTGTTTATTCTGCAGCAAAAGAAATTACATATTCATCTCTTTTGTGTTGCTTGATTAATTAGCTCCCCAGAAGATATGACTGCTAATTTAAAAAGAAAAAGCATTTGGAACATTTAGGTGTTGCTTTTATTTGCAATTAAGGAACCTTTGTAGAGCTCTAACAATGTAAAATGACCCTTAAATGCACTGAAATTACATTTAAGCTACAGCAATGTAATAAGAATAATTTCCACTGAATATTCTGTCCATTTAGAGTTTCTAAGCACAGCCAAGGAGCTGTCTATGCTTGGCAAACACGCCAACTATTCCGCCTGAGCAAAAAAAACCTTCTTCATATCTGAGATATTCATTGCCAATACAAAGTATCTCCTAATAAGTGCATTTTTCTCTCTTGTGTCTTTTTTTTAAAATGAATTTATCTGATAGAAAATAATATGATGTGAATTTCATCTCAGACAAATTCAGATTGTCAAAGCAAATGTTGCACTGAGAGCGTGAATAGTACTAATGGAAATAACTGGATCATAGATGACCATGAGGGGAATCAGAAAATTAACATTTTCTTTTGCTTCATATTAATTTTGTATGATTGAGAGCTTTGTGTATCTTTGAGTTGGCCATTTTCAGCCTCAAATCTGAAGCTGAAAATTATTTATGTTCGTAACTGTTAAATTCCAACAGCTTTTCTATCAGTTCATTTTATTTGTGTGAACTTATAAGAAATTGTAAAGTTGAACTTTATCTTGTAACTTTTAAAAGAGAGTTTGTTGGTGGCAGGTGTAGGATATTGCCATGTTAGAATTCTCCGTGAGTGGAAGAGGTGGTGGTTTCTTCTGGAGATATCCAGCTATCATCCCTGGAGGCCTTTCCCACTATGCATGAAGCCAGGTGCATTGTATCTGTTATGCAGGGCTCATTTTCCCTCTCAGCATGTTCCCTGGGAGAAAGCGTGCACATAGTGAATTCATCTGTCAAGCCTTTAATGCACAAACATATACATATGTCCATACACACAGAGATATACAAACGCAAAGAGATATGCAGACACAGGTATGCGTAGGGATCACAGAATCACAGAATCACAGAATGTTAGGGATTGGAAGGGACCTCGAAAGATCATCTAGTCCAATCCCCCTGCCGGGGCAGGATTGCCTAGACCATATCACACAGGAACGCGTCCAGGCGGGTTTTGAATGTCTCCAGAGAAGGAGACTCCTCAACCTTTCTGGGCAGCCAGTTTTAGAGAAAACAAAGCCAGACAAGTGCAACATAAACATGGAGAAGAGAGCACATTTTCCTTCTTGAGGGAATTCATTCTGTGTCAGCAATTCAGAGTATTCTTACTGTAGTACAGATGAGTAAGTGTCCTCATTATGATCAGGTTCTGAGGTTTCTAAGCAATGACATTGTCAACCACAGTCTTTACCGTAAAGGTGTATAAAATAATTTATACATCTTGCTAGCAAACTGGGAAGCACCATATGATTAAAATAAATGATCTTGAACTTTATTCACTGTTCTACTGTCTGTCAAGGTAGGACATGTTTAATACATTCATGACGGTCTGTGTTTCAGAGAAAATGTGTTGCTATATTTTGAATTCTTAGCATTTCCTGAGGGTCAGCACCATCATACTCAATGTACTGCACTGTTATAACCTAGTTGGTAGGTGACAAAGAGCAGCCTCTGGAGTCTGATCGTAGAGGGGGATCACATAGGCTGTATCTATATTTAGTGCACTGGAGGTGTTCTTTTTAGCTGTGGGTTTTCTGTGTCTGTACTCAAGTGGTGCAGTCTAGAGTCTCTGCACTACCAGCGTGCAGGAAGCAGTTTCACAACGGATGGAAACCAAGGTTAGGTTGCAAACCAAGCACCATGCAGAGAGCATTACTTCCAATGTGGATGCAAAGTACCTCCTCAAGAGGAAAGTGCATCTCCTCTGAGGATGGTCCCCCACCAGTTTGCTTTCTGCATGTGGGACTTTGTTAGTAACAGGAATGTAACAGAGGTGATAGGACTGATGAATTCAGGGTTGACTACAGTCCAGCTTATAGGTAGGTACTGAAGTGTTCTAGGTCTTTGCCTTTGAACACCTTTTCAAGGAGGATTTGCTAAATGCTTGTCAGGATCGAAGGTGAGGGTCTGACAGAGTCAAGGTGATACATCTGTCTATTTTTTGTGGATAGGACTTGGTGAGACTTAACATTCTGTTATGTGATACATGTAACTATTGTATGTGTACAAGAAATTGCAGTTCTCAGATGGGAAGGTCTGTAACCTCTCCATGCTCACCTGGCACTATTGCCATGTAAGACATTAAAAAGCAATAGAGGTGTGACCAGTATAGCATTCAAATGCTCACATAGGCTGACACCATTGATGAACAAACTGGGAGTCTCTAATCTATTCTGTTTTAACATACATATTTTTCTTCAAAGGTATCCAGCAGCATTCATACTAGGAATAGCATTTAATTTAAATTAATGCTGTAATTGATTACTTACATAAAGTATACTTTAGTTCTCTAGACTGCTGCGGGACTTGCGTTGATGGTAAAGTAGCATTGGATTCCCTGTCTTTCTTTTATTTCAGTATTACAGTGGTTTCCCATGCAACTTAAGTTTCAGTGCTTAACTAATTAAAGTTCAAATATATTAAGCCAGACAAGATATTCAAGAAATTGAACCCTTCAAGCTGCAGTAGTAATTTCCTAATGTTCCCACCTTACTACAGTAGAAATTATATATACGCTTAATTTTCCCTTCAGGAATCCTCAGTAACCTGTATGAGCTCTCTAACTCTGCCATGAATTTCCGTTTGTATCTGTGGTGATTATTTGGAACACTGACTCTTGCTTGTAATTCAGCTAGATTAGGCTTCTCCTATGTTATGAGTTTACCTAATAGTGATGCAGCTTCTCCATGTACCGAATGAATAAAAGCATGAGCACCAGTGGCTGCAGGAAATGTTCTGTGGTTAATAGTTTTTTTGTTTGTTTCTGTCTTCAGAGATTACATGTGATAACAAAGATTTTAAAAAAAAACCTTTCCTTATTTCTTGGATAACCACAAGAAAGAAACTGGACAGATATTTGAAGGGGATAGGAAACGAAAAGAACAGTACTAGGTAGCACCCAGTCTTGGATAGTGATTTAACCCTACTTTAAATCCAGCACTTGACTACAGAAAGCCTGCTGCCGGCTGAGTTTCTACTTAAGACAGATTCTCTACAGACTTCCTCATATTCAGTTCGTGTGAGGGGGGAAAACAGCTGGAACTTGTGCAGTTTACTGAGTAGACAAGTCCTGTGTGCTGGAGCCAGGGAGTATCCTGGGTTTAATCTGGGCTCAAGATTCTGACTCATTGTGTGACTCCGAGCAAATCATTTGACCTCCTTGATCTTCTGCCAGCTCAGATGGAAAATTAGGTAAAAAGCAAAGACTGCAGTGGAAATTTGGTTCTGTAACTGAACTGGATAGATGAAATGAGTAAACGTACAGGTGTTTCCCTGTACTTACACTGTTGATCCTAAGGGGAGCCATAGCAGGATTTAAACAAAAGACAGAAAACAGCAAATGTTTAGCATTTTTTATGGCTGAGCGTAGTCTTTCATAATATGTAGCTGCTCACTGGAAACAACCCATTATAAATATGTTAACATAAAGCAGTTCAATGTGCTGTGATTATTAAGGTGCCATCCATGAGGAACATGATTTTGATAGTCACAATCATGTTTTCTGCTCTTATATTTCTCCTTGGTCCTTGTCTCTGGCATGGCACTCACTTCCACTTGTCCTGCCTTGAACAGGAGAGGCCTAGAAGTTCATAAACCACTATGGAAGATTCTACACAATGGGTAGAAAAGGGCTCTCACTGTCAGAATCGCAGGGTCTTATTCCTGCTTCTACCACTATCTCACACTGGGCCTCTGTTTCTATCTCAGCTATCTATAAAATAGTTGCAATGAGACATTCTCTACTATATTGAAATTAGCAGTACTCGGAAATCCAAGATCAAATACCTAATTTAAAAAAAAAAAAGGTGTTTTTTTTTGTTTTGGAAAAAATTTAGTTACTTGTAAAAGTGTAATGAAAGCAATAGCTGTGATAAAGTTCAGATTGGGTTTTCGGTGCCTTCAGAGGGAAGATTAGAGAAAGACATGGTACAATTAAAAAGAGAAAGGAATAAAGTACATGGTATAGCCTGAGCAGGAGTTGAAAACAGATAAAAAGAAAAGTTCTACGTTATGTTCCTTCTCCACCCACGTTCCCAAAGCTCTTTTAAAAACTGACATTCTGGAAGAAATTGTTACAGTTCTGGTTACCTCACAGGCCACTTGATCAAGCTTGTTATGATGCCACCACAGCCACAAAATTATTTCAAGTCTTATTGCTCACATAGCTTTTATAATTTTTCATTACGTATAACTGTTACATTAAAACCTGTAAACACCAACTGTAAGTTTGACCATCCACTAAGATTTCCAGAGTGACTCATTTAGTCCTAGTTGTAGCTTTATTGCATTGTTTTAATTTTATTACCATGCTATGGAAAACATGTTCATATTACTGAAATCCATCTGAGAGAGATCTTGTTACCTGAAAAAGTGTTTTTTTGATCTTTATACATCAAAGGTAATCCTTTTCAAGCCTACAATTGGTTTAGGGCCAGCCACGTGAATGCCACTTTTGTACTTCTTTTCTAAGAACGGTTATGTCAGAAAACCCCCTCTTCCTCAACGCCTTTTAGTTTACATGATTTTTGTTTTTCTCTTTAAAAATGTATAACTATATATCAATTGTATTTCTTTTCCACTGGTGCAAAGCAGACTACAACCATCAATGCCGTAATGCATTAACTGGGAGTAAGGAACTTTTATTTGCATTGTTTGTTAAGTCTGGGGCATTTTCCCTGTTTAGCATTAGAGAATTATTTTCTCATGTGTTTTTTCTAGTTAGTATGTGAGCCTGAAATTACTTTGAGTTTTTTTGACTCTGAACATCTATTGTCTCTGGTGGACTTCAGCCTGATGCAAACTACCTACAGTATAGGCGAGATAAAATCTGAACGTTGAACTAAATCCTACCCTACATAAACTCCTGTCTTTGAAATAGAAGTAAAACTTTCATCTGAGCTTCTGAGAGGAGTGTTTGAAAGCAGGACTGAGATCTGAATTTCACGGCCTGATCCTGTCTTGCTGATTTGAATTGTCCTATAGTTACACTGAAGCTATTTTGATTAGGGTAGCAAAGGAAACTGTTTCTGATTCAGTCTGATTCTTCATGCCCAAACTTCTTTCTCATGACTGATTAAACAAAACACCATTTATTGTGTGTGCCGGTTACTCTGGTAACCAGAAACACTGAACATCAATGAAACTGATTAGAAATTGTGATTCCTTATATTCAGAAGCGTATCTTTTGTGTGGAGACTTTCTTATAAGTTTGGATTCATGAGTTAGCTTTGGGAAAGCGATCTCTAAATTTGCTCCCACAAAAATGTACGGACATAGGTGCACGCTTGGAATTTGTATGTGCAAATTAGCATTTTCAGAAGAAGCAAACAAAGGCAAATCATTTGTTTAAGATGTGGATCTGGGAAGCCTGAGTTCTTTCCCAGATTCAAGCACAAACATCTTGTTTGGCCTTGGACCTGATCACATAAAGAATTCTTTCTAAAAGGACTCTACTTTTGGGCACTTCTGTTTTCGGGCACAATAAGTACCTTAGGCCTGTTTTTTTTCAGATATTCTTTATATCTGTGATTTTAGTTGTCATCTGTGAGAAAATTTAGTTGTTTCCCACCCTAAAAATCATGTCTTAAAGCAAGGCAATATAGCATAAATACTTTGTTTTCATGTAATAGCCCACTGTGCAGAACATTTTTTCACTTCCCTTTTCTGGACCATTGATGAGATTTTCTTAAATTAAGAAGGAAGTTGTTGTTTTCTTCTACCAGTAGGTTCCAATTGCTAGTTTTGGTTAGTGCTGTCTTTCTCTAAGTAACACATGAACTAACTAATCAGGCCATTTTCATTTATGAATGAAGATTATACATAATGGATATCATTTGACAGGAAGACTATAGCAGGATGAATCTAACTTCAAAAATTAATCTAGCTTGGCCTGAATCAATTGTGTGGAAAAGAGAAGCAGCTTTGATCTTGTTTCATGTAACAGTATTCAGTGAATTTTACTATTCCCGTAAGGGCACCTGCTTAGGCCTTGGAAGAGGATGCTAAACACATGCAGAAGTTGTCTTTGTACTTACTCTTTTACCTGTGAAAGGATATCTCCCTGTTTGTTATCCATGTCTGGAGTGAGATTCCATTATTTTTCCCTCTGTTTACATGGACGTTTCAGGCATTAGCTCCTAATGTCTTAGCCCTTATAAACTCCTAGTAGACAAGTTCAGAGATCTTAAATATGAATGTAGCCTGGCTAGACTGTGATGGAGAGAAGCTTAACATTGCCAAAGGCTGAAACACTAATGTGGTGGGTTCAATATGAGGCATCTGAGATTTTTTAAATTTTTTTTTTTCCCCACAAGCAGACTCGAAATGAGCTAGCATGAAGAATGAATTTATGAATTCCCTATGGAATATGATTTGTCTTGGCCATGGGAAGGTCACTAGTAGGGCAGTGTAGGTAGGATTAGAGATACAGACTTGGCTTGATGATTTATTTTTAGTTTGAAACTAATATCACTTTTCTGTTGTAGTGCTCAGTTGCAGTCCATGACAGATGGGAAGAATCCACAGCCATTTGAACTGCTTATAATATTTCAGCATTTACCACTGAAACCCTGTAGTTAATTTTGTGTTATTTCAAAGAGAAGTGATTAAAACAAATATATAACATAAATCAAATTTTATTTCTCTCTTTCTTCTTTCTCTCCCCCCTTTTCTCTCTTTCTCCCTCTCTCCCCTTCTTTTCTTCTCTGGAAGGGCTCCAAGAGATACATTAGGAAATCTAATGCCAAATGCCAACAAAGACTGAACTACTATCAGGATAAGACTTTGAAATACTTTTCTATTAGAATATAAAAAGGCCGTACAAACTAAAGACTTTTTTTACTTTACTGGATTACAGATAAAATGCTGAATACCCAATCACCTCAATCAGACATTAAGCTTTTTGAAAGAATTCCACTTGACTTTAATAATTGTGTAACAGCTTTTTATCCAAAGCTTTGTTTAAAATAAAGCTTGGGAGTTTGACACACAGACATATTTGTTCCAATCAATCAACTTATAACAGAGTGTTTAGCACGCCTTAACTACACTTTAAAAGGTGCTGAAGGATTGTTAAACACACACTGAGACTCAAGGAAGTGATTTTATTTTATTATATTTGAGAAAACTATCCAAAATATGGCAGAGGAGCTGATGGTAGAATTCAGAACTCTTGCCTCCATTCAGCACCATAACTTTGGAAAATACTGCTTCATTATTCCTGTACTCCATGGGAATATTAACTTCAGCAAAAGCTCTTACAAGAGTAGACTTGTATTTGCCAAGATTCCTTTGCTATTAATACTTAGAAATGAATAAAAGCATTAACAAGTTACAGGCTATTCTTTATCATTGTCTCTGTAGTTAACCTCTCCCAGAAGATGATGAAAGCTAGAAGGACTGCCACATAACAGGCTGGCACTTGTTTGACTGTCTGTGAAGTAGTATCCTAAATAGGACAAATTCCTGTATTCCTCTAGTAAACATAAACTACAGTGTGGTGAATGAGATACCACATGACAGTGCTAAAATGCAGAAAGTGTCCAGGGAGGTGGGTTCAAGTCTCAGTCATGGAAGGGGCACTTTTATGGCCTTCTTGGATATGAGGCTACATCATATCCCACACAGTGGAAAGATTAGGTAGGAAAAGGTTATGTAGGAAAATTCCTTAATTTTGATGTACCAGCAGCAATAATTATACAAGAATGAAAGTGGGATGATACCTTCAGGCCCTGCCTAAAGTTGCTGTCTCTTTTGTAAAACTACTTAGCAGACTGGCTAAGACTGTAAGACTTAATTAGTGTATGGTATGTATGGATGAAAACCTGAGACATGTACATGATTCTTGGGAACAAGGGATGGGTGAATAGTCAAGTCACAGTGGGGATCCTGAAATCCGCTGAAAACACAGGGATTTACTGGTGCCTCTAGTGTGTCTAGCTTCTGCTAATGCCACTAATAATTTCTCTGTAGGTCAACTACTCTCTCTGTGCCTTTCTCCACTATAGTGTACTGACGACTGAGCTTAGGCTACCATATTCATTTGCTGGTGTTGGTGGTAATAGTCTCAGCTAACTGCACTGACAGGTATGAGATATTGCTGCCAAAGATATAGGGGAGAGATTTATCTTGTAAAACAAATTCTGCCAAAACAATATAAAAATCTTCCTTTGTCAAAGGGTTATATAAACTCCAAAGCTTATCAGTACTGCAAAACAAGTGGTCTTTAGTAGACAGCAATTAAGGAATTAGGGGGTTTCTCTAAAAGGGAAAGTCCTTTGCAGTAAAATAGGTGCCATGGAAGTGACAAAGTGATTATGTGGCTTCTTTGGTGTTGAAAGGAAGTGCTAGTCAAACTGGCTCCAAGACCCAGCAGGTGGGTTCCCCACCTGAATGGTCCCTGGAACATGTGGCTGCACCTCAGAACAAAAGGAACGTAAACAGTTTTGGATGGGCTCACAGACAGAGTCTGAGCCATGAGATAAAATCTTGAAAGAAAGAGACAAGACTTAACTTCAGTTTTAAGGAGGAAGAGGTTTTGGACTATGATGGAAAAAAGGAAAACTGAGAATTGTCAAAAGGAACTGTAAATAAAAGTAGGTTAAGATAATGTAAGGATTCGGTGTCCCCTGGCTGGTCGTTTGTCTCTTGAAAGAAACCACTTCTCAGGGTGCTGTGGACCAACCGATCAGTACAATGAGAATTCATTAACAGAAACACAAACGTTTCTTGTTATTAATGCTAACCCATTTTTTGTTTGCCTGTTGTTCCAATGCCCTGTGCTTTGGGGACAGTCAGAGGATGCAAGTCCATCAGTGACAGATGGGAGGGTAAGAATGGGACAGAAAACAGGTGTGTGGTGGACTGTGGAACGATGTCATTCTTATTATAAATAATCTCATCTAACTTGTTTTGTCCTTTTCTGGTCACTTTAATTCTGTTCACTTTTGTTCATGTTAATTTAGTTTTCCTCTTCTCGTTTTCTTTATTCTAGCTAAGACAAAGAATGATATTGGCATGAATATCTGATCTGCTTGCTGTTGGGTGTTGGAATTAGAGATGAACAAGAACCCTGCTATGTCATAAACTATAATGAATTATATTGGGTTTTATGATCTGGTTTTGCCTGCCTCTTTTCATTCCCTATGTATCTGCTTCTCTATTTCACACCACTGTATTCTCTTCCAATTAGTTTTTGTTTTTCCCCTTTTTTGCCACTGTCATGGTGGTGATTTCTGTACAGTGGACAGCTGTCCATGAGGAACTAGTTTCACCCCCCAATTTACTTCTCAGTTGCCCAGTTGTACTGACTTTCAATCACTAGTGACCTGGATCCCGTTCATACCTTTGACCTGAGCTCAGTGCCTTTTTCTGTAAGGGGCTCTGATTAGCTGCTGACAGGAGAAACTACAAATCCTTCTATTGTGAAATAGAGTCTGACCTTCCATTCACTGAAGTCAGTGATTCCCAGGGAATCAGAATTGGGTCCAAAGTCTTGAAAGAAGCTTAAGCTATTTAAATTTTCGTGTGTAGCAACAGAAATGGCATTCTTGGCTCTCTAAATGATAGCTTTCACAAGGCCAGTGCTGCTGTTCATTCTCTCTTGCCATACTCTCTCAGTTATGATTCATCATGTTTGAGACCCTAAAATACAGAGTCAAACAATGCCACTTACAATGATCCAGAGTCCTCATTACCTTCCTTCTTTAGCTATGGGCAGCTAGTCTTGCATACATCATCCGAACAATATTTACCCAAAGCCATGAAAACTGCTGGAATTGTGCTTTGCCTCTGCTATACAAAGTACACTTTTTAATAGGCATGGGTCAAAAGCAAATTGACTTTTTAGAGAGAAACAGGCTGCTCCTCAAAAACTATTAGGGATTCTGTCATCTGGAATATCCCTATCCTGTTGACCTTATTTACAGATTTAATGAAAAATACAGCATCATAACATTGATGTATAGACCCTCTAGCATTCAATTTCTTTAAAGGATGCCTCCATATGAAATAAGGATGCTAGTCATGAATCGATGCATGCTGAGGCAATACTAATGAGACTAAGCACTGTGCAATATATTGCACACAAAAGCTTTTTAAAAATATAGTCATACACTTTGGAAATAAAGCAATTTGGCATCTTACCATGGCTACAAATGAGGTCGTGCTATGGGAGGGGGAGTTGGGTAATAAAAGTGACAGTTGTGGAGTGTTATTGACAGCTTTTTTTGTAATTGCAGACTGGGTCTGCATTTATCCACATTGTCCAAGCTCTGGTCTTCTTTAGGAGTAAACCACAACCATACAATGGCAACATTTAATTCAGTCTGTTGGAATAATACTTTATCATAAGGAATTAAAACAGTTTAAATTATTATTTCTATGCTTTTTATTATTATAATCATGCTCACAACCATAATGCAAATGCTCCAAGGACCATATAAAGCAAGTAGGTAAAATAGATATAAGGCAGGTGTTATACAAGTTGAAGGAACAATTTGTGAGCAAGAACAAAAATGCTGGAGTTTTTGAGAGGGAAAGAGTAGGTGGGCTCCGTTAGAAGCATGAGTCTGCACAGTGGAAAGTAAAGGGAAAGGAACTGTACAAGCGAGACAGATAAAGGAAGGGTATTTTAACAGCCATGGATGAGAACCAAAGCTGAGGTGTAGAGAAAGTGAGGGAGGCCAAAGGAAATAATCAGCAAGGAAAAAAAATAGAGTAGAAATATAGGAAGTTCTTTCTGGCTCCCCAGATAGCCCTCTTTTGGCTGGTTTGGATCTGATGTTTATCTGGCTGTTCTCTGGACTCTGTCACGTTGTGCACAGTGAGAGGAAGTGCCGTCTGCTCACTGCCTGGTGCAGCTCTGGGCTGGCATTGCTGGCCGAGGTCTGGCACCAGTTTGGCCCAGTGAGCAGTACTGCAGAGTTGTGCTCTCTGATGAGAGACCCAGCAACAGCAGAAAGCAGAGCAGTGACCCCTATCTCCCTGCTAACGACTGCCTGCAGCAATCCAAATCATGGACAAAGATGAGAATGTTTCCTAAGCTCAAAGAGTTACAGTGGAATGTTTATACCAAAGCATGAAGACAGATACCAGAAATGTTCTTTCATTAGTATAAGTACAGAGATCGTACTCGCATGGGTTACTAGGTGGGGGTACAAATCACCTATTGAGATTTATTAGGGAGTTATTGAGCAAAGGGGAACTCAGAGGTATGAAACAGGGCAGGGAGGGGCACAGGCAAAGAAAGAGCATGGCTGAGCACCGACAGTAGGCATGGGACTGAGCCTTCATTGATCATCAGTCAAAATTTGGAGTGGTCAGGATTTCTTAAAGATTCAGAGTGAACCCTAAGGAAGATTCCAGAGAGGTGAGAACACTGAGCTTAGAAATGCGAGCAATAATGTGTTGTTTTGTCTAGAACCTCAAACGACAATTGCTCTTGGGAACCTGTGCAAGAGAATAGATTTACTTGAAACAAACAGGCTTGGGATTCCTGGGCCTATTGCTGATAAGGGATGGTAAACTGAGAACCTGTAGTCCCAAAGATCAACCAAACAACAGGCGTCTGCTGATGCTTAGGCAAATTTGAATGGACATTGGAGAAGCCTAGGGAGTGTCCAGTTAAGGGGGTTCTGCCAGGCTTGTGACTTCTCCATTTGTTTTTAGTGTCTCCATCTTCCTCTTATTTAAACAAACTTTTTGTTTAAATAGTCTGGAAAGTCTGGGAGTGTTTATTCTGCTAATCTTTCCTGTAATTTCAGTGAATTCTGTACTTGTCTGGAATGCTCTATTTGAGATCTTTGGGTCACAATACAATGGCAATCATTGTAAAACGATAATATTTATGTGTGTGAAAGTATGGTCATCTTCACCATGTATGTATGTCATTAACAAAATGACAGCAAAATACTATGAGAATTATCTGATTATCTTTCAGAATATCTCTATTTTCTCTTTTAAATTGAAATGTAGGTGCTTTTTTACTTAAATTAGTATCAGTCTGTAAAAGCTATGCTATAACTTGCAAAGAAAACAATTTATCAGTGTGACATAATTCGTCATAATTCAGCATTCAGATGTACAAGGGATCACATATAGAAATACATTCTGAAGTGCTTTCTAATAAAATAAACCAAACCAAAATAGAATAGCTCTGTGTTTCTGTGGTACAAAATTGTCTTTTGCCTGTGAGGATAAAGTTATCAGGAACAGAGATCTTTAGACTGAAGCAAGTATGTTCATTTAGCTTTCATAACCTTGACCAGCAGTGCATTTTGTGTCTGGGATATAGAAATTTATAGCAAGTGTTGCACACACTTTTAGCCTGCATTTTTTGTATGATCAATAGATCAGAATTGAATGCTATTAGTAGCTTAGAGTCAGCAATTCAGTTTAATAGACAACTTATGAAATTATGCACAACCTTATAGGCCTTTAAAACAATGTTAAAAATCAATTTCACGTTTGGCAAACAGTCAGTGTAGCTCTGTCAATACGGAGTGACACGCTGAGGTCATACAGCAGCAAATTCTGCTCTCAGGTGGTCATGTAATGAAAAAATAACAGCATTAAAATCAGTGGAGTGACTAACTTTACAACAGTGCGTAATGGGGCAGGATGTGACTTTTATGGGAAGAGTCTCTTCCCATTGGAGCTGAACAGTGAGTGCCAGATGTAGACTACTGACGTGAACGGAGTTTAGATTTTCACTGACGGGTTGAGGCCTACCATTTTTGCTCACAAAAATGTCTAACCAGCATATCTATAACACATATACATTGGTTATATATACCGATATATTGAGTTAGTTCATAAGTAATCATTCTTCTAATAAATGATAAAAATTATGTTCTACACGACATTGCTTACTGAAAATTTGACACCTGACTCTCATTTATCTCCTCCAAATTGTATATGACAATGCAAATGTGGGTGCTCTGTGCAGCACGAATATGCTGTTTCAAAGAAAACAAATCCTGGTAGAAATCTCCATCTTCTGTAAGCATTGTGCTGACATGTAATCATTGGCATATTTTAAGCAGTAAAATTAACTCCATCTCCAATCATGAAAGTTCGATTCTGCCTTTAACAACACATGTACTTTTCTATACACATCAACAGTCAGCTCCTATAGGTGTTCATGTGTGTACCTTAGTTAAAACGAGTGTTATTTTTCTGAGATAAATAAACTTTGGACATGACTGCCAGCCATTCTCAACTTGTGTGACTGGAGAAGAAAGCGAAGGACCCCACATAACAGGAGACATACAACACATCACAGGATTTCATCCTAAATGCCTGATTGTTTTTCACAGTGATTTTTTCAGTGAATTTCTACATTTGATGAAAGTTTTTGGGCTTGAAAATTTCCAGCTCTTTATTTTCATCTGGAGGAGTTTTAACAATTAGTGGATGAAAACTTCAAGGCTGTAACTGACTAATGTCCTTTTTTGGAAATAAATTAAACTTATGGCTTATGATAATTATAGCACATCATATGAAATGATATTTATGAGAGCTAATCTGTCTTAATCACTTGTAACAAGGCACTTTGTTGAGAGGACTGAGCAGTACTTCAGAACAATTGATTTCACCTTCAGTTGTATAAAGTGGAAAACCAAGTGAGTTCCATGTTTCTGGTTTAGTTTTCTCCAAGATTGAAAACTAAATCATTATTGCTGCTATTAGAGCGCATTTATAGATTATTGTTTTATGTCAGGGAACAGCAAGGGCCTGCTGCCACTTAAGGGAAGGTGAGCCTGGTGCCAAGGGTGACCCCCGCGGTGGCAGTGCCCTCACTGGTCCTGGCACAGTCCTACAGGGTCTGACCATGGTGTCAGAAACAGGAGCTGCTAACAGGGTCCATCAACAGCCCCAGACAAGGCAAGTGATAAACCAGGTCCAGGGTCCATCCAGGGAGCCCAGTCAGGGATGAAAGGAGACAGGGCCAGGGACAGGACTGGAGACAAGGCTACAACAGGGGTCCAAAGTCCAACTAGGAGATGAGGCCAAAGACAGGGCTTAGAGACAATCTATAACATACATCTGAAGCATGCATGCAGCCAAGCAGCTGCCTACCGTGTAGGTCCAAGGTCCAGCCAGGAGGCAAACCTGGAGACACGCATACCTACAAAAGAGTTCAGGGAAGGACTGAAAGCCTGGACTCCCTGGGCCCCGGGGCAGGGGAGTGGGTCCCAGGTGGGGCGGTTCAGGGCCATTAAGACCTATTAGTGCACGCAGATCCCTGGCTTTTTAGAAAAGATGGAGCTTTCTCTGCAGAGCTTTGTCTACCAGAGAAAAATACAGGGAGTTAAAAAAAGAAATGGTGCACCTCAGCTTCTCAATATGCCTTAGTAGCACAGGCCATCTCTGTCTTTGCAGAGGCAAAATTAAGTAAACATTTAACTAATATTTTAAATGTTTTTCACAGAAGGAATCAAAATGTAACAGAGGAATTGAGAGAATAACTGGAAAGCCTATAGCAGTGTTTTAAAATTTTGTACCTCTAATGTGTGATCACTACCAATGCTCTGAAAACAGATTTTGCAGCTGCTCTGTAGTAATTTTTGAATGTTGTATATTAACCTTTATGTTGTTGGGGTATTGAATGTATTAACCCAGTATGTTTGCCTAAAAGGCAGTGGCAGGATGAAGAAGCAGGAAAAAAGAAATTATGGCTGAAAAGTGCCTTATCTTGAGCCCACACTTGAGAGGTATCAAGGGACAATAGTTGAGCCATTGGTTTTGAGAACTCTGTCTTAATCTCCTGCTGAGTTTACAGTACTGGTTTTATCTAGGAAGGGCAAACCCTGAGAATACAGAAGAATAACCCCCTTGTGACTCTGGGTGTTTAAATGGGATTCTTCCTCAAAAGAGAGGTTAGTGTTTTGTTGGGGGAGACAGGCTGACATGTGCAAGGTTTGAAAAAGCAAGGCCTCCCCATCCTAATGGGTAATGGGGTGATAAGACAGAAATGTGTCCAGCTTTTCAGAATCTCATTTCTTTAACGATTGCTTTGATTCTACAGTTAAATAATGAATGTTTTTACTTTCGGGAGCTGTTTTGTCAATATATATGTCTGTTAGTATGTCATTGACTCTGAACTGGGACTAAACAGGCTGTTAACAACTGACCTAATGCATGTATCGCTGATTCCTGTTAAACTGAATGTGTCTGACTGAATAATACTATCGATTCAAAGTATCAGTTGCATTTATTCTAGTTTAGTGAATCAAGGCTGTGTAAAGACACAACGTGGCTAAGAATTATGAGCTTTAGCCCAAATGGGGAGATTACAACTGTCTTGTGCCTCCTAGATTCACTGCCAAGTAAATCCTTTTGTATAAATTTATTTCTGTTCTTTTTTTTTGTGCTCTGAATTTAATGGTATAATGCATCCTTCCATATATGCTTTCTGGTTTTTATATTGCAAACATTTGAAGTGAGAAGAAATTCACTGCAGCCTTTTATACTAAACACTTTGTTACCACTCATGGGACCTGTTTAAGCCTAAATTATAAACTACTATGTGACAAATTTTGTAAAGCTGCCAGATTAAATGAAACAAATGCAACTGTTTACTTGGTAATTATTTACCATATAATCTCCATGCCAGTCTATGGTACTACACTGCAATTAAGTGATCAATAGTGACTATGAGTGCGGAAGCACATTAATCTGTGGCCTGCAAACAAGCTGTTATCAAATGAAATGAGCTAAACTGTGTGGGAGATACTGAAGGTACTGATCCACACCACAGGTGGGTGATGCAGTCGTTGTACAGCCTGGCTGCATGCTTATGTCTGCCTGTAAGTTCAGAAGGATAAAGCTACTATTTCATTTATCAGAAGTGCTGTATGGGCCTGTATGCTGAGCAGCTGATATAATATATGGCACAGATAGATCAGTTCAAAAGAGAAACAGATTGTAGTTCTGAATTACGCTGTTTATATTCCCAGAGAATTCAGCTTTGTAACTCATTAAGAGGAGTCCTTGTTTCCAAAGTTATTCACTGAGAAACTAACAGCCAGTGAGTTTCTTTGTCACAAAGGAGTGGAGTACAGGAGTTAGCTGCCTTCACATGCCTGGTAGAGAATTCTCCTCCGCCTGGCTCTAGCACATGGGAAGCACTGATATTCCTGCTCCCCTATCAAGCAGAGATGGATGAGAGTGGCAGAAGGTACTGCAGCTTTGTATTTGTGCAGCTATTGCACAGCAGAGGGTAAAAGTGGAATTTCTCATTCCGTGTCCTGCTGGTTGTTGGATTCAGTCTTCACCCATTTATTACCGATTTCAGCAGTTCTTACTGTGGAGATGTGGCAGGTATGGTGATGAAACCTCTGCGGCCTTTGCCCAAGATTTCCCCTGAATTAAAACTCAGGAAAAAATTCATCTGCAAACTCCGAGAAGGAAGGGCAAAGATGGTAGTGTGCCAGCCAAGTGAATCGTAGCATGAGAGGTTATACTCAGAGTTTTGCTATTAAACTTTCATTGGAGCCAGGAGCCTTTTTAAGAAGTCTGCCACTTTGTAGCACAGGGAGGCCAATGAAATATTTCTCCTGGCTACAAACTGGCTGAATATTTGGAATAAGGGGAACAGTAGCTTAGAAGGAGAATTTCCATGGTTTTCAAACTATACATCACTGAGTTACTTGCGGTTTCTTCTTGTTGTTTACTTAGCTGGTATTTCCAAATGTCTCTCTGTTGATTTCTGGGACTGAAATATGAGTAGAGCCATGACAATAGAAAGTGAAAAGGCACATTCCCCAGTTTTTGGGTACATTATTCCATGAGTCTCTTTAGTCGTTGCACATGACCAATTGACCTTTGAAACTGTGTCAGAAATAACTCTGCATCTTGATGGATGACACTGACCTTAATAACAATAACAAAAAGCGAGTAAAAAATGCAGTCCTTTTTTTCTGTAATCACCATGGACTGCTGGCTGGCAGGCTCAGACTTTCCTTATTGTTCTTCTCATTTACAAGCCAGACAGCACTACAATGGTTTTTACTTATTGGCTAGTACAAGAGCTAATGTGAGGATGGGTAGTGGGAGTGCAGCAGCCAGAACTTCATGGTCTTAACAGAGAGGGAAAGGAACTTGAGAGCTGACTTTAAAGATACAGCGGGGACTTTGAAGACAGGAGTATTATAGACTGTTGTGGTAAACTGAGCTTCACTGGTGTTTTTCCAACTTTATTTCTCCTAAACAAAAGGCTTTCCAACACGCTCTAGTGATAAACAGAGCGTTTACACCAAGCAGCATTCACAGATGAAGATATTTTTGCCTCCTGATAACACATAATATATGCATTATCATTGTGTGTGTATTCCATTAAGAAACAGACGCGGATTAGATTCTTGTGGACAGATTATGGAATGTTTCCTTTGTATTCATGACTGAAACGGAATAATAGGATTTACCTGATTCAGAGATAAGATCAGGCCTTGTTTAAAAGAACAGACAAATCAAGAATGGGAACAGAAACTTTTTGTATCAATCCAAGCAGCGGAAAAAAAAAATAAATAGAATGGCCCCAGCTTCTATAACACTTTTGTCCTGATGTGGCATGATGCAAACTACTTATTATCATAAAAAAAAGAATCTTCTATGCAACCATTTAGTTGAAAATGCTGTCATTTTAGAATGTTGATAAAAAAGAGATAGGTAATAATACAATGCGTGGAGTTAATGAGAGAATATTGGTTTAATAGATCTTTTGTCCCTCTTAAGTTTAGGAAGCAGAGAATATTCACAGTACACAGTTTACTAAACTTGTCTAAAGAAGTGAGCCTAATATGGTGAGCCTTTACCCCAGTGCTTTAACAAAGGCCATTGTGAATCTATTCCTATCTGGTATTTTTCCAGATTTCATGCCCATTAAAGCATCGGTTACCTCTGACATTTCTATCAGCCTCCTATTAAGTTTGCACTTACTAAACTTCTAAAAATCATGAGCAAATTAATCCAGGCATTAATCAGACTGCAGAGGGACTAACTTAAAAAAGGAGAAGAAAAGATCATTATAATTTATGATAACAGATTTTCAAATAAATTGCTTCCATTAGTTAATAACTTGTTCTCTTGTGAATACATACTTGGTATAATACTGGAAGCAGTTGTTTTTCTAATTAGATCAATTAGTTAATATTGACACAGCCCTTTGAAGATGTAAAGCACTATGTAAATGCAGGCTGGTTGTTATTATTGCTAGATCAGCCAATGATGATGTAAAGCACTATGTAAATGCAGGCTGGTTGTTATTATTGCTAGATCAGCCAATGATCAACCAGGCTCATAGTCCGCTTTGTAAAACATACCTAACAACTGTCCAGTTGCCTTCAGCCATCCTGCGAAAGGGGTTGTTTCTTCTTTCTTTTTCACATTTTTAGAGGACCTTCAGCTGTGTTGGTGGATTTTCAGTTGGAGGGCTTCTTTTTTATAATACCGAATAGCCACTTCATTGTACTGCAAAGACACAGGAGGGAGACAGGCTAAAGTTATTATTACTCATTATTGCCTCAATTAACGGGTTTCAAAGCCCACTGGACCTGGAATCAATAAGATCATAGAATCACAGAATGGTTTGGGTTGGAAGGGACCTTAAAGATCATCTAGTTCCACCCCCCCCCCCCACGGATCAGAAATGGAATGAATTAGTTATATTTACTCTGTTTATTTTCCTCCCCCTATATGACTGAATACCTATCTCTTAACACAGGGATAAGGGGTACATCTCAGTGAATTTAAAAACTAACAAACAGAATTGAAATAAACACTCTTTTCAAAGGGGTTTGTGTTGGGGCTGCACAGCAGGGGACATTCTGCATTGTATGCTGAAGTCAGGTTAGATATGGAGACACACAAGGGGTAAGTAGTTAAGCTTCAGTTGAATTTAGGGGCTAGAAATACTCAAAGCTGGTGGGAGTTCGGCTGTTTGCAAGGAAGCTCTCAAATACCACTCCAGTCGTTCCTAACAAAGAGATGTAGTAGCTGAAATGCAATGCTTATTTTTCTCTCAGACTTTTTAAATTTAACCTTACAAATATTTCAGCCTATTGCAGAGCTTTTATATGGCAAAGTTCTCTGTACATCACATCCTTATTGTTCTTTCGTAATGAAATGAAAGCTAGGCAAAAAAATGGGAAAGTGAGAAGAGGGACGTTGCAGACATGGACACCTCAGAAATTGTGATTAATACCACTCACCAGTTTTATAATGCTTTTGTCTAGTGGCACTGGCTTGGAACAAACAATAACAAACCAACCATAATGTAACATCCCCTGAGAGCCATTTGGATCGTGCGGGAGCTGGAAAGCCGACAGCATGAGCTAGTGAAAAGTGTTCTAATTACTTAAGAGACACTCTAAAATCTGGCAAAGGAATCTGTACCGAGTGCCACAAACGGTGCAGCAGTGCCACCACCTGAAAGAAAGGGAGACTCTAAGGGTGGGGGAGAAAGCAGTGAGGGTAATTAAAATAAATGAAATCATAGTAAAGGTCTGCTTTTAGAATCTAACTGAAATCTTACTGCGGCCATTCCTAATGAGGCCAGCCTTTGGCCTTCCTCCCAGAAATCAGTTTGGTTTCATCTCCAGCACTAAATCCAGGATGTACTGGGTATAACATACATCGAAACCTGAGCAGTGGAGAACAGAAACTATAGCAGGAAAGGGTTGTCTCCTTGCATGTGGAGTAGGAAGGTGCAATATCAGATCACTTTTTCCCTGAGCTCCTCCTGGAGGATGATGTTCCTCTTGCATGCCTCCTGCTTTCCTGTTGATCTTTGCACAGGAGGATTCCAGAGGTATTGGAAAATGAAAGGAGAGGTAAGAAAGAACTACATATAGCCTTTTCACTCTCTGTATCTTCACATCAATCTCATGTGGTTTGATGGCTGGGTGACAAGAGAAGATAGTATGAAGTATGCTCACCAAGGAAATAGGTTCACTAAGGATAGCAACTGAGCAACCTTGCCTTCAATCTCTGATCTATTAAAGGAGATGATACATTTCCGGTGTGGCTGTTCCATAACCTGTGGCACACCTCATAGGTCATCTTCACAGCCTTACATACATCAGGGACAGATAATTAAAAGAAAAAGTATTGGACTGCTTTCTAATGGCAGCCTCTCTCTCTGCTGTATACCAGGGACTGTTATTACTTTATGTTAAATTAAATGTACGAAGTTTGAACATTTCTATAGGAAATCCCAATAATTATTGAGGAATCTTGAATGCTATGATTATGTATAATAAGATAGAACACCATGGAAAGAGGCAAAAGCCATCTATATAAGTTTGCCAATTTAAAGCTTTAAAGGATTTAGGATTGTCATCCTTGGCTGATTTGAAAGGCCAATATACTGTGGCTCCTGAAGACAAAGTAAGACCAGAACGTGCTGTTTAAATACATTTACCGTATTTTTAACCAGGAGTCATTGTAAATATTTTCTGCATGTGAAATGGTTTTGCATTCAGAGTTTCAGGCTCTATTGCCAACCTTAGCCCTCTGCAACGCTCATGTATGTGAGTTGGAATCATGGACTCTTAACAATCAAGGCTCTGTTTTCATTAGGAACGTAATATTCAACTTAATATCAGTTATGTGGATTCAGATTATTTGATAATGTTTGGTTGATTATACAGCATTCAAGCAAGCCTACCCAAGCACAACGCACTAACATGTTATCAAAAGCAATTTGCTGACGATCACCCAGCCACAGCCAGTGCTGTTTCAGTTATGTCAGGTTTCCCCTGTTGTTTTTAAACACACATTTTCTAATAAACACTGGCCCTAGAAGGTAAAGAAAAGAAAAAAGTTTCCTAGTTGGGAAATAAGTTGCTGAGGCATTTCTATCCATTTATTGTCAGCGTGAACGTGAAAAAGCCATACAGGTGCACAATGGAGAGCTAAAATCTTCTGTGAGCCTGTAAACCCAAAGCCAAACCCCTTGCTCTTTTCTGCTGAGGTGATTCTAGGGGGGAGCCTTCCTATTTGTTTTTTCCCAAACAAGGAGGAAGCACTGAGCTTTATTTTCCTATATCTTGTTTGGCCACCTTGATTAGAGTCTGTGTTCAGGTTCCTTAATGGACAGCATATTATATAGGTTGTTTGAGGTTAAGTAACAATGGGTAGCATGGCTAGCACTGTTTCCCATGTCTCTAAATATAAACACAATAAGAATCCTGTTAAGACAATGAAGCAAGATAGAAACAGCCTTGCTGCTCGAGCGCGTAGGTTCTTTTTCTTGTTTTCTGGCCATTATGTAAACTGACATTCTGTTTTTCCCATTTGAGAGCAGACCTCTGCCTTATCATCATCACAGCAGATGTGCCCAGAGAATGTTTACCAATAAGGAAAAGAGACATTGCCGTTGTCTGGGTTGTTATTTCCTACAACAAAGAATAGAGGAGTTGGGATGAAGGAGGAGGACGGAAGGCAGCCGGTGTTGAAACGCGACAGCGACAATGTAAGCAGAGACCCTGATGTGTGGTTAACAGCAGAGCTGTTGTGTAGCTACCACGTTCATTCAGAAGTGTAGGTGTATGGAAGAAGTGTTAACTGCTACCCAAATCTGTATGTATGCATCCATACCCACAAGCACAGTGTTGCAGTACCTTTTGATGAAAACTGTGCAAGCTTTTTCCCCCCGCCGCCCTGCACAGTGATAGTTACCCCAGATCAAACCCTCCCATGCAAATTTAACACCTGTGTCAACTGGGTTTCAAACCGTGTAAGCCACATCTACGTCAGCTTTGTTTTATTCTAGTGCAGGTCATTTACACCAAGATTAGCTTAATTATTAGTAACGTAACCTTGATGCAAAAGCTCCTGTATCAGTAAGGCCAAAAAGTGTTTTCTACAGATGGAGGAGGGGTTAGTTCCACTAGAAAACTGAATTTCTGTGCAAAAATAGAAAATGCCTGCTTTGGAGCAAAATCAAATTAAGGTATAAACAAAGGCAGAATATAACATCTTCCAGGCAGGAAGAATGTTTGTGCAGTAATAGCAAAATTTTAGCTGTTAAATATTCATGAATGTATCTGAATTTAATAAAGACAAGAAAGTTACACGATTCAGCTCAGCTCTGGATCCGAACTTTTCTCCTTGCTCAGATAGATACAAGATCTCCTTCTGCCCAAGGTAGCTGTGACTGCTAAAAAAGCAATTTCTGACAGTCATGAAGTATTCAGGCTTGGGTTTTTATGTTGCATCTTTGCCTAAAAAAATCAAGCTAAATGTCTTTTGAAAGTGTAAGTGAACTCCAATAGCCACTAAACACTGATTCTAACCAGACATGACCATAAGCTGTCACTGCACTTGTGACTGTAATTTCTGCAAAATACAAATTATAGTTTTCCCTAATTAAGTGTTAGGAGAAGGTTTTAACTGATACTTGATGAAGATCTTGGTGCATAGACAGTTAAAGAGCGTAAAGAGCTGAGAAGTGGTTTTGCAAGTAGCACAGCCTTCATGCTGTTTGTCAGTGAATCAAAAGGTTCTTTAAATTTTTGCAGTGGGAACAATAGGCACAGAGTTCTGGTCTCACTTACCTGGCTAAGAGATATATGAACCAGAGGTAAAAAGTGAAATGCTGACCCTGTTAACAAGTAAATGTAGTGTCAGGACTTGAAGTCATTCTGATTTCTCCAAGTTATAAATATTAAAAACCTGGTAGTGCCTACATTGGAGTGAAAGTGCATCAGATTCTGTGTTCAGTAAAACCAGCTTCATTCTCTCTGCCGTAGCTGATGAAGACACGGTCAGCTACAGACGGGTACAGGTATAACCAAAAGCAGAATTTGTGTTCTTTGAGTTGTTTGGAAATGTTCAGCCTGCAAGACAAAGTGTCACCATCTGTGAGCGAAGGTCTTGGCAGCTGTATTCCAGGTGGTCATTTAACTTGTATTAATATAACCTCACCCTCTGTGTTCATCCCTTTGTGACAGTTTGGAGATGCCATAGATATGGAGAGCAAGGGCACAAGGTTAGTTCTTCTGCACTGGAGTCAACACACATAATATATTTCGACCTCCTGGGATTTGGTGGAGTGGTTCATTAGTGCAGTGGAACTTATTCAAGGCTCTAAGCTTTTTCTTCCAGGTATTCGTCTCTCTAATTATGCTTTTTCTTGTTTTTATCAGAAGTACTTATTTCTAGAAAGCTATAGGGTTAATAAGCCTGGAATTTATAAAGAAGTCTTTGTGCAATTGTTATGGCACATTTTATATGCACTGCAACATCATACTCGTGTAGAGAAGAAAATCTATATTTCTCCATCATACTCTAAAGACTAATTCCCTGGAGTAATCTCCATTCTCTACTAGTTTATTCTAAATAAAATTGATTTTTTCTGGGAGATTAAAACCTGCCTTAAAGATTGTGAATGATTTTGTTGTGTAGGCCTTTATTAATAGACTCCCTGCAGCTTCGTTCTGTTTATATAAGTTGAAAACAATAAAAAGAGTTGACAGTTTTGTCAGTTGTGTTTGCTTAAAAAAAATATACAAAAAGGGAAACGCAGGCATCTCCTCCCCCTGATGTAGCAAGCGACGTTGCTGTAAACAAACTTCAACGAAGTGTTTAGGAAGATCTGACTCATTAGTCAGGGCAGAGTGGGCTTCTGAGTTTATCTGGGAAATGTTAAATCATGCAGAAAGTGAGCCATAGGACTAGGACTTGGTGTGTGCTTTGTTATCCAGGAGATGATTGTTTATCGCGATCAACAATAACTGACGTACGAGTCTGTTCACAGAGATATATCCCACTGTGCTCTTTTTCAGCGAACGTAGCAGGTTTCACTGTGGTGTAACAGGCGCAGACATCAGAGAAGTGCAAGGATGCACTGCGAGTGGCTTGTGGGCAGTAGCTTCCTGTATAGAGATACTGAAACTGGTGCGTTTAATTTGAAAAAAAAAAAAGTGTATACCTCTTTAATAAGCTGCATTTTTCACTGATAGGACTTGCTTTGAGGAGATGTCTGCCAGCAGGTAGCTCCTGCCTTTGAAAGTTCAGGTAAACATTGCACTACCAGTTAACAAATGCAGTATTTAAATCGTAGATAGTAGTGCAAATTTACAATTCCTAGTCAATTGTCTTCGAAGTAAGACAGAGGAGCTGCAACCGAGGTGTTAATGCTGAAACATTTAATTGTAAACGTGGTTTTCTTCACGGAACTGAAAAATCACTTTGCAAGTGATCAGAGAAACTTCTCGAGTTTGTGTTAGTTTAGGAACTGCATGAACCATGGCTCTCTCCCATGGCATAGCATCATAGTTTTTATTATTATAAAAGCAAGATGAAAGCAAAATTTTTGTTCAAGATAATTTGACAAATATGATTCGAGCTTGCCTAAATTTCCTTCAGCCTAGTTTTGTTGTGCAACAGGCTACCACAGCTGAGTTCTGCCCCCTGAGTTCTGTCACCAAAAGCATTGTATCTTAAAATTCCAACATGACGCTATTTATTGGCTTGCATTCACTTAAGATATCATCCAGTTTTACTCTAGACATATCCTGTACATTTGCTTTTTGGTGAGTGAGTTCAAAATTTGGAATTTGTACTTAAATACCTTTCAGCAAACCATTTACCTTATCATGGATAAGAATCATGAAAACATGTTTTTCTATATGAAACACAATCAAAACATCTTTCTTATCCATTCACTTCGTTCTTCAGCAGGCAAAAGTCTGCACATGTGCTCAGCATTAAGCACATGTGTGTTCTGACTGATTTGAGTTTACCTCAGTCTTAAATTTCATCAAGTAATGCCCTGAAACTCATGATGGTCTTTCTTTAAATGGTTGTAAAGCAGAAGTAAGTTCAGAGACATCAAAGCATGATGTATCTTTAAATATCCCAAATAATGATACCAGCACCTTGTGACATAAGGTGTGACACAAGCACCTTGGAGGGTTCAACCCAAAATTTAAATCTGAATACATAGTGCTGGAAAGTTTGTATCTAAACTCTGCTGTGGTCCTGCCCTTTGCCCATAAGCATTTTTGAATTAAGAGATTTTACTCTTTTGAATAAAATTGTAGGAATACAACTTACAAGGTGCCATTAATTTATTTGTAAAAGGGTTGTGTTAAATTTCACTGTGGCATGTTTTTATGTGTTTTCTTTATAAAACTTGAGGAAAAAAATCCTGAAGTCCTGTAGGCAACATAGCATTTGGAACACATAGGAGCATGTTACAAATGGGTGTATTGGGAGCAGGTAACTTAACTAAGTCTTCCTCACAGAAATTAAAAAAATTGAAATGGTTATTGGTTGTCCAGCAGACTGGTGGGGCAGCTTGTGGGTATGAACCAGGGAAAGGAATTCAAAGCAAAGTAACAGGGTGGAAAGTATGAAACTAGAGAAAGAAAATGAGCTAAATAGCTGTGTTTCAGAACAACCCTGAGGTCCCTGTGTTGGGAACAAATGGAACAAGTGAGCTGTCCTATCCTCCCTAAGTCAGAACTTAAAAAGTCTTGAACTTTAGTTATCTTTTGTGCTTTCAGCTTGATATGGGAATTATCTTCAAAGCAGTTATCTAAAGTTTTCTATCTGGAGAAAAAAAAAAACTTAAAAGGCATACTAAATACAACTAAAAGCAGTAGAAATCTACTAACTGCTGAGTAAAAAATTGTCCTTTTATCTATAAATAGATCATTGATTCTGATACAACCACATCACAGTGTGGGTGAAAGAGTACCTCTGGAATAATCGATCATCTCAGAGAGAAAAAAAAGAAAATTATTTTTACCCCCAGGAATTTTAATTTTGTCTGGTCTTTTAAAGCATATTTATATAAGACAATTTCTGTTGAGTTAATCATAATTCAAGTAACATGCTGTTATAAATTCTTTGCAATATATGTTCTTGAGATTTCATTTGTTACCCTCTGAAAATATATTGAACTAATAATGAATGGGGACTCCAGGCCCATAACCAGAAATAGTTTGAGTCAGAAAAACTTAGCTTCCAATCTGTATTTTGGAGAACTTGTTCAGTTCCTTGGAGTGTTTCGGTCCAGCTAGTATGTACAATGTCATGGATAGCCTTCCAGTGACACCAGAGCTCATTATAGGCAGTATGATTAATTTGTGTGAGAAAGAGGAGAAGGTTGATGCTGCAGCCTCAGGCTTTAGGAAAAAGCAAAGAGAGATGATCAGTTCGAGACTTGTTCTCATGTTAGCTGTAGTCTCACGTAGTCTGATTGTTGTAATTTAAGATGTACACATTATGTTAGAATAAAAGATAGAATAAAAAAACTTCCTGTTCCAGTTTCTAGTTACCACCTACACTTAGTATCTTTTGATGAAATATTGAATTATTTTTTGAGTGATATTCCTGCTGCATAGTATTTCTTAAGCTGTTAAACAAAACGGAATCCACCTGCTGGTCTTCTGAGTAAGGTCATCTTTTGTATAATTAGAAATATCAGGAATGAACGCAATACTGGTGGACATTTTCAGTAGAGACAGAGATATCATGGAAGAACAAGGTCACATTGAAAAAAACCACCCAAACAACCCACCCAAAAAACTTATATCTAGTATTTTCTACCAAAAAAACCTGATTCTTCTTGTGTATTGGATTAAATTAAGTGTAACATCAACGAAGTCTGAGAGAGATTAAATTACAATGGGTTGTAGTAGGAGAAAATAAACCCAAATATTTTCAAGCAAGAATAATCATAGAATCATAGAATCATTTTGGTTGGAAAGGACCTTTAAGATCATCGAGTCCAACCATTAACCCATCACTGCCAAGTCCACCACTAAACCATGTCCCTAAACACCACATCTACTCATCTTTTAAATACCTCCAGGGATGGTGACTCAACCACTTCCCTGGGCAGCCTGTTACAATAATAATAAAAATATATAGATGCAAAAAATATAAGATCCTTACTGAAGTTATGCAACTTATTTGTGACATTTTTTTCTGAAATATAATCAAAGTTGTTTGAACCTGGCCTTTTTCTTAGAAAAATGAGTTCCATCAATAAGGAACAGATGTGGAAACCAGTGTTAGCTTTAGTCTGTTGTGAACCTCCTCATTAAGTTAAATAATGTTGTTCTCAAAACTCATCCAACAGCAACATCTCAGTTCAACAATTTCCTTTTCAGTCCAGTTCATTGTCATCTGCTTTTTACCCAGTCTCCTAATCACCTCATAGTGTCCATATAGTTGTGCTACTAATTTCCTGTGTAGCATTGTTTGAAGACCATTGCTGAAGTCCACCCCCTGTTCATAGAATCTAAAAGTAGATTGGACTGAATGTGGTAAAAGAGGTTAATTATCATTGCTAACAAACCTCTTGCATACATGTGAGCCTGACGATATAGGACACTGAAGGCCTTTGGGAAATGCTAAACTCCTCCAATTTCTGTCAGCATTGATCTGCAGAAGACAATCAGCAGTATATGTGTGTGTGTGTGTATATATATATATATATATATAAAAACAGAATTAAATTTTTAGAGGTGCCTTGATCCTTAAGATTATTACCAGGGAACTTTTCCAGCTGCTGAGAAAAGGCTGAGAGAATGCTTTAAGTAGAAGTGTATATTTGATATATGCATGCTGCTTAAGTTTTGGTGAAAAGGGAGTTAGGTCATTTTGTTATCTTATGAAACATGTTTTGAGAAGATACATCTATGAGATAACCAAATTAAAAAAAAAATACTTGCTAGTATAAGCTGGGTAAAATATAATTTAAGTTACTGCTGAATGAATTTCATCTTTACAGACCTTTGTAAAGCAATAGAATAATAATCACCGGTCTCGCTCCATTGTTATTTCATTGGTTTTAGTCTTCTAGTGTTGTTCATACACTGAGGTATCATGCTTACAGATGCATAATCTTTTTCAAATAAATGCTTCAGGCAAATGGTTGATGGGGTGCTGCCATCTCTTGGTTATGCAAATTATATGTTGCAAGATATCGGGCATTTTTCGTAGATGGAAATGCCCTCCCTAAATATCTTTACTCTGTTTGTTATGTGCAGGGTAATACTCAGCTCTAATATTCAACATATTTACAGACATTTCCCATTTAATGTGTCCAGTAAGGTTGTTAGTGATATTTGAGAGACATTGAGTTTCTCCGTCCTATTAAAGATGGAGAGGTTGGCTGCTGTGGAGAAGGTGGTTTGAAGTGGCAAAAGCATTAAAATGCTGTTCAGACATCTAAGCATGGGGACCCCTGTTCTGCAGCTAGCAGTGTCAAGGAGACACAGTGCAATGTAGCCTTGGAGCCCAGTAAATAAGGAGCAGGCCACAGGCTTTGCGCTAAGCTAAGGACACCTGCCTCAGGACTTGTCAGGCTGTGCCTGGACTGGAGTTTGTTTTAGTTCACTAAGTTGTAACGGCACTATCTAACTAGCAGCTAGCTTTTGCTTAGCTTTGTACAATTGTGTGCTAATGCTTATTGTTATGTCCATTTCTGTAACTAATAGGTAGTAATGACAAGTGGTCCTTAGTGTAGGGTGAATTATTGATGACCCTACAATAAAACACAACATAGAAAAGAACAGGCAGGGGATGGTAGCAGACACCTTGGAAGTGTGGGCACAGGATGCTACCAGAGGCCCCAGGGCTATGGTCAGTGAGCGGTCATCAGATGAAAGCAACTTAACATCCACTTAAAACATTAAAGTACCTTTTCTATAATGACGAAAATAATGAGAATTTAATCAGGATCTCAGGCACATTTGTCCCTATGGAGCTGCTGGTACTCCAAATACTCAAGACTCAACCCACTCATGGTATGTCAACGTGCAGCTGCTCACCTACTGGCACCTATTGCCTCCTCCAAGTCTGACTCAACCCTATAAAGCTACAAAGCTCTTCTTCATAGTACATTTGTCATGCAGGTTTCCTTGAGAGAGCAGTATGATAGATAAACATAACACTATGTGCTGATTAAATGATACACACTGAGCTTTAACAGCTCTAATCCAAAGGAAGAAAGTTATGCATCCCCTTTATATGCCAGCTCCTTATACACTGTATTATGAATTCTCCTCCCAGTTATTATCTTCTTAATGCAACCTTAAATTGGTTATTTATCCATGCATAAACATGCAGAAAATTCCACTCGTTGGCAGCACTATTTATTCAGTTTGTGATAAGCATCTTTAAGTACCCAAGTTAGGTATTTCCTGGTCTGTACATACTCATATCATGCCATAGATATGTTGGGTAGATTTTCGTTAGTCCTTTGATAGTTTACAGATATTCTGCTTCGTAGTCTGTTATCTGCCTGCTTATCGGTCACTCCACTCTTTCAGTTGTATTCAAATACAATAATTAGATCGTGTGTCTTTCGGGCCTCCGTAGGCTTTCAGTGGGAGCCTAAAAAATGTTCCTGTCTCAGCTCCACCTACTACAACTTTTTTGATGTCATATCCAAGGCTTTTGGTCTTGATCTCTTTTGGAACAGTTCTGCTTTTGAGAAGGCACGAAATGGCAATTTGATTAAAGTGGCTATGTGCAAATAGGCTGTCTTTACACGAATACTTGTTACTTCTCGGTTATAAACGTGACTGTCATTCTGTTTTAAAAATGAATGGTTGAGAATATACCTCCAATGCTCTGTTCAGGGAATATGGGGTCTCTAATTAGCACAGTAGGGAAATGGCATGTCTGTTGTATCCTAGGACAAGATACATGCATGAGCCTGAGTAGGAAAGAAAGAAAGAAAAATACCTTCTTAATTAAGCTTTAGTTTACTTTTCCTAGTTCATCTTTCTTTATTCAGTTGTTTATAGAAGGTGACAGCAATGTCGGGAGACAAAATAATTAAATGAGATTTTTTTTAATCCTTGTGCTCTATCTCAAAATCTGCTGCAGTCTACAAAACACCCTGACAAGTTGCATATTCTACTGCTCTTTCAATATTCTCAAATATCCCATGTTACTCCTTCAGTAGAGGCATGAAATAAATAATCTCACTAATTGGTTGATTCAGTTTCTGGTAACATCATCCTTACCAAATTCCTTGTTAAGTGGATGAGAAAGAATTAAATACTGCAAAACTCTTCCAGTTTTCTTGTTTTGTGTGGGTAAGGATCAAATATTCATGGAGGAAAGGAAAGATTTTCATGAGACTGAAAATTCCAAATGACTAAGTGGTTTTGAAACTACTGCCTAAGGACACATTTTGTAAAACTTGGAAAAAAATGCTCTGTCTGTTCTTAACAGCTGTAATGTGTATGTGAAAGATGTAGTAGGTCTACATTGAAAATCATTTTCCCTCCCTGTCCACTTCAGCAACTGCAGGAAGACAAGATGCAAAACCAAAAACAAACTTCCAGCAGTTTAAAGAATGTGAAGGGGTAGCAGACGCTTGCGAATTTGTATTTGTTATTAGAAAGGTCAGGATACCATTTGTCCATTGCTGTTCTTCTGTGTAATTAGGTGGCCAGTACGGATACACATTTCAAACAGTGGTGTTGGAAACTAAAAGTGTTATCTCCATCCCTGAACCAGCCTGAAACTGCTGTTTCACATTGGAAGTCCCACATTCCAGATTTCCTCCCAAAACAAGAATCTCCTCTTGTGTTGCCAGCAACTGCGGACAGTGTCTCTCTTCACTATGTATCAGAATCTTGGATATTTCTTTTGGAGCACTGTTTAGGTCAGAGAAGCAATTTGGGGGTAGGATAGCTATGTCTGCATTATGTTAGTATTTTGAGATGCCAGCTACAACACTAGAACAGAAACAAGGTTCCCTTCTGCAAGTAATAATAGATAAAGTGCGATATCAGATAAGTTGGTGTGGCTGAACTAGAAAGTTTGGTGGACATCAGGCAGCAAACTTTTGTTTCATGGCCTTATTTAGTACCCACTGAAGTTCCTGTGTTGTATGTCAATTTTGATGGGTATCTTATAATGCCTGTAGGATAAAAATGCAACTAACCTGTAGTGCTGACTGCATGACCTCTCAGGGAACTGTTTTTACCCAGTTTCACCCTGTCAAGTGAGCTGTAGTGTTCATGCCTACTCTACTGACTTAGCCGCAATTAATGTGTTTGTGAATAATTTATAGTTATTTCTTCTCGTACCCTCCACCTCCCTATGAGGATATGTCTTGTGCTTCCTTGACCCACACGGGGACACGTCATGCAGTTTGGAATATGCCTTACCTTAAAAATATATTGACTACTTTACTCAGGAGTGGTAAAAAATTATTCTTGTTTTCCCTTCTCCAAAAATAAAATGCTTAGCTTTTGATTCTTCTTTTTGCCGGTCATGAATCGTCTTTGTCAGTCACAGGCGTTTAGAGAACACCACACACGAGTAGTTAACTGCTATCACGATTAGGAGGACAAAAATAACTTCTTGGACACGACAGCAACAATGTGCAGGTTCAGAGCGTTGTTGGTGACTAAGGATATGCTTCCTTCTCTAAGACCTGAAGTTTTGGAGGGTTACAATAAGAGGGTGAATAAGCCAACTCGCCTTTGAGAAGGTAGTCATCAGCTGCAAAGATTGTAGTTTATTGGGAAATGACTATTTCATTTTCTGTATTGGTGCTGGTAATGGACCCTGTCAGTACGCATTCACCCACAGAACTGTAAGTGCAGCTGTCTTTGATCGATTACACTGCAAGGAGGCTGCTTGTAATTCTTTGTTTGTTCCAGTTTATATACTAGACCGTTTCTTGGTCACCTTATTATTCTGATTCTTGCGTGAATATTTAATAGATTATCACATACTTTTAGAAATTATTTTATTTCCAGGCTCTGTTAAATCTAATCAATATTTATATTGTATTCAAATAAGGGATGATAATTTTTCTTCTACATATTTGACCTTGTATAAGATAGCAACCCTTCCTCTGCTACAAAACTGGTATGTTTTCAGTTACCTCTTTCTTTGCTGATCTAGACACTGGCAGCAAGCTTTACAAGCTTTTGTTTTATTTCCCACTCCTCTTAGATGCTCATACACAAATGTACTTCAAACAATTGGTTATGAACTATCTGTATTATTCTGATCCGTATGTCAGTGAAATTGTATCGACAATATTTACTGCACTGAAAAGCTTTAACAGCATCCACCAGAACATCAGCTTGCCTGGTAATATTTCCCAAACAGAAACAGATTCCATTTTTCATAGCTTAAGAAAAAATGGTTAATATTGATTTGAAAAATTCATACACAGCCTTTTTTTTTTTTTTAGCGTATTCAACAAAAGAAAAGAAGTCTGTGTATGGGTCAGTTTTAAGGAAATGTGTAAATAATATGACTAATACTGGTTAGTAAGATTTTTCTGGCATGTAGTAACATTTAAATATCACCATCTTTAGGTTACGTATTTTTGTGTTGCAGAGAGATTCTTGTGTTACAAGTTCTAACTCTTTTAGGACACGATCAATAAACCTATCAAGCTGTTCTAGAGAAACAAACTCTAGCATAAAACTAAAGTGCTGTAGAGACAGTTACATTTCTGCCGTGTGTGTGCAATATTTTCAGATTCAGGAAGTAAACTGGAAGTCACTCTGTTTTTACACTACAGTTAAGAAAAGAATAGCATTATTTGCAAAGCAGTGTGCTGTATTTATACTATCACTGCTCTTTGCAAGTTTGTTCTGAACCGTCAGGAAATTGAGGAGAAAAAGTGCTTCCGATTACAATCTTATTCTGAAATCAGCAGTGAAACTGTTTAAAGGGTTCATTTTGTGTACGCAAGTGAGTAAAGATTTCATATTATTATGCATCTGTCATCTTTATTCTTTGTGGGTCACGTAGCCTAAAACATGAGATGAGAGCATTGTTGGGAGGCATGTGGAAAGGAAGGCTGCTATCTCCTACCCTTTTCAACAAAGGTTACACAAAACAAATAACAGTAATCAGGAATCAAATTCTGAAGTCCTCTTTCTAATTTCCCATGGAATATAAAAGTACAGTTTGCACAAGACAGAAGAAAATAAAAACCTGAGCTAAAGAGTAAAATAGAACACCAAGTCAATAAGGTTTATTAGTAACACAATTTTAAAAAAATAATCCTAGAAATTTAAAGACATACATGTTATCTGTGTTCCCAGCCCAGTGAAAACACCTTTTATAGCAAAACTTATTTCCAGACATAGCACAGAACTTTTCCCAGGGGAAAATGTGAAAGAATATGTTTAGAGTGAGTCTTAAAGCTGACAAGCTATTTATGACAGACTGAGTGGATCTATGGAATGATCTTTTGATGAACTGAGAAACCTGCCTTGGCATGATACTGTGTGATTGTTTTCTTATGTAACTTACACCATGGGGAGAACAAAATACACCCCAAAAAGTTCTACAGTGAGGGCTGCCACATCCAACTTCTTAAAAAGCTCTTACAACTCTTTATGCATGAATAATAATTCAGGCAGAATGAGTACACAAATCCTAATGCAACTTAACACCCACTTGAAATGTTAAAGCTCCTTTTCTATAACGCCAAAAATAATGAGAATTTAATCAGAACCTCCTGATAATATGGGGCACAATTGTAAAGCTACGAACGAGAGGTATTCACTAACACACTCTTGAGAAGAAAATCTGCTTGATACTTTGCAGGTATCCATTTATTTCTTTACTTGTGAGCAATTCACCAGGTAAATCTGTGCTCCTGAAGGCAGAAGTGTTTGGAAGAGCAATGAAAATATGCCTTCACAATGAAGGGGCTTGCATGTCCATATTAGGAGCTTGCAGAACAGAGTTATCAAGAAATTGTGTGTTATATATTTAAGTATAACTTAACTAAAAACCAATTCCCCTTGTGTAGGTCACTCTGAGACAACAGCAGAATGACTAGTAGACCTTTCAAGTGAAGAGTGAATAGCAACGAGTCAGGAGGAATTTCTGTATTTGCAGACACTAGTGGTATTCGTTGGACTATTTCAAATGATTAGGAAATTAAATCATGGCTTATTATAAAAACTAAAAAAGGTGAAATGTTATCAAGAAAAATCATTGATTTGGCTGCAGGTAGTTTGTTGCCTATGGGTCTTTAAGATCAAGGACACTGTCTCACCAGAGGATGTGTGTTCTGTGGGACACAGCTTAAGGATTTCAATTCAAGCTGCAAAGCTATCAATGCAATTCACCTTTCTTGAGGTGTACAGGGGTTTTAGACTATAATTACTACACAGAAATTTTTGTGTAGGAACTTTGTTTAAAGATATAATGCCTATTGGTAAAGTGGTTTGTAACACTGTAATCAAGTAGATGGCAAACATGATTAGGCCACTTTGTCGCAATCACGTCCTGTATTTGCTATTGCTTTATGGTTCACTATTTGGGAAACAAAAATGGCTGTTACCACCATGGGATCCAGAACCTCCTAAGCTATGCTCTGCTATGCTGCGTGACCCATTGCTGGTCCGTGAAGCAGATCAGTGTCACGTACCGAGCGCAACAACATAACACTGGACTCTGTTAAAGCTAACTTCCAAAAAAAGTACTACACAGAGTCATCCGGCTGATGACAGCTTGCCATGATATCAATCCGTAATGTCCATCTTGGTCCAAGTGTGATGACAGTGTCTGTCCTAGCTGATTGCCTAGAAACACTGCTCGATTTGTACTCCTTGTTCAGGATGTGGGAGCAGAGGCTGATGGAATGAGTATAGGCAGTGAAAAAAGGACAACATGGAATTGCAGTCTTGGTTTGGAGATAGTAGGAGGAGGAACTCAGGAAAAATGGTCTCAGGATCCTGACCGGGGAAAAAAGAGGTTGTGTCCATGCTCATGCCTGTGGTTCCAGGATGGAAATATATGTCTCTACACATGCCACACCATACACCCCATGCACAATAAGCCTCATGTTTCTGAGAAGCAACAAATATAATGCAGGTGTGGAGTAAATCGGCTGGTTTGTAACTTCTTTATAAACTTAATTCTTCATAAACTTAATCCATTTTAAAGGGGAAGTTAAATAAGAGGGCAAATTAAAGTAAAAATATCCAAACAGACCCCATTCTTACTATGATTTTTTTAATGGATTTTTTTACACATTTTTAATCTGCTGTAGTATATTATGATGTATTACTCTTCTAATGGATCACTGATGGATAATCTCGTACTGCTGATTTATCTCACTGCAAGCCGTACCAGTGTTTGTGTGACAATGTAAGGCAAAAGTCATTCAGAACTCTTTCAGCTGGTGGAATTAAGAAAATTCATGCATATCCCTACTGTTCAGACCTTGAGAACTATTAATTGCCTTAAGTATAAGCTTAGGAAGAGAGCAGAACACTTAATCTTCTAACAGGTCTAAACCTTATTTACCATTCAATTACAAGCTCTTTATTAAAAAAAATCTCCAGCAAGAGAAGGTTTTAATCTTCCAGTTCTAAACCTCTAACCAGATTCCTGGTTAGGTTAAATCTTATCTAATAACTTAATTGTTAAACAGCTGATGATTCGTGTCAAACTCCTTGTGGTAGTTGCTTGTGGTAGTTGCTTATAGTAGTGCTTGTAACATTTGCATCCAGGTTTGTGGTGCTGTGTATGAGTGACCTGTACACGAGTCTCCTCTATGTGATAGCCATATTCCCATTTACATCATTTTTTGACATGCTTTTTAACTGTAGCAGCACTGTGCAGGGCACACTTTCTCTTCTACTTCACATAGACATAGGATAATGGAGTAAAGTGCTTCCTTATACCATTATTTTCCTTTACAAACTGGCTGATCCTTCCCACTTTGGATAGCATGTGTATGTTGCCCTTTTAATACTAATGTTAGGAAGACCTGCCATGGCATTGGATAGTTTTCTGTACCAAAACGTGTTATGAGACAGCCAAGGTGGTACTATCAGTGATGTTTTGAGCTCACAGGAGTTGAAACAAACTCCAGTGTATTATGAAGCACCTCTGCACTGAGATCTGTAGAGCACATGTGGCTTTAGGTCATCTCCTGCAACACACCAGCCTTTTGCAGAGATTGGAAGATAATGATGTAACACTTTGGAGCTCTTCTAGCCACCATCCTCTTAAAGATGCTCAGGTGGTCTTCTATGTAATTGTGTTAGAGAACAACCCTAGAACAACCCTAGGCACCAGCTCATGTGGAAATTCAGATCATTGCTACGAGGGAGCGGTCCTCGGTTCCAGATGGCTCAACTCTCATTCCTGTGATCTGAGTGGGTTTGAGCATGGACAGGGACAAACCTGTTCCACGCCACTGGCTCCAGCCACTGTCCCAGGTGTGGCCCTTCTGCACTGCAACTGGTTTTGCTCATTGAACACACAGTAACAAATTATTAACAGGCCCCCCTGGTTTTGAGGGGCATTTGAAACCAAACGGGAGCAGGTGAGACCACTCCAGGAGCTTCTGATAGAGGCACTTTGATTTCTTCTCTGAATGCTGATAGTCACAGTTGGCTTGCGGCTGATAGTAACTGTCTTCTCTGAAAATAAACATGAAGTATTTTCCATTCTACCTTGGTGTAATAACTAAAGGAAGCAATTTTTTCATAGTGTGTAGAAACCAAATGCAGTTATTACTTCCTTCCTAATACTGACTGAACAGCCTAGAAATGGTCCCCTGGGAAATCACACGCGGGTACAAGACATTGGCTGAAAACGCCGGACCCACAGACGTGTCCTGACTGAAAACGCCGTCCCCACAGACACGTCCTCACGGGGACACGGAGCACCCACCGCCAACAGAAGCGACACACATGCTTAGGGCACGCTGCAGTTTGGATTTTATTAGGAAACAGATTATAAGAGATGACTAAGAATGTATTATCCTTTCTCTGATTTCCCCGCCCTAGAGCAGGAAGAGTGTGTTTAAACGAGTAAGGGGAGGGAGCCCTGACAGGAGGCTTGGGGACCCTGCCTCGCTCACAGGCAGTTTCCCGGGCCGCTTGCGGGCCCCCTTCGCTGCCTCTGCTCCCGAGCAGCCCTGCGGCCTGCGGCGGCACCGCAGGCGGCTGCAAGGCGGGTTTGTCCGGCGGGGGAGGCGGGAGAAGCGCGGCCGGGAAAGGCCTCCCGCAGGCCCGGGATCCGAGCGGGGCGCGGGCGGGCGCGGCGCCGCCGGCCGCCGCCAGGGGGCGGCCTGCGCCTCGCACTGAGCCGCGGGCTCGGCTGGGCTCGGCTCGGCTGGGCTCGGCTGGGCTCGGCTGGGCTGGGCTGGGCTGGGCTCGGCTCGGCTGGCCTGGGCTCGCATCTTCCCCCGTCGTTGGCCCTTCGCGGTGCGTTGGCTCCGAGGGAAGCGGCGGCCCTGCCTCCCGGCCGGCAGCGGTGGGCCGGTGCGAGCCCCCGGCCTGTGCCGTGCCGGAGTTGCCGTGACTCGTTGCGCCTTCACGGCCTGTGCCGTCCCTGCGTTCCCAGGCCGGGCCAGGGCGTGAGCAGATGTTGTCAGTTGTGCCGCCTGATCTAGTGACTCTGAGGTGGGAGCAAACCGAGGAGGAAAAGCACCCAACAAGACGATGGTGCTCACAAGATCTGTGTGTGGTTAACGCGGCCCGGCTCTTGGCCGAGGCCGGCCAGGGTGACCGAGGTGAGCCTGCTCTCGGGCTGGAGAAACTGGTTGCTGTACACAAACCCCCCCAACTTGTTTAAGAAGACAGGCCGACCTCCAGCCACCCCAGAGACGAAAGGCTCCATGAAAAATGCTTCCATGAAAATACCTGTTTCAAACCGTTATGTCTGCCCACGGTTTTGCAGGCAAAACCTGCCATCAACACATCATGGCACAGGAGCAGGTGTCATTAACTGCTAGCGAGCTGCTCGTGGGGCTCGCGTGAGGGAAAACGCAAATGTTTAATCCTACCATTTTTCTCAGAACAATCGAGGATCGTGGGTAGGGCCCTGTCATTGTGCTATCTGCAGTAACAGCACCTCTGCGAACAAATGGCTGTGTCCCTCTGGTGCACACAGAAGAAGAGATGGATGCTGCCACTCAAAGGCTGCGAGAGAAAATTAGGTGTGATGCTAAAGCCTAAAGGAAAAGGGTAAAAGGAAAACTAGCTACTCCCTAGTGTTTGGCATTACGCCCAAATGTGTAATGCCAGATGTATTAACCTCAGGTTACATAGAAACGTCAAAGCAAAAAACCCCATGAAAGGCTCTAAAAGCACTAATATTTATTTGCTGACACTCTTTGCCTCTGAACTGTTATCCTATGTCTGTGTGACTATAATTTATACATCTAAGAGAGAATTTCACTAAGTAAGCAGAGGAAGGTAAATAAAATCCTTTCAGAGGAGCAAAAATTTGTTCTAAGAAAAAATTACTACCTTATAGTAGGGAGAGCACTTATTTAGATTTTGGTGTTTGAAGCATTTCTTGCTCTGACCAGCAACAGAGAAAAAAGGCTTGGTTTCTGAATTACGTTCTCCCATGCCCAGGCTTTGCAGCCAGCCAGCAATGTCACCGACACCTTCGGTGTGCAGGATTCCTGTGGTCTGGAGGATGCTGGTGCGGGTCAGAGACAGCGTGGGTGCCACTTCTGCAGCTCATGGTGTAGCACAGAATGGAGAGAGGAGGTAAGTCTTTCTGTACTGCATGAAAACATCAACTGATCAAATAATCTATCTGTGAATTGCTTTAGGAGAAAACTAATCATGTGACAACTTTAGTGAAAACAGCAAAGGGAAGTTGGTTTCATTAGAATTCAGGAAGGTGTCAAAGGATGACCTTCTATGAAAATGCTTTATGAAATCCCGTAGGTGTGTTTTGTCTGATCTTTACTATATTGAGTGACACTTTGTAGAGGGTACAGCTTTAAAAGTAGCCATCAAATGTGCATGCTTTCATGGTTTCTGTAATTGGAAGACTAAAATAAAATCCTATAAAGTATTCAAAGATACAATATTCAACAGAGATAGAGCAGCCTATCCCTTAATATCTTTTGTGAAAATTTAGATCCAGATTAGGGTTAGGAGCAGTAGGATTTGAGGATGAACATAAAGGCTGTGGTTTAACAGGAATGAAGTGTAATTCTAATGTGGTGTTCTCACAAGATTTGAGTCCTAAATGTTATAAGTCTTGGGATGTTAGGGGGTCCAGGAAAAGGACATACAGGAAAATATCCTTTATACTGGAAAATATCCTTTCCTGTTTGGGATTCAACCTAGAACTTAAATCATAGGAATGAATTTGGATGCAAAATCCCTTAACATTTGTTGAGATCTCATGGGTTTCCTAGGTGCCTGTATAATTTATTAGTAGCCATTTAGATTATAACACCTCATAAATTTTCCATGACGTCTAAAAAGCTAAATTTCCCAATAGTTTAAATTATTTGCTGTTCCAAGCACAGGTAAAAGAATTTTTTTTTCCCTGTTGCCTGTTGTTAGCTTCTATACATAGCTATGTTAACTAGGAGTATGTAAGTAAAGTTTGCAGTTGATACTTGTGTTACAAGTTCTTCTGTGACTTGGAAACTTTGTATGGAATTTAAATATTAAGACTTAGCCATAAGATGTTCAGTAAACAAGAAGATGAATTAAAAAATATTCACTACCAAAATAATTCAGTATCACCACCAGGATAGTGTGCTGATAAGATGAACAGCAATTTCCCATGTCCATGACTGTAGGGACTTGGCAAAGAGCCTACACGTCTGATATTCTACAAGCCAGCCCAAAGCCAGATGGAAAGGCAGGGAGGAGGTCTGTAAACTCCGAGATGACAAAGCTGTCCTGTCATAACCATCCTCACAATGTTTTCTAAAAATGAAAACATGGCTAAATAGCATCAAAAGCTGTACAGTCTCAAGCAGGGATTCTCATAAGTGCTCGTTTGCAGCATTTCAGCCACGGTAGTTACTACCTGCACCCATAGAAGTCAGTGCGATGCTTAGAGCTGAATTCATGGAAGGAGGGTCCAGGTAGCATCTGAAAATACCCATTCTAATCATAGAACCTGGATGTAACACCAAATTGCATGATTAATCTTGGATAAAGGCATAGTTATGTAAGTTGAAGCACTAGCAGGTCTTTCTATTAACAGAACAAGGAAGAGGTTCCCTCTCACAGACTGCAGGGCAAGGATTTCTTCTCGTGATCTGTTACCTCTCTGATGGTGGTTTTGGCTAATTCTGATTGGTTTTGCCTATCCCGTTTGAAGAATTTTTTCCAGTTCTCACAGGTATTATTCTATTTTCTGTAGAAGGGAATAGAGATTTACCAGACATTTGATTGCTGAGTTTAGATGGAAGGTGCAGACAGCTATAGCTTAGATGGCTGAAGGAGTCTTCCTAAGAAGCCTTTGAAAAGAACATTCGCTGGACAAGGAGTTCCTGTATATACAAGATGGGCAAATGCTATACTTATCTGAGTACCTTTAGTGAATATCAGCCTTTTGCATGGGAAAAAGCAATCGTGTAGGTTTTGATGAATTTGTTTTGTTTTAGAACTTTGTGCAAATGGAAGGAATATTCTGACAAATGAGTTTGATGAGAAGAGAACAAAGCATGCCTCGAGTAACACAGCACCTTGCCCACATGCTTTTGTAGGCATGTGGCTGTTGAGTCACCAGGGCCCAGAAAACCCTCACCTCCTCAAGAACAGCGAACCTTATCTGTCACTTAGAGAATCTGTAACCTACTGTAACTCCTTTACACCTACTGTAAGTGCTTGGTAATGAGCAGTTACATTTTTGGGACAAGTTCTCTGGTGGTGGCAGGTCAGCAATGCCCATCTCTGTATAGTCACCCTGGCTGACTGGTACTGCGAAACTTGTGAGCTAATGGGATGTAGCACTCCCAGTGCCACACCTACATGACACTTTTCCCTTCTATCTCTCATATTTCCATTTTGTTTTCCCTTCTATCTCTCATATTTCCATTTTGTTACTGTTGATCTCTCCAATAGGCCAAGGAAGCAAATACTCAGGTACCCCCCATCAGGCCCCCTCTTGGTGGGCTGGAGAGAATCAGGTTATGTGCGTATGCTGGGATTTGGGAAGCTGGGAGGTATACACAGGCTACAGATGCTTCCCAAGGAAGTGCCCTATAATAGACTATTATGAAGTACGTTCCTTCCCAGTCTCTTTGGGTGAGTAGCTGGCAAGTCCTGAGGCAAGAGAATTTACACCTGAAAGAATAAATAAAATGTGAAGATCTGCCATATAGTTGGCACTTGTGGGATTCTGGCTTCTTAGTGTCTCTCTGATCTTTGGACCTGAATATTTCCTTTGTAGCCATAAAATAGGCTTGGACTGGGACAAACAGAGAAATGAAGCAGCATCTACTTTTGCTTGCATGTAGTGCTAGTTTTGGCATAATATACTTATTTGCTTAGGAAGAGTCATAATTTAAACTTATTGCTAAGTTTAAATTCAGGAAAACATACCCACTTGTGAATCCTTTTTCCGCTTGGTGGAACTGAAAGAACAGCCAAGGAGCAACTGAAGTAAAGTTTAATTTGAGAAAAATAGGGAAAATATCTATTATTTATTCCTTAGCTTAAATGGTGAAAAACAGAACAGGACTGGAAGTGTGAATGATGGCAATCACCCAGTGATTCCCATTTACAGCCACAAAATCTTGATGTAGGAAGAAAGAATAGCTTGATGTGACACCGATGCAGACAGGTAATTCCTAACAGTTAGTGTGTATTATCTAAAATGCCATTAAAGTAATCAGTTTTGAAAGTACTACAGACTTAAATTTTCAAATATCCCTGGATGACTTGAATATAATGCTATGGATCTGAAGTGAAATCTTCCTTTAACGGATTTAAATCTGTTGCACAGTATTTGAAGACTTGAAAAAAATAATTTTCAGAATTTTGACAGACATAACATGAGTTCTTTTAGGCTTAGAGGTAAATATTAATAATACAGCTGAATGACTCTTCGTTTTACTTTTCTGTAATTTATATATAAAAGAGAGATTTTGCAATCATTTTCTGTCTTCAGCCTGTGTCTTTGATTTCCTAGATAAGAACCATAAGCATAATTCCGAAGACCTTTTCTGTTTCTTTTAAGATTTTTATATGTAATTAATTGACTGTAAATACGGGATAGTATCTAAAGAGGGAACCTAAAGACAGAAGTTAACTGAAAAAAATTCCTTTTAAAAAAAAGTGAGTTATTTTAGAATGTGAGTTGTTTCAAATATGAGTATCAGTTGAACTGACTCAGTAACAGAGTGATTTTGGATACCTTGGGTTTGCACAGTATTACAATATACATCATTCTCCTCATGCTTTGTTATGCACTGCAGACTCAGTGAGATATATCCTTATTGTGTCCTCTATACAGATTCATTTTTAGACCTGCATAGAAGCTCTTTCATTAAAAGTAGTGTTTTCAATATTAAAACAATGCTCTTTTCTTGATCATCATAGCCCTAAGCAGACAAGCCTTCACTGACAAGTTTTATTAAATCCAGACTCTTCCTATTTTTTAGAACTGTACAGCTGAAGAGATACATTCTTGTGTGCATTATTTTGAGATTCACTAATTACTTCAGTAAGTTGGAAAACAAGGTCGGGAAATACTGGTAATAATATACAGCAAACATCCGTGCATACTGCACAATGATTTTATAATGGAGGGAGACATACAAATGAAGTAGAAAACAAACACACTAAGAATTACCTCCTGGGATTTCTTGCAAGAAAAGGAAATGATAGCCAACAGAGGGTGTTTCAGCCTGTTAATGAGCAGATGTAGCTGGCAATCTTCCATCACTTCCTCTTAAATTAAATCATTATATCAGTAAAGCTTAATTTCTGATTTCCCTTTGGTGAGTTGGTAGTGAAATATGCACAAAAGAGGGGAGTCCATGATGCACCATTTATTAAACTTCTTTAATGTTTATTTATGTGTATGTCAGAAATGTGTCATGCTGGTGGAAAGAGAATACATGAACAGCTGTAAGGGCAAAGCAGTATTTTAAAAGTTGTGTTATTCGTTCCTGCTCATTACCTTTAGGCATGTATTGTTTGGATGCCCATTCTTGAGGACTCGATGTAAGAAATTGCAAGTGACACTTTTTGGCAATGCCTTGATATTCTTTTCTGCATATAAATTTAAAAAAACGGTTCTCGATTTTGTCATGTTCTTGCCAGAAGTATTGGTATTTTCTCACAATGTAAGTCAAAGAATTGATTTAATTATTTGAGTTCAAATTGTGCTTTGTTTTGTTTATTTCTTTTTATACCTGGGGAGCTCAGAAGATCCAGATATTGTGAAGACATTTGTTTAAGTCTCAGTCTTTTTATTTGATCCAAAGTGCTTCATATGAAAGGAGCCCGAGGACTTTTGAGAAGAAAAAAACCCACAATGGACCATTTCAACAGTCGAGTTAAACAAGATCTGATTTTGATGTTGTGATTCTTTGCAAATCAAATATCTATCTGTAGGAATTTATTATTTTATATTCCTCTCTAATCAGTCAGCTATATTGATATAATTTAAAAAATATTACGTATTTGAGGATTTACTTCCTCTGATTTGAGGTTCAAGAAGTCTCACTGTTGGGTCCTGCACTTGAGTCACAACAGCCCCAAGCACCGCTACAGGCTGGGGGAAGAGTGGCTGGAAAGCTGCCTGGTGGAAAAGGACCTGGGGGTGTTGATCGATGGCCAGCTGAGTATGAGACAGCAGTGTGCCCAGATGGCCAAGAAGGCCAACAGCATCCTGGCTTGTATCAGAAATAGTGTGGCCAGCAGGACTAGGGCAGTGATCGTCCCTCTGTACTCTGCACTGGTGAGGCTGCATCTTGAATACTGTGTTCAGTTTTGGGCCTCTCACTACAAGAAAGACATTGAGGTGCTGGAGAGAGTCCAGAGAAGGGCAACGAAGCTGGTGAAGGGTCTGGAGCACAAGCCTTATGAGAAGCATCTGAGGGAAGTGGGCTTGTTTAGTCTGGAGAAAAGGAGGCTCAGGGGAGACCTTATTGCTCTCTACAACTACCTGAAAGGAGGTTGTAGTGAGGCGGGTGTTGGTCTCTTCTCCCAGGTAACAAGCAATAGGATGAGAGGAAATGGCCTCAAGTTGTGCCAAGGGAGGTTTAGACTGGATAACAGGAAAAATTTCTTCACTGAAAGGGTTGTCAAACATTGGAACAGGCTGCCCAGGGAATTAGTGGAGTCACCACCCCCGGAGGTATTTAAAAGACAAGTAGATGTGGTGCTTAGGGACATGGTTTAGTGGTGGACTTGGCAGTGCTGGGTTAACGGTTGAACTTGATGATCTTAAAGGTCCTTTCCAACCAAAATGATTCTGTGATTCTGTGATTCTATGATTTGATTTTCTACTTTACTTTTACATTTTGCAAGGACTACTGTTTGCTTTCTCATCCACAGGAGAGTTTGGTAGCACGAGCTGTGTGAGAAAAGATTATTTACTCTCGTTAAAATGTATACCTTCTGGATATAGATTCTCTGAACTAAAGAAGGTAATGACTTTGCTCAGAGACAACTCCTCAGAATGCCTGCAGCATTGTGAAGGAGACCCAGGAGATATGGAGGATGTCTAAGTGAAACTGTCCTATTATTCAGGAGCAACTGGCTCCTGAATAATATTGTTATATTGTGGGTTTTTTTTTTCTGTGATTTATTAACTTACCTTTTATCATATAGTAGAAGGAATAATTTTCCCAGGGTTGGAATAATATTTTCCCTTCATAGAGAAAGCTCCTCACAAAGACCTTTGTGCTTCATCATTAAATACTGACTCCTCGATTCACCAGTTGGAGAGAGATGTAAGGAAGATGATGCAAAAGGTGATGCAGAAACATTTTCAGAGATTTCACTAGTGAAGCAGCTAACCTGAGATGCAGCGTAGCAAGCCTGGAGCTCTTGTGGGAGCTTAGCAGGAATGCCAGTTCATCAGTAATGTGAAAAACAGATACAGGATGTTTCAAGTTAAATATAAAATTTAAAGTGAATATTTGCTCAATTGGCTGAAAATGTGGTTGTATGTAGATTGCCCAAAGTCACGTAAGGACTCTTCTATGCAGCTAGGAACAGAATCCTGTGTGGCATTTTTTTCAGTCATGAATCTTACTTACAAAGCCAAGCCCAGCCTTTTAGATAGGATCTTGATGGGCAGCCACGGTTCTTCAAGCACCTGCTCAAAGAATTATGTGCAAGAATGTTTCAGTGTTAGTGTGTTTCTCAACTGTCTCTGTGTCTGGTGACAGACGTACTTAACAAAGTTCTCAGTGAGTTTTAATCCATGAAACTGTTGTAAAAGGGTGTAAAGATTTTCCTTTTATTTTTTTTCCTGAAGAAAGGCTATTTGTAAAATTGCATCGCAGAGGGCTGTCAGTATCGATTTACAATAGCTTTAAATCATTTGTGACCAAAACAAATTAGAAAATGTAGGATATGTGGATGGTCATTAGAAAAACTACTCCGTGACACCAGAAAGGAAGTAGTGAGATGAATTGCCTGATGCTCATACATGTCCAAGATGGAAGACAGTTTTAGAGAAATTGAGAAGGTTGCAGGAGATACTAATCAGAAAAATATCAATAATGCTTAACAAACATCAGAAGAAACAGCATGATCTCAAGAACACACTTTGTTTTACACGTACTAGCAATACTTAACTTCTATGATTGTATTGGGTGACTGAACACTGGAACAGGCTGCCCAGAGAGGTTGTGGAGTCTCCTTCTCTGGAGACATTCAAAACCCGCCTGGACGCATTCCTGTGTGATATGGTCTAGGCAATCCTGCTCCGGCAGGGGGATTGGACTAGATGATCTTTCGAGGTCCCTTCCAATCCCTAACATTCTGTGATTCTGTGATTCTGTATTCCTAAATTCCAGTCAGGCTGAGCTTCTAAACATGGGATAGATCGGAAGTATTAAGTACTCTGAAAACAAATATAGCATCTTACTAGTTTTGGCTTCTGATTCCTAGAGGGTGCATGGAAGAAAACCCAGAGATCTGTGACTTAGAAAAGCTGTTTTCAAAAGCACCTTAAACTTATAACAGGTAAGAAGAGACACTCAGTCTCATATAGTGAGACACCCAGACTTGGCAGTTAGCAGAGCCCTCATACAAATCAACACATTAAATGTGCCACGTGCATTAAATGTACTTAGGGCCATCAATAAACAATCTTTTGGTTATCTGCACATGGGCAGGAGAGAGAAGGAGGACAAAATGGTGGAGCTTGTATTTCATATCCTCTATAGGCGACTATGATAAAGCAAATGTTTGTAGTTTCAAGCAAAGGGGACAGGATTTTGATAATTCTGAATCATAGATGATTCAGAGTTTTGGACTTGTGTTTATACATAATATTAAGGTCTAAAATTCATCTGTTTTTGTATTGATTAAAGGTGTGTACCACATATGTACAAGCACACAAGCTTATATAGGTAAATTACTGCACTCCACCCCTGCAATTGCAATTACATTATCTTACACCTACATATTGCTTTCCAGCAGTGAAGAAATGCCCAAATATGAATAAAACTGCTTCTATGCAAGGGCATTGCTCTCATACTGTGTTCATTTCTAAACTGATATAGATTGGTATATGAAATGCACAGGCATGTTCAGTGATAGGGTAAGAGAAAATTTCCCGACATTTTTGCATCTAAAATGGATGAAGTCTCTGTCACTCTGTTTTCCTCCACAAAATATTCTGACATAAAGGCTAGATGGTTTGTGCATAGCAGCACAAATGCCATTATCATGCTGATTGAGGCAAAGGGCAGAAGTGTTGGTCATAGGGATGCAGAAGAGAAGAAAAATATCTTACTGCAAAACTAAGCTTAAATCAATTTAAATTAAAAAAACTTGTAGTGTCCAGGGAGGGAGGAACTCTCACAAAATCTGAGAAGAAACATTGAACTTGTTACTGAAGAGCAGCATAGGGGAAAAAATGTGATGGGAGAGAGAATAAATCAGTGCCAAAGAGAAAACCGCCCTGGAGAAAAATCTAACTACAGCAGACGAGAAACATGAAAAGCAAATCGACTCCTTTGTTTCACACTTAGCAAAGCCTCAGTGTGGATTGCAGCATCAGTGTCAGCTTGAAGTTAAAAAAAACCCACAACCTTGAGTCGCACAGGTCAGAAACCACCTGAGCCCAACTTCAACCCTCTGTTGCATGTGTCGTCGGTTTTATCTGGACTGCTATAGCGTTGTCTTTTCTGGCCTTTCAGGACCCTTTGTGGTCCATACCAAAGAGCTCTGTTTCACATTTTTGTTTCTCACACCCCTCTTGCCACCCCTTTTCACTAGCTCTGATAATTCCTTATACATCTACTCATTCTACTGCACCACTCCTGTTCTCCCTGCTAAGCTTCTGCTTATGTATAATCTTTGTCTCTACACTTACCTTTCTCTTTCCTTTGCTCTTTCAGGGTCTTGTGTTCCTTTAGCACCTCTTTTCCACAGACTGCATTTGTAGTGTTCTGTCCTTCCCTTCACACCATCTGTGTGCACCTTTCCTTCAGTCCCTCGTTTTTTGGGTGACTCTTGACAGAGCACTTTACCTCCCTTTACTTCAAATTTCACAACCGTGAAGTGGTGATGATATTGTTGACTTCCTTTGTAAAATGTTTTGAAATCTACTGGTGAAAGCTCTGCATAAAAGGTGAATATTATTGCTATTTAAATCAATAAGTAGTAAGAATAAGGTGAGCTATGGATATCTTTTATACATATATTTATATATATAACACGATATATTTAACAGCTGAGAGAGCTGGGGTTGTTTAGCCTGGAGAAGAGGAGGCTCAGAGGTGACCTTATTGCATTCTACAACTACCTGAAGGGAAGTTGTAGTGAAGTGGGAATCAGCCTCTTCTCCCAGGCAACTAGTGATAGGACAAGAGGACACAGCCTCAAGCTTCGCCAGGGGAGGTTCAGGTTGGACATTAGGAAGCATTTCTTCTCAGAAAGGGTTATTAGACATTGGAATGGGCTGCCCAGGGAGGTGGTGGAGTCACCATCTCTGGATGTGTTTAAGAAAAGACTGGACATGGCACTTAGTGCCATGATCTAGTTGACATGGTGGTGCCAGGGCAACAGTTGGACTCGATGATCCCAGAGGTCTCTTCCAACCTGGTTGATTCTGTGATCTCTTTCAGAGCTTTAATATAAGATCCTATTTCATCTTCCTTTGTCCAGCTGGGACAAAGTATGTGCATGCTGTGTATCAAGTGTAGACTGCAGCCTAAGATCTAGCTCAAATTTATCAATAATACACAGTGTGTACATAATTTCAAGGTTATATCATTGGCTTGAAAATCTAGTATCATGTCTTGAAAAGGGATTGTAAATTGCATTTGTGGCTCCCTTCCTGCCTTGGGCATAGGTATAGATGACAGAGGAAGGGCTGCTGCAGGAACTTCGATCCCTGTTCTGATGAATACATAGAAGTACATTGTTAAGTGCCTGATACACTTTCTACACTTGCTAACTAAAACATATGGTCATGGCTTTTCTTGAAATTTTCCCTCAAGAATCATTTATCTCTATGTTGAGAATAAGCATGAGCAATTTTCCCCAGAAGGTGAAGTTCAAAGCTGCTATTTCTGAAAACAGAGGCTTAGAAAGAAAATGGCACATCAATTTTGACTCTGGCGTCTCATCAGCATTTCCAGATCGCTTTCAACTTACCCTTTTGTGAAACAAACCATACATGTACGACCAGACCTGGCATACACTTATCCTTCATTTAAAATGAAGATCATATTGAAACTATTTGAGAGCGCTTTTTGGTTTTACATGAATTATGAGTTGTGAACTTTACTTAGTGGAGACTTCATAAATGTTTACCTTGTTAAGCTGTTATTGCCAGTTTGCCAGTAGTTTTATGTGTAGAAGAATAATATGATGTTTCATCAGATGTTGAAGTACAAGATATTCTGAAAAGTACATTAAACACTTGTGTGAAAACCTGTGTTTTCATAAACAGTAATAAGTTTTTCTGAACCTGTTAATGCAAAGTGTTACACATTGGTATCATACAGGAATAGGTGTGGCTAGACAATCTCTCAAGGTCGTTTCCAGAACCAGATTCTGGTGTTTATGGTATGATCATAAACAATCTGTCAATCAGTCATATGTTGATTGATATGATGATGTACATTTTTATCTTTGTTCTTTGCTTGTTTGGGTTAATTTTCTTAAATTCATTTAATACTGACATTCTTACAAGAAACCATTGTGTTCAAAGCTTTTAGGGATCTTTGGTAGAACTGATCACCTACGATCTCAATGTCTCCCTGTATTTGAACCCACTTATTCCCACATTTTGTAACAAGCCTGTTGGTACGAGTGGTCTAGAGCTTAAGATTACACTGAACGTTGTACTTACTGGAACCTCTCACTATGCTGAGATGCTCTCATTTCATTAGACATGATTTCATTTCTTCTTTGGTGCTATTTTTTTGTCTTCCACAATAGCCTGATGTATAAAACTTAAAAGGTCTGCAGACACTAAGAGATGAAAAGTAGAGTGATTCATCTCGGCACTGATCCAGTCTGTAGACTGAACAATAGATTTCGTAACTGTCACTGCTGAGCGGAGTTCCTTGTCTGCTCCTCACATGGTAACAGCCAACTGCACTACAAACCTCCAGTCCCCCATGAGGGAAGCTGACTGCTAGCTCTGACTGGATGTTTTGTTCATGACGCCATAGAATAGCATCTAAAGCTATGTCTACACTAGGAGGCAAATAATTTTAAACTATTTGAGTTCTATGACTCGTATTTGCTGTTTCTATTTCCAGTGTAGCCTTTATACAGAGAGAAGAATATTTCCGGACATTCTTAATTAATCCAGAGGGTGTTTAAGAAGAGGAAAGCTTGGATAGCTGCTAGCTCGGTCTGCAAAGCGCTTAGCCCTTTCCAGGCCTGATTTGCATGGCTCACACCAGCGTGAACTCAGACTTCTTGTTAAGGCAGAGAGGATGTTTAGGCTGCCTTCTGCTGAAATGTTCCTGAGTTTGACAGTGAAGTAAGCAACAAGCTATGTCGGTGATGGGCAGATGTGATCTGGTAAGAGGGCTTAGATCTGCACTTACATGACAAGGCAGATACTGGCAAAATGACTGTGCTTTCCTATGATAGTTACCAGGTTGTTGAATCCTATCTCTAATCTACCATTCTCTGCGGTAGCCTCTATCTACCATTTCTCTTGTGGAAAAACCATACAGTTTTCACTCTTTCTCTTCTGGAGTGTAGACAGGTAATCTGTCAATCTCAGACCTTGCAGTTCTGCTTTCTCTGAGAACAATAACTGTACAGTTTTCTTTAAAGCATAGTGTTCACTTAAATGAAAGCATCTTTGCAACAAGTTATGACATGTGTAGCTTGCTTTAGGCTTTTCCTTTAGTCATACCGTTCCACCTGAGGAAGATACAGCTTCTTTGGAAACTCCTGGAATCTCTACTCCATCAGCAAGCTGACCTCCATCCTCTCTTCCTGTGAGATGTCCCTCTTAATTTGCTGATCTTTGACTTCATGCTCCTGCCTTTGACAAATCAAGTTGTGGAAGTGGAAATGGAATCCTTGGTAGTGTTTCCCTGTCATCTTCCCAGTGTGCCCTGGACATCTGCTCTGTTGCATTCTTCTTTACTCTTCCTACTACTACAACATAGTCACTCAGGGGATTGTAATAATCTACCACAGTTGGTTATTTACCACTAAATAGTAATTTTGTGAACTAATTATCCTAGTTGTTCCTCGTGCAACCAAGTGGTCTGAGGTAGCTTTGTGGCCAGGTGCAATCCCTGTGAGTGTTTAGTGTCAGTAATTGATCAGCTACGGTTGTTCGCTAATGTGTGTAAATAGCATTTTATTCAGTAAAAATATTTAAAGCATCATTTTCAGGAGGTTCAGGTTGGACATTAGGAAGAATTTCTTTTCAGAAAGGGTTATTAGACATTGGAATGGGCTGCCCAGGGAGGTGGTGGAGTCATCATCTCTGGATGTGTTTAAGAAAAGACTGGACATGGCACTTAGTGCCATGATCTAGTTGACATGATGGTGCCAGGGCAACGGTTGGATTCGATGATCCCAGAGGTCTCTTCCAACCTGATTGATTCTGTGATTCTGATTCTGTGATTTACTTCTGCAAACAAGCAGTTCACTTTATTGACAGTAGAGAGTCATGTACCAAGATGATGGAATTTTCTAACTTTTTATACTGAGTTACTTCTTGGGAAAGGGAGAAAACTTACTCTGAAGTGGAGATAAGAAAAATCATTGTCTGAATTGATACCATCTTAAGTCTAAGGATGGTAACTGCATAGGCAGAGGTCTCCAGATTAATTTCTTGTATACCCAGTAGAGTTAATCTAAGAATAGCATTCTTTTGGATCAGTGTGGTGTTGATGTTAGAAAATCACTGGGAAGGAAAAGAATTATTTTTATTAGTAGCAGGACTGAGCAGAGAGGTACCTGAGCAGAAGAGATAGAAATGTCTGTTTGCACTTGATAAGCAGTAAATCACTTTATTTGAAACATTTTCCGTGCAATACGTCACTATTGTCTTTTTAAGGTACTTCTTGTGTGTGTGGGCTGCTGTGCTATACACCGTCCAAACATAAAAAAGAGTAAAAGCCATCCTCAAACAGTTGAAAATCTAAGTGAAAGGCAAGCATAAAGATAAAGCAAATAGATAAAGGGGAGAGGGAAGATGTAGGGAGTACAAATGGTTTGAGTGAGTACATCTCAGCCCTGTGACTAGTACCTTCAAGAAATGTAGAGATCATGCTGGTATGGAGTTTTCTGAAACATTTCGATAAAACTGTTATCAAGGAATGAATCAAAATAGTTCCTGTTAAGGTAAACATTATCTTTGCAGCCTATTAGAATTCTTTCATTACTTGAAGAGAGGAAATCTTGTAGCTACAATAGTAAATACAGTTTATGTGGACAAAGCCAGTGTAAAAAAAAAATTATCTCAGCATAAGAAGAAAGTTCTCTTGTGGATTAGGGACCTCTAAGAAGGTAAGAAATAAGGACTTGAGAAAAAGATTAATAGTTGAGTAATGTAAGGACCCATACTGGAACTTGTGAAAACTATCTGGAAAGGGAATAAATAGTACTTTATTTTTTTTTTTTGTTGGCAAGGTGAAATTACATGGGGCTTGTTATCTGTGAGCAGATACAAAGAATGCAGAAGGATCAAACGGTGATCGAGCATTCAGTAATAAATGACAGGTGAGCTTCAGGGTAGACAGCTGATGGTAACTGATTCTGAAGGGGCAATTGGAACTAATCATACTACCTGATAGATTCTAAATTAGCTGTAACAACTCCGAGAAAAATACTTGATCGTTGTAGGGAACAGCACAGAGAAGTCTGCAGTTCAGTGCGGTCTAGAAAGAAATTGAGATGTTAGATTGTATTAAGACAAAACGGGGATCATTACAGGAATTTATAGTACACCTTTGCCTGTATTAAAGTGTTCAATCTCAGTCATTCCATCTCAACAGGCATATGAAATAATACAAAAGGTCCTAAAGAGAGCAACTAAACTGACAAAGAGACACAAAAACAATTCCTGGAGAAGTAAACGTGAGGATATTTAAGACAGTGCTAAGGGGAAATTAATATGGGACAACATAATAGATGAATGATAGTGAGGTGAGTCTTCCCATTTTGTCTGCCATAAAATGAAGTGAAAGGGATGGTTCAGTTAACTTTGCTTAAGTACAGTTAAAAGGCAGCAGACTAAAAATAATGACTAGAGCAGACTGAACACTGCTGAACTAACCGAGTGTTTTCATTCTTAACACTTTGCTGAGAGAAAGATTCTTAGATAAGATTTTCAGAGTTGGCTGCTTCCCATTGGCTGCTGCTTTTACTGACGTGTGGCCACTCTGGGTTTTCCAGGGCTCTTGGCACCCCCAGGTGCAGCTGGTCACCCAAGAGCCATGCTGGCCACTCCAGGATCGGTCTGATCCTGTTTTGCAGGACCAGGTTTATACTTGTACCTTGTCCAGCTGCTGACTGTGACTGAGTGAGCCCTCAGTATTCTTCCGAATGCAACGCTCTTTGTACGGGTGACCAAACAGCACGTGACACTGTCCAGCTGTCTAGCATCCTACATCCAAAGGATTCAAACTACCGCTCATTTCTACCTTTCAAGCTTCAGGTCCGTATATGTTGTATCGTGGATTCTGTCACGCACTCTTTAGCAGGTTAATTACCATTCATTGTGCGAAGCACACTCATTATCTACCTTCATTATCAGTGCCATCTCTTTTGTTAATACTTTATCTGGACAAGCTCTGGTCTAAGTTCCCTCCGTAAAGTACCGTTGTGGAGACTTTTAAAATGGGCAGATAGATGATAATAAAATGATCAGAATATCTAGAACCCGTCATTCACTCCCTCAAACTTGTCATTGCTTCAATTGCACAAGTGCAGTAATTGCAATAATTTCCCTTTTTAGTTCTTTGTACATTGTTTAGCCTAAAAAATGACTGCTGGTTTTGGGATACTTAAGGGTAACTTCGTATTTTTTGAAGTTCACCTATAATAACTCTGGAAAGTTTTACCCTTTAATATAAATTTAAAGGTAAATAATCTTAGTGATGTTTTTTTGTTAGTAATTGATTTTAATCTATTTTTCTTAGATTTTCATGGGCAGAACAAGCATGCTTTTAATGGAAGTTTTCAAAATAACGTTGAGAAGACAAAGGCAGCAGTTACGTTTGGAAGGGACTCTGAGAGATCCCTCAGCCCACTCAAGATGGGCTTAATTATGCCAAGTCATTCCTGATTAATGTTTGTCTAATTTGTCCTTAAATACTCCTGGCTGCAATTTAAACATGGTTAGCAGAGTGGGTAGTAAGAGTAACTTCTTGCAAAACTTCTCTGTTATTTAAAGACTGTTGTTATGTCTCCTTGAGTCTTGGCTAAGTTAACAAACCCAATTCTCCTAACCTTTCCTCACCAACTATGTTTTTTAAACCTTTGATCACTTTTGCTGCTCTCAGCTGTCCAGCTAACCCATATCTTTCTTGATGTTTGGTGTATTAAACTTCACACAGTGCTCCAGCCTCAGGCTGTAGCCTGCTGAAGGCTACTTCATATGTCCTATGTGTGACATCTTCATCGTACACCCTAGTAGGAGGGCAATTTTATTAGAAAAAATACTGACTCGTGTTCTGTTTGTAATCCTTTAGCCTCCACATCTTTTTCCTAATTAGTTGTTCTGTAATTAGGTGTTCCCCATGTTGTATTTGTGCAACTGATGATTTCTACATAAATACAGTATATTGCACTTGTCTTCACTGAATTGTATCTTAATTGTATCTTCAATTTGTTGAGGTAAGTTTTGAATTTTAATGTTGTCCTCCACAGTCCTCATGCATCCTTCCAGCTTGATATTATCTGCAAATTTAATTACTGTATGTTTTATTCCATCATTCAAGTCATTCATAAGAATGCTGAATAGCACTGAGCTAAGCTGAGGCTCTTGCAGGAGCTTTATTCAATGCGTCGTTTCCTTTTGGCAGTAAACCAACAGTTTTGCGAAAAATTTTTTAGTGGTTGTACAATAACTTCATCGAGATTGTACCTCCTTAGCTCATTTTTGACAGTATCAGAAGAGATTGTGTAAGAAGCTTTTCTGAGGTTAATCTAAAACTAATCCTGAGCTCAGAAGCCTATTAACCTGTCCTAGAAAGAAATCAGGCTGACTTTTAGGAAGCCTGTTGTTTTATGAATGTTTATTGTTTTTGATTGCTTTCACGATTGTGGAGGAGTCAGCCCAACTTCAAATAGCCTGGGATTTCCTTGTGCTGCCCTTTAGAGATTGGCACTGTGTTTGCCTTTTTCACTTGTTAGGCACTTGCCTGCCACTCTGATTTCAAAGGTAAATCACTAATGGATCTAGGTTTGAACCAAAAAAGCACAAAACTTTGCTGTTACTTGGTTTGTTTCCCTGGACTAACTCTATTTATTACTAACATACTTAGCAAGTATTTTCCTGTTGCTGTTTCCTTGTGTATTTATAGTTGCACTTTGGCTTTTGTATTTTGCTTCTATGCTCCTGCAACCGCATCAAGATATTAAATAGGATACAACTGGCTTTTATTTCAAAGCCAAGCCATTTTTCATCTTTAATAAGATGACCTAATGATCACTGTTCGCCAGTGATTTCTAAGCAGACTGTTCAGTTTTCTGCCTTTGCATGTTTTCCAGTCTATCTATCCACACTGGATACTGACTCCATTAAAAAAAGACTGTATAAGGTCTTCTCCCGTAGTGTCACTCCCACACATTCCTTCCTGTTCATGCTCAAAGAAATAAACTCAGCTGTAAGAGAGCTGATTTCTGTTAGTTATAATTTTTTTTTGTTTCAAATTGCCTCTTTCTTTCTCTTTCTGGTGTGGCAAATAGCTGGTGAAAACTAGAAACAAAAGAGATGGCGTATATAGTCATTGTAAAATAAAGCATAGTTTGTTGCAACAGTGGTGATTAGACATGAGCTGTCAGCATATTCCAGGGTTCTACAGTTAACTATGCATTAAAAATATTAATAGGAATAATAGCTTCTATTATACAGAATGGAGCTGCTTTGTAGTGCTTTAGCCTCCACATCTTTTTCCTAATTAATTGTTCTGTAATGAGGTGTTCCCCTACAGTCCCTACCTAGTGTACTGTGGAAATGTAGCTCCCACCTGGGGAAGGTAACCATCGAATAGCTTAGAGCATACCAGCTAAGTCTGGGAAAACGTCTGCAAAAACTCACACAGGAATTCAAAAGAAAGGGGAAATTTTTTTACAGCCAAAGATACAACAAACATTTCAGTTAATAGATTATCTGGGGATGTGAGGGGCATTCTTTCTCGTCTGTGGGTTATGTGGGTAAAGTTCAGTGGCTGCATTCTGGCCCACAAAGGTAATTTCACAGATGGCAGTCAACGACAGCCAAAGAAGATATCTACTGTCTGTAACACAAACGTGAACTTCTTTTAATATTCCTCTCTGTTGACATTTAACTGGCCTGTCTGCAGCATAGAAATGGTGTGACTTAAAAATCAACCCTTAATGAAGTTGCTTCAGTAATGCAGACCCTTTCAAAAGGCCTGATTAAACCAAATGGTGAATCTGTTTCAGATGAGCCCATTTATTTGTTTATGTTCACTTTCTGTTGTACTTTGATGGCAATAATACTCATAAGCAATAATAGCTGGTTTTTCTCTATGATCATTTGCATAAGAAGTTAGATGAGAAAAATAATATTGCCCAGTGATCTGTGCATCATCATCATCTGTGCATCTAAACATCGTTAGCCATGGAGCTTACACTCTGAGTTGTAATACCAAGAAAAGGAATGAGAAAATATAGCTGAGCTGTGATTAGCGAATCTGAAAGATGGGGTCTGAATGGGAAATCCCTACCCACAAGAATGACTGAACTCATTCTCCTCCAGAGTAGGAGCTGATTGTGGTAGGGATATGGATGTCTGTGTGCTATGACTTGGACCAAAGCCGTCCCTTCTCTTCTGAAAGGTCACCAAAGAGCCATTAAATAGCAGCAGCTTTCAGCTTCATGTCAGAAGTAGTTTGCCAGTCACAAGGCAGCACTTCACAAAGTTTTAAATTCATCCTGTTACATCAAGAGCAATGTAATAAGCTCCGGTAGTCACACAGGACACGAACTATCCTCTTGGATAACACTTAATGTATGCTTTGTCATCCCTGAAACTCCACAGTCTTGTATAGTGCTATTACACTTAAGGAAGAATATATACCAGGTGAATCACTCCTACTAGATCTGATTTACTGGTAGCAAAGCCTGAAACAAACAGCCCAACACATTCACAGTAGTGAGATATACAGCTTCCTTTGCTATTCTGCACACAGGATAATGACAATGAAAATCACAGCAAAGGGTACCAAAACACCTTGAGGAAAATGACTTCTTGTAATAGTGCCTGACCTCCAGCTGTTGTCCGTCCTTTCTGTGTTGCCTGTACAAAAGTGGAACCAATGCACATTATTAAAAAACAAAATGAATTCTGTAGCTACTGAATGATAGACAGGGTATGTATTTTTCAGATCTATTCTCTTGCCTCCTACCACCTTTCTTTTACTACCATAAAAGGGCAAAAGGAAACATTTACTTGTTTAAAAATGTGTATCTTGCATTTCTCTTCTGATAACAAAAAAAAAAATAAAAGTGTTCCTATACTGTTATTTATTACCGTGCATTGTCTGCTAAGGCTATGTTTTCTATCATGGGATTCAAATTGCTTCTCGTGCCATCAGCATTTTCCTTTTTCACATTTCTTTCAAGGCAAAATAGAAAATATATTTCTCTGCAGTAGCAACAGTGATCTAGGAAAACTTTATTTGAAAAGGGAAAGGGAAAATAATGGAGTCAGAACAAGTATCTACACGAAAAATCTATTTAGAACATTGAAAACCAATGTATTCATAAGACAGCATTGTATCTGTTTTAAATTAAGCTCAGGAAGATATAGAAACATAGTGTGTAATGACCACTAACCTGCCTATTTGCATTGTAGATTAAAAAATCTGAAGATGTAGTAATGAGGACTTGAAATGAAAGACAGTGCATTTATGGAAGACAGTATATTTATTTGCAGAAAAGCAGTGTGAAGGCAGTGCCACTCCTGTAATGGTAAAACTTGGAGTGCATTTAAAAATAAACAAATGCATTTCCATTCAGGGTTATTGCACAGGAGACTACATAAATAAAATCAAAATACTGCTTTCTTAATTCACACATACAGTTACATTTAATAGCAATAGGACTTCCAGCATGAGTAAAAACAGCAGGGTCTGGCCCATAAAAATTACTCTTGTTTTCAGTCCGCTTGTTTCCTAAAGCTTAGCACTAAGATTTCATTTACTGTCTTCCATAGCAGCAGCTCTGATTTAAGGAGATGCTGACTTCTACCCTCCAGCTTCTCATTCCCCTGCCATAGTACCTCTTCAGCAGTGCTAACACAAGCGTTAGAGGGGCCATTTGGCTAACCAAATGTGGGAAAAAAAATACAGCCAGTACTGTGTGCTTATTCCACAGCAGACAATGTAGAAGAAGAGAAGTGAAGATCTGGGGAGTTTAACGAGTGTATCCCGTCCAAAGATAGATAAAAGCAGTCATTAAGGAATGACAGATACAGAAGCAGGGTCTGTTTTCGAGTGCCAGACCTCTCCTCTAGTACAGTAAATCTTTTAGTGATACAGTAGTCAAAAAGAAAGGACTATTAAAGCTGATTATCTAGTTTAAAAAGCAATTTTAAAATGTACATATTCCAGCACCTTCTGAATTTTAGAGCGAGTCTGTTTGCATAATTGTAGCATTTACAAAACTCAGTTATGACAGGAACTGAGAGGTTTATGTCAGACAGCTTACAGTTTCAAGTTTTCTCCTTTCTCCAGGTAATTAGAAATGATAAGGAATTGTGTCAACAATGCAACAGGAAAGAACGAACATAAATTGTAATGCGATTAGCTTCTTTTGCCTTTCTTCTCTGAATGCACATGCTCATGGATACCATTCAAACTGCTTGAGTCACAGCCAGCCATACGAGGTTCTGTTCTGAAATCCTTCAAGTAAGTGCCTAACTTTAAAAATGTGAACACTGTAAAAGCTGCAAGTGCTGAGACCACTTACACTTAATCTTTAGGATGTGCTTAGTATTTTGCTGGGTCAGGGCTAGAGTACTGAGCCTTTACAGGAATGAATGCAAGCTGATCTGCTTATGAGAAGGTTTAATGGAAATTTCATTTTTCCTTTCATTTAAAATTCTGTCAACAGTATATCCTTCCTGGCCCCTGCAGGAAGAACTGTATCTAGATAATGGTGCATTGTTATTGCAGCAAATGGACTGTAAAGAAAATGTTCTGATTAGTCTTTGAATCATTGGGTTGGGTGTAGCTAGTCAGATGGAATTGTAAGCTGACGTGTAGGACTCCTTTTATTCGATTGGGCACCATGCTGGAAAGAAAACAGAGCCCTTCTGCAGGTTTTCATAGTTTCTTTTTTGCTTTTAAGTCTGTTGTGACTTGATAGTCACTCTTTTGCTGCCTGATATCAAGGGGAGAATCCTTATTTTTTGTTTTATTTCCATACTTGCCATTTTTGACCTGAGAAGATAGGAGAAGGCAGCTGGTATTCCAGAAAGCACATTTAGCTTTAGTCTTTGCCTTGAAGATTTCAGGTGCAATATATGCATTCTGCTTCAGATGATCATTTACGCAAATGAAAAACGTTATTTTTGCCCTCTCGTACCATCTTTAAATGTAATACATGTCATGGACATGTCTTGGCGTCCAGAGAGACTTTTACATGGGTCCTGAATAAATTAGTACTGGTACTGACAACAATACAGGCATGCTGACATGCCTGTGTGTTGCCTCTAGAATCTCTACAAGACACTGTAGTTTTTCATAGAGGTACTATCTTGCTTTGAGTACACCAGAGATCTCTAAGATGGCGTTAGGGTGGAGAGTGTTGAGGTGGCTTTCAGATAGATAAGAAAGAAGCAATGAATGTATAAAAAAGTGAATGCCTGTGCAAGAGAGAATCGCAAATGGAGTTTGGATGTCCAAGATCCCCAATGTGTGAAATATCTGAGGCCATTAGGAAGACAAATACACTGTAGTAAGTCAAGCAAGGAAGAAAATAGGGAAGCTTGAGCTGAAATTCTGTAAATTGGTCGTTCCAGGTTGGCTTGAGTGTGTTACAATGAATTGCCTTGTGGCATGAAAACATTTTGAGGCTCAAGTCTATTCTAGCAGCTCTTCCAATTAAAGACCTATTGAAACCAAAGTGAAAACATACTCTCATGCATCATATTAGCTCTAGACTTGGTTCATTCCCCCCAGACGACTTCTACAAGCACATGAAACTCCTTAGGAAACAGCCTGGCAAAGGATCTAGCCTTTACCGGTAGCTGTGAACGTACTGTGTTGTTGAGGAACTCGGACTCACATCTCACTGAGAAACTGCCAAGAGATTAAATAAACAGTCAAGCAAAACATAACTCCTTTACAGGAGAACTGCCTCTTGGTACAATAACACTGTGGGAATTCCTCTGCTGCCATTTCTCCTTATCTTATCTATTAACATGTTTGCTTGGGTTTTATCTACACCTTGACAGTTCTCCAACAAAGCTGTGGGCAACCAATGATAATGTAGAGTGACATTAAGAGTGATGTGATCTAAACTGCCGGGTAACAGAGTTGGCTCAAATGCAATGCTAATGTAGAACAACATTAAGAGTGATCTGATTTATTGGCACAGACCTAGCATCAAGGTTGGCTTAATGGCAAAAACGGCCCATCTGCAACTAGTACTGCCCAACATGGTGGAGTTGCACTAAGCCTTAGGGATGGCTGGTGTGCCGTTGCTTTCTCTGTGCCCATGATGGGTGTGTGATGAGGCTATTACCATTTATCATGTAAATATACATTTAGGGACCTTATAAAGCTGCCTGAATTGTTGCATCTGTAGACTAACTGCTCCTTGATAGTGTTGGTGGCTTAGTTAAAAAGACTGTCTAAAATGCATGTCATTAACTTGATGGACTACAATAGCTCCAAAGGTTTATCATACCAGTGCAGGTGTTGAACCTGAGTGTGGGAATAATTCTAGTGGCTCGAGCAGAAGAATAGAGGTTGGAAATGTCATGGAGTCTCTCACTGGTGTATTTTGAGTCTCTCTTAACCTTACTTCTCACCCTTCTTATAGAAGTATTTGAAGAAAAAAATAAATGTCAGCAAAGGCTTTTAGAATCTTGGATTTTAGGTGCCTCAGAAAAGTGAGGTATTTTACAAGCATTCTAAATCAAATGTCTCCATTCAGGAAATAACAGTTATTAATTCTTTCAATCAAACTAGTCAAAGCTTTTAGTTCTTGTGTAAACTGGTAGTCTACAGCCTATTGAAGTTAAAAAGAACTCCAACAAACCAAGTCTTTATTACGAGTTTATTATGGGAGCACAGGAAATCTTGCCACCAAAACTGCACTTTTGCAGAAGAAAAATGGCAGCTAAGTTCTCTCATTAAAGAGATACCAACTACCTCCATAAAAAAAAATCAAACCAAAAAAAAATAATAGCTTAAGTTTGAAATCAAAGCTTGGAGTTTATGAACTCACAGAATCTTAGAAAAACATAGTTTGGAAGGGACCTTTGAGGGTCTTCTGGTCCAGCCTCCTCCCCCAAGCAGGACTAACATCAGATCAAGGATTGCTCAGGATTTTGTCATGTCAAGTTCTGAAAATCTTCAAGGACTCAAATCTCTCATTTTTTTTTTAAAAAAGCAAACATATTCTGGAGGGATCTGGCTCATGCCTTTTGAGTCATATGTTTAAAAACTTAGGCTTTAGAGATCAGTGAGAAACTGTTGATTGAACGACCAAGAGAACAAAAATGGCCTTTCTCTCCAGGAGGGAGAAGAAAGAAGCTGTCTCTATACATCTGTAAATATTTTCTGAATAACTGTCTTTGAGTACCTAAATAGTAAAAAAAAAAATTTAAGGAAATTTTCCCTGTCTTCTGTTTCATTTCCAAGCTAAATTTTAAACCACAGTACATTGTTATGAGAGCTATCCATAAAATTTTTGAAGTTAGGGTAAAGAACGGAAACACAGACAGAACTTTTATTATAGTGCTGCTAAGGATGTTGCTGGAGTAAATAAAGTACCTTTAATATTTTAAGAATGACATCCCTGAGGTATCTTGTATGATACTTCTCCACTGCCTTTCTTTAGCTGGAAAAAGGAAAAATAGTTCTTCTGAACACATGTGCCTCTACCTCATCAATTATGTATATAATTTTTTCAAGATATAATTAAATTTAATTATATGAATTTTATATATCTAAATGAAATACTTAATTTTTATACTAAATATAAATTAAGAATGTCTGAACTGAGTTAATTTGTATATTTTTGAAATATTTTCTTCTAAGTGGACCTTTACTGCCTTAGAATAGTGGCTATAATTATAAAATAATGCCCTCAAAAGCTCAAAAGTGCTTAGAGCTGTTTGTTCCAAACAGAAAGCTTGCATTTACAGAGCTTGGCTTATGCACATGGGTGGAATATGAAATTATTTATAGAATTTTTTCAAATAATTAATGAGAAAATTGTAAATTTTTCACAACTAATTAAAACAAAAAGATTACATGAATCAAGTAAATAATTCATTGTGAACCATTTGCACAGCCTCAATTCTAACCAAATTCTTACAATGTCGGGAAAAGGAAAGAAAAGGATATATGTAATAAACACAGATCACCTTCACATTGCTGCAGCATGAGCACTCCCTCACTGATATAGAGTATTTGCAAGAATTCTTCTGTAATTTCCCTAAATTGCTATGTGTGCATATTGCATTAAATGGACTTTAGTCATAGGGAAAGTCATCTGAAAGTGGAAACTGGAGGACACCTGAAAACTGTGAGACCAAAAGTGCCCTAAAAGAATTTAATATAAGGAGTAGTAAATATGTGTAATGTGTAATGTGTTATTTTAAAGGGTTTTTGAAGCAGGGAACATTTTAATGAATGATGGAGCCAAATAAATGACTTTTTTAAGTAGGAGAGAAGAGAGATGAATGAGGGGAAAAAGAGAAATGGAATTGGAGAAACAAAATGGATCAGATATGAGTAAAATTATTCTGCCATACTGTGAGAAGGAAGAGAGCAAACCTCATGAGTGCCACTTCTTTCAGTGTTTTGAAAAAGGCACTATTTCCTTGCTAGCAAATGTAGGCCATTATCAGTCACTGATATTTCAAGCATAACGTGGGGAAAAAAGTCATAAAGTAAACTCGGGCTCTATTTTCCCTCTCCTTTTCACCTGATAAGTGCAGGGACAAAAACTTCAGACTACTAAAAGATGCATTTATCTATTTACTTATTTACTATGTTAGCTAGCAGAAGTCAATATACAGTTATATTTGGTAATATATTTCACCATGAAACATGCAGGGATCTGTTTTCTGCCATGTAATGTCTAATGTCATACGAATCTCTACTCTACTCATAAACTAATCAGGAGGGATATTATTTCATATAGATCATGATGCGTATAATTCCAGATAACACAAATGCATAGTTGAAATGTGTGTCTCTTCTTACATCCACTCTATCTATTCATAGGCCATTGATCAAACAATTTTGAAAAAACAAGGGACCCAGATGTAAGCAAGTCATCATCAAGTCTACTCCACGGCAAATGATTTGTCACTACAGCTACCCACAAAATAGCTTTTTTGTTTCATGGAATGTCTGAGTCCAAACCTGAAAAATTTCATCTGGTGCTGTGAAGTTTCCTGGGATTTGTACATTGGCTATTCAATGCTTCACTTTCCCCATAAACTGGCTGTTTGGGTGTTCTCCTTTTGTGTTGAAATCCCTGGTTCGAGGCAGGGCTGATCCAGCCTTCCTGAAGAGCTCCTGGGCACGGCACTCTGATGAAAGGGCACTTTGGACAAAAGTGTTGTAGTTTTCAAGACAAAATGTTGGGTTTTTAACTCTTCCAGGAAACAGTGACTTTTCCACAGAAAGCAAACACCACTTGTAATTTTTAAAAAATAGGGTTGTAATTTTTTATTCACCTGCTTAAATGGGGACTTTGTTTTCACCTTCCTTTCCACCACTGTGGGGCTGCGTTGGTGGATTATGGCTGAGTTGTATGTCCTGTTTTGCAGAGCTGTGGTAATCCATTTCTTGAGTGGCTTTCGGCGCTGCCTCTGTAGATTTGCACCACTGTGAAAGAGCAGAACTTGACTCCCACTGTTGTTTTATGTGTTGCAGGCTGCGAACATAGCATTTCAGTCACAACAATGTGACAAAATGCAACGCAGCATATGCGTAAGTGGGTTACATTTACTTTTAGCTTTTCGAGGTTTTGTTTTTCAACTTTTTCTGCAGCATTTTGTTCCCAAATAATTCCTACTTGCTCTGTTTAAATTAGAGCTAGGGAAGGGGAATGAAGTTTTCACCTGCAACTCTGTAAATGTTAATTGTGCTGCAGAAATACAGATGAGAGCAGACCTTTGTCTTCCCTTGTGAGACCTGTAAAATATACAGACAAAAAATGATTTCGGCAACTGGGTAGTTTAAAAAATCCTTCCTTAAATTTTGCTCTATATAAATAAGCACCAGTAAATGTTTTGACTTTAAACACCTTGATTGTTTAGCATGCAGAATTTTAGACATGTCAGCTTTGGTTGTTTGATTTATACCTTTGACCTATCTCTAATTATTTTAACCTTATAATTTGCATAAATCCAATCTCTGCTGTCAGACTTGGAAGACAACAGAAATTCCCTTATGCATTGCGATTCACTAAAGAAATGAGAGGTGTGATACTGGGTGGGCTTTCTTCATTTGACCCTTTCCAACTTCTTCTAATTTGAATTACTCCAGTGAATTTTTCTGCTCTTGAAAGCAAAAGATGTAGAGAACAGATTAGTACTGAGTGCTGCCTTGCGTTATGGAAACTTTTTTTGCCTCCTTCTGACAGAGAGGATCGATGACCGCCTGCATCATCCGTGCTGTACCTGAGCCGCCCAGCTCAGCGGGGAGGTTTGGACTGTGGCTCTCAGGCAACTCAGGTCGGAGGCACTGGTTTGCTTCATTATATCAACTGTCAAACTTGTAAACTTGGATTTGAATCGTGTTTTGTATTCCAGACACTGACTCATCAGACCAAAGAGAATTAAAGTTTTTTAGATCTGGAGTTTTGGTTCAAGCCCATTTTGAGCTGTGAGGATGCTGCCAGACTGCTATTGACACTTAGCACTGTACGAATTGGAAGATCTCTCTGAGGGGCTAATGGTCCTTTCTGGCTTTTCTCAGCTCCCTGGAGCCAGAGTGAGCATCTTTCCTGTGTAGGTGGTGAAAAGATAGGCAATGTTTTGTGGGAAATGGCAGTTTTAAACTTCCAAAATTTATTTCTGTGGAAGAAAGTGTCTGGTTTGGGAAGGAACAGCACATTTCACTCCCTGTGCAGTGAACAAATGAGCTCCTCAGCTGAGCAGAATGAAGCTGTAATGCTGCTTGCAGAGCTGGGAGAAAGGCTGCCTTTACACAGATGCTGCTGCTGTTGGGGGCAAGTGCTGGCATAACTAGTATAAATGGTGGGACCTTACCCCTCGGACACGTGAAACCATTCTCCAGGGAGAGAAAGGTGTCCACCAGAAATGATGGCCTTATCAGGCACAGTTTCATACACGAAATTGAAAAGTTTATTTAGTTGGCATTTGTCTGGCACTTCACCTCTGTGCAAAAGGGTGGTTAGTACTTCCATACCTCACAAAAAGTGGTGACAGGCCTTCATGTGTTAAAAGATGGGGATGTTCTGATGTTGCAATAATGAAGGCCATTACTATCTATTAGCTTAGATGGATTAAAAGGTTAAAACACTTTCAGGTGAAAATTAATTATCCTGAGAATTCAGTTAGAAGTGTTCTTTGAAGTCTGGCATTTGCATACCTGTGATGAGGAATAGGTCACCTGCTATGTGCATAAGCTCTCAAGGCTTACAGGAAGAGGAGTAACAAAGTTCTCTGCTAATCTACTTCTCCTGCTTAAGGATGAGCTTCTTACTAATGTGGCGGAAGTCACACCTCACTGATGTGACTATCTGCAGGCTGACTAATACTTGGCAGGAATTAGAAGTGTCTTTGTGGCTTTGATTCGTGATATTCTCACTGTCTTAGCTGGAGCAAGAACTCTCTGTCCTCTTTCATTCCGCTCTTGTGGTGATGCTGGGGAGAAAAATGACAGTAAAGGATGGAAATGCAATGTATTTAATAGTAATGTGACCAATAAAGAATTCATCAGTCTGGCCATGGTCTACATGACTCTTCCACATCCTGAGCTTTGATTACCTATTGACATTGACAGCACTGCTCACCAACTAGAGTTCACCTGGACACAAGTACTTTTCTGGGTCAGTGCCAGAGAGCTTACTGCTTTGTACACCTAGCACTTAGCATATCTGTTTTAGTCCTTCCCGTCTCTTACTCTGCCTTTGTGTCTCTATTTCAAGGGACAGTGTGACATGCTGTTGGCAGAGTGTCTAGCACAATTTGGGAGTGACCCAAGACCTAGTAACATCTTTATACACACACATTCCTTTATGGAGAGAAGAAAAGGAACTGGATTATGATGACCTGTAAAAATAAAAGCTTTGAAAATGAGGTCAGTGAAACATGGTTAGGAAATTACTTGCAGTGAAGATTCATAGCCTTCAAGGTAGTAAATGTAATCAGTCTGTAGTTACTGCCTTCATGATCAAGATGCTGTATGTTCATGAAGTGCAAGGCTCTTCTCTTTGCAGCTCCTGACAGTCACATGGCACACTCCTTTGGTTTCAGAGTATCCTCAAAGATGTTAAAAATCTCCAGTGCAAACTTCCACAATCTGCTCACTTTAGAGCTTCTGCTGGCTTCAGCATGAGAGTTAGTCTTGGTCACAATTCTCAACCTCTCCACAATATTGAACTATGGTTAATAATCTTTTTCTGCCTACTTTTTAATTGTTCAGAAAAGCCTGAATCTTTAACTTTGTATCTGCTCTATGGTCAGGCCTCATATGGAACATGCTGACTTCATTTAGTTGGGGAACAGAATCTGAGAGATCTGTCATATCTTTAAATATTTTACTCTGAAAAATCACTTCATATATCAGCTCAGCAGATATCACATTTGGTGCCACTTCACTTCCTTTCAGACCCTATCCAAGATGTCATCAGAGTTCACTTCACTGTCCTCTGTAGCCCACTATATGTTTTAAATAATGGACATAAAAATAGATCAGAAGATTAAAAAATGGATAAATGTCTTCTCAGTTTGAGCAACAAGATGAACTCTTACCAGCTCTGGAAGAGAGCTCTGTGAACTCACATCTTAGCAATCGTGTACATCTGAATTTATTTATTTAAAAATTTTGCTAATGTCTATGGTAGCAGACATGTTGATAAATTAAAAAAAAGCCCCAGATGAGAAGTGAGTCACAGTGTGTTCTTTAGGTTAGACTGCTTTTCAAAGTTTACACTAAGGAGAGTGAGCAACGCATTAATTTTACTCTTACCGTTCTCTTTTCATGTGCTTCATGTATAAAAATCTCTAAAAACCCCTTCAGTTCAAGCTGATTGATACCAAGTCAGATACAGCTTCACGGCAAAATTTGGCCAAAGGATGCCATAATGAGTGTATATAAGTGCTCTCTCTGTTTTCTTTACACTTTGGAATGTTATGTCTTTCATGACTGGCTGTTTTACTTCTTAGCCCTCTCACAGACAATCTGAATTGAAAGTTTGAACATAATAACTGTTTTGTAAACCTGAGATATCAACTGGTTACTCCAGTTAGTCTGTGAACAGAGTCAAAATCAGTGTTGGGATAATCCTACTGATGCAGTGGACTTGCAGCTGTGATTAACTTAGTCTATTATTGCTGAAGAAATTGTTGATTCCACATAGGTCAATTAAGTGCTCAACATTGCTTCTGTCTGGAAAGTCTCACCTTTCAAAGAAAATAGAAACAGAGAGCCCAGTTGGCTCTGTATTTGCAGCACTTGCACACCTCTGCTTTTGACCTTTATGTAAATGAGAGCGCCATTCCGCATAATTGAAACCATATGTATAGAGCAGTTTAAAATATTGGATACCTCTCAGACCAGTGATGCCAGAACAATGTGCAAGCAACAAAGAGGAAGGTGATTATGCAAAGCAAGAGTTACTTTCTCAAATGAACAAGTCACGGACATTTTCCTTTCATGACACTTAGGAGAACTGTCAAGCTTCTGTGAGCAGTTTGAATCTGCCAGTGATATGCTTGTAGCAACAGCTAAATACAAAACTCCTTTCCACCATCGAATACAGCCTATAATTAATGAATGATCTCCATTCTCTCCATTGTCTTTGGCTTTACAGGAAGCCTGACTGGGAGGGAGAGTTTTATTAGCTGACCTGGTGATCAAGCTTTGAAGATATAACTTTGAAAAAATTTAGTGAAGTGCATGGTATCAGGATAAAAACTATAATTCAATACCCATGACTCGTTACTCAGCTCTTACCAGTATCTCCCTTTGGTTAAGGGCTCTGGCTTCATGCATCTCACTACTTTATTTCTAGTTCCACTCTTTATGGAGGTAACATAAGCATGTACAGTGCTACTGTGATAAGCTGTGGCTTGTAAATTGAGTATCTTTGAACCAGTGTTGCTTAGCATCTCTACTTACTGTACAACTAGTGAAAAGAGTTTATGGCTAAATCAATCCCTAGTGTAATTCCAGTACAGAGAATGGAGCCAGGCATGTATATACTGCTGAGTGTTTCTTTCCTTCTCTCCATTATTCAAGTCTATGAGGCCACTGCAGAAAAGGGAAATAAAAAAGGCTGAGGAAGAAATAAGAATAAATGGACATCTGGTGACTTTGTAACGCCACCTGTGCTGTGATAGAGCAGTGCAAGTGTGCCAGAAAGAAAGCAGTACATCGTGAGGCTTCCAGCTTTTATCTGAAGAATATCTCTTATCCATAAAGATCACAAAGAGCTTTACACTTGTGGAAGTGTGAATAACACTGTTAAGTCCTTTCAGTCAGAGAGGTGAAAAGGCAGTCATTGGACTGGGAAAGGGTAATTGACTGATGGCTTCTGTGACCCTGCTACTCAGAGGGAGAAGGACTTTGTCAGTCAGACACAAAATTACTGTCTAGGAACAAGCACAGAAATTTAGTCATATAGCTCCAGTTGTTAGTTAGGTCTGTGCATTTTAACCCTTCATGCAATGCTTTAAAAATACAAGAAAAGACAAAGCTAACAGCAGTTTGAAGGCATTTGTGCCTTTAATCAGAAACCTCCTAGCTGTTAGTGTCCTTCCTTTAAAAGCACAATTAGAGAGCAGCGGGAGGGAAGGGAAGACGGTGAAAGCTCTGGGAGCTCTGCTTCCTGCAGTGCTAATAACGCTCCATGGAGGCACCTTCACGTAGCAGGTATGATGTGTGGCTGGAGAAGAAGGCTGAAGGTCACTGCTCCAAATTTTGCTTTTACACTGAAATGTAAAAGGAATTGCTCAAGCCTTACAGTGCTGAGAGCAGATTTGGCACTATCTTCCATTTGTGGCCCTCCCTTTCATAAGATTAAAGCTTTGATGTCCAGCAGAGTTTGAGTGACCTTCACGTCTCAAGGTCAGGCAGGTTTTTTTTGCCTGAACTTCTAAGGCTTTCCTTGCTGATAATCTTATGTATAGAAGTAGAAATTGTTCAGACATGTAAATGCACCTGCCCCAAATCAAAGTCTGAATTTGACTTTTGGAAGATACCAGGAGAGATCTTTTCTGTTCCCATTCTGTTGTGCAGTAGCTCTGAATACACTGGCTCATGGGTTTTGCCCAAGGAAGATCTCAGAAGAATCCTGTGGAGGTTTGTTATTGTCATCAAATGGACTTAAAAGAAAGAAAATAATTTACTGTGTTTTCAGACAAAGCTAACACGTATTTTTGCTCCTTGAAGGTTGTTCAGAAGGGGGCATGTACTGTTACTTTCGTGATGTGTTTTATCACTTTCTGATTCAACATTTAAGACTTCGGAAAAGTTGCTTAAAGCATCCGTGTGCCTCTATTTTTTTCCCATTTGAAAAGGAATTTCATTTCTTTAAAGTGTCAGCAGGTATTTAGTGTACAGCCTTTCCATAAGGAGAACCAGCCTTTGTTAGGTTTGATTTATCTGTGGGATGTTCCTTCATTTGTCATTGGCGAGGCAAAAAAGTAGGCAATCTGGAGGCAGGCTGTAGTGGTGTGAGCAAAGACAAGCTCTTCTGGTAAATGGCTTGTAGCTGGCCAACTCTGGCTAAGAATGAGCTGTGGTGGCTAGAGAAAGGCAGAGCTGGGTTACAATACAGTTGATTCAATTTGGGACAATTTGAATCTGAATTCTTTCTCATTATTTGACTTCAATTACTGATGACTGTCAGTGAGCATAATTGTAGAAACGTGCTCATCTCTGCCTTGGAAGTGAGCATTTACTGCGTAGAAAGTTAAACTATGCTTTTTATCCTTGCTCTAAGACAGATTTTTGTGGTTGTTTCCAGAGATCAGACGAAGGCTCTGATCTGTGACTAAGCACATCAAGCCAGTTGACTTCTCTTTTGATTGATTTTTGATATTTACAAATGCTGTGATACTGCAGATAGAATGTTATGAACTATAACCTGTGGTTTTGTCTGTCCAAATCTGAAGACAAGTACTGTATAATAAGGAAGGCATTAACTTAGATAAACAGATTTATAAGGAAGTAAAAAAAAAAAACATAAGAAAAAGTTAGGATATAACAAAATAGCCTTGCATCACTTGTCTTTGTCTCATAATTAGCAGCTCATCATTTCTTGACCTTGTATAGTGTTGGTAGGAGACAGTTCCTGTGGTGCAAATAGGTCAAGACTCAGTCTGGCATCATTGTTATTGATTTTTATAGGCCAGAAGTCCCAAGGAGCTGATGTGTATAGATAATACCTTGTGCTGTTCAGTGTATAAAATGTATGTCATTTTTATCCCTGAAGTGGAGCTGAATAAAGACTGTTTATTTTTCACACTCCTTAATTGAGGAACACAGTGATTGACTGTAGCTATGAGGTGTACATATCCTTTGAAACAAGTTATGGGAAAAGAGTTGTATAATTCATTCACTGATGTGAGCTAAGTTCATGTAACACTGTCTCAATGACTGACTGATATTGCTGTTTAGTAGATGTGACATTTAGAAGTTTAATCATGATCCTGCAGCATTCTCTGGCTCATTCTAAATTGTAGAATAAGAAATGGGGCATTTGGCATGCTTTCAGGCACACTGCTATCTGCTGCAAAGTACTCAGTAATATTTCTAAATGCATATATCAACCTTTTCATCTATTGATCTCAAAATGTTTTACTGAGTTAAGTAAGAATCATCACCCTTACTATTTAAAAAAAAAAGGAAAGAGAGAAATAGATAGGAATAAAGAACATTACCCAAGCCCTTTACAAAATCAGACTATTTCTTGTGATCATATATACAGCATCAGACCAGTGTCCAGCACTTCTGTGCATTAGGAGAATCTTTCAGGGTCTGAGCTTTGAGGCTCACGTCTGCGCACGGTGAGACTTTAATCACTTTCAAAATACCAATTCTGTCTTGACAGTGTTGTAGGTGGTTGCACAGATGAAGACATTATGCCAGATCTCTCTCTCTCTCCCTATTTTCACATTTTTTGTTTGTTTGGGAACTTGAGCAGTAAATCACAGGTGAAAAAAAGAAAGAAAAAGTAAATTATATGATGATACTGAATTTGGTCTTATTACAGACAGCAAACAAAAATACTGAACTGGTGGCAAACAGTTTTAAAATATTGCAATGTCAGTGGTATTATGCACATGACTTAAATGACATTTCCTAATGAATATGAAACATGGAAATGTGTTCAAATCTTTTCTCTGTCTTCAGTGAGCTGACATAAATTTGAATTCACAGTTTTAACTTTGATTTTTTTCCCTAATCTATTAATAAAATGCTACTATTGTGGATAATTGAAAACATACTTACATGCTTTTAACTTAGGTTTACTTGAGACATTATAGGGACTATTTTACTTGGGCAAAAGCATGTAGCCTACTGAAAGGGATTTCTTTTGCTAAATTATTTGGGGGATTCTGAAAATTTGATTGTATATGATTCAGTCTCAATTTCATCTTTTAAGAATAAGGCGAAGGAAACCAACACACATACACAGAAGAACAAATACAACTATCCTTTGGACCCTTACTCGATGTTCCTCTTGGGAGTGAAATAGGGCTTGCTTTTGTGTCCCCTTCAATTGTCAGCACAATTTTGGACAGTTGGGGAGGAAACGCCTTCCTTGCAGTTATGATCTAATCTTTTAGGAAGTTCAGGTGCTGGTGGCTGGAGAAGCCTTTACAGCCAGTACCTTGGACGTTTGATGTGCTGGTTAGTGTCAAATTTTTAGTTTTACCAGAATGAAGTAACCATACGATCTCTGGCCTCCTTTCTTCCTAGTGTCTCTGCCTGTTGTTATTAAACTGGTTTAATGATCTTTTTTCACCTGTGTTGCCTTAGCAATCATCAGCTGTACCCACCCTCGTTTCGGGGTTGGTTACACAATACCAGCGTGCATGTTTTCACCTTGTGGCCTTGAGCATCAGCCTCGGTGCTGTGCCAGGGATCCTATAACTTTGTGAAAAGCATATGAGAGATCTGCTGATCAGCAAGTGGTGAACAGCTAATGCATCTGATGAAAAGCATCTTTGGGGGTGGGGGAGAAGACTGAGAAAATGAAGGGGTGTTGGTGTTAAACATGATGTTGTATTTCCTTAGTTTGGTCTTGAACTTGACCTGTCCCAGGTAGTTATTTACTGGTGAGTGCTCTTCCCTTCCTTCAATTCTGGTGCAGAACTGTGATGTTCACCTAATGGCATTTTCGTCATACAGGTTTAGTGGGGGAACAATGGGAAGCAGAAGGACAGGAGACAAAAAAATCATAGTGCTGAGAGGCTCCAAACGTGTTTTTAGCACTTGCTGCTCACAATGTGTACTGGTAGTCATTGTGTATGATTACCTGTCATGGTCACAATATGTCACACAAAGTAAGGAAATATTTCCCATTTTATGTAGATGAAGAACTGAGAGGAAATGTAGACGTCAAAGAGAGCCTACAGTTGAACCAGGAGTTCAGGGAAAAAGAGCCTTTATTCAGTGCTCTCTAGAAAGGCTATCCTCCCTCCTTTTACTTGTCCTTTTTAGTTCTGTCTAACTGGGTGTTTAACCTGCTTTTCCTTTTCTGTATCATTTGCCCTTCTACTGTTTTCCAGAAATCAAAAGCTTTGCTAGTAGTGGTAGCCCATGAGCCCTATCAGAGAGTACCTCCGTAGTGTAGACTGACTGTCAAGTAGCTGACTCACTGGAAGAGTGAAAGGTACTTGCATGAGGTATTAAATCTCATACTCAAGCAAGAAGAGTGGAAAAAGGTAGATTGCCAGTCAGGAGAATTTGTCCATTGGGGTCTTGTAACTGGCATGATAAAACCATATGTAGGGAATGCTTAATCCCATTTATTATGCAGAGATTAAAAGTGACTTTAGCTTGCATGTCAGAGAGATGATGGATGAAAACTTCTTATTTATGCATTTGCTCAGTAAACTCTATTAAGATGCAAGTCTAGGTAGAATGTAGTATGCTAATTTCAGAACAGAGCAAATCCATTACACAGGTGAATCTAACAAAAATATGTTTCCTTAATAGACCCTACAATGGTTCTTAATGAAAACAATGTTCAATATTTTAAACTACGGTCTGTGCATATGTAGGGAATTGATTAGCTAAGAGAGACAAGTGTTTGCTCATGGTTTCCTATCTAGACCCAGCAAAATTCCCACTCCCCTGCCATTTTATTTCTCTGAGCTCTGTTAACTTGTTCAGCACTCGTATTCTAGTGAAAGTTACATTCAGGAAAGTTTTATGTACCCTTTAATACTGAAGTTTCCATCTGCACTTCCTTTCCACACCCTGCTACCTTCTCTGCTTGTTTCCTGTGTGAAAAGGTGCAATTTCTGGCTAACACTGTGAGCTGTTATTTCTGTTACTGGTATAGAGGAGGTTAAATACCACTGGTGCCCCTCCAGCTAGTCAGACACATGTTATACTCCTGAGTTACACAGCTATAGCTGTTGAGGACCTTTCTCCTGCTTCTCTTGAAAGTCCTTTGAGCAGCGTTTGGTGACCCTCAGCCCTCAACCCCAGCTATACTTAAATACTCATCAAAATATGGAGAAAAGGGGAAGAGGCAGTACCCCCAAAGCAGAGGTCCATCCAGGCAGGCGGCAACCACCCACAGCTAGCCAGTGGGATGGCTCCGGGCAGCCCTCATCTTACTTGGTGTGGTAGGAGGTTGTCAGAGCTGTTCTGTGCTAGGGAGGGGAACCTAAAGTCTTTGACACTTTTCTGTTTTTTTAATTTCATCTTAACCCACCAGTTTGTGTCTATTTTAACTTTTCTAGCGATTCAGTGAGTGGCACAGACTTCTGCAAGTGAGGAGGTTTTAGCCAAGGCATACCGGTTAGTTAAGGAACTGGAAAAGCCCACCTGACCATATCTCATATTTTATAGTAATGCTCAATACTTGTTCAGATTGGAGAGAATTCTACTAGTGCATCCTTTTTATATAGTGCTAAGTTGATAAACAGCAGGTAAGTAACCAGACTGTACAGCAAGTCAGGCACAGACTTAAAACCTGAATCTTCATCTCCTTTCTGCTGCTCTGGTTCTGATCCCACTGGAACATGCTGTTTCCTTAGAAAATGTGTCTTTTATTCCAGAAATAGGTATATGAAAATAAAATAAGAACAATAAGAGAAAATATTTCCTTAGACAGAGTATGTGAGTAGATAGAGTGCAGATACAGACAAAGCTAGGTGGTACTGTCACCAGTGGTACAGGGATCACTCTGAAATGTGTGTAGATGTTAACTTAGGGTTAACACAGTCAATCTCTCCAGTAAGAATATTTTCCAGAATAAACATGTTGAGATTTTCCTTTACTGTTTCTGCTAGAAATCAGCTTTGATTGGATTTTAAGAAATGGCTTCTTTTTTCAATACTTTTTTTATATCAGACATTGTAGATTCTGCTATCCCATACATCTTCTAGGTACAGATGGTGCAAAAGCCATCAATTTCATATATTCAGAAAGATAATTTATTAAGGAAACTGTGACATGTATACTAGAAATACTGTATACCTGTAGGAAATACAGCCTTGTATTTCTACATAACCTATTTACATGAAGTTATTGGCACCCAGAATTTCCATACTTCTATACCTACCCAGCAACCTGCTATAAAGTTTCTGTGGTCAGTCATTCCCTGCTTTGCACCTTATTTATGCATTGCACAGTTGATGTCAAATCAGACCTGGCACTTTGTTTATGCTGCACTTATTTTGCACAGATATGAATGACTGACAGGACTGCAATGCAGAAAGGAATGAGACCCCTATTTCTAGTATGTGTGTGCTGTTCTGGAATTCTTTTAAGGAATATAAAAATGCATATTCAAGACTAAAGGTACAGAAATTACTAGGAAAAAAAGTTGTATTTTAAAAAAATTAGTGATGCCACTTGAAACTGAACATGCACAATCTAGAGAGATTTGCCGATGAAGTGTTACTGGGGCAGATGGTTTCTGAATGGATGGATAATATAACAGAAATGTAAGACTACTCTGAGCTGGATGTAGGTGAAGTGCTTGCTTTGAAAGTGTGGTGCACATGTGAACAAAAGGGAAAAATGATTCTACTGAAAATATAGCAGCCAAAAAACCCAGGCTGTTTTGTTACTTTACTTCCAAGACTACAGTAGTTCACTCTAATGGTTTTTCATCCACATTAGTCTGGATTAATTTGTAAAATAGCTACATATGAATTTAGTAGAAATATGTATTTTTTTGTTGTTTGAATCAGAGTATTCTGTCCTGTGATACACTGTAGGACTCATTCATGGAGAGCTCATGGCATGTATGAATACCCTTTTGTACGAGGACCAAATTCCTTACCAAATTATAGTGCTGAAATGTAAAGGCTAAATAGCAGAAGTATTTTCATGACAAATGTTGAACTGCAGCTTTTTCCTACCAGACACGTGATACTGGGAAGATAATGAAAACTGTTCTGCAAGTTAACTCACCTTTCTACCACCACTAGTGGTAGCTGTAATTTGGATACTGAAAAAAATAGGGATGAATTCCTAGTTGTAATAAAAGAAAGTTGTCTTTTTATCAGTTCTTTCCTTCTCCCACTGAAAACAGAGAATAAAGCTGCATTGGCTTTGCCAGGAGACCTTGGGTGAAGCAGAGGCAAGCCAAGACTGAAGAGCTGGAAAGCCCCTCTCTTCTGTCTGGTCATGGTCTGAGGACACCATAAGTCAGGGGACTGGAGGAAGCAATGAAGTACCAATTCAGAGTGGAGCTCAGTCAGGAATCTGGCAGTCAAAGAGTCAGAAACTGAGGGAGCACATCCAGAGAGACAGGCATCTTGCATAATGTATGTTCATATTCTATTATATGGACATACGGGTCAAAAACCCCAGGATGTAGAACACACCCTTTCCCAGGTGTTTCTTGAGACAGGTGGCAGCGCAAGCTGTTGGACATATAGAACAATGAGTATATGTGCTGTTGAGCTACAAGTGTGCCGTGGCTTCAAAGTGTCAGACTTGCAGTGCATGTTCAGGATGTTTCTTCATCGCTTCATCAGTGGGACTTACTTGGCATAAGCGAAACTGCGCATCAGAAACTGAACTAGATCTCAGCATTTGCAGTCTCGCACCTTATGGATATGACAAAGCAAGGTGTAGGGCTAGGATCAGGAACGGCTACAGTAGGATGCAGGAAAAAGAAGCGAGATTCATGAGCCCTACCCAATGGTGGTCACATCACCACTGGCACTGCAGGGCAGGCTCTGGGATGGCCCAGACTGGTTTTAGTGACAGACAGGAACTGGATTCAGGAATGCACAGATTGGGATTGAGGGCAGGAGAAGAACAGAGCGTCCTCTTTGAATGCTGGCCATAGAAGAAGAAAGTGAGACCCTCGTGATCCCCCCACTTTATACTGAGAATGACGTGTATGGGATGGAATACCTCGTTGGTCAGTTTTGGGTCACCTGCCCTGTCCGCTCCTCCCTGCAGGTGTGACCCTTCTGTGGCTCATCACTCGTAAGCAGTGAGGAATTTAGCACTGACCTTTGTTTCTCTAAGAATAAGTACAAGCAAGAGCCTTTCTGCATAACATTCCTACTGGTACCTCACTGATAACTATAAACTTGGAGCGTTATCGGTCCTAGAAGCAGAGACTGCAAAACATGCAGTTAGTTTCAGAAAGTGCAGTTACTTAGAAGAGACTTAGCTGAAAGTAAAAATCTCTGAAAGGAAAATTGATTCTGTTTTAGTCCAAACCAGGACATTCATTCAGTAGAGATCTCAGCTATGCTACATGCAAGACTTATAGATGTTGAAAAAAATTAAAAAATAAAACAGTACACAAATGAAGTGTTAAAGGGAGCCAGGTCACTGAGCAGTTGGAAGCCATCGGTTAACTATGGGGGACTGGAGCTGTTGACAGCAGCTCTCATACAGAGAAAATATTTTTTCGTTTGACTTTCAACTTTATCAACTGCTTTAGTCAAATGGCTGTTTCAAAACTGATAAAATAACTGGGAGTTGAAAAAGTGTGAAATGCTGTGTTCTTCCATTCTAGGGGTAAACACACGGCATCGCTGAAACAGGCTCTACTAGTTCTAAAGTATGAAAGAGACAGTAAGCGTTTGATTACAGCCTGATTACCTTAGTCCAGTTCAAATATAGAGCCTGGGTTGTAAGAATTATAGCAGTCTATTTTTTCTGTAGTTTCATTGAAATCGATTACTTTTCATGCATACGGAGTTGATAGACAAGCCCCAGCCATCACTGGACATAACCTTATTGATTTTCTTGATAATCAAAAAAGAAAAAAACCACAGGGGAAAATGAGAGACAAGATGAACTACAGACCTCTGACTGGCTGATCTCTCAGTTTTACCTGTACTTAAAAGTTGTCTGTACATGAAAAAACCTGTGTATCTGTTCTTGTCCTTCCGCTGTGTTTTTAAAAATGTTGATTCTCTGAATGTGTCCTCAAGCAAGAAGAGAAGAAATAATAATGGGGGGCAAGAGCTGAAAACCAAAATTTTTGTGAGTCTAGACTTCAGAAATCATTTGGATTTTGTCAGTAATTTAGGCAGTCAGCTTCGGCCTCCCTTACCTGAATTGGCATTTTTAGGACAAAACATTGCTCAGAAGTTCCTTGGTATTTTTCTCCCAAATTTAATTTCATTTATCCAGAAAATGTAAAAGGAACATCCAAATGAATTCTTCTGCTTTTACCAGTTCCTCTGGGCTGGTGTGGTACTGTAATCATGGACAAGTGATGTAATTCTCCTGGGCATCCAGCCCTGACGTTACACGTACAGCTAAGCAAAGGCTTCCAGGATGGAAAAGACCTTTCTAGTAAGGCAAAAGCCAGCCTGGCATCACAGAGGTGTTTATTGTCATTTTCTGTGGATTTTGAATTATGTCAGTCCATTCTCTGTGGTTATCATATCTAATAATGGAAGTAATAAGTCACTGTAAATAACTGTGCATTTCCGGATCATTCTGGGTGAAATAAATATCAGAAAAATATTAAATAATGTTAGCATTTAAAGTGAGGTTTCCAGCTGCCTCCTCCACCTTGACATTGCTTTTACATGGGAAGCGGTAGGACTGGAAGCCTGTGTGTGATAAGAAAACTTTGTAGGGAGGAGAGGGTGGAGGAAGGAAAACTTTCTGGAGCTGCTATTTCAGCCTGGGGGTAGGCAGCTCTGCATCCACCAATGTCAGCCACCTAAACTGACTGTTGTCTTCCTGCAAATGCGGGGAACGCACTGGCAATTTCATTCTCAGCTGTAGGAATTTCAGTCAGATGCTTTTCCACTGATTTCCACAGAAAACTCAGTGGCTGAAAAGGAACTCATAGAAATAATCTTTGCAATGAAAGCAGTTCTGTGAATCAAGGCGTTTTCTGGGGTATATTTCATGTGCTGGGGTTCCTGGAGGACTGAGACCATCTGGCTGATGGTTCGTGTGCTGTGGAAAGGAGGATGACAGGAATGCTAAAGCGTAATGGAAAATTAGTGAACTGAACAGATGACACATTCAAGTGGAGAAGGGTGAATGTTGTAGCATGTAGGCAATCCAGTTCAAATGGTTGTTTAATTGTCAAAAATTGCAAGCACAACCTTAGAGTACTTATGGTAGTCCAGACTTTGGAAATAAGGTACAGGTTACTTGAAACTGGGGCCACTATAAGCTCACTGGGAATTTAATCGACTGGAGGTGACCGGGGCAGCATGACAAGAAAGACAGCAGCTGTTTTCAGTTTTGGAAAGCAGAATTTGCTCCAGGGCTTGGTTCAAGATCTAGGGAGGGCTCAAAGCATGTGATGAAGAGCGTCTGCCTTTTGCATTGAAGGAACTGGAAACCATAAATCTCATCATCAGTAACTGAAATTAGTGTGCTAGCTCCCTCAGAACGACAGGTAAAACCTGAACGTTCCGATGTGGTTTATATTGTGGATTTTATATTATGCATTTTGAGCATTCCCTTAGGAGATGTTCCTGCTTCAGCTACAATATGAAGGGCTGTCCTTGGATTGATGGAGCTGGATGAAAAGGTTGGTGGTGGAGAAAGAAACCGAAAAAAGCAGTTGTAGACCATATAGTTGCATTCAGAGGTACAGAGGAAAAGATGTTAGCATTGGTCTGCAGAGAAATAGAGGACAGTGTAAAGAAGGAGGCCAGTTTAAGTTCAAGCAGAGATGGAGAGGAGGGAGAAACACAGCTGGAAGGAGTGCTTGGTGAGAAGAAGAAAGGTGGGAAGTGAGGTCGCAATGTCCTGTATGAGATCCCTCAGGCTAGTGGAGAGGTAAAACCAAACAGCAAACTGCCTTGAAGGGAGGTACAGGAAGAGGGAAACTGCAATTAAGTTTGTAAGGACAGGTACAAGGGAGGAAAGAAGATGAATTCCTATGGGGGCAAGGGCAAAAGTGAACAGACAATATGGATGTACTGAATAGGTGAAAGCTACTCACAGGATGAACTTCTGCATCAGTTAACTGTCTGATGGTGCATTTTTGTGACACTGTAATAAAGATCTGCTCTGCTCCCCTGTATCCCTGTGATTTCTATTGAGGAACCACAATGTGCGTGAAAGGTCTTTTGTAAGTGACCAATCTGAGGACAAATAGAAACTGGTTTGCTGGTAGAAGTGCACTTGAACTGCAAGTTGAACAAAATGCTCTGGAAACTATAACACGGTCTCTGGAGACAGGGGCAGGCTAACGGAGATGGGGCACTGCTGAGCAGGCTCTGCAGCGTGGGAAAGGGCATGCAGGCACGTGCACGTGGCTCTCCCCAGCCATCCAGCTTCATTCATACCTTGCACCTCTCAGTTCTACAGGCATATTTATTTTTAAATATATTTTAAAGCTAATGGAAAGGTTTTAAAAAATCTGTTGGGATTTGCAGACTTTAAAGAGAGGTTTCAAAGAAAGTAATTGGCTTTGCCTTCATTCAGACACTGAAGCTCAATTTCCAGTGCAGGAGAGCATTAAAAACAGCAAAGAAAAATGACCTAGGTGCATATAGTTGTAATACATGCTGCATTTGTAGCATCCCCAACAGGATACAAAAACAATATAGCTCAGGCACTTTGCTAGCATGAAAGAGCATCATTCCTTTGGTATTAGTTTATAGCACATGGAGTCATCTCTCACTTGCAGGAAAAGTCACTGAAATAATTTATGTCACTATTAAACAGCTTCACTACTGATCCATTGCAGCCTCAGCACATTAACTATATTTACCATCTAAGATACAGAAAAGAATCTGTCCTATCCGACGAGGAAGCAATAAAGTTTTAGAGAAATGAACGTAAATCAAAGTTTAGGTTTGCCTAGTAAAAATACATAAAGCTATGTTTCACATCATGTTTTATGCATAGCACTATTCTGCATTTATGAATAAAACCTGAATTTGTTGGTAAATACTATTTCCGTATTGTTGATTGTTTTACTCTGTAAATTAAACACTGTGTATATTCCACGATGACCTAAAGAAAAATACATTTTTTTTGGCCCAAAATATCTCCTTTGTTTTTGCAAAAATAAGAATGGATTGAATGGTAGAAAGGAGAGAGGAAATGGCCTAAAAATGTGAAGCCGATATTGGCATTCACTTCCTGGAATCCTCTTGGTTTCAAGTGCAGAGCTTGCTGCGTAAACCTGGATTTCTGTTTTTCTTTTTGGAGCTTGTGGTTTTGCATCAAGCTGCCACTTTGATAAAGTCTTGCAGAGTGTCTGTATATATGACAGACTGGCCACAGGATGGGGTTTATTGCTCTAAGTCCTTTTCTGGAAGAGGTTTTGGCCACCAAGAACCTTTGTACGTGTAAGATAATGACACATTACATGGTAGCAGGGAAACATGCTCCGTGGTTCTTCTGTCCTTGCTCAGTTCTCTTGAGGTTCGCATTCACTGATTACCTTTACTCAGACATTAACTGAAATACTCTCTTAAATCTGGTGGGTGGTTGTTGCTGTTGCGAGACAGGCCAGATTTTTCATGCGGCTCCTTTCTGTAATGATGAAGACCAGCGGGGTTTTGGAGGGAGCTGGCTTGGTTGCTGGATGTCCTCCAGTGTGAAATGACAGGGTCTTGAAGATGGATTGCAAAGCTGATGAGAGTGGAGTGGTGAGTGAGGCCACAGAGCTCAAAGAAATACTCTATGTGCCAACTTGGACCACACGATCTGATGACTTCTGGCCCCCACAAGCATTAGATGGGGCATTGTCACCACTGTTTTAAATGTGGTGTGCTGGATGTTCTTCCTCCCCAGAGACAGGGATGAAAGGGTCAACAATTTTGCTTACATGCTGGCCCTCACATATCAAGGTTTGAAACTGGGAGGGGGCAGGAAGGAATAGGATGTTTGGTTTTGAACATATGTGACATTTCGATATCATCTGAGTATGGCTCATCTGTTTCACAACTTGTCTAATTTTTCCAAGACCACTAACTGGTGTAATAAAACCACTTGCAAATCTTACTTTGCCTTTGAAGTTGTGAAGGTAGCTTGCCAAGACTGTTTTTTTCCCAGGAGAATTCAAGTCATGTCATTGGCATTCAGGACTTACCAGTGCCCAGCTATCTCCTGGGGTAACTCCAAACCCTCACAGGTTCACGCTGCGGCATGCCTGCCTGGTTTCCAGTGTGGCTCTGGACTGTGCACTGTGTGGGCTGTGATACCAAGTAAGTTGGCCTCATCTGGCAGGCAGAGAATCTCTCTGTGGACTTAATGGCCTTATATGGCTTACAAAGTGAGGTCAGATGATAATTTGAGCATGCTGTTATATTTTTCTTTCTCCTTATCATCATCATTATTACCAATATTGTTATTGCCATCATCCTTATTATTAAAAGAACCATAGCTTACGTATCTCTCCAGCAGAAATAACCCTCAAGGTCTGTCGTACCTAGGCATGAGTAGATGTTACAAGCAAACAAGCTTGCTTGCTTCTCTTAGTTTAAAACAGACTTTTATGGTTACTTTAATGTATCCTTTTTCTTTATATCTCGAAGGCTTAAAAATTTCCCTGAGGCATACCAGTAAAATCAGAGCTATGCTGAAGGAGTCCAGCTATCAGCTATCCAAGCAAAAGGATGCTTCAGAATACATCAGTTTCTGTAGCCTCTTTCACACAAAGTTACCATGCCTGGCAGGCTATCTCGAGGTGTCCAATTGCCTATTTTAACAAACGCATCTTTAGGCTTCCAGAAGTACAGTAAGGTCATTGCCTGGATGAGTAATCTGACACTTGGAAAGAGATGCAGTGTGATAGGCCTACTGCTCTCCAAACAGTGTGCAGAAAAAAGAATAGTAAAACTAAAAGATAACATATAAGCAATAAAAAATAGCAAGTATCTCTTCCTAGGCACATCAATCCTGGCATCATCAACCCAGCCACAACTTAGATGGTGAGGGGAAAACAGAGACAAAATGCGTCTCATTCTAGCACTGAAGATTACATGCCATCAAAAAGATAAAATTACCTGAGACTCTTCCAGATCACCTAGAAGCTGGGGTTGTGTATATGCAGCACATTGAAAATCTAGCCCAATTTATCATCTTTGCAGGAAAGCAAATACTTGGTAGGTTTTGTATTTTAAACAGCACTCGAGGTGTGTGAAAATAAATAAATAAGGTAACCTTAAAGTCTAAGCCTGGGAGTGAAAATCTGAGCAGACTTCAGCCTTCATCATCAGCTTAGCTCTCTGGGTGTGACAGGCAATTTTCCTTTTTAATTTTCTCCAGCAGTAAGGAAGCTAATGGTACATCTTAAAAGATATGACCTTATCCTTGTAAGCTACCTGAAGCTTGGCAGAAAATAGGATCGCCTCACTTTCTCTGAAAGGCCGGCTTGAAGGGAAAATTTCCTTCTTGCTTGCATCAATGGACTGAGGAATGGGAGGGAAGATTTGATTGTTGTACACGATTTTTATTCTGCTCCAGATTTGATCCCTGCAATGGTTTTTAGTGATAGCATTTTATACATTTTTAAATTATGGATGCCCCATATAGATAGATATGACTCTATTTGGCTGGAATAAATATAGTGTAGGGCCAAATTTCTCAACAGCATACCTAGGTGCAGACTTTTTTTCCTCCTCACAGTCCTCTTGAAGTCAATAGAATGGTCTGCATTTGTAAGGTTACGGATTTGCTGGGCTTTAACATGGCAAGGGTTTGATGAAATAAAAAGTATTAATTGCAGCCAGAGCTATTTCAGTGAGTAATCTGATTAAATACATTGGTATTGTGAATCTGCCATAACTGTGGTGAGAGAAAACAGTGAATTCTTCTGTGGTTGTTTCTGTAGGGTTGCTGATCCAAGTACACCCACAATTTACTGGGAAACAATACATACAACTATATTAATTTTATACACACACGTACACACCCCTCCCTGTCATGTTCCTGTGTTTTTTAGGAGAGTCAGACCTTTCCCCACTAATCTTTGGCAGTAGTTACTCCATTAACTTACTGTTTCATCTGCTGTCAGAAAAAGAAACATTTAAACATCGCTGAATTCCTCTTTTAAGATGTCATACAGGAACTCTATCAGAGCCCAAGTCACAGGGCTGTGGTTACAGGATGAGCCTCTTTTCCTTTCACTGTTCAGCTCTGTTATTGTACTGCTTTTAATTTGTTGTATATTTTCGTTATAAATGCAAAGTTGCATCCTCTTGTAATTCACGGAGTTAATGAACTCTGAGACCCTGGTCTGTTCAAAGAGTACAATCTGGTAATCTGCAAATATTTTTAACTGATTTCCAGTCTTGGGGCCAAATGCTGTGATGCTGTGCAAATCTAACTGTAGATGGCAAGCGGGATAAGGGAGAGCAGGAGGCAGAGCCTGGCCATTCTGGCACAAGCCAGACTGCTGGTCCCCGGTGGGAAGCAGACATGGTTTAAACCTTCTGCCAAATGACTTGTCCAAATTCCCATAACTCTGTGGATCACCAGAAAACTAAACCTGAACATCACAAATACCAAAATAATGATCTAATCACTGGACCATGTGTCCTCTGTTTAGCTTGGCTTTAGAATTTACACTCTGCTGACGTGAATAGAACAGTTCACACATCCAACCACTGTTATTACAGGTGTCTAAAGACTTGAGCACACATTGCTGCATCGGTTTAAACTCATTTCACATTTCAAAGGTTTTCTTTGTGATCAAAGGGGCTAGAGACTTCTTTAGAAATGAAAGCAGAGATTTGGGGACAAAATGTAGCCACCATAGAAAAGAAAAGGCTAGGAGGGAGGAGGGGGACTGGGAATGAACCCAAAGAAGGCTTTTTTTTCTGGTCTGACTTTGCAAGACTAAGACTTTGTTGGGAAGAGGAATATCTTCCCATTCTCTAGGTGTGTTTAATCAGGAAGTTGTTGACATGTAATTGCAGCTGAAATGTAACTGAGCGCACTTTTAATGGCTCTAAAGAATGTTTTTCAGAAGAGAAGCCTGCTTCAAACAACCTGTATTATAATTTCCTTGTACTATTATGCCATCATTACTTGCAGCTACAGAACCAAAACCCAACATTTCACATTCTGGCAAAATGACTATGTGTGTTTACATGAACTAGACCGTTTACACACAGCTTAGTCATTGTTAAATTTGATTATAATAATTCCATCATAACATCATAACCAAATACGTTTTTTTGCAGAAACTTAACAGAAATGAAGCTTCACTAAAAAGATGTTCAAACTGAACATAAAGCTGGGGTGGACAATTTGATTTGATGTAACTAATGTTGAGGACACGGGCAAAGTCATGTCCTTGCTGTGCAGTGCAGGCCTGGAGTGACCCTTGGTGTTGTTTATACACTTTATCCAATTATTCTCTACTGCAAAAGGCAGAGTGGATGCAGGAAGCAGGGACCAGACCCCAGGACATTGCTCTCCTGCCTGAATCCCCTTACTTTTGGGCTACTGAGCAGGTTCCCCGTCTGGCCCTGAGTATTCGTGGAACAGTGACCCCACTTCAGGAGCAGGGATGCAGCATGGCCGCATCTGGGAGCTGTAGGCCTGCCTGTGCCACACCAGGGACCATCCCCTCCACTCCTTGGGAGTCCCATCCAAACAAGGCAAAAGCTGGCAGTGGCCACCTTCTGCTTCTCTAAGCCTGCCTACTAGAAGCTGGCCTTCAAGGTTATGATACCACATATCAGGAGGAACTGGCCTCAGTTTCTCCTAGATAGGAGTGGTCTTGAGAAGTAGATGGCTACCCTCCCTCATGCTAGCCTGTGGGTGCCAGCATTTAGGGTGAATTTGGAGCCTCCTTGTCTGTGCTGTCGGGGGAAGAGCTACTAGTTTGTTATCCATTTTCTTTCACACTTGATAGGCTTAAATCTTCTGAAATGTGCAGCATTTCCTTCATCCAAGGGCAAGATCTATCCAGTTTGACTGGACTGGCTTTATGTGTGTGACTCTTTCCCACTTGTGTGCTGTTGACCTCCTGGCCAGCTGTCATCATCACTCTGGAGCTAAGGTGGCCCTCTGGCAAACTATGGCCCATAGCTTGGTATTTCAAGAGCTCTGACAGATCCTGGCAACTGTAAAGGTACCAGGCATAGAGAAAGAGAAGATTCAGACGCTGTCAGAAGACGTCAGGGTGTTTGTTTATTCACTTTAATTGTTGCAATGGATGTTCTGGGTCATTAGTCACAATTCAGGAAGATTTAAGCTAAGGTCACTTATCCCAGCTGGAGGGAGCAGCTCCAGCTGTTTGCCTCCACATGTGGCTGGTACAGATGCAGATGTTCTTTTAGACGACTTAAACTAATGTTTGTTCTGTCTCCTTTGAAGCTTTATAGTTTTAAGTGTCTGAAGTGAGTGAGCATTCTGGTGTGGATCCTTGAAATTTATGGCATCTGAGGGTCATGGTTTGAAGCATGACTCTATATTAGGTTCAGAAAAGAAGAAAGAGATCTGGAGATACTATTTTATCAGGAAAATAATAATTGACTGGACCTATCAACACTCCTTTGCTCTCTGACTGCTAACTCTGACTATTTACTGATCATATAGCATGTTAAAGCTAATTTCTGACTTGAGTGATATGTTGATGGGGATATCCCAGTGGCTTTGAAGTCTCGAAGAGTGTTGATTTATAGAGGCTGTGCTGTTTACCTTTAGAAAGGGAGGAACTATGTTGCAACAACAAGAGCTCTCAGAAGGCAGGGTCAGTGGTTGTCATTTGTTCCCCAGAGTCTCATTATTTGTGCCTTCATCCAACAGCTTAGGCCAAATGTTTTCAGGTGTTTTATACCCCAGGAAACTCCTGCTATTTTGGGAACAAAAGCAAGTTTGGATGAGTTTCTGGATTCATATTTGCAATGCTCCCAGTATGAGAATCCCCCACCCCAGGTTGTCTTGCACAAGTGATTTGTGAAAAATTTGCGTATCCACGTACTATTTTGAAGAGTACTGTATAATGCTTAATCCTTAGTATAATCCTTAAACTTACTGTATCCTGGCAAGTTTCCTTGAATAAGTGTGCTTTGCAGCTAGATCCAGCAAAGAGAATAAAATCCATGAGTTAAGCAGAATGGCCAATATCCATTTTGAAATTAATTCTTGCGTATGTGACTCTAGGCTTGTATGACTGTGATTGCCTCTACATCAAGTATTTAAGAAAACCCCCATTTTCTCTTTTAAGTCCCTAAGAATCTCTAATGACATTTCTGAAAATTCACTGCTTATTTTTTTCCTCTTTTTCCTCCATTTTCTGCCACCTTTTTGCATATCTGTCTTTATGGACTCGTCAGAACTCAAGACCAGAACTCAGCTGGTACAAGTGGGAAAGTGGGACACAATATCAAGCAATCTCTTTAAGGTCTTTGTAGACTATTAGCTAGAATGCTTTACAGGTGATTTTGTGTAAGAGTATGAGTTGGTGCTTGTCATTTGTGATCTATGAACAAGAATACTTGCCATGAACTCATCAATCAGTCAGAAAAAGTTGCAAAAAGGCTTGATCTTCCTTTGCAATACAAGTTCAAAGCCTATATCGTTCCCCAAATCTATCCTTAGGGTGAAAAAAGCTGGTAAAAGATGCTTTTCCTGTTAGTGATAGCTAAAACGGAAGCATCACTTTCCTTTTCCTACAGCTTTGAGATAGAACTCGCTGGATTTCTTCATGTATTTCCAAATTTCACACAATCCTACCTACGGCTCCAGTTTTAAACCATCTTCATTCCATGCTTGCTCCAGATCAATACACCAATTTCATGAGTGTAAAAATTTCCTCCTGAAATACAAAAATCAGAAGAGGGTCCTGCAAGGTAGAGGTTACAGAGCCTTTTGAAGGGAATGGGGAAACACGCCGTTAGCATGGAGCAGGGAGATATTTGCCTTGGCACTGTCAGCACTGAAGCTCTCTGAATATTGCTCTTTGCAGGGAAGGTTTAACAAACAAACACCACAACACGCATCTGACAGGGCACAGCAGCTGAACAAACACACAAGGGTATAATTTATCCCTTTCGCTGTTTTTCAGTGTCTATTTAATGCATTAGCTAATATGATGCTTACTGTGTGATGTCAGTTATGACAGAAGCTGCTTCATCTGTTGTTTTTAGCCTGGGTTTAATTGAGAACAAAGGAAAAGAGGGCAAGAGGTGGAAGAGCTGGCACAAAGAAGGGAAATGGGAGGGCTGGACAGAGAAGAGAGAAAGGGCACTGTCACTAGTGACTGTGGGAGATAGACACACCCCAGACCTCAAGAGCTGTCTTTGATTAGGAACCTAAAAAGGAGTCCTTAATAATCTTGTCTAGGCTTTAATTACTTGTGCCTTGGTTACCGCAGCATCCTTTTCTCTGACCTTGACAACTGTAGCTGTGCCAAATGCTAACTTTTTTCCCCATCCCCTTGGTCGCAGCCTCTCCTGATGGATCATCTCTTGCTGAGAAGTGACAGATCATCCCGCGACACCAGCCTGGCTTTGTTGCATCCACAAACATAGTGTCTTCTCTCAAGCTGCCTTCACAGTCTGAAGACGTGTATTGGAAATGTCTTTGTTGCGGTCACTCACATTGTTCCTTAAGATTCATGCTGGCTGTGTATAAAACACGTGAGGTTCCTCGTGTGTGGAGACCACAACCTGTCATCCTGATGGAGCCTGTCTCCTTGTGTTCCTTTTCTGACTTCCTCTGTGTTAAGTCCTCTTTGATTTTGGGGCTGAAGCCATCTTTCTGCTATGTGTTTGTAAAGTGTTTAGCAGTATGTGATTACCTCCCAGGACAAGGGCTTTTACGCACCATGTTAATAGGAATGATAAAAATATACGAAAAGAAGATATTGAAGAACAACTTGTCTGTATTTTAGTCATGTATTTCTTGATACATATGATACCAATAACTCCCCCTTTTCCCTCCCAGTTAGATGATGACCTCCAGGGCCATCAATACCGAATGCTTTTTGGTTTCATTTGGCAGAAGGGGCCCCTGAACCCAGCTATTACCACCACTATTTCCATGTGAGTGCTTTTGCAGTAACTGTGATTGAGAATCACACAGTAGGACATTGTAGACAGCTGGAAAACTACTACCTGTGAGGAAAATTAGAAGAATTTCCCCCCTTAAAATGAATTTATCTGTTTCCTGTCTTCCTTGGAGATACAGATTGAGGCTTAACTGCACTGAGTAGTTTTTTATTGTTTCTGTCGAGCAGGATGAAGGAAGGATTCTGATTGAATAAATGATGTGTGTGAGGCATGGTTGATGACTTGCAATCATTGATTTGCCCAGGTCTAGTTTTCAAACACTGCAATTGTTTTCCTATTTTGCGGCCAGTGTCTCTGAAACTATATCATGTGTAAGTACTCTGAATATTTTATATTGCCATGCTTCTTTTTCCCCAGGTTTCTTCCTCCGTTCTTTCCTCAGCATTTTAATGGCCTGGGCTTTGAATTGTTTTATCACTCTAAAAGAGATTGACTGAAGAAGTAATGTTGCTCTTTTGTTGATTGCCTTGTTGTCACTTAAATACTATTCCAATATAATGGGTAAGTTATTACTTCTAAGATAGATTTGCTGCTAGATTTTTTCTCTGTCTTTGAGAAGAAGGAAGTTATCTCAGGAAAAATCATATTTCTTAGGAAGGAAGAAGATACTGTGCATTTGAAACCCAAGAGAATAGTTGATTTTCAGTTCAGGGTAATACAGCCTTGAATTAACTGAAGAGGAGACTTTCAAAGGCAAAAGTACAAGTTAGGTTCCTGGTATTCCCTGTGGTTTCTCTTTTCTTCTCTCAGTTGTATGATTTTGCAACTTTTTGACCAGTGATAGAATAAATAAATACTTTTAAATCTGTATTGCTCTAAATTTCCATAGAAGGAGGATTCCAGAGCATTCAAAGAGAAGGGAAGCCGGCCAGCAATCCTGTTCTAATTAGTGGTATCTAACCGCACATACTTTGTCCAAGTATTTCAAAACAGCATAGTTACACTGAATTTACCATGATGAATTTGCCACAATGAATTGGGACAGAATGTGGGTCTCTATTAGGTGTATAAATAATTGCATACTTGCCACATCCAGAAAGCTGGCTTGATATATGGATAAAGATAACTGTTTCTTGATGAGCTTAAGTCCTTGAGTTTTAGTGCTTGAAGAGATTTATGGACAGTTGCCTGAGACAGCACAAAGTCTATGTTTGTAACAATATATTTTTAGACTCAATGCATGCAGGTAATAGGCCTGATTTTTTTATCTAAGGAATACCCCAAACTAATGTTGTAATCAATAGAAAACGTGGATGGTCAGCATCTCTGGAAGCTAATTCCCAGTAAGAGAAGCAAGTGGTTTTCCTTTTATAAAAGAAGAAATCAAGAAACAGAGATCAAGAAATAAAATACAGAAAAAGAAAAAAAAACCCCTCAGTTCTCAGCTCTTCAGCAAATAAGGCTTATGCACTTTTTTTACCATGTGTGCCTCTTCTAAGTGTGAAGAACCCGCTATGAAGAGGAAAATTCCCAATCAAAGGTGTCATATGTGGGAGAAAAGGAGCTGCTTGTTTTCAGGCTGAAGAGGTAGAGGTTAAGTGACAGTTTGAAAACAGCTGAGGCTCATTCTAGAAAAATCAGCCTGATGCACTTTTTTGTAAAGGAAGGGAGTAACAGCAGAGGTGCTGATTTCTGCTTCTCTTCAAGAAATGCTGTGATACTAGCTTTGGTAGAGTTTGGCTAGCTGGTTGTCAAAAATAGGTAATAATATGGGGCATGAAAAAAAACCTCAAAAAATGTTCTCTGCTTTGAGGTTGCCTGTATCATGTTGCCCTGCAGCAGAAACAGAGTGAAATCAAAGGTGGCTATAGAGAGGTGTTCACAGGGAGTGAGGCAATGGTAAAAAGGTGCATCAGTAGGGAAATACCTCCTGCCTGGGTCAAAACAACCTGGATCAACTTTAGTCTCTCCAAATCAATATCCAGGATCATAAGGGATATAAAACTTTAAGTATGTTGGCCTAAGGAAATAGTAGGAGCTATGGGAGTAGATCTGAGAGGCAGGTGATTAAGAACATGTGCTGGGAGCTGGTGTTGTGCTTCTCTGATGGGGAAAGGGTGGTTAGCTGGGATGAGGGGACCTCCCATGGCCCACGAAGAAGGCTCGAGGGGCTGCCAGTACAGGTTCTGTGAGCTCTGCTCCACAGGTTACATCCCTTCGGATAGCTAATGACACTTTCAATCCTAGGTGGCTCTCTGAGAAAGGCTTGCTGGTCCTAGAGCCCTTTGGGGCTTCCATGAACAGAGCCTAGAGAATCAGCTCAAGAGCCTTGGACAGGACGCTTGAGATGCAGGAGAAAAGGAGGAGCCCCCAGTTTCTCCTTTGCAGTTGTAGACCCTGTTTTGCTTTTCACTGAGGAAATAGGGGGTCATATGGAGACAGCCTAGGAATCTTCCTAGCAGTGAATTGCTGCCCTGTTCAGGACCCGGGATGCTAGACAGTTGTTCAAGGTGGCCACAAGGTTCCTCATCCTTTCCAAAGCACATGGAGAGTATCCTGTAACACCCTATTTTATGACTAACTGGAAAACACAATCTAATTTGCTTTGTGGAAAGCAGTAGTGTATTATTGGGCTAGGGTAACAGACAGGTTAAGACCACTTCTATGGTGCATGAATGTAGAATTTTGTATAAATAAGGTTTAAAAAAAAAAGGAAGCAAATGGATATTAGATGTATTGCAATATCTTCCTAATATAAAAAATATTGTGTACTGCCTGCTGGGAGGGACTTTTTTTAGTCTATCTAAGCTGAAGCTTTGCAAATTTACCATGGAGTCAAGGTCTTTCAATGTAGCAGAGAACTGCTGGGTTTTCCATGAGTCTTTCTGTTTCTTGCTTGCTTTTGAAAAGCCAGCAAAAAGAAAGCAGTCATTATGAGTTATAGGTAGCAGTATACAGAAAAGCCTGTTTGTTGCTACTCCACAAAGTTAAATGGTAATTGTCAGCCGCGTTTTTTTCTCCAAAATATGAGCCTGTCTGTCTAGCCACAGTGTGGCACTAATGGTATAAATGCAGCAGAACACAGATGGAAATTAAACAACAGCTGGGTAATCATCTTCATAAATGCAATATTAAAAATATCACAATCCTTTAATTTTTGTCCTGCTTGTATAAGGCAGAGCTGCATAACAAATAACTATCATAACTTTTCTGAGAGAAGTGCAGCTTGTGACCAGTTTAAATCAAATGACCCTTTTGCCCTCCTTTCTCACTAGGGCTTTTCTTGTACCAGTATTAACAATCTGTTATATACCAGATTAGGGTCATTAACCACTCATTAGTTCCTGAGAGAGGAAGGCTACCCTTTGTTTGTTGAATATTGATTAGGAGGCAACAGAGCACACTAGTGTGAAGCCACCACGGAAGATGCTCAACTTCTGAAGCATTACCTCTGTATTTCATAACGCCCTGGATTAGATCTGCTGTGGCTACTTTAATTTTCATTTTTCCTGTCTGCCTTCTTTGTCCTTCCTCTCTTGTACCAGACCAGGCACCAAAGAGTGCTGACGGAATAATAAACAAAAATAATGCTGCCATCCTCAGCCTCTTGCGGGATGGAGAAGTAGTCTGACAACTTAACTTGGCTTTGCTATCCCTCACGGGCAAGCCTACTTCCTTTCCTTCCTCTGATGCATTGCAAGTGTAATGTGTCTTGTCCTGCTGCCAATACCACCACAACAGATTACAGTGCTTCTCTGAATAGAGATCCTGGTGAGTAATTTTCATCTCTGCTGAAATTAATTCATACATTTTTCCCCAGTTTGCATCAAAGTCAAGTAACTGGACTGATTTAAGGTCCAAGCTCGCACTTGGCAAATATACAAAACCCTTCTAAAGACAGTTTCTTGAAACTGGTAACATAATGGTAAATGCTGTTGAACATGACCTTGAGGTAATAACTTAAAAAGCTGATAATGGGATTTGTGCTCTGGTAGGAGTAGGTGTTTAAAAATTAAACAAGCAAAACATTGTTTCAGTATTAAAAACCCTCATATTTTTTCTTAATATGTGCTGTAATACAAGCCTGACTGTGCATAATAAGCTTGTAATTCCATTGATTCATTGATGGTGAGATAACAAACACCTGTAAATGGCAAAAGGATGGTGTGTGAGAAATGCAATATGGGATAGACCCGCTTCAGCATTGCAGCTTGTCACTGTCCTTCCGCCTCTTCCTAGCTTATTCCTTGGAGATTACCTGCCTGGCTCAGTGTCCTCAGCACACTATAAAGCAAACCGGTTAGATTTTATAGATGATTCCACTATTTCGGGCAGTGCTTTACCTTTACTTCTTAGCCCTCATGTCCTATACATTATGCAAGGACATCGATTTGTGAGCACGTACAGCTGGAAAAAAGTGATCCTTGGACTGATTATCACACAGGAACCACACAGGTGGTGTATGTTATTGTTTTTCTAAGTGCATTTCTCAGGCTAATTTTCTCCAGTAAACCTTCCTATGTTGACAATAACTATGTTAGGAGGATTGACATTTTATGGTATGGTACGCATACACCGTATCATAAAAAGACAATCTTTTAATATAAAGTTAAACTTTAAATTTAGTGTTTAATAAAAGTGTGGTGTGTATATATATACACACATATAAGGAGACTGCTACAGTTAAAAGAAACAAAAAGCATTTAAAAGCGTGAAATTAGTGGCAAAGGGAGGGAAAACTGCTCCTTATCTCTTCACACCCCCACAAAAGTTACAGGGCCAAAACATCACGTTTGTAAGGCATGGTCCTCTTCTATTGAACTCAATGACACACAAAAAGATCCATACTATTTTGATAAGTGAAGGTTGAAGGCTTTAAAAAGCTGTTATCATCATCTTGTCCATTGGTTGTTTTGGAAAATGAAACAAGCTCCTTTAGACCTCTCTTCCCATCTCTTATGGCTCCAAAATCAGTGTAAGAGATTGTGGGCTAGAAATACCATCTCACCTCTCCCCTGCTGTCTAGGGAATCCAAGGTTGTCTTTACCTTTATGAAATGTACCCCTACAGAAAAGAGGAAGATGTATTTAATTTTGTTCTCCATTATACACTTCAGAAAATGCAACTTCTTCTATATACCAGCATCTGATGAGGCAGAAAGCAGGATCTGCTCATCTAATAATCTCCTTGTATCCAATTCAAAATCTTGCCACGCTTTCCTGAGGCAACGCTGCGATCATTTCTCCATCCAATCCATGCTAACTGCCTCTCTTAGCTTGATGTAGACTTCATAAAAAGTAAATATCAGATTCATGCAAAATAAGTTTTGCTTTGCTGAGCATTAAAATCCACCCTTCTGATACAGACTCTTATTTTCATTCAGAGAAAGTCTGTGTATGAGGCTCATAACTTTTTGGAAATGTCTGTACCATCATATGGGTTATTTTTTTTTGGAAGAGTAATATGACTGGAGTTAAGGCATTTGCTGTTAAATACATGTTTTCTGTTTTAATTTCTCATCAATCCCAGAGAGTTTGGATGGAAATCATAGTGCTTTAACATAGATAGAGCTCTGAGGTAGATTGCTGCAGTGACCAGGAGATGTTATGGACTTAAATGGTGCATGGGTATCTAGGGAGAGTGGAATACCATCTTGTCTTGAACATCAAAAGAGGTGGTGATCCTGAGAGCTTCATTTCCAGAGTCAGAGCTAGAAATACCAGCTGCATTCTGCCCAGATGCAGGGGGCTACTCACTCCTGCAGTGCTGTTGGGGCCTGTGTAACAGGCTGGTCACCTTCTAGCTCAGCTGTGGAGCCAGCTGAGTCACACATGTGTTAGAGCAGGACCTTCTTGTTAGGCTGGTGCAAGAGCCCAGGTCCTTCCGAACCAAACACTCTTTCTGTGATTTTTAACTCAAAAGAAGTCTTTGTTAGCTGGGAAATGTAATTTGTATATGCATTTGAGTCCCTAAGGACATGGGGAGAAAAAACCTGTCCTGGTGCATATCAGAACAGGCAGGTGGTAAGGATCATGATGGCCAGCTGGTGGGGGTGAGATGAACAGTGGAGACACGTCCCCAGGTGTGGTAAGTGCTACTTTGGAGGGGCTGTCTCCTGGGAGGACTCATCTAGGTGCTGGGTGCCCTAGACCCAAGTGGAGGGCTGCTAATGCCCAAAGGACAGTGGGTTTCTCTTTTTCATAGACTGGGCTGGGTGACCTCTTTCTTTTGGCTCTCAGAGAGACCTCTCCTTGGGCTGGCAGACAGCGAGGTTACCCCAAGCTCTACCCCACCTCTGCCCCTTCCAGAAACCACTGTCAGTGGGGGCATGGACACACCAATACTAACTACAAATACACCTGGATGCAAAATTTATGTCTTTAACTCTGTACGCAGGCTGTGCATAGCCTGTGTAGGAAGAAATGAAGTGCTGCAGTGTTCAGATATGAGAGTTTTGTGGGAGGGGGTTAACATTTCAAATTAAGGCGGTGTTAGCAGCCTGTAACTCAGCCCTACCCAATTGTCTTCAAATTGTAGACCTCAATCTCTTTTCTGTTTGTTTTCAAGAGAAACCTGACAGTTTTCAGTCTAAGCTGTTTTTTAATTCCCTGGCCAAAATTGTATACCACTAAAAATAGAGTTTATAATAGAAGTTACAGCTTTTAACTATGAGGCCTTCAGGATGGCTCCATTATATTGCAGTTATGTTAATTAAAGTGAAGGGGGAAAAATATATATAATAGGATTGTGCTAATAAAGCATGAAATGAACAGTCTTACCTTAAGACACTTGTCTGGTTTTCCTTATTGCATGAGCAGTTGTCTTTGTCTTCCCCAAAACACACTGAAATTGAGGGAAGGATTTTTTTTTTTTAAAAAGGAACTTCTAAGCCTTCCTATTCACTGTCATTCTGGCATCCTCTGATTTCTCACATAATTGTGTTTAGGCATTTCTGGGCAGTGGGTGGGAACGCAGTGTAGCCTAGCTGAATAGGTGCTTCGTGTTGAATTCAGATTGCCAAGTGCTGCAGACTGAATCACTGGAGCTGCTGGATTAATAGTGTGGGGTTTTTTTCCTGAGAACTTGTACTGAAAAATAACTTCTAGTTCTCACCTTAAACCTAGAGGGTTTCTCAAATAGTCTGTGATGTTGTAAATCTGCAGTACAATTTGTAGACTCTTAATAGTTATCATAATGCAGAAGCAAAGCTTTTATATCAATATGTCTATACCAGGAAAGAAAATTGAATCTTTCTCCATGTTTTCTGAATTAAAATTTAAAACTTGCAACAGCAGAATAGATCTAGAAGCTGTAGGTAATGTTGAACTCGATTCTTCAAGCGTGATATTATGCCCACAGCATTGATTTTTTTTGCATGGTTGTACTACATATAGCTCCATTCTTCGGATACAATCTATGCATATATATTTTTTACACAGTTCCACGAAACAGAACTGGAGCTCTCGAGAAACGGATTGGAATGTCCTCAGGTGTGCACAGGGTTGGGATCTAACAAATGCAGATCTCTGGACAATAACATTGGCTGCATTAAATACCATTCAGAACATCAAGTTTTGCTAATATTTTAAAGTATTTTGTATTAATGTGAACATTGTTCATATCAATATTGTTTTTGAAAGAAAAAATAATGCAGCTGTCAGGTTTAAATAAAGAGAAAGTTTATGCAGAAGCCAGTTGGTCTATGCACTTTCCAAGAAAGAGAATTCAAAGGTGACAGCAGAGCACTGGGTTCAAATGGGCAGGGTTGTCTGGCACTGAGTCGCCCATGGGACATCTGCCGCTGACAGTAGCTAGCACAGCTTCCTAATGGGTTATAAAATCCTCAAAATCAAAGCAGAGGCAAGACGTAAAATATATTAACTTCTGTCACTTGCATGGCTCAGTGAGACACCACTGTAGAAATAAAAAGTAATTTTCCAAGTAAACCAAAATGACAGCACGTGCATTGCAAAGCGCTGCTCAAGCATATAAAGTGCAATCCAGTCACTAACTCAAATGAAATATTCTGCTAACTGTTATGGGCACCAGCCTTGTACCACGGTGGTGTCTGCGCAGAAGAGCTCTGGGTAAGAACTGGAAAAATTTCTGATAACTTACCCCAAAAAGCCGTTAGAGCTAGTAACCTGAAATTTTTTTGAGTACAGCTGATCAATCCATCTGAAACCGCTGCTAAAAGGAAACAAAAATATATTTCTTGGTAAGAGTTTCCACAGCTGAAGTGATGTTTTTCCAGAGTTGAAATGCATCAGGTTTTTGATAGCCATTATTAGATGAAATACTGTTGGGAGACTTCAGTTCTGAGCTGATCTTGTCTCATTTTGCTAGAATTAAAGGGTGATTTGTGAGGTTGCTGTGCTAGGAGCAACACTAGTATTTTTTTGTTGCAGGGCTGAAGATTTTATTGGGTGTTGTGCAAGGGAAAATGAAAAATCTCAATGCACATTCTCATGTCTATATTTTTAAAATAAGTATAATGATGTACTCAGAGCTTAAAATGGGCGTTCCTTTTGGTGTTTAAATAATAAAGAAAAGCAAGTTTTTGATTACTTTCTAATTGTGAAATACTTAAAAACAGTGAAAAAGAGCTTGGATAAAGATTTTCATCTCAAATATTAATGTATCTTTATATTTTTCTCTGTTCAAACTGAAATTGGATATTAATTAAAAAAACAAACAAACAAACAAAAAGAAACCCCAAACTTGTCTGCTCCTTCACTGACAGTGACAAGGATTGTCTTGCAGTGTGCTGCTCATACTGCAAACTAGGCACTGTCAGTTCTGATGGTACCACATATCACATTCCTGCTCTTCAAACTGTTCTTTGTGCTGCTTTCAGAAACAACACTGCTCCACTTACCTACAAGTCTACAACTGGCCAGCCTGAGTCTGGGGTCTTCCTCCCATGTGCCAGGGTAAGACTGGTCCTGATCTCCCCTTCCATCCCTGGTCCTGCACCTTGCACAGTCTCTGGACTGTTCCATGGCAAGGGTCAACATGCTTCAAGAGCAGAGTGTAAATTAGCTCAGCACAAGCTCTGCTGAGCACTTGCACTGGTGTAGCAGGAGGGAGGAAACATGGTGCAGGGAAGGAGGAGGGTGGCCAGGGGAAGATCTTCCCTTCTTGACACTAGTGATGTGACTCTGGTGAGGTGGGCACAGCTGCGACTGCAGCTCTTGGTGCCACTCACTTTGGTCACTGTTTCTTCCTGAGCTAAGAACTCCCTTGGAGTTCACGCTCTGTGTTAGCAGGACTGAAATCCCTGTGGGTTTTAGGCTGTCAGGCCTGTGGCTCGTGTTGTCCCAAAGTCCTGGTTCTTTGAGGGAGGAGACTGCAAACCAAGCTTTTCTCTGCAGCTGCAAGTGAAGAGCTTCGAGTGGAGTTTCAGAGTCTCTTGAGAGCATCTGGAGTTTTAAAAGGGATGTGCCAGATACTGTGATGGGAAGTGGACCCAAAATCTCATGCTTCTGGGGCAAGACATAAGTCTCTAATCCGGTTACCAGGGACAGACATAATCACACACATTAAAGACTTACTTTGTGCTACAGACTGTATGACTAACTTGGCTTGACACGTCTAATCTAAGTTTTGTGTCTCACATAGTGTTTTAGCCATGCTGTGAGCTGCCTGGGTATTTCTGCTTGTCTCTGCAAGCTGCTACTGCAGACTCACTGTCTTGGCAAGTACGCGTGCTCGGGCTGCTATCACACATCTGACTATAGTGTTTATGTACCTTAAAACCATGGGGATTTTATTCCCATAGAGCATTTCCATTTGGGTTTGCATTTAGATCACACCAGTGCTAACTGGGTGTTTCTACAGTTGTTTTAACAGTGGTTTTCTTTGTGGAGTGAGACTCTCCAAGCACACCTCTGGGATAAAGATGAGATTTGAAATTGGGAGCTATATCATTTAAGAAAAACTCAAACTCTTCAAAAAGAAACAAACAGCAGGAGTGATTTGATTTTCAAATCATGTTAGAGGGAAAAGTTTATACAACAAGAACAGACACAAATCTGTTTGTATGTTTCTTTTTTTTTTTTGCCAGGCATCAGATTCAGGGTATCGAATGGATTATTACTGGTTCTTATCTAAGTTTAGAAAGAGCTGTGAATATATAATGAATACAACAGAGAGATGTCAGTGTTTATTGGTTTACTGGTTTATTGATGCCTGTCTTTGCAAGTGGTGCCGTTCATGAAGACTTGGCTAATCTCCAAAGACAGTCGAGATTTGTTCCATTTATTGCTCTTCTGAGTTTGCCTTTTGGCAAAAAGTCTCAGATCAGGAGCTGTTTGCATATCAAGGCTCACAGGTCTCCTTTGAAAAGCTGCCAGGTCTTGGAAGTCATGAAGCCTCTCACTATAAATTAAGGGAACAATAATTGAATGTATTAATTCTAATTCTTAATTTTTTTTGTAATAGATGTCCTTAATTTTGCCATAACTTTATGTAACTTTAGGTGTTCTTTTAAGGGAAGAAAAGAAAATGAGTGCCATCAGCACAGAGCTCAATGGCAAGTGTGCATGTTAGTGTATTGCGCTGTATGTTCTCTTAACAAACAATCCATAAATGAGCTTTTTCCTTTTCACTATATTCTATAGCAGAGTTTAGATTTTATAAGTTGACCAGCTGCTTTCTGTTCCCCAGATCCTCCTATTGTGCTGCAATTGCCTTATTAAAATTTCTGTGAACATATATATTTATAAGGTTCTCAATATGAAGTCCAAATAGTGACTATTCAGTTCTGTAGTCTGCAGATCATCTCTCATATGCTTCTCAATCAGACCTTGATGTTGCGCTACATTATAACGGGTCATATTTAATTTTCTTAATGTCACATTTTTATTAATTTCTGATATTGGTGCCATACTAAATATCTTATTCATATGACTGCAATCTTGTAGGTCTAAGGTATGATTAAATATGCACTTGACAGGTGTGGCTTGCATATTGATACTTAAAATGACTTATGTTTATAATGTTTATAACCTCTTAGCTGTTACATATCCTGTGTTTCATAGGCAAGTGTGTCATAGTCCACTTTATGCTCCGACAGTGAGGTTCTTCAGCCTTCATAAGGCATTTAGGTGTATTCTGTATTTTCTATCATCAGTCTAAAAATTGCTGTTCCTTTCAGTTAATGTCTCTTTTTTTCCTTGCCTCAGAATTTTTCCCCAGTCTATGACAATATTGATTGTGTCACTCTTCTTTTATTACCAAATGTTTTTTAGTTGCATTGGTAGGACTTACATACTAATTGTAGTCTCCTGGATCAGCTTTTCCAATGTGATGCTGCTACTACGAAGGCAACGCTTAGGAGGTGAATTCTAGCAGTGAAAGTTGACTTGAAAAAGTGAAACCTAAAGCCTGAAAGTCTGGAAAGAAAATAAAAACCCCTGAGATTTCAGTTCTTCTGTGAAGGACAGCCTGACTTGTGACTTGGGTATGTTGCCTACTGTTTGCAATAATACCATGATGACTTTCCTCTGGAATTGAAAGCGGGAAGGATGTCTGGTGCAAGTGGGTACAGCTCCTGTTAGCTGCTGGTGTGCACAGAGGTTGAGGGAATTTGCTTTCTACAAGATACAGTTCATGAAGTCTTGCTCTTTACTGCTGCGTGTAGTTTGCCTTACTTGGCATCTTCCTCTAAGATTAAGGGATGGTGCCATGTAGCTAAAGCCAAACTATCAATTGTGTATTTTGGAAAACAGAAATATTTTGCTGAAAGACTGAAATAATTTTACTTTTAATAGTAGGGTTTTTTTATCAAAGATATATGGAACCCAAGTCTTGCATAGGGAGGTAGTGTGGAACAGGGTCAACAATGTATAAAATTGTAAATCAGCTCAAATAAGGAGCTAAATCTTCAGATTTTCTCCCTTTAACCTATTTTAATAGTCTGAGTGCTAGGTGTATAAAGTTTGTGCTTTTTTCCTCAGACTCCAAAGATGGCTAATGTTCTTATAAATCTCCTGTTTTTCAAAAAAGGAGAAAAAGTAGTGTAGTTTCACTTCAGTATCCCTTTAGTGGCAATGATGAACCTTCTGGCACTCTTAACTAAGCGTTTAATATCAAGTTTACCTTTCACCCTTAACTCATGTAGACATTAACTGATCTATAAAATTCACTTGAGGATTCATTGACAATTATAAAACTCTTGTTTTGAGTTGTGATTTTTTTTTTATATTAAAACAATCAGTAAAAGATCTTCATATCAAACAAATGGTAAATTAATGGTCAACTGCTGGTTCATCTGGTTCATTCAGTATTGCATTTGATTACTTTGTGGGCTAGGAAGAAAACAGCCAAATTCTTCTTGATGACACCAATGAAAACCCTGACTAATTGTTGCAGTGAATGGCGCCAATCTGCATTTTCACACATCATTGAACAAAATACAGTCCAGAGTGCAGAGAGAAAGGTAGCATGTCGGGGAAGCTTTGAAGGACATAAGTCTCATAAAACTCAGAGCAACTGGGCTCAGTTAAAAAGCCTTAGAGTCTTGCCTTGCTACAGGCAGGACAAAAAGATGATCACTACTCCAGGGCAACACCGTGTATCTGGATCGTTTGCTGAATTCTGCTGGAAATGTCAGTGGTTTGACTGGATCAAGCCAAGAGTCCATCTCCCCTGGGTGCAATGGCTGGCATGGGGCGGGAGGACAGACGTGGCTCACCCAGCCTCTGCCCTGAGTGCGGGACTGCTGGATCCTGCATCTCCCTGGCACTAGAAGGAGGGAGCCACTATAGACACCATTGCCACTACTGGTGCTGGCATCTCCATCACGCTCATGGATACCTGGATGATAAAGCCTTACCTTCACATGGAGCAGGAGCCAAAAACCGAGGGTGACAGCTTCAGCTGTGGCCAGTTCTGTGTAGCTTGGCCTGCTCATCACCCCAAGAGCCAGCATTGCTATCCATGGACTCTCCACCATACCTCCTGGGAAGAAAGCCTTCAGCCAGGTACGAGTTAGAGCAGAATCCCTCTTCTTCCCCTTACTGCTCTCCTACTCCTTCACCAGTTCACCCTTTCCCTGTACTCTTGTGCCATTTCCCCCTTCCATTCTATTCTCATCTGTGCCATGAAGTCACATAATTTGCCCTCCACTCCCCCCTGCAGCCTGAGGACCTGGACCCTGTTCTTGCATCCTTTTCAAAATTTACCTTTCCTGCTCCCATACTTGCATCTCAAAAATCCTCTCTGTCCTGAAACTGTTCCCCAGAGTAATATTTTGGCAGAGGAGTATCTGAGGATGGAGAGAGGGTTCCTACCACGCCCGCCTTGCCTGTGGGGAGCAGATGCTTGGGAGGGACTGCAGGAAGGAGGGTTTCTTACCCTGACACTCATATGTGTCTGTCCCTTGAGCATTGCCATGGTTGAGGAATGCTGGGAGATATGAGGTGTTCTGATTGCCACAGGATCCTTATTTCTTCCCTGTGTCTGTTTGCCCTCTTCACTCCCTGCTTTTTTTCACTTCTCTCCTGAATGTTTGGTTTTTCACCAAGTCTAAACGCCCTGCTGTCCCTCCCACTCCTTGGTGGGAAACATTTGGTTTTGTTAGGGACAAGCTAATGCCTGTTTCTTAAGGGGCACTTCAGTAGAAGTGGGCCGGTACTGATGCTCTGGGAGAAAGCAGACATATGAAGTCACCATGGAGGAGCAAAAAAATCAAATCTCCAGCTAGAACAAGAAGAAAATATGGAAGACTTTTGCTCTGCTTTTAGGTAAAAGTTTGCTGGCATGTTTTATGGACTTGGAGGCAGACGTCTTGGTAAGATTAAAAAAAAAAAAGTGAATTGCCCAGATGTCTGGAGTCAGAGGAAAACTGCTATTTGGGGACCCTTGATAGGACAGGAAGGTTTAATGAACCGCTGCCTGACTGACAGTGAAGTCCCAGTATCTGTTACAGCCCGACCTCCGGCTCAGTCAGGTGTTAGCCCATTACATTAGCTTTCATATGCATAACCATCCGCATCCTTGTAGCTCTAATATTATTTGAAAGGAACTGAAGTGAAAATACTGTCAAGACCTCTCTTTACCTTGAGGAAGGAGTAGGAAGAAATGATGTGAGAAGCTGTATTTGCAATGAATCACTCCCAGAAAATAGTTTATTGCAGAGAGATCTATGAAAGCGAACCCAGGATAAAGAGCACACGTATGAGACCACCAGATCTATTAACTGAGGTTGTCCGAGAACCAAGGTATCGGTAAGAATCAGCAAGAGAAGATTTTGCACTTATTGCTGGAAAAAATGTCAGTGTCCCCTGGGGAATTCTAACTGCCCTTTGATAATAACTGCCAAACCCCAGTGTTTTCAGGATTTGCAGGTGCTGTGCCAATTGAACGCACGTTTTTTCTCACCTGTAATGTAGATTTCAGTTCATATTTTTTCTTAAAGTTTCTGAAAATTGCTGCTAGAAAAAACACATTTAACCAGCAGACATCCGTTACGTAGTTTTTCAACGTATCATTCATACAGAGTACTAAACATAAAATGGCTTTACTCCTGATCTGAAACATTATGAACAATACATTTTTAAATGCTTTTGTACTTTCTGGAAAATGAGGCCACAAAGGTAATTCAGATGTTTCTTTATGATGGTTTATCTCAGTATTTTGAAGAGTGTTTTGAAGAGGGGTATCACTGTGTGAAGGCTTTAAAAAAAGAAAAGAAAAAAAGGAAAGCAAAGCATTGTAACCTCTATTTGTAGTGGTTGATGACAGTGACTTGAAAATGTTAAACAAGAAAAATAAAAGGGCTGCAGTGTTCTGTGATAGTTCTGTGTATTTTATTGACAAATGCTTTGATGTGGAAAACCTCTATTGTGATATTTTTTCAGAATGGAACACTTTATTTTTTTATTATCCAGTCTGCTTTAAAAATATTTCATTGTTTCAATTTTTACAGTTTATGCAGTATAATAACAATGTTTAAGAAAAAAAAAAAGCTAAACACTTCTTGTAGAGGCCAGAGACTTTTTTGAGACCAAATGTTTGCAATATTCACATTGTATTTTTCTTTGAAATGGGGAAGAAGAAACAGTCATTCTTGGGCTTTATTGTGAAAAGGGCAATTTTGTGTTGGGCAACTAAAATACTGGTTGCACACCCATGTATCAGTGGGATAGGTTCTATAGCTGCTTTTCAGCTGTTGCATACTCAGGCTATGCTAATGCCGGGAGTTACTGAAGCTGACCCTGCAATGCTCTAGACTTACCCGAGCTACAATTACGCTACCTACTTCTTGACATTGCTGGGCTTAAGATCACTGTGGGTATGTCGTCTGTGCTTACCGGTGTCTTAAATATATGTGTTTTTTCAGTCTGTGTGGAGATTTGTACAGCTTTCTCTCAGACTAGGAGCTAGAAGCTAGCTTGACTGTGACTGCTATACGCTGCAGTCTGGTAGTGTCTCTGGTGTCATGAAACAAGAGTTGTCTTTTCTTACCTTGTTATTTGATGTACGTCAGAGCTGGCACTTCAGCTGAAGCCCTTTGTGCTGGGAGAAATCGGAGTTGGTTTTGTGGGGTCTTTGGCTCCAGCTGGGAGTGTCTGAACGTTTCTAGAAGGAAACGACAGTTCTGCTAGATGCTCCTCTTACACCATGGAGTATCTTGGAGTTCCCCAAAGTCGAAAGGGTTGTCCTGGCTTTATACTGGTGTTCTTGTTCTGTTGTACTTGCGCTCTGTGTAGGTTTTGAATGGCTGTAGATAGAGAAGAAGATTTTATCCCCCAAGATGTTCTTTTCTTTGTCTGCAGAAGTTTCTCTCTTTCAGAGGAGTACATTACCCTGCCTAAATAACATGTCTTTGAGATTGACTTGTGAGAGTATACTGTGAGGCATGAACTAAAGACACTATAAATAGTGAATCATCTGTCGCAGACAAACCAGTTTCTGTAATGGAATCAGTTGGATAGGTGCCATTTATCCTTATCATTTTTCTACTAAGAGTTTTACATTAGGGGAAAGAGACATGAAGAAATGTTTTCTAGCTGCTTGCCCGTCATCCTTGAACCAAGATTTATACAGGAACTGGTCTTTGTGTCTTTAACATTTATCGATATTAACAACATAGAAGTGTAACAAATAGCCAGATTCACCATTTTTGCAAGATATGGAAGAGGTCAGGAAGGATTTTTTTTTCTTTCTTCTTGGAAGTCATAAGGTCGTATATGAAATAATATTTAGGAGGAATATCAAGAAAACTAGAAAAGCTGCTGCCTTTCCTATTGAGCTATTCAGCATGCTTTACTAATGAGTTACAGTGAAAGAAACCAGGCGAATGAAAACACAATTATTTACACAAGATTTGCAACACTAGATGTGTAACAGCTACACCAGCTTAAGAAGAACCCAGCTGCCTCCCTTCGCCTCGGTTGGTGAATTCCCACCTGTGCTGTGGTTGTTCATGCAATTGTTTGAGGCGGCAGCATAAATTAGAGCAAGAAAATGATCTGGGTGAAGTAGGTTTTAGCCTGGATAATTTTATTGATCTGCACTGTGGCACCATAGGGGGATGGCATCACTGGGAGGTAGCAGATTGAAATAGAAATGAACAGTTGAGAGCAGGGTGGAAGAGTAAGATCTTCGTAGATTAATTTTGGCATAGTCTTGGTATGTCCAGGCCTGGCATTAATAATTAGTAGCACCTGAACTAACTCCGTAACTCATCTTTCATTGCCTCATCTGGTTTCCTATTTTATTGCTCCATGTAGACCATGTAGAGTGAAAAAAATTAGCAATTTGTCTCTAAATGGCATCATTGTTCTGCATACCGTGACTTATGTATTAGAGTTAGCTTTAACAACCTGATGGAGAAGTGGTAGGAAAACCTGGGTGAGAAAGATACAAAACCAGCAACACCAACAGGAGGGGAGGGACTACCTCAGAAAAACAAGGTACTGTAGAAAGCTGAATCTCAAAAGGAGTCGAGACTGATTGTCTGGCAGGAAAAAGACGAGGAAAAAACAAAATGTGAGATGCAATAAAAAAAACAATGATGGTAAAAGCAAACCAAAACGTTTTTCTGACTTAAGATCAGTCATTTTATTGATTTTTAAAATAAAAGCTCTATTTTATTATGTGAGCCTGAATATACGGGCCAAAAGCAAAAAACACAAATGCTTATATAGCCTCAGGCAGCCTCCAGCCCCCTGGCCAATAACTCTTGTCTGGCTCGTGCTGCAAGTGCAAGAGCGTGTGTACTCTGTTTGCAAGGTCGTTTATCAACAAAATCCCAGAGAACTGCATGAAAAGGCTCAAGAATAAGCTCTTTTGGCTCTGTACTAGGCAAATCACTGATCTTTTGTTAAAAATCAAAACAATTGCAAAGAATCAGGAAGAAAGTTTAAAAAGATCCTGTCCAAAGACACATGATTACTACTCTGTGTCTAGAAGCTACTTCTTCAATTGTGTTGTGCAGTAGTTAAACACTAAGCTACCTCCGCTGCTCAGATTTGTCTGATAGAGGTAATCCAGGGATAAAATATCTTTTCAAATAAAAGACATGCCGAAGACCGTGAAAAAAAAATAAAGACAGATGGCTCTCATTGGTGGTGTCTAGAAAAAATGAATCCCTTAATACGTTAATTTCTTTATTTCTATGAATTTTATAATTCCATTGCCTTCAGTGCAGTCACACCAGCCTAGGTCTGCTGAGCGTTTTGACCAGAGAGTCCAGCTCTGCACTGAATGAATCTTCCAATAACAAATTTGAGAGTTGTGATTCAATAACTCATGTTCTCTTTGACACTGAAGTGCTCGTAGCACATCTAGAAATGCAGGCTACTTGGTCACGCCAAACAGCACTTGCTTTTGTTGAGGAAGTTGCTGATATAATTGCAGAAGGTGACATGGATTAAGTCTGCAACAATTGACCACTTGAGCCCTCTTTAGGGAGGTAAGGGAGGTAAGAAAGGCAACTGCAGGCACAGAGTGTAGTGGCACTGCTGAACTGTCTCCACTCCAGCCCAGGGATGTGATTCACTAACCCAGCGTGGCTGTGGCATCTAAACTGATATGAACATGATCATAATTTGACCTGTAACCAGTTATTGATTGAGAAAGGTGGAGTTATTGGAGCAACTTCTGACGTGGTGGGTTAGGGTTGGGAAAGAATTTGGCCTGTAGCCACACTGAGAGGTGTGGAGTTAATCCCACTAATTGTTCTAGTGCCCTAGGACTGGCTCCTGTTTCCTGGCCATCATTTTCATAGCAGTAGTCCTCTGGGGGAGTTGCATGAATACATACAAAATGGCTGGAGACAGAGAGAAACAAAACCCTTTGGGCATTTTGAAGAGAAAGAAGAACATTCAATACAATCCAGCCCTCTGCAGTTATTCTGTTGACCACTGGGGCTCTGTAGGTCGTAAATTGAAAACTTCAGCATTTGGTCATGCACTGTAGTCTTTTAGTAGTCTCTTCAATTTGTTTCTGGAGTTCATATTCCTTATGCTTGTACATGAGTCTTATGTTGGTGTTGGACTGCGTACGATATTTGAAGAGAATGGCAGAAAATCCGAACACTTTAATGTTTCACTTCAGACTCTAGAATTTGTCTGCTTCATATGTTTCATAAAGACTCCATTTGAAAGTTAGCCTTATGTTGAAAGAAAACTGGATGTATTCTAAGTGAAGAGAATAATCTAATGGTTGGATTTATCAGAAATTTACATATAATTAGTGAAAAATAGTAGTTTTTTGGTGTTTTAGCTTATATTAAAAAAATAAAGAAGAAAATCAATAGAATTTCCATGGATTGGAGAATTTTTCTTCATTTTAAGTGGTCCTTCTATCAAGAACTTACTAGGATATTTCTCAAATATATGCAAATGATCAAAATAAAACTAAAGACTCTTGAGGAGACTTAAGACATGACTCTGGATGACCGAAATTATTACTTGAAACCAGCTTTTTTCCTAGTTAAATACTGAGGGCAATGTCCTAGGGCCTCAGTGAGAGGTTGTATTCAGTCTTCTTCCTGCCACTAATGGTCTGTGCAGTGAGTCACGAGAAGGTACTCAGATACGGTAATAAGTCATGATAGAAAATCCTACATGAAATTCTTATCAAAATGGTGATTGCATACTTAAAAACTGAGGGCCTTAATGAACTCAGATTGAAGCTCTGACTTCAAATGGGAATGGAGTAGAAATCTTTCCATGGGTTTCTGTCAGAACTGACACTTGGTCAAAAGGGCTCTGGACGTACCCGAAAGCAATTGGGCATTGCTTTCTGGCTGGTAGCAGAAAGAACAGGTAAGTAAAAAAGAGTCATGGATGAAAGGGGAAAAAAGCTTCTTTCCATTTCACAAGATAGTCGTATTTGTAGGTGTAACTACAGTATCCTTGAGTAAGAAGAATGGAAATGTTTCCTAGATGGTGCTTTCGACCTAAATTAAACTATGCCTTGCTCAGGGAACAAGTAAACTGAAACACTTCTTTCCTAACCGTAGGCCATTTTGCCTGGCAAACTGCCTTGCTTTTTAAATGGTGAAACACTTGATAAAACTATCCTTTAGTGTGGTAGTCCTTCAATAAAATTAACCCATTAGTCAGATCAGAACAGGCTGTCAGTCTCTGCAGTGATGTGACTGGCCTTACCGGATGACTGCATCAGGCTGATCACTTCTTGTGCTTCTACTATTCTGTATTATAAGAGAAAGTTAGCAATTGCAAAGTTATTTTTATGCTAGTGCAAAGGTAATATCTCACAAGGGATGCTTCTCCTGATATTTATTTTGCTTATCTGAAGCAAAATGTCTTACTGCGAAGCAGAGCAACCACTGGCTGCCTTTCTGCAACATGGATGAATGTGTCAGTCAAGATAATGACTATTCCAACTCAATCTTGTCCTTCGTCTCGCTATCCGCTTATTCTTTGACCTGCTATCATACCCACACCTGGAAAATTTAGGTCAGCCAGGCTCCTTTCAGGCTAAACAAAGCAAGCAGTGTGCCTCAGTAACAACCCCCACGCTATTAGCAGGGAACAGGGCTGTTTCTCGCCGTGTGAGGAAGGTTCTCAAACTTCCCTGCCTTGTGAGTCATCGCAGAGAAGACCAGCATGAAAGGTTGTGTGGCTCCCACACCCACACACCTCCAACCTCCCTTGTACAGACTCGCTGTTAATGAAGAGACTGCATTAAAAGGACTAAACCTTCCCTCAGAGGATCAATTAGCAACCTTAAAATAGAATAGAGGAAGACAGAAGCCCTTGCAGAGCCCTTCTGATAGCAGCTCTCCTTCTCAGAGAAAAATCCAGGAGTAAGCAAGTGTCTGACAGGTGATGGAGAGCTTTCTGTCCTCATTCCCCTTTTAACACTTACTTCACTGTAATTACTGGAGCGTTACTGGTTGCAGCAATCCAGTCAGAGTTGCAGCAGTGCTTCTATTAACAATTTCTATTTCCAGGGCTTTTTCAAGTAGGCTGTAAATATTTGCTAACGGGTACGGTTTGGCACACAAGGCCTGACTTGAGGCACAAAGTTCAGAATGATTTTTCTATGCAATTGTTCTAAATCTCTATATTTCATGACTGCACAACAAAAATACAAGTTTTGCTGATCTAATGCAGCAGTTTCTATGTCTATGACTTTGAATGAAGAGTTCAGACGTAAAATCCAATCAAACCCTTGGGTCTGCCAGAAAGACCTTGTTATCCCTAACAATCAATTGGTAACATCTTGGGAAATGCTAATGTTTTGATAATTAAAAGTTAGTGTGCAGCTGCGAATGAATACCGAAACCTTTTTGATAATTATAGCAAAGGCAGAAAGCTTAAAGTACCCCTGAAAATGTCCAACACAGCCTTCCTTATTTAGGAATTCATCTAAATAGCTGAATCTAGGTCATAATTAGATAGCGTTGCCCAATGTGTCTTAAAATTTCCTGCTACATTATTTTTACTTTCTTATTCATATTATTGCCCTCCTACAAATACCTTTAAGTGTTAAGTTTCTCGAAAATGTTAAATGTATTTTTCAACACACTTTGCTATGAGTGATTTGACACAAAGGACACAAAGGTAAGATTTCACGAAATACCTTTGACTTCATCACATTTCATTAGATAACATTTCAAGGAAGAGAAGAATGATAAAAATGTCTCAGTCCAAAAAGTAGTTTGAATAAGTTGCAGATTTGTGTGTGTTAAGCTGCCCTTATACAGCTTTGATTTGTGTGACCAGCACTTACTCAGCAGTTCAGTATAACTCTTATTGACCTTGGCAGCTGTCACATCGCTTGCTGGATTTTATGTCGCTAGAGGTGTCAATGTTCAGGGGGGAAGATGTGCAGAATATGCGCGGTTTTATTTGCAGGTGGGAATGAGGTAGAACCAAAACTGCATTTCCAACAGCATTATTTCACAGATGACAGTCACAGGAGACCTGTGGCCAACTTTAACCTTTTAATAGTATGCATAAATTAAGGCTACGAGAGAATACTGAGCTGCCAATTATAGAAGCTGTAGTTCTATGGTCTTTGATTAGCATATTCTTCCCTACCTGCCCCACGACAAAAATGAAAGGCTTTATGAAAAGATTTCTGAGAGCAGAAACTCATAGAAACTTATCTCCAAATAAATATAATGTGCAAAGTAGATAACTAAATCTTCTATTAGCTACTAAATACCCAGAGTGAGAAGGTGGAGCAGAACGTAGACTAACATTCCAGTTTCCTTTCTTCCCTAAACAAATACCTGATACTTTTTTTTGGCCTACAACCCCTCATGCAGAGTGCAAAGAGCTAAGTCTGAGACTGACCTTCCCCAAGGCAGTCAAGTTCATCCTGAATCCTTATCTGCATAATGGTTCTGCAATAAACAGATGTGGCTTAGCAGTATTTGTAATATAAAATATAATGCTCTCCGAATGTCTTGGATGTCCTCTTGAGAGCGTCCCAGGGTGAGTCTGACTTTCAAGTTTGAATGCTGTTATACCCCAAGGCTTCCTTTGGGAACATGCTTCTCGGTGGTATGTAAGATCCTCAGTGTCCACAGCCTGCTGGGAACTTTGTGTGTTGAAAAGGTTTATACCTTCCCAAACTGAGCTTTTCAGGTTGTGTCCCCTTCTGACGCCTGGAGCTGTGCGCTGGGGGCACAGGGTAACCTGACCTCACGTGCTGACTCTTACCCCAGCCCTGCAAGAGACTTGCACGAGCAAGATCATTTATGCTCATAACAAGGCTTCATTGAACAAATATAAGAATGATGATCCCCATGGTTCAGAAAAAAAAAATCCACTGTAGACCATTATACAGACCATTATACTCATCTCCATTTTTGGGGCGGTTTTATCTGGGAGTTGTGTTGTACACTTCCTGTCTGCTGTTAGAGCACTTCATTTGCAGAGGAGGCTTTGTGTCCGAGTGCCTAGTTTGTAAGTGAACGTTAGTACATGAATAAACTGCTTGAGATGTGAGTCACTATATAGCTGAAACCTCGTGCTTATCCTGACTGTCTCTGGCTTCAGGTATGGTGTTTGGAGTGAGGACGAGCTGCTGGAGTAAATGAGCACAGAGTATCAAAGGGTTAAACTCCTTCACAAAACTTTCCAGTAATACAACCTCTGTTCCTTGTGCTGCTGAATTTTTTTCTGTTTTTTTTTGCTGACATATTTTTCATTCTGTTGATCAATCTGACCTGCCAGTTCATGTAACCCATTACTGGGCATAAAATATGTCTGAGAAATGGCTTGTGGATGTTGCCTGTGGAAGCTGCCCACAGAAATGCCCTCAGCGTTAGCCGCTGGACATCATGCCAGCTCCTGCAGTAACTCTTGTTGACAGATGTCACCTTTTTGGAATGGTTAAAGCCATCTGTGACACTTTCGTTTTGACCTCGTATTGATTAGCCCTTTGTTTTTTTAAGGTTTTAGCAAATAACAATGCTAATCCAGATAAAGCAAGTCACAGCTGAAGGTCAGCATTATCTAGATGCCACCCTCCAGCCACTTCCCAATGGGACCTGAAATGGTACCAGAAAGATTGCTTATGATTTTAACGTACTTTTATGAGGGACTTATTTATTGACACCATTCTCTAAATGCTGTTTTTAATCGCTGCAGTTAATTGTGCATGATTTCCTGAAAGACGTAAAAATGTGTCTATTCATTTAACTATGGATAAAGTAAAAAATTTAAAAGCTGCAGACTGATTTCGGTCTGTATTACACCAAGCCATTTTTCCTGGATCCAGTGTTTAGGTAGTGTTTTTTAAGCAAGTATAGAATAAAAAGCAAAATAGCATGAAGACACCGAAGCTGACACTGTAAGAAGCCATGTATGGGTAGGTGCATGTGAGCCACTGGTTTCTATGAGACAGATAAAGCTTAATAGTTCCACCCTGCATGATAGTTTTGGTATTTTTAATGGAAGATATTGGTGTAGTTTTAGTGGCTGTGCTGTGAGAAGAAGTATCTCAGCCCTGTCTCTGCAACCCCAAACATTTCTGTCTGTCATACAAAGGTGAGAGAATTGGAGACTGATAATGGGGTTTTTGCTCTATTTCATTGGAACTAGATTTTCATTGACCTTTGGCAGAAAAGTCTCTTTAACTACAGCCTGGTCTTTTACTTCCTGGAGAGCTGGAAATCAGAGCTAATGAGTGTACATTGAGGTGAGAAACCCTGGTGCCCTTTTCTTGGAAACGTGCTACCCTTTCTCCTTGATGTTAGAGTGTGGCTATTAGGAGCAGCTCACCGGCACTACGGAAATGAAGAGCAAAGCAGTTGTTCTCTCCCTTGCTCTCTTCTGGGCAAGGAATTTTCAGTCTAATCTTAGTTTTAGGTTGGGTTTTTTTGCATGGTTTTGTTGTTCTTTTTTTAATCACAAATAAAATTTTCAAAGCACATTCCCTCAGACCAATGTATACAAACTTATAAAAGTTTTAGGATGTAGAGCTGGCTGAACTCATGGACTTCAGTTGCCTAGTTTTAGTTACCACATTTAAACGTGATGGCTTGGGATGCTTTTCTGCCCTTCTACTATACAAACAATGTCACTTCTACCCTCTCTGAGCTCCTATATGTATTCCTTGAGTATTCAAGGCCATTAAAAACAGAGTGGAAAATACTTTAAACCTTACAAGATTTGCCGTGGCTTGTTCTAAGACAAGAGCTTTTTCATTTAATATTGTACATATTGCTTTCTGTTGAAGGTGTACACCAGGCACTCAATCAGCAACCTCCACTACAGCTGCTGAGTCAACAAAGTACAGAAGCAGAGGGTGGCTGTGTCATACTAAACAGTTTTCTCTGCAGATCCTTTCCTTCCTGAGTCTCTTTGTACCCCTGATCTTATCGATTTTATTGGCTCTGCTAATTTAGCAGTCCTTTGGGCTGATGATCGTAATTATAACACACAGCACAGCTTGAGTAAACAGATCCATTGCAGACCTAACATTTTTGGCTGTCCAATGGCAAATAAACATACTTTTGGCAAGTAGCTCTTCTTTAATGCCTTTCACTGGTTGCTACAAACTCGGAAGAGCTATTGCAGTATTATGCAGAAAAGGGGAGTTATTCTGTATTAAGTTCAGCTCTGTATATTTTTGCATGTAGCTCTCAAATTATTGGAAGACTGAGTTCTTTTGAAGCAGATGGACATGGACAGGATTCAAGATAATTTTTATTGTCCCTACCTAACTACAATTTTTTATTGTTACTAATGAGGTAAATATTTATGCTTGATTTTTCTTTGACAGCTATCTCAGAGTAGCGTTGTCATACAGTTGGCAGAGTATATTTTAAATTAAGAAGTTTGTTTTAAATTTCAGCGATAAAATATAGCTGCAGTGCAGAAAATTGCATATATTATGTACAGTAATTGGAAATAATTATAAAATTCTGTGCTAGAACATTGTGCTGAAAGAACACTTAGATGAATGACAAATGAGCAGTTCAAAGTTCAGGTGATGTCAGAGGTAAGGCTGCGTGGGCAAGGTTAATTCTCTTCCTTTGTGCACATGCACTGCAAGTGTTAATGATCCCCCCTTGCACCTTGAAAGTTTTCTGCTGCAATCAGTGGGCAAACCCTTGAAGGAATAAAACCCAGTATCATTAATTGCACCTGGGGTTGCAGTGTGCTCTGGTGCAGGCACACAGATTCTGCTCATACCCCAGTATGGCAACAGAAGCTGGACAAGAACCAAAAGCCCCTATTTGCATCCTTATATACTCCTGTCCCGGACACTCTTTCCTTAAATTAGCTGGAAGGTAGAATAAATCATTCTGCTTTGCAAAATAAATGTTGTGACTTCAAGGGATTTGTGTTTTCCCTTTCTGGCCTGACATTGCAGCCCCTGACCCAGAGCAGTGATCTGGCTGTGGCCGGGGAGCTCGCCGGGGTGAAGCCCTTGCTCCTGGGCAGCTGATCCGTGACCGCCCAGGTGAGGGTGATGGCCACCAGCTGCTGACTGCTCCGGCAGGTGGCTGAAGTTTTGATGACAAAACCCACCTTGGGTCCAGAAATTTAAGCTTGTAGCATTCCTGATGAAGTCCACAGGGACTTTACAGGATTAGACAAAATTCTCTCCTAAATGATCCTTTTAATTAATTTTAAAAAAATGTGCAGTCAGTTCTGAAGTAGGACAGGTACTTGAAGGCACGTGCTGAAGAGGAATTTAGTGGTCCAAGACACGTCTTTAGGATGCAGTGAGGAGGAGTGATCAGTGTTAGGAAACCACTGATGTGATCAGTTTTAGCAGCATATTTTTCTGTCAGTTTTATCCATGCATCTCTTTGGATAAAATAGATTTAGTGGGAGTTCTGGGCATACCATGATTCATCTGGCTAGAGCACTTAAACATGCCTCAACAATTTGTTTTTACTTTAAACAGTATTTAAACTCAAGCTTTCAAGTAGGTACAGACATTATTTGTATGTCATTTAATCATATGCAAAATTTTCTCTCGGTTTATTTCGAGATATGATACCAAAATCAGTTTGCTGCCAGAACATCAAATATTGTTTTATCTAATAGACATTTATTGGATAAAGATGATACTGTAAGGTGGGTCTACTATGGTGGAAAGCCTTTCTTTCCTGTAGACAAATATTTAGTATCTGGAGTCACTTGTAAAGCTCACTTTACAAGAGAGATACGTCAGAGAAAAATGTTACCACTCTCAACGTGACTTTACATGCAAGTAAAGTGCTGAAGTGGAAACTCTATCTAGGAAAACATGAATCAAAATAAATTATCACTATTTCTAATGTTTCTCCTGGATGTGATCATAAGACAAGCTTCCAGCTGACAAAGTGCATTTTTGGCCAATCCTGCTTTTGTTTTATTGGGACTCAACTGTCGAATTTTTGCCACTGCTGAAGACTGCAGTTAGGTCAGAGTGATTTTCAGTCTCCGTGGCCTTCACTCGATTTGTGGACTGTCATGGTACTGTCTGAAATGTAACAAACTGATTAACTATAAGGAATTTTTGGGCCACAGTACACTCTATATTTTCCAGTTAACCTTTTTGCTAAGTGCAAATCTGCTTTTTGGATGACAGACCTTGATTAATTATTAGCTCTTATTGATCACTATAGTTACAGGAAGTCTGAGGTGTAATTCCTTCTGAGGTATAATTCTTTCTTTTTTTTTTTGGCCAACTAGCCTGTCTTTGTGAGCTAATGCTTTGCAGAAGAAGAATCTGTGCCACCATGACATATATAGGAGCAAAAAGAAGTTGTTTTTCAAGAATGTCCTGCTGTGGCATTATCTCCTCCTCTCTCTTCCACTGTGGAAGACAGCAGCTGAATTTGCAGTCTGTCAGAGATGAGAAGTCAGGCTCTTTCATATGACCCACGACCATTTCTAGAACCATCTGAAGAGCACAATGTGATTTTTTTTTTTCTCCTTTTACCTGAAGGACAGGGTGCAGGCAGCCTAGTACAGATTTGGGTTTTTTGTGGGTGTTTCCCAAGGAGCAAGGTACACTGTCCGTTTCTAGCCCTACCTTCTGTTTCCATCCCTACATGTTTCAAACGAGCAATGCGTGCCTAAGTTAGGAGTAGCAGAGGAGCTACCTGATGTAAATGACGTTTCCTCTCTCCTTTCTTTGCTGCCTGAACGGATTTACATGTGAAGAATCATCTTTGGTTTTATGGGACAAGATGTGCCTGGTTGTTCTGCAGGATTATTTATGAAGTGAATGCCAGCAGGAGAGTTAGCTCTCTGAGGATCAGCATTCAGGTCTGAGCTACTACCTTTGGCACAGTAATAATTTCAGTGTCAAAAAGTGGAGCTTTTTTCCCTCCAATCTACAAATTTCCAATAGCATATCTTTTCTATTACTTAAATTTTTGTATCTATATAACTCAGCCTGTGCTCTGTACCAGCTTCTTCAGCTTTAGGTCCTTAAATGCTTGGCAGTTCAACTTTAAACTCTGGAGGAAGTGCATGCATTGAAACATTTTCATAGAGGGAAGGAAGGTTTCTGAATATTATAGCTGTGTTGAATCTGTAGCAGCTATTACCTATTGCAGGGATGTCCTCGGATGCTGTTGAATACCGTTCAAGGAAGAGTTCTTAGAATTATTGATGTTCAGACCAATAAATGTCTGGCATTTACCACTTGAGAGTATAGACTGTCTTTACCTTCTAGGTATGTTTCAACTAAAAACCTTGTGCAACCACTGCTCACAGAGCAGATATTTGAGTCAATGTTAACTTCAAAGGTATCACTCACATAAGGAAATGAGATTAGTGCAGGGTTTATAAATATGCTATAATTAGACCATTAATTGTCTCATCTTTTTGGTGCAGAAGCTGAAATTGCCTGTTCCTATAAGTATACATTATTTCATAGTTTCATGTTAACAATTGTTTTGCCTCAGACTGAGGTTGTTTGACATATGCAATGCTGACGATCTAGAAATAAGCCCAGTCTGAGAAGACACGGATTCTGTATGTTAGTTTATTGCCAGATGTCCGTTGCTTCCTTAGTGCAAAGAAGTATTTTTTACAAATATTAAAATTGTGTGTTTCCACTGGCTAACAGGTTTACTGGATGCCAAATGGATGCTAGATTTATTTCCTATTAAATGAAGAAGAATGAATCTGACTATTCAATGAGACTAGGGAGCAGCAGTGCTTATTTTTAGATTATACTTTTAAAGTTAAACATTATCTTTAAGTCCAAGAGGAAGGTGCCATTTCTTTCATTACATTTTTACACTTGATTTCTTCTGGCAGGTTAAGACAGCAACTTTACATGAAATGGATGATTGGTTAGGAGATTGTGAATCCTGGTTTCCAGGTTATTTCATTTCACATAAATCATTTATAGGAAAAGCGGTCTTCTGAAGTTGTCTCATTAGTCTTCATTTTTTTCCTTCTTTTCTTGATTTGCTTTTAAAAAGACTCTGCATTAAACAGCCGTCATCCTTCTATTTGAATTCATGGGTGCAACTAACCCCTCAAAGCAAGCGAATGACCACTGTTTGATCACTGCTATGGTTAAGAATTTAGCTTTCACTATGAATATAACACTGAAATCCTTGTTTCTAACTCCAGAGATCAGTTCCTGCCCCATATTAAGGTCCCTTTCTGCCTCCCTAGGTACCCAGGGAGTTTGTCACTGGGTGTGCAGAGGTCCTAGCCTGTGTACTAGCTGCTGCAGCCAGTCCTCCATTGATCCCAGGCTGTGAAATGTTCTCTGGTGCTTGTCAGATCGGGACATAATTTACTGTGCTGGGGGTCAAAACGCCTTCTCACTGCCACTGAGGTTGTGAGTGCAGATAAAACTAAAACTACCTTTGTTCTGCTTTGCTCAGGAAAGGCAGTGGACTTCCACCTATCTCAGGACCTAACCCAGTGGGCTTGCCATGTATATACACATGTGGGGTTTTTTTTTTTTCATTCCTTTTGCTGCGAGTAATCAAATATTTAATCATTTACAAGGATTCTTTTCAGATTTCTGGATGGGTGAGGAGACATCAATCATATGGACTTGATCTGCCTGCTAAGAGGAACATGAATGAATTTAGATTAACATTTAATGACCCAGGAAAAACATTCTTTTTTTGGTCCTCTGCTAGTGTCTGGGGATTCAGTTAAACTGAATAGCTTGTGAGTTCCTCTTCCCATTCCCTTTCTCCTCACCCTGCTTTCCGTTGAGAATGACAGAATGAAATCTGCACGTGAATCTCAGATTTCCTCTAAAACTTTAACCCATTTAAGCCAGGCTGCCCTTTTTAGGAGTTAGGGAAGCACTGAGTTTCCTATGATTTGTTTTCATTTGGGCTCATGTAATTCTAGATAGAAAACTAAAAAGAAAAAAAGTTTTGAATTCATTAGACACTCTTGTATTATATCCAGAAATGATGTAAGGTGGAAAAGAAAGTTGGTGGCTTCTTGTGATTCACCTGTTTCAAAGTGCAGTAGCATAGTGTGCCATTTGCTATTGCTGTCTTACTCCCTTGCCACGGTAAAGCAAACCAGACCCCCAGCAATCCATAGCTGATTACAGGATTTCAAAGATGACCAACACGAAACAGAATGGGAGAGGCTGCTCTAAAACTTGTCTGGCAATTGGGAGTGTTTGAAGGTATAAAAACAAGTTTGGAGACCAGCTTTCTGCAACTTGTGGCAACCTGAAGTGTTAGATGGGAAAAGTAGTTATCAAGGAACATTTATTTTTAAACTAGATCAATACCTCAAAACATACAAAGTTTGGCCTCTGTTTATCTGTTTATCAATAGAAGAAACTTCCTGCAGCTTTGGTTAGAGCATAAAAGGCAGGTTCTAGGTGTTCCTCCTTTAAAATGCTGGGTTCAGATCCATAATCCACCCAAGGACATGGTATTAGAGCTGTGCTCTGCCTTTTCATGTTCTGCAATTCATGTGGATTTAAATGCATTTATGATCTACCTCGTGTAAAGCGGACTGGCACCAGTAGCGTTGGTTAATCTCCTCAGCTGCCTTGCCCAGTGCAGGCAGCTATACTTTGGTCTGGTTGGTCTTTGTTCAGAAACTACCCTGTGTGTTGCAAATGCCATTTAGCTACATGTCAGCAGATTACCGATGAATGAATGAGGTGTATTACCTCATCTACTCAGCAAAGGTTAATCCACAAGCACAGAAGAAAAGGTGAGTAAATGTATCATTTCCCCCCATGTCTTTGCATCCAGTTAAAATATTTCTGGATTTAATCTTGTATTAAATATTGTTGAAGTCATCTTTTAGTTGTGTAAATTTTCCTAGTAATGAGTTTTAGAAGGTTGTAGAGAGACTGCAGAAAGCAACTGTTTTGCCCTTCAGACTGGTGAAGAAAGGCTTGTGTTGAGTAAATGGGAGAGGGGTTCAAGCCATTTCCCAGAGCTGACCACAAAGAAATGAAGTTGCTTGTGTATGGTATGGCTTAGCTGCCTGTTTTATGAAATAAAACCTTAGCTTTGGTAGAAGCTTCTTCCAAGATAAGCTAGTGAAATCCTTACACCTTAGACAGTGTCTCAGTTCTCAGCTACAGCTAAGAGTTACATGAAACTAGGGTATTAGGACTCTTCTGCTATTTCCTCTTACTTGGTCCAGCATTTTTATAAAAAGCAGCAACTGTTGCTGCCGTGAGGTATGGCGATCTCCTGCAGTGGAGGCTCTAGACGTAACTCAGGAAAATGGATGACTCTGAAGACACCATGGTCTTTATTACAAAAGCTTTTTTTTTTTTCTTAATGGATGGGAGAGTGGGCCAAAGAAGTAATGGGAGAAAAATCTCCATCAGTTTGGATCTTTGAAAGGAGTGTAAATCTTTTTCACTTAAGGTAGTATCTGATTGTATTTCCTGGTTTTTAACATAAGAAATGTCTTACTGGATCGGACCAGTGGTCTGTCTAGTATTCTGTGTTTGCTGGTGGCAATGGAGATACTATTCAGGGAGAGCATGAGAGCCCTGCCCTCCTATGTGCCTAATTCCCCAGAACCATTGAAATAAGAATGTTAGAGCATGATTTTTAACAGAGAGTAGATTATTCTACAATATTTTAAGCAGCAGAAAAGGATAAATATGGCTTACTGTGGCAACTTTTTGTCTCTTAATAGTCACAGTTAGTGATCAATCACAGTCACTTGATTTATCTTTATATTAACTGTTGTCGACAGAGGCTTCGTATTCTGAAAGCTATCATATTGTAGGTGATACGTTAGGGGAAAGCTATCAGCTATCATATACGTGGGAGATACGAGTTCTGTTGACTTTCAAGATGATGTTACAGAGTTTATTGACCTATCCTAAACTAGGAGAAACCCGAGTTGTTGGTAGTTTTATGTCATTTTTAGTTGGCACAGGTTCAACTAGTGAATTACCATTAGTTGTCATTGGCTTACTGTTAAATTCATGTCCGTTTAAATTAATTTTGAATGTGTGCCTACGGGCTCTACTGGGCTCCTTGCAGTAGTATAAATGAATAAATCAGCAATAGGTATCCACAGAACTCTTACACCAGGGAGTGTAAACGGTTTAGTAAGGAAGTGCTTATTTCATATTAAATATTTGTCTTAAGCTTTTTTCACCTTCTGTACAACTAACTCTTTAGCTGTTGTTAAAAAGGCTTATTTTTGTATGTGGTAGGCAAGGTGCAAGTGTCTATGTGAAAGCTGAGAGGTGTGTGGAGAAGAGCTTGAGAGCTCTCTGAGTTAAAAATGAAGTTTGAGATAGGAAACAAACAGAGACATTTTAATCATGGTTGCTGCTAGGGGTTTTTTGTGTTTTTTTTAAAATCTGAATGGCTGGGAGAAAAATGACATGATGACAGTTAATTATAACTAATCCTGCAGTGCTTCAACACAGACTAATAAAAAGTTCAGAGTTCCACTAGCAGTTAGTTATATCCCTAGGAAGCAATGAGACTTTGCCTAAAACCATTGTATTGTTTCTTGGCATCTGAAAAAAACACCACGTTGCTTAGTAAATACATCTGATACGGTGCGGAAAACAAAGGCTGTAGCAGCAGAAGGGATATTTCAGCATATGCATGTAGGTCCTAGGACTACAAAGTATCATTTAAAAATATTTTTGTTAAAAAAAAGAAGACAGAAATGTCACTCAGACGTGAAACTTAGCAGTTAGTAAGACCGTGGTTCGAGCAAACTGTTTCAGCTTCTTTTATATGCATCCAGAGTGGAAAATCAATCACTACAGACCAGAGAAAGAAATAACTAGATGAGGATTTCAGAGGGAGGAAAACATTTCTGAAGTTAGTACCGTTGCCTTAATCATGTAGTAATATCAAGGCACGCTACAGCACACGATTGTTGCCTTTAGAAAGGTTTCAGTCCGTTACTCCCCGTCCTGCTGATGCTCCTGGGTGTGCTGCACAGGATGGCTTTGTGAATTATTAAAGTGGGAGAACGTGTCAATGACTTGCTTCACAGGTTACCTGATTTGTGAAATGACACCGATCTGGAGCTTTAACAGGAGAAGCGTGGTGAAGAAGAGAGGAGCAGATACACTGGACTAAGTCCTAAATGTTGTGAGGAGGCTGCAAATACAAGTGCATGAGCTGTAATACATTTCTCTGGCAGGACAACCTGGGTAGGAAAATGATCTGCATAGTAAGCAAGCCTTCAGAAGGAATGAACCTCAACACCTGGCTTGAATGGCAGCATCAGACAAATTCATTATCACCCTCAAATACAGAAGAAGAAAAAAAGTAGGGGATGATTTTAAAATGTTTAAATCTTCTTTTAAAAAAATGCAACAAAAATAGTTTCAAACTTGTTTTGTGGCTGTTCTTGAACTTTTGTTTAGCTCTTCTACGTGTATCCCACTTACACAGTTGTGAATGCTGATTGAACTGAATCTTTACTGTTAGGAACCAGTTAAACTTAGTATGTTATTTTATATTAAATAATGCAGAAAAGTGCAATTTTAGAAACTTATGAAAAGCTTGGTAAAGTCATGGAAAATTGTGTATAATGCATTTATTGTGTTTGTGTGTATAGACAGACAGGACTTAGGCATTCTGTAAGGGTTTGCGAAGGTACACAAGGTACGTACTAATTCTGAAGAGAGCAGTGATGTTTAGACACTAACCAGGGGGCCCCTGGAGAAGGAGAGACTTGATGTAAAGGGAAGGCTCTTAGCTGAGTTGAACATCCCTCTCGTCTTTGGTTCTTTAGGCAAAAGGTGATGACTGCTTTTTAGCGCAGGAGAAATCAGTGAAATCTGAAAAACGTGGCTGAGTATTAAGCTAGTGTCTGAATTTCTGTTCATTCTTTCATCCTATTTCTGTTCTGGAATTTTAAATTCTGGGGTTCTTTTCTTAAAAATTGTAGTCATCTATAGTGTGAACACTTTCCTATTTCATGGTGACAGGGAATTTAATAACAGTTCGTTTAAATAATAAATTGTGGCAAGGTATTCTGAAGGCATGTTTTTTCATATGAAATACTGTTAGGAATACATACGTGTAGGGCAACTGCCTGTGTAAAATATTCACAAGATAAAGATAGCCAAATCCAGTAAAGTACGGTAGGAAGCGAACCTGTTCTTTATGAATGTGGCTGGGTCAAACCAGATTTCTGCAGACAGTTGTCTACATTCAAAAACTTCTTACCACCATCGACGTGTTTGGAGGTATCCTTAATCTCTTGCGTGGATGCTCGGAAGTATGCGATGGGATTCAACCTCCTTGAGGCAAAGCCCTTCTTGGGAATCTCCTACAATGGTGCATATCTGCAGAGCCCCAAGGTGTGACTAAGGATGATTGATAGGCAATAACTAAACAGCATGTTAAAAACAGCAAGTCAATTTAACATCAGCATCAGAATGCCATTATTGATTGTGTTGAGCAAATCCCTTACCTTGTGTTCAACACTTAATTAAAGCAGTGGAACAGAAGCACTAAAAAAGCAAAAAAACCCAAAGCAAAACCGTAATTATAAGAAAAAATATTGAATTTTAGTTTTCTGCTCCACAGTAATTGATAGATTTCAAATATAATAATTGGTCACTAGCATGAGCCTTCCTTATCTCTTATTATCACCTTTGCTACTAAATAAGTAGCCTCTCAGGACACAAAAACCTTAACATTTGACGGGTTCCCCAGCTGCTAAATTATTGCCAGTTACTATTTGCAGGGAAGCCCTTCTTCAGGTTAGATACTTGCTGCTCTTTCTGTAAAGCAAGACTCCAATCAGGAAAGGTTAATAGCTTGTGAAATGCCTCCATTGAAGCTTTTCTTCTTTTGCATGGCAGGTGGAATTCTTGCCCTGCCGTGGCTGGTGAATTGGTGGCAGATGCATTCCTTCATGCTGCACCCTACTCATGTTTTTCTTTAACTGGCATGCCATGGTGCTTAAAAGGACTTTCTCTTAAACGCCAATACAATTATCGTGTTTCCTTGAGCATTAACAAGGCTATCACATTTTGAAACTCCAGGGCTTTAGCCAAGAAGATAATTGGTCTTTTTCGATAGTTCTGGTCTGTGCTATAATTTGTACTGATTATGTATTTGATAAATATTCCTCCTCCTTCAACTCATCATTGGCATCAAAAGGTCTGATCCTGCATTCTCAAAAATAACACTCAAGGTGCTCTTGAAATTTGAACAAATGATTCCAGGGTTGCTGACAATGAGAAAAGCCCTCATACAGAATAAGTAGGAGGCAGGTAGTGTTTTCTGATTTTCACCTACCAGTGCCGATATAGGTGTGTTAGCAGACCTGGAGGCAGAGAGTATGTCCCAAAAGGCTCTAGAGTGCAAATAGTTAATGCTCTCCTTTGGTGGAAGGAATGTAGGACATCGGTTCTTAAATCTAAATGATAATGTATCATAATTATTTTATAACAACCACTGATCTACGCAAATCAGCTCTTCTGACTGCATCTGGAGTGCGAATAATGTAAATGTTCAAATGTTTTTCTCCTTTTTGTAGAAGTTAACTTGCTCTTGGAAAGATTTTCCATGTGTAAAACGCCAAGGGGCAGCTCTGGCCACACAGCTGTTGTTTGTCATGGTGCTTGCTAGGTACAGAAAGCAGACCCCAGGCCTTCTCAAACACTTGGGTTGCTTATGTGCCTGCAAAAGAACATGGCCAAGACCAGTCAGCCACGGAGGAAATTTTCTACTTTCACTCCCATTATCAGAAAAGCTCTTTGATTGCTCTAGTGTTTTTCCCCTGTGTAATATACATCTGTAATCCCTGGTGGTACGGTACACAGTGGGGAGTGGGAACAGGAGGGATGAGGGAAAGTGAGTCTCCATAAGGTGGCTAGGGACCCCCCAGGTGATGCAATGGGGTTAAATCTCCACTGATATTTAGGTCTGATTTGCAATTTACACCCTCCGCTACCTGTGCCTTGAACTGTGGTGTATAATAAAGTCATGGAAAGAGGAGCTGTGTGTCCCTTAGGAAACACTTGCCACCATTTGTGGGACACAAAGAGCTGAACTTGGGCGGAGAAGAATAGGAAGGGACAGATGGCTCAGGGAGAGGAGGGGGCTGGTGTGCTGATCAACTTCTGCATGTCAGGAGAACTCTGTGCCACAGGGACGATTGATTTCACATCCTGGGTCAGCAGTTATTTCAGGTTTGGGTGGGGATGCACACTGGGATTTGGGGTGTTGTACTGACTAGTTGTGGTAGGTTTGGACCCAGCATTAAGACTGGGTGTAACTATTCACAGAGGTACACTCTGATGTGAATGTTAGTAAAGATAAATATCCTGCCTGTATGCATTTCTCCTGTTACTAAAGAAGTCATCATCTAAGGATATGTTCACAACAGGACTGCCATCAGTTATGCTGGTGTCTTGATAACTCCATAATTAAAAATAAATTATGTTTGGTCCTTAATAGCACTAGTATTATACTGAATGCCTGTTTAATCTCTGTTAAATCTGCCACAAAGAAATGACACCATGAGAAGTGTGAATGAATGATATCCTTTTTTCCCCCTCCCTGTTTCTAATTACACATGATGGCACTTGCAGTGTCCCTTGTGAATGCACAAAATTGGTGCAGCAGGGGAAATGCGAGCTTCCTTATGCTGCAGTCTGTTCATTAGCATCGATTTCTGAGGCACTGCCCCTAAGGATGAGAGGATAATTTCTTTTTTCAGGTTCTCATGATCCCAGCTTCTAATAGACTATTAAAAATAACTTCTAAACCTTGGTGTAAGTTCTGGAACAATGACAGATTCCAGAAACTCCTCGTAACCCACCTTTCCATCAAGCATTAAAGCCCAACTAACCACACCTGCTTTGTGCCTGTCCTGTATGTACCACTCGTCTAAAGCTGTGCCTTTCGGCTGCAAATCCGTCGTGGCAGGCATTCATTATCTGCTTGGCTTTCTGCTGCTTTTCTGTGGTGCCGCCGACTTCAATGTGAAAGCTGATACTACTACAGTAAAAACGCCATATTTCTTATATGGAAAAGGCTGACATTTATTGCAGTTATAATATCCTGGTTAAGATTACATAGTTGAGATTGTTCTTTTTTTCCTTCTCCTGAGTGGATCTAGCTTTTGTGGTACAGTGTGAAAACATCGCTACCGCCACACTTACAAAGTTTTCACTATAACAAAAAATAGAAACCTGATCAATTCAGCTCACTGGCTTTGATCTGATTTGTACAGTCCCTTTTATTAACTTTGGGCATGGGAACAAAATGCTGAGTATTGGTGAAAAGTGTTCAGGTTTCCTGAAAGTTCAATGTTAATGGTTATTACAAAAATTGCACCCAAGACAGTTGCCTTCATTTGTTTTTTTGGTGTCTTCCTCATCTTAAAAAATGGCCATCTAAGAAAAGAATAAAATTTAAGCCCAACTAGCTTCAGTAACAAATCATAGTATGTGCATATCAATGGTAAAGAGTGAGGAAACAAATCGTAGGCGAGCCCTAATTTCAATAGCTCTTCATCCGCAAGTAGTTACTCTAGTAGCTACATTTAGATAACACAAAAATTGATACAGTGCTATGAAAGACTTCCTAACAAACTGAGAATATATCGATACGGACATTTTGTAACACAGTTTGCTCACTTTCCATTAACGCTGTAGTGGGGGGCTTGTGTCTTGTCCCGTTTTGCTCTGAATTTTTGCTCCCTAAGAAAGAGACAATAAACTTGGCGATGTGTTTTTACGCAAGCTTTCCCCTTCGTTTTTAAGCCTGGAATTCCATGTTTTGAAACTGTTCTCTGTTCCTTTATAAGCTTCATTCCAGATGCTGTGCAGGCAGGTTGGTTCACATCCCCAAGGCACCGCGTACAGAAAAAGACAGCTTCTTTGCCCATCTTGCGGAAGATAGACCTGCCTGTAGCCCGTGGCTTTCTGCCCAGCTCTGCTGGAACTGGCTGTTGCATCGCAAGGCTTGCCAAAATTTTGCACAATAACAAGCTCCAATCTACATAACACCTGGCCTGTACAAACCAGGTCATTATGAACTTGATCCAAGCTGTCATTCAAGTGGCTTTGTTATTCCCTTCTTAGGCTGAGCCAGTCATCCGTAAGCAAGAACTGGCTTAATGCTTCCAGTCCTCACAGTACTTGGGTACCAGTTTTCTTTCTTTGAGCCCCACAAAGCAGGCAAGATCCATGTAACAAGAGGATCACAAATAGCTGAAACAAGAAGAAACAACAAGTGATCTGGGCTAAAAACCAATCTAACAGGTTGCTCCAAGTTCCAAGCTCCTTCATGCTCTACATTTATGCTTTTATTTTCCTGTTGCTGCTTCTCGGTCTCTTTTCTTCAGCTTTTCTACTCAGATTGAGAAAAGCAGGTTTATTTCGTGTATTTCCTACATGTTTACTCCATATTTATTTCCTATACATCTTTTTGTGTGTATAGTCCTCCATAAAGATTTTGAGAAAAACTAAAGTCTCAAGGAAGAGAAGCAAAGCCAAAATATGTGCGCTGAAGGGAGCTGGCACTCAGCTGGCTGTAGGACAGCAAGGACTCTTTTTCTCACCCTCTTGTGCTGCCTCTTCTTTTAATCAGTGCTACTCTTGGGGCTGCGGGGGGGGGGAGTTCAGGCTCCCATACCCAGGCGCCAGATTAGCGGCATTAATGCAAACACTACATTGGCAAATTAAGCTGAGACTGGCAGCAGTACAGTTTCCCAGATGCTTCAACTCCAGATTAACCGCGGGGTGCAAAATGCAGCTATTCTTGGCAGAGGGGCCAACGTGAGGGCTGTAAGAAGGGAAACAGAGTGCAACTGCCTCTACAGGTCCAGTCAGGAAAAAAAGCAGTGTCACTTGTGAAGAACTCATGACATTTCAAGGGGTGTTTTCCATTCTGTAACAGACAGAAATGAGACCTTTTAAAACTTTTCAATGGAAAAAAGAAGCAGGCAGCAAAGAGGCAAAGCTGAGGCTGGTGCAGGCCTGCTGGGTGCCCTCTGCCACTCACTGTTGGGCATTTGAGGTAGCGCGTTCTGACCTGGGAAACATCTGAGAGAAAACCTTTTTAAAACAAATTGTCTTTGAGGATGTGTTTCCACTTTGACAAATATAACTTTTATCACAAAACTGAGTTTGGAACGTTCCTGACCAGCTCGAGTGCAATCTCTGGTGGACTTTCCCAGTAAACTTCCAGGATGATGCCTAATAATTCACGATGCAATGGGCAGGACTGAACCTGGAGGCAGGAAACTCGTGTTTCAATCTCTGCTTCGAATTTCATGCCTTATAATAAATATCATCCCATCTCTCTGCCTTCCTTTCTACTCTGCTGTCTCTTGCCTTTGTAAGACATAAGCTCTCTGAGGCAGGAACACTTGTTTGTTATACCATACCTAATACGCCGAAGTTCTGGTTGCATTTGGGGTCTGCAGAGGCTATGGTGAGATGAACAACCCTTGCATCAGGATTTACCGATACTTAATACTTCTGTAAGGAAAAAATAAAGTGAGAAACATGAGTGACACAACTCTGTCCATTAAAACATTATATAGATTGTTCTTGTTGAATGGAAAAAGTCTGGTGAGATAATTTTTGGAGCCTGAACAGGTTATCCCCGAGGTACAGTCTTAGCGCAAAGGTCATGTATTAAAGGGCCTGATTGTCATCCATTTATACCAGCTTCATGTCAGTGGAGTTGTCTCTCATTCTCAGGAGTCATAATTAGTTTCGCACTCCACATAGTGTGAGAACGAGCCTTCTTTAACAACGCAGCAATAAAAACTGTGTGAAAAGCTGGAATAAATATTGCAGTAATTTCATTGTGCGTGCAGTCACCTGCTACTTGCTAAGCTGGATACGTGCATTAATTTTTCCTGAACCTAAACCTACTGACTGGGTATATAAAAATGTTGGTTGTGCTGAATAATGCCTATTTGGATTTTTAAACAGTGCAGATAAACTAAACTGAGATCATTCACTTCATGTATTTATAAAAAGTGATGGATTCAGTATCCACCCTGCCTCCTCTCCCTGCAATCAATAAATATTCCCTCCTTAATCGAGGACTTCAGCCACTTTGGTGATCTCTTGCACTAATTAAATTCCTGAAAATATGACTTAGATGACTTTGAAAGTCAATGGGACTGACATTCCTCAGGCATAGCTTGCAGAGAGCGTGTTAGTGATTACCTGGGGTTGTTATGGAAGTGTGGGAAGTGTCTTCCACACCGCACGGTGAACAGGGTTGGAAGGTCGGTGAAAAACGCAGAATTAGGGATTTGAGGCGGGAGAGATATGCAATTAAAAGTCAAATTAAAAATTATTGACTTGTTTTGTAGAGCTACTGTGTATTTAATAAGATATGTGGAAAACTCGGTCTCTCTTTATCTTGAAGGTCTAAGAAATAACTTTCCACAGGTTTCCAAACCTCCACGCGGTTTGCGGCCGCAGGTGGCTGGCGGGGCTGGCGGCGCGGCCCAGGAGCCCGCCGTCCGACGGAGCTGCCCTTCCCGGGGCGGGGACCGCCGGCACCGGGGGAACGCCCTGTTCCCCCCGGGTTCCATCCAGCCCTCCGACCGGCCACGACCCGCCACGGCCCCGGTCCGCCGGGGCGAGGGTGGCCCCGGGGCGCGGCGGGCCCCGTCCGCCCCTCACAGCGCCGCCCGCCCCGCGGCCGCCCGGCAGAGGGCGCCAGCGGGCGCCGGTCGCTCCGGCGGCGCGGGGCCGTGGCGGCGGGGCCGGGATGGGTGGGCGGCCGCCGCCGAGCCTCCATCTTCGCGCCCCTCCGCGCCGCGGGGCTGAGCGGGTGAGTGCGCGCCCCTCCCGCGGGAGCGGCCGGCGCCGCCCCGCCGCCCGCCCGGGCTCACCCGCAGCGCCGGTCACCTCAGACCGCCCCGCCGCAGCGGACCGCGCCGGGCTGGATGTCGCGCCCCGGGGCTGTGAGGAGGTGCGGCCGCCCCGGCGCCGGGGAGCGGGTGGGTCCGGGGCGGGGGTGTGTGTGTGTGGGTCGCGGGAGAAGTTGCTGTGTTTTTTGGGACCGCTCCGGCTGAAATCCCTCGGCTCGCTCCCGGGCTGGGGAGTCCGCCCCCGCCGACCCCGGCCCCGGCTCCGGCGGCTGCTCTCCGGGGCCAGCGGGGGGTGCGGGAACGGCCTCGGAGCGCCTTCGCCTCCGTGAGACAGGTGAAGTTTTGGTAGGTACGAAGCACTTCGGGCAGCAGCAGCCGCGGTGCCGCCCGCCGGGGCTCGGCGAGGGCACTGCCGTAACTCCGCTCTGCCGGAGGGCTTCGGAAAGTAGCGCGGCCGCTGCTCGCATGGCGGCCGCGCCGGGGGTGCGGGCTGGGGGCTTCTTGGCGTGCGGGATGGCTGATACAACCCTGCTCTTTCACCCACCCAGCCTCAGTCGCGGTGTTGAAATGGGTTTGAGGTGTCTTTTTCCCTCCGGTGATTCTTCAGTCGGTGATTTTAAATAAGTCACTCTAACATGCTCCTTCCTTATAGCCCTTCGTTACTTTGAACGTTTATTCTTAATTTGTCATGCTTGTCGTTTGATTTATTTTGTGTATGGTTATTCATTCAAGGTCAAACCGTATAGAGTTTGGACTTTATTTGTGTGAAGATGTGAATGAGGACTGGCTGTAGACATGTTCCTTCCCTCTTCCTCCTCCCTCCCTCCCACTCCTGTGCCTGCCTGAGCGTTTCTGGAGAAGGCTTTTAAAAGAATAGATGAGGGTCATAAAAGTACTTGCTGACCGCTGCCTCCAGCTTTTTTTGTATAATGGAAATATATTGTTTAAATCCTCTAATGAAAACAAAAAATCAGCTTAAAGAATTGATTTCCTGAGAATGTAATTATTGAAAGAAGCTGTGCAGAGGATTGTGTGTGGGGGTGAGCGGGATGATGTACCTGTTAGAGCTGGGTATCACTGAAAGTACGTGAGAGAGGACGTGGTGACTGAGAGAGCTGCTGCTTCTTGTGCCTTGTGTCACACAGCTGCCTTGCGTGGGTGTTCCGCTTGCATCAGAAAATCTCCAAACTTTAAGAAACTGATTTAAAAAGTGGTGAACTTTTTTTTTCAGAACTTAGGTTCTGAAAAGATTTTAGTGAGGTTTAAGTAATGTCATGTCAAAGATGAAAGAGGTGGCGTTAAAGTAGCATGCTTGAGTACAGGGGTACTTCTCAAAGAAGGTAGGTGTGGATACGTGGGGGTGTGTGAGGTGTGTGCGGTGCTGTGCCTCGGCTTGGCGGGTTCGTGGGGATGTGACCAGCTCAAAATGCATCACATCACACCTTTGCCGGAGCAGGCTCTTGGTGTTAAGTGCTAAATTTTCCTAAGGATGGAAGCGGAGAGGTTCTGTGCCTGCCTGTACCTTATACAAGTGCCGAGTCGGTTTTAGAGCATTGTGGAAGTTACAGCTTTAACTGATGCGAACATCAACAAGAGGAGCATGATCCTGCTGTAAGTCATGACAGTTTTGCTACTTTCTTTGGTGGGACTGGATAAAGTTTCATTGTTGATTATTACAAGAAGTATTTAGACACTGTTCTCAGCAAAGCCTTTTCTGCAAAAGCAGGGGAGAGCAGGAGGTTGTACATCTTGGCTCTGTGAGGGGAAGCCGTGTCTACTCATCTTCATACATGAAAACAGAGAGGGTTTTTTTCTGATTGTAGCATTTATAAACATTTTCTGAAGAGTTAGAAATAAACACCACTCATTAGTAAGCTTCTCTCCTGCTTTGCTGTGATGGTGTTTCAGAGATCCCGTTTCACTCTGGTAATGGAAGACCAGAAGAGCTATTGAGCTCCGTCTGTATGCATTAGGGTAGGTGGTTGGTTTGTACCCTGGGGCCATATTATCTGCTATTTCATTACTTCTGGATCAGTAATGATATTCAGGAAAACTGTATTTGTAGTGACTGCTTTCTAGGGACGTCTCTTCACTAGAAAGCCGTACTGATAAGGATCGCACTGGCGTGTGTTTGCTGACACGCTGCTCTGGCAGGAGGCACGCAGGCTGCTGCTTTTAGCTGCCTTTGATGGCACAAAAGTTCTGGGGTTTGCGAGTAAGAGGTGGGGATTCCCACGGGTCTCCTTGCACTTCAAGATAATTTTTTTTTGTCCCTAAGCAGTATTCAGACTCTTACGTCTTGCCCTCAGACAGATGAGCAGAGCTCTCGTGCCTGTTTTAGATACTTGCTCCTGTTGTATTTGGGCACAGCAGCAACTATCCCAGTGGCTGGTAACAGAGGAGAACATGCGAGGAGCCGGAGCTGGAGCAGCTGAAACATGCCAGATGCTGCAGGTACCCTGTGCCAAAGTCGCTGCTGCTGAATAACAGCACAAAGGTAGTGATGTGAGAGTGGTTTTGGGGAGTGGAAAAACCAGGTGGCGGTTGAACTTTGGAAGCTTTTGCTTCCCTGTTGGTAGGTGGGCAAGGGGGTCGTGGTGGAAGATGTGCTGTGATGTGAATGGTCCTATCGAGGTGTCCAAGGCAACTGAGCTCGTCTGGCTGCGCAGGCTGTAAGCAAAGAGTGGGATAAGAAAATACAAAAAAAAAAAGGCCTGAGTTGACAGTGCTGTGCTGACAGCATGAATACCTGTGTCTGTTCTGCTTCCCTGCCCTGCAATGCTGCTTGCACCCCCATACCTTCACCGAGAGGGATTATGAAAGCTGAGCAACAGGGATGCTGTTGCAGATTAAAGAGGTGATGGAAGTGCCCCCAGGCTGTTGTTCAGGGAGGTAAGTTCTCCGTTCTCTGTTAGAGGTGTATGCTGCGCTTTAATGGTGCGCGCTGTGCCGGGGCTTGATGCTATCGATGGGCTGGACGGGGGGAAAGCGGAAACCTGTCTGCTGGAGCCGCCTGATGGGAAGGCAGTGCTGGGAACTTCTCAGGGTGTTTTGTAGGTGAGGGAAACTGTCCTGCTGGACTGCCTCGAAGTGTATTCAAAAAGTACGCATCTAGGTTATCAGTTGTTAGGAATTTACTTGAATGTCAGGGCTTTATGTCTCAGTATGGTGTTTTTCACAAAGCATAGCTGTTTTGTTGTTTATTAACACAATAGAAAATGAAAATTTTTCTTGTCCTGGCTGCAGTTCAGAGGCTCTCATGTTACCAGTGCGGCTGAGGAAAGGGAGTGCTGCTGGGACTGCCTAGGGCTGAGAGCTTGTGGGGTTTGCCTGTAAACCGGAGAAGTTAAGAAGCTACGGATGGGCTGTCTTGCCTCATTATAATTGAGTTTCATGATACAATGCAATCAGACTTCCTGGCCAAAAATCTCTGTGCTGTCGTGGTGTGTGGCACGGTGTGTTCTAGGTACTCCCATGCCATCAGGTTTTGCCCACACGTCACTCCAGCTCTTTGCCTGAGCTTTGAAAATCTTCGTTTATTACTGAGATAGCATTTCAGATATTGGTAAAGTTACCTTTTCTGTTATTTGCCCCAAGATCACATAAAGTAAAGTGAAATAAATGGGAGGGTGTGCTATGAAATGGAGGTGTGATTGCCAGGTGAGGCCAGGACAGTGCTGATGGATGCTGAACCCTGTGGTGTTTTCTGGAAGCCGTGCATCCCACCACATCCAAAGATACTTCCAGGGTGGTGGTGAAGTGGGTACTATAGTAGGGGAAACAGGTAAAACATCGCAGGCAAAATAAAGTGCTGTTTATTTGAAAAAAAAAAAAATCCCAGGGATTTGTGCGAGAGGATAAGAGAGTTGTGTGGGTCATTGAAAACCAGAAACCCTGCAAGGGAGGCAGGTTTGTCTGCTTCCTCTGTGAGTCTGCACAGGTCCAGCCTCTGAGTCACTGACGAACCGTCCTACCTTACTTCTGTGTCTGAGCACAAGTGCTCGTTGTCTGCAGTCTAGTTTTGAACAAGAGAACCAAAAAATACTGTGCTTTGGACTAGCAAGCTTACCATAGCATGCTGGTAATTCTGTTTCTGCTTTGAATACCTCCTTATTGAGTCATCTTTAGGCATTCCTTTGTACTTCTGCTGTGTTTCGTCTAAACACTGGAGTGTTAAGGACATGCTGCATCACTTTTGTTGGGAATGCTTTTAATTGTGCTTCCTTTCTATTATGTTTTTTATTTGTTAAGCTTTTATTCTCACTAAAACAAAATCTTCTGCTAATTTTTTTGGAAAAGCTGTTTGGTTGCTTCTCTTTCTTTTCTGTTGAGTCTGATTTAGCTAATGCTCATACTTTGTGTCTGAAAATAAGTTAGCTACTTTATAAGGGGGTTGGTTTCTTTTTTCCCACCTGCACTCACACAGCAGGCAGCTATTTTGAGAAAGTGTGTGAAATGGGTGAGGCAAGAGAGATTCAAGGACCAACGAGAAAGCAAAGAAAAAACTGTATTAATGATGTAGTGAACCCTACCTGCCTGTCTTCATTTTATCTGGTGGACTGTGCCTCCCTGTACTTGCCTGCCTGTTCCAGCACTCTCCCCTTTGCTTAGGGTTGGAAACTGGCCCTCTGTGGGGCTGCTGAGCGGAGCCAGGACGTGCATGTGTGATGTATGGTATCCATACGTGTGCTGGCAGGCACTGGCAGAGGTGGAATAACGTGCAAGATAATCTGCTGTCTGATACCCACAGCAGCTCCGCTGTCCCGTGGTGATGGAGACTGCCCGTTGATAAAGGCAGAGCCTGTAAACCCAGTTGCAGTGCAGTAAAGTATGAAAAGTATTTCAGCTGAGGTGATGTGACCTGAAAGGGCAGTATGAACAAGGAGGGAGGGAAAAGAAATGGTTTTATAAATGAAGTGAACATTTAAAACTACTTCAAAACTCTTAGAAAGTGGAGAAACAGTCACTCTCCTGACTCAGTTGCTGAAATAGAAAATGTATTTCTGCAGAAAAAGGATATTCTGGTAGTGAATAGTGGGTATTTTTGAAAGGTTGGAGATCGTCTAAATTAATATGGCAAACTGCAGGTCCCAGCCTTGCTCAGGGTGAGGCGGGACTCCTTGTCTGTCTTCAGGTCGCCAAGAATGGACAGAAAGATGCTACGTAGCGTTTGGTTCTTTTAGCCTGGCCTCGCCTTCTGAAAGAAAGATGAAATGAAACAGTCTCTTCAGTTGTTAAGTATAAATGTGGCCGTTTTTGATCCATCTCCCACAATAGCTTTTAATTCATATTGGCGTTGCTTCAGCACATGGGGAGAGCAGCGCGGGTTTCTGTCTGCTGTGTTTTGAACAGGAGATTGTGGAAAGTGTAACTCGCCATAGCAGATTGTAGGATATATAAGTATATATAAATACATATATATTAAAAAATATGATTTTTTTTGTATGTGTATGACAGGACAGTGGTATTCAGTCTTTAGACAGACTTTTTTATCCTTGCTTAGGCACCTACTCTCACAGAACTGCTGGGTTTTCATTGCAAAATTGATGTCAGCAGATAGTAGATAGCAGAGCAGGGAGGCTGAGGGTACTGCAGTATGGGGGTAGTGACGCCTGGGCATTAACGTTTGCCTCTGAGACACTTAGAAAACTGTAGGCTGCAAATATTTAACATTCTGTAATTAATTTCAGATATTTGTAGTAAACACAATATATGGCTTTAGTAAAGGCAAAAGCAGCGGACTCTGTGATTGCAACTATCTCAAGCAATGATGTGGCATCAGTTTTTAGTGTGTGGTATTCATTCACGAAAGAAAACTTAGGTAGTGGGAGGCTTGATAGATATGGCAAACCTTATTTTACAAAACCATCCCAACAGAAACACGCAGTAGGATTTCTTCTTGTGTTTCTCTCTTTTTTTTTGGGTCTTGTTTTGCTGTTTAAAAATTCATCTGTGCTCCGTCTTGTGAAATGTTTTGAAACAGTCGGGAAAATAACTTGTCCTGTGTAGGAACACATATTGAATTAAATTGCAGAGGTACACCCACAGCAAAAAATGTAATGGATGGAAGAGGAACCTGAAGATGTAGCACAGTAAAGGTGAGTGCAATTGAGCCGTTAATGAATGGGATTAAAACTCGTGTGTATGAGCAAGGGAGGCTTTCCACAGGGATGGAGTCTGTTTTGTGGCTGGCTTTTTGTCTCTAGTGGCTTGAAACAGAGCTCTCTTCCAGAGCCTTGCTGAAGCTCAGCATGGGTGATTTGTATTCTCCTGGAGAGTAATTTGTCAAGAGATGAACAGCAATACCCTCTGTGTTTGCTGGAATAGCAAAGATGAGTCCTGTTAAAGACTTATTTTTTGGGTTAAAGTAATTTTTAAACTTTCAGTCAAAAAAAGTCAGAAATACTTGTGTTTGGCCTAGATTTTTTCCATCTCAAGTACTTTAGTGGCAAGTTCGGGTGCTGCATAAAATGGAGTGGCCCAGAGCTTCCATTTGGGGAGGACACAGCTTAGTCCAAGGAGAGTGTATTGCTAGTGAAAGGTCACCGTTTTAGAAGTATAAAGATTTGGGAGCTTGCTAAATTTTTTCTAAACATTGCAGGATTCCACTGTGGTATTTTAAAGTGAAACTTTGATTCAAAATGGAAATTGAAACAAATTAAGCAAAAGGTTAAATTTCCCCCAAACGAAGCTGTCGTTTTTATGGAATAAAACTTGTCTGCCTCTAAAGGGAAGCTTTACTGTTGCTTTCTAGCAGAAGCAATAAAGAAAATAAGTGTTCAGTTCTAGTTCAGTTATTTTTTTATTTTGGGGAGGGAGGTGTGTCTGGTTTTTTTTTTTTTCTTGGTGTATTTTTTTTTTTTTGTCATCCCCCCTGCCCCGAGTTTGTCCATTGCAGAGAAAAGCCCGTTAATCTCCAGGCCCAGCTCTGGGAGCTTGAGGATTGCTCTGTTCCTGTTACTTCTGCTTTGGTGTTGAGCTGGGAATGAGTCTCTCTTCTTTTCTAGTATCAGGTCTAAGTTAGGTATTAGAAACATACATTTGATAGAATAACTCTCAAATAAGTTATTTTCTGAGGCTTTTGTTAACACTGCTCAGTTCTAGATGATGCTTTGGTTCACTTTTTGTATCTGTGGAGCTTGGGGCTGGAGTTTGGTAGGGAAGGATTTCTTTGCAGAGGTCACTGCGGTACCTTATTAATTTGTCTTGTTTTGCTAAACAGAGAGAGATGTGAAATGATTCTGAGATGTTTGGTCAGTGTGCTGAAATGATCAAGAAAAACGGGGATTCGGACAACACGTTGCACTGAAGCTAACCTGGGGGAAGAACGAGCAAATATAGAGAAGCTTTACAAGTTGACAGGGAACGGTGAGGTAAATGTGTGGTTTATAGAAAGGAAAACAGTAGAATGTGTTTAAAATAACAGAAAATTGCTCGTACTAGGAAGTTTGCAAAGATTATGGAAATTTGGTATTGGGACTAGGGAAAAGGGATGTGTGAGTGACAACCAGGAGATGGGGGCAATCTGGAACGGAGACTCTGTATGATGGGAAGGAGTTTTGGTGAGTGCAAACAAGAAAGAGGAGAGGCAAACAAGCGAGCTGGTGTCGAGAAACGGATTCGGACTGCAAATGTGTCCAGAAAGCAAATGGGTTGAAGCCTCTGAATGACAAGGAGGGAAGAAAACACATGAAAAAGAGACATGATGCAGCTTCGATTTTAGTGAGCTGCAACAAAAAGAGGATGTTTTGTGTCACTCTGACCATGATGGAAATAGGAACTAGAAAGGAGAGGAGAAACTTTAATGAACAAACAAGATGGAGACAGAAATGATGGAGGCATGTCAAGATTTGTTTTTTTTCCTTAAAATAAAACCCCCCCTACTCCTACCCTTCCAAAAGCCAAGCCACCCCCTCCCTTCATTTTGTATATTTAGCTACATCAATGGTAATATATCATGTCAAATTCGTTTGATATATCTGCTTATATCATGTCTAATTTTGGCAGGAAGTACAACACTAATTACATTTACTGTCAAGTTGATTGCCTCTTCCCTTGCGCAGCTATAGCTGAGCCCGGCTCGCTCTCTGTTTAAATAGGTGTAACTTTTTCCCTGGCTATTTGGAAGAGTCTCTCCTGTGCAATATCCGTTCTCTGGGTCTAGGGAAATATTAGCTTGTCAGTCTTCCAGATGAGCTGTAACGATTTTCATATCAGGAAAGATTTAATGCAGAAAGGTATTGATGGGCTAGAATTATCAGATTTGAGGTTTTTTTTTTTTTTTTTAAGAGAGATTGGAAGGGGTAGAATATATTAGGGGTTTTTTTTGGGTGTGTGTACAAGGTATTTGGCACTTTGCAAAAGACTGCACACATTAATTATACTTAGAAAAGGCAAGATGCCTTCGTGGGGCAGTTCTGAAAATGACATGCTTTATTGTTTTTCTAGGTATCAGCCACCATGTTTGGTTGTTTAAAAATACAAATTAGATAAAGATAACAAATAATATTATTTTGATTCTGGGATGCTCCTGAGGGAATATTCCTGAAAGAGGCAACAAGGAAGCTGAGTGAATAATTTTGTGGAGTAGAAAGGGGGGGCAGAGTGGGGAGTGGTGTTAGCAGGAGTAAAGAAAATGGAACTTAGCACTGTGGCTTCACTGAAAATAATCATAGCAATAGGCATCCTCCTGCAGAGGACGATGAGGGGGGAGGCAGTATGGGATGCTAGGCTTCGTGTAGCTCTGAAAGCATTTTCAAAATGATTTGCCAAAATACCTCTGGAAGGCAGAACACCTGAAGTGCTTTGGAAGGGCAGGCAGGATTTGGGAAGCATCTGATCCTGCAGAGGAGCACGTTTGGAGGTGAAACCTTTGGGAACTACCTTTCCAAAATTGACTCCAGTTGGTGGTTAGGATTAATGCATATCTGCCTTTAGGAAGACACAAATAGTTGCTATTTTCTGCTAAACTTGAAAAGAAAAATCTGAATAACACTACTGGGACTGAGAGCTAAAGGTCAGAAACTTTGAATAGCAGCATTAATTGCTCCCTTTAAAGGATATAAAGGATCAGAGTCTTTAAGGGCTTGCCTAAGGGTGAGAGCAGTATTAATGCCAGTAAGTGATGACACAGCAAGGCTCAAAGGGAGGGGGGGTGTTTTTCCTTGTTACTTCAAAATAAGGTCAACATAGTAGTGACTTGGGTGTTAACTGTTGGAAGTATTGCAGCATTACTTCAGTCGTGTGCTGTGTTTAATACTTGCTATTCCATTGCCATGGATGTGCAGGATCAAGCTTCAAGAAATAGGAACAGCAGGATTAGATGTTGCAGTGTGTCACTGGATCGCCTTCGGTCAGCCAGCACAGAGATCTTTTTTCTAATTTTTTATAATTTTGCTAAGTCTCTGCAAGATCGTTATCGCAGCCTTTCAGTAAATGATGATTTTCCATCCTTATCATCTTCAGGTTTGCATCTTTGTGCTTGCAAGTTACGCTCCATTCTCTTGGGTGATGTTTTAATGTTACTGGCTCCTATTAAAAAGATATGGTGGCTTAGGATATGTGAATTATCCTATGCGTGCTCCTACTGTGTTGCTGAGCTCTTATCGTTAGTTCAGGCTATATTGGAAAAATGTAAATATTGAGGGAATCGGTGATATATGATAGAACTTGCCGTTGAACTGGATTATGGTGTTTCATAGTGGCAATAATTTTTAAGAAACTTGGATTTCCACAGCTGCCTGTAAGATTCTGTATGATGATAATGAAGCTATTTCTGCTTTCCTTCTCTCACTAAAGTATTCAGAAGATTACTTGCATGCTTATTCATGCAAGCAAGGGTTTTGGAGATCAGAAGTGTCCCAGTGTTGCAGAAACAAAAAGCTTTGTTGTCTCTACAGTTACGTTTGCAAAAGAATCCTCATTGTAAAGGCACATGATGCTAAAAAAGTTGGGCTTTCCTCACTCCTGAGGTGCTTTCACTTCTCTTTGCCTCCTTTGCTGTGTCGTTTAGAAAAAAAATCCTCTTCTCTCTAGGGAATAAGGAGAGTTGTGGGGGAAGTATCATAATTTGCAAACAAGAATGTTTTTTAAATATTTAAATTGGTTTAACTTCATAGCCACGGGTGGCAGATTTTTTTTCTCCTCTTGATTTCAGATATGCTTGGTGATGATTTGTGGGAAATGATTTAGATTTGGCTTTTTCAGTTTAAAAAAAAATAGTATGTGCCTGCTGACTGCTTTTTAGGCTAAGTTACTAGGAGCTTGCCTTCACTGGGATAGCCTGTAGAGTTTGTAAGCAAATCCTGTTGGACTATGTAATGATGTGTTTGGATTAAGTTTCCTCCCTATTGCACATTCTACAGGAAAAGGTATTTTCTGTTAGTCTGGTAGATAGGATAGATTTTGTTTGCTTTTGAAACAGCAGAAGTCTCCTAGGCAATTCTGCTAAATTCCAGATAATTCGAGGGAGGGAAGGGAGGGAGCACCCCTCCTCCCCTTTGCCTACCCAACAAGCTCCTCCTTGGGCTGGGCTCAGGTGAAATGTATGTGAAGCTGATGGATATAGCTAAGAAACTTTTGATGCTGATAATCTTGGATGGTGTGGGGTAAGCAAAATAGGAGGTTGCATACTAAAGAAGGTTAAAAACTTGTTTCCAAAGAAAAAGACTTCAAACTCTAGCAATATACCCTCAGACTACATAACTGAGCTTGATTTTTTTGTGTTTTTATATTTATGTTAGTAGTTTCGTGAGTTCTGTAAGGAAGGTGTGGGCTTGCTTATTGGATGAAGTAAGAATGAAGAAGGGAAACACTTAAGCTTGAACTCAACTTACATGAAGTATTTCATTATATTAAGCATATTTAAAAAAATTTAGCTGGTGTTTGGCAGAGTCAAGACTTAGGTACTCAAGATGGACAGTGAAGACCCCATTAGGCAGGTGTTCAAGATCTGGTGTTCTTGCTGTAGACTGAATTTTTCTACTAACAATATCTGCAATTACACATTATTGCAAATATTTGCATTTTCCATGGATTCAAATCCCCAAAAATAAATAGTTGCAGGTTGAAATACTGGCAGCCTAGCAGCGTATTTAAGCTTGCTCTGTAGATTACTATTACATTTGTTTGCTATCAGGGGATGCTGCTAGCAGAGCTAGAAAAACCTCTGAGCTGGTTGTTATCAAGCTTTTAAGAGGAGTAGCAAAGTATGAGTGTCAAATTCTGTCTGAAATCAGAATCTCTCTTTTTTTTTTTGTGATGTGAACTTACCTGAAACTTTTAAAAATAATACAGTAACTAATGTCTGACCTTATAATTAAAACTTTACTAGTTTTTTAGGTGTTAGTTTTGTCAAGGTACTTTTGCAGTGGAATGCTCTTGGCGACAGAGCTTTTTGTATTCTCCTCGACGAATAAATGATTAATGGTCTCAACACTGCCTTCTGGATCACCTTGTAAGAGGTCTCCTTCATCAGTCTGGCAAGGGGATTGTATGGCAGTTTGCACCCTAATTACAGTCCCCAGCTGGGGATGTGCTGCTTAACAGATTACTTGTAGCAGAAGTACAGTCGGCGCAGATACAGATGACCATGGAGTTGTTTGACACTCGAGTGCAGCAATTAGATTTCCTTTCTAGAAAAAAAATCCACTTCATAAAAACAGTGCAACAGATAAAAATGTTTAGCTTGAATTAACTCTGTAACTTAAAGGTTTAATAATAACAGCAGTTCTGTGTTTCCCCGTTTTCATCTTTTCCCTTCCCTTCTCTTGCAGTCTTATAGACGAGGGCAGTATTGCAAGCTAGAAATTTTATTACCAGTAGAAACATTAAGGTATTCCACAGGGCAAAACAAAAGTGATTCAAAAGGTGCTTTTACAGATAATAAGTTTTAGCATTGAACAGTTTACCCAGTAGACAACAGATTATTTCTAGTGGTCTGTCATTATTGTTGGCCTTTTTTCTGGCTCATTTGTGGTGTAATGCTGCTACTCAATTAAGATGTATTTCGATAAAAACTATGAAAGACAACTGCCCCGCTTCCACCAAGCATATTGCTAAGCATATACGTATGTGCCTATTGCTCAGTCTGACAAATATCAGCGTGTTGCTGAGGAACAGCTCATTTAAGGACTAAAGCACAGAGGACAACTTGCACAGCATCCAGTCAAACGCAAAAGCAAAGTGCCCGTTTTGGTATTTGAGGGTTTTGCGCTTTGGAAGGATGTAATTGCCAAATTGTTTTGCATATATGTATGTAGTAGTCAGTGTTGCCAAATCAGATAACATTACGAATATATTTGCAATCTGGAAAAAAAATCTGATTTGTTTTTTTAATGATAAATATTTATTTTAATGACTTAAAAAAAAAAATTATTAAAAAGGCTGAGGATTGTCTGGGCATTGATTAATTCCCACTGAGTGACATGTACTTGAAGGATAAAGGCGGTGAAAAGGGGTACCAGTAGACTGAGGCTGGAGGTAGAAAATTTGCACTATTTGTGCTTATATCCTGAAGAACTGGAATTGAAGGATTGTAGGGATTAGTATTTGTGTTTAGGACAGTAGAAACCTTTCGTGGTGCAGTGGCTGCTGTGAAGGTGTGGCTGTGTATGTTTGACTGCGTCTAACTTGAAAGAGGAAACAAAAAAAAGTCTTTCTTACTCATTGAAAAGGTGGTCGAATAAACCTGACCTGCGTTTGAGGGCTATGGGATGGCAGCAATTCTTGGGAGTCTTCTCGCTGTCTGTGAGCTCGACTCTCTCGGAGCATGAACTGGAGCTCATGGGCGTGTGTAAAGCAGGAATTTATCCCTGTCTTGTCCTAGGTTTGAAAGAAAATCTCCTCTGAAGTTTTTACTCCTGGAGATGGTCAGATAATAGTTTGTTACAGTGCAGTAACGCTTTCTGGGCTTCCTTCCCCACAAGAAATGGAGGAATTGACCCTAGAGTTGTTATATTATCTGGAAATCGCATGCGCTGTATGGTGAAAACACTTCTGAGAGATCATTTGAAAGGTTCTGGTTTCTTTGACCCAAGTTTACGATCAGTTGAAACTTGCGGCTTTCCCATGTTCTGCTTCCCGTTTGCTCCTCTGGCTCCCATCAGAAGCGAGCCGTCCTTCCATGCCTTGTCCTCTCAGCTAAAATTTAAAGGCAGTTCAACTTCTCTTTGTTTTCTTGTTAAAAAGCAGATGCAATGTTTCCTTCATATCTGTCTTTCAGACGTGATAGCAACATGGGTTGCTGTTCGTGTGAGCATTCATCACTCTTCTGTTTGCAGAAGCAATTGGAAGCAAATGACCCGGGTCGTTGTTATTACTCATCTTTTGTGTTTTTTTCCAGTTCTGAGGCTTCAACTCCTTAGTTAAGCTGTGTTGACACGTCATGAAACACCACATCTCGGTCTGTAGTCGTGCATATTAATTGCCAAGTGATGCACTGGCTCTCGCCGATCTTGGTTTTCCTTTGGTGGTTCTCTCAGGTTTTGTTCCAGGACAAATGCATTATAGGTACTTGAGAGGAAAACATTTTCTCGTAAATTATTTTAGCAAATGGAAACCCTTTTTTCACTCTGGCTGAAGACTGTCTTGGCTGCAAGCCTGAGAGATTTAAACATTTGTTGTTTCTTTTGTTGTTCAAACCTGGGCAGCATATTTTAAGTGAGTGAGCAGTCTGTCAAGTTATTAGAAATCATTGCTTTGCCACAGAGTTATTGAATGGATGTGAAAACAGGTGTTTGTCAGATTTTACCTTCTGGACTGAATATTTTTGATGTTTTGGGAACTTTCATCTGCAGTCAACCATTGTGCTTTGTGTAGGAGAAGGCTTGATTCAGATAATCTGAGCAATCAGGGAGCAGAGATGTGGTTCTGTGATTTGTAATTGAAATCTAGCCTTTCGATTAAGTTCATTAGTATGCTGTTGAAGAAGGACAGTGTGTTAATAAATGAAAAAATCCTTCTGGGTTTAAGCACCGAGTGCCACAATAGGTCTTTGCAGTTCACTATGCATTTTTAATTTTTGCTGTGACAGCACTATTTTTGATTTGACTATGCTCTTTTTGTCTTTATTCGTCAGAATTTTACAAATATTTCTGTACAGAGAGAAATATGAGAGAGGTTTTATCTACTGTGAGGTTAACCCTAAATTTCTTCTAGTAAAGCCATGTTTATGAGCCATTGTGAGATCAAGAAAAGGAACTCTAGAAAATAGACTTCAGTTTCCCTTCCAAGCCATAATTTAGAGTAATGAGTGAAACCTTACTTGTATTCTTAAAAACTTTTAAACTTTCTCAGAAAGTAGAAACTCAACAATAATCTCCAGTCATTAGATAGCAGACTTGTAAATGTTTATAAAATATGTACCTGCTTATCCTACTGAGATGAAAAATACTCATTTCTGGCTTCTATATTCTGATTACTTTTCATTGCTGTTGTTTTAGATCTGGGTTTGCTTTAGATCATAGTTCAGCAAAGCACTTACTAGCACTTAAGCACATGTTTTGAAGTCACTTGGACTTCAAGTAACTTATTAAAGCTGACCTCCCTTCCCAGAGAGATGTGTTAGTGTAATGCATTATATCACATATATCTCCTGGTAGCCCAGGTGCCATCAGCATAGAAGCAAGTATTCAGACTTCTCCATGTGGAATTTTTTTGCATGAAATAAAGGTTAATGTAGTTGAACTTGGAGTGACTACGCTGTAACTGTGAGGCAGCTGTTATTGTTTTTATTTATTAGGCTGTTTTTGCATTTTTATACAATGTTTTTTATGCTTTGCATGGTTTTATGGAAGATTTTGATAGATTGTCATTTATTAGTCATAGAGTAGTACCAAGAAAGTAAGTTCAAGAAAAAAATCCTGTTACCAGAATGGAAAGGAAGATACTAGGGATTTTTGGTTCCTTCCCATCTTCATAGTTGCTCTTGAGCTCCATAAAACCTGCATCAGAATATTTTGAGTTCTCTGTGCATATGCTCTTCAGTGGAGAGCCGTACACTTGATGTAATCCTCTGTGCTTTGAGGTGGCATGGCATCTGCTTCTGCAGGAAAGGATTACAAATTTAGCTTTTATTTCTACGTGCAGCCTTGAGGGAAGCGCAGATTGCCATGAACAACAGAGCAGGTTGGTGTCGAGTGCTTGAAAGGTTGGGAGCTGAGTTTGAACTCTTTACACAGAGTCTGAGCGGGCTTGAAGAAGTTTAGCTCTGGGGAGCTTTGTGGCTTACGGTAGCTGAGAGGCTGGGGTAAACGTGGTGGTGATCTTGGAAAGTTTGAAAAAGAAAAATGAAGAGAAAAGCAGAAAGTGTTTGTTATAGCAGGAGTGTTGTGTTGAAGTCCTTGAGTATTTGTGAAAATGTAGATTGTTGTCTCCTGGCATATCTGAATGGGGATATGTATGTTTGTGTTACACTTTTCCATAGGGTTTGGAGTGGGAGGGGGGGACTTAAAAAATGCTAAAAGTGGTGACTGAGAAAAATTAGCTTGTATGGGGCAGTTTAAGATATATGGAATTTTGTGATTTCCATTCTTTCCTCCTGTGGAAGACCAGCCTTAACCAGCAGAAGTAGTACGCATCCCAAAATGTCTTAATTCTCCCAAAAAGCTGTTGTTAGAAAACCTCGACTTAAGATAGACTGATGGACTGTGGGGTAGGGAACGTGAAAATTTCGCCATTGCTAGTTTCTAGCTTACTGCGACTGCTTTGTGGAGGAAGTGAAATGTTTGACCTCTAGAAGGATCCAGGCCCAAAAAAATAAAAATAATTTTTAACTATTTTTTTTTTATCCCTCTGGAAGACAAGATTTTGAATATTTACAACACCTTTGATCAGTACCCAGGGTATAAGATACTGTATTTAGTTTTAAAAAGGGAAGCCTAATCTGTAAGAGGTTCCATTTTTCTAAGAGAAAACCGTGCATAGAGAAAGAAAAGGAAGTAAATTGGACAATTATGGAGTTCACATAACATTTAACTATAGTCCAATAGTACAAAGTTTGAATGATGAACTGCCTACTTGAAGACCAAAAGATAAACTTGATCTCCCCATAATCGTTAACATTATGCTTGATAGATGCTGTGAGAGCAAGCACAGTTTGTGAAGGTACTTGAATGAAGGACGATGATGGCTTTGATTCACTTAATGAAGTGGGGTTTCCAGTAGGAAAATAGCGTGAGAGAAGTACAAAAAAAATCTAAAGAGGTTGGGTGGGGGGAAAAGAGTCATGTTTGCTTTTCAGGAAACTACTCTTGATATTTTATTTCAGCAAGATGCTGGATACATGGAATAAATTCCCTGGGGATTCCCAGGGGTCAAATGTGCTCTCCAATATTTTGTTTTGTGTAATAGAGAGCCTATGTGTTACCAACATGTTTCTGTTCATCCTGATTCTTAGGTTGGGAGCAATCTCCTGACCTTGTCAGGTTGGGGAGTATGTTTAGCCTTCGCACGCCCTGGAAAACTTGCGCCTGAGCTGGGGCTCTTACTGCCAGGTCACGGCTGCCCTCACTTGGTGGATTTGCCATACTGGAAGAGAAGTGCTTGTTTCTGTTCAGATAACTCGAGATCATGCTTAATTCAGAACAGTTAAGGCAAAATGCAGAGAGTCATTTATCTACAAAACCCAAAATAGTAAAATCACTGATGGAGGAATGAGAGAAAATCTTCGCTTGTACATTTACAAGGGCTAAACTGGAAAGGTTTGTCTCCGTGATGTGCTGGAGTCTTTCTTGACATGGTGGTGGTCAAGTGTTCCCTATTCTTGTGTTCTTGATGATTCCCATAGTGCTAACTGGAGCATTTTCATGAGTATGCTGGTCTTTATGGCCAGTCTCTCTTCTGAAGTCTGACAAAAAATGCAGGCAAATTTAACTTTTTAACCGTAATCTAGTTTATTTTTCTTATCCAGGGGCTAGTGTGACCAGTCATCTTAATTAAAATAGACAATGCTTTATTTCTTTGGAGATCCAAGTGTATATAATTTCGTATATTTAATTGACTACTTAATTACTCATTGAGGAGAAGGGTTTTACCCTTCATTGAGGCAATCTCTTTGGTGACTTGTTGACTAACTCTGTGTAAGGTGTCTCCTTTACTGAATCTTGTATCATGCTGTCCAGTAACTAGAATACTAGATACAAATACTTAAATGTTGCTCATTACTGGTACTGGGTTGAAAATAACATAGCAACAGTTACCTGACTTGGTGTGTCTGTCTCTGTCCATATAACCTCTGAGAATATTGCAATACATAGATATCCTTATTCTAATGAAAAATTATGGTAATAAAGTTTAGTTTCTGTAAGACAAATGTGTATGAAATACAATCACAAATGGAAACGTTTCACTGAGCTAACAGCTTCTCTGGTACGTTCTCAGTCTCTGCGCCCTTTTCCCCCTTGGTGCATTTTTTCACTAATACAGCCAAAAGAGGAAATGCAAGATGAGAAAATGTCGAAACCCCCGTCCTTGTTTCGTGGGGATAAAATTTATAGAGTCACTTTTCTGTTCCATTTTGTTTCAGTGTGTGGCCAGCTGTGGATGGTGATCAAGGCCATTAGCAGTGAAAGCCAGGGCAGCTGCCCCAGGCTGGCCCACGGGTGTGTTCTATAGCACTAACATCAGGGTCACTATAAATGGGAAAGCTGCTGGGGATGGAGGGTTCTTTGCTCTCCTGTCTTCTCCCCTCTTTCTGCTTCTCCTCTCTTCTCAACAATTGCTATCCCTGGAGTGACTTGCCACCACTTTATGAGCTAAGTATAACTTTGTGTCTTTTGTATTAGCATTGATGTTGCTTTCCTTATTTTATTAAATCTGTTTAAATTTCAACCCATGAGTCTCCCTCTTTCTCCCAGTCCCCTTTCTCAGTTGGGGAGGGGACACTGGGTGATGGAACAACTGGCTATTGTTTAGCCCTGGGTGTGGGCTAAATGAAGATGTTCACCAAAGTCAGTGTGAGGTTTCTTGTTGGTTTAAATGGGAATAAGAAAGCTAGTGGTCTTGTATTTAGCTCTAAATAAATTTCTTACTGTATAGAAGCACTGTCTGGAAATAAACTATTTCAGATACCTTCCGGTTCTCTAGCAACATAACAATATAAAGTCTGAAAATCAATATACCTTGGAAGAATTTAAGCAAAAATGAAAAAGCTTGAATAGAGCCTGCTTCCAGCTTTTAACATTATTATTTTGATATTCCAGATTTTTATGATTTTTTTTTTCTTGAGTAATTCACAGAATCACAGTCTGAGCTTTTAAAATATCTGCTTGCTTGTGAAAGTATCTGGCAGGTTGTTTCTGTTGAAACAGAGCTTAATCTTTGCATTCACTGATCCTCTCTTCTAGCCAGAGCTGTCACTTCAGGTCAGTTCAGGCACACTATAAATCAGTACCTTCTTACTAGTCAATCAGTGATTGATTCAATTTTGCAGCACTTGAAGGCAGTCTTTTCTAGTTCAAAACTGAGTTAATGAGGTTGAAAAGGATTGAAGCACATAGCTAGGAGCCTGCGAGTTCTGGAGCCAAGGCTGCTGTTGTTGGTTTGCAATGTGGGCTTGGGCAAATAATTTTACATTTGCAATGTAGAAATATTTGTTGTGCCTAAGTCTTCCTCTGTGTCTCTTTTGTCTTCCCCCCCGCCGCCTCCACACACCGTGTTAAACGTGAGTTCTTTAGGGACCTGGTATCCGACACCGTGTTCAGCGTTATTCAGTTTCCCTAGTATCTGGAAATACTTGGAGATGGAAAATCATGCACCCTGGAGTGTCTCTCAGGTGGAGATATTCGTGCTAATGGGGGTTTAAAAAAAATAAAAATGGTATGTTTGCAAAGGCCTTTGACACCTCTGCAGAATAATTGAAAATAAGACCAAATGGACCTTTAAGATCTCTTCAAAAGTTTAATAGAATATTGATTTTCTTTTGAAGGTATGGAAAGGCTTCATCCCGTGCCATGTCCTGTGTATGCCACAGCCCACAGATTGGAAACTCTCAAATCCTCTGCGGTACTGAGTAGCGAATAACAAGTGCATCATGATGGGACTGAACTCTCTGTTTGTATTAAAAAGCACTCGGGAGTGATTAAGTCCTCTGATGTGCAGGTTTGATTTTTGTGCCTCGTACTCTAGAAGAGTTGGTCTCTTGCATAATGGTATCCCTGTGAAGAGAAGACCTATGTGTATATACTTGTGCCTCTCTGGAGTTCTAAGTTAGCTCGTGTATATGTTGTGTAACCTTTCAATAATGGTGAATGAGAAAGCACTGTTAGTGTGAAAGTGTAAAACATTTCAGCTTATTAGTTAAAAAAAGAAAAATCCCGTAAAAACAGCCACTTTTTAAAATGGAATGAAGTTCAGACTTTTATAAGTGTTTCAAAATTAAGTATGCTTTATAAGTAATAACACATGAAATCTATTTTCCTGAGGCAGGTGAAAGTACAAGGATAACTGATAGCAAATCAAAGGAAAGTAAGAATGGACTTTTATCCTCTTTTTTTCCCTCTTGCCGTCTGTGGATCTTCAGCTGTGGTGTTCTCCTGCTTACTTTGAAATTGCTCCAGTTCAGTTGGTCTGAAGTTATTGTTGCTATAAGGGAAATGGGGGAAATGTTTTTACATTAGAAAGATGTTTCATCTGACTAGCCTTGAAAGGGTTTTTTTTCAGTAGTAGTTCCATTTTCAAAAATACAGCCAGCACCATGGTGTGGGCAAGTAAGGAAATCAAAGAAATACATTTTCTGACAGTATGTTGTTCTTTTTGCTTGTCAGAATGACTCTGAAATTCTGTTCTCTTGAAACAACAACAAGGAGGTATTTCTGTTTTTCTGATTAGAAAAAAAAAAAGTGAAATATCCTGTCTGATCTGCGGAATATACTTAGAGCAATTCCAGTGCATCAAGGGATGCTCTGGGTAGTGAACAGGTCAGGATCCTGCAAGGGAGGCTGCCCTCGGTGTGTAGTGTTCAACAGTGTCTCTAACTTATTTAGCTCTTTTATGTCTCAATGTTCTGTATTTGCTGAAAAGTGGTTGTTAGTGTTCTGTGTTGGGTTTGCTGCCGGTGTCACAAGTGGATGACATCACTGACCGGATGAATTGGTGCTCGCTGAAGGAGCTTTGCTCCTTGAGCTGAGCTGACATGGCACATACAGTCACATCCTCAGCTCTCGTAGATGGGCGTAAGTGGCAACTGCGGCAAGCTGAAGATTAGTCCAGAAAGGTTGTTTCTATGCATCTTTAGCTTCTCTAAATGTATGCCAGTATATATGCCAAAATTTGAGTGATTATTCCATTAAAACTTCAATATTTGAAGAAGCTAAAACAAATGACTTGTGATAGCATTATATATGACTGAATTTGCATATTCTTTTTAACAGATACAAATTGTTACTGTGTTTAGTTTAATTTTTCATCATTTGCCCTGCTTTACTGTTGTTTTGGATGCAAAAAATTAAGGTCTGATCTTACTCTTCCAGAGACTTACTGACGTCTGTATAGGAGTTGGTTGACTGACTCAAGCATGTGTCTACTGATGTTTCCACTCTACCTTCTCCTTTCTGGTTGCTTCTTGGTACAACTCAGGGTTTGACCAATGCAGTGCTGGAGCGGCAGCAGCTGTAGAGATGAGAATGAACTGAAGCCAGCACTTGTAAAGCGGCGAGTTAATAAGATATTTATAAGGATACTATATATAGGTACTTTGATATCAATATATACTATTAAATAATGTATAATGTATTTACAGGAAAGAAATTTCAGCTCTGCAGAAGTGATTGCACGTACAAGCACTTGGCAACAAGAATCGCACGCTATGTTGTAGGTATAGATAATGTTAGTTGGTTTAAAACCAAGTGGAAAATTGCTGTAAGTGTCCACAATGGACTGAATGTCATCTGGATTCTTAATAGATTTTGAAGCAGGTTATAAAATTGTTTAGAGGAACCTTTTGAGGTAGTAAACAGAATTTAAAAATCCATGTGACTTTGAGCTTGAGAATTGGTGCATCTTCTGTAAGAGATTTGTTGGTGTGGCAGACGCAATGTTTTAGTGAGCTGCCCCTAGAATAGTTCTCTTGGGGAGCTCAGGATTATTGGAAACCTCTCCGCCAAGCATTAGGAATATTTGTTCGGCCTTGCCTTCTTTAATAGAAGCAGCAATGGTTGTATGATAGGGCTTTGGAGATTAAATAATATTCTTTGATTATATAGAAGAAAATGAGAGCTACTCAGCAGCGTGGGAGATTGGTCTTCAAATCCAGTAAGGCAGGTGGTCATAGGCAGAAGCCAGAAATCCCTGTGTAAATGTTAACACTTATTAAAGTCAATGTTTTTCTTTCTGTAGTTTCAGCATGTTAAGAGGCGAAAGGGGAAGAAAAGGTTAATCAAATACCAGTATAAATAATATGTTGGCTTGTAAGGGAATAATTTCTGATTTCTATTCAAAGCCATTAAGCTATAATTATAAATAAGTTTTCTAGTTCATATGTGTAAATCAAACCAAAAAAACTAACCAAACAACAACAAAAAAACCCCAAAGCAAACACCAAAACAACAAAAAAAACCCCGTGAAACCAAATAAACCAAACGCTTTGTTTATGAAACAGTAACAGAGGTCAGATGAACTGACTGCTTTGACTCAGGAAGTCTTGTTCCATGTCCCATCACCTCGTGCCTGCTGAGGGCAATACGGTTGGTGCGTTTGCATTTACTCTAGCATGCATCGTCTCACGTGATCAGATTTAAGTGGTTTGTTTTTACCGACAATTATTTCAAGATTGTTCTTGTTTGAAATAATGTAATAAGTAGTAGGGGAAAAAAACACCCTCAGGTAGCATAGCTAAGAAGAGCAGTTGAGTGTGAGTTGGGGCTCGGTACCGGCAGTGGTGTTTTAGGTGACCACCACTGGAGACTTGCAGGAGATGCATGTGGGGGCACATCTCTCTCCTGGGGCTTTGGAGGGAAGCTGCTACTGCTGTGGTTTCTTCTGGCTGCGAGGTGCTGCTGTCATACCTGCTCCTTCTTGGCTCCCCAAGGGTTCATGCTGAGGAGAAGCAACCACAAGAGCTGCTGGTGAGGGCCTAGGGCTACCTTCAAGTGTTCCTTAGTCAAATCCCTTATTACTCTGTCACAGCTCCATCCCAATAACCTCCAACAGGGATCCTTCCCTCAAAACAACCTGACATTGAATGAGGATAATGCATTGCTCGATGATGATGATGGATTCACTAAAGTTATTTGACATATCTTTCATGTTAAAATTAATGTCATCTCCGATGTTGTGAAGGTTGAATTCAGAGAAGATAATTGATCCTTGAGCTGAAAAGGTGTCTTCAATGTTTTTGGCAGTTACTTGGTAGTTCAGGTTGCAGTTGTGTCCTGGCTGTCATTCTAGTTGCAGACCAGCCTCTTGGTGTGGTGGGTAATGTACCAAAACTGGAAATGTCACATGAGCACATGGAAACAGCAAAAACTGAGTGGTTTGGGAGTTTTTTGCCTCTAAACTAAAAGACTGAGAATTCATTAAAGTTGCAGTTGTGTCTGTATAATTTTTTTTTTCATTTAGGCCTAAGTAAATTATTATATTATAATGGAAATATGTGTGGCAAAAATAGGTATCTTAATTGCAGTTAGTACTAGATAATGTTATCCTTGTGTAGGATTATTGCTTTAGAATTTGAAAATGTTGCCGCTGGAAACTTTTTTGAATTTTATTTTATGGAAGATAGTGAAGGTTCAGGTAGTCATCCTTGGAAACGTGTTTCAGGGTGGTGGAGCAGCCCTGAAATGGCTCCTGCATCTTCTCATTCTGGGTACAATATATGGATTGCTGATTGCTTCTGTTAGTTGCATCATCAACATTTTTGGAGGTTGTTCGCTCATTACCAAAGAGTTCTGATACCAGTTTCGATCTGTAATGTGAAAGCTTTATATGGTGGAGACTACTATTGTTAGAATGGAATTTGTCTCCTGTTACAGTAGGAATGCAGGTGGAAAGTGACTGTGATGAAATTTAGCAATACATTGATTATTACAGCTGACTACAAATTCAGTAGAGGTGGACTCTTGAAACTATAGATGAATAACTCTTGAGAGTCCAGGTGCAATGAAGAACTGATCCAAGGTCTCAGACTCTACTGTTGCTTTGATTTTTCTGCATCTGGAAGGAAGGTGGAACTTGATTAGAAATCACTTGGTCTGTGTAGGTGCAGTGATGTATGAGGGGCATGATGAAAAAACTGTGCTTCTGTGTTTCTGCAGTGAAGTTTTTAGGAAGGGGAGTGTCTTTAATCTGAAGATCTGATTATTAGCTTGTGGAATGGCAGAGTCTAGTTTACCAAAATACTATCATTGGTGGACACTGTCGTTGAAATAAGTGGAAGTCTCAAAATAGTCATTACCAGCCATGACACGACCGAGTTTGTATGGAGGTTTAGTTATTAAATAAGTATTTAAAGTATTTGAAATAATGCCTTTGGCTATAAATGTACTGCGACGGGTGAATTTACATCTTTAACGTTTTGTTTCAAAATTCTTCCACATTTTCCTGAATAGTCAAGTGTATTTTCCTTTTTTCTTGATTAATGCCAGCAACGTTATTATTTTAATACGTTTCTTGGATATAGTAATAAGACTGTAATGTACAGCAGTCACTGACAAGACATTAATTCATTTTAATATTGTTATCAACAAACTTCTAATAACTTTAAATACATCTTTGTCATATTAAGTGTTCATGTATAGGTACGATGGGAAAGATTGTTTTCACATTCAAAGAACACGCCAAAGAATGCTATTTGTCCCTACTCAAATATTGAGGACTTTTGTATTAAATATTTAATTGTCCAGCTGTACTGCGATAGAGTAGTGGAGAAATGATAAAACCCTGCGTTTGCACTTAGAGACCATTTCTGGGGCAGTTAAGTGACCTGTCGCTAAATGAATTGAAAGGAAGGAAGTGACTTAAAAAAAAAACTTCTGTGTGTTCCCACCACTGCTGGTCCTGAGAAACAGCCCTCGTTAATCGCGTGGCTACTCCAGGGCTCTTAGGAGCCATTCGATGCGTACGTGCTCTGAGGACCTGTTTCTGACTTTTGGCTTTCTGAAGCAGGAGTCTGGGATGTTTGAGAAGGCCGTAAGGCACGTGGGGGAAGGCAGGAAACATACTATTTGGACTCTATTATTTGAGAAGGCTGTATCAAAATTGGCGTTAAAACAGCGCAAATTGAAATGGTTCAGGTTGATACAATTTTTGTCAATTTTACAGACTACTTCGAAGCAGATAGTTACTAAGGAAAAGTGAAGACGCTCTTTTATAATGTCTGAGATGGTCCTTGTCCTTTGAGGAGAAAATGTAAAGACAAAAGGGAAGGAGCAGGCGATGCTTACACCCGCGTTCACAGGATGGTTGATTTGGAAAGAGCTTAAATCTGGCCTTTCTTGTTGTCAGTTTTGAACACTCTGTGTATTTTGTTTATAAACGGGTAACTGAATTATAAGGGATGTGAAGGCAGAGCTTTAGACATGGAAATATTGGAGTATCCTGTGAAATCATCATGGGTCCATAAAGCCTCAGAGAAAGAAAAATGTATGTGTGGTATGAGGCAGTGTTGCCTTATCAGTTGGTCCAACACCCCGGGGTGTTGGGGTTGTGTTATTGGGTAGATTGCTTAAACTCTGTGTCTCAGTAATGGACACCTGTCTGTAACATAGGGACAAGAATTTTATTATTTTATTATTATTTTATTACTAAGATGCTTTGAGGATCATGTGTGTTGGGAAGTCTGTGTGCAATGTGTTATTCCAGTCATCATGAGAGGTGGTGTGGTGGCTCTGCTCTATTCGCTCATCCTCTCTTTTCCACCCTCTCTCTCCCATTCCTCTGTAAATAAATGACAAGGAGAAGGGAAGATCAGCCTCACATCTCAAGATGAGTGATAATTTGGTATCAGATGACCTGGGCACACATTTGTCCAAATCTATTTTAGCCTGAAAATTGAGAGAGGGTTTAAACAACAAATGAGAGAAGTCCTGGAACAGCATCTAGTCTGAGGGATTGTGTATCTGGAGTCTCTGTCTCTGCTGTTATATCCAAGGGAGTTCCACTCTGTAGTACATAACTTGATTCTATGCATTTTTATGGGCTTTTGTTTTGTCGTCAACAGTGTATTAAAGCTAGGTCACACTAAACGTGTGCTGGTGTCCATGAGTTTGGGTTCATCAGGTTATGAGGTTTAAGGAAGAGAAAGCATGTTCATCCTGATCAAAGAAGGTTGAGATTTTTGACTTTATTCTATAGCACATGTTCTCGGATCATCTAGGTGTTTGACCTAACAGATGATGATGCCCATGATCTATTATTCCGTGCTACTGTTCCACGCTATGGTCCTGATTACTGTCTTTTACTCTAGACTTGTTTTGTTACTGTATGTTTGAAGCTGATGGTTAGTGTGTGAGGAGACATGCAGAGTAGATGTCTTACAGACATGTTGATTAAACTTCTACCTCACCTTTCTGTGGCTGTGGGGGCTGAGCTGAGTGACGCAGGTAGTTCTTCCTTTGTTATGTTCCTTGAACATATTAGCTGTGTTTTTTTCCAAGTGGAACTGTTGTTTATTACTGTTGTAATAAATTTTGTGATTGAATTAATGAAATGTAAAAAGAACTCTTGATTTCATTGGAATGTCATGAAGCTGTACCTTTTAAAAGGTGTGGATTAGTGTAAAAAGTAGCAAGACTTACTAAAAATGGACATTATGCTGTGGAAGTGTGCTAGCATACTATAAATTCAGCCAGTGCATCACATCCTGACATTTAATAGTTTTATTATTCCGTTTGTCATTGCTGGGCAAAGAGTGTCAATGAGAAATACATAAAGTGCTGCTTCTTAAAGACCAGTGAGTTTGAGTGCACTTCACGTGCTGGATTTGCACACTGTTTCTCCTTCCCTGCCCCTGCTATTTTCTTTCTCCGAATATTATCGGTGTGTGTGTATGTCATAATTATTTTTTTTTTTATATTTGTAAGTATCTAAGTTATGGCATGTATAATGAACAAGGCTGCATGGGGCACACAGCACGGACACCAGAGTAGTCAGCGAAGACTGTCGTATGCAGGATAGAGAAAGGGAAATGCTTCAGTTAAGACATTGAATTGAAACTCATGCTCAGCCCTCATATGGGAAACCAAAGTCCACTAAGTGGGAAAGGTTACCCAAGATTCGTATTTATTTTCCTAATCCTGTGTTGAGAGATCTGTCGCTTTGTGAAGTTAATTTGTATTGCAGCATGAGTTGGAGTTCTTCCTCTGAATTTACAACAGATGGCTCGTGTGTCTTTCCTACAGTTTTCTGAATTGCATATATACACCCATAGGGACAAATTTCATTGTTTGAATGTCTGAAACTTTTTCCAACCTCCTTATGCAAAATATTTTTTTAATCAGAAAACTCTGATCGAACTGAGACAGCTTAGTGAAATATTATGGACTTGACTGAAGTCCTTCAGTAATTTTTTCATGTTTGCAGTGAAATTTCTGGTAGTTCACCATAGCTAGTAGGATGGGGGTGGAGATGTACTTAGGATGAGGGTTGCCTGCGTTCAAATCGTTTCCCTTTGGCTTCGTTCGGTTCTGGGACTTGGATTAATATTCTGGCATTCAGTTGAGTATTTTGAATATGAAGCTGCGGTGAGTTGTCTTTCATGTTTTTGATGTAAAATGTATGTGAGAAAGATAACCTTCATAATCAGGCAGAACGTTAAAAATTTGCAGGATGAAATAAACCAGTGCAGTTTTAATGACAGTCATGGATGAACCCTGCAACTCCCATGGGCATAAGACAAGACTATTCATAACTGGGAAAGCTGCTTTAATTTGGCTTGAAATGTGGTCTGTCAGGAAGCCTTATAAGCAACTTTAACTGTATTATGCAATGAAAGGAGGCTGTTACTTATGTAATTGCCTAGATTTTCATTAATAATGCAAAATTCCCTGCTTTTTCATTCCTCCAGGTGATTAACCGAAGATTTTTCTCAGCAGTCTCGCCTCTGTTTTGAGAGAGGTGTGATGAACAGTCCAACAGATCTTTATCTCTCCTTTAAAAAAAAAAAAATAAAAATGAAGTGATTAACCTTTAACACAAAGCTACCACGACTGTTAACATCTTATACGGTCGCCGTGCTGAGCAAATGCTGAACTGTTGGGGAGAAGGTTAATGACTGATTCTCAGCAGAGGAGAGAAATTGATCTCCCGTGATTTAAATAAAGATCCGAGTGCAAGTCTGAGACTGTTGGGATTTCGTTGCTTTTAACTTTTGGTCTAAAACTACAGCACAACTTAGGTGGCAGAACCTGCACCGAAGTTATTAAAGTCGGAAAAACAGGCAACTCAAGAGTTAGAGCTATAATTTTAGCAAGACAACGGGGTAATACCATAAACTATAAGAGCAAGACTTGAGCAGTTGCTGTAGTTACCAGGAGCTGGAGATAGTGTTATAGCCTCATCGTTTCAAATACACTGGCTGGTACCGATACTTTCCATAAACCCGTGTCCCGGGCTCGTGCGCTGCTGTGGGCCTTGCTGTTACGTTCCTGCAGTGCGCTGCCCTCCAGACTTTGCTGTCATCTCCCAGATTTCTCTAGCAAAGGCAAGCAGGAGCTTGAGATCTTGAACCTTTATTCTGTGTGTCCTGATGGGCAGTCCTGGGTTTCCTAGGAGAGCTGTGGTTTGTTGGCTGGGTTGCTAATGGCCGTGATGGGATGTTTCTCTCTCTGGATTAGTGCTGTTATCTTAACAAAGCATGAAAACTGCTAATTGCTTAAACTGACAGCTTACATTTGTGTGTAGCTATCAAAGAAATGTTGTATATAAACCGTGTGTCATATGTTGTGGCCTTAATTGGCTTTCATTGGGTTATCTTAAATGATGGCCTGTGCTTAATGTCATCACAGGAATCTGTTTATCTCGGTAGCCACAGGGCTGGGATCCATGAGCAGGGTGAATGCACTGACTGTTGGTGCCGTTCAAAGCGTTACTGTGCTCCAACTCTTCCATAAAAGACAAAATTCTCAAATGTAATGTTTTTTTAGAATATATTTTTGTAGAGTTGTTTCTATGCTAGATTTTATTTTCTTTGCAAGTGACATGGTCATAGTCAAATGGGCGAATGTTTCCTTGAGCTGAAGATGCTTAACAGGACAGTTGTTGCTGACGCTGGAAGAAAGCGATCAAAAGCCACACCTAATGCTTGAACTTTTAAATGAAATCTTTAATATTTAAATAGGAGAAAATGCTGTGTGATTGTATATTCAATGCAACTGATAGAAGGATATGAAGAAATAATATTTTATTGAAAATACTACTCTTTTTTTTTTTAAGTATTGTTCAATGCATCATCTTTCAGTGCACTGTTCTTTCCATAGCCACGTGTTCATTACTGCTTTGTGCAGCCAGCCTTGAATTAAAGGGTCAGTGAATTAGATCTAATGCTAAACTATTGTGATATCTTGCTAAATGTAATGTTAAATCCAGGGATACATCTTAAATACATAGTAACATTTACCATGGTTGTGAGAATTGAAATAGCATGTGGGTTCCAAAGTGAGCTACAACTAGTTTTAACTTATGTGATTTTGCTGTTCCTCTGTAAAACTTTACAGCACGTCTGTGGGGAATAAAATTACCAATTTGAAAGTAAAAAAAAAAAAAAAAAAGAAAAAAAAAAGAAAAAGTTGAAGCTTATATGTAAGTACTGACATTCATAAAAGTTTCTGTGAAGTTTGGAGCTGGCTCCACCCGTGTTTTTTTGCAGTAGGATGCCTCATAGGATGGGTTCATGTATTAAAACCAGAGAGCTGCGTACTTTTTCTACCCCAGTGCTTTGGCTCAGTGGTGTCTCCTTGTACTCACTGGAGTGTTTTTGTGCCTCCTCCAACTTCTCTTGTGATGGTCAGTGTTCAGAAGCTGCCCTACAGAAGGGTTGTGTGAGCCATCCTAACGAGGGTTCATTAACTTACTTCCTTGCCCTGGTGTTTTTTCTTGGCGTGAGTGAAAGGGTGGTGGCCGCATGGCTTAGGAGAAGGTTGTCTGTCATCTTGCTTCTCTGCTGGGACACCTCCAGCCTAGTCTGCAGCCGAATAACCTTCCTTTCCAAGCAGGGTGATGGCAGCTCCTATCGCCGCCGCTGTCCTGCTGCAGAAACAGAACGCTGTTTATATAAAACAAAATATGAGTAAGATGCTGTCTGGGTTTCCTTCTCGAATGGCTTTAATTCTCAGTGGAGAATTAGGTGTTTATACATGGATGAGGAGAGGTTTAATGAAGAGGAAAACTACAGTCTTTACTCGTTTTAGCCTTTCTACTGTTTTTCAAATAAATCCACAGAGAAGTTGCAATATTAACAGCGTGCAGCTATTCTTATTGTACATCTCGGCACTTTAGCATAGGAATTAGAGACAAATAAACCTCCCCAAATCAAACCCAGAGGCAAGCTTTGAAAAATGATAATGGGGGAAAAAACCTCCAAATGCTGTGTGTTTCAGGCTTTAGAGAGCAAACTTTTTGAAAAATGGGGGGCTACAGGGCTACAGTGCTGTAAAGTGAGCCGCTGCTTTAATTTTAATTGTCCAGGTGTTGAGAAATGAGGAGAAATGTGGCCTGAAAGCAGGGATTTTGCTGGGCACAGTCTTAAAAAAAAAAAAAAAAAAAAAAAAAAAAAAAAATACACACACATGGCAAGTGTTACTTGCCGAGGGCAAGACTTAAAATGCTGTTTGGCTGTATCCTGTCTGTCTCCCCGTATACACATATTTTGCTTCCCTGACCACGTGTGAGAAGGGACAGTGTGAAGTCATGTATTCTGTAGCATTTATATTCGTAATTTATGCCTGCGGTCTTGAAATAATCTCATTTGTCTTCCAGTGTTACTGGAACAAGTTTTGCTAGCGTTGAAGGATGCTGGAAGCAATGAGGGATTCTGTTGTTTCAGCTTTTCATTTGTCTCCTGTAAAGAGTGGTTTTGAATAAAAAGATAAATGGGGGAGCGTTGTGTAATACGATTGCCGGTACGTAACCAACCTGATTTTGAGGAGGCTCGCAGGACTCCCGGCTTGTCTGTTCAATAGATAACCAGGTTTATTGGGCGGATAATACGTTTCTCTCGGGTGCAGGAAAAGAACATGTCAAACACCTCCTCTTGTCTTTCCAGGCGGTAGATAGCATCGCTGGCAGCGGGACCCGAGAAGACTCGTAGCTTTGCTACTGCGTTACGGGGAAGTGCATCAAGGATGAAGGGAGGTGGTGGAACCCCACGCCTTCCCCGCGGCAGCGTTTATCTGCCCCAAGCAAAATGCAAATAGAGAGAAGCCAGGGCTCTGATCTCTCTTGCAGCTGGGAATCATTCCTAAAGTGAGCTCAGATCAGGCAAGAGCTGATTTCGTGAATGAATCCTTACCGGGAGGAAGCTCCCACCGTGCACGCCAGGAGTGGTGGCCGTGTCAGAGCTGCCCTGGGGGACAGCGTTGGTTTGCCTGCGCTCGGTTGCAGAAACAGCTCCGCAAACTTTAAACGAAGCCAACTTTAAACCATTAGCAGTCCGGTGGCAGCGGTATGGCACTCAGCATGGATTAATTTTTCCCTCTTTTCAGTAGTTCTGTGATTGTAGAGCAGCAGTGCCCTGTACCTGCAGTTTTTCTAGGTTAAACCAGCAGGTTATAGACTGCACTGCAAAGTGGTGAATCAGGAGTCTGTAGGGAAAAAGAGATTCAAAACTTTTTTTTTCTTGAAAGAAATTCGTGGAAGATTGTGGCAACTAGAAACACGGGAAACAAAAATGTTTGTGTTGGGCGTTTTGTGCAGCTTCTTACCTTGTTTACACTGGAGTAAATCTGAGTGAGTGCTGATGATTTAGGATTTATTTGGTGTAAATTAGTCACCCTTGGGGCCTAATTAAGCAGTGATATAAATAGTGGAATAAGTTAAACATTAACAGTAGATTTCACAGATAACAGGTGTGAATGGATGCAAATATGGTTAAATTTTCATTGATGTAGAAATTTTAATTGCATTTGTTGCTCACTATCTGGGTGACTGGCTAGAGCCCAGGAGCACAAGCCTGCTCGGCGTGTGGCATCTGTGTTCCCATCGCTGTTGTGCAGCATCTCCTGAAGCTGTCCTGCTGCCCCTGCGTGCTCGGTGCCGTCCTGCCTTTGCTAACTGTGTTTTGCTGGTTGCTTCCACGTACTCCTCTGCCTTCAATCCAAAAGTACATATAAATGCACATTTTTGGTTACTCTAAGCAAGGGGGTAGGATTTAAGGAAATTTTCCTAAAGACTCTTCCTTCTTGTCGGCAAAACCTTGTACAGACAGGCTTCAGTCTCCCAGTCACCCCAAATGCAATCACTTTCTGACTGATTAAATATCTTGCCTGCAGAATAGGTTATTAAATTTGCAAGCTCTAAATGTGCTGTCTCCTATCTTGTTCCTGATAGCTAAAAGTGGCTGTGGAAAGTTTGAATAGATTGTCCCTTCTGTTTCCCTGATAGATGTTTCTGCAGAAGTGGATAAGGTGATGAGATCAGCATCAGCCACGTTTTATATGCAGAAGCAGTGCTGCAGACGCAGGCTGAACCCTTGGCGAAGCATCTCATTAACTTGCCACATACTTAGTGGTGGGCATACAGACCTGGCAAATATGTCATTATCGCGCTTAACGAAGGAAACTACCACTTGCTAAAGCACTGGCAAGATGTGTGTGTATCTAGCTTGGCTAGTTTTGTATTCCGTTAAATATTAAAGCTTGTTTCTTTTAACTAAAGGCTCCATGGAAGTAATAGGGAACTTGCATTTTATTTTCTGTTTGACTGAATCCTGAATTCAGTGCTAAAAGCAAGAGATAACTTCATATTAAAACCCCCAGCTCTTTCCATCAAGGAAATTTGATTATGACTAAACCCCAAATATTTTCTCTTCATAATATCTATCTGATTGGCTTTTAATGTTAAAAAATCAAAGTGTTTTTGAAGACTACTGATGTAAAAAGAAAAGTTGTGAACTTTTAAAAGTATTTCTGTTCACTTCCACGATTTCATTACTGGAAAGGGAAAGTGCTATGTGCAACTTCAATTAGGGGATGTCACCTTGTGGTTACCAATATACTGGGGAGTTAACACCTGATGGTATTGATCCTACTGTTGTCGAAGACAGCAGCAAAACCTTTCCAGAATGCAGCAATTTTTGTAGCTGGGGCAGGTGACATTTGCTTTGATTGCCAATTTATTGGGAACTGAGGCCTCCTTTCCCAAAAGCAGGGGAGAGGGTTGTGAGGGGTGGTTTGGTCTATTGAATTTGAGTTTTATTCCCTCTTCTGCACGGTAATGTCCACAAATCCATAGCAGTGCGTAGCTTCTCTGAATCCTTTTCCTCCAGAGGAGCTCTGTCATTTTTATTACGCTCCTGCTCCTGCGAACGTGGCAGAGGTTCATAGGGCACCGAGCTGCTTTTCACCTGCCATAAAAATAAAAGTGTGCTGGGGGAGTCCCTGAGCAGCAATGCTGATGCTGTACCTTCATCGCCTGGCTCAGCCTGGGGGAGCTGATCACTCGTCTCTGCTACGAGTCTCATGGTACACACATAGCATCTTCCCACAAGTGCTTTTATTCATGGGCTGAGCAGAAAGTGAGAGCAGGCATGGTTGGGGAGGTTGAATGACCCATTCTTTTGGAGACACATGCTCCCATGATGGGGGAGTCCTGCTCCCAGGCTGGTGGTGGTCAAGTGAAGCTGGAACATCCAGCTCCAGAGCCACTGACCAGAACTATAGCAAGCCCCAATTTTACATTTTACCTTTTCAGTTCAAATAGAAAATAACAGCAAAACTGGCTTCCTCAAATCAGACCAAAGCCTTAAGCTTAACTTCTGCAGGTCTACTTGGTTTTAAGGCACTTGCTCCTGTTTTGGAGTTCTTTATGATTTATCCATTTTCTTTATTTGGATTAAGAGAATAATTGAAGAGAATCTTTGCCATATAAGATATGGGAGTTCAAATGTAGGTCATATTGAAAAGGGTTTATAATGAACTTTGTTAAAAATGTCTCCTGACTTCCTCAGGTGTATTTAAGTGTGTAGTTTAAAAGCTGCTGATTTAAAGCTCAGCTTATATAAGCTTATATATTGAGAACTTAAAAGATTTTTTTCAATATGAATTTGGGCCAGCTCTTAAAGTGAGATTATACCGTGGGCCATTAGGAGGTATGTGTCCTTCCATATTCTCTCATTTTTGCAGATGTCCTTGTAGGCCAGAAGTGCTGTCCCTTAAACAACTCCCAAGGAGCACATCGGTGCAATGTTCCTACATGGAATAGACCCTCTGTCCATCCGAGGACATTAGGAGTTTTCACATCAAATTTCCTAGACACTCATTACTCGAAGAAACTCGACACTGTCTCTGCTTTGAAATGTTTCTTAAAAAGTGGTTTAACTTAAAGGGAACGAGTGAATTCCTGTAGCTGGGCTTTATCACTAATGTTGCATTCCTCGTTCTGCTGAGCGTAGGTGTTACAGAACATCCATACCTTGTTACCCAGTTGTTAGGCACTTGTCAAGAGGGATGGAGCCGAGCATCACCGTTGCCTCGCCTGATTTCTCACCGTACACTTCTGTGAGGCTGCACCTGCACTAAAACAGTGATGTCTGTATTAAATATTAAGAAATACTGTACTGTGCTGTGAGAAGTCTCTTGAAATGGAGAACTACAAAACTTGGGAGAGTTCATTGTGTAAAAATGTGAGTATGTGTGTAGGTTTTTCTCCTCCCTGTCAGGGTGTGTGGGGACTGTCAGTGCCTTACGTGACGGTGTTAGGAGCTGTAAGCCCAGGTCCCCGTGGGAGGTCAGCTGAACGGCAAGCAATTCGTTGTGCTGTATTGCACAATATCTTGTGGTAACTTAAATTTGTCAAGTGAAAAGCTTTAAGGCCAATGGCTTTGGAGGAATGCTCTAACTGTACACTTATCCTGTTTCCTTTTTATCTCAGTGGGTTTTTGTGGATTTTTATTTTTTTTTTAGAATAAGCCTAGTACTCACGATGTCTTACTGAAAAATTGTTCACAATTATTTTATGGGTATCAGATGCTGCAGGAGGAGTATGGTGCTTAGTACTGAAATAGTGAAACAATTGGGTGCCTTGTACCTCGTCTAGAAATAATTGACTCATTAATCTTAACCACATCAACCCCATCACATGAGGGTCAAACATAGTTTAATTCTAATAGGCGGGAACATGTCAGTTTACACTCCATTTCTGACAGTTATTCCTCTTCCCAGAAAAATTTGCTAATATTTTTTACAAGTGAACTAGGAAGAGAGTAGGAGATACTGAATAAGCTATGATACATATACTGAGACAAAAGAAGAAGCTGTGCGACAGAATTTAAGCCTTTACGAATGGGATTTTGAGGAATAGTAAGTGAGATACATCAAATGAGAACAAAAAAAGAAAAGGATGTGTCTTTTTATGTATGTTTGCGCTGTACTTTTGGTTGCACACTGATCAGTTTATTCTCCTGTTGGAAAGGATTGTTGACCCCCGTACTTAGCAGTCTCTGTTCCTTGAGTCGGATGTTTAATGCTGTCTCAGTACAAAGTAGTTTCCGAGTTTGAATTTTGAATTTTCTACCAAATCTAGTCTACAACTACCTGAAGGGAGGTTATAGTGAAGTTGGAGTTGGCCTCTTCTCCCGGGCAACTAGCGATAGGACAAGAGGACACAGCCTCAAGCTTTGCCAAGGGAGGTTCAGGTTGGACATTAGGAAGAATTTCTTTACAGAAAGGGTCATTAGACATTGGAACGGGCTGCCCAGGTTGGTGGTGAAGTCACCATCTCTGGATGTGTTTAAGAAAAGCCTGGACATGGCACTTAGTGCCATGGTCTAGTTGACATGGTGGTGTCAGGGCAATGGTTGGATTCGATGATCCCAGAGGTCTCTTCCAACCTGGTTGATTCTGTGATTCTGTGATCTGCATATTACAAAATACCACTTTATAATGTTGCTGTGATGATGCTGTATTGTAATTTAAATAATGTGGTTCCTCTTTTCTAACAGTTGGCAAATAGTGTTCAGGGTCTGGTAGATAATGGCCGGAAATATCAGTCAAAAGGTGAGTGTTAAATAGCCATTGCTAAACAGATGGTCATCAAAAATCATTCAGCTTATCTTTTACAGACAACACAAACACAGATATCTATGCTTCTGCTTAATCAATTTTTACATGAGCTCTTTGAAATCATTGAGCAATGTCCCAGCACTGCTGGGAAGCATGGGAGGCCAGAAGATGGGTGGATCCATGCGTTGCCTGCTCACTGAAGCACGTATCTGAGCATCGTGGGTTCTGGACTCGTTGCCTGCAGGCTGCTGCTATCAAACCCATGTAAAACCAAGTGACTTTTGCTGAAGGGAAAGTTTTCTGCTGTGGGCTGAGTGAGAGGGGTGAAAAGTACAGCCTTCCTCCAGGCCCTCCTCCATCCTGGAGTGGACATGCTGTGTGTGGTTGGGCTGAGGAATGGGTGTCGCAGAGGACTACGGAGCCACGTAACACCTAGTAAGTCAGAAATGATAGACGCCTAAAACTGTACCATGGCACCAACAGTGTGTCGTGCCCATCTCTTGCAAAAACTGGCAGTAGGCCTGTCAGGCTGAATTTCAGACCGTTACAAATATTTCCCTGCATTCCTGCAAAAGCTGTTTTAGAGCTCTGAATGAGTTAGTTGCTGCAGATGGAGTCTCCTTGAATGGTGCTTCCCAAGCTCTGGTATGCAAACTGCTCCTGTCCATGACTGTGCAAGCAGCTGGTGCTTGAGTCTGTGTTAAGTAGAGGTGTGTGGTGTTTTGTTTTTGGTTTTTTTTTTTTTAGTTTAGAAAGTTTGGAGAAAGTATATATGAGCCATGACAGGGAAAAGAATAGCAACTGGTAGAGCCATAGTTCAGAAAGAGACTGCCAAACACTGGAGAGCATAAAGGTACCAAATTCTTGTTATTGGTGTATATATGATATGTGGCAGGATTGTCATTAAAGGGCCCAGAGTGGCAAAAGGAAAAGGCTTGAACATTTTACACTGCCTCAGCTGCTCAGTGACACTGCAGAGGCTGCCAGTGCTTTTGCAGATGTGAGAAATACAGGTCAGGTAATGCCAAGAGCCCTGTTAATGATACTGGAGATCTTGGTACCCTTCTGCAAACTAATCACAAAAAGGCTGGGGAAGCTTTCTGCTTGTTTTGCACTATTCCACTCATTTCCCTGAGACAGCTTTGTTTGGTTATACTGTAGCTAAACAGGGGATTCTCTGGAAAAAAATGCATCTGATCTCTTGGCTGTGTTGCCAAGACAGTAACATCTAGAGGTAAGCCACAGTTTTAGAACTTTGCAGAGAAGTCTAAGTTTGGACATGTCGTTGGTAGTCACCGTTATTTTTAATCCAATAAACTGATGAAAAAGGTGTCAAAATAAAAAAATGCCAACTGAGAAACCTTCAGAATCAGATTCTGTTTAGTAATGTTAAATTGCAGAGAGATGCCAGGGCAGCAGGGGTTGTCAGCTGCTGGCGTTTTGCTCAGGAGAAAACTGAAAGACGAATGGTTCTGCTGTCCGATACTGATGTTGGAGTCATTGGGGATTACAGATATGTAAAGAGACAGGCAGGGCAAAACAATGAGAAAATCAATGTGATTTGGGGTCCCAGAAGTTGCCGCCACTTTATGAAAATGATGCTGTGTGTCTCTCACGAGAAAGAGGTAACTTGAAGGTCACAGGAGATTGTGCTCCATGCTGTGGAGTAATAGGTGATAACGCATGGGGATTGCAATAGCGCAGGTGATGGCTCTTGACGTTTTGTAAGCTCTCCACGACTCCGATAGCTTGAAATGAAAGATGTTAAAGTTTCAGGACATAGCACAACCTAGACAAATGAATTTGTTTCCCAGCGATGCTCATATTTGATGTGGACTTGCATCCATCCCAGGAGCAGCCTGAGTCACCTCAAGGACCAACTGATTATTATTGGCAAATTTAGTTATAGTTTGGCCATGTCCATTTGGATGGCCTGTATTGTTTAGTTAGGGAAAAGAGGACAAGGTGAGGACTCTCGAGGACAGGTTAAGGACACTGCCCATCAGGGCTTTCTCAGATAGAACATCTGAGAGATGTCACAGAGATTGGACATGGAATAAACCAGGACTCTGCAAGAAAGTGAAGAACTGAATAATCACCGAAAGCTTCTGAATCTTGCTTCAGATTTGTCTTGTGGTTCCTTGCTCTCAGCGCAGAAAATACATTGCCAGAAATGCTGATATCAAGTGAATAATCTGTGTTGTTATATAGCAAGTGATGTTTTTGAGTAGCTAAAACAAGCTATATGCTGTGAGTCTAGTAAAACATATGTGTGTCGAAGATGATACATGATGGCTGTTGAACTTTATAAATCTTTTGTAGTGTGGTAAATGGGCTAAAAACCAGCAAGGCTGGAAGGAGTACACAAATTAAAAGTAAAATGGAGATGGAGAAGGCTATAAGGGAAAGGAGAGAGACCTGTATTTGCGAGAGTGCATGAGAAGAGATGTTCCTTGTATGACATTTGTGTTCGTGTAGTCCAGCTCTGAGAACTGGGGAGAGGAGGGATTACTAATTGGCGCAGGTGTCTCAGCAGCAGGCTCAGGTGAGGATGAGGAGAGCCTTTCTTTGAGAGGAGAGAGGCGGTGGAGATAAGACAAAACTGTTCTGAGCAGCTCTGTCCCCAGGAACGAGTGTTAGCTGCCCAGCCTCTGATGCTACCCGACGTCCTGATCTCCAGCTCAGATGTGGTTTGTGACAAGCCAGTGGTGGGAAGGGGTCGGCTCGGTAATGTAGCACTGCGGGGCAGAAGCGCTGCTGAATTCATCCTCGCAGCCGGTAGCTCAGAGATGCTCTGAAAGGAATAGGCAGCTGAAGTTGGACTAAAATTTCAGGTACACTTTGATATTTTTCCTTTGTGACATGTTTCCAATTTGGCCATTAAACACGTAACCTTTGCTAGCATCAACCTGACACTTCTTTCCCTGCCTGAGGCTGCAGATGGAGTGGCGATGGGCTGATCCTGTAGCAAGGGATATCTCATTGTGAGGGGGATGTTTCCTCACAGAGAATTGCACCTTACACCATGGTTATGGGCTCTCATGAGTTGCAACATCTTTTCTACCAACTTGGGGGTATGGGTGAGACGGAAGGAGGCCTGCTGTGGCTGATGTGAGCCAATGCCCTTCCAACAACCAGTTGGGGTGGCTGGTGAGAAGATGGCCAATGACTTAGCCATCCATGTCGAGAATAACTATGGAAAGAGGTCCTAATTTTTTCTAAGCCTGTCGCTTGCAGATTGAACAAACCAGAGGGCTCATAGGCTTTGAGAGGTGTGGAGGTGCCCGTCAGCTGCTGGAGGCACTTAGAAGATTTAGCGTAGTTCTCAGCTGATGTAGTTGAATTGTGAGATTTTGCATCCCCAGAGGAGCATAATCTGCAGTGAGGGAAGGCAGATAAAGTGCAGTGTGCTCTGGCATGTTGCCTGTAAGCATGTGGCTGATGGTTGTTCATAAGGTGGGAACCAATCTAGGACTGTCAGTACTGGCATTTAACTGGGCAGGAACCTTAATCCAACATAAGTTGTTACGAGGCTTTCAATTCCCACAAATTAAACCTTCAGCAGTAAGTTTCTTTCAACAGACAGGAAGATTTCCTAGCAGTACGATCTGTGATGTATTATTTGTACACCCTTATGATTCAATTTTCTGTGTCCTGCTTAACTGCTGTGAGGAGAAAGGAAAAGCGATTTTGCGAGGCCGCCCAGGAGAGCTGCTGCAGAGCAGGTTGTACAAGTCCAGAGGAGGACTACGAAGATGATCAGAGGGCTGGAGCACCTCTCCTATGAAGACAGGCTGAGAGAGTTGGGGTTGTTCAGCCTGGAGAAGAGAAGGCTCCGGGGAGACCTTATAGCAGCCTTCCAGTACCTGAAGGGGTCTACAGGAAGGGGGGAGAGGGGCTTTTTACAAGGGCAAGTAGTGACAGGATGAGGGGGAATGGTTTTAAACTGAAAGAGGTGGATTTAGATAGATATTAGGAAGAAATTCTTTACTGTGAGGGTAGTGAGACGCTGGCCCAGGTTGCCCAGAGAAGTTGTGGCTGCCCCCTCCCTGGCAGTGTTTAAGGCCAGGTTGGATGAAGCTTTGAGGAACCTGATCTGGTGGAAAGGTGGCTCTGCCCATGGCAGGGGGGTTGGAACTAGATGATCTTTAAGGTCTCTTCCAACCCAAACCATTCTATAATTCTATGGTTGCTCTGGGAGTGCCGGTCTGGGGCTGTTAGCGAGGAAACCTGGGGCTCACTCAGACGTGGAGCTCCTGGGCTGGGTTGGCAGCAGGATCTGTATGGTCCCGTTAGTGAGGTGGCTTCAAGCAGCCGGGTGACAGTGTGGGGTGCTCTGCCGCGCCATCACGGCAGGCATCCGAGGATGCGGTGCGTGCTACTGCCTCCCTGCAGTACCCAATTTGTCTCACTGTTTCTCTGTTGAACTTCACCTGGAGCAACAGATGAAGCAGTGGACATTACTTCAAACCATCCATGCTCGTATGGCTCTGTGGGGCACCGAAGCCTTGGCCCTTGCTGAAGGGCCTTGATCTGCAAGGGTTCCCATTGCAGTAGTCCTGTGTTTCGATTCGGTACTGGCTATTTTAATGTAAAAACACCCGGTAATTCAACCCCCTCCCCTGCAATTACACTATTTAAAACAGTAAGATGTGTTGAGGTGCTTTTAATTTTCTGTTGGGTTTGTGAGCCCCTTAGGATGCATTCAAGATGATGTTTGCAGATTTTGTGTTGCAACCATGAAAGAAAGAAAGAAAACTTCTGAGATAAAGGAGATTCTCATATAGTAGCACGATGTATAGATACAGGAAAAGAAACAAAGAAGTGGTGGACAGTAAGAGGAATGTTTATGGAGGCATTTTTTTCCTGTTATAGCGAGGGTGCTTATTTTTAGTTGGAGGTTTTGTACCATGCCAGTTGCAGACAATCAATTTCATATCAAATAATATAGAATGTGTTGTCAAATTATATATGCAAATTGATTATGAGCTCGTGTAGAATGTATTATTAAATTTTATTTTTAGCCTGGATTGTGAGTGCCCCCGTTCCGTCTGCCACACAGTCTAAACTGAATTTCATGGAGGGGGTAGATGTCTCAGAGGCAATTATATTTCCATATGTTCAATGAAAGCTGGTGGCTGCCCAGAGTAGACAGGCGAAATGAGCGCTCCTGCTGATGGGAAGGCTGCGGCACGTGTGCTGAGCGTCCCGTCTGTCGCCGATATCGGTGTGTACGGTGTGGAGCCAGCTGCAGGAGATGCTGCCTCTTGCTCGGCTGCTTGTTGGGTTGAAGCTGGAGGTGCTGCAGGACCTGTGGAAGGACAAGGAGGTTAGAGGGTATGAGAAGGGGTTGGAGGTGTTGGTGGGATGGTGAGGCAGCTGAGGTTGTATAGGGAACTGGAGGGAAGAGGGGTGGGCTTCTAGGGGGCATCCGTACAAATCCAGGCTTCAGTGCATCCACAGGACACCTTAATTAGGTAAAACCAGCGCAGAGCCACGAAGATGATTAAGGGAGTGGAACATCTCCCTTATGAGGAGAGGCTGAGGGAGCTGGGTCTCTCTAGCTTAGAGAAGAGAAGACTGAGGGGTGACCTCATTAATGTTTATAAATATGTAAAGGGCAAGTGTCAAGAGGATGGAGCCAGGCTCTTCTCAGTGACATCCCTTGACAGGACAAGGGGCAATGGGTGCAAGCTGGAACACAGGAGGTTCCACATAAATATGAGGAAAAACTTCTTTACGGTGAGGGTGACCGAACACTGGCACAGGCTGCCCAGAGAGGTTGTGGAGTCTCGTTCTCTGGAGACATTCAAAACCCGCCTGGACGCGTTCCTGTGTGATATGGTCTAGGTAATCCTGCTCCGGCAGGGGGATTGGACTAGATGATCTTTCGAGGTCCCTTCCAATCCCTAACATTCTGTGATTCTGTGAAAACAGTAAAGGAAATAAATATTTGCATTATTTTGGTCAGAATTTTATTTGAATTAATTGCTTTAAAAACGAGACCGTAGTTTTTAGCAAGGAGAACGGGTAGCTACTATTTAGATTTCATTTTGATAATTTTCATAATACCATGTTTTACATTAGAAACCCAACTTGAGGTGTGTAAAAGGCCACTCTTCTGTTCAAGAGGCTGAAACAATGAGGAGTCGTGCTAAGCAACCGAGGGGCTGGATTTAGGAAGAGAGCAGTATGTGAAGACAAGGTGCTTCACGTGTTGCCATTTTCTCTTGTAGATGAGGCTCGATTCGTGCGTGAGCATGGGAATCTGCTGTGGTTCAGAGTAGAGTCTAAAAATGTAAATGCATCTTCATGGTACGGGCTGTAGTTCATTTCCTCCAAGGTGACTGCATGCGGTTTTAGGATAGACCCGAATTTATTATCTCTTGTTTGTGTGTGTCTGCTCGTTGCTGTTTCCAGGTACGGTTCTTGGAAAAACCTTTAGTTTCCCTGAGATTCTTAAATTCTTTCAGAACCAGAAGAAAATGGCAGTTAAAGATTTGGGAGTTGTCTGCTGGATTATTTTTTTCCTTTCTTTTCACTTTGGTTCAAGATACACACGTTCTCTTTGCTATGGTATTTCTAAGAGGCTGCGGTAGATGGAATGTTATTAATGAACACATTTAATAAGTACATTTATGAGTGTATTTTATGTATAGGACTGCTCGTCTGCATACATTACGTGTTCTGGGGCTTTATCCAGAAATGCAGTTTTCCTTCTTTCCAGAAGAAAATAAAGTAAAAAGATTTTTAACCAAGGATTTTTTTTCTTTTGAAGTGGATTAAATTGCTAACAAATCTTATTTGAGTTCACTGACAGCAGAATCAGGTCCAGTATTGTAATCCTTCGTATCAAATGGGGTAACTTCCTTTTATACAGGGTTTATCTAGTGCTCGTTGTAGTATTTCAAAGAAAGATTTAGGGAGAGCTTTTAATTCATACTGATGTTCTTTTTTGAAAGAAATTGGAATTTTCATCATGAAAAATTCATATATACTGCACTAATGAAGAAGCATATGCATCAGGTTTATCTAGACATAATTTTTTGTATGGTTTCTCTCTGTTAATACTACCTCCTCTTTCTCCTCTAGTACAGTCTTTGTGAACTGGATCCTTTCAGAATGGAGTCAGTTCTTTACAGAAGCTTTAGGCCCTTGCATGAGGTGGGGTTTTTTTAACATTTTTAATCTGCCTTTAATATTTTTCATATCCTATAGCAATACATAATAGCTTTCATTAAGATACTTACAATGTCTTTTTAAATCCCCAAATAACACTTGACGTGTCAGGATTATATATAAGCGTAACCTTTTTTTCTTTTTGAGCATGTCTGGAAATCATGAGCCTGATGGACACTTATTTTTCACAGGCTGCTGTTTTAACCCCCCTAAGGCAATCAGAAAAGAACTTGCAATAGTGTATGTAATGTGAATAATTTTGGATACATTTCTTTTTCATTTCTCTGAGATGCCTGTAAAAGAGGCTGGCTTCTGGAGAGTCTCATCACCTGCTTTCTTCAATCCCAGCCCATTTACTGTGTCCCGTAAGGGGCACCTGAAATCACTGTTCACATTTGAGAGTATTGCTAAAAAGGTTACAGTAATTTTTTTTTTTTCCCCCTACAGTGATTTTTTTGGCAGTCAGACTCGTGCTGCTGTATTGGAATGGAAAGGTAGAGAAGGGAAAGGATTCATTGCTTGCATACCTTTTTGTTGGTTTATTTAGTACTTTAAGATTCAAATTTATAGCTTTAAATGATGGTTAACTACAAGAAGAACTTATTTGAATATAAAACTTTTTTTTTAAAAATCTTTGACACTTTCAAACCAAGGTCATATCCATGTTTAAAGTACGTATCATAGCTTAAGTAAAAGTTCCAGCCTGGATACAGATATTTTCAGGAGGAGTCTTTGTCCTGCTTAATGCAGGAAATTAGACTGGGTGTGCATAGTGACCTACTTAACGGTGTCAGTCTTTATTAAAGAGAATAAAATTTAAAGAGTTTGCAGGAAAACAGGTATCTGTTAATTTGTTCAGAAATTAATAAAGCAGTTGTAAACAATTTTAAATGGATTACAAATTCACAAACACTTTTATGTATGGAAATGGTAACACGCTAAGTAGCTTCTGGCGAGTTTGTTTGGAGAGGTGTTAAGGTATAGACTTGGATGAGGGTACACTTAGAAAAGTGTATATGTACAAAAGCAGAAAGAATTATACCACTGTACTGTAACTTCATTCCTAATGAACCGGTGTTCATAGAATAAGATGTTTTTTTTTAGCTCTGGGAGCAACTCCTGATTCTTCTCTGTTGAGAAATGGTATGTGAGAGCAAAAAGCTGGCAGCTCATGGGAGGAGAAAAAAGGGAAAGTCAGTACTTTTGACTTATTTCCCTCTACAGGTGGTTTTGCATTAATAAACAGTGATGTTTAATACAACAAATATATGAAGTGTGGAAAATGAACAGTGTTCTTCCTGTGTTTCAATGTCTATATGTCATTTTGAGTGAGTAAAGCATCCATTGAAATAGCACTAAAACTGCAGCTTTTGTTCTGTACGAAATCACTGGCAATGTGGAAGTTGACGGCTTTGCGTATGCATGGTATGTCTGTCGCGTGTGAGGGTGCTAAGAAATAAAAAAACTCTGCAGGTAAATGCTGAGTGCGTTCACTGGAGCAGGTACGTGTCTATTTACCTGGCGCTTGTGCACCTGAGAGGCTTTGTGAGGTTTCTTCTCAAGTTATGCACCTTACAACCCAAAGATCATCCCTCGCCTGGAGCGCTGTCGTGTTTTGGGGTCTTGATGACCACCCCTTTCCTGGTGAGCAAGGGTGGGCTCTGCCACTGCACCTGCCAGACGTCACCTGCTCCAGCAAGGGGCTTTCTTAAGGCATGGTGGCTCTTCTGTTGTTTTACTGAAAAAAAGGTTTCTTTTTCTTTTTTTTTTTTTTGTAGCCGGAGGTACCACTTCAACAATTTCTAATTATTCTTCCCCTTCTTGTTTAACCAGGTTCCGTTCTGTGCTTAATTGGGTGTGATTGTATATTATGCAGACTCTCTGTGGTGAGCTTCATGGATAGGCACTTTCATTAAATAATTGACTGTGTCTTCTTGTGGCAGGTCCCTGCTCATATTTCATCTCATATTCACCTTCTTAGTGACTGTGCAGTAATTTGGGTCTCATAGCCATAGTATGCAGGGGGAATTGTTTAGAGAAGTTGCTGTCTGAATGCAGTGCTGCTTTGATTACCTGGAAAACAAACTGGCATTAGAATAAGACTATTTGGCTCAGCCTAGTTCTGATGCCGGTACAAGTTTTGTTAGAGATGCAGTCACTTCTCAGTATCGTCATTCACATATCTGATAGTAACTTGCCTAACCCAGAAATACAGAAGGAGAAAAACTCATTTTTTTCTTTCTCTTCTTGGTATAAGATAGTCAGTCAGTGTCTGTATAACGTTCCATCATGGTTTAAATGCTTTTTCCCAGTTGATACACCAGGTATCGATCTTGCTAGCAAGCAAGAGAAACACTTCTGAGGTGGCCATCAGTTCCTTCCTAAGTATATGCTATCATCTCTTCACTCTTGGGAGATGTGACGTCTGTCACTTATTCCCATGGGGTCCAGGGACTATCAAGTGTTGAAATTGGCAGCCGCTTCATACTGACAACATAAATCTGAGTTTGCAGAGTCCTCGTGGCTTTGGTGAGATGACCTTCTCCCATGGTGGTCTTGGCAAAGGAGCCTACAGCTTTTCCTGTATGGTCTGGTGCAGTTATGAACCTGCCTTTCTCACTCGTACTGACAGCTTCTTCATCTGAAGATAGGTTATGCATTGATATTTCAATACTGCTTTTCATCTGCTGACAGTGTTTGCACATCAGAGATCTGGGCGGTAAACCCTCCCTTTTGGGTGTGTAGGTGCCATCTATGCCCATGGAGACATCAGGACCAGCCAGATCAGTCGTATGTATTCTGGACCCACAGGCTTGGCAATGTCTTACATCACTAACACCACTGTTAAAATAAAGCCGTATTCTAAAAGCAGTTTTTTAAGTTCTTCCCAAAGAAATTCCCTAAGATTAAAAATACATGGCTTATAATAATGTCTGTATATATTTTGCATGAGATGATACATGGCTGTATCTTCCTGCTAAATGCTGCATGTTGTGTAAGTGTGACTTGTGCTTTTTCTTATCGATTATTCTAAAATACAAATTTACAGTTCATTCTCAAGTCTTGGATGCTGCTGAAAACCTCTGCTAGGAGTAGATTTATAGAGCTGATATTCACTGCTACTTCCAGTGTATGGAAATATACTGAAACACTATTTTTAGATGTTTTATATGGCAGTCAAGCTTTTTGCTCACCCTCTTGCCTGTACTTTTATTTCTTGCAATTTGGAGAGTTTTGGATTGAAATAACGAGAAAATTAGGAACAACAATCAATTTACCCTTAGCTTTCACAGTCCCTTATTACAATTGCTAATTTATCAGTGGGTAGTTTTATCAGTGGATAGGTGCCTTTCTTTTGTAACGGATATTGAGGATAATTCTAAATGCAACTTTTAATCTTAGCCAATTTACATAGTACTTTGTGAGATTAATTGCTCAGGTATTCCTGGAGGTATTTAAAAGACGAGTAGATGTAGTGCTTAGGGATATTGTTTAGTGGTTGACTTAGTAATGTTAGGTTAATGGTTGGACATGATCTTAAAGGTCCTTTCCAACTGAGATGATTCTGTATGAAGAACTGTGTGCTTTTGAGTGGTGTTCCTATAGCCCTCTTGTGTGTTTTTTTGCATGTTTGACATAATAATAATTGATTTCTTTAGCAAGGTGTTTACCCCTAAGTAAGTATTGAAGCTGGAAGCAGGCAAACTTTTGCAAATTGCTTGGAAGTCTTTGGTTAGAGCAGGTTTTCTCAATTCACAATTCGTATTGTGTTTGTCAGAATGGATTTGGGTCCAGAAAAACTGTTTGGGTTTTATGTTCTGCTGTAAACTGTTTCAATGCTTCTGGGTTTTGGGTTCTTCCCACCCCCCCCGCCCCCTCATCTTCAATGAAACAGAAGCTGCATTTTCCTGTCTCCTGTCCTTCCCTTCTACCTCTCTATTTTTGTTTCCTTGTTTTTTTAAGACATTAACATCACTAGCATCAGAACAGAAAACGTGAGAGCTACTAAATAGGATTGCATTAAAATGATGGTTTAATTGAGCTCTTACGATAAGAAGATTGCCTTATTTTGCTGAACTGCACTTCATGGAGGTCCTTGGCGAGAGAATGCCAAGTTGCTTTTGGTATTCATTAACACTGAGTCCAAATCACTGCTAATTTTGTCTAGCAGGGAAAGTAACAAATAGGGAAAAGTAGAGCCTGTGATTTTAAGCATATTTATCTTTGCAAATGTGCATTTTCCTGTAATTCAGGGGAAATTTTTTCCACAGGACAAGCAATTCTCTGTTTTTTTCCTTTATCTAAGACGTGGAATGATCCTACGAAACAATTGCTGGCACGACAAAATCCCAATCTCAGAAGTAGGACAGGAGACATTTTCCACTTTCTACGGATCAATCTTTTTTGTATAACTCAAAGCAATTGCAGTCCTTTAAAAAAAGACTCATGTACTGAAGAAAAATTACATAGTAAATGGAGTTCTAACTCTAGTAGTAACCCAATTCCCTGCTAGTTTTACCACATAAGGAAAAAAAAAATAATATAGGCAAAATTACAACCCAGCTCTTGTGCTGCCTCTGCCAAATATTGTCCGGTAGACCAATTTTTAAAGAAATGCCTAGGGCTTGCAATATATTTACTTTTGCCATTTAAATTACAATTTTTTTAAGGTTTGTTTGTGTAATCAGATATATTGGATCACCGCTAATATCAAGTGCTGTATCTAGTTCAGATTCCTGTCTTTCTGAAGGAAGAAAATGCTAGAGGAGGGTGAAATAGTTCAAATAATGTGGAATACAAGCCTGAGAATGGCTGCAGTTTTTAATATTGAAAGTGTTTAGAGTAGCAGTCCCATATACTTTCAGCGAGCAAGAGCGTATCAGACTGGGGAAGCTATCAACAGCGGAGATTTTATGTAGTTTAAAGTACAGCCATTTCACTGCAGAAGCTGGTAATCTCTCTCAGTGTAAGTCCACAAAGAGAATTTCTGCCAGCACCGATTTCTCCTGAAGGTTGACTCAATTTTCATTTGAATCTGAAACACAAGAAAATGAAGGCTAAAGTCTGGTAAACGTCCATCTAAGTGTATCCTTTTACAAAAGCCTTTATGCATTAGCCGACTCATTCATTAATTCACCTAATTTGGAAAAGTGAAGTATTTGGGGGAAAAAAAATAGGCAGTAAAATATATTAACCTGCAAAAGTCTGACAAGTTTGTATTGATTAGTATGAAACATGTGTTTTTTTTCGTGTCTTTTCAAAAAAAGAAAGTTTTAGCGTACTCTAACCACCCCAAACTCCAGTGGACAAAATGCAAGTCCCAGTATGGGCAACTGGAATTGAAAACTTTGGGCAGCCTCCTGTTGCCTGTCGTGTTTTTGAACTACTCCTGTAAGCCCCATCTTGGCAACCAATGAGTTGTCCTCAGTCCTGAAACAGTGTTTTATACTCCTTGCTTGCAGCTTACAGTTGTGCCCTGTACAACTAAATATATATGTTTTACTTTGCTATTAATAATGAGATGCAGCTTTAAAACAAAACTAGCCAGTGAACATCACTAACTGATTTGGTAGCGTTTGTTGTATAGACTCTCTATTCTTTCTTTAAGCAAATGGAAATTAGTCCATAGTGTGTTTATCGAATTTTAAATTATTTAACCTAATTTAGTTAAATAAAAATCTGTTTTTTTTAATGGTACACAGAACTATTAGGAGTGAAGTAAATATCATGTTTTGTTTATTGAGTTTTTGGGATATTTACAGGTACTTTTTGCTTGTTTCAGAGAGTATGAGTAAGGCTTTAAGAGAGGGTTGAAGGCAAGTGTGATGAATAGATAAAATCAAAAGAAGTCAAAGATAGATGTAAATTGCTTTTTAATGTAGACTTTAGTAATACATTAAAAATAGATGTAGTCATGAAACCTGACTGTCTTAATACATTCCTGCAAGTTGATCTTAATTCTAACATTTTTAAAATGCTGATTATTTGCAACTCTAAAATAGTGTCTTATTTTGGATATAATGTAGTGTGTCTGTAGGGTTTCCCCTGTAAACTTTTCCAGGGGGAAAAAAAAGGCAGAAAACAATAGAGGAGAAAATGTAGGAGGCATGAAAATGACTCCAGGGAATCAGAAAATAGAAGAGAGGAGATGCAAGTGAACAGAGGGCTAGTTAGGAGAAGGGAGAAAATATTGTAAGGTGAGAAAAAGGCTGAGCAACCAAGTTGAGAAAAGGTGGCAGGTTTCATAAAATGATAACTTACTTTTGGGGAGAAATCAACTGATTTAGTATAGGAAAGAATTAGAGGCAGAGGATGGAAAGGGTTTGAGGAGTAGATGTGCAGCAGGTGATTAAACTGAAGAGCAGAAAGAGAAGGGAGAACCGAATAAAGAAGAGCGAATAATTTTGAAATGGGGGGAAAGCTGCCTGGCTGTAGGACTTACAAGAGATGAACCACAACTTGAGATCTGATGTCACTTGGCGTGAGCTTGGTAGACTAAGCCTTCTGGTGGGAAGTAGAAGCAAAATAAAAAAGTTGAGGACAATGTAGAATATCTTATGTGATTCATAGCTGTCTGATCCTACTTTGAGTGGAAGGTTGGACTGGAGACCTCCTGAGGTAGGGACTTGCCAACCTGGATTATCCTGTGAGGTGATGAGCAGACCTGATGACTGTACTCATAGAAAGAGTGGTCAGAGCAGGTAAGCAGTCAATGCAAATAGTTGTGTGATGGGAAAGGATGTGTCTCAAATGAAGCTGATCTTAACAGAAACTAAGCCATGAATGTGGAGGTATGGGACTGTGCAGCCATGTAAATTCTCTGTGGTTCACTGACCATGTTACAGAAGCAGAACTTGGGGAGGAAACATATCATCTTTTTTTCTCCTCTCATGCCCATTCTATTCTTCAATAAATCTGCACCTTAATGATATTAAGGCAATGTAAAATAGAAAATTGTTTTTGAAATCAGGTTGAAAATGCCTGGTTCAGTGAATAAGATTGTTGAAACAGGGCTGCAAAACTGGTGAATTGCAAGGCAAAATAGGTCCTCACCCTATAAACTGAAGTTGGTGAGAATAAATTTGGGGGTTAGGAGTGAGCTGAAGGAAACCAGGTGACAGAGGAGTTGGTCAAAGTTTGAGCATCAATGGAAGCTTTGCAGAAAGAAGAATGTAGTTGGCTTCAGTACTCAAAAGAGGAGAAACAAGGGAAGTGGTGGAAGAAATTGGAAATCTCGAGCGGAGGCAGAGAAGTTCAACATTTCCAACACTGTTTGATCCATAGCAGTGAGCGTGAGAGAAGGAGAGGGCTCTACAGGAGACAACAGAGCCACAACCCTCAAATAGTCACTGTGACAACTGATGGTGGAGTAGATGAAGGGACTGTAGGTGGTTCTGGGTTTTTAGTGATGGAATAGGTGTTCCTAAAGCAACATGGCAGTAAGAGAGGATAGGTGGGAGTTAAGGGGGGTCTCTGTAAGAAAGGTGTGGAAGGAAATGGAGAACTGGCATTTGGGCACCAGTGAGGAGGAGGTGGTCACTGCACTTCACTGCACACTGATGATTTTGATAACTGTGTTGTGTGGGTCAGGGAGAAGAAAACCAGGCTGATGCTATTTGCAGCATAGGAGAACCTAGCAGATTCTGGTTTTGTGAAAGTGTTTCACCCAGGTTTGACATGGGTGTGAATTTGATTCTGTCTGATTCATTTTGGTAGTAGCTTTTTTTTATGCTCAGATGTTTAATTTTTTAATTCAGACCTACCGCTGATGAATGCACGAGTAGAAAGTGTTCCTTTGGTAGAACTGGCAAAGAGAAAATTCTTTCAGGAAGATGGATCATTTCAGCGTGGGAAGGGTTGTTAATCACGGACCCGCCAGGAAAAACAATTCTGAACCCTTCTGGGCTGCACCATCAGAGAAAGCAGAGAACACTTTAAGTTACCAGTAGCATGTTGAAGCTCTGAAATATGAAATTAACTGATAATTTTCATAGGTCACGCTCTTTCCCATAAACCAAACTCATCTGCTCTCCTGAGGGGAGACAGAACAACTGGGCTGACTTCTCATTATCTCTTCCTATGGCGTATCCTTATTGAGTTACTGCCAGGTAGAGGCAGCAGATGCTCATCAAGCCACTGCAGGACTCCTCTGTTAATTGAACTGTAATGGGGATGACAGCAGGGAAGGTCGGGATGATGGGACCAGTGATGTAACGTGAACTCTGGTAAGAACAACCTGCACGGGCAATTGACCTTGCTTAAATAATTTTATACTGAGGGCTTCTATCGGTTGATATCATTATGATTATTTTCTCGTAGCAATACTGCAATAGTGTCAGGGACCCTTCTGTGAATCATATTATATTGTGTTCAGGGCAAATATATTTCTCACCCTAAAGAGATTAGACTTGCCAATGTGATAAAATACAGTGAGTGACTATAACCAGCTACAGGGGAAAAGAAAAAGGAATGAAAAAGGTAACAATGACAAAATCTTTAAATAGATACATAGCTTTACTGGACTGGCTGCTCTAACTGCTTTAGGGGGTAGTATCATTCTTTCTAACTGCCCTTATGGCAATTTGGTGTTTTTGTTGCCATCGTGCATAGTTAATCTCGGGCTGAAAGCAAGTCCACTTTTAAATAAATGTGCAGATGTTATTAATGGTTTTGATATGAAAAACATATTCCTACACCTGGTTCTGTGGCTCTTGCAAAGTGCCTGGGAATGCCTGAGTTTCAGGCACGCGTCCTAATGCCAGGTTCTGAGCCAGAGCCTGTGCCTGGTGTTTCCTCCACTGCAGAGGGAGCGATGTGATGGTGTGAGCTTTCAGCTGCTCTGTGCATCTTCCGTGGAGGCACGTTTTTCCTGGGTATTGATGCTGCGGGGGGGAGATGAGGTCTGCGAAGCCTTTCCCCTTGCACAGTAGAATGAAGTTTGGTATAAGCAGTAGCTTGCACGTTTCTGAAAATAAATTCCACCTAAAAAGCAAATGCTGCTTTTCAGCCCAAGCCGTGTGTTGTTACACTGTGTTCCTCCTGATGTGTTGGAGTAAGTCTGCGTGGCAATTAGCAAAAGCTGGATTCAGAGCGCAGCGTGTGCACCTTGGCATCTGTGCATGTGTTCAGAAGCAGTTTTTAGAAGTTCATTATCCCAATGTCACTTTTTTCTGTGAGTGTTCAGCCTTCACTGCGTCCTTTTGTGGTGTGCTTTTTGGTTTTTTTTTTTTTTTTTTTTTTTAGGTAATATAACTTTTTGTTAACCCTTTTACTACACTGGCTGCCTGGACCAATTGGCATCAATGTGGCATCGATGACTGGGACATCTGTTACAAAGGGGATGGAAGGAAAAGGAATGAATCAATAGTGAGGCATCACAAAATATATTTGACTAATTTATTTTGACAGCTCTGACTATAATTATTTAAAGTACATATTCTTACACGGGACCTGACATATACAGGCTTTTTCCTGTAGGAATGATGAAGTCTTGGTTGTAGGAGACTTCATCACAAGACTTCACTGGTGATGTGTGATAAGAGATGAAGAACTACCGTGTCAGTGTTTGATTAAGAGTGCTCCTCTGTAGAGCCTGCACGTTTTTGGAGTGGTGCAGTGTTTGCCTTGCATTGTGCTCCATATTTTCTCCTTTCCTACGAGTTCGTACTTTGAGGTAAACAACTGATGACAGGGGATGCATTGGAATAAATGTTTATTTCAGCACTTTGGAAATGAGTTTTTTGAAATGGAATTTATCTTGTGGATGTGTGTGTGTCTCTTCATATTAGCTCATTTGGGTATAGACTAGAGCTAGGTAGTGCAAATGGCAAAATAGTAATGACTGTGTATGGAGGTACGAATATTGTCGAAAAGAAATTATTCTTAATGTGAGTGTTACAGCAGAAAGAAAACTTCATACATTTAAGAAGTATTGAAGCTGGCCTCTGCATATTTGTGTGTACAAGAGCGGGGTTATTTTAGCCATAGTCACCAATATTTAGAGGTTTAAAACTGGATAACAAGTTAAAACCGTAACATTTTCCTGCCTATCTGTCATTAATTTGTTAGGTCAGATGCTTGGATGTGTGCATGCAGTTTGTTGCTCTGGTTGTTCTGTGGAAGTGTAGAATATAACAATTTAAATTGGAGATAAACTTCAGATACGCCAGTCCTGGGGCAGGGAAGCAGATGGTCCTGCTAAGCAGAGCCCGAGTCTTTGCTGAGCTCGTGTGCTTGGTGATACTTGATCGTATTATTTTGACCTTGTGTTTAAGATTGATAAACTCCGTGTGGTGGCCACGTTCCCGTGAGGAGGAAAAAAACCCTGACCTACAGCCTGCGACGCTGTATTAATGTCAAATAATATAAAGTAATATCAGAATGCAGGAGGAAATCGCTGCAGTAAAGCAATTTAATTTCTGTGAACTGAAAGCACTTTAATGGGAATGCTAAGAAAATCTGCTGTTGTTCCTGCAGCAGAGGTTACGAGGTGATCCTTTCTTTTTTTTTGAAACCCTTCTGCCTTGTAATTGGTGACTTTGAAGCTTTCTGTTGTTTTCAGCGAACAGTCATGCTGCTAAAGTAGGGAGTTTGCTTTCTACTGAGTCTGATTTCCAGGTTTTCCTCTGTTAGGCAAATAGTTTCAAATACTAGTTTTCAAATGGTATTATATTGCTGAATGTGCATTATATGCCATGTTTTGCCGGTGAAATGAGAGTGATCCTCTTTGAACAACAACTTGCAATAGCATTTACTGAAATGGTGTTGGAAGTGGTGCCAGCTCCCTTTCCCTTCGCTTAATTGCAATTTAACAGTAATCCAAGATCTGTGTAACTGTGACAGCAATTCTTAGATATAGCTGAGTTTGAAAGGACCTTTAATTCATCCAGTGCCAATGATAAAAGCTACAACAGAATAGTATATTGATAATGGGCTCCACCTTTTCTCTAACCATTGAAAAATAAACAAAAAGAAACTTTTTTCCCCTCAAAGCTATAAAGTTTTGCTGTTACAGAAAGGACATGCTATAAGGTGAAAACATCACTGAGCTTATTCTTGGCTGTGTTGTGCTGTGCTGACTGACAAGCCTGCCGTGAGAAGGCATCCAGGTGTAGGTGTATACAGGTTATATACATAACCTATATAAAACCCCCCAAAGTTATGTAGGTTCAGGGTGTCACTCCATAAGTTTATAAGAGGGCTGTCAGATACAAAGATCTTCTGACTCAGGAGGTGTGGAAGCCACAACTTGTTGGAGGCTGGGAAGGAATAGTGAGAAGGGTTATTTATGCACACTCTGTTCTTCTGCTTCACCCTGGGCATTTGGCATCATCGTTCTCCTGTCGGAGGCAGGATCTGGGACTTTGTGGGTGTTTGGTTTGAGCTGCTACAGCCTTTCTTGTATTTAATGAAATATATGAAAGTGCACAAGCAGTGTGAAAAGGTTACTTAAAAGTTATTGGACACTTTCTATGTTCTGCTGCTCAGAAAAGAAATCAATGCCTGAGTTCACAAGAGAAACCTATTGACAATCTTGAGCATTTTGATCTTAATTGCTCTGTTCTTGTTCCTGCTGCGAAGAGTATGATAGCAGCTTGAAGAACATTTGTGAAGGTAAATTAGCCTACTTTAAGCGCTAAGGCACAACACTGAGAGCACCAGAAGGTCCATGACAGTTAAATACCATTGAGAAGTCCGAGACTTGGATAACAGTTGGGCACTTGCATATTGGGTCACACACTGAATGATTTTTGTAGCGTGAAATGTTGGAGTGCTCCTTGGTTGTTGAGCGTCATTCACCCTTCGCTCAACGGGAATGGGGGCTGTAGGGGGAAAAAAAAGTGATCGTCCTGATACTCCTGAAAAGCACAGTGCCTTTCACAAACATTTGAATCCTTGCCTTTGAAATCTCCCTGCTCTTCTGGCAGAGGGTAAGCCGTACATGTTTGTGTACAAATGAAGCAAGTTTTACTTCAACTACATTTAGCTGATCTTCTGAACTGGGTTCCTCAGAGAAGTCTGAAATCACATAGAATTTTCATTATTGAAAGTCAAGTGTGTTCCCACAGAGTCCATAGGAAGCGCTTAGAGTGAAGGAGACGTAACAGCAGTATCGTTTCACAGAGCAGTTCTGCTCTATCACTGTTTTAATTAAAGTCGTTCTACTCTTGTAAAGTCTATTCTCTGGTGTGTTCTTTAATGTAGTCATAATGCATCAGTTTGAGCTCCCTTGCTGGAACATCTTTCATTATAATCCACTTAGCTAAGTTTATAATTAAACTTCTAAATTCAAACCTGCTTTTGTTATGTTGTTAGGATGTACGAAAACTGAAGCAGGAAAACTTAGGATTCATGGTTTTTACCCCAAACAAATCAATGTAAGTTAAGCAATTCATTGGCAGTATGGTTATTTCATATTCTTGCTTTTAATCCCTAGGATTTTCCATAGCTGTGGGACAAGAAGCAAATATGATTGAATATAAGAAAAAAGATTAAATAATTAATAGACTCTTACAATTTGACTATAGAGATCACCAAAATACCTGAACTTTCAAATATAACTGGTGAAGATGGTGACTACCTATCAAGTTTTCCAGCAGCTGAGTGTGGAGGAAGGTTGTTAAGGTTTATACATGAAAATGGACAAGGGTGAATTTATGTTCAGCTTTGTCGATCTGGAGGTCGTGCAGGCTTACTCCCAGCCCAAAGCAGGCTGGTTTAGACTGTCTGCTGGTTGTTTGGAGTTGTCTTCCATATGCAGATGTGTTAACACCAGATTTTCTTTCAGGCTTTATTTACCCTTACAATAATTGTAGCAAATTACCAAAGAATTGTGGAGATGAATGTTTTGATTCCTAATGAGTGACTACTTAGGACAATAATACTGTCAGGCAATTGTCAACCTGATGTATAAATTGAGCTCATTCACGCTGTATGTTTTCATCCAGGATTTTCTAAAATGCTCCTGGAAGAAAGAGTAAATATTCTTAACTGAGGTTTGGAGGTGAAGAAGTAGAGGTATAGAAAATCAAGCTACTGTTCTCTCATATGCAAAGTCATTCCACTGAAATCAATGGGAGCGCTTGCAGAAGGAAGTGTTAGTGTCAGAGCGTGACCTGAAGTGACTTTTTGCACAGGAGGTCCCTGACACAGCTGGAAGTGGAATGAATTTAGAGTGCCCCTACTTTAACCAGAAGACGGTCTGTCTCCAAATGTGTGAGTGGAAAAACGTATAGTGTTTGTTTTCCGTATGGAAGTAAAGGCAATTTAGTGTAACTTTGTTCGTTAAATAAAAAATTGTGCAGTATGCATGTACACCCATGCCATGGGCACATGTGCACTTAGACCTGAAGGCCTCTTCCTAGTTGGATGTATGTGACTGTGCAAACGCTTTCATGTCACTAAACTCCGTACCTGTAGCACTAGCATTAGTGGTTTTTTGGAAATATCTCCCCCAGGCATGGTCTGCAGTGCATGTCCGTGGTGATCAGCCTTTGCTGCTGCAGGCCAGGCATTCTGCTGGCTTAGGACAGAATTTTTAGATAACAGCTTTCTGAGGAGGCCAGGCAGATTTTACTGGTATCTAAGGATAAATAGTACCCTATAAACATCCAGATTATCTTGGCATATCACAAGCAAAGGGTTTGTGCTGTGTGTAGCAGGCACACAGTTGCATAGTTACTGCTTATGTTTATGTTAAGGAAATTAATTCGTGATTAATTATGCTTGTCTTTGTGCTAGACACCTGCCGAACGATTTATAGCCGTGCGTATGATCTGCGATTGCTTTTTTTTTTTTTTGTTGCTGTTTAAAGTCTTTGGGATTATTCTAATTGCATCGTGTATTTTAAATGAAGGGTAGCTACCCAGGTGTCCTTGTCAGCATTCCCTTCCCATACAAAGAAAGTAGGTCAGATTTACCTCTGACGGGGAAGGTCACAACTCCTGGTGAACTCAGGGGGAATTTAATTGATGTATGACAAGGCTGAAATCATGTCTTGGGTTTAGATCAGTTTAAGTTGATCTTTTTGTAAGTTCAGTAATAAATACTGTATAGAATCATAGAATGGTTTGGGTTGGAAGGGACCTTAAAGATCATCTAGTTTCAATCCCACGTTGGAGCAGAGACAGGTTGAACTTTCCTAAACCACAGAAATGGTGACTCTCGTCCCGTGGAAACTTGCAGAAAGAACACCCGGTGCTTCTCTACCAGTGCGATATGTGTAGAGTGGGGAGTCGAAACTGGACCATCCATCTCTTGTCTTTTAGTGCTGGATGCTTTTGAGGACCCTAATAGTGTCTTGGACTAGCCCAGTGCCTGCCGCTTGGAAACATCTGCCTCTGAGTGCACATCTGTAGCTTGTGGTTGTCTGAGCAGTGGCTGGAAAATGGGAAAAGCTTCCCAGAGGCTTTTCCCCCTCCCTAGCTAAGCAGGGATTAGACTGGGATTTGGCTACTGGATTTTTCATTGACATCGAAAATGAAATTAAATTTTGAACACTTCAGAAATAACATATTTATTTGTCAGCTGTATGCATATTTATTTATTTATAACGTTTTGACACTATACTTGAATGCTGTGTTTTCAGTGGAAATACAGCTTTCTAAATTAAGTCTGTTATTTAAAACTAGTTTTATTCAGTCCTGTGATTAAGAGAATTAGCAGCGGATTAGATAATGTAAATGCATTGTTATGATCATTAGAAAACTTGCACGTGGCTTTTTCAAGACTGCCTATGTATTCCCAGCCGTTACAAGTAATGTATGATACCCTTGTTTTTGTGAACAAGATTCCATACAAACCAAACACAATTAAAGGGATGCTTGTGACTAATCCTTCAAAGATACAAAAACAACACCTCATTATTTCATTTCATGAGAATCTATTAGTGTAGACTATTAATTGGCTAGGCCTGCATTATAAAGGATACTGAATAAATACAGATAATCAGTTTTGGAAAAGTGGGATATTTTTCAGAGTAAAACACATATCTTGAACACATTTAAGCAATTGCATGAATTTAATCATGACTAGTCTTGGTGAAGTCAATTTTTAAAATGTAAATTTCACTTTTTTTCCCCTCCTTTTTTCCTCTCTATTTGCCAATTTACAGCTAGCCATGCTGACACATTGGGGAGCTGAGATATACTGTAACTAAATTTGATGTGAAGTGTTGGTGGCCTTCCTAATGTAATTTATTCACGTTTCTGTAGATAGCATATGTTGCCTGTGCAATAATTTTTTATCATATCAGGACAGAACAGCTACTGTTCCAAATTGTGTTATACAAACCTAGATATACAGGCAGACTTTTATTGTGCTTTGCTGTGGTGTAAATCAGTGGACTCTATTGAGCTCGGCTGGGGTGGGGGGAGATTAGAATCAGTCTCATGGTGTCTAATTTATTTCTATTTTTTCTCACTTAATGTAATCTCTGCTCTTGCTTCATGGGGAGCAGCAGCCAGTTATCTTTGTAGTCCTACCCAAAGAATGATCATACGCGAAACCCCTTGTTTTGGGCAGGAGGCTGCTGCTCCCAGGGATTTATTGCTGTTTACTGACCCTTTGAATGCTGAGATGAAGGCAGTGTGTTGAGAAAGCAGCTGATGAGCACTACTGGTGCTTCATTAAAAATCTTGGCATGTTTATCAGCTGTTAGCGGAGGTTTCCTTGGATTTGTCCTTTTTGTGCCCCCACCTGTTTAAGATGTGTTGTTTTTACGGTGTTCTGGACCTGGAGAGCTGCCCTGCAATTCAGATGAGTGTTGTCTGTGCGGGGCTGGGCATGCTGGCTCCCCTCCAGTCCTTAAATCTGAGCATCTGAATAATTTCTTTGCTTGTTTTGCATTTTTGGGTGTGAACAGTGTTGGAGCCAATGTCACTAATTCCTTCTCTTTCCCTTGACAGAAAGTTGGTGACTCTGTTTTCTGGCCGTCATAGATGGTAACTGCAATGCTGAAGACACTGGGCGAGTCGCTCCTCCTCAGCTCTTCTGTGTGAGGTGAGCAGCCATCTAGCAGCAAAAAAAAATGAATTGCAGGATGCCTGAGGGCCCCCCTTTTCCCCCTGAGGACTTCCTTACTAGTACTTGCATTGAGGAGGAGTGAGGTCCTCTCCATCTCATTTCTGAAAGATGCTCAAGATTTCTGAGCTTCAGTTGTGCTTCATATAGGGCCACTTGTGGTCTGTGTTACATTGTCCGGGTGTTGGGACTCAGCGGGTTGCATTCTGAATTAGATGTGAGTTCTGAATTAAATTAACCTGGAAGACATGAGCAAAGCAATAAATCTGCTCCCTTGCCTACATTACTGTATTGGTCAGCTTGATGGGTTTTTGGGTCTTACCTGAAATGCTGCTCATCTGAAACGCAAGAATGAACTAAACCAGATAACGGATAAAACATTGTATCTTCCACCGTAGTTAGTCAATATCTGATTAAATGTAATTGCATGGATTTATCATGATAGAAACTTTCAAAGTCATTTAAATACAGCTTGAAATTAGAAGTTTTACTGTTTATTCAATATGTACTATTTTAAGGTTTATCTTCAGTTTCTTATCAAGAATGATGCTGTGTATTATGCATTATGACAACGTTGCTTTTCATAAAGTTAGGAATGTAATGGAATTTTCTGGACTAAACTTCTAATGACTGATAATTTTAATGAAAATCACCAAGGTTATGCCAATGAAGACAAATCTTGAAGAGAGGTGTTATCACTCTCCTTACGCTAATACAGATGTGACATTTTTTACCTATCAAAGTAGGATTAATCACTAATAAGTAGAACTATGTTGAGAATTTAAACATGGTATAAATACAAAAGTTATTACATAAGAAAAAATCGATATGTAAATTTACATCAGAAACTAGCTCTTGTTTGATGTGGAACATACCATGAACGTTTTTTGAGACTTCAAAACTATTCCCACCTGAATGTGGACAAATCCAAAATAACTTGAAACTCATGTAAAATCTGCCTAAATAAGTGTCTGGTTGGTCTACTTTTGGGATGAGAGAAACAGAGATTTGAATTGTTGGGCTGAATCAAGTTCTAAGATTTTCTTTTGTTGTATACTTTTCTTAATCTCTCTTGTTTTGGAGCTTTTCCATGGTATGTAAACAGTGTGGACGTTTGCTGCAGCAGGTATTTAGAAGTCGGCCTCCTGCTTTGTATGGGAGACAGACACACATTCCTCCTGGCTTCCAGTGCCACACAGTGATTATTTTAATGAGTTGTACAGTGTAAAACTGCTCCAACAACAGAACTTGATCTATTCCTGTCTCAATCACAACATGGCTCTGGTATTTGTCTGAAGTGTTGGAGAGCTTAATTAAAATCCCTTAGTCAGAGAGACCTCTCCGGAGTAACCGGTTGCTGGTTGAGCTCAAAGATCAGGGACTTAAATGTGAGTCCCAAATTCCAAAGAAATGCCCAAGTAATGTCTAGTTTTCCCTTTCAGGCTGGTTCATCACGTACTGATAAGCAGCCCCTGTTTCCCTGCTTTTCCTGCTGCATTTCTCATGTTGCTTTTGTGTATCCTACGTTCACACGTCCTATGGAGCTAAAACAATTCCTTGTCTGGTATTTCAGTTGTTGGGGATCTTAAATGGAGGACATGGGGTCTCTATTCAGAGCTGAATTTTGCACCTGGAATCCATTCTCAGCTTTGTTTTAGTCTGCCTATAACGTGATAATGTTCATGCTAAAGAGAAATTAAATAGAGAAAAGAAGGGACACATCACAGACTGTAATCAGATCCCTTGCCATTTATTTGCACTGGTAGCTTTCTTTTTAAGAACCTGCTAAAAGCATTTACGATGGCTGGCTTTGCAGGAGGGGGCTGCGGGTCCTCTGGGAGCTGGTGCTCTCTTCTCTCTCTCCCCCTTGCTTTTTTCACCTCTCTTTCTCTTCAAGTGAAACCTACATAACAGATTTGTCCTCAACAAATCCGGCACACAGGGACTATGAAATGCACAGTGGCCACCAGGTTGCCCTTAGGCTGAGCCTGTTGCCTTGTTTTTTTAAGTCTTTTAGTAAGCTTTGTCTTTTTTTGTTAATTCTAGGACAAAAGAAGACAAGAGACTGAATTAGCTGAATTATGCTTCTACAACAGAACTGGGTTTCTCCTCACTGGGCATGGCAGAGCCTGGGGAAGTCCTTCCTTTTGATTGTTTTCTTAATGTTACAAACAGCTGATCTGGAAGCCAGGAGAGGTCATCAGTTTGTCTGGAAAACAGGTAGGAAAAAGATCTGTTGGTTTATCTACTAGAGAATTCCTGCGTTCGAGGATGGAGTGATTGCCCTTTCTGCATTCTGTTTTAGCTCAATAATAAATTAAAAAAGCCTAATAATGTCTTCTATTCTAAATTTTTTTTGTAAAAATAGAGGGATTTAATCTCTGTTTTAGATTAGTAATCTTCACGTCTCTTGCAGTTATGCACCAGAGTGACTCTAGAGTGTAGTTCTGGACTCCTCAGTGCTTTTAATCCAAGAGTAAAATTTTTACTGGATACTGATATCATCATCCTAATGTTGCTTCATTTGAAATATTTAATCATTTTCTCTTCATGTTTGAGTGAAAAGCGCACACCAGCATCTTTGAGGATGAACTGAGCCAGAAGTCTGTACTCCTGGTTGATCTATTCATAATTAACATTTCATTGGTATGTTTAGTGAATTATTTCTGTCCATCAGTCAGATTGGATACACGCAGTGTTTGAATGTTCAAAATCGGGCATGCACAACATTTGGAAAATTTGTGAAGACACATTGATAACTCTGTGATTCTTAGTGAGAGGGAGGAGGTAAATAAGAAATGGTACGGTAGAGATGCATGAAACTAAGCATGACGCATTGGATGCTTATTTTGTAGCACAACACAACAACAAAGAATGTCCAATGAAGCGGAAAGATTGGCAAATTTATGAAATGTTTACTCAAAGTACTTCATCAAAAATGTGCGACTGAACCAGGGGTTTCATTGACGAGGATCTCTTTGAGGTTTGGCCTTTTATGACTGAGCAACAGAGCGATTAAATTTGATGGAAAAATAATCTTCCCCGTTTTTTTGGAGACGTTCTTTGCTGGTTTTTTTTGTTTGTTTGTTTTGTTTTTGTTTTGTTTTGTTTTTAATTATAGTTCTATAGAAGATAAGAGATTGAATTAGCCAAATAATGAAACAATTATTCTGGGAGGATTCCTGTCCTTCTGGTAGGATCAATGCAAGCTTCTCACCCTGGCCACTGGGATGGGGGGCCAAGTGCTGATGAAGTGCTGGTTAAGTACAACCTGATACTATATTTCTAAAGACTTTTTTTACGATGTCTTGCATGTAAAATGAAGGAGAAATAAACAACAACATAAACTGTCTTTCTCCAATTCACTGTTATTTACGTGATTTTTGAACAAGCTTTGAAAGGTAGAGTTGTTTTCTTCAGACAAATTAGACCCTTCAATGCTGTCTGTCTTCAGTTCTGAAGTGTATTGTACTGTCGGTCTTTAGGGGTGTGCATTGGAACTCATAGGCATCTGAGGCAGATGTATTTAGAACGAAAAAAGGGTGGAGCGCAGGTTTGCGTGGACACGGGCTACTGTGCTGTGAAAGCCCCGTGATGAGCTCGTCATAAAGGTCTGCCTTCCAGATGCAGAAGAAAATTGTCAGTTCTTATGACTCCCACAGTGAATTAGAAATATCCCAGATCTCAAGAGTCGTTTTAAAAACCTTAAATCCTAACAGTATTTTGATGCACTTTCTCTGCTTACGTAGTGACTAAAGGCAGAAAACAACTCTGAGTGAGATGTTTTCCGAATGAAAATAACTTGGGAGTTTGAGCCACATTTATTGTCCTGTTTGGCAAAAACAAAGATTTTTTTTTTTTCCCCGTAGTTAAATATTTTTATATTTTTAAACAAAAATCTTCATTTTCTCATGAGAGTATTTTGTTGAAAATTAGATAAAAGTTAAATCTAAAACTAATATGTTAAGTTGTAGGTTGAAAGGAATAGTATGTTCACTGAAAACACTTTGCTTTGCTAAGAAACAAAGTACTGTTTGTGAAGCCTGTACTTTCTCTGCAGTAGCAGTGAAGGAGCAGCATTTCTAAATCCTGAATCTTGGTCTTTTGCAGTGGTCCTAAGAAATAACGCAATGGGCTGAGATTTCTCTTACTAGTTTGAATGAATACTTTTTTTGGGGGGGAAAAGTCTTGGTAAAATGGAAGTGAATGTCTTTTTCAGTGTCAGGGCATAGGAAATAAACTAATGGCTTTCTTTTGATGGTTCTGTATGTGTTGCAGATTTAATTTGAAGTGCTTGGAAGCATGTATATCAAAATAAAATTGCAGTGACCTTGAAATGAGCAGTAAATAGCAGTCTGCTGTCAGGGTGGCATATGTGGCTTGCTTTTGTATGCTTTTTTTTTTTTATTTTGCTTGAAATGGTTTTTCAGGTACGGTTAATCACAAAGGTGTATCTTTCAGAAGATTACAGGGAAGTGTTTTGGGAAGAGAGGGATGGTAACTTGAACGGAGCAGATGGACCTAGAGAGGCAGAGGGGTTAACACAATCTGTTGAAGCAGGATATTAATAATAAAATAGCTTTGGGATGTAGATCATTGAGATCTTGGCCTACTGAGATCTGTGGTTTGTGTAATAATAATAATAATAAAAAAAATCCCCTAGTTTGAGGACTTCTGTGCCCAATACAAAAAAAAAATTAAATAAAAGCACAGCACAGTGAACCTAAAATGAAGTTGCTTTTAATGTCAGAACTGAGCAAATCCATTCTGATAGAAAGAAAACCTGCAGCTGTTGTCGTTTTTGTTTTTTTTTTTTTCTTTTTTTAGTGAAACAGTCTAATGAGAAATAAGCATTCCCTGGGGATTGGAATGGGAAAGGATATGATCTGTGTTGCTTTTAAATCTCGAATTGTCTGTTGCAAGCGTGGCAAGTTACTTACCTGCTGTAGAGAAATTCAACTTCTTATTGAAATGTCATGCTTTATAATTAAATAAGATTATGCTACTGAAAGCTCTGACTTTAAGAAAATGAATTTATATGTCCTAAAGTAAATTTTTGTGACACATATAAGTCCAGAGATGCATCATTAATATGAATGGAGAAAAAAAAGGCATCATATCAGCACTGAAGTTTATAAAGCAGGCTTTTTTTCAGCTAAATCCTTGGCTTTATCTGACAGACACTCATACATTTTCATGCTGGGCTTGGTGGTCTTGGTATAGGTGAAGGCAGTGGTATTGAAATCACTGCATCTTCAAAAAACCCCAGGCTCTATATTTCTAAAATTTAAGAACTTGGCAGTGAGGTAGATTACACATACTCTTCCCTCAGCTATTCAAAGGGCTAGCACTTGCGTTTTGCTTATTTGTGGCCTGTCTTAAAACCATTTATTTTTAGCTTTTGGTTTCTAGAGATGATAAATTAATGTCTGAATATCTGTACACTGTATCTTTCGGTTTCAAAACATTTCTTGTCAGATACTTATTTTGTGACCACCAGCTTAAACACGAAAGCAATAATTATACCAATTAAATCACTCAGCAACCTCAAATAGCAGAATAATTTTCTGACATTTACTAACTAACAAAGCAGTTTTAGTGATACAATCTTGAGAAAATTTAATTGGATCTAAATCCTTGTAAATTAATAGTGTTTAATGCAATAGCCAGTTAGCAATTTGCATATTTCACCATGTTGATTTTCTTCAACTCTTGAATGGTCCTAAAAGTGCCTGGAATTTCTGCAGTGCAAATATGTTTGTGTTTTAATGATGGCCATTCAACTTTTAAAGCTGTAAACAGAATATTGATACACATATGAATCCACAGTTCTAGTTGGTTTATTTTTTGGCAAAACTCTAAAATGTAGTTCTAAAGTCTAAATTAAGTGATGTAGCTTTTTTAAAATAAGAAGAATATTTTAAAAACATTTTTCTAGTGTGAAGATCTGATTTTTAGGAAAATAGTTCTCTAATTTTGGTAAAATGCTATTTAACATGGAAATAATATTGTGTGTGCTATGGGAGGGAAGGAGTAGACTATTAGAAACCCAAATGTGGTGTCCCAGTGAGTTCTCCATCTGTAATTCTCTGCAAAAAATGAGTCAGGATGGGGATTTAGCCCAGCTGGGACATGCTCCCTGTTACGAATGGAAGAGCACTGACAGTGAGATATCAGACTGGGAAATGGACTTGTAATAGAGCTGATCACAGTAGAGAGCTTTTACCTGAAGAAGAAACCATTAATCTTCTGGTGTTTGTGGGCTTCTGAGAGCTAGGTGTGGTGAGCCATACGTTTTCTTGCCCCAGGTGGACACAAAAAAACTGTAGTTCAGAGCTGTTACCCATATTTGAAAGTCATTCTTAAAATAGGGTTAGCAAATGGGTTTTGATCGTTAGTCTGTCTTCAGAAACAATCCATAATGGAAAGGGTGCGAAATGAACTTTTCAGAGAACAACTTCTGATGTTGATGAACCTTTGAACTACTCGTGAATGTGGGTGAGCTAGTTATGGCTATGATGAAAAAGATCTTTTGTTCTCTGTTCTCAGATAATACTGCCATAAAATGCCCTTCCTCAAGATCTTAATTTCAGGAAGGCCTAGTGCTGGTTTGGAAGTGCCTTTGACCTTACGTCTTAAAAGACACACTTTAACCTACGTACACCAAATGTTAAAGGGAGTCCGGATCTTCAAAGGATGGTAGAGCTCAAACCTACTGCAAAGAGAGTCAAAGACAGTTATGCAACAAGTGGTATTTCTCAAAAAGCTCTACAAGGTGAAGAATGATAATTTATTCCAGATTAAGGGGTTCTTTTATTTGATAGGACAATAAATGAATGAAGTGTAAAGTTATGCTGGACCTCTGTTAGTAAACATATTCTCTTTGAACTGGTTTGTCAAACTAAATCGTTTCTGAACATTGCTCCTCAGAATTATATCAAATCTCAGATGAGATTTCACCCACTGATATTTTACAATTTTAATTAGAAATGCCTGCCTTAAAATATCTCAGAATCACATAGGTAGTGCTCTTTTTTAATATTTTGTATTCTAAATATTAATAACGTGATAAACGTTTAATTTGAAGTAGTTTAGTTGTTTTTAATCTGTTGGTGTAGTTTCATTAAGTAGCCATTAAAGAAAGTGATTTTAAATATAAAAAACAGTACTTTAAAGTTAGTTCTAAATTGGTTTAAAATCATGCTCTATAAAGAATATTTTATGAGCAATATAAATTATACTTCTAGTTCTGCAAAACTTTACAAAGTTTTTCGTGCATTATTGTTTTTTTAAAAAGAAAATTGCTTTGCAAAATTTCATTAGCAGCAAAACTTAATGTGCTGGCTGATATCAGTCACTGATAGTTGAGAAAATTTAAGGGTGGCCTCAAAGCTAATTTCATATTTCCTTAGACAGGAATGCAATTGTTTCAGATTGCTAACTATTTGGTTTTCTCTCCTCATTATTCCTTACCTTTCCTATCCACATTTTCACCTTTCTGTTCCACACACCTCTGAATTTTATTACATATGGTTCTGCTACTTCACCCTGTCATTCCAGTTCTGATGTGATATCCTCATCTGTTATCGTTTCCTCAACAGTTGAATCCAAACTTGTTTTGAAGTTGTGGAGATACATCTGTTGCCTTACTTTATAACCCTTTGCAAAGGTGATACAAATAATATTTAGGTGCGTGAGACCTTTCAAAGTTGGTGTCCTCAGGCAGTGAATTCTGGTGAATTTGTAAAAGAACCAGACAAACGTACATGAGAAGAACTCCATCTCTCTCCTGAAGAACATTTCTGAAGCTGAAAGCTCATCTTCCAACCTGGCCTGTCCTCCAGGTGCTTGGGGTCTGCTGCTGTGTTGGATAAGTGCGCTATAGCAGACCATTGCATACCCACCTGGGTCCTGTCCACCATAGCTTCTGGATTTATCCTTAATCCAAGGGGCTAAAAGCTCAGTGTATGGGACACGGCTGAAGAACCTGCCCTGTTGGCCCAGAGAATGCAATCTAGTGTCAGAGATGTCAGAATTGTTCCTGGCAGAGTTATGGTTTGGGAAGCATGCTCGGAGATGTAGAGGTGCTTAAACTGGTGCCCTTTTTCTTTGTCTGTAAAACCCGGTATGTTCTTACTGGTTTTGGTTTCCTAGAGGGACTTGAAGACACCAGTGAAATGTTCTTGGTGGCACTGCTTAAAGAAAGCGTGGCTGGCTTTTGTGTGTTTTCCTAGAAAAACTCACTACAGCACGCAATATGGGAAGCATAGACTCAAATTAAAAAGGCAAGGATAGGAGGGACTGCAATGACACTGAAATATATGTTAAAATTAACACTTTATATGCTTGGAGATAACAGACAGGGTACTAGTTCCTCAGCGGAGATGAGTACTGTGCAGCAGCATGGCTGTAGGCTGGCAGCTCTGCTTGCCGAGTTCAGATGTAAGCTTTTACAGCGTGTGCCTGGTAATTTTGTTATTGTTGGGCTTGCAAAACAATTTCAATAGTTCTTTTACACAAAGACTACACGCTTTAAGAAGTATCTTTGAGCGACATCAAATATTCGGTAGGTGGTGGTTTAAACTAGATTACACAGGAGATTCACACTAATCTTTTAATGTCCCTCTTCCCTTCCTGAGAATAATAGTTTTTGAGAATAAGGTGCTTTTTTCCTGGTTTTTGTTGGTATTGGGAAAAGTATAAGTTAGGCGTCTTATCCTTTTCTTTCCTCAATAGTTACTATGGGAACAGAGCTGCGGGTCACAGGGGAAAATCTGCAAAAGTGGTTTCTTTTAAATTGTTTGCTTAAAAAAAAAAGACAGCTTATTATTGGAATTGTGGTACTTTTCATTCAACTTCGTTGGATTGTATTGTTGTAAATATTTCTCTCACAAAAGCAGCACAGTGAGTGGCAAGAGAAGCAGATGGGCATGTTTTTGTACTTTTTCCTTGGGGTTAATATTTTTTTAATTGAATGCAGCTGTTGGAAAGATTTCTGTTGTTCCGTATAGGCGGAGCATTAAAAATGGATGATCGCATTTTCAGCAGAGTACTAGATTTAATTATTCTGCTGCCCTTGTTCAGAACCGTGCGGGTTTTTTTTTTTTAATAATTATATCTTAAGTTAGAATAAGAGTTTCACTTCACCACTTAATTGAACGATTTCAGTATGTAGGGGCAATCACTTCCTCATTCAGCTCTTGTTTAGAGCAGAATTATTGTGGGTGAAAATACACAAAATTGTATTAGAATTCCCTAAGATTCATATTGTTCTCAGTGTGCAGATAATACAGCCGACTCTTTCTAGGGACATGAGTTTTGGGTAGTCTGCCCACTGATACCTGTATTTCCCTAGATATTTTTTTCCTGGTATGTATGGAAGTAGTCCTGCTGTAATCCACTTAATCTTTTTTAATTTTTTCTTTAAAAAAAAAAAAAAAATGGAATGGTGAAAGCCAGGAACACAAAATGGAGAAGTTGGAAGAGATGGGGAATATTTCACAGTAATCCAGTTAATTGACATAGTGTTATGGCTTATTTTAATCACCCTCAGCTAGTTTATATATTAAGTGGGCATTTCATTGTATGTTGTAGTTTCGAATATATGAGCTTCAGTTTGCATAGAGAATTCCTGCTGAGATCAACAGGAGTGTGGTGTGTGAATCCAGAAGCGGTATCTGGTCTTTACTGTTGCGTGGTGTCTACCACTTTGTAGATTTCTGCAGCTCCTTCTTCTAGAGACCTTTTAAAGTTTATGGTTAAATGTATCTCCGTGTCATACTTGTGTATAACAGTGATTTAGGATTATAGAGCTAAATTTGGAAAAGCATGTTAAAACCTCGTTATAGCGGTTCTAAATATATTGGTTCTGTATGTTGGGGAAGGAGTTGTAGACAGTTGCTGAAGTCTGTCCAGCTTTTGTGTGGCATGTCCTGGAAGGCCAGGCATGAAAAATGACTTTTCAAATGAGAACTTAATAAAAACTTTCCTGCTCTGAACACTAAGCCCTGCTCCCCGTGCGATTAGTGGTTTCATTTCTTTCTCAGCAGTTGGGTAATGATTATGGCTCCAGATGCTGCAGGAATGATAGAGTGAGTGATTAATTTCACTTGCAAGGGCATATGTTCAAAGAGGAGCCAGCCCAATGCCTCGAACGCGGAGCCCACGTCGCTGCCGTGCCGCGGCTTGCACGACTTGGTACCCGACTGTTCCTGGGGAAAGTACCAGTAAACCAACGTTATTTCTCTTAAGCCAATACATTTACTGCTTGGTTTTGCCCACTCATTGGTGTATATTTTTCTTTCCTCTCACTGTATTCCACAGAATCTGGTTTAAAAGCTTTTTGTGTCTCTTAATGAAGCAGTGCTGTCAAACTTTCAGCGGAAGACGTTGAGAACGGGCTGATGCCACCAGCACAGCCCAAATAACTGCAAACAAGTTCATAGTCAGAGTTATCTTTACACCCTATACAGAATGGAGTGGTACTGAAAGGATTCACGTTCCCTGGCATAATCGACAGCAGCTTTAAAAGTGTTCCTACGCTTTATTTGCGATAGTAGTTCACACCGTATGACTTGCTGAAAAATCCTGACATTTAAAGTATTTTCAATACACTTAAAAAAATTAAATGTGTAAGGTAGGTACTTTAATAAGTCTTTATTAGGACTTTATTGACCTGTTGAATAGGTCAACAGAAGTATGAAACATGGTTGGTGGTGCCAGCTACATGATTAAACACAGGGCGAGGGGATATGTGGTGTTTATTGTGTTATCATCTGAACTTTTTCACTGATTGGTGTCCTCTGGGGTTTATTCTATCACCCCTGAAATCCAAAGACCTTCAAATATCAATAGTTTAAAAATATCCACCTATGCGTGAGGCGTGTTTTACTTCTCTACAGTATGACATTTATAACCATAAATTTCACAAGTTTGAAGCTGCCGAAGACAAAAATAAATTCAGCGCTCATGACATCTTCAAGATCTTTTGACCCATTTGTTGAATTGATTAATATCACCCAGTTGCTTTTAAGCAAAATAAGCACTTTTCTTCTAGCTATTGAAAATCTTCACAGTGGAGTCACTGGATACAGAAAAATTATTTCTGTACATTTAATAAATTCTGATGTGTATTAGCTGCATAGTTTTGAAGCAGCTGCCTGGATGGAGTACAGAAGTGGAGTTTTTACAGACAAGGATTAAAAGGAGGCTGTAATGATAAAACACCAGGAACTTTTCAGAAGTTCTTTTATTAAATATGGTGCACATAGGGTAGTGCTCACGTAAAGTTTTTGTTGTCGTTCCCTTAATATTCTTGCTTATATGAGTAAAGTGATGCTGAATTCAAGTGGAAGTAAAAATGAATTTCAATAAATTGTTAGCAGCTCTGTATGTTAAATGTGTGGACTGTATGACTAGAATAAGTAACTTCTCTAAGCTTTCAATATTTTCAGTTAAACTAATTCAGTACATCTATTTTTCAACAGGTATTAAATGTTTCATAACCCAAGTATAGTTGTATCTTGATTTAAACCATTGTTAATATGAAAATCCATGACTCTGAAGATGTATTCCCAAATTTAGCTTTATTCACTGTCAGCAGTGAGCTCGTAACTTGAGAAGTTGTGTCTCTGCTTAACAGGCAGCCGACATATTCGTTTTGAAGTTGTAGAAATCTGATAATGAGGGTTTATCCAAACTTTAACTATTATTGATCACACTTTTCTCTTAAGGAAATATCAGTCCTCTGTCTTCTGCCTTCCTCTGCAAAGTGCTAAACCCCCTTACTTTTAGAATCGGCTCCAAACATGAAAAAGTGGGCAAAACCAAAAAAAGAAGCCACATGTAGCACTGAGATGAAAATTATATGGTGAGTCTGAGAGTTCAATATGTTGCTTACGTGTTAGTGTCTATGCGTGTGTATGTTTATGCGTTATTTTTTGCGTGTATTTATATATCAGCCATGTATAATTGTGTGTCTAACCCAGAACACCGGTGTAGTGGCAGAAATAGAAATGAAGCTGCAACGTTTTGAAGACTTAGAGAAGGATGAAATGAGAGGGTTAGTCAGAGTAAATGATGGCAGTAATGTTATTGTGCCCTGAGGGTCTTGCAAAGTACAGTACTTAAAACCCAATTTTTGCTTTGTAGATAAGTGAGCGTGTCTCAGTTAAGTCAATATACGTGTGCAATAGATGGTAAAGCTTGGTATTACACACCACCTTTGATATTTTTCATACTTACTGCTTTAAAGGTAGCATTGTATTTATGTTTGTAACACTCTAAAGTACTTGATGCTTTTTGTTAGGAGCTTTCAAACATATTGCTTGGTTTAGTAGTGGGAGCTCAGGCAGCCCGAAATTTTTGCTCTTATTTGGTATTTATTGATGGCTAATTGACTACTGACCTTTGCTGGGACTCTCTTCAAGAAAGCAAAGAGTGACATCAGGGGATAAGGAACCAAAGAAACTGAAAAGCAGGTGAGAAAATGTAATTCTGGGCAGTTACATTTAAATAGCGAAGGCTGCTTTTTGAATAAAACCAAAGGTGAAAAACAAATAAAAAAAATCCCTGCTTTCCCTATAGATATTTTAAAAATTTAAGGTATTCTGATATATAAAAAAGTTTTACTTATTCATCTTCTTTGCTGTAATTTACTTGTCCTTGCTTGATTTTTTTAGAATAGATGAGCCAGCTTTCAAAGTCCTCAAAATGATTTAATTATTACAGCACACAGGGCCCCAAATCATATTTAAGGTATTTTGATACAGTTTATGGAATAAACCAGTGAACAGATGCAGAGGATGGAAAGTTGCTGGTACTCAAATCTACTAGATGATTCTGCAGGCAGAAGATTCCCCATAGACCTTAACTTGAAAGGTCAGAAGCTAACCTTGGTATGTGCTGTTTAATACAATATCATTGGGATAAAAATATTGTAACAATATAGCTGTGTGTCTTAGTGTGTCAGGAGCTAAAGAAATGGTAAACTCGTGATGTTCTGAATATATTACCAAATAGAGCTATACAGCATTCAATAAAGCAATTACATAAAAAGCATTACAGTCAACTTCAATTCCAATATTAGCAGTAATAATCAATCATTTTCAATCCAAGGGATGGTCTAATCGCTTTTTGTTGCTGCTTTGAAAGGTTATATTACTCAGTTACCTTGCAACCGAGCAACCTTTTCATGTTTGCTTCATGTAGGATTTGATAAATGTTCTTTCTTCTAATCTCGGTATTTTGTTATTGGCTGTTTTGTGAGAGTTAAAAAATTTCCCTAACCTTTCCTCATCCCAATATCACTTCTTATAGTTCTTAAACATTTTTGCAGTAGAAGACCTAATTGTCACAAACAACAGATGAATTTTTTTAATCTGTTTATTTGTGTAAAATCTCCTTTTTGCTCCTTGTGCTGGGGTTACCACTTTTCTTTGCGGTGGAGTAAGCATCCTACGTAAGTAATCTTATTCAGCTTCATCCAGCGCTTGTTCCTGTGCAGTTCAAGGACTTTTCTTCCATTGACACACTTCAGATCGTGAGTCTGACCTCGCAAAGTTTATTCTTCAGTCTGATCCCCGTGACCAACAGTGGTTTCTCTCCTCTGCTTTGTTCCCAGCTGCGTGGGCAGCACACTGCAGGCTCTGTTACAGATCACTGCTGGTAAATACTAATTGATGTTAGCTAGTTAACCCTATTTAGTTCCTTCCTTAATCAGGTAATTTGGGAAGTGGTTAAGGACAATTTTATTATTACCATTAGGGCAGTACTGGTAAGTTGATACTTTAACAAAAAGACACATGAGGAAATGGGAAAAAGATGATTTCCATCAAGCTTTCTTCCTGCTTCACCTCTCAAGGACAACAGGTATACTGGGCGGTTGATAAAGCGACAGACTTAACATGTGGAAGATCCGTACATCTGAATGAATTTCTGTTGTGATGTGTTTTATTTTTATTCTTTGTCACCATAAATCTATTCAGTCTGACTTCTGTTGTCTTTATGCACTGACAGCTGCACGGAGGTGGCATAGGATGTTACATGAAACTGGTGATTGTTAATGTCATGAATTATTCTAGGCTGGCTTTTTTTTTTTTAACTAGGATGGTAAATGCCATATGTAAAATTTCATAACTTTCTCATAAACCCCTTTTAGTATCTCTCTGGAGACTCTATTGATAAACTTTCCCTTAAGCATACACACAAATTAAATGTGAGAACCTGTGGCTAAAAGAAATTGCTCCAAGGCAAGGATTCACAAGGATGAAAAATCAATAAGAGTTTCATTACGGAAGGGAAGTTTAAACAGGCTCTTTCCTTTGCCTTCCTGTGGAAAGTGGAGGGAGAAACCATTGATCATTTTATTCAGCTTTATTCTTAGAAATAGGAGTCATAATGTTGATGCAGGTATTTTGAAGCATGAATGTGCCTGGGTGAAAGGATCTGGGATCTGTGATCTCTGACTGCATCCCCAGTGTTCTTTCCAAATTCTTCTTCTTTGGCTCATCCTTTTCATTTGTATGAGCAGCACCTGCTGTAAGTGGAATTATCCTCTCGAGAAGCTGTCTCAGCTGATAACTCAGAGCTTGGTTAGGTGGGGGTATTTATGCAGGAGGTTACAATGTGGACTTGCAGAACTGCTGCCAAAGGGAGCTGTGTCCTTCCTGGGGTAGAGGTTTCCACCCATACCTCCACTCCTCAGCAGGTCAGGTTGGGTGAGTCAATTCAGATAGCCAATGTGATGGAAACTTGTCCTGGTTTCATGGGGATACAATTATAGAATCACTTTTCTGTTCCATTTTGTTTCAGTGTGTGGCCAGCTGTGGGATGGTGATCAAGGCCATTAGCAGTGAAAGCCAGGGCAGCTGCCCCAGGCTGGCCCACAGGTGTGTTCTATAGCATTAACGTCAGGGTCACTATAAATGGGAAAGCTGCTGGGGAGGGGTGGGCTCTTTGCTCTGCTCTCCTCTCTGTCTTTCTCCTACTTTCAACGGTTGTGATACCTGGAGGGACTTGCCACCACTCTGTGGGCTGAGTATAACTTTGTGTCTTTTGTATTAGTATTGATATTGGTTTTCTTATTTTATTAAATCTGTTTAAATTTTAACCCACGAGTCTCCCTCCTTTTCCCAATCCCCTTTCTCGGTTGGGAGGGGACATTGGGTGATAGAACAACGGGTTATTGTTTAGCCCTGGGTGCAGGCTAAATGGAGACAAAACTGTATACATTTTAAGGGTTTTCTGTGGAATCAGCTGTCTGAGAAGTGACCCGCCCTGCAGCAGAAGTGGTGAGGATGAGCAATGGGAGGGCAGGTGGATGCTGCAGGGTTGGTAGGGGAAGGGGGATGAGACCAGCCCACGCGTGGGAGCTGCGTGGGTGAGCGTCCACGCAGGCGCTGGCATGGGCGCCCTCTCGCTCTGAGCGTAGGAGCTCCTCTCTGCTGGGAGGATCGTGTTTGTGGAAGCTGGACTTCTATAGCAACTGTATTTCCCTGTCATAACTCTCATTTTTTTTTTTTTTTAGTTTTTCTATTAAAGCTTGGTGATGACACATGTTAGCAGTCTTAGTGACATTCGACAGTTATACATCTGTTTGTTTTCATTAAACACTGCTTTTTGAAAAGTTTGAGGGGCGATCTGATTAAAACGCGCTTAGGATGGAAAACCTGGCAGAGGTTCTCTCAGCCAAGAGCAAATTTATTTCTCTAAGCTTGTTTAAAAAAACCCAGGAGTGCTGGCAGGGTTGAACAGTAAAGATGAGCTGTACATCTTGTTCAGCAGGCTTTTTTTGGATGCCTTGCATGAACCGAACAAGTGAGTAAGTGAAACGCATGTGACTGAGGGCTCTGACAGCGTTGTGGTGATGGATTAAAATCAGATGAGTGAAGCTGCTACCACCCCTGACCATCTGCCCCGCTCTTTGTTGTGCATCCCAGAACAGCGATATTTGGTCTGTTCGTGAATCAGCCTTTATAAAACAGTTTTTAGTCTGGAATATTAAAGTAAGCTGAACCGGGGCTGGTTTCCTTTAATATGCTTCTCCTAAATGGTTTTGGGGGAGCTTTCAGCTGTCTAAAAAGGCGTGCTAAAAATGGGGTGTTATTTGTATTTCTGAGGCTGACTCAGGTATTGTGCTGCTTCCTCACTTGGATCTTCTCACTCCGCTGCTCTGTGTCGATGCAAATGTGCACCATTCTGTGAGTGCTCCACTCTGGCATTGGGGCTCACGGTGCCCACAGCCCCGACCGTCCCTGTACCACGCATCCCTGTGCAGCATCGCCCGTGCCGAGAGTCAGCACAAATGCTGCTCTCAGCATAAAGTTTCTTCTCAGTGTATTTACAGTTGGGGTCCTTTCTACCACTCCAGTCCTGCAGAAACACTGTTACCCATTGGTAAATATTTTACTTTAAGAGCAAGCTGCTGTTTGCTCCTTAGATATTTGTATGATAATGTATACAGTGATTGCCTAACTTATATCGTCATCTGCAGTGCATCCGAACTGTCATTTGGGGAAATCTTTTGCTTGGTTTTAGAGCAAAACTGGGTTAAAGTTGGTTAGCTGAAGCAAATGTGGTGCACCACAAACCTACGCTGAGTCATGTTAAATGCAATAAACAGTAATAAACAAGTGTGTGGGGCTGAAAGTTCCCCTCTGAGGGCCATGGGCTACTGGGTGACCTGCTCACCTTTCCTGGTTTTTGAACAGTGGCAAATGAACAGATTGGATCAGATCTTGTTTCAGCATCATCTGTTTCCGCAGCTGAAGCTCCCATATGATCCCATCATATACATTATTTAAGATGCAGAAGCTGTGTAACTGGAGTCTCTGGTAAAGGTTAAGGCTCCATCTGTTCTGCCATCCTCAAGGACTGCGCATTTCACGGCACTGTCTATGTTGCTGGATGAAATCGTAAGAGTCAGGAACATTCAAATGTGCCCCAAACTGTTGCTTCACATTTGCTTCACAGCAGCGGAGACCTCACCGTGTCAGCACCGTACGCCTGGGATCCTCGTGGCCCAGCTTCACTCACAGTCAGTCTGTGCTGCCACGTGCACCTTCGGCACCGAGTTTAGCATTCTCTGACAAAAGCTGGATGGTATATAGCACCGAGAGAAAACTTATATCATCTGAGAGGTTCTTGTGCAATAGGAGGAGAAGACAAAAAATAGGAAAAAAAAAAGAAATCCAATCTTCTGAGTTTCTGTTGTATGTACTCCATCTTCTTTAAATCATGTTTTCAATTTAAAATCTTACGGCTAATCAGTATTTTGGTGATTCTGTTCAGAAATGAGGGCAGCAGCGTTTATCGTATAAGAAAACCAAATGAAATTATTCCACGTGCAGGTGATGAAGAGAATAAGAATGCAGTTTTGGAACTTAAAACTCTTCCAAGTTTCGATGCTGCCAACCTCCTCCTCTCAAAGAGCAGGAGTCAGGTTTCTGAAAAGAATTTAGCTTTGTGACATGAAAATTAAATATTGACACTGTTGTGTGGTTTCTCCTCAAACCCAAGTGAAATATTTATTCTCTGTATGCGATATTCTACATATAAAATGAGAGAGAAATGCATTTTCTTAAAATCTGCATGGCTTCAAGTGTAGGTTTAAGGAGTTACTTCAAATATCACAGCTGCTCACAATCAAATTGTGAGAGTAAGGAAGGATGAAGTTTAGTCTCATAGATGAAGTTTACAAAATTCTAAAAGCTTAATTTTCAGAGCTTCATTTTCTCCTGTGCAGTTTATTGTAACCCATCTTGGAGTCTTTTTCTTAAGGCAGCCTGATTTCCCTTCAGTTAGAAACGAGGCAGGATGATAGATAAAATAGCTACTGTGTGGCTCTTGTATCGTTTTTCTAAACATAATAATTATGTTCTAGCCTTGCATTCTGCTGATACAAAACCCAGGTACTGTGTTCTTGCTTTTTTCCAAGAACAATATACAACGCCTGAATAGGTGCGGTGGTGACAGCTGGCTGGTACCACCGGTGTTACAGGTTGTTAGAGATTGCGTTAATGGGCTCTGTTCTGGAAGGATTTATAGTTCTCAGCTTTTGGAGAGAAAGGGAAGAACCAAAGCTAAATAAGTAAGTGGTTTGTTTTTTTTTTGTGTGTGGTTTTTTTTTTTTTGGCAATTTGAGAAGATTTTTAGACAGAGATTTTGTTTGGCGGACCTGCCTGGCCTCGTCAAAAACTTTTGCATGTGTGTGATAGCTCAAAAATGGAATAATTTCAACGACCATATTGTCATATATGAGGGCTCAGCACATTGCAGCTATCGAAGATGGATCGGATGGAGCTGAAGTGGTTTCGGTACCGAACTGATGTGGGCATTTATGGACGGCAGCGGCGCGGGCAGTGTAGAGGCTCCGGAGAAACCCTGTTTCTCTTGCCTGCAGAGTCACTGGTGGGGTGGGCAGGGAGCAGACACTGTCCCTGTCTCTGAGCCCTGGCCTTGGGCTGTGTTTGGATTGGGCTGTGGTGACAGCCCAGGAGCTGTGCAGCAGTTTTAGGTGTGCATTTCCCCTGCCCCCACCGAAGAGGAGCTGAGCCATTCAGCCTGAATCGAAGATTTATCCTAGAGAGAAGAAAGAAATTAAGAGGAGACAGTTAAATCTCTTTTTATGCTTTTTGACTTTATGGGATTTTTTTTGTTCTGTGCCACGACTGTGGTTTTCTGAGCTGACACTGAAAATACAACAGAACATAAAAGCTCATAAATTTAACATAAGACAGAAAGGCCATAGCATGAATAAATACATTTACCTTCCAGGGAATACCTTTGCCCGTCGACTTCTCTCCATTCAGATCGGGCTCCGCCCTCTCAAGCATACAGACTCCTCTGTGAATCTTGTTTCCAGAAAGAGATGGCTCCCAAATGGCTTTAGTGGCTCCTTCGAAGGGTACTGCTAACTAGGGAGGGCAGGTGGCCATCCTAATTTTTCCTAATTTTAATGAAACCACCTAGTTTTTTGGTGCTTTTAAAGAAAGTAAAAGAGCAAGGGCTTTGAAGACCTGCGGTCTCTTTTCTCTCTTTCCCCCCTGCCCTGCTAACCCAAGCCCTGTTTCCTACCTGCTCTTGCCTGGATCTCCCCCCCATCCCTGTGAAGCTTTGCATCAGTCGGGAAAAGAGGAAAAACAACGAAATTAAGTTAGTGGTTGTGTGGGACATACTGCACTGGGGGCTGTGATAGCGTGGGAAGAGAGTGTTTGTCAGCACATTACCGTGCTCAGGGTCATCAATAAAAAGGAATGTAATTGTCACTCTTTTACAATACTTTCCTTAGATTTGTTTTTTTCCCATTTCTCTAAATTCATCGCTTTGGCAAGAAGTGTTGTTTATGGGGCGCAGTCAGCAGAGGGTTAAACTCTGGTGCATGGTATATAGTTTACCTAAGCTTAGTGGAATTGCAGAAAAGCAGAACTTGCAGCAGAAAAATAACAATAAAATCAAATATAACAAATTCTGAGACACTAATTACTGCTGTTGTAGGAAGCGTCCTCCTGCTCCGTGCCTGACGGTTTTCTGTGCTGTTGTGAATGCCTGTCTACTTTGGGGCAAAAATAGCTGAATGAACAGACCGAGACAGTAGAGAATATCTGTGGTTTAATAGTTTTCTCAGGCCTCTGTTTAGTCTAACATAAGTTTTTTAACTGAAGAAGTAATAAACCTGTTATTAAAACTCATTAGCTGCCCAAAACCATAGTGGCTGTTTATGTATTTTAGACTTTTAGGCTTGCTTAAAGTCCGCATGGCATTATTTTTCTCAAGCAAAGGTGTTTTACTCTCTTTAAAATCATGGGAGATCCTTTTCTCCCTGGTCAGTTCTTGAACCCATCAGTAATTTCCTTCAAGTGGCTGAATTAGCGATAAAATATTTGAGAGTAAAATTTTGTGGACCATATTCAATTTCTCAGTTTTTCAGAAAGACAGGCAGGGAAAGCTATGACACCTGCTTGCTGCAGCGAGGAGCTGCTCAAATAATCGGTTATAAATCAAATCAGGATCAAAGCGCTTCATTGATTTATTAATGGGACATAATTAACCAGCAACCAGTGAACTGTATGTTCAAGACCAATATGAGCAATGAACCAGATGAGCTACAGTACAAGATGCTTAATATAAATTTATAAACCCCTTTCTAGATCTAATCCCCAAAAGTTTCTCATTGTCATCCTCCTCCCCCTAAAGCATCCATGCCCACTTGCACATGAAGTTGTACCCCCAGTCCCCAGTCGTGCGGGGTCCCCTCTCATGGGACATGTGGGTGCTGTGCCTGTGTGCGCCCATCTGCCCCGGGAGATCTGCGTCCTGGGGTGAGAACTGCACCACTGCTCTCTCCCCACTGCTGTAAGAAAAAAAAAAATGCTATTTCTACTTTTCAGGCTGATTTCTTTCTTTGTTTTTCCCTGGTTGCTCTTTGATCTGGCTGATGGCTCGGGGTCATCCTGTTTAGTATGGACCAGTTTTGGGCAGGCATCCTTTCAGGCAGGTTTGCGTGCCCTCACTGCCATACAAAACTCTGATAAACTACAATCAGGAGTGGTTCTTGGAACTGCTTTTTCTGGCGATGGTATCTAAATTCCAGCCATGGGATTACCTTGGGGTAACAGACCTTCTTACTCGTAACTTAATGCACCAAGCAGTGTGATACAGCCATGGCTGTGCATCTCCCCACTTACCTCCTCTCGCTTTGTAGCTGCATCCACTTCTGTTATTTGCTAAGTGGCCTTTCCATTTAAAAATGGATACAGGAATAGATGAGAAAGCACTTGCAGTTTTTGCTTTATTATACCTTGCCTTAAGAGAGGATATACTATTTTCATTTTAACAAAGAAGAAATATTAATTCATGTCGATAGCTGGTTTCCTCTGGGTAAATAGGAGGTTTGTCTGTGGTAACTTCAGAGTGACGGATCACACAGATAAATTTTTGGTATTTTGTTGGGTTCAGTTGGCATAATCTGGCAGGCCGCATCTCCAGTCTCTCAGTTTTAAGCCCAAATATTGTTCTGAATATCAGTTTATATTTCTAGCATATTAAAGAAACAGATCTTTTATTCGCAGGTTATGGATCTGTTGCCAATTTACCCTTTTTTTTCCTTTTATCCTCCACGTTCAAGGTGCAGCATGCTCCTGTGTTGGGAGTCGCTGCTGGTGGGAAGCACAGGACCTAAATCCTGTGAGTATTTTGCCAATGCTGCGCATTGTGCGTTGACAAGACTGTGCGTAATGTGACCACATCAGAAATGAGGGTAGAGAAAAATATATTAAAAAACCATTCGGTGTAGGGCTGTCTGGGGTTTCCCACCAAGGAACGCATGTGCGTGCTGGCCTGGAGCGTGGGCAGCGAACCAGAGCAGGTACTTGTGAGAAGTACCTTGTTTCTGTGTGTGTGCCGGCCGCACGGGTGTCCTTCACGTGCACGGTAAAACTAAAGCCTTCAGTTCAGGTCAAGGAACGTATCACTCAGTGCCTGAGAGGGATGGGAGAAGGTTATCTAATGCAGACTTCAGCAGGACCCACGTGGCAGTTAATCATCTTGTTGGCATGTTTCCTTTAGCTCCTAATGTTCTTGCAACCTCATATTATTCTTAGCATTCATGCTAATCAGCTTTCAGATCTTTTTTTTACATTTTGCAATAAATTCTAGAGGCTAATCTGTATTAATTTTTATTATTATCATTTTATATTTTGCATTTTTTGATTTCTGTGATCTTTTTTAACAAGCCTGTGCTTCTTTCTAGCTTTTTCTTTAACTGCTTTGCAGCGATTATTTACATTTCGTGTAAAAAACATCTATTTGATTTAGGTTGTTTCAAGAGTATAGATATCACCCTGTTAAAGAACAGAGTAAATACGTTTTGAATTGGTAGATACATCAGTCCTTTTAATTATAATTTTGCAATTAAGTCAGAACTACTCGTAAAGCATAGGCTACTGCGGTGTTGTAGTTTCCTTTTATTCTTTCTGATGTAAATACCAGTAGCTGACGCTCTCCCAGTAAATACTCAACCCAAGAAGCATATGGAAAAGATATCTGAAATATTGACTCCAATTATTGAGTTTTTAAAGAAATACTTTATAGACAATCAACTATGACTACCAGTAATTTTTTGAAGTGTTATGTTGTTTTGACTGCATACCTAATGATGTTTTAATAGATGTCAGCTCTTATGGAAATACAAAAATTGGAGACGGGGGCAGATTTTTCAACAGCACAAAGGATAATTGGGTGTCTGACTCATATCAAAAGTTAATGCAAGTTGAGTGCCAAGCCCTTTTCATGCCTCCAGATATCTCGTTCAGAAAGATAACTAGTTAGTGCTCCCACTATAAGACCAAGTAACAGTTATGTGTACATCTAATATTAATTTCTGTTTTGTTTTTTTGGCATTTTTTCAAAGTTAAATGTATGTGCGTTGGCTGGAGTGAGTGACACTTGTGTGTGTGTGGAGTTAGATGTGTCTCGTGGGTGTTGGCTGGGGGTGGTGGGTACAGTGAGTACTCCCTAGGTAAGTTTTAAATCTTTACTGTGAATGTCAACTGACGAGATACTCCTGGTAGGCTCCTCTCAGCTGGCTACAGTCTTTTCATAGAAGGCTTAGCATTTTGATAGCCAGGTGTGTCAAAACTGATCAGCTGCAAAATTAGTATTTGCATATGTTTTTTTTGAAAAGAGTGTTATCTAAACTTTTTTTTTTAAAAATAGAGTTGTTATAATTATTTAACTAAAGGAACCCTCTGCTGATAGTAAAAGGAAAAGCCAGACATGAAGCCTTAAACATAAAGCTATTACAGATGACATTGCTTGTTATGCTACAGGCTATTTTCTGGACTTCGTGATTTTCTTCATGATGCCTATCAGGGTTTACTGTGTTGTTCTTTGTTCTCCTTCAGTAGTCAAGATCAGCACCTAAGCTGGAATCTCACTTGACCAAGCAGTTAAATAATTTTTCCTCTCTTAAGCTGTATAACCACTTCTTTTTGTGGAAACGCTGGCTCTGATTCAATGTTTGAGTCAGCAGGAATTTCCACTGACATTGTGTGAGGTCTGTGGGAAAAAAAAAATGATGAACACCACAAATCCAGACACAACTTCTAATGATTGATGTCCCAATGGACAGGTTGATTGCTGGAAAATGTTAATCAGATAAATGCTTCTTAGTAGGGTCTTCTTTGATGTAAGGCCAGAAGATGATGTGTATGAGAATAAATGTTTCTTACTGACCTTCTGCAAACCTTGATTTCCCCTTTCTTCAAATAAGACCATGAGAGCAGTAGCAGTGAGCGACCCCCCAGTCCCACTGAGGCTAGCCGTGTCCCCAGCGCTGGCCATGATGGCTACCTGGGAAACTGTGTAAGAAAAGGGCAAATACAGAGACTTTCTTGCATCCCCTTCCACTTCTGATAGCCTGAAGCTTTTAGGAAACCCTGAGCTGAAGATGGTGCCTGCACCTTAGGGATAATAACCTTAATAGCCCTGATGGACATCTCTCCAAGCATCTGTCTAAATTACTTTTTGAAACAGTTTGTACTTCTGGCATCCAAGCATCCTAGAGCAACAAGGTCCAAAATTTAATTCTTCATAAACTTGCTATGGTGTATGCTGAAAGCGTGTTTGGTTTTGCTAACTGTATCCTTTGGTCTAATAAATTATATTCCTTTTCCTTACAGTTCTTGCTTTCTAACAGAATGATGCCTTATATTTTTGTAAGGTTTTACCATTGCTGCCTATCAGCTAATAGTGTAAGGAGTGGTGTATATTCTTTTCCTTGTTTCCTTTCCTCTCCCTGCTTTTCATATTGCATACATTTCGCATATGCATGTTAATTGTGTTGTGTTTTTTTTTTTTTCCCCAGTTTGATGAGGCAATCTATGTAATCTCCCTTTTGAAAGAAAGCCTTAATAATCCTTGTTACCCTTCTCTGGACTTTCCCTAATTTTACTGTCCTTTTCTGAAATGGGGAATAGGACTACTTGCAGTCTTCCAAATGGGAGCGTGCTATCCCACGTACCATACCCTGCCCAGGGGTGCTTTGGGCTCCAATACTTCCTGATGGTCTGGTGTCTCTTTCATTGAAACTGCCTGTTCTGTGTTTTCTTACCACTCTTCAAATGACTCCAAGATCTTTTTTCTGAAATGTTATTAATTATGGAGCATGTTACTAGTTATGTATAGTTAAGGTCATGTCTTGTCTGGTTAAAGGAATTAGACTGCTGCTGAGTGCAAACCTGAGCCAGGGAATTTGGTAATGTCCTGCTTCATGTTGTCAATAGATACGTTTTTATCTATGGCTTTCTGATTCCTCCAAAGACTCTATTTTTGAAGTGTGGCCTTTTTTTTTTATAAAGCCTGTGTCGACTCTTCCCCATTATAGTTGTGTGTCTCTATTTATTCTATGGATTTTATAGCTTCTACCAGTTTAAATATTTGGTTAAGTTATGGTTCTCCTGGCTTTGCAATGAACAGAAGAAGAAAGTGGAAGGCTGTACATCAGTTAGGTAATGGATTTCCTTAGACCATATATTCCTCAGAACCAGAGACAAGGAGAGAGGAAGAAAAGGGAGAGGAGCAGGTGGGGAAGCATGTGTCTGCTTTTGGATGGCACAAGCCTATAATGCTCTTTATTCCCATACAGTGCACCCTAACAAACCTTCTACAGCGAGCTGGCATTGCACATCCATTCACTTCTGCTATGCCCACTGCTATTAAATATCTTTTTTTTTTCCTCTGTTTTTGAAAGAAAGTACCATTGTTTGCAAAGAGTTCTGCTTACTGTTTAATAAAAATAAATAGGGTTTTTTCCTGTACTTTTGTTAATGTCTGCTGGAGTTAACCTTGTTTTTCTATTTCTATAGGGAGTATTTGAAATGTTTCTTCCTGAAAACCTCAAGCATTCAGTGGCACTGAATGTGTGACCTGGAGACGTTTTTTTCCCCCTTTTATTTAGCTTGGGTTGCAAACAAAAGCAGCAAAACCAGCTCTAAAACTTGGTTTAATAAGTCTTTAATGGTGTTGCTCCAAATACTCTGCTGTTTTCAGAGCCAAATGGGCAGCTCTGGCATGGTAGAAGACCTGCTGCAAGAGTTGGAGCTGGGAAATGAAAAGGGGAATCGTCTCCATGGGGAAATGAGTGTGCTGGGAATGCTGCACAAAACCCAGGGAAAGGAGGTCAAAAATGGACTCCTTGATGTCTCTGGTTGCAGGCCAGGGGACCTGGTGTGTCTCATTAGTTTCTGATGTCTATAGGGATGTCGTCTCTTGATTATGATTAGAATTTTAGGCAGTTTACTGATATAAAAGGAAGATAGAAGAAACTGCTAGACAAACAGGCAACACTGGTGTCAAACGGGCTTTTGTGTTTCTTGAAGAGCTGTAAGCTGTGCAAAGCGTTGAAGACCTCGATAGTAGTGTATCTGGACAGCTGTGTTGTCCAGCTCGATTATACCTGTCGCTGTAGTAGTGATAAGGAGAGTTGAAAGAGAAGCTGAGGCTGTTGTTTCTACTTTTTAATGAAGTTTACTCAGACTTATGTGATTTAAAAGTTTTTTTTCCACTTCCTCCTTTTGACTGTATAAAGCTTGCTCTAATTAACTTTGAAACTGTAAGCAAATTATATGTGTACTGGTTTTGTTGTTATGTGCCACTAAAAAAAGGTCTGAAATGTCTGAAATCATCATCTCTAGTAAGAACCTAAACCAGAAAGGGTGACCTGAAATTTAAGACTCTCTTGGATATTGCAGCCTAAAGCCGGAGTCCTCCAGGTCTGTACAGGTAGTTTGAAGGCAGAGCTATGTTCTTCCTTATTATTGAAATAACTTGTAACTTGCAACATTGCAATTTTCATTTTACCATTCTCTTCTTTGGGGAATCTGTTATTTTTTTCCTACATCTCTCTCTGGTTCTCTCTCTCTTAAATATGTACTTGGCTACTTACTGCCAAATTACATATTTAAAAGGTGAAAAGAAAACTCTTATTATCAGCTCCATCATGGACCTTTTCCCAACCTTGCTGTGTAATGCCCATCTGTTGACCAGCCTGATGGAATGAATGATGAGAGATACCCTGTGAGATGGGTAGAGCTATTGAAAAAGATTTTTTTTCTGCTTTCCTTTATTGTAATAATAAAAAATAGATCATTAAAACTGTTTTATAAACATGAATGAGCTAGAAAATATTATGACAATGAAAGTTACTAAAGATACAGAAATGAAATTTTTAGATGAGATTTATCTTCTTTCTTTAATTTGTACTCCTGCTGTACTGTAAATGTAATAACCATCAAAATGAAAAATGCAACAGATTGATAATACCATTGAGTTTTAATTAAACCACTGAATTGAAAAGGGCCCAGATGGATAACTGGAAAATGTAGTTATAAGCCTGGTATGAAAAATGCTGGATTGCTAGTGATATGTCTTACAAATAAATGCTATGCCAAAAATAACCTCATTTTTAGAACATCTTCCTAAAATTAATCATTTAAGTTTCTAAAACAGATGGTTTCTAGATTTTATTTAATTTGGCTGCCAAACACTTATTACCCTAGATCAGGAATTGTGCTTTTAACAAATCCCTCTCCAAGAGTCTCGTCCAGTACTGCGGGGTCCTGGGAAATGGTGTGGTAGTGCCAAGGTGTGTGAAAGCTCAAACGTATAAAATCATGGCTCAGCCTATTTAAATGTGGAAATTGCATTAATTTGGCACAAAATGCTTAATACACAAAACGTTTCAACATGAGATGTTAAACATGACTAAAGTAAAATTACGTCTTTTACTGTTGAGTTATTTAGATTATACTTTAAATGAAGACTCTTAATCAAAAGGCAGCTACACACTGATACCTTCCTTTCTTGTCAGATTATTCCAGGTAATATTTTTGTCACTTAACAAGCTGGTGTATATATTCATGCATAAGTGTGTGTGCACAAGTGAGCACAAAACCCCACAAGTTTTCCCAATTTTGTTTTCTGATGGAGTCCTCTGAAGTTACTGTCAAAGGGAATCTTCATCTTAAAGTTATTTTGTAGGTATCTAAAAGTAAAAAAGCACTAGTAAAATTAAATTAGCTGTGATCAAATCCTAAAATTAGCATAGAAAGTTGCACAAATCAATATCTTGTTACCTTCAAAGCTTGTTATCTGTGCCTTCTCATGAATTAATTCTAGAAACTTTATGCTAAATGATGTAAAAATTGATCTAAAGCTTGAAAAAAAATTGGTGATCAATAATTTTCTTCTAGTCAGAGAGAAATTCATTAAATTCTGTAGGTATTACATTGCCAGATATTCTTACCGAGCTCTGTTCTAATCACTACATTATTCTTGACTGAGGACACATTAGCTGTAAAAATTTATGAAATGAGAAACAGAATATTATAAAGATTTTCTCTGGGTATTGTCAGTAATGAGTTGTGCAGAAAAGTGGAACACACTCTCATTGCCGGTGAAGGTGTGTTGATGTCTGGTATTGTTTTACACTTAAGCACGGATAACTCTGCTTTTTTTTTTTTATCATTACGTAAATAATTTCCTGATAAATTTGGAGAAACGAATAATATTTTTTTTTTCTTTCCCAGAAAGATTTAACTTGCCTTTTCTGTGTCTAAATATATTTCTTATAATAAAAATTTTGGGCAAGAATGATAGGGTTGAGCATATCATTCAGAGAAGTGGTAGAAAAAGTGACTCTTACTTCCTTGGCTTTACTGTGGTGATCACCGTCAGAATTTTAGCAGGGTGTTAGTGGTCACTGAAGGGACACCCCTTTGGGCTGAGCCATCTCTTTCAGCTGTTGCACACCCAATGCTTTGGCAAGCTGGTTTTTAGACTATTTATTTTCTGGCAGCGTGGCTGTGGCTGTCTGTTCTTCTTTACAGCTGTTTAGACCTGGGATATCATTCCTTTGCTGATGAGCAGAGGTGTGCTGTGGTCCAAATGAAATTGTCTTTAGGAAACCCTCTGGCTGGGTACGGTACTGGTGAGCACGTAACCGTGTGTGGGAAAAATCCCCTCTTGTATTCATTATCTTTTTTTTGCCCTGTTTTGCTGACTGCCAGATGTTTCTCCTGTCACACTCTCTGCCCTCCTGCCTTTCTTTCCCTCTCCTTTTTGGTACTATTTTTCCACGCTTTGGCCATGCTTTGGCCATACTATGGCTTCTGTCTGGATGTCACCCAGAGTGAAAAATAGGAGTCATTGATATTCTTGTAAGTCACTTCGCTACTACTTCAGCTTATTTTGATGATTCAGGAGAGCCTACACATTATGTAAATTGAATAGCAAATATGACTTCCTATTGACAAGACAGGAAAAATATGATCTCAGAAAAAAGTGATGAGCATCTGTTTTATGCTGAATAATAAATAATTGAAACTGACTGACTGAATTGTCAGAAAATACTAGTTAGTAAATTTTGACTGATGTGTAGCACTATTATAATAAAGAAAATCTCTTTTCTGTGTATCATATATCATAGAATACACACAGAAATTTAAAGTTACCGTTTAAAGCACATATGTTTAAAAAAACCAGCATGATACTGTGCTCACACATGTGTGCTGATTAACTATATGTTATACCCTTAGAGCAGTTCGTATATTCTTCATGGAGAATAATATACGATGGTGTAATATAAACTTTCTCTTTTCCTGAATCTCATATGTTTTTATTTAAAGGAGAGTAGCAATGTGAGTTGAAGTGCTGCTAATTCTTTGAGCAAATCTGATTGAGGTGAGATGAAGCCCAGATAACACTTATCTGTGTCAAATTTTGTGCAGTCACACTTAAGTTGTTACAAGAAATGGGCTTCCTTTTTATGTCAGGGTTTCTAATGGATTTGCATCAGCAGAAATGAAGAGGCAAAATTTACATTCTTTATTACTGGAATCAATCTTATAAAGTAAAACATTGCCATCTGTTAGCAGTTTTATACTCAAAGCTTCCCTGGTCAGGCAGAGTGTCTTGTGGAAGCCTTCACTAGCATTTTCCAAACATACCTTTTATGACCCAAAGCATTTCACTACCTAGGAATTGAAAGCGTTGAAGTTACGTATTTCAGAATATTTGTGCTACCTGTAGTCCATAAACGAAACAAAATTTATGCTTAAGGTGCAGTGACTTTAAGAATATTTTCTTAAAATCCTAGTTCAGTAACAGCCCGGTCTCATGAATATATTTTTAAAGAGGCTCACCAGTTGTTTCGTGCAGCTCGTGAGTAGAAGGCAGGCTGCAAAATCCAGTGGATAAGCATTTCACTCCAGCAGATCTCGATAGCCCTGTCTGCGAAGGAAATGGTTTCTAAGGGTAGATCTGAGGTGACAGCTGTAGTCTGCCTCGTATCATTCCTTTTGTGCCTTCAAATTAGTCATGTTTTCAATTTCCCAGTAGTTGAAGTACTTTTATATATATATGCAGTATAAAAAAACTGCAAATCAATTATTAGGCTGAAACTTTACAGACTCCTCCTCATTTGAAACAAGCCTTTAGTGAATGTATTATTTTTGCCAAGGCCACCATTGTATGTTAACCTGAGCTGAAAGTTTGACAAGATGTATTAAAAACCCAACCACAATCCCAATTATCCTGGAATTCAAACAGTGTTATGGAAAGTATTTTCAAATTTAGACTCTCTTACCATGTTTGCTCATCCCAGTGCAGGTTTGCTGATGCATCATTGTACCCTTGCCCTCGTTAAATTGTGCAAACATGGCTTGAAGTACATTTTTAGGGGGTGAAGGTTGTTAGAGCTTGGCAATCTAAATAATATTTACTGCCGTTAGTGTTGTAAATTTGTATATTACAGTGAAAAAATAATTTTCTTATGCATGTTGTGTGGGCCTTTCTTCTTAGTGTGGGAGTGCATCACCCCTTCTGCCTCACTGGGGGTGGGTGCCAGGGTGTTTTGGGGTCTGCTTGTCCCCTCTGCAATGCCTCATGCTTTGGGAGGTCAATGTTATTCCCAGGCTCTGGGAGTTGTGGGTTTTTTTTTCAGCTGGGAGGAATGAGGGAGAGAGGACCTCTGTGTATCTACCCACCTCTGATATCAGCACACCTCTCTGTTCTCAGAGGCAGGGCGGTTGGGTGGAGATGTCTGTCTTCTCATGTGCCTTTGCACTTGTTGTAGGAGAGGAGGCTCTGTTCCTGGAGGAACTCAATAAAATCACCCTGTCTCACTGTGTGGTCATACTTGCCCCATGAAGCAGTCTGTGAAACTTGACTGGTACCTCCCAAGTGACAGTGATGTGGAAGTACTGCTCACTTTTTTTACATCTTTAATACTTCTACTGAATCTCTCAGTAAATCTGAATCTACTCGTGCTACGTTCTTTCAGCTGGCGAAATAATTTGGAGTTAATGGATAGTAAAGTTTAGCCTTGAGTTTTTGACTTTGAGGAGAGTAGTGTGTGGTTCTGTGTAGTAGTGAGGTGGTTTAATACAAATATTATTGTGTTACCAGCTCTTGTAATACTGTTTTATCATGAGTGCGAGGAAGTGATGGAAATGGCTACAGCAGGATGCTGCCTGCTGGGGTGAAGTTTCTTTTGATGTAACCTGTAGTTCAGTAATTTTGCAAGAATTTTGTAATGAAAGCACATGCTATAATTTGTCTCTGTTCCCATGACATTTAAACCCAGGAAATAAAGGCAGGCATTTAGTCCTCCATACTTCAGAGATGTGTGAACAGCTTGTTGAACCACTGCCTGAAGAATGAGTTGCCTTTAGGAGGAGTAAAATAACTATGGACCTCTGAGTCTCATATTTTACTGTTTTACCTATGATCTTCCAAAGCTATTGCTATTTGTTAATTCATTTATAAAGCAGGTGCCCTATCTGAAATTTTCTTGACGACCTACCTAGTCAAAGATAAAATCAAATACAAAATAACTGTGCAGTGAAGTACAGGGAACTTTTATGTACAGTAAAATTTACTGATAAAAGTGGTGGTAGACTTAATAAAAAACACTTGATGAAAAGCAACATGTGTTCTGTGATATATATGAGGGAAAGAGATAAAAAAATAATAGCTTGTAAAATAATCTATAGAGGGCTTTTTCTGCACTGTGGAGAACAGCTGGGCTTTGCACGCTTCAGGGCTCCTAATCACCTTACTCAGAGCTTTAGATCAAGGGAATGGTTTTTGGAGAGATCCAGCTCCATAGTGTCAATGTCCTAAGGCCAGCCCCCCATTCTGAGATGCACTTATCCCCCAGTGAAGACCTTGTTCCAGCCATGGAACTGATGGTGCATCCTTCACAGACATCACCAGGTCTACATGCTGCTGCCGTGCAGTGAGTAGCTGCCTGTGGAGTACTGGTTGTAGGACCAGGTCAGTCCTGCAACAGCAGGAGATTATTATTATTTGTGCTGTAGCAGCTGGTTTAAGGTACTGCAGACTCTTGCTGTATGGGAGGGCTTGTGCTCATACAAGTATGGTGGCAGACGTGTGATCTTACATATCTGGACGCAATGGACAGAGTATGGAAGATCCTGAAGGTTCTTCCTTTCATGGACAGGGAAGCTTTGAACAGAAGTGTGTATTTTTAATATATGCAGGGCATTTCTTTAGAGAATTAAAGTTCTCTGACATTGTAAAATAATTGCAAAAATCTCCATTTTAAGAATGGAGCAATATAGTGAGAGAAATTTATTTGTATTTTATGCAAAGTTTTGATGAAAGTGTGATGTGGCAAAGTATTTGTACTAATTTACCATCTGTAGCGAACTTTTATAAACAGTGACCCATCTGTTTCAAATTGCTGCTTTGCTTGCGCATTTATAAATTCAGTGTTTTGCATAATGCAGTTTGTTAAGGAAATGTGTCTACCTTTTTTTTTTTTCCTGCACACTGTGGTGTTTCATGGCGTGTGTTAATAAATAGAATTCGGTTACTCTTTGCTGAACATTCAGTTTTCGGGAAAGCAAGTAGCCACGTCTAATAAAAGAAACTGATTGTACTTCAGCTTGAAGTCAATGATAGAAGTGCCCGACTGCTTAAAGGGAAGCAATGTTGGGCCATGGTATTAGCATGAAAAAGCCATAATTATGTTTGTTGAATTTGAACTCTGAAGTCTTTAACTCAAAATCTAGGTTTTCTCACCTAATTTACTACGGAGAATCTTACTCTTCTATCCTCCTTCCATCTTCTTTTTGTTTCCCTCCCATCAGTATCATCGTAGTCTTGCTCTGTTTAGTTCCCAAATTATCTGCTCTCTCTCTCTTCTCCATATCTACAGTTAAAATATCTAAAGGTTGTTTAGCACTGTTTTTATGGGCCCCCTTTTTGCACTGTAGCAGTTTGGTTTTCAAAATATTCAAGGAGTCATATGCACACCAGACATTCTCTTACTCATTTTCATTTTGTCTTCCAGTCACTACAGTAATAAAAGCTTTAGAAAATGCCTCACCAGCAAGATGAGCCATCAAGTCCAAAGATGTAAACACGTTACAGTTTTACCCACTGTCAGCTTTGTCCACTCTGCCAACATGCTATTTTACACCCAACTTTGGAAATAATTTACTTGATTGATATAGCAATAAAAGGACATTTAATAGCAACCAAGATAAAAAGCTTTGCCTAACGCTCTTCGTCATGTAATAATGATCCTCACAACATTCAAGACCTTCTTAAATGATGAAAGTATACTACATAAAAATGCTGTCTGACAAAACTCTACACACTTTGAAAATTGCTTCTAGGATGAGATGACCAATTAGAAAAAGAAAAGTTTCTACTTGCTCTTGTGACACCTGTCTCATTGTAAGAGAATTTGGAATCAAGTGAAATCAGAGGAAAATTAACATTAAAAAGCTTATCAGTCCTTTTTGGGGATGGAGTTATTTCCTGCTGCATGGTGTTAATTTTATTACTTGTTTTGGTTAAAAGGGGATTTGGTGGTCATTTCTTGTATTCATAGAATCAGAAAAGTTTAAACAACAATCGAAAGAAGGTAGTCACTAAATATTTTCTGATTTCTTGATTTTATTATAACTAAATTTAGTTGAGGAAGACAACTATTACTTTGCCATAAATATTGTAAAGGAATTTCTTTCTCAAGTTAGGTGACTGGTGTATGTTGTAAATTCAGTCTGAGTTTATTCTTTTAGGAATTTCATCCCTGTCCTGGTTTGGCCTAAACCAGGCCAATTTTCCTTTCAGTGATTTTTTACTTTCAGCTAAGTCTCTTCTAAGTAACTGCACTTTCTGAAAGTAACTGCATGTTTTGCAGACAGTGTCTGCTTCTAGGACTGATAACGCTCGAAGTTTGTAGTTATCACTGAGGCACCGGTAGGGATGTTATGCAGAAAGGCTCTTACTGTACTGATTCTTAGAGAAACCAAGGTCACTGCTAAATTCCTCACTGCTTACGAGTGAAGAGCCGAAGGTGGGTCGCACCTGCAGGGAGGAGCGGACAGAGCGGGTGACCCAAAACTGACCAACGAAGGTATTCCATCCCATACACGTCATTCTCAGTATAAAGCGGGGGGATCACGAGGGTCTCGGCCTGCTTCTGCTGCTTGAGCCTTCGGTCTGTTTGAGCCTTTGGCCTTCCTTCTCCCCTCGTCCCCTTCTGCTGTGGCTGGTGTCCGAAGAGGACTCTGTCCATTTTCCCGCTGCCCCCGATCCCGATCCGTGCATCCCTGAATCTAGCTGTCGACCGTCGCTGGGCCCAGCCTGGGCCTTCCCGGAGCCTGCCCTGCAGTGCTGGTGGTGGCGTGGCCGACATCGGGGGAGCTCGATCTTGGTTTTGTATATACTTGATTATTCCAATATTGTTATTATACTCTTTTTCATTATTATAGTTTATTAAAACTGTTCTAACTTTCCAACCTGTAAGTCTCTCTCCCTTTTCCCTTTCCCTTCGGCCCGGGGGGGAGGGTTAACAGAGAGCGTCTGCCACAGGTTTAATAGCCGGCCCAGCTTTAAACCGTGACAATCCCCCAGAGCCCAGAGCAAATTTTTCCCTTTAGGAATTTGTTAGGGTAAGGGAAGTAGGTAGGGAAAGGAGAACCCCTCATACCTGTATTCTTCACCTGAGTGGGAGAGGAGAGGACCTTTGCTTATGTTGACTTCCACCAAAGCCAGTGAGAAACTTGAGTGTTACTGTATATAGCAATCACTTGGAGGAAACCAGGAGTATGAACAGTGTTGATAATGGGAAAGGGGAAACATAGGCTGGAAAGCATGGTATGTGCTTTTTTTTGGCTAAGGGAAGTGGGCATAGGAAAAATGAAAGATATGGATGGGTGACGTTTTTGTTGAGGCAGATGGAGAGGTCTCAGTTTCAGGCAGTCAGTTGCAGCAATGGCCATGGCAGGACCCTTTTCCCCGGGTCTTCGGTTAAAATGAGACCTTTGTTACTCTCTACTAAAGGGTACTTCATGGCAAAGAGCAGGGAATGAGTTAGGAGTTGCTGTATATGTCTTATGAACACATTATAGGGTGTGCAAAGATATTGAACGTAGGGCTTAAGAGATTATAGGTATGAAAGAGAAAAGAATCAATTTAAGCTGTTGAGTCAAGGATTTTGCTATTCTGGTGCACCCAGTTGATTTCTCTTGTTATAATATTTCTTGCAAGATTGGGACAGTAATATTTAGGAACACTTGAATTTTAACGTACTTTTTTTTGAGGGGCAAAGAGAGACTGCAAATAGCACTGCCAGGGCAGGACTATGAGTGAAATCTGTGGTATTTAACTACAAATTTAGTATTTGGTGTGGATGGATAGTGGAGAGATTGCAGAGGTGAAAATCGCATTTGAAACCCAGACGCAAGGTGATGTGATAGTTGGGTTTCTGCTGAGAAAAGTATTCACAGTGGAAGGCATGTGTGTGCTTTTCCTTTTCCTTTTTAACCTGATTTACCATCTTGTCCTGAATGAAGTCTTTTCCCATCTATCCCCGTGAACCTCCCCAGTTTTCAGCATTCTGTGGCTCAATAGAGCATTTCAGCATCTACTTCTCAGGGATAGTTAGAGGCTTAAAAAGATTTCAGGTAATTAATGGGATATGCCTCCTTAAAAGCAAGGACTTATACGCTTAATGCCTACAAAATATTTTTTACAATTTTGCCCTAAATTAAGAGTGACTTAAAGGTCCAGATTCCTACTGAAACACCTGGAAAATTCAGGGGTATACAGAAAGACTAGCTTTAACCTCGCCTGTGTCCGTATGGGTGAAGGAGCTTCTCTGGGGAGAAGATCCATTTGTGGGCATGAGCTGGGTGCTTCCAGTTTGCTGCTGGAGAAACCTATTGCTCTTCATTAGCGGGAGAGGCTTCTTCCCTTTAGGGCCCTTCATGGCCAGTCAGTGTGTGTGAGTACCCACCCCATCCTCTTAGAAGCAGCGTTTTGCTCTTACAGAATTATCACAAGTATCTGTTATAGATTTGTCTTTACGTCCTGACACTTAGCCAATAAAAATTAGTACATGTGTATCTGTCCATATGTATCTGTACTCTCATATAAGCCAGTTCACAGAAAATATGTAAAATAAGTGCTGTGAAATTGCAGGGTAATAGTAGGATGCAAATTCCTGAATATCTATGTAGGACATTTAAATATAATATTTTGCCTTTTGAAAACACCAGTTCATTTTGGTTTCTACACTAGTCACTAATACAAGGGGATCAAGTGATTTCCATTTCATAGGGAACATGTTATATATCCAAATGTGGGCTTAAAAAAACTCTTCCCTTTGAACTCACATTTGTGGAACTGAGTATCAGACCAGAAGGCAAATGCCTGAGGTGTTAATGTTTAATTGGCATTGAGTCATACTGTGGGCATAGAATTTTTTTTTTTTATCCTAAAAATACAGAACAAATATATCTAAGCGTTCTAGTGACTTTCACAGGCATTGACTTAGGCTGTATAGTATTCTGTTTTGGGATGACGTAGTATTCTGTTTTGGAACTGGCACTAGTCCTTTAAAAAAAAGGGAGGGGGAAAAAAAGAAGGTACCTTACCTGCCATTACAATGTCTGCTGTACAGGATTAAGTGATGCATGAAGTCCGAAGTGAGTGTGTGTCCTGTTCTTAGATCTTTTCAGAGATATATGTTGCTAATTTATTAGTGCTGAAACATTTTAATCATTAAATAGCATTATAATTGTTGCAGTTTGTAATTGGCAGGTGTTGTAATTAACGACACAACAGCGGTTATTCTAGATGCTGTTGCGAATGCACGGGCTCGTTGGGCTTACTAGCTGTCGCAAATACATTGCCAAATACTGACAATGCCGATTTTTTAGTGAAAGTCTTTGCTCCTTAGTTGTTTTCTTTTTTTTTTTTCCCCAGACAAGCAGTATTTGAAATTAATAACAATTCTGTATATTGCAAACTACAGTACGCTGCTCTTCTGTAAAACTAAGGTGCCCAGTCTCGGGTGTCCAGCGGGGCTGGAGAGGTTAAGCATCACTGCCTTGAGCTAAGATGACTCTGATATTCTTTTCAAAGAAGAGAAATACAAATCAGCAAATATGTAATTTAAAAAGAAGTGGTTCCCCATCCACGCTACCCCTTGAGGAGCCACTGGGCTGGACAGTCCAAACTCATATTCTGGGAGAATACTGAGCACTGCTGAATGGGTAGAACAGCAGGGAAAAAAAAAAACAACTTGGCGTTTTGTGAATTAGCACTGGAAATGGGAAATTTTTGGCCATTTCAGTTCTTAAGTTGTCAGTGGAAAACAGGATTAGAGGAGGAAGGATTTCTCTAAGCCTCGGGAGAAAAGCTATCGCAGTGGAATATTGACACAAGAAGAAATGCATATATTCTGTGCGATTAAGCATACTTAGGAAAGTAGTTCACTGCCAGTCACGGTTTACTCTTACGCTATTTCTCTTACGTAATTCATAGGAACAATGAGAGGAAGCCGATTTATATTGAAGTCAAACTTTTTCCTCTCTGGTGATTCTCCTTCTGGGTTCCCACTTGGCAGCTGACGGCAGTGAAGGTGTCCTGGCTGCCCATACCTGCCCATACGCTGCCCTACGCTGCCCATACCTGCTGTCCTGGACCGCTGGTGTAAAGCCTTCCCTGGTGTAAATATCCCAGCAGAAGCAAGCTGCTTTGTGCACTTGGTGTAGGTGCCTGGAGAAAAAGGCTATTTGCTTCAGATAATGCCGGCTGATCTGCCTTTTCTTCCTCCACAAATGATTTTCTTAGGTCTGTGTGTATTAAGAAAATGTAAGTTATCTTCTTTAGAGCCAGAGGTTTTAAAGTTAGTTTCCCTCCAGGTTTTTTCTGGCATATCAGATAGTGGATCTTAGTCCATGGAACTACAAAATGCTTAAATAGGTGAGAAAATGGTGTAAGGAATAGTGAAACTTTGTCTATATTGTTTGGAAACATCTGTGTAAACAGCCATCCAATGTAGATTGACTCGCTAAACATTTAGTTCTCAAAATTCAGCATTTTTTAGAACACTATAATATTATCTTGGTTAAATGCCAGATGTTAAATCAAAAGGCACTCTTAAGGGGGAGCAAATGGGACTAAACCAGTGGCAGTGATGAGATGTTCTCGCAGTGATTGCTCGGGTTCTCAGGGGAAACTGTGGGGAAACTGTGGAATGGGAAATAAATCACATTCTGGCACCCATCAGTGTGCTATGTATTACTTTTCTTAAGCAGGTCGTGGGGTAAAGAGCATACTAAAACCTGAAAGGCTCTTGTCTGGGCAGGGAAAGAAAAGGAACACTTTTAGGATGACAATAGAGAGAGAATGACAGAATGGGAAAGAGAATAATTTGTTCTACCAGCTCCAAGGTGGAGGTATTTTAAAAATGTATAAAAGAGCAGGATAAGATGTATGTGTATAGAATGCACTCATAGAGACTTCTTATTGTTTTTACCCTCCAATCTTCATGTTAATACCTTTGGGTGAAAGAACAAATAATGATTTGTGTTGTGAAGAAATAGTTTTTAGGCTCATTTTAATAGGAAGTGTCACAGCGTTGTGAAAGAGAAAGAATTAGAGGTGTTGTGTTAACGGGGTTGGGAAGCAGCGGCAATAGCCCAAGAGCTGTTTTGAGAGTGGGTGATTTCATCCAGGAGAAAAAGGCTGCATAATCCCTTTCCCGAAGAGGTGAATACTAGAGGAGCTAGAAGGAGCCTGAAGAGCAGCTCATTCTGCAACTTCTGACACGTACTGATTGTTTTAACTTGGGTATTCATGAAAATGTATTGAAAAATTCATGCAGTTTGTTTTAGTTTTATATTTTGGAATAATTGCGGTAGACCGGTAGGCTCTTGGTTTTGCTTTTGGTTATAAGCTCTCATCATTTTCACAAGTAAAAATTACTTTACATTGTTCCCTTGGGATTTTAATTGCATTAAGAAATGATTGGCCCTAATAAACTTCTACAGTCTGTGATAATTATAATCAAATAAGATAACCATATAAAAGCATAAAATTATGCTGAAGCAAATGCATTCTTGATCATTAATTAGTGAACTATCAAAGGCTTTGCAGATGGTAGTCGTTTCGTGCTTTTTAGAATGAAGCCTGACCATTGCAGCCTTGACTATGTGTAGTAAATTTATTTTTCAGGTATTCTTGCATCAGTAAATACCTCTAAATGTGTGTATCTTATCTGTTACATATATGTTCTCAGTTGCTTTTCATATGTGGAAATATCATCAGTAAGGGTATTTGTTTTAGTAAGACGGTAACACTGTACAGTACTTTACAAAACAGATCAATGGATATGGTTGCAGTTCTTGAAAGATAAAAGCAGTTCACATGCAGTTGTGTGTAAGGGAAGTAGAAGTTTGGCATAAGCAGTGTTGATAGAAACTGCTGAATTTTTGGAGTTTTGTGGAGAGGAAGAGTTGATATTTGGTGGCAGATTGTGCCGTGTTTGAGTGGCAACATAGGGAGATGAATCGATGAGGAGAGAAAGAAAAATAAAGTGGACTCTATTTGGCAGACAGCAGTGAAACCAAAACGACTCTCTGACTCAGTGTTGGGCCACTGTGTTTGATAGCTTGGTTTGCCTCCTCATAGGACAAGGTGGAAGAATTGATGCTTTGCAGCTGCGGTACCAACCCAAGTTCTGCCAACCCTGGGTTTTTGCAGTGGAGTGCAAGTTTAAAGGCACAATGTGCTTCCTATTTCTGGAATCCTTGGAGAAATAGTGGACCTACAAGAAACAAATCCAAAGTGTTAACAAGGACAGGTGGACCTATCCGTCAAACTCCTGTGAGATGCTGTCTTCAAAACTGTTGCAAGTATAGCTTTATTTACAAAGAATGCCAATCAGAACTAAAGATCAGGAGCATCGTTATCACCAAATTATCTTGACCTAATGATAGATGACTCTCTCATTTGTGATATCAAGATAGAATGTGACATTTTTGTCTTATGGTAAGTTCCCCTCTAGTTAAACGAGCATCACAGCTGTCTTTGAGTTGCAGGAAGACTTTGATTCCTAAATCCTATAAAGTGGATTTAGGTCCCAGTTTCCCTTTTATTGATTAAAAAGTTAAATTTAATTGCTTACGCAGTGTCTCTTTCTATTTTACGCATTTTATCAGTGAAATACAGGCCCGCATCTTTGACTTCAAACAGTTACATTTACATAATCAGCACATTTACCATTCTCCCTCACAGTTTACTTATTGGTTGAGCTTGCCTGCCTGCCATGTGATCTGACCACAATGGCTAACCACTCCTTAGTGATAATTTAAGTTATTATTGTAATATGGATTAGACATCAGTTGGAAGCCAGTCCAAGTCGATACTGGCTTCTTTCCTGTGGCATCTTGAAAGAAATTATTTAACAGTCTGATACCCATTTGGAAATTCAAAGACATTGCTTAAGATGTTTCTTGACAAACTGAGGTTCATCAATGAAACTTAGCAATTGGCTAGACATCCAAAATGTAGGGCAGAGATTAATGAGGAACAGAGTAGGAATGTGGACTCAATCTGCTCACCCTCAATTGATGCTGGTAGAACAGTGACCAGAACTTGGCCCTCTGTCTTCTCCTTTGGAAGATGATGCTTAGGTGTTTCTGTCAAGTGACTGCAGGTCCTGACACTTGTAACCCCCTGAGTGGAGAACATGGACATAGTAAATTGGATGATATTTTGTCGTCTTGTAAAAACAGTTTTCTCCTTGAGCTAGCAAACGTGTACATAAAAGTAGACTGGAAGAAATTAATGAATTCTCCTGCTAGTCCAACCAATTCATTTGTCTGGGGCTTGAATTCCCTAAAGAGAGGAAATATGAAGGATTTTACAGGAAATAGCAGCTGTTCTTCCTTCCTAGGGCAAAGGATGTGCGTTATGATCAGTAAAACCCCCCTGTCTTTTATCAGTGTGATTGGCACCCGGTGACTTGTTCTAACAGTCCAGGTGTTGAATGCTGTAATCCTTGTGGGTCAGGTGACATATGCTGTTACTGCTGTCACCTGACCAAACAGTGCTGTTTATGTATATGCTTGATGTTGAATTAATATTTTAATGTAGCTTGTACAAGCAGTTTTGTTGTAACTGCTTGATTTAGGAGTTTAAGGTGGCCATAAAAAGGTATTTCTGAGCCTCACTGAAGTTTCTATGGGGAAAATCTGTCTGTCCATAAATTATCAATGTAGAAAACCCTACAGACTTGTTGTTATGGATGGGTTTATTCACGTATGAAATTTGACAAGGGCTTTAGTACAGCCTTAATCTAAGGAAGAGTTTATAAAATGCTCTGATTACTTGGTATTTAAAAAAATTAAAAGCAGCTGTTATCATAAGCATCTTTGTCATGCATAGTGGTCTTCAGTTATAACATGTGAAATTAAATTAATTATTTGAAAAGACTAAGGTCTGTTGCAGTACCCGAGATGCTGAACTTTACAGTCGGAGAGCCGTAGTGAACTTGTTTTTCTAAGACATGGCAGCTTCTAATAAATGGAAAGAATCTTCCTAAGAGGGCTGAGGCAAAACATCTTTATTTCTACTTACACAAATATCTGAAGCTGATTTATTCCTGAAGACTAAGCTATTTGAATATGTTGCATTACAGCAGGCACTTGGGTTTTTACTAACGTTGTGGCAGAGTGCTCTGCTCGATCTGGTTTGGGAGAACGTGGTTCTCCATCTTGTGTAATTGCAGTAATGATAGGGCTTGGGACTACAGTTGCAGGAATGAAAACTCCACAGATCTGTATGGACTGAGAAAAGAGAGTCCATGTCCCATAGAATTCAAAGTGTGTTGGTCTTAAGGTAATTTTTTCTCTCCTTGTTCCTAGGCTAGGAGGAAGCACACCTTAGATATAAGTATAGCCAATTAATTATTGTTAGTATAACTGAAATCCTAAGAGTCTAATCATTAGTCCAGATCTAATTGAACAGAAAAAGAACGGAGAGTAATGCAGTTAAAGTTGTTAATTCACAATTCACGCAATTCCCAGTTTCTACATCTTTCCTGGTGTTACTCTTGCCTTCCTGCTCTGTGTTCTAAATTTGGGGTTTTCATCCTGGTAGTGGTGGGTTGTCAGCATCTGGAGTCTTTTCCTGGGAGGAATATGAAGTTCATGATAATGGAAGAAGATCCTCACATGAGGTCATTCATTTCCTAACACAGTTTTACAACTTTCTTCATTGGTCAATGTTACACCCCTATCTACTGCATATGGTGCCTTTATTGGTCAATGTTACACCCCTATCTACTGCATATGGTGCCTTTATTGGTCAATGTTACACCCCTATCTACTGCATATGGTGCCTTTATTGGTCAATGTTACACCCCTATCTACGGCATGTGGTGCCTTTTTTGTATGTTAGGTTTTTTCTTTTTTTTTTTCCCCTACTCCCCAAACCAATGTTGTCCAGCTCCAGGTGTACATTTGCAGTAGTGGTGGGGTCTCCAGGGCCAGCCTGCACCCCATCATGTGTCATTCCCTGCCTCTACTTCTCTACACTACATCTTCTGTACGCAGGTGCTGGACCAACTAAAGTGGTGATGGGCTATTCACAGGTACATAGGAACTGATCTACAACTAGCTGAAAGGAGGTTGTAGCGAGGCAGATGTTGCTCTCTTTTCCCAGGTAATAAGTGATAGGATTGAGAGGAAACAGCCAAGGAGGTTTAGATTGGATATTAGGAAAAATTTCTTCACCGAAAGGGTTGTCAAACATTGGAACAGGCTACCCGGGGAAGTGGTGGAGTCGCCATCCCTGGAGGTATTTAAAAGACGTGTAGATGTGGTGCTTAGGGACATGGTTTAGTGGTGGACTTGCCCGTGTTAGGTTAACGGTTGGACTTGATGATCTTAAAGGTCCTTTCCAACCAAAATGATTCTGTGATTCTATGATCAGGGATGTGGTAATCAATAGCCTTGGCAACAGTGACCATGAGATGGTGAAGATTAAGATCCTTGAGGGATCTTTAGAGGGAAATGAGGAAGGCAAGTAGTGGGTTAAAGGTCCTTCCTTGATCTCTGGAGCATGGAATTTTACCTTGTTTAGGGAACTAGGATCCTGTGGGAAGATATTCTGAAAGGCAAAGATGATACAGGAAAATGTGATCCAGAAAAATGTCCCAAAACTCATACTGTTGGAGAAGCTTAGCTTAGGAGTACGTACACTATTATAGTCTCTTGCTTTATTGCAGAGTTTGATGGGAGGCTGTCTGGATGCATGGTGGGAAGCTTCTGCTTTCTTAGTCTGGTGGAAACTGATTGCATGTGGAAATAAATAAGGCTATCACGTGGATATGGTGTGTGATCACGCATCTGTCATTATCAGGGGAAGATTCTTTGGGCAGCAACTGTTGTAACCAGACAAATTTAGATGAATGGAAATGCTGCCTGAGTAATCATTAGTAATACATATGTGCATGTGTAAAAATTAATGTAGGGAAGTATTTAGTTGGTTAGTTTGCCTGTCAAGATTGTTTTATTGGATTCAGTTAGAATACTTGGGAGAATGGGAAGATGGTGCAGTGAAATGGTTTGGGCAGAGTGATGGGACAATAAACCTAACTGGTCTAATTGGTGGAGCTGTTTGAGACCTTCAAGCAGATGAATCTATGACAAACCTGCCAACATTACCTTCTTAGTGACTGAGCTCAGTGGTCCAGGAAATATTTTCCTCTCCCTTATTCTTAAGGGACTAAAGTAGCAACAGTTTAAATTTAGCATACTGGTTTTAGAAAGAATTTAATGTGAATTTTTTAAAAACATGTCCTGGGAACAGTAAATATTCTTGAAAGAAACCTAGATTTATTTTGTTTGTTTTAAAAACACCTGAAGATTATAGATGTTATTAGCCATATACATGCATTCTGTTTATACATTTTGGAACCTACTTTCTATATCTGCAGTAATATCAAGTTATGATGTAAACTAAAAATCTTTCTTCATCATCTGAGAAAGAACTCCAGTTATTTAAGATCAATTTTCAAAGATGAGGAATGTCTTGAATTTCTAAACTTCAAATAGGACAGACTGTAAATGTTTTTAACATTTAATTAATATGGATTACTTTTTCTTAGCTCCTTTTTCTTCATTGATTTTTGCCATTTGACCAGTCATTTCTGTTTGTATCTATAAAATATATGGCTTACTGTTAAAAGGATCTCAGATCAAATCGGCTTTATTTACTTCAGAATATTCTGAATAATGTTTATTATGGGAATCATAAGAAAGGAATAGACATTTCTAATAGAAGACTATTTCCAAGTGGCTTGATTGAATTTAAGAATGCCCACTAGAATGAAAACTCAATCAAGAGCAGTTATTTCAGTACCCTTAGTGGAAGAAGTAATTTTTCTTATTTCACACAACTACCATTCTGATTTATCTGCAGCTGCGTGTTGTCCATCAGTTGAGGGTATAGACAGATTTATCAGCGCTGCAGTTCACGGATGGGTACGCAACTTTGCTGTGAACTTTGTAATTCTTTAAATTTGCCTGGGGAGAAGACTGGGAGGTGGATTTCCTTCTGGAAGAGGCCACGTAGCCCACTCCATTTCTCAAGAAAGCTCTTTCTGTAGCAGTTTATTGTTTCCTTATGGTGATACTGAATCTCCATGTACTGGTTAATGAAGCAGGTGGGACATGCTAATGAGCTGGTTCGTGTGGAAACAGCTTACTCGTATAAAAGCAGCAAAACTAAAAGCCCTTTGAAATCTGTGGTTCAGGAGTATTCGCTAAGTGTTTTTATTCCCCTATCCCCCAAAATCACTCCTCGTTCTGCCTGTCTGGATTACTGTCAGGGAGTTTGGAGTAATTAGATGGGCAGATTTTGGTGTTTTGTCCTGTCATCACGTCATCTTCAAAAGTATTCACAGCCTCCCTGTGACCTCCAGGACACAGAAGTGTCTCCTCAGAGAAGGATTAGGAGCTGACTCCAGTATTTCAGAACCCGTGTTATGGCAATCGGGACATTTTACATATACTTCTGTTGCGTTAGGTACAGACTGAGTGAAAAAACACCGATTGATTCAAAAAACGTGAGCAAAATGGGACAATTTGTCTATAAATATCTCATAGCATGTATGTATGTGTCTATATATACGTATTTGACAGCAAAGTTATGCACATTCACACATATATTCTTTTCCTTTTATTCAATAATGTATGATTTTTCTTAATTGGATATGCCTTCAAATATGAAGCAAAAAGGGGTATTTGTCTTGGCTTATCTCTTCTCCCATGCAGGCATTCTTGAGCTTGATCACGCAGGTGTTGAAAGGTTACTTTGATAGTGTCTCCTTTCAGTAACGCCCTGTCAGGACTTGGGACTCATCTGCTCCTTTGATGAAACACTTAGGGCAGCAGCATCTTCTGTCAGTATTTAGTAAGTTGTGGGATTTCAGCTGCTATTATGATGAACCTAAATGTGACCTAAATTGAACTGAAAGCAGCTTGAGGCAGGAATGCCTTTTTATCTTCTTGAATCATGCTTGAAGTTGTGATCGTTCTTTGAAGCATACTTAAATTAATAACCACTGCATTTTCTTGACAATGCTGGTAAATATAATGTGGGGTTTCCATTATTCTGGCCTGGTTTTTGATCATTTCCTGGTTACAGTGAGGATGATGAATGAACATCGCCAAGAAATGATATGTTAAAACATTAGTTTTGCTGTGTTGGTGACACCGTGGAACAAAGATGATTACTGGTGCCGATGTTTAATTTAAAACTGTCTAAAAATTTGTACTTGACCCCTTTATATCAAGGTGAACTTGAGGCATGCTTAGTTGATGCAGGTTTCACAGGCAGTCATGACAGTAGTGTAAGTCTTAGATTTATTTTGCAAGCTAAATGATCATTTTATATATTCACTCTTACCACTCAGGGCTACAAAAGAGAACTCTTTCTAGTTGAATTTTCATGCAAATATCGTTATTTGTAGTGTAAAAACATTAGAACAGCTAGGTACTCTTGTGTAAATTAGTAGCACTGTTTGTAAATATCTGTGCATTTGAAAGCAGCAGAAGTGCCAGATGTGTAATTACATTAGCACAGATACTCTACAGAAAGCTGCTTCTGTGAAAGAGAAACAAGCTTAATGTGAAAATCTTCGCTTTTGAGAGCATGCACGTTATGTACATCATTAACCTGTTAATTAAATCTATTAATGGCTATATTTTTTGAGGCATTGTTAAATGATTACTTATGTATGAGAATGTTTGTTTCTAAAAATCTTCAGTTGCAAAGTGTGGGCTAACATTGTAAAAGTAGATGCTTAAGTTTGGATGTAAAATATGCATACAGCATATGTGCATCTGTAACTGGTATTTTTCCATGTTACCATTCTTTCACTTCAAAAAAATCATAGCATGGTATCTTTTATGGCAACAGTGACCAGATTTCCCAGTTCAAAATTGTTCATCTCTGCTCAGCAAACAGCCCCAGCAGAATACCTGAATGTACCCTGCACCTGCCCCATCTCTTAGTGGTTTTCAGCAGAAACGTGGGTCTGTGCTAGCAGAGTCATCCGCAGAATAGATATTCTCAGCTGTTTAAACATCTTGAAGGACGTGGTTTTATCCCTTGTGCTAAAGCTAGTGAAAATGTATGTAAAGGTGCACATCTGTTAGGATTTCAGTGACAGCTGAAGACTATTCAGAAATGTGTAACCACTATAAATTCAGAATAACACGAGCAAAACATCTGCCAAAAAGGTAGCGAAGATCTACCAGTATTGTAAGGCTGACCTCTGAATAATTTTAGGGCATGATTTGATGTTTGAACACTTCCATCTTTAAATTATTGGAAGTGACATTCTATTTTCAGTTTTCTTTACTTCAGCAGTGTAGATATTGAAAAGAAAAAAAAAAACCACCACCCAAACCCTGCCCCTTGCCCTAAACGTGCTTGTTCCCACGCTAGGACCCTGCCCGCTGCAGGACTTGCCACGCTTGGGCTCGTGTTAGTGGACTGACAGATTTATGGCCAAGGCTACGGTTCTCCCTTCTCTGTTTATCCTTAGAGCGTTACTGGCTTTTGCCCTGGGGAATCGAACTTAGCTGGAAAAAAGAAAAAACAATATTAAAAAATAAAACGAGTGGAAAATTGCTCTTTATGTTGTAATGCTTTATTGCCCTGGTTCTAGGTTTTGTTGCTCTCATTTGGGAGGTGGGTTTGCAGAGCAGCACTGCAGCAGAGGGGCTGTTTCTCTGGGTGCGGTGTAGTTGAGTGCCGTGTCCTGCTCTCCAGCAACTAACTATGTCTAATGTGCTAGTTTAAAAGAAAGAACAAGTTCAAAAGCGTCACAGGATAATGCAACCTCTTCATGACATCCCTGGATCTCACTCTGGCCTGGTGCACAGACCTTCATCTGACAAGATTTTGCTTTCACTCACCTACATGTGTAGTTGTTTGGGATGATGCCTGGCAAGATCTGCCTCCAGATGGGATGGAGATTTTTCTTTCTTCACCTACCTGTCTAGATATGCTGTGCTTACTTATATTTTGTAATTCTTGTCACAAGATTCCCAGGATTTTTCTAATCTTAACACCTGCAAGTCTGAATGAGGTAATGCAATCATGTTCTCTGAGTGCAAACTCAAGTATTTTAGATATTCTGTTCTTCTGGACCTCACAATCAAGAAGCTGAATTTGTGATGTGATGGGAGACTATTTTAATTTGGAAATTAATGTCTTTGTCATTGCCTTCCTTTTATATTATTCCCCCTCCCAACTGAATTTTTGTGAATTGGATTTAGTTATTTAGGGTTTGGTGTTTTGTTTGTTTTTTTTTTGTGGCTGTGTTTTTTGGGGGTTTGATTGTTTGTTTTGTTGTTGGTTTTTTTTTTTTGGTTGTTGTGGGGTGTGTGTTGTTTTTTTTTTTTTTTTTTTTTTTTGTATTTGCTATATGCCTGTCACTCTTCCCTGAAGTAAAAGCCACTTTCATCTTAAAGCCCTTCATCCTGATTTACACTGTCTGGTAACTTAAGCTCTTTGGCCCTATTAGATTGATTAGACGCTGCTCGATGCTCAGCCATTCCTCCTGTCAGCAGCCTGTGCTCGCAGCGGCTGCAAGACGAGCAGATTGATTTACTGCTGGAGAACACTTACCATTCGAAAATTTTGGCATAGCTGCTCGTATTGTTTCTTCCTGCACAACTATTTCCAAGTATTGCAGAGAATTGTGCTTTTCCAAAATACTTTTCCTCTACAATTTGGAGCATTTAAGAGGAGTATCTAGAGTCAATGGAAATTTAGTTACAAATAATTAAAAGTGGATAAATATGAACTGTAAATAAAAAAAAAAAAAGAAAATGTCCAGTAAAAGCAGTTTGTATAGTTCTACGATAACCTCTGTCCAGTTTTTATAAAATTGATTGTGCACATATTTAAAAATAGTACTTTTCATATGAATTAATTATGCTGTCTGTTGCCAGGGAATTGTTATTGTCGGTGTTCTCCATCTATGCAGAAATGCTAATTAGTAGCAGTTTGGGCACCACGGGAAATCCTGCTCATTGTGTAGCTCTTCTATAATGCTTATTAAGAATAATGACTGTCTGGCTGAGAAGGTATTTCTGTATAAATACGTGGTGTCTATATCTTACCATCTACCTTTTCTGTTCCAAGAGCTTCAGGCAGCCCCTCTTCTGCTCCGGAGCAAGGAGCAGTACCCATGGGCAGAGGGGCTGCCCCGGCTGGGGCTCATCAGAGGTCCCACCTGCAGAATATCCATCAGCTCATAATCAGAATAACATCAGCTCTGCCGGGGGCTGAGGGAAGGCTGATGCAATTCCACCGTTTAACCCCAGCCAGACTCAGCACCAGCTCGGTGTGCAGTTCTGGATGTTGATTCCTTTACCGTGGTGTATTGATTGCTGGAGTAGCTGAAAAAGTCTGCTGGCTTCTGTACTTGTGTGGGTTATAAAATATGTAAGTTGGGAACAGCATGAAGCTGAGGAGAAAAAATGCGGTTCTCCCTTAAAGTGATGTCTGGAGACGGATGCACACGCACACGTTTCTGTGATTATGTGCATGTGAAGTAAGTGCTGATACTTCAGAAAGGTTTTGCAGGTGTGCAGAATGGGGTATTATTTCACAACTTTTTCTGTGAAACAATTTTTTTGTGAAAAAAGGTTATTTAAATTTTTAAAGCCAAAAATCAGAACGTTGCTATTATTTCAATGAACAAATATAATTTAAGCTTCATGAAAGGGTAAGAAAATTAAAACCCGCAGTTGTCACAATTCAGAAGAAGGGATGGCAGTGTTTTTGTGTTTGCCAGGTAAGGAATTATTGCAGAACTAGCATAAGAATTCTCTTTGTGTCTTGGAGCATGAATACGAAGCAGATGTTGAACTGCTGCCAGTGCTTCCCCCCAGCTGTCCCACCCAGGCCCTAGCTCAGAGCAGCAAACCTTTGACAGTGAATTTCCTGGTGCGGTTCCCTAAGGAGTCCATTTGTGCTGATCTTGACGTTTGGTGAGGTTCGTTGCGGAGATGTGGCTGAGGTGGTCTCTGTCAGAGCTGAGCGTATTGCCTCTGCAGCGATCCCACCCATTGCAGGGCTCCTAGCAGGCAGGTGGACCTGGAGCCAAACCTGGGCTTTGCATGCTGGACAAATGACTGAGTGACCGCCTGTGTGAAGGGGCGGTGAGGGGAAGACAACATGTGGAAAAGCAGAAAAAGTGTTCTGCAAAGCTTGCTGAAGGACTTGTATAAAACTGGAGTGGGCCTTCTGAATCACCCGGTTCCTACAGGCAAATACGAAATAATCCCATTCACAAATTATATCAAGCTCCCATCTGCTTCCCTGCAAATATCAGAATAGACCTCATTGACTTCTTACTTGGTTGGGCTTGAAGGGATCTGAGCTTTCCTAGGGGCTGGAGAGAAGATTTAAACATTCCTAGAGAGGAGGCCGGGGATCAGCAGAAGGTGTCATTGAGGTGGGCGTCCAGCAATGCCCGTGTATTCCCGCTGGTAAGCCGGGTGGTTTGTGTTGCAGGAGATCACAGAATCAATCAGGCTGGAAAAGACCCCTGGGACCATCGAGTCCAACCACTGCCCTGGCACCACTATGTCAACTAGACCATGGCACCAAGTGCCATGTCCAGTCTTTTCTTAAACACATCCAGAGATGGTGACTCCACCACCTCCCTGGGCAGCCCAATGTCCAATGACCCTTTCTGAGGAGAAATGCTTCCTAATGTCCAACCTGAACCTCCCCTGGCAAAGCTTGAGGCTGTGTCCTCTTGTCCTATTGCTAGTTGCCCAGGAGAAGAGGCTGACTCCCACTTCACTACAACCTCCCTCGATGCTGCGTAATGGGTGTTGTATTGATTCTGGGTGTTTTTCACAGGGAAATAACAGTTCCTGTTGGGAAATATAAGCCCCAGAGTCATGGTGGAGTGACTGAAGAAACATTTTTCAGCTGTTTTTTCTATTAAGGTTACATTTGCAAACACCTTATAAAGGCTATTATGTTTTAAAAGGAATCGGTTTTCGTAGATGTTTGGAATTTTAAAAAGGTCAGAGTTTGTTTATAACTATCTATAATCCAATACTGAGATGTTTTTAATTTCATATGCAGTAAACTACTCATAGTGGTAATCTGCTGACAGCATCTAGTTCTACTTTATGTTTTTATAGTATACATAAATTCATATATATTGTGGCCTCATCTCTGAATGTCAGCTGCTATCAAGACAAGAAATCTGTTCTCATGAACCCTCAAAATATGTCAGATGAATATTACAGAAATGTTTTGGAATGTGTGGGTTGTTTTGTTTTCATTTTTTTATTTTTTTAACTAAGAGTTGAAAGAAAAGAATATTTTTCCCTGGGCCATCTCCAGGGTGTGGGCATATGATTGAGTAGCTCAGCTAATGCAGTTTACATTAGTGCTTAATATTGAGAAGGCGAGTGCCAAGGAGTTAGTAAATCACTGAATTTTCATAAACACCAGTGTTCAGTACATTTTGCTGCAGAATGTCTTTCTTGCTGGAGTGTGTCTTGAGTGTTACCGCATGTGGATAATAAGGCAAAAACCTGAAATGTAAAATTGGAACAAGCTGCTGCATGACTATAAGTCACTAAGCTTCACTTTTATTCAGATCTAAAATAAGATGAGTAACTAAGCTGTTGAATTACTCATTTGTGTAGGTCATGAAAGTTTAAAAAAGTGCCGCAGGTATTTAAAATTAATCCCAGGAATCAGAGGAATTTTATATGCCCTGTGTGACACATGGCAAATAGTACAGTAGTCTTTTATTTTGTATAGCATCCTTCATACAGATGATAGTAGAAAGTGTTTTACTGAGTTGCTGTTAATAATAAATAGCAAAATAATTGAGACATTTAAGTACGGGCAAGGAAGAAAAGCTGTATTTTGGCTGAGATGTGGCTGTAGATGCAGGGCAGGCATACAGGAGGGCTCTTACAGAAAGCAGGGGAGTGGGCAGTTATGCTAACAGCAGCTATACTAATATTACTTTGTAATATAAAATATTTAAACGTATCAGGTCTGGTACCCTAGACTCTGTATGGAGCTGGTCCCAAAGATTTTAGTCTGTTTAGTGTGCAAGAAAAGATGTAACTGGACTGAGTAACACTGACACTGAGAGCGCATGACATGCAAATGATATGACTTTCCAGCATAGTGAGATCTTTCTCTGAATCATTAGAAAAATTTTTCTTGGCATAATATTGAATGTCTTCGCCTCATGCTGAAAAAAAAAAATAGTGGTGAAAAAATACATGGTAGTTCATATGATCTTGAACAGTTTGGTTCATAATAAATAAATATACATCCGAGTCTCATAAAAAATACTTAATTATCATAAAATTATATAAAATTTACATAAATCTCATAAAAAAACTTTTCATAAAATAACCAATTCTGAGGAAATAAATTCAGTGGAACTTATTTTTTGGTGCTGTTACTAATAGTTAAGATGAAATTGGTTGTAATGCCATTAGGAATAAAGCTCATGTGTTGCCTGAGTCAGTTGTTATCTGTTCTCAGAAGTCACAGAATGAGTTGGAACTTTCCATTTTGTGTTTCATTTCTGGTGGCAGGATGCTAGAATGACATCCAAAGGGGTTATATGACATTTCAAGCAGAAGTATTCAATTAAAGTGGACGCTGCAGTGATCTTCTGGAGCTATGATCACGTCTGGTGGAGTTATTGCTCAGCCAGGCATTAATGAAGTCGTATGTCTCTGTTATGATATTTGGGGATCTTTGTCTAAGAATTAATACATTCTGTTTAAAAACAAATTTTTAAGGTCTAGAACAATTGCTCCTGAATTTGATACTTGAACTGAAAGACAAAGTAAGAAACTGTAGAATACAGGAGGACTATTCCAGTGATTGTCCATTACTTTTTTCAGTCTTCCTTTGCTGTTTTGTGTATCAGATGTGACTTCAAGAATATCTATTACCTGTTTGAAATAAATTACTAACAAAATACTCCATTTAGCTGATTGCTAATCTTGTCCTAAGTTTGCAAATTAGTACATAGCTGCAGGGAGAGAATAATTGTGGAAGATGCTTATTGTTGAATGGATTCTCAGATGGTGAAATGGTTGCAATTAAGCTAAATGTCACATTAAACAGAGCATAATTATTGTAGCAATCCTTATTAAGCAATAACATACTTATTAAGCAGCTCTTATTGGGATTCCTATTTTAGGTTTGATGTTTAGTGGTGGTTCATTTTATCTGTAACGTGTAATTATTGTCTGAATAGCCTACTTGCCTTACGCTTGTGTGACCTGGGTGTCAAAGAGCAGATGTCACTGTATCCTTTCCAACATAATTATTGCATAATCGTAGGTAGGTCTTGCAGGCAGGAAAAGCAAATCAGTGCACACTACATCAAATAAACAACATGCAGTGGCATTGCATGCTTTTAACGGGATTAGAGAAGCTCTATGGGATGATAGTACGGTACTTTTTCTGTCCGATAAAAGATGGCAAACGGAACAATGTGTATTTTTTCTTTATTAGATTGACTTGATTTACTAATGTCTTTCATGTCATTATTACCCACAATGTTATAGATGTCTTGTAAGAGACAGTAGGATGTCTTAGTTTACAGTTTTCTGTAAACAAAGACACCCCGCTGTCTCTTACAATTTTTGTACAAGTCAAGCCAGTTTTACTTAACTACTTATTTTTGGAAATAGTGATTTGATTCAATTTGTCTTTGCTTTGGTTGACTAATGGATTTATTTGTGCTATTGCAAGTTCCTTGGTACTTTGCAGATCTCAGTGGTATTTTTTAGTGAAAAACTTTTTTTTGGCATGGTAGTAAGTCCTGGTGAACAAAGCCTTACTTTCAGTTATATGCTGCTTCATAGAGTAATCCAGGTTGGAAAGGACCGTGGATGGTCATCTGGTTGAACCTCCTGCTCAGGGCAGAATCAACATTGAATTCACACCAGGTAGCCCAGGGCTTTGTTCAGTCAGATCTTGAAAACCTCCAAGGATGAGATTCTGCTGTCCCTTGGGGTAGCCTGTTCCAAGGATTAGCCTCATAGTGTTGAGGTTTTTCCTTATATCCAGCTGAGAGCTCCTCTCTTTCAACACACGTCCACTGTCTCTCATTCTCCCACCTGTGTCCTGCTGTGATGGGATCAAACATCCATCCAGTATCTGATTAGGTTACAGTGGGTAGGAGATGGACAATATCTATCCTTTATCTTCATCTTTTTGTACTTCCTGTAGACAGATCACTGTGAAATATGTTTCATTTTGTTTAGTCTTCTACTTTAATTACCAGTAGCCTCCTGTTCTAGGTTGGGATTTGTAAAGCATCTTTCTGAAGTTCTGGCTTTTGATGCCTAAATTCCAGTGTGTTTTTAATAAAGTGTAGTTAATACTATTATTCACATTTTACTGAGTTGTTTCTTTTAATTGACTCAGATTTATTGCAAGGCAAATGTAAGTAAATTTAACATGACTCTTCTAAAAATAATTAAATTCTAATTACAAAGCAGACTATTGACTAGGAAGTATTTACATCCTTTTCCTCATTTAAGCAACTGAACAGGATATTTAACTAAGTAATGAAACATTGTGGATAGGTTTACTGCTGCGTCCTGAAGAGATCATCAGGAAGTGAAAAAAATCTGTGGTAATGGGTTTTGCATCTAATTTTTAACCTTATTTTTCATGCTGCTTTTTTTGGGATGCCAAGAGCAGGCTACGTTTTTAGCATGTTTGCCAGAGAATAATTGCAAATTGTGATGTGTCTAACGATAGTGTAATTACTTACGAGTCCTTGCTTACTTTTTTTAGTAATTTTTCATTCTACATTCACATCTGACATTAAATAATGGCCAGTTCTTGCTAAGGCTTCTGCAGCTTCTCTCTATCCTGGTAATGTTGGGATTGGTAAATCTGCAGCTATTACATAGAGCAGTTCATGAGCAACACCCAGAAATGTATAAAAAGTACTAAGGAGGTGAGTTCTGTGCAGTAGTGGTAGGTTTGGTGAGTGTAATTTGGCCAGTCCTCTGCTACAACTGCTTTGTATTACTCCATGGGGGTTTTTAATGCTATTTTTAATGCTATATGCTATCCTAAGAAATAAGTAGTAAATCCTTAATTGGTGTAATGTGTTTCAAGCTCCTGTTGATGAGTAAAATACTGTTATGCACTATGCTGAAGCGAAACAATATCACTCTTGAATTTTTGCTTTAAAAACAAACTAGTGAGAACCAAACTTTTCCTATACTGAAATTTCCACGTCTCAAGTATATTAAACTGCCTAAGCTGAACTAAACTCATGATACAGTTGTGTTGCGATGCTTAGTCTTTGTGCTAGTTACTTTCCACTGTTAATAAAAAGCCACCTAGTACGTGAGGTTTGAATTTTGACTATTAATTTTATTAAGATGACAGTGTATACATAATCCGATGTCTGGTTTTGCACCTTGTTGGCATTCGTATAGGAATATTCTGTTAAATCAAGGTGAAGTATCAAGGATGAACATTTAAATTGTCAATGGACCTGTTCATGTAACTGATCTTCAAAAGCATGTTTAAAGATTCATTTTTTTTTTAATATTCCGTTTTTAAGCATGTTGAATTCTGGTGAAAGCCTGTAGTTAGTGCGGTACAGCTTGTAGAGCCCAGTGTAGTTCCACGCTGCCTTTTCCTATTCAAGATGTGTGTCATGGCCGGGTCCGTACCTTGGGCTGATATCTTTTGGTGTGAAATAGAGGCATAAATGGGACAAAGATTTTTCACATAGCCTGAAGGATTCACCAAAAGGTTGGAGCTGTCTAAACCCCGACGACTCTGAAAACCCCTCTTGCCCCTGCTTGTCCGCAGGGTTGCAGTCCTGGTCCGGAGGGTGCGGGGGAAGGAGCGCCCGCAGAGGGGTGTGTTGGAGGAGAAACTTGGCTCTATCCAATTCCTATTTACTCTTCCTCTTTTATTAACAATGAAAAAAGAACAGGAATTTTTTATTTCTTTATTTTCATTTTTTATTACATAATGTCAAGCCCCTGGTTCTGGAGGATTAACTCCTCTGTTCATGAAGAACGAACAACGGGATTACCAACACAGCTGCCATCAGCTGAATGAAATACCTGGTATTAGAATTGCAGCCATTATGGGGCTGTTTGTGGTTTTTCTGTGTGTGTTTGGTTTTGTAGTGTAAGCATGTAGCTGATTCTGGTAGTTTTAAAATCAATTTTAAAAAACTTGACTGCAGTAGCATTTTTTAATATAAATTGACCTATTTATTGTTTAGTTCGTTTTCTGCCTTGAAAAAATACAGAAGATAGAGTAGTTGCAGGGTATTTTCAAGCGAGAATTACATATGCAGTGTTCTTACTGAGTGAAATGGCTTTGTTATGAGGCATTGGAGTTTTTAAACTTAGACATGAGACGAGACCCTCTTGAGACATGATAATCGAAATCCCATTAATATGTTCAGATTCGGCCCGAGCGCTTTTTCTCTACCTTTTCTCTTCAGTTTGCAAGCAATTTTGTACTTTATAGCCCTCAGATTATTTTTGTGTCTTGGTGGATTTTTGTCGAATAATATTGTCACAGAAAAATCTTTCTGTTTAGCCTTGCTTGATTAAGTTCACTCACAAATCCTCAAATAAGATTCATATGATTACATATATATGTTCCTGTGCTCCAGAACTAAAAATGACATTGCTGGGTTTAATTTTGATGTAATTTCTCTTCCCGAATGACTAGCTTTACCACCTGTTATAGTGCCACGTGCTGCCGGTGGAAACGACCTGCTCGATGCACATCCCACGGTAGTTCAGAAGCGATGCAGGCGAGGTGCCTTCTCTGCTCTCGGGGCTGTGCGCTCAGAGCAGCACCCCACGGGACCTATCCTGCACGACATGCGCTCTCATGTCAAGTCAATTCCTCTGATTCGAACTCCTGTTAAGAGTGTACTCTTATTTTCGTAGTATTTACTCTCCACGTTTTATCACCTCAGATGATGATTCAGCTGCTTCCCAGTGCAGTTTATTCCGTTGACTAATTGCTCTATTAAAACTGTTTTCCTTTTATCTAACTTGACTTTCTTTTCCTATTAGATTATTGTTGCTTTATGATCATTTTTATATTCGTTTGTACAAGTGAAATTAAATATTCGTATTTCCTCAGGCTTTGGGAGGCATTTTACTGCTACAGAAATGTGCCTGGCCTGCCTTTAATTTGAGATGTTGTGGGACATTTTTTTTTTTTCCACAAGTTTCTCTGAGTTGGTCTAATGATGGGAGTACAGTGGGAGGAGGAATGACTTGCAGCCTTTAGGAAGCTTTTAAACCATTTTAGGGACCAGCTGGTCATTATTTACTTTATAATACACGACAGGGTATGGTTTGGATGCTCCTGGGTGTCAGGACAGATCCGTGGCAGGAGTATGGCATGGCATTTCTCAACACCCCCTCTTTTGCAGGTCACTGGGGCCGGTGCGTAGGTGACTGTGGCTCGGGGGGTGTTCGGAGTCGGGCCGTCTGGTGCACCCACGTGGAGGGCTGGACAACGTACCACGCGAACTGCGACCACAAGGACAAACCCGAAAGCCAAAGGAGGTGCTTTAAAGTCTGCGACTGGCACCTGGAGCTGTTCGAGTGGGAGGTTTCGGAATGGGACAGGTGCGGGCTTGTCCCCTTCCCTGGTGGTGAGGTGGGCGCTGGGGCTTGCGTCACCGCGCAGCACGGGCTGCAGCGCCGGAGTGTCCGCTGCCTCCAGAAGCTCAACAGAACTGTCGTCGCCAATGAAATATGTGAGTATTTCACGCCACAGCCACCTGCCGAGCAAGCCTGCCTGGTGCCCTGCCCACGGGACTGCGTCGTGACCGAGTTCTCCGGCTGGTCCGAGTGTGGCACAGGCTGCGCCAAGAGCTTGCAGCACCGGACGCGGGCGGTCATCGCTCCGCCTCTCTACGGGGGTGCCCCGTGCCCGAATCTGACCGAATCCAGAGCCTGTGACGCTCCCGCCTGTCCTCTCGGGGAGGAGGAGCACACCTACAGCCTCCGAGTGGGGTCTTGGGGCGAATGCCGGCGGCCCCATCCTAAAGACGTCGACCTGGCCGGGAGCACTATGCGGGATTTGGGTTTGGCCTCCGGAGAGCGAAGCACGTCCGGACTTCAAGTCTATAAACCCCAGCACCGTCCCGGGGAGGTGGAGATCGGTTACCAAACGAGGCAGGTCAGGTGTGTAAGGAGCGATGGAAAAAACGCAGCGCTGAGGTAAGGGTGCTTCGTCTTTTATTTCATCCCCAGTGGATTTGTTTGATGGAGCGCTCGCTCCGTGTGGCAGCACCACAGCAAACACGCTCGCGTTCTTGAGTTTTAAATGCAAATTTTTATGTGTTTTCTTTATGGTCTTTTTTTTGATTTAATTCCCTTCTTGTAAAGCTAGCATATGCTGAGTATTTTGCATTCTTCTACGATTTGTGACTGTTTAATTCATTTTATGTTTTTAATAATTCTCTTCTGTTTTTTTTTTTTGTTGTTGTTTTGAGGAAACATCTAGGAAATGGAATTCTATATCACTTTGTACTGTTGCTGGGCCCTGGCTGTGGGAGAGGGAGGTTTTATTCTCAGTCATATACTGCATATATTTGACAGAAGAGGCTAAAATTGCACCAGCTTAAACTCCTTCATTCTTACAAATCAACACCGAATAAAATAAGTCTGAAAATTTGGCCTTGCGAATTTACTACAAGGTATTTCTTGGAGAGAGAGATCTGTGAGCAAACCTGTGGTTGTCCTGCTTATTGAGGAGCCTTCCCGTCTGGGTGTAACTCTCAGATGCTGGTACAAGATGGGTGACTTGCATGTCTGGCATTAGTAGTGGTTGTTGATTTCTCTCCTTGTGTTTTATCTAACAATTTCTCTTAGTCTATGTAGGTTGCTTTGCTGTAATTCAAATGTGAAGGTTACAGTAACGTGCAGCAAATAATGGAAAGGTTTATGTTCTCCATTTCTTGCACTTAAATGTAAGCTATCTAAGCTCTGCCGTTTGACTTCAGGTTGGTTTTGAGCAGGTGCCAGGAGCGAAGATGACTGAGAAATTGATTGAGTTCCGAGAAAGTCAAGATTTCTGGAGAACTTCTTGTGTTCTCTTTTATAGGGATATTAAAAGTTCTTGAAAAATCCTGCTCCTGAATTTTGCAGAAATCAATCTGTTCCTCAGTAATCTATAGCTCCTGGCACCTGCGCAAACTCAAATTGCAGAGAGAAGGGGTTATTTTATGTCCAATTCTCTACCCCTGTTAATGTCTGTAGCAGTTTTGCACACATACTGAGGTGAAAATATACATTCTAGCCTTTTTCTTACCCCCTCCTATGACACCTGTAGCAAAGTACAGATTTTTATATTTGTTGGAAAAAAGTCAAGCTTTGTGAACTCTTCCAGCAGTTTCTAACATCTTGACTTTATTACTTGTCTCTAAATATGTGCTGATTCTAAATATACCGATTTTACGCTCGTGTAGCTGCTTGACTGTAATGGAGTTGCTTGTGATTTATGCCGCCGTGCGACCAACAGCAGGTTTATGTCTGTTAACACTTGTTATAGCTGTTCTTCTGCCTCTTGTATCTCATTCCTTATCAGAGGCTCTGGGAAAGGGATCCTGACTTTGTCAAGATTTCCCTCGCTCTGCCCTCACATGCTCACTGCTATATACGCTATAAGAATGGGGAATGGAAGACACTGTTTCTATAAATGTTTTCTCTTTGTTGTGCTACCGTATGAGTTATGCATTGAATTTCTGGATGACAGTGCAGAGGGTCACAGGAGCTTTAATTTTAGTGACTCTACCCCAGATTGAGCTGTCTTCTTCCTTGCTCCTTTCTGGTGTTTTTTTTTTGGTGTGTTTGGTTTTTTGTTTTGTTTTGTTTTGTTTGTTTTTTTTTTTTTGTGCTGATCTAGCCCCCTTTTTAGGAGTGTACAACTCCATTAGCTGCCTCCTGGAAGACTTTTTCTGCTGAGGCCATGTCTCAGGTTTACTGCAGAGAGCTGAGCCTGACCCATCCCTTACTCTTATTCCAAATACAAGAGGAAAGCCCATTAACTGAACAGAGGACAAAAGGTCATGTCATGTGACAGGGTCCAGATAGTCACACACTTTTCCTTTCTCCTTTTGGACCTAAAATCCAAACCTAAAAATCCAGCCTAAAGTCCAATCCGTGTTTAATTCCAGGGCTGGAGAGTCACTGATATCAAATACCCCTGACAACGACTCCCTTTAAGCATCCCCCGATAATGTCCTCCTTGTTTTGTTGTGCAATCTATTTGCTGCTGTTCTTCTGAAGAATGGAGCTGATCTTGCAGATGTCACTTTACAAGAAGGATGATATTTTGGCTACTGGTAAAGGAGAGTAAACGCATTTGAATAACCCTGTAGCAGGGTTCAGCAGGCAGCCAAGCGGCTGCTGTAAAACTGGAAGCACCTTGTTTGTGCTTTTTCATTCTCCTTGCTGAGGTTTCCTGTTTCAACTAACACTGTCGAGTAAGTACCAATGAGAGATACCAATTAAATTTCTGCAAAGCTGAATCAGGAGAGAGGACTATCCCAAGACATGCTTTAACAGCAGGCTCAGAGCTGCTGGTCTGCCCAGGCTTTGGAACTGCCTGGTGCTGCCTGATTCTTGCAGGGAGGTGGCAGATAATGGCAGCGGTCAGCTAACCACCCCTGACTGGTCAAAGGCCATGTGAGGGAAGGAACCGTATGCTTATCTCGCCTCCTAATTTATAACGCAATGGCAAAGATGCCTAATTTATTATCAAGGTTGTTTAATTTACTGATGTCTAATCTCAGGGCTGTGGATCAGCTGGCGAGCAGCAGCTGTCGTGCGCACTGATGGGAGAGGGTACCAAGTAGGCTCCTCGGTGTGAAGGAACAGTCTTGGATTTTGGTGGGCTTGGGTGCAAGCTGGCTTTTAAAGACTAAAAGATTGAACGCATTTGCTTCTTACAGATGCTGGATTGTTGACAGGAGATTCATTTTGGCCTCTTCACTAACAAGTTAGAGATTGATGGGAATGGCAGATGGGGCGTCCTTTCTCTTGGGAAATAGGTAGCAGCAGCGGGAAATGTGCCTGAAACTTGCTTTCAGTTTTTCGCTGATGGTTAAGTTATGCCATTGAACCCTGCAAAACGGATCCTTTGGTTTTACAGTGAACCCTCGGGTAGGAGCTGAAGAACCCTTTGCGTTACAGGACTAGAGGACATAGCCTCAAGCTGCTCCAGGGGAGGTTCAGGTTAGACATTAGGAAAAATTTCTTCACAGAAAGGGTTATTAGGCGTTGGAATGGGCTACCCAGGGAGGTGGTGGAGACACCATCCCTGGAGGTGTTTAAGAAAAGACTAGATGTGGCGCTTAGTGCCATGGTCTAGTTCACACAGTGGTGTTGGATCAAAGGTTGGACTTGATGATCCCAGAGGTCTCTTCCAACCTAATTGATTCTGTGAAAATATTTTTTTCATTTAAATAATTGGTCCTACGAAGATCTGTGTGTCTGTACCAGCCTTAAAGGTGCAAGCAAAAATCCTAGCCATTTTAAAGGTGAAAACGGTAAACAGGAATTACTTGGAGAGGAACACAAGCACATGGAAGGTTGAGTGTGCTGTATCAGGGAAACAGAGTTGGGGAATGTTTTTGATGAAATATATTTTCAGTTTGGAGGTTCTACATTTGTCAAAATGGAAGGAAAAGGCAGAAAGGAAGAGGAAAGGGAGGGAGAGAGCTTTTTAAAAACACTTGAAATGAAGACAGTTGAACAGCAGAATGTCAATAGACTTTGAGACAGGTTCATTTCTGCTCAGAAACAGTTTTGGTCTAGAAACTTTGTGAAAATAAAAGGAATAACATCAAAACAGAATGATTTTATGGATCTGATTTGAAGAGTTTAAAGACTCTATCTTAAAGAGCTGGAAATGTTTTTGGTTTTTTTTTTCAATCTATTTCAGATAGAATTCACATTTCATTCTATTTGAGAAAAAAGTTTTGCATTAAATCTCATATCCAGTAACAGATTCAAACATAAGAACTTCCATGCCTTAAAAAAAAAACCCTCTCAAAAAATTGCAACAAATGAGTGTGCTTGAACTTCTGCTCTTTTTAGTTTACTGTCTTGTCACAGTTGTAAAAATCTACTGAATAGTGAGACAAAGGCACTTGTGTTCCTTTTTTTTTTTTTTCTAAAAAAAAAAAGTTACTTAGGTTAGACACTAAATTTTAATTTCATGAAATGAGTGCCCAGAGCTAGACATTGAAATCCTAAATAAATATAACCTGATTTTCTAACCTGATGTGTGTGCTCGCTAAGCATACTGAGAAGTTAGAGTTGGGAGCAAAATTTTTAGGGGGTTTTTATTATTATTATTTGGATTAGGAATCTTTTTAGGTCCATGTTTCTTAAACTCTTTGTATGTGTAAGATGACAAGAATGCTATAACAGACTTGGATTTGGGTTTCTGTTTATTTGCCTTTGTAAGGGAAAATTCAGGTTCGACTCAGTCAAGGGATAACCCATCCGCCAAGGCTTGGCCAGAGCAGCATTCAGCTCTTCTGTTTGCCTCTGTAATTTGAATTTCTGTTATCCATTTCCTAGTGGATTGTGCTTAACCACTGTGCTCTTGTACGTTCTTAGGATAAAATATTGCAGTTTCTAGTGTCGACATTCTTCTGTTCTCTGGATGAATACAATATTTTGCAGTCCAGAGGTGGAACTGCTGTGCTGTAATATGCTATTTGATGGTTCTGATCCTGATCTGGGAGGGGAGCTCTGTGTTCACATTCCTCCCAGCAGATGTAGGAATCAAGCCTCAGTGCTCAGACTTGAAAGCAAATCCCTGAGCTATTGGATAAGAAGGAGATTTTATTTTCTAGTGTTCTTTTAAAAAGTTTTGTCTCTCATTTCCTTTGCTTTTATTAAAAGCACATGAAACAAAGGAACGGTGACTGCTTTTTTTCATTCCAATAAGTAACATTTTAGAAATAATGTCCAATAACAATTGGGCTTTTTTCTTCTGGTTTCGAATTGTGCTGAAAGCCAGCTGTTTCTGTAGCCCTGAGGTTTCAATGTCTGCCTAGGTAGCGTGACTGTAAGTCAGCGTTTATTTTTAATTGGAGCAGAGGATCTGGTGCGTTAAGTTTTGGGGACACCAAAACTTAGGCATCTTAGACACCAAAGCCCTGTGTTTGGATTATAGGTCTCCCTGCTCCTTTTCCCTTTGGTCAGTCATATGTCAGGCAGATATTCCCCGTCTGCTTTACCACCCTGGTGCAGAAGGGGCTGGTGTTTCTTCTGCCAAAGACGCCTCCGCTGCACACATTGAATATATGGTATAACCAGTATCCAAAATAGCCCTGACAGCCCTTGAGGACCCTAAAATGCATTATGAATCCTTGAAAGTATTCCTGTTAACATTATCAGTTTCCCGAGGGGAAAAAAGTCTTTGGATGCTGTTAGAAACATGGCAAGACTGCATCCGTTATTAGACCCTAGTATTATTAGCCAAGTGCCAAGAGCAGGTAGTATTTATTCCAGCAGCCTGTAAGGTTGGGCCATTGATTGCAGAGTAGGAGACGAAAAAATGAAAATGTGTTGTTATCAGTGTAGCTTAGCTCACTTCAGGATTTTCTTGCACTGCATCACGTGGATTTGAGCGTGTGTTCCCCAGTCAGGCTTGACACTTCTCGGGAGCCTTCTTGAGCAGCCGGGGAAGAGCCTGGCTGCTGAAGCAGTACCCTATCCTCCTGGTGCTGCCTTCTGTACCAGTGGCATGGGCATGGTGATAGCTTTTCAATGTGTCAAATTATTCCGGAGATGATCCTTTCAGTAGAAAAGGTTCAACAATAACCACCTGTCTCATCCTCTCATGTAAGGAGATGCATTCACCTTTCATTCTGAATGCATTGATATGGTTGGGAAAGGAAACCATAGACAATTTCTGTGCTGTGCCCAACCTGATTTAATGATGCGCTGCTCCTGGACGGTCTCGCTCCTTTTTCCTGCTGACAGACGTGGTTCCACTCATTTCCTTGCAGTGGAGGTGATGACCGTGTGACTGTAAGGCGTGTAGCACAGATGCACTGAGCTGTTGGAAAATCTACTATTTTTTGGTGAGTTATTTTTTGACCAAACCAGAAAGGCGTTGTGGTTCAGCTTGGGGCTGCACAATTACTGTATCTCATGGGGGAGAGCGTGGCTGGAGAAGGAGGAGGAGATCAGCGCTGCTCCCTTGGCAGCAGCCTGTGGTTCCACAGTCACGGGGGATGTGGAGCTTCACAACAGGGGTGGTACGCGGGGCTGCTTTTCCTCCTCCTCTTCTTGCTTTTCTGCTTGGAGCTCCAGGACTATACGAGCGTAAAAAAGACATGAGTAGGTTTCCTTTGTTTAGTGGTTTGTGGTTTTTTTATATGCAGTTTATTCCCCTCCAGTACACAAGAGAGTAAGAGGGCTCTCTGCCACTTGAGCGAGTTGGGCTTTGTGCTGCTGCTGACTGCTAACCAACCGATCCATCTCACACTGCAGGCAACGTAACATCGGTCGTGAAACACTTCCTGTAGTTTTATGGCATGAATCCAAGTGTGTAACATAGAAAAAAGCATCAACCACCTAAGTACCCTACTATATCACAGTTACCAGATTGACTCCCAAGAAGAAGATCTAACCTGATACATTAATACATGGAAAGTTAGTTTAAAAGCAGGGCTTATGTAGTATCTCCCGTCCCCAAGACCCCCTTCCTCTCCCCGCCGGTTCAGATACAGCCGCAGCAGCACACATACGCGTCTGGTTTGCAGCCTCAGATCAGCGAGTTTCTCGCAAGTCTGGGCATTATCTGTATTAGATTGTCCTAAATACATCTACGACATGAAAGACTGTGTCTGAATTTCATGCAAAAGCGTGTTTTTACATTTGTCTTTGTGTTGCTCGGTGCCACAGTTAATTTGACTTTGAGGCTCTGAACGAGTAGGTACAAGTTAATTAGATTGGCTTTCTGTTAGGCGGTTGTATGTAATTCTCCCTCAAAAACATCTACGTAAGCAGAAGGATGGAAATTGCCAGCTCCACGTCTTGTTCACCTTAAGGTCAACAAAGCTATCTCTTTAGCCTTTTGTAGTAGGAGCAGTGGAGGGATTTTTCAGGGAAAAGAAACAGCTATTCAGTCTTTGCATCCTTCAAAGGCTTTTGCAAACAGCAAGGAGGATTGCTGGGCAGGGATGTCTTTTGTGGCCGGAGTGCCGGCATAGGTTTGGATCCACGAGGAGAGGTATTGTAGGTATTGTCTCGCTAAGAATTGGGGCTAGCAAGATTAATTTTAAAGAAGACCCCAGATTTTTAAAGGCTTCATTTTGTTTGGTATTTCAGTAAAGATCAGGCCAGACTTAAATCTCCTTCGCAATGGTGCAAGCCCAAAAATGGATTTGGGTTTTCGTACTGTATCTGAATGTGGAGTTTTGATCACTCTTTAAAATGTGAGATCAGTTACCCTCTGTGGTGTGTTCTTAGATAAACTCTAGTTTTCTAGTACAATCAGTTAGGACAGTGACTTGTATGTGCTTCTACTTTATCTACTCAAAATCAGGAATTCTTGTTTCTTGTTAATGTTGTGGCACAGGTGGCTCACCTGATCACGGTTGAAAAAGTATTAAAAGGAAAATAAAGGTATCATTCATGTGGCTCCACCTAGCCGAATGTTCCAAGCGATTTTACTTTGAGGGCGCTATATCACAGGTTTTTTCTACTTCATAAAATTGTGAAAATAGACCTTAGTAAATTCATCCTCACAGCACCTGTGAGATTAATGAGTTTTATTCTGGATGAAGAAACTGAGACAAAAAGTCATTACACTTTTTTAGTTTGAAGTATGAATTTAAGCCACTAAATGTTGTATTTTGCTGGTAGTTGAGGGTCTAGTCAAACTTCATCTGTTATCAGTGGGAATATTCCTGTTGACCTTTGTGAAAACGGGACCAATTTCTAGACTGGAGGACAAGCGAGTGAATGTCCTTTATCTTCTCTGCTGCCCCTATGAGGCTGCCCTGCAATCCTGAAATGATTTTTCTATTTTCTTTAGAGAAGGTTAAGTTAGTCAAACTGTGCTATAAGTAATACCCAGTGAGGTAATGGCTGGTTCCCTGGCAGCAGCTCTGGATTTCACACCTTTTAAGTGTACATGTATTTGCTCCTTAAGGTTGGCAAAAGCCTGACCGTGATCAACTGGAGGCTGGAGAGGACAAGTTTAGAGAGAGTTCACACTGAGTTCATGTATGGTCTTAATTTCAGTGACCGCTTTGCATCATCAGTATAACACTAGGCAGAAATTCTTGGTTCCTTTTCTCCTGGTGGCTTATTTTTCTTGGGTTTCATCTTTTTTTTGCCCCATCCCATCCCTTGTGGTGTTCCAGTGACGTCTCTACTCCAACGTACCTCAGTCCTCTTTTGGTATATTCCTTCCAGCTCTGCTACCTCAGCTATCTAAAGTTTTTGAGAGACAAGAAAGGTTTTTCTCCCTTCCTGGGAGGTGAGTGGTGACTCTTTGGTTGATCTTGGGCTGGGATGAGGTGGAGCAGAAGAAGCCATGCTCCATGGGGTCCCTCCCAGCACATACTGGGCAGGAGAGTCATCAACTGGCTGAACCACAAGAGGAGCAAGGAAGGATGGTGGCCTTAGTCTGGAGGTTTGTCTCTTCCCAGAAGTATTTGCTACATTTGACATACTTTTCTATGTTTTGAAAAGCTATTGTAACTTTGGAACTCTTAAAAATTTTATTCTGGGACTTTGTATCTTGATACCAAACCTTGATAGTTGGCAGCTCTTAAAATTTGGTTATGCATTCCTTTGGGCCTTGTGTGGTGTTTTTGTGTGTTACAAAATGAATGAGGATCGTATCCTAATGTCAGCAGGAGTAATTGAGTCCCAAAATACAGGCACAGTGACAGCATTCCAGGGTCTCTGGTGGTTTGTCAGGTTTGGAAACCCTCTGACCTTGTTTGACAGCATTTGTTTCATGATGGCTTCGCGAACCAACACGTTTTTTACTAGTGTGTGACTAATTATTTTTTAAAAGAGCGGAGTTGCTCAGCAGGATGTGCTGACACCTGGACAGGTGGATGGATGGCAGACAGCTGGTCCTGTGTATGGGGTGGTGGGCTTTTATTTTTTGTCCTGGTTAAACTGTGACATTCTAAGTGCAGAGGAGCGAATATAGTGCCTTTAGCATCTGTTTTAACTTGAAATAAATGAGGTATGTTATTTGCAAACTACTCGGCGTGCAAGATTGCACCCAAGAACTCCCTGGAAATGCATTATGTGCACGGCGTTATAGCTCCTTACTTTCATCATATTGGTGTTGATGCAGGTCTTCTGATTCACCGCAGATGACCATGAATTTCTTCTAGCCTGAGGCCAGACCCTGACTTAGGTTGAAATATTTGAGGGTCTGGTTTGAAGAAAAAAAAATAAAAAAGGTAGTTTATTAAGCAAGACCTCCTCAGCTGTTTAACTGTGTTCTTACCGCAGCCTCTGCGTGCAAGATCCTGTCCCTTTGACCTTCAAGTCCTGTGTCATCGCTAAAGACTGCGAAACATCCGAGTGGTCCTCGTGGAGCGCCTGCTCACGGACATGCGCCTGGGGAGATCTCGCCCCGAGCTTCCGGAGCCGGCGCCGCGGCGTGCGGAGCGTGGCGGTGGGTGCCGGGAAGCGATGCCCGGAGCTGGAGGAGAGGGAAGCGTGCAGCGCGGGAGGGAGAGAGCTGCTGCAGCCTTGCCCCAGGTATAGCGACGCTTTCGGCAGCCTGGTTTTCTGAAGTAATGTCTGATGATTGTTGTGTGCAAAGCAAAGCTTCTTCGCTCGGTGCCTCTGCGTGGAGAGGGTCGCGTGTCGTGCTTTCTCTCTGTGTCTAAAAGGTCATTGATTTGATCGTTGTTAACTGTGATTAGTGGTATTATTTACTGTTAGTAATATTCTTGTAATTGTTACTATTATCGTTATTGCGGTTACAATAATTACACTTCTGTATAGAAATAAATTTAAATTACACCCACTACAGTTTATATTTTCGTATTATAAAAATTGAGAGCTGATACTCTTGTTCTCTGAAGGGGCTTTCATACTGATTGCTGTTTCAGAGAATTTCCTCAGCTGCACAGAAACTGGGTAGGTCTTCATGGCTGTGCTTTTATTGGCTTTGAAATTGTAATTTTTAAATAAAATTTAACAATTCCCCTTCATCTCCCCATAAAAAAATCCCGGTCCTCCTTGAGGAAAATGGGAACTGATCAGAGGCAATAGCTTGGACTTTACTTGGCTTCCCTCTGGGTACGTCTTGAAATGGGAAACTTTGCAGTCCCTGAGTGCTTGCTTGGTTTATGGCAATCTTTGTTCTGGCAGAAGGTGAGGATCTCACCTTTCTGGTCTGCAAATCCATGCCGTTATGCCTGGCCAGGCTAGCATAAGGGGTTGCTAGTTTGCTTTGCAAAGAAAATAAAATATTGCTTATTTTTTCATGTGACATGTTCTGAGATTGACTGTAAAATGCTTCAAGATTGATAAAATTTTGTATGCATGCAGACAAACCTCCCTGTCTGAGTGTGTTTAATAGGAGGTCTATTCAGTGCTCAAGTCATGAGTTTCTGGGGCTTTGCCAGTACTGCCAAAACCTTTGATAAAGCCTTTGCAAGATACATTTCTTAGGAAGATGTAACCTGTGAAAATGTCTCTATATTGTTAGGTTCATTCAAAATCAAATGCTGATCATTTTTATGCACCCTGCTAGCAGAAGAGAGGAAGTATTAAAAAAAAAATATTCTGTTGCTTGATTACATCCTACGGAAAGGCTCTTACAGAGTGATTTTTGCTCCTGCCCAAATGCACATCAATTTCAAAGACAATAGATTAACACATTGTCTTGCTGATTTTGTATAGGAGCGTGGGTGCAGGTGACACGTGATTGGGGTAGACTGGCTGGGACTTAATCAGGGAGTGAACAGGCACGGGTCTGTCCCTAGTTTCTCAGTTCTTCTGCTTTTTGACATTGCACCACATTAAAGTGCAAACGATTGTACTTGCTTGGTATAGAATCATAGAATCGTTTTGGTTGGAAAGGACATTTAAGATCGAGTTCAACCATTAACCTAACACTACCAAGCCCACCACTAAACCAGGTCCCTAAGCACCGCATCTAGTCATCTTTTAAATACCTCCAGGGATGGTGACTCCACTAATTCCCTGGGCAGCCTGTTCCAATGTTTGACAACCCTTTCGGTGAAGAAATTTTTCCTAATATCCAATCTAAACCTCCCCTGGCACAACCTGAGGCCGTTTCTTCTCATCCTGTCGCTTGTTACCTGGGAGAAGAGACCAACACCCACCTCACTACAACCTCCTTTCAGGTAGTTGTAGACAGCAATAAGGTCTCCCCTGAGCCTCCTTTTCTCCAGACGAAACAACCCCAGTTCCCTCAGCTGCTCCTCATAAGACTTGTTCTCTAGACCCTTCATCAGCTTCATTGCCCTTCTTTGGACTCTCTCCAGCACCTCAAGGTCTTTCTTGTAGTGAGGGGCCCAAAACTGGAGAGCCCAAAACGTGAGAACCTGCTTAACACTTGATTATTTTCTCGTGGTGCCACTCTTGATATAGAAGGAAACCTGTTCTTTCACTGTATCGCTGCTATGCCCTGGTTTTCATGAGCCTATGAACTGTTAAACCTTCCCCATCCTGCCATATCTGCGCACCTTCAGTCCTTCAGGCAACATCTCTGGTGAGGTATGTGCATGAGCTACGATAAACTGCCTAATGAGCTAGCCCAGAAAAATCACTTTAGACTGACAGATTAATAGAACCACTTAACTAAAAATATTCAAGAAAAAACATCTCTAGTAGTTAGTTATTTGTTATTTCTGGGGATGTAATATCTCAAAATGCAGGGGGTAGGCTATGACCTTCTCACACTATGCAGTGTTGAGGAGAATTTTACAGTAGTGCCTGGTTAGTAGACTTTGATTTGGCCGTTCAATATTGCAGAAACAAGCAGGCATGAAAAGCTGTAATGATGCCGTATGTGCTGTGGGTCTGCTGGATGTAAGGCTGTGGGGGCCAGAATTTTGTATTAATGAACAGTAGTCAAACATTAAGTATATTATTTAAGTGTCAGCAGCTGGTAGAGGATACTATGGGTCCATGTTATAGCTTACAGCTTGGTGTTTTGGTGATGGTGTTTGGGAGTTGGTGACTGAGATACTGGAAGTACTTCAGACTGGAAAGCAGTAGGTTTCAGCCATAAAGGGATGTAGTGTTAATGTCTATGAAATAATATAAGAAGTCTGTGATGCTCCTGTTCTCCTTGTTTGAACATACTCTCTTTGCAGTGTAAAGATTATGCTTTTTTTTCCCCTTAAATATATATACCTCATCTGTGGCTTTGCTGAAGCTTACCAAACAGTTATATTTTCTTTCTTCTCCTTACAAGAAGAAGATGAATTTAAGGAGATTCAGTATCAGCAATAAAAGGCACTCTCCTTCATTTGTCATGTCTCAAGACCAACCATTTGTTCTTTCTTTCTGGCTTGTGTTGCCTAATGAGATTAGTCTTAAAATCTTTTAAGATGAGAGTCCTATTTACTTTCCCAGTTCCTGGAAATCTGCTCTTCGCTATCTTTTGGCTGATTTTAAGACAGGTAGCCTTTCCTTTAGCTTTATTCTTTGGGCAAGATTTTTCCAAAGCACGTTCCAAGCACGGCAAAGAAAACGGGTGAGGATATAGACCAGAAAGAGAGCAAGTCTCTGAGCAGGTGAAGGAAGGGGATTCTCTAGAGGCTGTTCTTTAATGCAGGGACAGAGGGCTCACCATGACTGAATTGAAGGTACATATTGTGGACTACATCCACCAACAGGGAAAAGCAGCAGCTCAAGAGTTGCAGCACTTGCAGAGTTGTGCTCAGTGGAGGAAGATGGAAGTTATATTCCAGCCTTCTAAAAGGAACCAGAGGGGGAAAACATACCTTCGGCTTCAAAACTGCTCTGTTACATATTACCTCTATGTCCATAGCAAGGCTACAAGTTAAAGGTCCCATCACAAGTACATGGCAATTAGTGTAAATTTGCTGTTAAATGGGAAGGCCTTTTGATTTTACGGCTGAAGTTTACAATAACTTCTTTAATCAATAGTTTAAATGCAAGAAAATAAAACACTTTAACTGCATGTAGGACTCCAGAGCTTTGTGCTTTGGTTTTTTTTTTGGTTATTTGTTCTGAAGGGATTAGATTAAGCGCTTAAAAAGCTTAAATACATAGGAGGTGATTCTGCTTTCTTTTATTGTGATATAAATTTGGGATAGTTCAATTAAAGTGAATGGATATATACAGGTATAAAACTTGTGTAAGCGTTAAGAGCATAAGTCCTATAGACTGGAGAGACCAAGAGGTTACTATAAATTGGAAACATGTTGAGCACCTGTTTGTTGTATAGCTGTCACCGAGTCATCAGTTTTAAAACAATGTATTATATCAGTTTTATACTTGATGTGTAGCTTTCATGTTCACTGGGAATAGATAGATTTTCCAGAATTATGATTATGTCTTTAAATCTTTCATTTTGGTTGTGGTTGCTATGTTACAAGACAAGGATTTAGAAAAAAAACCTCTTTGCTTTGTTGGAAATTCAAAGCTTTTCAGAAGTTAAAGGATGGAAAATGGGAAAGTTTTAAGACCTGATTTTTTCAAAATGCTTGAGGTTACTGCTGAGATACAAGTGTGATGGTATCACTTTGTAAATGAGGCCCATTATGTGTCCCAATTAAAGATAAGGCATTAGTGTGAAGTAGGAAAGACTTGAAAGGAGATGCAGTGAACCATGCTGGTAGGCTGCTGGAGTTACACTTTGAAAGTGGTAGCAACATCACTCTTCAGCCCTTTGACCTTCACTGATCTTGGGCATGCAGCCATGACCTCCATTCAACTGGGCAGCTTTGTTGCTTCCCCTTGGATCAGGAACCATCGATGGTGAAGCTTTGGTTCTCCAGCTCTGTGCTGGACACTTCTGCGACCATGGTTGGGTGTCGCAGTGGGAGAGCACGCTTTACCCTAATAGTAACAGAAAACTGTGGGACCTGCTCTTCTGCTTCCTCAACTGACTCTGTTTAGTAGGGAAATTCAGAGCAATGCTTATGATGTGGAAAGCTGTTCAGCTTTACCAGGCAAGTTCCCTCCTAGATACCCCAAGCACTTTATTGTTTCTAAACCAGCAGTTTTTACTTGCACATTTTCTTAAGCAGACTGATATAACTGTGGATTCTGGAGGGTCCCCATTTGGGACATTATCTAGCTATCCCTCTAACCATTGGCAATGGGGTCTGTCAGTCTTTGGAAGTAGCTAGACCTCCTGTAACTCAAAACAGTGTTGTTAAAAAGCGGAACAAGCCTATTGGAAAGCCAAAGGGAAAGGCTGAGATTTTTTTTTAGCTATAGTAACAGGTCTGTAGATAAACATAGGTCACAGCTAGGACTGCAACTATACTGAGTTTGCGTCAATCTAACTAGATATTGATAGGAGTTAAAATAAGATGTTAAATCTATTGACATTTGAAATTGTCATCACTGACAGGTTTTGGCATAGGGATCACAAGAGTACACTGGAGCTGACTAACTTTGATCCAAATGTATAATGCCCCGTCCACTTCCTGAGTTATCACACTCTTTGCCCTCTGGGTATGGAGGACAAGGCGGCTGGTTGGTATGGACCCCTTAGCTTAATGCTCATACAGTGCATCTCTGGTACGGTCTGCTCGAACAACAGAATGTCCAAAGTGACGTTGGTGGCTTTGGTCATCTTTGTTCAGTTGGAGAAATTACAATTGTGTGGTAAAACCACTGTGGATATTGCTAATAATTTGCAAGTACTGGCTTGAGGTTGCCAAAGTCACAAAAAAAACCTCAGGCGTTTGCCAGCCAGTAGTCTCTGTTCTTTACTGATGGCTATTAATAAGTTTCTAATTAAATTTAAGTAGAGATGATGCAGTCGGTTTCTCTTTGTTAAGCAACGTTAATTAGCATTGTCTTTAGTGTAGTCTATAGATGGGCAAACTAATACCAAGTGTTGGCCATGCTGCTTAAAACCCTGCAAAGAGTGTGGCACAAAGGTGTCCGAGGTCACCGCATCCATCTGGAAAGGTCTTGCACTAGGATTCCCACTCAGTGGGACAGCAATCCCTGGGACACGTTTCTGGTGTAGCGGGCTTGTTAATGGCCCTAAAAATGTGTACCTTTTAAACAGCTAATGCTTAGGGGGTCAGGATTTGTTACTGGAAAACTCTGGACAGCTGAGGGCATGTCCAGCCGGGAAAAAGCAAGATGGGCTGATGGGGCTGAGGCTTTAAGCTGCTCACGGCAGAGCAGGCTCTGGCTGGAGCACCCAGTATCTGTTCGTTAAAGACTGCTCTGCGGTGTAGCACAGTATCCACTTAAAATATCTAAAGGGATTCAGGGCCTGATGAAGTTTAATTATCTCTGAGCTCAGATTTAGTTATTTTGCATAAATTTAATCACCGATGGCCTAATTTTCATAGGTGTTAACTCCCACAGCTCATGCTGAATAGGAGAAGCAAGTGCTCATACCTCTGGAAATGAGTCTTTAGGATCCAGAGTTCACAGCTGACTACCTAAGCCAGATACTGATAATCAGTTTTTCTTTAGTCAATTATTGTTTTAAGAAATACTTCCCTAAAACAACTATTTCCATGGCTGCGGAAAGATGTGTGTGTTCTATATTTAAGCTTCTAGTTTTGAAAGTGTAGACCTGAAGAGCATGATGTCCTGAAGTGGTGTGGAGGAGGAATCATCTTCACCCGGTGCGTGATGAAGAGCACTTTTCGTCACCTTTATTGTAAGAGAAAGGTTGCATTTAACACTGCAGGTCCAAGAAATGCGATTAAGAATTCCTAGAAGGAACTACTAGAAGAAAAAAATTCATGGCTGTGCTTTATATGTTGTGGGAGTTCAACTATTTCATGCTTGTCGTGTGAAAAGTGTACTCTCTACTGTTTTCTCTGTTGGTAATACACCCTGTGAGTGTATCCAAATTTGCACATGACACTGTATATTATTGAAGAGAGCATGACAGCTCATCTGAAAAGTACCTGTAAATTAAAAGCAATTGGCAGTGTTCATGAATGTTTTCCATGAGTATGTTACAAAATTCTTAAGTGCTTTGTGGCTAGAAATCATTCTTATGCCCATATTTACAACATAAGAAGTTAAGATAACATTGATTTGTGCTCAGGCAAGCTAATGTATTTATTTTTCATATAATTTTGAGATGCATGTTTCCTTGCCATAGCTGTAGTCAGGAACAGATACTGTGGAGAATACACAGAATTACAATGTGGAAGGCTGTTTCTGCAGAGGCACCCCGTTGCGCTTGAGCTCACAGTGATCACTCGGCAGGTTAACAAACAGACATAGTTTTAACAACTGTGGATCTGCCGTAACAGGAGAGAGCATTTATCCTGAGAATAAAAAAAGGAAATTATTTTACATAGTTTACATTACACAAAACCAACAAAGATTGTATGGAAAAAGTAAGCTATGAAATTTAGAGGAGCAAAGGAATAAAGCAGCAGAAGTGTGAACAAATTGATTGTAAAACCAATATTGCCTAAGATTTGTGTTTGGGAAGCTGAAGAAAGACTTCGGGCTCTTATTTACTCCACTGATACTGTGACCTGTGAATCAAAATGAATTATACCTGTGAGAACTGTTGTATTAGAAATATGCTCTGCATTTTCAGACAGGGTGGGGAAATAATTTTTGCTTTCCCCTGACACACAATACTGTTTCCCCTATAGTTTTAAGAAGTTCTTCCTGGCCTCGGAGCTGGTACATACCAATGACAATTGTCTGTACAGCATTCACATGTCTGTGCCCACGAATGTTATCCTTCCCTGAAAACCATTAACGCTCCATAGGTGTGAAGTGAATATAGAATGAAAATATTTTTATCTAGAGCTTGTGTATCACAACTTCTGGAAACCTAAAGGAGAGAACTGAGTTACTTGAGCCAATCCCTTGAAGAAATTGGTAGTGCCCGAGGCCTTTATAAAGCTGTCACCTGTAGAAAAGCCGCGCAGTGCTTGGAGCTCCGTTGATGTATGTAGGGTTTTAGCTATTAAGTGCGTTTCACAGTGAGGTGTTCGGCTCTTGGCAGAGAGAGGTGGTTTAGTGGTTTGAGCCACATGTTTGAAAACTAGCTTTTGCACGTAATCAAACCTCTTAATCTTCATTTCTTCTTTGCACCTTGCTCAAAGGGTTTGTCAGGATGATTTAGGGTTTCAGAACACTTTGGAAATTAGTGCTATGTGAAAAATTTTACACAAGTACTCCAGACAAATAACAAATACTTAACCTCTGTAAATTTAACATTCAAAATGTTTCAAAACATTCCCTGCTTTGAACTGGGAAGTGCTGCTATAAAGATTAAACTGATTGTATTTTGTCATCTAATAAAGTACCACTCCCTCCCCCATAGTCTTTACAAAAACTTGGTTTACCTGGTCTCTTTTATTTTCAAAGGTTTGCCTGGAGGACTTCTGAATGGAAAGCTTGCCAAGTGTCTCTCCTCCTTGATCAGCAGGACCCTCGCCACCACAAGCACGTAGGCCTTTGTGGAGGCGGCATACAAACCCGGGAGGTCTACTGCGTCCAAATCCCTGTAGAAAATGGGATGCACCGACTGAAGGAAGGTACGTGCGCAAGGTCGTTCTGAGTTGTCTGGCCCAAGCAGATCTGAGTAAGAGAAAGGGGTGGGGGAGTAACGTGGTCATTAGTAGGCTTTGACTAGCTACTGCCCTCATTGTTTTGCCACTTATGTAGGGAGGTGTTACTCAGCATAGGAGGGAGCAGGAGGGCATGGTCCTCAGGGTCCTGAGGAACTACCAGGAGCCACAACCTTCCAGGGTGAACTGATGACAGTTCTGTAGGTGTACTTGTATGGGGGGATTTCAAAGGATGAAGGAGTTAAATTTTGCTTGGAGTTGAGTTTTCTTCCTCTGTCATATATTAGATAGCCCAGTCTCTTGGTAGCTGAATCCATTTATCTGTGTTTTTAGTCCTGGTTTAGAGTATAAAAAAAGATGTCACACTCCGTTCTGGATATGGCTTTAGCCTCTGCTTCAGATTGATACACAATCTTTCTTGTGATTTGAAGGGGAAAGCAAAAATAATATTGTCACAACTTCTGAGCAGACAGACGGTTTTGGACTCTGGAAGTGAGTTATTTTTCTTTTAGAAGAATAATGAGTAGATACAGATGCATGATGAATAATTCATCTTAGGCTGTTTTATTTACTCTATGTAGTGCTATTGCAGAATGTGTTTTTGAGCAGAGATGTAAGATAATAACACAATATCATTTCTTAGATTTATTTACTTACAAAGGCAAAGCAAATGTTTCCTGGACACCCGGTGTGTCCTAGCATCCCACACAGACTCTGAGATTATAGAAAACCAGACCTGTTTTAATCTCTACTCAGGGCATGCATAGTTACTGCTTCACCTCTCCCAAACATCTGGCACTACCTTGCTCTCTCACCACAAACCCCCCTCTGTTGTTCTGCACAAGTATGTGATGCACATGGCTTTCAAAGTAAGAAAAGTGCTGTTGATGACAGCTGTGTAGTAACATTTCTTGACTGTCTTCATCCTTCTGACCACTTCTGTGGTCCATGCAGCCACTGTTAGGACAAGTTGGTGAGCAGCAAGCTTTGACTGACTTCATTCACTCTTTATTCTTTTTCATTATTATGAATTACTCAAGAAAATTAGCAGAGTGCATCTGAACCCCTTACACCAACATAAATCGTAACAGAATTGGTGCTATATATCCAGTGTGTGGTCCCCTGCAGGTTTTTGCCTTGTTCAAACTTCAGTTCAACTTAAAAATTGCAAGCCTGCCCCTCAACAAAAAGAAAACACTGGGATACCTCTTCCTTGTTTTTACAGTTCTAACCCTTTCTTTAAAAAAAAAAAATAATATAGGCAACTAAAAAAACCCAAACGTGCAGAGCAATTGTACAAGGTATAAATTATTACTGCTGTTCCAAGGCAGTAGTGCAGATTTTCAGTAGTCCTTGGAAAGTGAGAGCCCCATCTAATGTCAACATAGTCCCATGCAAATAGAAAGAGGGAAAGCCTTCCTTATTACCCCTCCCTGTCCAGTAATATTCAGTGTGTCTCATTTACTAGCTGATCAATTTTTGTTCTTTGAATAAATAAGTAATGATGTCTTTTCTGGCCTCTCTTCTGGAGATCTGAACTGATAGAATACTTTTATTCATCACTAGGGCATCTCGTATTTTATTGTACCATTTTTTTTTTCAGCGATGGGGAGAAGGTGGGGAAGTTAATCCTTCTACGTATAAGCAAATATATAGAGAGTCTAATTGCTGCCATCGAAAGTACAGTAATTTTTCTTTCTTCACCTCTTGAGTATCCTTAAAGAGATCATTCAGGAATCAAACAAGCGAGTCTAATAGGATATTACCATCCATCACAGTTGTTATTCTTCTGGTTACTTCCAATGAGAATTTGGACATAGGCCCAGTGACATATGTGAAAGAAGATTTTGTCCCGTGGTCTCTTCAGCAGCATTCTTGGATAAAATATGTTGAATCCTAGTTGGAGGCAGGTACCATCTGTGGTGTATTTATACGTACTGCTCAAGGCTCTTTTATCCCCCAAGGATATCTCCCATTTTTTATTTGCATAGTCTCCCCATATATTTCTTCTTTTAATAAAATGTGTCTGTTTAGAAAGGGAGCCCTTGTTTTCTTGAGTCCCTATATATCAGTTGTTCAGAAGGTTGTGTCTGCTGAAATCTTTCTATATTTTGATTATAAAATTCCAACTTGAAGATACTGGAAATGGAAAACTTTCACTCAGGTATTACTTTCAGAAATGCATTGATAACATTTCATATCTTTCTCCCCCAAGAGGTGACCTAACTGAGAAATCTCTGCCTTGATCCAAGGGAAGTTATGTATTTTTTAGGCCTTAAAGAGGAAGTGCATGCTTTTAACATGGGTGATGAGGATTTGGAGGCAGAAGGTCTTCCAGTCTTTGAAGTCCTTTGTAGTATTCTTGCATTCTGAGACTCTTACATCTAGACAAAGCTGGCAGGGAACACTTGGTAGATGTGTAAAGTGTCGTGCCATTCAGATATCTGTATTTCTGTGTATGTAGGGAAGCCAATGCATAGGCACCCAAGTTAAGAGACTGCACTATTTTTAACGTTAGCTATTCTGTCCAAGGAATCTACATCTCTATTCAGTCGTGAGGCTTTTGTTAATTTAGACTGAACTTTAACATAATTAGCTTTAAATGGATCCTTGTGTTTTTTCTTTAAGTATCTCATTGAAATTTAACACATTTAAATTTATAATGCTTAATTTTCACAGAGAGGTGGTCATCTAATACTTCAAGTTTATCATTATTCTTTTGATATCCAGAGATGGAAGCAGCAAATCTACATGTTTGAAATTATGTAGCTTTTAAGGAGGAGGCAAATTTTGCACAAAAAGTAGCATAGAATATGCAAGCGAGCTACCCACGGTACAGCTCCGATCTGCCCTTTCTGCCTTGCATCTCTGGATACTCCCCAGTCCCTGTTCCTGGACGTCCCGTGTCTGGAACAAACTGTAGACACGGTGGTGATTACCCTTCTTTGCACCTCTTTTTTAATGTAAATCTGTTCACTCATATGGAAGCTCTTTTAAATAAAGCAGAAATGCAGATCCTCAACTTATTTTCAAAGCCGGACACTGCTAACATGGGACACATATATTTTCTTCTCTTTTGTAAGTGGGCTTTTCTGGATTCAGAGAAGATTTTTGTGACTGTTGATTTTATAAAATGTTATTTGAAATGTGTTTTCCCACAATAAATTTTAATTAATCTGTGCAAACATCACTAACAAACAATCCCCAGTCTACCAACAAAAGAGACATTTGGTAAAAGTATGGAGGAATATTATGCAATGATCAGTTTATGAAATCTCTCTCCTTATTTGGCAGTACAACTCTCAATCACAATAAATAAGTCCAATAATATGGGAATTAAAATTCCTCTTAGGGGCTGGGGATGGTGTCTTTGTTTATGTTCAAACAGTTAATAAACATATGATGTTCCCACATTTCATCTTCTTCCTCAGGAATTTTTTAGCTTCTCTCCTGAGGGCCCGGGAGTACCCTTATGTTTTCTAATTAGATTTTGCTTTTTGGATTTATCTAGAGACTATAACTCTTTATCTGTAGTTGGGGGGATGGCATCCTTCATAAAATTCTCCAGAAGCATCTCCTCTCTTCTCTGAACTAGTTACCTACTGTCCCTTGTGACTGGGATTGCTGTTCTCTCCATATTTTCTGTAGCTTTCTAACTAGAGATCTGCCTGCCCTGTCATTCTTTTGTAAAATTTGTGCCTTATATATCTTGACGTTTTTTCTTTTTTACTTGTTTGAATGAGATGAAATTTACCTCTCACTTTCAGAATTTTCTTATAATGGTTTTTGGAGCCTGTCTGCTTAAGTTTTAATTATAGGACTGAAAAGACCTTTGTGAAATGCTGTTCTTCCTTGAGTCTTCTTTATTGTTTACCCAGAATAGTAAACTTGGCTAATAAAATGTATCTCTTATTACCATCTCACCAGCAAATCACTGCAGTTTCCTATCTTCTTAATCTTTGTTACTTTCCATTTGAAAATCCACATTAAATTCTCATACCTGTACAAGGTTCTAAAGTTGTGTTTACAATTTTTTTGCTTAATGAGTGTCTCCATCATATTTGTCTCCATATATTTGTTTTTATTTGAGCTTGGTTTTCAATAGCAGGTATGTCAGGTAGTCGTGCCTTCGTTATTCTTAGATACCTTTTAGTGTTATTCTGCAAAGCTATTTCTTACAGGAGTCTTCATTACTTTTTAAACCCCTCTTTCCTTCATGAGATATTCAGCCCTCACCTGTTAGTAGAGATAATTTCTTGACTGACTTATTCCACTCTAGTTCACCCGCCTATACCCCTTTTTGCTTTATTTTTAGGTTGCAGTTCCACCTGGTTGATCTTACATCAGATATTTTTTATAAACCTGTGTGTCACCAGCTGTACCATCAAAAACTCCTTTAGTCTGTTTACAATTCAAGACTTAGTAAATACTCAAGTACCTTTTCAGTTCGAATGGCTACTTTCTGATGCATCCCTGGGTGTATTCCCTTACATATTTTTGTCTCACAAGCCGCTTTACTGACAGAATCCCCAAATGGTCTGAAAGTAAGAGTATTCCCCTGCACTTTCATCTAAGCCCTACTTATACAAGTCTCAAAATGATAATTTTATGGGCTTTAGCCTTTCTTCTTTTCCACAAAATATTGAGGTTTCTCCCTACTTCTGATAGGCAGAAATGTCTAATCCGTTCTTACCTAACGAGTAAACTTTTCAGACTATTCTTACTTCCCATATGGGAGATGTTTTGGCACTGTATTTTATTCTCCAGAAATTAGTGCCTCAGAGGTGAATCTGAGGACTCTTTTCATTCACATCTTGTAGTATTCTCTATTTATTCGCATTCCTTTCTTTCTGCCCTTTTGTCTTTTTTAGCTCCAAAATATGCATTTTTGCCTTCTCTGCCATGTATGCTTCGTTTCCTAATGAGAGTGCCATATTTTTTTCCCTGTAACTTTTCTTCTGCTCTGAATCATGATCTTCCAACGCGTGTCTTCTGGGGGATTACTATTTCAAATTGGTACATGTGGCATCTGTTCAATAAACTATGAAAGTAGTTTCAGGAAGAGAGAAATCCCAATTAAGAGTCGTATTTGAACGTGCCGTCATCCCCTTGGGTGGTAGCTGTCCTGGGAGCCACCAGGTCCGACTTTAAAGACAGTAAGTTGGTTGTGCAGGTTTTTGTCATTTATGGCTGTTACCATCCTGCATATTTATTGGGAAAAGACTGCATTGATGGAGGTAAGCTGCCCATAGGAGTTTGGCGTGGGATATGCACTGTTGGAATGAACGTACTTCACACCCTGTGTGGAGTATGAGCCCTATATTAAATGCACATTGTTTTTTTCAAATTTATGCTGGTGAAGCTGCAGGAATGAGAAGATTGATTTGCTCTACGGAAATTAGAATTTAGGGACTTTGATGTTTAAATCCTCTTGTCCTGGCCTCATTTATGAAATTGAAAAGGAATAGGTTAGAATATATTAGCAATGAGAAAACTTGACTAGGACCATAGCGGGGAGAGAACTGATGGTCAGCAGTGGTGTGTAAAAAGCTTTGTTCGACTGGCTCATGGTACAGCAATGGGAGCATCCAGCCTGCAGCTTAGTTGACTTGATTCACAGAAACCATGTTCTCAGGTGGAAATAAACCCCGCTAAGAATCCCCCTCATCCCAAAATAGTCATTTATCATTGAGATGACCAAAATGGCTTGAAAAGATGAGACATACACCTCTGAAGTGTAAAATACATTCAGGCGAGCCTGCGTCAGATTTATGTTGCTGGGATGCCGAGTTATTGATCTGTAAGCTCACGAAATGCTGACCAGAATTTACGAGGTACAGCTCACGTAATGGAAAAATGAATATGCAACAGCTGGCTTCTTTGGGGGAAACCCTTTAGAAGCAAGAAAGGAAATTATTTTATTCAGATCATTGTAGTGCTTGACAGTAGTGTTTAAATGTGTATTTCAAAAATTTCAGTTTGAATCCATTAGGGAAAAACATTTTCCCTAATGTCTTTTAGAGGTGTAATATTTCAGTTCTTTCATGTCTAGAAACTAATTAAAGTAAAATGAAGAGAATAATGTATAAAAAGACTTTGACAGTGAAAGAAATGTGTCTTCTTAAAAGGTGCCTTATAAAGAATATGCCTCTTTTTGTCAACAAGCTATTTGATATGACCATGAAATATTTATCTCTTTATAAATACTTTTATTTATACAGCTGGCATTGATATGCAGCAAACAATATGCTGCCCAGTCAGTTCACATGAGATACTATGTTTTAGTTCAGGGTTTTGTCTTTGAAAGCTGAGATTTTAATTGCATTTGTATTTTTGTCATTATTTGGGTTGGAACTAGATGATCTTTAAGGTCCCTTCCAACCCAAACCATTCTATGGTTCTATGATTTCCTGCCACTGGAACTGGATTAATTTTATTCAGAACAGTGGTGGTTTGTTCCGAGTAATTTTGTCCTGTTGTTATGAGGATGGGAAGCTGCATTGTATTCAAACAATAATGCTGAGTCAGATGAAAAAAATAAACAGATTTGTATGTACAAGGCTACACCACAAACTGGAACACTAGGGAGAGATAACGAAGCCAGTGGTGGCTGGTCTGGTCCTGGAACAGGAGACATTTGAGATAAGTCGAGCTTGTGAACTTGGGCCAGCTCTGCGTGGAGCAGCCGTGCTGCTTTCGGGATCTGAGCTGGCACGGCCGTGCCGTGAGGGGACTAGCTTAGTGTGTCACTAGCTTAGCTTTGGGCCACCTGTACCGCGTCTCAGTATCATAGACACATCCGTAGTGGTGCTTTTCTCATGGTACCAGGACTCCTGCAGTGATGTGACATTCACAGAACAGAAATGCTCTGTGGTGCTTCTTCGTGTTGAGTGAATGCTAAACTTAGTGATGGGCAAAGTTCAAACTCTCACGAGGCTTTCATGAAGTATATCCACACCTTTGGGTTTTCTTCCTAGTGACTTCTCTCACCCTCTCTAGTGGTCTGTCCCAGTGGCTTCCAGCATGTGGTGGCCTTTTCTGGACAACAGTCAGCAAGGTTCAAACATTCTGGAGAATCCTCTTTTTCCTTTCCATCATTGCATTCACTGGCATCCCAGCATCCCTCTTGCCTCCACTGTTTTTCCTGGACACTCTTAATGACTTGTCACCTCTGGTCTGCTCAGCCGTGTGCCAGTGGGAAGCCCATGCTCACTGAATTTTTGCCAGATCGTAGAATCATAGAATATCTCAAGTTGGAAGAGACCTATAAGGATCATCAAGTCCAACTCAATTGGTGGTTTCTGTTGATAATCTCTACAAATTCTGTAGTGAAACACCACAATATCCGAGCTGGGATCAGGATCCGTTGTACAGCAGAGGATATGGACACAGGGAATCTTTCTGTTCCGTGAAGTGCTGTGCTGAATAGTCTGTGTCACTTCAATAAAATTGCGAGGATCTTTATTGTTCCGAAATACATTAAACCTTTGTTGCTCTTGGCAATCCGCTATTAACCCTCTTTCATGCTGTGATTAGCCTTCTATTCATACTTTGTTTCTTGTCTATTAAATAGATTTTAATTGAAAATAGGACTTCAGCTTTGTGCCTTATGGCTTCAAAAACTGATTGATTTTTCTTAAAAGCATAAAGACACCTTTTCCATCAGGCATGGGGTGCATTAGGGTTTTTAATGGAGGGATGCACCGGAATAGGGTTGGCGCCATTTCCAGGCTACCTAAATTACATTCACCACTTCTCCTTTGTCTAATCTTTTGTTTTTGCTATAAAAACAAGTCTTTCAGGTTAGAGAAATTACTTAACAAATGTTGTGCTGGGTTTATCCCTGTTGTGTTACACATGTAGGTGTTTTTATAACACAACTCATTCGTTTGTGAGTTTCTCAAGTAATTTCCCTTTGTATTGATCTAAGTGTCTTTGGTTTGTAAGTCCTGGAAAAGGCAGTAAGAACTTTTACAAAGATATGCCATCCCTTTCTTGTACCCTGGCAATCATTAATTTGACTTAGTTTTGCCAAAAGATACAGTAAACATCTGGATTTATTGCCTTGAGAATAGAATATTAGCTAAAATATGGCTACACCAGTATGTAAGAGACAGCCCTGATTTTCTTTGCGTGTATTCCAGACATGTTACTGATATTTAGAAATGTCTCATTTAGGTGTTAATATCAGAAATACTTGTTTTCTCATTGTAAAAGGGAAATTCGGTTAAGGTTCAGGAAAAAAAGTGTTATTTAGTGAAAAACTAAATTTGAAAGGAATCATTGCAACCAAAATGCTGTCCTATACGTTTCTCCCTCTGTCTGGTCATCATTGCTTTTTAACATCGTGTTGATATGTATGTCTGCAAGTATGTGCCCATATGACTGTATTCACAGATAATTCATTTATTTGCTTAAAATTACATTATGGAAATAATAATATCAGAGCTGATTTTCTCTTCCACTCTTCTCCCAAATCACTACCTCAGTAAAAATATATAGGGAAACAAGATACTTTAGAACTCAATTTATTATCTCCTGCTGGTAGCAATAACCTGAAAATAACAGTAAATAGTAAAATTCAAACTTGAGGCAGGCGCTGGAGCTGGGAACAACTGTACTCGCATTTATAAAGGATAGATTCAATATAACAGCTATAGAAACGTGCAATGTTTCAGAGGCTCCCAGATTAGTACTTGATTGCTTTTTCAAGTTTGTTCTATAGATTGGGAAGAACACAGGATTTTAAAAGGTACGAACAAGCATAATAAATAAGCTGATACTTGAATCAAAGATATTGCCTCCCCCTCCCACTATTCTCTTCCCTGGCTTCTGCCTTTCCCCTTCCCCCCAAAAAGTGGCTAATATTTTTCCAAGGAAAAGAATTAATCAAAACCCACTTTTTCTATATGAGTATTATAGGAAAATGCCATTACAGAGTCAATTATTGACCAAAATCAGAGGGCTGTCCCATATGTAAAAACCGTCCTAGCAGCTGTATCCATTTGTCATAGACGTAATGTGAGGTTTTTTTCCTGAACAGGCCATTCCCAGCTGGGCTGTCTGTGCCTTCTTAGAGGCTGCAGTGTGTGAGGATTTTGGCATTTAAAAGCTTCACAGGAAAAAAACACCTTGTATTTAATTAAAAAAAAAAAAAAAAAAAAAAAAAGGAAAAAAAAAGAAGAAACAAGGTTTTTATTAGAGTATGAAAGAATAGCAATAGAAAATCACATAAAGCTTTTAAATAAAACTGGTGGAAATCAGAGTTGTCAATCAAATGGCTGAACCTGCTGATCCATCCGGTCACTTTGGCTGTCATGCTGGAAATTGTGGCTCTTTATACCTGCCTGGTTTTGGAAAAGGATGGTATTGTATAAGCATTTATTAATGCAGCTTGTTTCTTTTTGTTCTTGTCTTATTCCTGGAGACTTTCACTGGAGGACTATAGGCATTGTAGGGTGAGTATAAGCTGGCACAGACCTAGAATATATTTGGATATTTGGTTATAGAAAAGCCTGTGTATTTTCTGATTTACATTTTACAGAATGTATAGTATTATTTCAGGAAGTGAGTAAACGAGCAGTCTTATTCTGGTGACAAGTAGGATGTTGGTCCTTGGAAAAGAGCTCCCAGTGCTAGAATTAAATAGGGCATCAGCCCGAGGGAGGAAGAGGAGCAGGAAGGTGGTTGGCAGGGAGAGGAAGGCAGGGATTTCCTCCAGAATAGGAAGGAGTCTTCCATGAGTCTGGAATGGCTGGTAGGCTCAGCCTACCAACAAAAACCTACCCCTTTAAATTTTTTAATTAATTTTTCTTGTTTTACTTTTATCGAAAAACAGTTTAAAATACCCTCAGCACCACTGGTTGTAGCTGGTTAGTTTTCAAGGCAGGAGAACCAACCTGCTTTATCTCGTGGCTTCCACATTTACATAGTTAAATTGCAATATAGAAACAATCTAAAAATCAGTGAGCCATTGCTAACAACAACAACTTGAGTTAGAGCAGAGTAGGACTGAACTTTATTCCTTGGTTTGACCATCTGCACTCAGTTGTATTTCCTTTAATTTCTTCAAGTGAACTCTCAAAAAATGATACAGTTTTGCAAAGCTTGATGCTGAAAGGCAGGTTAAGCCATGCATGAGACTTGTTGGTAAAATAAATACTCTTATCCTTAAAACTCTAATATTTATCTCATTCTGTCTGTCACTTCACTTGCAAGGTCTCTAGAAAGGGTCTGTTTATGTTACCATTCAGGTGAATTGGATTTGTGCCACCTTGTAATCGCTAAATGAACATGTCAAAGGCCTTACGGTGTCTCAGACATCATTCAGAAAATGGTCTTTTTTGCTAATATATTATCTTTCGGCTTAGAATTAAATCACATCTGTTGTTTAATCCTGTTATTCTGATGAGCTGGAGTCATAAGCGGTGATATTTGTCTGAAGTCTGAGCTTCAGGATGTGCAAATCAGAATTTATTGGGATTTTGAGCACTGAGGTCGTGTGTTTAAAAAAAAAAAAGTTGTATTTTTCTTCAAATGATTCATTTTAAAGAAAATGGTAAAATATCAGAAAAAATATCATATATAGGGTGTATTTTTATAAATTCTTTTCAAGTCAATTCCATGCATGGAAGCAAAGAAAAATAGACATTAAAAATAAAAATGAGGATAAAGCAAACTCAGTAGCTATAAAAATTAATGAAGTCTTGGTAGTACCATGGCAGAGTAAACTCAAACAAGCCTTTGCCTTTTGAAAGACTGCTTTGATACTGATTTATCTAAAGAGACAGCCAAATTCAACCCATAATGTAATTAAAATGCAGTATCATATAATGACTCAGAAGACAGATTTAAGAGTCTTTCCTTTCCTTCCTCTGCCCTGAATAAAAAGGCAGGAGAAGTTAATTGAAACGAGAAATCTCTTATGATAAATGAAAATACAAAGGGAATCAGCTTTCCAAATTTATTATCGACTAAACTAGTGATTGGCAGAGTTTGAGGTTGGCTCGTCTCTTGGATGAAGAGGTTTGGAGATCCACGCCTGCCTAGGGTGCAGGCAGCTCAAGTACATGTCTCGCCTCCCAGGCAGGAAAGATGCTTTCTGCATGTGTCTGTGTAGAAGGAACCGAGAGCTCTGCTCAATGTTATTGAAAGTAGATGAAGAACATTCAAAGGTCCGGACCCTGCGTCTGTCATCTCGGGGTGGCAGCGCCCATGAAGGAGATGGGTATGGGGACATTTCCCCTGCTCAGGCTTTTCTCACCTGCCTCTGCCTGGCTCCCAATTGCAGCGTGAGCTTTTTTGGATTTCCTTCTTATACATCTTTCTCTTCAGTACGGTGTAAAGAGGTCTCCTTGGCCATAAATGGGGGGGGATTAGATTCCAGTTTGTTGCTCCAGCGTTGTAGAAAATCAACATTGAATTTAGTATTAAAGCACCTGTTTACCATTAACCATAGTCTTAATTGACCCCCTGAATATGGATGATGTAGATAAAATGTTACGTGCCTTGCTGAACAGGATTAACTTTTTGTTCTGGGAGAGAACACCCTAAAAAAGCACTGGATATTGGTGCGTTCTGGAAAACTAAGGCCAGCAGTAAACCCTGGAGCTCTGTGCATTGGTCAGGGCAAAGTCACAGCCTTGCTTTTCTTGTTTCCTTTTTTTTTTTTCCCCTCTCAGTTACTAGACCGGTTGATGGGAAGCTGTGCCTGGGTCCTGCTCCCTCCGCCTCCCAGCTGTGTCACCTGCCATGCCCGTCCGAGTGCGTGGTGTCTGCCTGGTCCATGTGGGGCCCCTGCCTTCATGAGAACTGCCAGGACCGCCACGGAAGGAGAGGTAATGACTGCTCTTATATATTGATTTTGCAGCACTGGGGGATCTAAAGTGGGTAACGGAATATTATGATAAGATTGCAAAAGCAGTGGTGTCAAATTCTATATTGGGAGCTTAATGTATTTTTTAAAAAATTAATCTAACATAGGATGAAGCTCTTAGATGTGCGTGCAGGAGTGGAATATGACCTTTAAAAGCTTTTTGCAGTTATTCTTGGGAGAAGAAAAAAAAAAAAACAAACCAGATAAGATTTTCAGCCTGATTCAGATCCTTTTATCCTACACTGAACTTGTAGAAAAGGAAGATTTCCTGGGATAGCAGCTGCAGACCTCCATAGTGCCAGACTGTCCCTCTGTGGTCCCCCTTGGAAGTCCTGCTGCTTAGATGTGAGGGCAATGCTTGGGTGAGGTTGGAAGGCGTGAGGACAGAGGTGTATCCCACAGCCCTGCCATCCTGGAGTTAGGCTGACCTGAGAGATTGTTCTCATTGTGCTGGGTTTGGTTTAAATTCCTGGAAGAAGAGTATGCAAATATAGTTTAACCCCCTGGATCTTAATTGACTAGTGTACGTGTTTGCTGCTGCAACACTCTGAGATTCATTGCAGAGCCTTTCCTAAGGCTCTAAGTTGAAAAGATGACTGTTGGAGTTCATGTCAGGGAATGAATATTGCTGTTTGGAAATTACACTTTGCTGAAAACAGCGTAAGTTTTTGAAGTGATTGGAGCTCGTCAGAAGTTTTCAAATTGAAAAAGAAATAATAAAAAAATATGTGGTTAAATATAAAGATTTGCAAAATCATTTCATTTTTAAATTGTTTTGAATGATTTCTTTTTGCTGTTTTGAGAACAGTGGAAGTTTGGTCTGTTATGTTCTCTGGAATGTTCTATTTTTCATTTTCGTTTCTGTGTCATGGTCAAGGCATTTCCACGTGGCCTCTACTAATTGCTGTATATCTGCCCCTTGTCTGAGGCTGTTGTAGGAAAGACCACGATGTATTTTTTCTGCCTTTTTTAGAATTCTGTGTCATTTACGTAACAAAATATGCTGAAAGATACTTGTGTATTAGTTCTGCATTTTATATAGCAACATGACTTTTGGTTTTATTCAGAAAGAGGTAGATTATGTAATCAATTCTTTCATTATTTCTGTAACCTTTTTTCTTCCACTTTACATTTGAATCTTCCAGTTTAATAGGATGTCATTTCAAAGAGTTCTTATATGCATTATGTATCAGAAATCCTTACACCTTCGTAAAGCAGAATACTGATTTCTTAGGAAACTGCTCTGCTCTATCTCAAAACCAAGCCTTTTCATTAGTGGATTTCCAGGCAGAATATAGATGTCTTTTACATCTTCAATTCCTTAACTGTTTCTCTCTTTTTATCTTAATGTTGTTATTACATTAATATATGCATCAGTGGGAAATTCCTATATTTTGACATGTGTATTTCTGTCTAATGTTGATGAAAGGGAAAAAGAAATGTGAAAAATGTGGTTTGTTGGAATTCTTTACACACTGTTAGATTTTGCATGCCCAGGCTGTGGGCATATGCAGCCAAGGGCCATCCCAATCAGTTCAGTTTCTAAGTGTTCTGCTCTTGCTTGTGTTTATATCCCCCAGTTCCAGATGCCCTATATAGTCCTCTTACTACTAGATTATTGGTATAAATATTTTTTTTTGCTGCCATGCAGTTAATTCAGTTTCTCTTTTTCCAGGCTTTAGAATGAGACAAAGGCAAGTGATCGTGGATCCGGTAGGCACCCTGGCAGGTTGTCCGCATTTAATTGAATCTATTCCTTGTGAAGACCCGGTGTGTTACGAGTGGATCGTTTCAGAAGGAATATGTGTGACAGCCCATGGAAAATGTGGACCTGGAAACCGCATGCTGAAAGCTGTATGCAAGAACAAGAAAGGTGCGTAATGGTGTCATCTTAAAAGCCCCATGGTCTTTCGTGCCTCCTAAAATGGCATTCTGCTGAGGAGCGATTCTGATTATTTGCAATGGCTCCTTACTGAATTTTTATGAAGCTTTCAGATTTTTTTAGTTGACTGTGATGCTCATGAAAGCCTTGTGCTGATACTACCCGGGATTTTGCTTGGAGCCTTCTATTCTATTTCATCCTAAAGGAGATGGCTCACCAGTACAGGTCATGCGTTGTTACTGCTGGCCTTCTCACAACAAAAGTGGGATACCAATGGCCTGCTTCTTCCTAGAATCCTTTCTTTTTGCACATCTTGTACAAAAGTAGGGCTGTCACTGGGGCCAGCAGCACTACGGGCATTCACAAAATTAATCCAGCCTCTAGCATTTCTTCTGTCTTCGATTTTTAGTGTGCGGTCTGAATGTTTATCTTGTTATGATAACCCTCTTATAGTCATGAGAAGGGATGCTTGGTTGTGCTGCCAAAATTAACACAAGGATTAGATGTAAATGAAATGATCGTACTAAGTAATACCTTACTTGGCAGCAGTTTGAGACCTGCAGTGTGTTCAGTTTACAAGTTGTTAATAATGAATAAGTACATTTTTATGTGACGTTTACAAACAACCAGTAAGAGCTTATTTCTTGGGCACAGTCTGAACCTCAGCCAAAAGTTTCATTTCTTGATAAGGTCAGTGTTGATAGATCTTTAGATTCAATTACATGGAGCACGATTTTGCAGTCGTTAGTCACAGCGAGGCTGTGCTATCATCTGAAAAGTGGCAAAATTGTGGAACTTTAGAGCCTGATATTATATCTGAAATGGAGATTTCTTCTTTTACATGGTGCTGAGACCAATCACAGGAAACAATTTCAAGTCGATAACAAGAGGGGTTAATTGGCAAGTGGTTAAAAATAGTGTGTCATTTACGAGACATTAGAATCTGACAGAATGAAACGATGGCTGCTTTGTCTGAAGAGCACAGATTCTCCTGAAACACATTTAAAAACTGAGTGGTTTTCTTGTAAGTTTGTGAAAATGGGGCAAAAAAAAAATCTTCATCTGTTATAAAATGAGATAGCCAGAATATAGTGGAGAGCAAAGAGCTGTCTCTGAACTTTGTCTGAGTAGTCTCTTCCGATGTGTGATCGTAACTGTAGGCCCAGTCCTGCAGTGATGTGCGCAGATGGAGTCTGGTATTGCTAAGGAGCACCATGTACTTCACACTGTTAAAACTGTGCCAACATCCATTTTTATGCGCGTCTCTGTTAGCATGTCTCTATTTAGTCTGGGGGCTATGCTATGACCAGCTGTTCTATCACCAATAACCCCTTCCCAGCTGAGAAGGGGAATTGGGAGAAGGAAAGGAGGCCCATGGGTAGAAATGGAAGCAGATTTACTAAAAGAGCAAAACTAATATTAATACTAATGCTAATAATAAGTACCCAGGGTTATACTCAGCCCAATGAATGCTGGATGTTGAACACTGCGTGACAGTCACAGCGAATGGGAGAGCAAGCCTTGGGAGCGGGATGATGGGCGAGCCCCTCCAGGGATGGCGACCACTGAGGAGGAGCCGCATCCTCAGCAACCTTCCCAATTTATAGTGAGTGTGACGTTTATGGTAGGGAATACTTCTGTGGGCCACCCTGGGGCAGCTGCCCTGGCTTTCGCTCCTCCTGGCTTTAGCACCTGGCTAGCTCAAAACTGCTGATGGCCTTGATCACCATGGGAACTTGCACACCATGGCTGGTCACAAACTAAAACAAAGTGTCTTATCACCTTTGTTCCTGCCATATCAGGTTCTTCAGTCCTCTCAAAAATGCAGCTTTTCTGAACAGAAAATTGATTCTGTGCTTCTGTCCCAGTGAATGCAGGACAATGCACCAACTTGTGACTCGGAAGGAAAGCGTGTAACATGGCAGATGCTCATTGATCTCTGATCAAACCGTTCTCTGTGGCTGTGATCCTTAAGAAGCCATGCCTTTGAAGTGTCTCTTCTTCACATAATTGTTCAACAAGATGTTGGAAGTCTCACAAGTACCCTTTTCATTTCAATTACTTTGTGCATGTTCTAGTTACCAAAAAAAAAAAAAAAAAGAGTTAGGACATTCCTCCCACCCTGGCACCCCGAGACAAATATTGTCACTAGACGTGATCATTGTCTAGAACGTCCAGTTCTAATTGAGAAGGTTTCACAGGGAAATATCCAGCTCACTAGGCAGATTAGAGGCACTGGTTAATACTACTTCTGAGCTTTTCTGCATTTTTCATCCAGTGGGATAGGACTGGCGGAGTCCTTAAAGTAGAAATAGGAAAAGAAATCAATTTGTTTCTTCTCCTGTCAGTCCAGTAATATTAGTTGTGCTATTTGTAACCTTTTTTCCTTCTGTAATGTTCTCTTAACTAGATTCCCATTGCAATAAGTGGTCTATTTTCTTGGATAAAAGCTGGAGTAAGCGGCGAATTTGCATGAAGTGTTTTACCTGGAACAGTTGGTTAGTTGGTAGTGGGAAGCCAGTAGGGAGTCGTGTGAAGCTGTGAGATGCATCAATTACAGGTAAAATAGCACAAGGCCTATGCTAATGCTTAGCATTATACAGAAGTTCAAAATACTGGGCAAGTAACTGCCCTGCTGAAAGCATTTAGAGTAGCTGCATTATGTGCCAGTATTTTCATTTGCTTAAGCATCTTTTGTAGAATTCAGCTCTATCCTAAACTTCAGTCATTCATCCAGTCATTCTGTCATCCGTGCCTGGCATTGTTGCTCAGTATTCCCACTAAAAGCCTAAAGGGATAAAAAAATACTTTTTTTTTTTTTTTGGACCTCATTAAATGACAAAATCCAGTGTATCGTTATCTTAGCAACAGTTCATTTGGGCCTGGAGTGCGTTGATTAGGGTACTGCAAGACGTCTTCATTTTCATCTAGATGCCAGACTTTTTGGCATGATGCTGCCTTCTTGTTGCCGTGTGATAGTTCGCTTCTCTTTAGAAGTTAAAAGCAGCTGTCAGTCCTGTTTGTGTCAGCCATACTGAAGAAGAGCTTGGCATCACGGCTTCTTGCCCTTGCCCATCTCTTCTCCCTCCACCCACAATGTGGATGAACCTGTGTCCCTTGCTAGCCCATGCTCTACTGTGTAGTGCTGGGCAGTTATGTACTGCTCTCCACAGCTCAGAGACCTGAGACCTTTTTCATGGGGAGACTGTTGTGTTTTTTTTTTTTTCCTTTGCCAAAAATGAGCTTTAATTGCCTTGACTGCAGCAGGAGGGAACTGGCTGTGTTTTTCATTCCTCTCTCCTGTGGCAGAGGACTTTGCTGCTGCTGGCAGAGCCTGTGGGATCCTGTTGGCCTAAACTTCCCTACAGTAAGGTGGAGCTTGGAGGTGCATCTTTGTCTCTGATTGTCCTGGTTTCATTGGGATTTTGTTTCAGTTTGTGGCCAGACATGGTGATCAGGGCCATTAGCAGTTAAATCCAGGGCAGCTGACCCAGGCTGGCCCACAGGTGTGTTCTACAGCATTAACATCAAGTTCACTATAAAAGGGAGGGCTCGCTGGGTGGGGCTGTTTTTGCTCTCCTCTCTTCTGTCCTCCGTTTTTTTTTTCATTGTTGACAATTGCTATTCCTGGACAACCTGCTGCAACCTGTAGCTAAGTATACTTTTGTGTGTTTTGTGTTAGCATTTATATTGGTTTCTTTATTTTATTAAGTCTGTTTAATTTTAACCCACGAGTCTCCCTCTTTTTCCCAATTTCCTTCCTCAGTTGGGAAAGGGACATTGGGTGAGAGAAAAACTGTTATTGTTTAGCCCTGGGTGTGGGTTAAAGGAAGACACTGATATGTGTTGATAGATGCTGGGTGAAGTTAACAAGGTGTTATCCCTTTTCTGTCTCACTTCTGGTCTCCCCAGTGTTGTTCTCCTATGCCATATCTCTTGCACGCTCGTGGTGCGAGCCCATGCCATGAGAGGGGGTCGGGAGGGACCTGTTCAGGAGGGGAGCTAGGAGCAGGGGCTAACCAACCTCATTCTCCAAGTGAAACCCCACCTTGGGAGCCCTTTGTCGTGTCCTTTTTTCAATTTTAAGAAGCTATCCTTTCCAGTGAGAAGATCTTGTGGTACTGACCCGGGTAATGAATTGCTGCTGGTGTGAGCTGGAACAACTCAGGATGGAGTCAGACATGGGTCTGACTGTGGTTTTCAGGGTTTCTCTGAAGACTTCCCTGTCAAAGCAGTCTCTTTCTGTAAGGTCTTGTACGAATTTCAGTGATGTAGCACTCTTACTTCTACTTGGTCTAGAGGTACAGAAATGACTTTTTTGTTTCTTAAATAGGTTAATGTAGGGTGTCTGTAATGAAGGGGCCTGCACACACTATCTACAGCATTTTTTCATGGAGTAGCTGGAGTCTGTAATTTGTGATTTGCAGCAGTTAGCGTAGATGAGGAGGAATGAGAAGACCGTAATCATCTCATTACTTTGTCATTCATAGGTGTCTGCCTGCTCCCACCTAGTAGTGTCTGTAATCTCTGTTAATAAGTTATTGAACATGCATACGATGCTTGCAAGAAACTTAGTGTCTGGTCCGTGTCCCTTGAGTGCGCCTCTTCTGTAGCATCAGAAGACGGTAGTGTAATAAATCAAATGAAATTAAATAATGTGTAGAAATGCAATGAAGTAATGCGTAGAATGGGAAAAGACCTATATAGCATGTTTCTTCCAAATAAAATTTTTCAGCAAAGTGTTTTTTATTTAGCTAGTGAAGGACAACGGATACTTGTGGGGAAGACTGTGAGGCCAAAAGAATAGTACAGGAAGATGGATGATGATACTAAAAATTGGATTATGTAACTGTATCATTGGGTACATGGATCTATAATTCAGATAAAGAATTTATTTGAAAACTCTTTTTTTATGTTCACAGACAACCCAAGAATTATTTGTGATTTTTCTCAGAGTTGTTGTTTAAGGTTGTTCAACAAGGAATTGAATAATCTCCTGTTTGTAATGTATTCTTCATCAGATAGTTGCAAGTATTTGACATTTTAATTTGGGCAGTCTTGATTAGAACCGACAAACATTACTGTGCATTGACCAGATGAAAATAACTCTCTGAAAACTTTCCAGTTCACTTGCTCTCCTTAAATGTTGCTGCTCAGTAGATACAAAACTATGAAGATGGTCAAAACTTTCTCATTTTAAAATGCAATTGGACAGTAGCCAAAATGGCGTTTCATTTTTTGAAGACAATGACCAAAATCATCTTTTATGTGCTCTGCTTCTTATGTCTTTGTGATAGGTACAGGCACTTTGGGTACAGTGAGACAAAGGGAATTCAATGTTGTAGTAGTGTGCAGAAAACTGCAGATAATGTTAGACAGCAGGACTTGGCTCAGGGTCAGTGGGTAACAGTTCAGTCCAAAGAGGAGCTGGTGTGCCTTACTAGGTAGTTTCCCAGTCTTTTGACTTAGATGGTAAGAAATACAACTGGATTTAACATATAAATGTTGTTGGGTTCAGTCTGATGGAGGAATTTGGGAACCCTTTTTATTGTTGTTTTCCATATCTATTTTAGGCTGTATTAATAATGGAAAAATAGATTGAAACAAAACAAATGTTGAACCAAACTGTGGTTTTTAGAGATGCACATTGTAGTCATGTAGCTTGTGAGCAGAGCGGTTATTATGGCGAGTACAACCTGAGAACATACGTAAAAGGAACTACAACAATAAATTCGTGAAATAACAAGTATGAATCATAAAAGTAACAATTCATTTTCTGAGCATTTTATAAATGTTTCTGACAATCCTGTAAACTAAATCTCACCTGTCAGCAATGCTCTTGAATAGATTGTAAAATGTTATTATTCAGAATCATACCCGCAAGTCGTCAATCCATTTTGTTGTAATTCCTGTGTCATCGTATATTAATTTGCTTCTGCTTGTTCTGATTCCTACCAGAAGAACTATTAGTAACAAAGATGATTTGTCTGTGATAGTGAACAGCATAGTGTCTAAATAATCAAAAATATGAAATAATTTATACCCAAAGGCTTCATTGTTTTAATCAGAAATTATCAGATCAGCAACAAGGTTTAATGCAAAGGTTGCATGATTTTGCTGGATTCAGGCTGTTTTACTCTGCTTCTAGTTCACAAATCTAATCACAGCTCAAAAGCTGCTGAGTATTTGCCTTTCTACACTGCCACCGTGGGTACCAGGGTTTCTTTCTTTTGTGCTAGTTAAAATTGTGGGGTTGTCTTCCTTTTGGAGGACAGTATTTATAACAGCGCTGAATAATCTATCGGTTCCTTATTCGTGCACAGCTCGTGCTGTGACAGGGAGATGCAGGTGCCGAACCCAGCGGAGCAGAGTCCAGGGGTGCACAGAACAACGTTGCTGTCTGTCTTCTCCTGTAGCACCCAAGTGACTGTTTCTGGGACTTGTCACAAAGCCACCTTCTTCAGCAGCTTCTGCCTCATCTGGGTGCTCCCAGGCACTTTGGAGGTTTCTGTACACCCTTCCCAGCCATATCTGAAAAATGAATAATATCTGGCAGGTCCCGGGACTCCTGGTTGTAAGGGACGAAGCACCCTGCTACAGGTGATCTGCCAAGATGGTAACTTAGAAATAAAACTTGCTGCAACCCTACTGTCATAGCTGTTATGGTGGCACGATGTTTTTTTTAAGTATTCTCAGTGGAATAAGCTGCTGGCTTCAAGCTGCAAGAGTTATCCAAGCTGGGGGGCAGCACCCATCGCCTGAGCCTGGGCTCACTGAGCCTCAGCGCTGCCAGACATGGGGCTGCACGAGCGGCAGCAAAGAGCAGTCAGGAACAGAAATAGTTGTGGAGTAAAAAATCAGTCGTCCTCATTTCAGCAGTGTTATGCCAGATGATTAAACCTATGTTTTTCTTTTTCTTTTTATTCCTAATTCTAACATTAACTCCACCTGCCCCCCCCAAAAAAAACCCCAACACACCAAAACCCCAGGGCATATTTGCAGGGGGTGGTGAATAGAAGAAACCCACAAAATACGGATGTTCACCAAACTTTTAGGCGTGTTGCTTCTTTTGCTTTTGAGCAGAAAACCTTTATACTCCTGCTGCTGCTGTTCTGGCAGCACTAGTAAGAGTCGTTTCAGCACAACAATTTTGTTTTATTTTTCTGTGTGATCTCATTGGTTCTGCACAGTCGGTATCTAGAACGTGGCACTTGCCAAGAAGACAAGATGTTTTTTGTTTTTAAGTGTTAATAAGTTCACTGAAAAAGTACATGATTGGGTTGAAATACATCTATTCCCAAATTTCTGTTCCATCTGACAGTTTTATTTGTAAAACTGGAGAACAATATTTCAGAGTCAAAATGTTTTTTTTGAGCATTTTTAGGTTAAATGATTAATATTTGCTTTTTTTTTTGTAAATGAACTAGGCCAAGTCTTAAACAAAATTAAAAATTCAAAATATTTTAAAAAGATGTTGTTAATATAAAAGCAAAATATTCCTTTTAGATTAAACAAACATTTTGCCTTATCTTGAAATTACTTTTTTCCTAAATCCTTCCCCAGTCTCCCTTCAGTCTTCTTAAAACAGTTTGAGTTTTTCCTTCCTTTTCCTTTTTTTTTTCCTGGTTCAGTGCCCAAACAGAAATCCGTTATTCACACAGCTCTATTGACAGAGCAGACATGGAAATCCTGTTGGAATTCAAGCAAAGAGTAAAGGGAAGTAAGGTAATCAAAGCAGTGTTATATTAAGATCCAGTACTATGTTCTGCCAGAGCTTGACAGTGAAGCTCTGCACTCAACGGAAGCTGGGAGACTCTTTGGGGGTAGAATATGAATAATGGTGTGCTCAGTTACCTGTCTGTACTTCCAGTTCCATCCCAGCATGTCCTTGATTTTTCATCTTGTTATGGATTAATGTTATAGAGTGAATTTGCAGAGTCTGTTTAATTTCTTAGAGAAAAGATTTACTGTGTTTAATTTATTGAAAAGAAGATCTTTCTGACGTATCAGAATAAGATCTAAAATCTCCATTGATGCATCGTGTCCAGTGACACAACACCATGCCTAATGGTACATCTGGATTTCATTTCTCCTGTAAGAGCAGCATAAGCTTAGACTGTGGTCATTCTTTATTTTAGAAACTGCAACTTCTGGAAACTAAAGCAGTCTGGTTTGTAAAATTAAAATACTTGTTTTCAAGTTAATGTGGAAATGCACCTGTCTTTAGTCTGACCTTAATACATGGAGTAACAAAAATCAATTTGTCTTCAGTGATGCTTTTTCCCAGACCTGCCTGTACATGGAGAGCACCCAGGAGGCTTTGACTTGCTGAGAGGGGTGGGTGGAGAGTGCTCTTCTAGTGATACGCCGTGAATGAGAGAATGATGTACAGCTACAAGTTAAATAGCTCGGTCGATGGATTAGGAACTGTTTTGTCTTGGCTTCTTAAATCATTGAGGTTCAAAAAGACAGACTTATATACTGCTTTGGTCAAATGTGTGTGCTGTCAGCATTAGCAGGACAGAACTTGCAATGGGAGTTTTGCCTGAGGAGGGTGTGATTAGTATGTGTACGTTAATGCAAATTGGAGGTGAGACAACTTTACAGCTGTAAGATCTGGAATTATTTCATAGGGAACGGTAAAATTATCCAGTTGCTCGACACACTTGCACATATGATCAATAAAATTAAACAGATACCAGCTCTTCTAAGCCTGCAGGTTCAATTACTGTCGTGGGGCTCAGCCTTCTGCACCACGTTGCTCATCCCTCCTCTTAGTTTGTGAGCGTACCCCACCCCATCATTGGAGCTGTTGATCCCAAACTGGTATGTTTTCCTGACCAAGGGAATCACAAGTCCTTAAAGGCAACATGCAGAGCCTTCTAGCAACTAGATAGGATCCATACTTCTCATTTTGCAGCTGTGGAGGAAGGAGCATGTTGCAGTGCAGTAGCAAGGCTGATGAGTATTATGAGTGTTTCAGGAATCCTGAAGAATGGTGTGTGGTTTGTTCAATAGATTTGAGACCCATTTTTTTTGGTAGTCATGAAGATTGATGTGCTCTTTGAGCAGGCTGGCTGTTTACGAGCCAGGTGGAGTGGATGTAGCTACCTTCATCAAGCCTTCCCTTGCAGCAGCTGGTACCAGGCCAAATATTTGATGTCTCCTACTGGAAAGATTTAAAAAGACAAAATGCAGATTGTGACCTGCTCTAGGACTGGTGCACTGACAGTTTGAGCACAGACACCATCGTGAGTTCAAGTGAATTTACTGTCTTTGCATCCTCTACTGAAATTGATGTCTGCAAAAGGAACAGATCAGCTTCTTCAGGGAAGTTGCTGAAAAGTAAGAGCTTGCTTTGCTTAGTCACACTTTAACAGTTTTATTCCGTTGAAGATCGTAGCAAACATATGGCCGACAGGCCAACGGAGACAGAAACTCAAAAGTCTATAAGCAATTCTTGTAGTAGCTATATTTGTGTAAATATCTGTGTCTTAGAGTCAGGCATATTGTGCAAAAATACAGGCTGAAATACCTAGTGCTGGAAAGCTGGAAGGTTGTGGATTTGAATCTAGGGGATAAACTCAAACATGCTTTGATTAATTTTCTTTATGTTTGAATGCAAATATGTTGTGTGATTTCCAGCTGAACTGTGGCTGTGCTTTTTCAAATGCAGGTGCTGTGGTTTGTGTCAGTCATCCAGAAGGCAGCTGTAATCGGTATCCAGTGGCGATGTGAGCTCTGTGTAGGTGGCAGACAGAGATACCAGTGGAGTTGATTAGGGTTGTAGCCAGCTTTTGTCCTCCCTATGCCTGTCAATATAAGGTATTACAGCTACCTGTGAAAATATTTTTTTCTGTGTCAGGTGAGCTAAGTGTGAGCTTGTGGTCGGTGCAGAATGCCCTCAGATGAATTTCTGTGCAAACTCATGATTCTTTTCAGTATCTAGTGCTCCTTTTTGGTACTTAATGTCTCCAAAAGTCTTTTTCAAGACTTCAGAGCAGTATTAAAATGGCAAGGGCAAAGGCCACTTCTTCCCTATGGCTGTTTCAGCAGAGAGGAGATGGATTTTCAAAGATCCAGCTCCCACTTGCATTAGTGAGAGGGAGCAGCAGGTGCTGATTGCTTTTTTTAATGAACCTGAATTTCTAACACCTGGAGATTTGGAACAAAGGTTCAAGGTAGCCCTTTCAGAAATTGGAGTTATAACATTAAGAAAAATATAAACATCACTCATTATGGCAAGATCTATATTGACTTTTATGTTTTAAATGTTATGGAATAAGTTTGACATAAGTTCATCTGAGTTTGTAATAAAGGTTACCTAAAGAGCATGGCGTGTGTGTGACCTCTAGGTCTGTTACATTGGTGCAAGAGGTTTGAAGAAACTGTATAGAAGGATTAGTATTTGTATACTAGGCTAGTGCAAATGTATACTTTTAAACTATTTATTTATAAACCAGTTTTTAATGTCTAGGGAATTTTTACTGAGTTTGATGCTTTCTAATCTTTCAATTATGAGAGTGAAATAAGGTTCCTGTATTGTATTTTGTAACTGCAAAAGTAGTAATAGTTAATTTTTTAAGTCTGGAAAAGAAATCTTAAAATAGATTTATTTGGTTGTACCCCTCACAATATATTGTAGATAAAAATCCCAGACTGTTTCAGTAAGAAATGAGAAAAATACCTATAAGTGCCAACAGCAATTTCTGTTTTCTCAGAGAAAAGGAGCATGCAGCCTGAAATACCTGTGCGGCTGTTTTCTTTAAACTAAGCGTAAGTTCACATACATGTTGAGTTCGTATTCTTTTTAGAGAGTTATTGTATTTCTTAGGGAACACTGATTCAAAAGAGAGCAGATGTGAGCACAATAGGATCCTTCTTGATCTGTATTTGTAAGGTAGGTAGTAGGTAGATGACAAGTTCTAAAATTAACTTAAGTGGATAGAAGAGGAAGGAGGCTAGAAGGATCGATTTGAGAAGTGTTATTAAGGACACGACTGTGGATCTGTGACTCAAAGGCGGCTGAAGTTACCAGGAAGAGCAGATGGAAGATGTGACAGTGAGGGTGAATCTCATCCATAAGGGTTGTGTTTTTTGGGATTAAACAGGTTCCAGAAGTGGTTAAAGATTTCACTGCCTTTCTCCTAGTGAAGGAAGTGTTTAACATATCTAGATATTTTCCTCCCTCCTTGTATATGATTTGGTAACGTTTGTGTGCTGGGTGCTGTGCGTTTGAGAGACTTAACATAATCTTGAGGAACATGAGAAGTGGGGATGCTTTATGACATCTTTTTATCCTCCTCATCCCAAGCAGAGTCTCTTAAGGCATTTTATGCTTTAGTCCCACCTTTGTCGGTTTTAATACATACAAAGGGGCTCTCTGGAAATACCCAGTGGCTGTTCATAGTGTTCACATCAGTGGTATTTTCACCTGGTGAAGATTTCTGCAGACTGTCACCTCTCTCTTCAATATGGAGAGTTCAGAAGGGCTTCTTAAATGAAAGCCCGAGGAAGTTTTGAGGTGCTTTTAGATCCTCTTTGCATAGCTGCGACCTCAAAACTTCCTCAGGCTTTAGTTTCCTACCCATAATATCTCCTTGAGATAGAATTATTCAAAGCTTTCTGCATCAATACTGTCCTTAAGCCATTTCTCTTTAACCAGATATTACAGCATATGTATATGACACCATTCACACAACTTTTCTGAAGGATCCTGTGGCTAAATTGCAAGAAAGCCCAGCACGAGTTGTGCAGGCGTGAGCCTTTCATTTAAGCAGCCCTTCTGAACTCCTCATATTGAAGAGACAGGTGACAGTCTGCAGAAATCTTCACAAAATACTTTTAAAAAAAAAAAAAAAAGCAGAAGAGGAAAGCTTCATGTTCTACATACTTGTAGCATTTTTCCCCTTCTGGGCACTGGTGTTTGACCAGCCTGTGTCCAGCCAGCAAACACAGCAGAGGGATAACTTTCCCTCAGCGATAGCAATGGTTTGTGGCTTTCTCAGATGTTCAGCTGCTACTTCAAGTAGGCGTTTGAATCTTTAAGGGTCCAACCCCTCTGTCAGATGTTGTTTATGTTAATAAGTGGTTTCAGAATTTTCTGGTGTTCAGCAGATGGATAAACAGCACAGTGGTGTATCCTGATTTCCTTAGGATGCCAGGCTACAACAAGCCAGAAAACAGTTTTCAATGCATCTGATATTTTTCAAATTCTTAATAGAGAGAAAACTGCCCAATTCTCCGGTCAAAACTATTTTAGCCAAGACTTCTTTTTTTCCAAGAGAAATGCTCAAAACAGTATAAAGTCTTTAAATTAAACAGAAGATCATTAGGGTCAAGAAATGACTGGCTGTATTTTATTGCATTCTATATGTGAGGTTTAGCAGGCTGGAATCCAACTCATGATATAACCCATGAAATAAGAAAGTGTTGCAAAATAAGCCAGTTAAGTTCTGCATGAGGTAGTATTATTTAAATTCTAGCGAATTATTGTCATCAGATAATATTAAAAGAAATAAATTAAACCTGATTCTGCAGACAGGAGACCTGGTAGTGAGTATCTGTAACAACCAGTGGCGTGTGGGGCTGGGGGCTTCCCTCCCTCTCAGTCTGCAGGAGGGTTTGGGGTGTGGGGAGCGGAGAGGAGAGATGTGGGGAAGTCAGGTAGAAGAAAAGCCTAGGAGCAGCCTGCAGCCATGAGATCTTTGGTGCTCCGCTGCTCCTCGGAGAAGGTGAAGGAGCTGCACCCAGGGTCTGGTTGCGTGCTGTGCTGGGGGCGTCAGCAGTACGTTTCTCCTGAGGTTTATATAAGGGAATAATTTGAGTCTAACTTCAACAGACAGCTTCTCACGTTGATCTCTGACCACAGCCCTTTTAGTGGAGGGGGAAAGAAGGGCTTTTTTTGTGTCATTTAATCCTTTCCTGCTGGGTGGCCCTGCAGAGGGCTTCTTCTGTAGCTGAAATTCCTTCGGTGCTGCACATTGCGTGATGGACAGGAATGGTTGTGAGAGCTACCGTTATGCGGTAGTTTTGAATGCCATTGAGTGGAAATTAGAGATAAGTGTTGCACTTTCTTTGAGTTTCTTTCTATCAAGCTGTTTATGAAGCAGAGCTGATTAAAAACAAATTTAGTCATTTGTTTTGAGGTTCATGGATGCTGGAGGGGAAGGCTCCCCCCTTAAAAAGTACTCCCCCTGTACTCAGCACTGGTGAGGCCGCATCTCAAATACTGCGTTTGGTTTTGGGCCCCTCACTACAAGAAAGACATTGAGGTGCTGGAGCGAGTTCAGAGAAGGGCGACGAAGCTGGTGAAGGGTCTGGAGCACAAGTCTTACGAGGAGCAGCTGAGGGAACTGGGCTTGTTTAGTCTGGAGAAAAGGAGGCTCAGGTGAGACCTTATTGCTCTCTGCAACTACCTGAAAGGAGGTTGTAGTGAGGTGGGTGTTGGTCTCTTCTCCCAGGTAACAAGTTATAGGACGAGAAGAAACAGCCTCAGGTTGTGCCAGGGGAGGTTTAGATTGGATATTAGGAAAAATTTCTTCACTGAAAGGGTTATCAAGTATTGTAACAGGCTGCCCAGGGAATTAGTGGAGTCACCATCCCTGAAGGTATTTAAAAGACGTGTAGATGTGGTGCTTAGGAACCTGGTTTAGTGGTGGGCTTGGTAGTGTTAGGTTAATGGCTGGACTCGATTATCTTAAAGGTCCTTTCCAACCAAAACAATTCTATGATTCTAAATAAGAAGTTTTGACTTTTGTTTAAGAATTCAGGACATGGAAACTTTGGGCGAGTTGTGCGCTACAGAGATTGGCTCTGGAGCATGTTGGTCTGACAGGTTTTGAAAGTAAATCTTCCTCTTAATTCTAATTAAGTATCGTAGTGCTAGTACTCTTCATTAGGCAGCAATTTGTGATTAGTCAGGTGGTCGTAATGGAAAGAGAAGAACATGTGATGAAATGGTAGAGAAATTGCAGAGCAGGGAAAACAGCCATGGGATGTGGCTCCTAAATGCTCTTTAAGATCTTCCTCTTGGCAGGTTTCCCGCTGAATTCTGTGCTCTCTGTGGGACGGGATTCGATCCTTACACAGATCCTGGCTTGTGTGGAAACATGAGTTCAGTGGCCCTCGATGACAGACTTGAGCTCTGAAGCTGTGACAAGAAAAAATAGGCTAACAACAGGCATAAAAAGGGGAAACTCCCAATTCCCCCAAAACTTTGAAGCCAAGCTATTATTTTCCCTTTTGTTTATCTGTGAATTGAATCTCATATTTAATAAAAGGTAGCTTTTGTGGAGCGCTGGAGTGAATGTGAATTAGCGAATCGGGGAAGATTAGCTCTTCGAGGAGATCGAGAGCAATTTAAAATTCCATTGTTTGTTGTTTTTCTTTCTGTCTGTATGAAGCACGTCTGTAATTGTCTCAAATTAGGTACTGCCTTTGTTTAGAAGTGTTAAACAAGTAACAGGATAAGGTATTTCATAGTTCTTTTTTGAATAAACAGCCTGTTCAGTTTTTATCTTTAGGCAGTTTGCAAATGTCAGAGCAAAGCTTTTGAAGAGAACGTATATACGAGATGGAGTTTCTTTAGAAACGGAATCGTCCTGTATTGTTGGGAAGCATTTTCCAATTTTGAAGCCTGCTCTTCCCGTACTGTGTTATTTTAGTGTATCCTTTTATCATGATTCTTAAAACAGATGCATTATTTAAAAATTCCTGTGGAGATGTGGGAATTGGACTGTAAGCATGAATTTGTTCAGCGTCTTTCTGGGAGCTGTGGTCTATATTTTGCCATCGGTAGCCTGATGGTGTTGCTACCCATGAACCCTCACATTGACCCAGTAGTTAACAAGCCCAGAAAGAGAAATAAAGGCAAAGAAAGACGAAGGAGTGAGCACATCCATGTGGACTGGGTCAGCGGCTATGCAAGCAGAAGGCAGTGCATTTTCCTTTCATATCACTGAGGAGGGAAAAACAATCACACAAAGTTAGTTCCTGGCTTGGTCCTGTGTCTGGTGGTGTCTGTGGGGATTCAGACACTACGTCCGGTGGGAGGCGGGTGCAGTTTGAAAAGTGACTTTTCTGGAAGAAGGGAGAATATTTTTTTCTGCCCCTAGGAAGTGAGCAGGGAGTTCGCTGGGACTGGATGAACCAGGGTGCTTACTGGAGGGACAAAGTCACCTCGAGGCGGCGTGAGGTCCACCCGTGCTCCCTTCCCACATCTCCTGTGGCACTGCACCTAAGTCTGTCCCTGATTTGGGGTTTTTTTCTATTCATGCTACTGGCAAATGTTCATGTGATATAAAATACCAAGTCTTTTTTGCAGTGAAAATGCGATGACCCAGCAGGACTGGTAGGTCCTTATGAATTTAATGATGGCCTGTTGGGCAGTTCTGTAGAAATGGCTCCATCCATGCTTGAAGCAGGGGAGAGAAGGGTCTTGGCTTGGTCCCATAGGATCCCTTGGCTTGGGGAGATGGCCTTGGTCCCATAGGACATTGTAGAAACCAAGATGATCTGTAAGTTCAAATTCCTTTTTTTTGTTACCAGATGCAGAGTTCCCATTAAAATCAATGTAGCGAGAATTTTCCCCCCCAAGGTTTCAGCAGATTTCCCGAGTTTAATACAAAGTCAGCAGTGTTTTGGTGTACTGTGCTGTGTCAAAGGAGACTAGAGCCAAGAGGGTGTTTTGTTCTTTTTCATGGTGTTTACAAATAAAGCTGACTGATTTGGTGTCTCTCCTAGAAACTCCCTGAGAATGTAAATTTAGCAGAGTGCTCCCTGGGCATGCATAGATCTAAAGATAGCAGTTTCTTGCCTATCGATAAGTATCTTAAGGCCTTTACTTTTAATGCTATATACGACTTAAATCCCAAGAAGATAATTCCACTACTGCTGTTCATTTATATCATAGGAGTCTGCATTAATTCAGGCTAGACCAGGTTTTCTAATCCATTATTTATTTAGGTCTTCAAAACGTCTGTGGTACTGCATGTGGTTGACAGAGCATATGCTTGTTAATATTATATGGCACCCTGTTTTCCCAAGATGCTTAAATTAATGAATGCCTTCAAATAAAGCTATGATTTAAAAAGCCACTTCTTTTTTTTTTTTAACTGTTGTGACTATAGCATCCCATGATCTTAGCTCTGATTTCTCTATGACCACCTATTTTAAATAGTTCTGGAAGGATTTTTTTTTTCTTTTTTTTTTTTTTTTGTGTGTGAGATAATCACATATTTAGGTTTTGAATATGAATATCTAGCCCAGCTTCGTTCTCCACCTGGGTGACAGAAGCTTAGCAACACCCTTAAATTCAATAAGAAAACCCCTTACGTGAAGGGTGAAGCACCAAGCTCATATTTTCTGACAGTCCACAAAGCTTACAAATCAAAATACATGGAAGTGCTGTGTAAGTGAGGGGGAAACGAATGGTAGACAATACTTGGAAATGAATGAGTCGTGTGAATGAACGTTGGCATGTACATCCCCAGCCCCACATTAAGATTAAAGTGAGTTGTCTGCTCTACAATTGCATAATTGCTTCTGTGACTGATTTGGTGCTGCTCTGTAATAAGTTGTGAATACTGTATGCTGACCTGGTTAATGGGATGTTTACGAAATGAATATATTTGTATAGTTTAATAGAAGGATGTTTGGAAAAATTAGCAGGATGAGAAAGAATGACTCAAGAGAGTAATTTTTCAGCAAGTGCTGGGGTTGGGAAGGGGAAGGCAGGCTGTCTTGCTGTTGGCGTTTGGGGGCTGGGACAGGGAGGTTGCATGGGGCTGGGTCCCCTTCCCACCCCACTGCAGGGGGGTCTGCGCCCTGGGCGTGTGCATCCCCCCGGGCATCGGGGGACGAGCATCCCCCCGGGCGAGCAGAACACATGGGTGGCTGCTCCAGGCTTGGGGTACCCGGGCTCTGCACCCCACTAAGATCCCACTGCTCTGGGGACGCGTGGTGCGGGGGAGCAGCCTCCATCCTGCAGCCGTGACAGCTTCATTTTAAAAAATATTTTTCTTGAATTAAGCTATTTTAAGTACTATAGACTAAGATAATTATTTCATGAAGTAATATTATCTGCAAATTAACCTTGGATCTTTGCGTAGGTTCAGAAAGAGAGAGATAAGGAATTTTATCGCAAATTGCAGACTTTTACTGGGTTTAACGTAAAGGCCGTGGCAAGTAATACATTTAAACTGCATTTAAGTAGTAAAGACCAGAATATCAAAGTCTAAAAGCAATAAACATTAATTTATTCAGAAAGTTTTTATATTTTCTTTCTAGTTTATGTGTTCTTTTCACACACTGTCATTTAATGAGGTTATATTCTGATTAAAGTAGAAAAATAAAAAAGTAAAATGTTTTATTTCAGTAGATAAAGATGGAGCTTTAAAAGTACATCGGCTTGCCCTGCGTAGTCTGAGCTAGCTGTACAATTTTCCCTTCGTTCAGCATGGCTGCTAGACTAACGGATTTTGGGGGAAAAACTCCCCCTTATATAGAGTTTCAATTGAAATCCGTATTTTCATTTTCAGTGACAACTAATACATTTCCTGTAATCCTTTTCAAATATTCACTGGCACTATTCCCAGACATATATTTTGAAGGTTAAATGGTTTAGGATTTCTGTACTATACTGCGTAGGTCGGTCTGAATAAGCTAGTAAGTCTGTATGGCCCCTTCATTGCTAGAGACCAGTTTGTATCTGAGAAACACGATAGCTGCGGTAGCACGAAGTTTTGGCTGGTTAATGAACTGCGGTTCTAACGAGCCCAGGGTGAGGTGCTGGGCTGGAAAACTGCTTTTGCTGGTTGCAGAGCTCACTTGGGTATCGTTATGTAGGGCTGCTTCATGTAGTGTAGATGCACCTTCCTGGCAGCTGGAGGTTTTGGCTCTCTGTCCAGAAACATCTCTCTCTTTTTTTTTTTTTTTAATAGGCTGCAATTGGCATGAGTAAAGAGCAATAATTAAAATAATATTCCATGAGGTTTGCATTTTAGTATGGCTGTTTGATTAAAATTGGATCTGCCTTTTCCTCTCCCTTGAGGACCATTGCTCACTTCGTGGCTAATGAAGTGGAATGAGCAGTGTGATCAATATTTATGGTGTCACTCTGGGCACCTGCAGTTCTTTCAACCCTTCTTGTACTGTGGAGCTGGAATGGAGGTTTTTAACTCCAAGCTAATTAACGGCTAACGATGCAACTTGATACGAAGTCTGCAAAGGTTGTTCTTAGTCCTGCTCCTTCTGAAGGTCACATGTGACTCGCACAGATTTGCTAGTTCTCATAGTTGATCAGGCAAAAGCAGGAACTCGATTTTCTTCAGTGATGTACTTTTGGATCCCTCAGTCATCCTTTGGTGTTAGTTTGGGCTCTCCCTGTGTTGGGAACAACCACTTTTGGGGTACCAACTCTTGCCATTGAACACACAAGAAAAGAAGGCACATATGGGTGCTTTCAGCTGAATTTATAGACCTCTGCTCTACAGCTTTTCTTCTTTTTATACTCTAGTCTCTACTACAGGCTCCAGTATCTGCTAAAGATAACATGTATTTAAGTCCAACATAAACGCCATGAAGTTAGTGCTAGTCTGCACTTCTGCATCTTAACAGTGTGGGGGCTGCTCCCAGCTGTGCCAGAATATTTTTATACACCTGCTCATGAAGTCCACAGTCTGGGGCAGTATTTTCTATCCAAATCAGCCCCACAGTACTTTGTTCCACACTTCTCTTGTCTCTTGACTCCTTCAAGGCTTTCCCAAAACAATAATATAATCTTTGAACTCTTGGTGGGTTGGTTCCTGCAAACTTTGCCCATTCCCTGCCAGTGACAGCGGCTGGAGGCAATCCAATGTAATTAGTGAGTATTTTGGAGACTCTGCTTTGGCAGCCCTGTTAAATACGTGCACTGAAAGCAGGATTAGTATGGGGCCTCATCTTTTTTCCTCGTTAGGGCATCTCTGCGATCTGTAAGCTTATTTAATTGGAAATTAGCCATTCTTATTAACACAGGAGATACCCTTTGGTCCAAATTCTGACATGGGATAAATGTATGTAATTCCCACTAAAGAGAAAGAAAATGCATCCACATACTCCAGGGTGCAAATTTGCCCTTTTGTGTCCATTGCAGTTCTCCTGGAGGAGGATTTCATTTTCTAGTAAAGGCAATAAATTTTCGCTGCTCAGATAAGTGACTACAGAGGTTCATCATCAGGATTTGAAGAAATAAGCCTCCTAAGAAGATGGATAATGACAAGGGGAGTAAGAGTTGTTATCCAGTCATTTGTCATGGTCCAGAACATTGAGATATATGGATAAGACCCCAAAGGTGTATAAAAGTTCCTTTTTCCAGCAGTCGGTTGGTATGTAATAACTTATCCTGTGCAGTCAGCCAGTATTACACGCTCTCTGAAAACTCATTTTGTTTGTGTTTCTTTGTATACACAGCACATAAGCGGTAACATCTTATATGTTGCTGGGAAGTATTCTACACATCATCGAAATGTAGTCCCATGATTACTGAATATAGAGGCAGCCTTCCCCGGTGCTCACGTTAACTCCCTTCCCTCCCTCCTCTATCCCAGTCCAGATGTTAACGTTATCTGCCTTGCCTCTTTTGCTGATAGCGTTCTGCTCTGGGCTTTCTCCAGAGACTTTTCCCTCTGACTGCTTTGCTGTGGTTCCCTGCTTTACAGCGGTTTCCCTCTAGTTCTTCCCCTGTCTCAAGGCTTCAACACCACGTAGCAGCCATGGTGTACAGCGTCAGCTAGTGAAAAACTAGATTAAACATCCATGATTGTAAGAGTGGTTGTTAGTGTACGTGTATTAATTCAACACTTCCTGCTGTTTTTTGATATGTTGGGAGGTTATGTTGCCAGTGAGGTGACTTTAAAGTGTTTTCCATCTGTGGGGGAATACATTTCAACTAACTGCTTGAGAGGGAAGAAGTCTTGCTCGGCTTACATAGTTCAAAGCAACCTTTCCCCTTCCTTTTTAACAAGTGTGTATTCCTCTCTAAACCAAACGCTGTCGAGACCAGGTTTCTGAAGGATTTCTGTTAAATTCTGTCTGTGCAGCTGGGATAACTGATCTCGGAAGATCGCCTTAATGTAGGAGACAACATCATAGTTTCCTAGGGTAAACTGCTCCCTGCCTTGCTGCTTGTTGTAGGGAACTCAGGCAAAGATGAAGTTTGCCTTGTCCCATCCGGGCTTAGCATGGCACAGAATAGCTCAGTAGCCTAAATTTGATCAACTGAGCCTGCGAGAGCTTGGTATCATGCATTGAGTCCTACTAAACTCTGGGAAATCCTACAGTGTGGCAACTTAATTATGTCTGTGTGCTGGAGTTAAAATACAGCCCTCACGTGTTTCCCCAGCCTGGTCTGATATTTTGTGGTCAAAAAGCTTAACTGGCTCCATCTTTTTATTCCCTTGCATTTCTATCCTGCAGCTCGCTCAGGAGGCTGAATTCTGACCACTACTGACTCACAGGCAGAGAATTTTTACTGTAGTTCACTTGATGAGGATTTAGATGTGAAAGTCTCAGGCTTCCTCCTCAGTGGTGGCCTGTAAGGCTGTGTAGGGACATAGATGGGGTGGGAACAGAGTAACGTTCTGGAAGGATCACAGTGTTGGTGCACCTCAGAGATCTGTGATTAGAGAAGCCCAGGTCAGGGCCTGGCAGCAGTCCTGGCTGTGGAGTTTTCAAAACTCCCCTCGTGTGATCGTATTGATGCTTGTGGAAGTCACGCTGCCGTAGTCTGCTTTCAGGAGGATGGGGCTGATGGACCCTGTGGTGGGTTTGGACCATTTCTGGCAGCGTGTCTTCAAGTGTTCAGGTGTTTGGTCCTGTGGGCATTCTGCAAACTGGCCATGGTGGGAAGGTCTGTTCCAACAGGTTTAGGAGCCATTGAACATCACATGGCCATGTTTCCAGGGAACAAAACGCAATTGTTCTGAGTCCCAGCCATGTAATTACAGCAGTAATAGTAGCTATCGTTTTTGATGCCTGGGTCCCAAATGTAAAGGTTGTTAAGTTGTTTCTGTTATGTTTTCAGAGTAGTCTGTTCTGCTGCTTTTTCTCTGTTTGTACCTTATCTATGATTGAACAATTACGAGCAATGTGATGAGGACGTTGTATGCAGAAAGTCATCCCCTTATCTTTTTTCCCAATGACTCGGAGGTGCGTGTGAGCAGTCGTTATCTCGGCTGCTAATCAATGAAGCTGGGGCTAATGTGCGAAGTGACCTTTGTGAAGAGAAAGGAGGTTGTGCCAGTATTATACTTGCAGTTTGAGTCAACTTTTGCACTGTGTCATGTATTTGGTTGCCTGAGCTGCTCCCTTGCTGACTTGGATTGCCATATCATTTAGTAGTATATCAACCAAGATAAGAGATGCCCAAAATTTGTCTTGTATGTCAGTTGTGATGTTTTCATTGACCAGGTATCATTAGTGTTACTTGATGACCCCTGATCTTCATGGTCTAAATTCCTTCTGGGCTCTCACCTGTTTGTGCCTCATTTGGTTGGAAACTATTCCTGCGTAGCTGTACGCTTCCCAGTTTGGTGAAGTCAATGGGATTTTTACTGCTGGAATTAGATCCAGTTTACAGCAACCTGAGGGTAAGCAAAGGTTACTCTCTAGCACTTCCCTTCTCTACAATTTTGTAGTACTTAGGAGTCTGATGGATGGAGCACTCAATTATTTAACATCTATCAAGCTTTTGCTTACAACACCTAAACAAACACTAGTATTACCTACTTTTTTTTCTGAATATATAAAATATAATTCTGTGACATTAATCCACAAACTTAAAAAAAGCATGCTGTTGCTTAACCAGCCCTTTTAATGAAATGGGTTTTGAATTGAAATTTTAAGTATGCATGAAGACAGTAAGATACCATTTGTGGTGTTAGGATTTCAATAATGTATGGAATTAGCAGAGCTTTATTATATTTCTGTGCCTGCATGCCCTCCGCAGAGTAAAAGTTGTAATAAATATAAGTTCAAAGGTAAAATTTTATTGCTGCGCATGAGAGGAGAAAAAATAAATTAGAGTAATGTAATCATGCTCTTATATGTTATGAATTTTGAACAGTGTCTATTAGAAAGTTTGTCAAAATGTGCTTAGCTTTGAAAATACAGATTAACGCTGAAGGTTTTAATATTGTTCCTCCTTATGTGCATATTCCTTGAGAATATAAGTGTAAAATATCTCCTGCCGAAAGCAATTGTCATAAAATGACACTTTCCCATTTTAATAGCTGAATAATCAGAACAGAAATATTTTCTGAGTTGTGGAGAGGTTATTGCTTTTTTCACACAAAGAAATTTAGTGGTAGAAAACCAAATTTTATCCAGATATTCTCCAGTTTTTCTGTTTCGGTTCTTACATTTGAAAAGCGTCTCCAAATGCCTCCTGACAGCATTGACGCTTCAGGGTGTTTGAAAAGGGGATGGGGGGGGTGTGCATTTGATTTCATTTTCTGATTCTGTGTTTTCCTTTAATCCAGTAGTAAAGTTAAAATAGTGGTTCTCCAACAAGAGCTGGAAAACCTGTTAGGGAACGACTGGTTGGTATCTGTCTGAGTGCTTTGTGGTTCATATATATTTTTTTTTCTGCTTTGGAGCAAATAAGGAGTAGGTCAGCATGGGAGAGCAGATGCTGGCGTGGGTGCCTCTGAACTTGGCAAACATTTGTCTGAACTGCCAGCTCAGCACATGATCCTGGCTTTAGCATCTCTGAGAAAGCCCCAGCTCGATGCAATGTTGACATCAAAGATAATTCCTTCTCCTGGGTTTTCTCCACTCACCATCCCTTTACTTTGTCCTCTGTCATCTTCCTCTCTTGTCTTTCTGTGAGCCCAGGGGACATTAGCAAAGCGTGGGCAATGGCCTTTCTTATAAGCCTTTTTTAATACAGGTCTTCAGGTTTTAGCTTCACCACTCTGGAAAAAATCAGCAGCTGTAAGTGTGTACGTACCTTATTTTGCTTTTAAGCAAGGGGGTCAGAGGCAATGGTCTGGCTCAAGTTGTACCAGAGCCTGAACCCAGCTGCCATGACCAAGCCCATCCGTACGTTCGAACTCTGGAAGGACGTGGTGGTGGCGGGTCAGCGTGCCCCACCGAACAGAGACCTCCTGGGGACACGGCGCCCGTATTCTGGTGGACGTTGCTCTGCTGGCAATGCCCCGTTTTGCCAGACGACACTATGAGGATGCTTCATCTTGGTGTGTAAACATTCAAGCAGTAGTATCCACCTCCATCCAAACCCTTGAGAAAGACTGAACATTTTCATGGGAAATAGCTTGGTTAGACAAGAAAAAAGGAAGTGGAGCGGGCTGCCTTGTCTGGACCGGTAACATGGAGAGCAAGCTTCGGGCCAAGTTGTGTCTCAAGGCTTCTGAGCAGTAATACACATCAGTTTTTTTCTGATACCCTAGCAGATCTGTTGTTTGTCATCTTTTAATTACAATCCCAAATACAAGGTCCTGTGCTGCTGATGGGGAGAGTTTTCCTCTTGGAAACCCTCATTGGAAACAATGTTTTTTTCCCAGTAAAAAGTATAGTCACAGATGCCAGCTTTTAGATATTTTTTTTTTTTACGGTTTTGAGACAATCTGGACTCTGAATAAGAGGGGAAAACAGTGATAGATTTTTTTTTTAAAATTTTCTTTTTCCCCCCAAAGAACAACTGCGAATTTTAAATCTATGTAAACTTTCTAGACACAGGAAATAACGGAAAACTTTTCGAAATAAACCTTCCACAGTTTAGGTCATCATAAGTGATTCCTGCTTTTAAATTCTTCTGTTGATGCTGTTGTAGCTGAGTTGTAAGCAGGATGAGGCTGCTGTTACAATATAATCAGTGAACCAGTTCGAGAGGGTGGAGCAGTTTAGAGACCAAATGCACTTTAAATGGCACTAGAGGAATGATGCACTACCGACTGAAAATGTAGGCATCGTTATTAATGATGTAATTAAAGTTCCACCTCATGGGCAAAGTGGAAGCACACAGAAAATGTTATTAATATTGTGTTTCCTACATTTGATTTATCTGCGCTTTAAGTACTAAATGATCTATGCAAAATACAGTGGAAATTAAACACTCCTTCTAAAATTCACAACTTTATTATGTAAAAATGGTTCAAGCTTAGGTCAGGGTACATGAGCCAGAAGTAACTTAACCCATCTGAAAAATGTCTTCTGCAGTTTAGATGCGTAGTTAATACTTGGCAAAACTGGACGTACACTAAGAGGTTTTACTCAATGACCAAAGATCATGGTTTGCAATTTGCATTGCTTTTGTCAGCTACAGATTTCAGTCATTTATTGAGACCCTTGACTGATGATCATCTGTGTTACTGTGTGAATTTTCTTCTATTGCAATCTTTTAAAAGCTATTAATACCACTCTGTTCTGAAGTTTGTGGATCAATTAGAGACAAAATTGGAAAATAAACTGGTTCTGTTAGTAGTAATAATAAAAATAAAAATAGCTTAGTATTTGGTCCTGCAAATTCTGAACATTTCCTGATAAACTGTGGAAGCTCTCAGAGTTGCTTTATGGGATTAGGCCAGACTCTGCATCTGAACTAGAACACATTTTTGTGTTAACTGCTTCTAAATGAGCACTTAGTTTCAAGTAGTTGGCATAAATCTAATTTTAATTTACTGTTTTCATTTTCTTTTGCATTGATCCTCTTTTTGCAGAGATTCAGTTGCAAACTTGGAGAAAGATGTTTTTCAAAGAGTCCAGATGGTATTTGCAATTATTTATTATCATTAGCATTCACTGTATCTGAAAACAAGACTTTTGCCAACTTAGATAAACCTCATCTGCTGCACCATTGTTTACAATTTCTCAGTGTCTTATGTTAATACAAACTCACTCTTGGGGCGATTTCTGGGGCTAGAAGAGAAAAAGAGTCTGTTATTCCCAATATATGGCAAATTGCTAACTTATTTTGGGAATAATGCTTGGATAACAGTCAGTCATAGCCTTTTGATGGATATGAGCAAGCCAGCAAGGTATGTCATTCTTAAGAGTAGCATAACCAGAACAAAAATCATAATAATCAAACCAGTAGGTATAAAAGCATTGCACCTTTCCGTGCATGCACACACAACTGCTCCTTTTGGGGTCACTTAGTGAGTGAGAGCACGATTACGATAGTTTGCCCTTTCTAATAAGTCCCTTATAATTTTTTTTCAGAGTTTTGAGAGTGAAGATGGCACCTTAAGTCTGCAAAAATGGAATGTTTTGAAATTTACGGCTGTGATGCAGTGGGAATAAAATGCCATCTTATTTATTCTAAATTAAAATGCCTGAATTCTTCCACTAAAGTTGTTCTGCCCCACTGTACACATATATAAGTTGAAGTGGACTCTACACTATTGGAATAAAAAAGTCTACTCGTAATTGGTTTTTTTTTTTTCCTTAAAGTTTTAGAAAGATATGTATATTTTATAGTATTTTAATACATTTGACTTATTTGTGTAATTGGTTTCTACAATATTTTATGTTGATTAGCATTTGGAACAAAGCAGTAAAGAGAAGAAAATAGAGGGACACCTGTTTCAATTATACTACAGCACCGATTTCAACAATAAATCTTAATTGCAATCACTCTTGATCAACCCACCTCATTTACAACTAGAAGGCATAATGGAGAAAAAAGAAAAAAGTGTAAAAAGAGAGAGGGAAAAACCCCAGAACACTAATAGGGATTATGTTTAGTTCTTATACTTTATGTTTTCAGATTGCTGCGCTGTGTTGATTATTAGGAACAGCAGACTGGATTTCTATGCTCTTCTCTGGGAATACAGTGAACCCATATTTACTTTCAGCTGCCATGTGAACAATTTCTCTTAATTCAGGAGGGGTTGTGCAAACAGCCGCAGGGTGGAATTAATTCTGCTTTTATGCCCAAGGCCAGCAGGTGAATGTGTAACAAATTCCTTTAAATGACTGCTTGTCTTTGTGTGGGATGGGAAATACATCAGAGGCAATCTCTTATGTAGGTTAACCTCAGGCAGGTGTATATATTTTTTTTTTAATCTTGAGACTGGTAGCTGCTGTGTAATACTCCGTAGAGGTACACCGGGATGTTCTCCGCAGGCTTGGCAGCTGCTCGCTGACGTGCCTCCCCCTGCACTCGCTTTCTTGGAGCTTCCTTAGAGTCACAAATCCATTTTCTTATGTGCATTTACATGAAGAGGGAAAACAGTCGTGGATAAACTGTCCAAATTGGAGTAGAGGGTATATAGGAAAGAAAAAACAAATACCACTTTTTTTTCCATACTCTTCATCATTTTTCTCATAACCTCTGTCATGATCACTTGGACATAGGTAAGGGACAGTGATGGAGGGATTTGGGCAAGACTTCTGATTTTATGGTGATTTTGTAACATATTTCCAGACATACTGTTTCTTTTGCACATTTGTTCTGTCTGGTTTTCATACTTTTTCATTCTACTTTCCTTTTTCCTTGTTCTCCTGAGTTGTTGTTCCCTTTTCACTTCATTGTGCATTATGTGGTTAAAAATGTTTTTTCCTTAATCTAATGCATTGTTTTTCATAGTTGCATTTCAGGTCAGTCTTTTGCCTCAAATCCTCAATGATTGTCTCATCTATTCTTTTTTTTTTTTTTTTTTTCCTGAGAATGATCCTCGTTGTCGTGTTTATTTCCTCTTTTTCATTGTGAATGGCTTGTTCTTCTTCGCTGCTTCATCTTTTTTCGTGATAGATCTTCACCTTCATTCGTCTTCATTGCTATTGTGTTCCTCTCCTCCGCCATGGGGCTCTGATAATAGTGATGGACCACTGCAATTAAATTTATTCCATACGCCACTGCTTTCCCTGACAAACTGACACCGCTCTTCTCCGATGTTCTTACCTGTTACTGGCATTAAGAAAAGTCAACCAGGAGCCAGGGATTTCAGTGAAGTGTGACATTGGTCTCCCAGTGACAACTGAACGTGGCAAGCCCTGGATGCTTTAAGGTATCTCTAAAGCTGGTCATGCAACATGGAAAAAAAATCCAGGATGTTGTTATGAGATGAACGCATTCAAAATGGTGATAAGAAATTTCTCCTATTGTTGTAGTCTGATTGTTATTGCTTTTAAATGTAGCATTGTCGTTAGCTGATGAGATGCCTAGGCCGAGATATTGTCAGCAGACAGCTTTCTCTGGATGCAATTGCCATTAGCAAACTGGCATACAGTCAATAGGAATTTTTCTGAATTTACTAGTCTGTTGACATCTTATTCTCTTACAGGCAAGTATTTAATCAAAGTTTATTGTCATTCTTTTCTGAGATTTAAGTGGGACATAAAATTTTACGATACGTAGAGTATTTTAGATGACAGCTTCATTATTTCCACTGAATAATTTGAATTGCTATGAGGAGAAATATTGATGTCAAACCGGTAATTGTCATTAAATATGCAGCATTTTTGCAGCAGTCATTTGTGCAAAAAATAAATTTTCTGAACTTCTCGGTAGCAATGCAGAACAGTCTGAAATGCAATTCTTTGGTCTTGAGCCTTTCCCCACCATGGAGGTCTCTCAAGGCTCCACACGCATGTGCAAACCCGAAATCTTCAAAGTAATTTTTCAAATTTTCCTTTTCAAAAATGAGCATGGTATAGTGGTGAATGTCAGAAGGAGGATACTCGGTTTGTTATTGAGTTGATCTTTCGATTCCTGCTGCCTGATGGGATTTGTATTTTTGCTGCTTTAGTTGTATCCTGTCCGGTGGACATGCCCTTTTTCCTGAGCCACGAGGGACGTCTGTGGCAGGAGTAATCAAACTGCGTTATAGGGGACGAGCTCACAGGTCACTGGGAAGAATGAGAATGATGTGCCAGAGCTGTGATTTCTGCAAGGCATTATGTAAAGTAGCTCAGTATGTAAATGCAGCTTAATATTGGACTGATTCAGAATGAAATGTTCCTGTTGATTCAGTGCCCTGCCGTGGAGTGCGTTATTCAGGACTGTCGGAGTGGCTTCTCCTTCTAGGATGGAAAAGACAATAAGAAAAAAATTAAGTTGCTGGAAAAAACAAGCTCTTTAGTTCAAGCAGGGTTGTATGTCATCCCTTGTTTTGTTTCCCCTGTTGGGAAGAATTTAATTTGCTTTTAAGATGAATAAAAAATTCCACTCAGAATTGTATTTCTCCATGTAGCTGCTTTGTTACCTTGTTAAAGAATTCAAATTAGGGACCGGTACATTAGGTAATGATCAACTTTATTAGCAAATATATTTCCAAAAATGCCATGCTTGTCTTCTCTTGTAGTTATTACACCCTGACTTTGGAAGAAAATGGATTCAATCTTTGCTATATTAAAAATATTATCTGTGGACTATATCTTGTGTATTTAGCATTGATCACTGTACTACTCAAGTACGAGTCAATCAGTTAAAAAGAAGTCATTAGAGCTGGTCAGGATATTTGCAATAAAACATTTTTAATAGAAAACTAACATTTTTCTTAACTAAAACTTTTTTTTTTTTTTAGGAAAGCATGCATTCAGCAAGGCTGAGAACAAAAGCTCTGCTTAAAATAAGAAATAAAGAGCATGTGAGAGGGAGCGCTGTGGCTCCTGGGATGCCAGAGATACTGGTTCAATTCTTATACCTGATGTAGATCAGAGGTTGGATCTTGTGTGTTGTGCTTCACAGGTGATGGCTAAAAGGCACACACGTGGTTTTATTAGCAGTAGTTGTTTGTGTTTACCCTAAGGATAGAAAGCATTTCTCGAGGTTCTCTTAAATCTGAGCCCCACTTACCTTTCACCCATGTATCTTCAACATTAGGATGAAACTGTTTGATTGTCAATTAGTCACCGTCCTACGCAGTGCTTCAGTTGCATCTCAGTAACAGCTGTGGACTTGTACTATTATAGCAGAAAAACTACTCTTCAGAGTAAACATAATTCTTTGAGACTAATTCTGGGCACTTGGACAGTGTCAAGGGGGAGAAAAAAGATGAGATTAGCAAGTCCGTTGTAGCTGAAGAGAGCCAACAAAGGTAGTGTTGGTAACCTCTGGGGTAGGTTGGATTGGATGGGCTAGATCTGGTCCAAGCTAACTATAGGACCCCACAAGACCTAGGACTTCTTTTTTGTTGTTTTTCGTTCTTTGAAAATGCCTTTTGTCCTTTTGCCTTTACTGATGAATGATGTTCTCAGTTTATTCCAATGTCACAGCAAGTTGCAGACAGGAACCAGTTTCCCATCAAGAAGGAGCTGCTCTGGGCTCTGACCAGGAGGGACTGGGTCCCTCGATTGCCATCTGGGTTTAATTCCTGGTTATCACAGGGTGAACTTCAGAGCAATGTCATGGGTTGTTATCTAAAAAATTCTAACAGGGACCAAAGTTGTAGCTGTCATGGTCAGTGCTGTCCCCTTCTCTGTTTTTCCTGTAGGAAAAGTGGCTTTCTCCAAGACTGGCACCCTTCTGCTGTGATCCCCCACCCCGCTGCTCTCCAGGGCTGATTTCAGATGCTGTGTCTTGAGATCTAAATGCGTACTTGGACGGGAATTCATATTGCATTCAGATGCATAATTTAGGTGCTTAAAGGCATTAGTCTTATTTAGAGAGCAAAAAAACTTCCTCTAGAAAGATTATTCAGAATATCTGAGATAAGAATTGCACCTTCAAGGTACTGGGTGAGCAATTTGGAAGCTCTGGAGAATTTAATATTCCCTGTAAATCCGTGACAATGCATAAAGCATACTTCAGATATATCCTGTACTAGTATTTTTCATGGAAAATGAAAGATTATTACCTCCCTTTGTAGTATACGGTAGTTTTCTGAGAATTCTCTGCCAGGCGGCTGGTACAGAAGAACATTCCCTTTCTGCAGTAATACAAGCCAGTAATTAAACCTGAACACAGCAAATAGAGCTATAAAGTAAATCAAAGTGAGTGTTGAATTGTACCTTCATGCAGCGGGTGGTAAACTCTTTATAACAAAACTCAAAGCTTCCTTTCTTTGCTGAGGAACCATGAATTGTAGCCTCGGTTTGCAGCATTGCTGTTGCTGTCACCTACTGTAAATCCAGCGTGAAAAGAAATCACTGAGGGAAGTAGTGAAAAGCATGTTTTGCTCCTTTGCCTTCCTTCCTCACAGGGTGGTCACTCAAAAACCTGTGGCACCTGGGCTCATGGGTGGAGGAAGGCACCCCAAAGGAGACAAGTGTTTTGAGCCATCTTCTGAGTGGAGTGGTTTGGGCTTTGTAAAATCAAACTAAATCAGTGGAAAGGCACCTGTGGCTTTCAGCAAGTAGGGTGTTCTCTAATGCTTACATCTCTGGCACAATCTGATTGGTGGAAAAATTGGGCTAAATTCAGAATTTTGTGAACTTCATGGTGCTCCCTTGCCATAAAGTCCATATATAAAGAAGATAACCTCTTGCATGGATGGAGGGGAGCGGGACACGCTTGGCAGGGCTGGTGTCCCAGCCCATCCCTTCTCATTCAGAAGCCTGTCGCTGACTGTTTGCCTGCTTCCCTGTATGTGTCAGCAATAGGAGGACAGATGTTTTACCCTACTTCACCAGAGCATATAATCTCTTGACGCTACTGTACCATTGACTACTAAAATCACTCCTGCCCAGGATGCCCTCGTGTTATCTGCCACCGTACAGACAAGCTGTCAAAATGTTAGTGGGGATTTTGACACTAAAATGACTCAGGAAGACAGCTGGAATAAGGCGCTCAGGTTTATTTGGGGTTGTCATGTTTGTTTTTTCTCTAAAGATAGTTCTCAGCATTATGTGAGCGTCCATAGCAGCAGTGGTGATATGATAATGGGCTAGTAGAAGCGAGTGATGGATTACACTTGGTTCGCAGGGGTGGCAAACTCGGTACTGAAGGATGGGGGCTGTCTGTAGGGCGAGGGTGGTTGTCTCCGTTTTCTTATTGAGTAGACTTAAAGTAGCAGTGCAAAGGCTGGGCACAGGGAGCCGTCCTGATGAGCCCAGACAAGAGCAAGGGAAAGGGAGTATAAAAAGAAAGTATTTGTAACCATATCTTGCAGTCTGATTGCCTGCTAGATTCTCCGTTACTTCTCGTAATATGCTTGAAAAGTTTTATTTGTACCTTGAGGGCGATGAGCCTGTCTTCGTTTAGGGATGCAACTGCAGATAATACCACCGTGCTACTGACAGCTTTATGCACTGTCGCTAGCAGCCTGCCTCCCTTATTTACTCACTCGTACACGTGTTGCCTTGCAAAAGCCGTACAGTTTTCTGCCCTCGTAGTTATAATTGCATCCTGGGCCGCCTTGTTACAGAGCCTGTTCCTGTAGCATGAGGTGAAAGAGCCAGTTGTTGCCGTTATAAATTTTAATTTTTTTTTCCTACGTGTAATTGAGCCTTGGATAGTCATTATGTTTTTTCCTAGGTTCATAATTAAAGAAACCTCGAAGGAGAGCTTTGTAACTTTTATAAGGGCAAAAGAGGAGGTAATGTTCAGTATGAGCTTGTTGTTTATAAACAGGTAGATTTGAGCTTCCAGAAATTTCTGATATGTAGCTGAAAATTCATGAGGATCCAGAAACACCAATCAATAGAACTGTGTAACAAAGTCAGTCATGTCTGTTCATGGTTTAAATTATATTTGTAAGACAACAGGTGTAATTCAGTACTAAGAGAGTTACGTTTTATGAATTTTTATTAATTATGATGTCCTCATAAATTCTATGTAATTACTAAAATTACTGGACATTTCCTTTGTTATAATAAAATTATATTTTATTTTGCTTTTTAAAAACAATAGTTCCATGTTTTGGACTCCATATGACATCCCTCATGTGCTTTGTTTTGCTGCTCCTTCTGCTAATGGTTCTTTTGGTTGGTAGGTTTTTCCCCACGAGTCTCTAGTGTCCTACCTTCTTGTTGAAAGGGGTCTGATGCTTCTCATCATCTTATGCTTTGGTCCAGGTCCCTTGGTTTATCTCCAACAGAAAGTATTTCTCCCTTGGATGCGTGGGGTCTAACAGATCCGTAATTTTGGATTTCCTAGTTTTTGGGTGAGAAGCAGAGTCAGAAGTAATAGTGGTTCATTCTGGTGAGGTTGCAGGAGAAGGACCAAAACATCTATCAGACACTTCTCTGGCCTACAGGCAAAAGAAAACTGCTTTCTGTGTCGACCTGCACAATTTGTACTGTGGAAAATAGGTTGTGTAGGTGGAGATTGCTGGTAAATATGGGGAAATTATCATCAGTTCTGTTGATAATTGATATTACAGCTTTCTTTTGATGGAATTCTCTCATTCCTCATCTGCTTTATAAAGTGGACTGTGGCCAAGATGTCACGCACAAAACATGAAACACATTTTTTTCTCTTTTGCTCTTCTGAAGAAATACATAAGTTAGTTGTTCAAGTATTGCACTTTCAAGCCTGCAGCCTAACCACATGCTCTTTTGTAGTATATTCCTCCATGGGCAGGCGGACGTTTGACATAAAGTTTGTCTGTTTGATGTAGGCCATGGATATTGAACCAAGCTGAGCCTTCCTCCATGCCTGTCTTGTTTTGTTTGCTCCAGGTGAAGAAGTACCACATCACCTCTGCTCAGAGCTCCCCCGCCCTGAAGCTGTGGCTTGTGAAATCCCTTGTGCAACGGACTGTGTCATCAGCGAGTGGTCCCCGTGGTCTCCGTGTTCCCGCTCATGCTCCAGTAAAAATGCTGAGGGCAGTCAAAGCAGGAGTAGGACCATCCTGGCCCTTCCAGCTGAGGGTGAGTGATAAACATTTTCATAGACTCATAGAATCGTTTTGGTTGGAAAGGACATTTAAGATTATCAAGTCCGACTGTTAACCCAGCACCGCCAAGTCCAACTCTAAACCATGTCCCTAAGCACCACATCTACACGTCTTTTAAATACCTCCAGGGGTGGTGACTCCACCACTTCCCTGGGCAGCCTATTCCAATGCTTGATAACCCTTTCAGTGAAGAAATTTTTCCTGATATCTAATCTAAACCTCCCCTGGTGCAACTTGAGGCCATTTCCTCTCATCCTATCGCTTGTTACCTGAGAGAAGAGACCAATACTCACCTCGCTACAACCTCCTTTCAGGTAGTTGTGGAGAGTAATAAGATCTCCCCTCAGCCTTCTTTTCTCCAGGCCAAACAATCCCAGTTCCCTCAGCCGCTCCTCATAAGACTTGTTCTCCAGACCCTTCACCAGCTTCGTTGCCCTTCTTTGGACTCGCTCCAGCACCTCAATGTCTGTCTTGTCATGAGGGGCCCAAAACTGAACACAGTACTCGAGGTGCGGCCTCACCAGTGCCAAGTACAGAGGGACTATCACTTCCCTAGTCCTGCTGGCCACACTACTGCTGATACAAATTCTGGATTAATCACTGTTTGTTCATTTAATGACTTGACTTGCGTTCCTCAGCCAAACTGTGTTTAGATCAGAGCTAATACTAATACTGTAACGATGAGGAATAATACTTAATATTTGTCTGTACTTCTTGCCTAGCGACTAAAAGATCTTTATGGGCTTGTGTTAATGCATGTGTTACTTATATAAATTCTGTCACAGTTCAAAATGACTTACTTCAGCCTATGAATTATTGTCTGTTGAGGGCCAGTCTGGGGGTAAATTTACTTCAGGAGAGCTACGTCCTATACTAATGAAGTTGCTGCATGACACAAACTCATCAAGAGAGTGTCTTTATATAGGAACACATTAGTACCGATTTAGAAAAGAACAGTGAGCTGTGAAAAGTGAGGCAATAGAAACGGACCTGTTTATTTTATTAATGCAGACCTAGAATGTATTGACCTTCTTGTTTTTCTATTGTAGTAAGTAAATAGCTCTTGATGAATATATATATATTTCCCCCTGACTCTTCATGGACACATCATGTACCTGGATTTTTACATATCAACATCAGTGATACAATTATTTGTGCAAAGTATTTCATATTAGAAGTGTAGTCATCCAACTACAGTTACACATATGGTAATTCACTTATGTGTTCCTTTATCACACAGAATTTGAAAGGTATCACATCAAGAGCATAAAAATTGATAAAACTCGAACAGGTCTAACAGACTAAAGCCTTGTTGACACAACAAAAATATCTACTATTGTCAGTACTATGTGCAGCTAATGCAGCAGCAAAACACTTTTAGATGCAGGTCTAGTCTAGGACAAGCTCTGTTAAGTGCTATTTTGTAAATTACCATTAAAGCCACCCACTGTTTGTGGGGCAGTGGACTTGATCTTGCAAGCCCTTACTCATGTGAATGGTCTGTATTCACATAAACATCCTTATAAGCACTTGCAAAGAAAATTGGGACCCTTCAGGATGAAAACTGCTATAAAAATGTCAATTGAATGATAATAACTACTCCTAAGAAAGTCTATGAGCTAGAGAATAATTAAAATAAAAAACACAGTTGGCTTCATATTTTCCATGGAAGTAGTGAAATGCAAATAACAGGTAAACATGGAATTATGACAGTGAAGTGTTGAAGAAGTGAATTCTGGAAGTACATAAGCTCAGTCATCTCAACCTGAAACACACTAAACTAAAAATGACATGCTTTGAACTGAATACTTTGAGTTTCTCAGGAAGGAATAATTAACTGTTAAAATCAAACTCTCCAACTTTTTCTGTACATCTTTAGCAATGAGTACAATGGTTTGCTGTGCAGAGTTGCAGATCTGCATACAGATAAATAGTGATTGATTTGAATTTGTGGAGAGTGGAAGTGTATTTAATACCCTTATCACTGCAATACTAAGGCAATGTTATGTTACCTGCTTTCTCTGACTCTTTCGTATGCAGCTCACAGCTGAGCCACCAACTTGTACAGACCCCTGGTACCTTTGCAAGTGATGTTTCATTTGCCCTCTATCGACTGAGGCGATGTTAGCTGGGGCTCTGCTGTCTGAAGCCTTGTGGATACCATCCCACAGGCTGACTTCAGTTCAAACCCTTGAGTCATTCTCTCCAAGCTGTTCACCAGATCCCAGAATACGATAACCAGGAGGCTGTTGAGGAAACTAGAGGGGCTTGGTTTGAATCGGGTTTTAGATATTTCTTTACGCAGTAAACTTGCGAAACTTGGTGCAGGAAACGATTGTGGAGGAAGGCAGTCTCAGCAGGTTTGAAATGGATTAGAGGAACTGATGAACAACAGGTCCATAAAAAGTCTGTAAATAGCTACTAGAATGGCTAGGCAGTGGTGTGCTGTCCTGCTTTCCTTGTGCAAAAGTTGTCAATGAACTGCAGAAAGTGGCCAGGCTCTTGTGCTTTTGCTAAACAGCATCTCCAGACCGCTAGGTTGGATGGGCCATGCGGCTTTTCTTCTGTTCTTAAGTTAAAACTGCCTTGTTATTACTCTCCCTTGTTTAGGAGAGCTTCCTTACCAGCATGGGTGTTCTTGGAAAAAACACCTTAATTTTCCCTGGGAAGCTCAAAATTTGAGTTAAATCTTTTCTTTTATTTTTTCCAAATGGACCAGACATTTTACCATTTGCTTGCTACATTTTTTTTTAACATGTGCTCAAACACACAAGAGTAATAACTGGTCTGCATTTTTCCTACCAAGTCGAAATCTTCTGGAAAATAAGGTACCTGGGGCATTTTCTACATTATCATCATGCTAAACGTTTCAGAGACTGAACATTATGTGGAACAGTACATTTTCATGAAAAGGTGAACGGTGATGTGACTGATTATCCAAATCAGGGTGCTGCGAAATTTCTATCCCTCTCTTTCTTTTCTCTGTACTATTCGTTGTGGCCATTTGGGGTCATACCTTATTTGAGAAGGTTCAGTCCTGCAAGACCATAGGCATCCCTTCGAGCAGCAATACACCTTCTTCGTCTCCTGTTGATTTTAGTAGGGTGTGAAGGTGCTCTGAACCTTGTGGTATCTGGCCGCAACGCTTCAGTTCTTTCAAAACCTGCAGCACTTCGATTGTCACAAATTGCCAGATTCTCCCTCCTGGAAGAGAATGGTTTTGATTTTAGTCATTTTTACTTCTTTCTTCCTAAAATGACAATGCTTACTGTTACAGTGTCACTGCATTACTCCTTAGCTTTTGAGCAACGAACATCTGTTGCTTTGATGGGATAAATTCAGGCTCCTGGCTGGAGTGTTAAAGCTTCTGGGGAGGCTCTTCAAACTCCTGTACTTTGTGGATTTATTATGAGCTGTTGACAGAGTGCAGTAGCTTAGCAGAATCTTTGGACACCAATTTAAAGGAAGCTGCTTCAAAAAAGTAAAGGCTTCATACTCAAAACCTGTCTTTCAGGTTTTCCCAGCCTTGATTTGCAGATGTGGGTATTGGTTGATACATCCTTCCATCAGTACAATTCAGCACCCTCTACAGCTCAGCTCTTTAAGGCAACGCGTGAATAGAGCCCAAATATTAGAAAGAGATGTTCCTCCTTGGGAAATTAGCGAGGAGAATGAACATAAAAATAATGCTTAATTTGTCTTTAAACCTAATTGCATGTTTCCTGAGTGATACTGGCATTTAAATGGAATTAACTTGGCTGTGTGTAGGAGTATCAATAAGGTAACTCAGAAATATACTTTGCCTGTTTTTGTTTCCATTATGCGTCGGAATACAATTTTATGCAAGGCTAGTTTAATGGGGAAACAATATTTTAGAAGGTTGTTATTGCAGCCATAAAGGTCAACAGCTTTATTTAAGCTTTATTTATTTATTTATTTTTTAATGAGGGGGGGGGGGGGGGAAGAGAAGATATTAAGCAAATGTAACATTTTTATTTATTTTTTCCATGTCTTCCTTTTGCCACATGCCGTAAGATAAAATATGGTGTTCTATTGACTGTTCCCAGGTGGAAAAGCCTGTCCCCCTGACCGAGCCCTGCAGGAGCACCGTGCCTGTAATGATCACCCGTGTGTGCATTTCTTCTGGGAAACTTCTCCCTGGAGCTCTTGCTCTGAAGACGCGCTGGTAACTGCGCTCAATGCAACCATTAATTGGAGCGGCGAAGCTACTTGTGGAGTGGGCGTACAGACCAGGAAGGTCTTCTGTGTGAAGAGCAGTTCTGGCCAGGTCACACCTAAAAGGTATTTAAAGCAAGGTTATTAGTGATTATTTGCAGTTACATTACGTGTGAAGGCATTTTCAGCTAGCATAAGGGATCTGCAGCTTTGAAAATAATTTCATTTCAAGACTAACTCTCGAGATACTACTCCATCACTACTATGAAAGGGATACTAATAGGTAACAAAAATAAATAGCTAGCCTGTTTTTAATTTTCTGTGTAAATCCAAGCAAAAAGCATGTTTTTAGTGGTGTAGGTTTTTTGCTGTAACTCCTCTGTTATTCTAATTTACAGTTTTCTACAAATATTTTTCTTGAAGGACAGGTGTGAGGAAAATATAAAGTACATCTGAATATAACATTCATTGTTAACAATGCTCTAATAAAACAGAAAAAGTAAATAGAGTTTGCATTATATTTACACCACAATAAGGCAGAACCATATGTGCGATCTATATCGTTCAGTTGATTTATATAGCTTCTATAATGTGATAGCAGCACGACAAAATTATGTGTTCTGTAGTACAAATACTTTGAATTTTGCTTTGCTTTACTAAATGAGGAAAATAAGTAGCACAGATGTTTTCTCTAATATCAAAAAATCAAGATGTTACTAATTATTTTTTGCACTGTTAATGAGTCTAGAGACTTACAACCGAGTTTCATTTCTTATTGTAGCTCTCAAAACAATCCTGTTTGTATAAGCAGCCTGTGTTGATTTCAGAAAAGTTAATTAAAATTCTTGAGGTTAATGAGATTAATTAAATAAAAGGAAAGAAATCTAGTATTCATTTATATCTAGAGTTCATTGATATGCCGTAACTTTACCTAATTAAACATATTGTTTATAAAGCTATATAATGTCTGAAATAGTTCTTTGCCCCTCAACTTTTGAGGTAGTGTGAGGGGAAATGGAACTGAAGGAGGTAAGTAAATACTCAAGTGGAATAAGTGAACAGAAAACAGAGATTCAGTGGTGGAAAGACTGAGCCAAAAGAAAAGAGGTTTGTGTACTGGGGACTCCAGAAAGGGGCTGTCCTTGGCTCTGGTGTGGTAGCTTCAGTGCCGTGTCATTCCTCGTGTAATGGAAATGGCTGGAGCAGGAAGGACTGCTGGGTCCTTAAAAAAGCTTCTTGATGAAATTGTTTCTTTTGCTGCTGCGCTGCCTATTGTTCTTATGGTGATAATGGTCTTAAAAATAAAAACGGTAGACCTCTACAAGGAAGGTGGTTCTAAGTGAAGGAATAAAACCTCTGTGTTTCAGAATTGAATAGTACCTCGTTACTGCCCAGGAGGGTCCGGAGCAATGTGGTGCTGGGGTGGAGGACAGCCCTCCTTGCCACGGGCACCTGCTGTAGCAATATTGTGTTTTATGTTTGAGTTGATGAAAACTGACCCAAAGTAATGTTGGGTTTAGAACTGCTGTGGTGAAAGTCTACTGTTAATATGGCTTCAGAAACAGCATAAGCTATGCAAATAAATAACCTTTGAGTGTTGGTGTACTGTGTTTTTTTGTATTCTGCATTTTTCCTGATTTCATGAAGAAAAATTACACCATATCCAAAGAAGGTGCAAGGCACAGAAAGCCAAATAAAAGTAAAATTTTTGCAGAAAAATGTTTCAGTGTCTTCTGTTAGATAACAGAAATCTGCCCTGTAGGAGAGTCACGCTTAATGAGAAGACATGTCTCTTTGTATTTGTTTTCTTTTAAATTATACCTCTAAGTATCTTGTTACTATCTCAGTAACAGAATCATGACTTTAAGGTTTATTTTTTCTCCTAGTAGGGTCTGTGTCTGAAACTTTTATTAGAATATGCATGACATATTTTTCATTTAGGAGTTAAAATGAATTAAAAAAAACCCACAGAGCTCTTCTTACTATATCGTGTTGTACAACTTTTTCAATAACAATTGAGGCCTCAATCAAAGATCAGTTTAAGCTATTTTTGTGTTTTCTAGGGTTTGACAGTGGAGGAATATCCCATCAGTCCTTACACACAGTTGCAAGTGGTTTGAAGGCTGTTGCATGTTGTGTTAAAACAGGACTACTTTATAAACATAACTACTCACTTTTTTCAGTAACAGATCAGTTTTGCTTCAGTGAGCTTTGTATTTTAGACATCATAGATATAGTTACATTTAACCTATAGTCATCAAGCCAAGCCCCACATTTTTTTTTTGTTGTTTTTATTTTTTTAATCTTTGAAGTTTCCTAAGTTCAGTTGGGTTACGTGAGTGCAAAGGAGAAGAAAAATGAGGCTTTCTGTGACCAGGAGCGTTATCTTCGGTATAGCAGTACTCTCACAGTCCTGTGAGAGTCCTAGGAGTAAAACATTTCCCTGTCGTTTTAATTTTTTATTATATTTTTATCTCTGCATTTGGATTGATAGATGTCCAGAGTCCATCAGACCTGAGACCATGCAGCCATGTCTCCTTCTCTGCAAGAAAGACTGCATTGTTACGCCTTTCAGTGAGTGGACTCAATGCCCAACAGCATGTCAACCTGGTAAGCCTTTAAGAAGTAGTCAATATTTGGGGAAAAAAATCGAGAATTGGCCTAGAAACATGCGGTAGTTGTAGTTCATGTCAGTCTAATAATTTTAGGGCGTTCATCTGAATGAGTTTTGAACTTGGGGTGTTGTTGATACTGATGTTGTTGGGGGGGTTGGGATCCTCATGAGCAGATTTGGAGATGGAAGTTCTCTTTACCTGGAAGAAATTCCTTCTGGGCTTCTGCCTTCAAAGTCAGAAATCCAAGGTCCCAATGTTGTATGGCTCTACATGGAATTTCTACATTATATGAAATTTATTTTTCTTGACCAACCTAGGTATACATACAGGGCTGTGCGAATAACTCCTGTGCTTCGTGGTTTTTCAAGGACCATACATTTCTTTGATCTACTTGGTTATCTTTTGGACGTTAAGTGTTTAGGAAAATTTCTTTATAATGATCTAGTGTTGGTTTTTGTGACAAATTTGTGTGTTTCATTAATTGTTCAGATGAAAGCCTTCTCAGTTATCAGAATATTTCATTATTGTTGGTGGCTTCCTTACCCTTCAAAGATTCTTAGTGGATGCTTTAGCGTAGTCCTTGTTAGATTTTACAGGAAAATGAGTTGCTTTCTAAAACAGTGAATCCTGTTTTAATTAGTGATTTATTTTTAGACTTTAAATGAGCTGCTTGTGAAGAAGTAGAATAAATTATCTGGTAAATTACTTTGTTTATTAAATAATAGTCTACAATTAAAATGAGAAGAAATTAATTATTTAACTTCCTTGGCAGTGTTATCATTTTAATATAATTCTAAATTAAAACTTCTTAGATGGGGGAGTTTGCTTTTTGCTAAACCTGTTATTGATATGGCTGCATTGCAAGATTTTTATTTTTAATTTGCATTACACAATTAAAACCTCAGCACGATAATGAAATTTCAAAACCAGTATACATATGTGAGTTGTTAGGGGTTTTGCTTTTTTTATAGAAAAGTTGTATTTAATGAAAACAACATACAGGTGGTGAATTACTAAGCAGATCAAGCAGGAACAGGTATTGCCTGGCAGATTTAAAATTAAATTTATACTGGTATAAGATCAGAGCTTAGACAAACATGCAATCACTAAATCAGCTTTACCAAGAACTTTACCAGTTAAGCTGTTTGTAGTTTATCTGAGAAAATGCGTCTGACTTTACTATCTCGCAATAAAAAAGCTGACATTTTCCCTACATTTAAATGTCATCAGGCAACTGGCTGTCTTCTGGCAAAGGATTATCTAATACCTCAGAAGTGTAGACAGCAGTGAACTTAGGGCAATAACAGATGGACGGACAACATAATTCACAAAAGAAGTGCAATTGAATCCAAGCACCTGTTGGTGAGGAAGGAACAGGGAGGTTGTTGCAAGTTATTGATTCTCTGCCATTTCAGATACTTAAAGGTGACAACTGTCTACCACAGTCTCCTATAATATATCTGCTTTAATGGGTCTTTGAGGATGAATCGAACAAAGAATCAAAGAATCAATATGGAGGTTTCAGAATCTGAAATGGTTTGAATGAGCAGCATGTAGATTTTCATCTGCCACCTGCTTTCCCGGTGGTGAAGGTGTCCTGGGGAGGTAACTGCTTTCAGCATGGGTGATGTGCTCTCTGGTCTGCCAGCATAGATTTAAAATGGGAAAAATCAAAAACAAAGCAAACATCTGACAATAAATAATATTTTTCATCTCCCTCCTGAAAGCAGGTGGTGCCTATAAGTACCTCTACTCTTCTGGGCAATGGTTGTCCAGGGGGAAGGTTAGAAATTTCACTGTTGCTTAATTCTCTAAACAAGTTGACATGAAATGTTAGGTAGTAACTGTCCTATTTATTTCCCCACACCTTACATCAGATTTGAAATGAAACAGAGTGAAAGTGGATAAAATGCATGGCATGCCATGATTCCAGTGACCTTTCCCTTGTGACAGACAGTTTCTGTCAAGGATCTGCCACTTTCAGTTCTCATCAACAGACACCCAACCAGAGATGGTCAAAGTTAAAGACCTATCCCTTCAAAAGCTCTTATCTGCTCAAAAATACTGGAGGCAGCTCTGATTTTGGTGACTAAAATCTCAGAGAATCTGTCCTTATTATTTGTGTGCTCACAGTCTTGTGGTGACCAGACTCTTCCTTTCCATCTGGTCAGGAGCAAAGAGGATGAAGCTGAATGTTTCCCTAGGTGCCTGTCAAGTGTTTGAGGGATTTGGGCAGTGCCCTTAATAAAATGCTTTAACTTTTGATTAGCCCTGAAGTGGTTGGGCAGTTGGACTAGATGATTGTTGTAGATCCCTTCCAACAGAAATGTCCTCTTCTATCCTATTCTATAAAAACTGGACCAGCTAGTCTGTCAAGATATAGCAGACTTTACAGTAGTGAGCAAGGACTTTGTCCCTCATCCGACAACGGTGATCCACCTTTCCGAGCCCTGGCTAGGTACTGGGGAAGCCATGGGTGACAAATGTGGAGGAAGCAAGATGCAAAAGCAAGGGAGGAATGAGAAGAGTGGATTGATAGAAGCAGTCATATGGGGTCTGTGTGTAAGGAGAGGAGACTGGAGGCTGGTGAGACAGAGAGGTGTGGGGGTGGAAGTAGAGGTAAGGCACCTCCTGAAGTTCTCAAACAGCATTTTCTGAGTTGCAAAGTCAAGGACACAGAAGTTAAGATTCTCTTGAGATCCTGAGGCTTGAGTTTTTTCAGGAGGGCAAGAAGTCATAGCCATGCTTGAAATCAGCTGAAGTTCAGCTTTAAAAGGACAGTCCTACATAATGCTAATACTGTGGAAAATCAGGCTATAGCAATTTTAAATGAGATACAAAAATTACGTTCATTAACATTTGTAAGGAATGCTGTAGAAAAGCCAATGAGGAAATTCAATTTTGAAAATGGGGTTTGAGTAATGTGCAATAAATGTTGAGGATAATTTAGTTTCTTGAGGTGGAGAAAATTACTGTGGGAAGCTCATTTAGATTTGGTACTGATTAATAGGAAGGAAATGGCTAAGATTCTAATGGTGGTAGATAATTTGAATGAAAATAATCACAAAGTGATAGAGTTCATGATTCTTAGGAGAAGCGAAGGATGGCAATATCAGCAAGACATTTCAAAAAAAGACAGACTTCAACAAACTCAGAGAAGTGATAGCTACACCTCTTGGGAACATGTTCTATGCAGATGGGAGTGTAGAAGACCTAGAAGCTACCAAGAAAGACTGTATGAAGGACTGAAGCCCAACTGGACTCTACTTTGTATCCTTCAACTATTATAATAGCAAGCTGGTAGCACAGGGGAACGAGGTGTGTGTAGCTCTGTATGCAACTTGCATGTTCAAGCTTCAAACCATGAAGAGAACACATCAAACACAGCTAGCATAGCCCTGTTTTCAGCTATTCTCATCATCAGAGAACCTTGTTTCCTTTTTGATTGTCAAATTGTTTCACAAAAATTAGAAATAAGCATGTAACAAGGTGAATTTAAAAACGTAGTATAGAAATCAAGAATGCATATTAAGCTTTAGGAGGATATTAGATAACAAGAATTACATAAATGGATTAGAAGTAAGGGAAAGCTGAATGAAATATTTGTCTGTTATTTACTGAGAAATGAGGGAAACACAACATGGGAAATGTGCAATTGCTGCTGTTGTTTCCTGTCTGCAGCCAGGAGAGGAATGGACTAAAGAGTAAGTCTTTCAATAAATTAGATGTTCCTGTGTCAGCAGGGCTGTGTGAATAGAGAAGGAAGTAATAAAGTAATGCCAGAGCATCTAGTGACTGTCTTCTGGGTGAGAAATTGCTAAGTCCTAAGGAACTAAGACCCTGTAATACAAAGACAAACCAAACCAATCAACCAAACAACACCCTCCTTCCCCCTGCCCACCAACCCCCCCGCCCCCAAAAAAAAAGGAAAGGTCAAAGAAATTTTAGATTACTCATCCTAACTTTGTTATGTAGAAAAACACAAGAACAAGTTACTACTTGAGATATAAACATGTCAAGAATCTGATTCTGATAAACTGGCCAGTATGGATTTATTGAGCACAAATTGTGCCCAATGGATTTAATCTCCTCTTTTGACAGCATAGCTGCTCTAATTAAGGGAAGTGGTAGATTTTTGACACATGAAACTTTTATCAGGAAGCTGAGGAATGGTGACCTGAATTAAATCACTGTTAAATGGGTACTCAGCTGCTTGAAAAAATCTCACAGTGGATATCACTGTGAAAAGACTCAGGGTCCATCTCCTTTACTGCCTGCCATTGTATTGATATACATTGATAAGATCCCCTGAGCCTTCTCCTCTCCAGGCTGAAGAGTCCAAGCTTTCCTGGTCTCTTCTTGTGTGTCAGATGCTCCAGTCCCTAAATAGTCTTTGCGGCCGTTTACTGGACTCACTTCAGTATGCTCATGTACTTCTTCTCCTGGGGAGCCCAGAATTAGACAGGGCACTCAGTGTCTCACCAACGCTGAGCAGAGGGAAAGAATCACCTCTCTCGACCTACCGGTGATGCTCTTGCTAATGCAGCCCAGGATGCTGTGGCTCTTCTCTGCTGCAAGGGCACATTGCTGCATCATGGTCAACTTGTCCATCAGGACTCCCATGTCCTCCTCTGCAAAACTGCTTCCAGTCACTTGGCTGCTAGATGTCCACTATTCATGATCATACTGGAACATGAGCCAAGGAGAGTCCTACAGAAAACTCTTCTTGCCCCAATTCTATGTGTTATTTGTTTTAACAGCTTGCGTACTTGAATAATAACATTAGTGGATGGTGCAGAGCTGAAAGTGGTAGCAAACAATAGACAATATATTAAATGATATTGAAATCATTGATAAATTTCTCAGCGTGTGACTTGAGAAGGAAAAATTGATTGCACAAAGACAAAATGGGAAGACAAGACATCAGTACTGTCTCAGGCACCTCTAGTGATACAGTGGACTACAAAATGAATAAAAGTCAACAATTTGAAATGCTAAAACTCATATTGGGCTTGTCAAACTCATGGGCATGTTGTATGTAAAACACCAAAGGTGTTACTGTACTGTGTACTCGCGAGGCTGCAGGTGAGGTTCCTTGGGCGCCATGTTGTAAGGAAGTGAGTAATGAGAGATGATTAAATAGGGCCTATGAAGAACTGGGTTTGCTTAGTTTAGAGAGGGGATTAGAGTAGATACAAGCTCTTAAAATTTCATAAAGGCTATGCATCAGATGTTAGGGTTAAAATATTTATGTCTAGTGGATAGAGATAAATAAGGTTTAGCTTAGTTTACAGGAGCGATGATTTGGGTTAGATGTTAGATTTTAAGAAAAGGCTCTCTGTGAGGCTTCACAAGTGCTGAATCAGGCATCTGAAAGGAGACTGTAGGAAGCTGTAGAGCTGCTTCAGGTAGTGGCTGTTAAAAAAGCAGGAGGGGGATCGCCCTGGATGCACTGATCCTGCCTCAGCGTAGCAGTTGGGGTGAGCAACCTCCTGCCAGGCCCAAAATCCCTTTGTGGTGATCTCTCTGTGATAGCATGTGTTTGAGTGAAGGCTTTTATAGCTTGGTATTTGTAGAGCCAACCATTTTTACTGGTTCTGTACTTGTACTTTGTGCTCATGGTGTGACTTTTCCTACATTTTCCTTCTACTCTCATGCACTGTAATCTTGCTACTGCAGCTTTGGCCTTATCTTGAACTGGAAAAATAATACTCATAAGTGCGCTAATTTACACACCACTTTCCTCTCTTGAACAAATCTGATTAAACCCACTATTAAAGGACGTTTGCCTGGTCTGGAATCCTTTATGGAGTTTTGTTGAGATCCCTTTTCACTGGCATCCGCTTTTGAAGCGTGAATACAGTATCTGAAGAAGTACTAATGCCATACACAGCGGTTAAACCAGCTCTCAGATTGTACTTACCACTTTCTCAGCCAAGGATTGTGTTTGTTTTAGCTACAGAGATACATAGATAAATCTTATCCTTGTCTTTCTGTTGCATCCCGTACTGTAGATTTTGTGAACTGTGTTTCCAGGTGGATTGATCTTGCATCGACTCAGGTTAAGTAGAGTTAGCCTCTGTTGGTTGCAGAGGTTTTCCTATCAGGAAGTTATCATCTAGAATTTCTAAACCCATGAAGATGGGTTACCGGTAGCAGCCTGAGACCGCCAGAATGTGTTTTCAGAAACAAAATCTTCCATTATGACAGTTTGGCTTTATGTTTTTTTATTCTTTTCTCCTGTTCAGGTATTTAAGTATTTGCTCATACTTATTTTCTTGTCTGATTTGATGTTCTGTTAAATAGACATTTTTTGATGCATCTCTTAGGCTGTTGATTTATCAACCTTCCAGGCGCTGTTCTGCTGAACTACTAGTAATTTTAAAGCAAGTAAATGTTTTTAACCAAGACAGCTAGGTCACTAACTCAGGGTGCCAACTGTGTCTGGAAGGCATTTTTTTTTCTTTATTTTACAGGCAATGCCACTGCAGTTAAGCAGTCCCGGTATAGGATTATCGTTCAGGATGCTGCCAATGGGGGACAGGCATGCCCGGACACCTTGTATGAGGAAAGAGAATGTGAAGATATTCCCATCTGTCCAGTGTACAGGTAAAAAGTGTTAGCTTGGAGTCAGTCTTTTGCTAGTGGGTGTCCACTTCTTTAGAAAGTGCGATTGTCCTGCACAGTTTTTACCAGGACACAGCATAATACTGGAAAATGCAGAGTCATAAACAAATAATGTACCTTGCAAAATGTGTAAAAGTGGAGCTCAAATTGGAGATTTCAGTAGATATGGCATCATCAGAACAAGCACCAATAGCCACAGCTCCTAGAAGTGGTGACCTCAGGGTTCGATGTGTTCAAGGAAGCAGTTACTGGGAACTCCCCCCTCAATGTATCTAAAAATCAACGTAAGCTATTCTGGGACCACAAGCACTCAACTGCCTTGATCATAATTGTATGTTTATTGCAGAAACTCTTGTCTCTTCCCCTGATGCTCTCACTCCAGTGAATAATATGCACTTTAAAAAATTCTTGTTAGACAAGTAGTACAATAGGGCAATTACTCACCACTCTTCATTAAAATTCTGTGACCCATCTGTTATACAATATTAGTAAATAGAAAAGCACTATATCTTTGCATGTAAATCTCCATCCCGCACATCCTCTCAGAGTGGAGTGGGGAGCTGAAGATGGTGCCAAAGCAGGAGTTGCAGCACTCAGCTCTGCCTGGCTCCGTACTGTGTAGCACTGTGGAAAGGTACTTTCTCGTGTTCCTGACTGGCAAACGCCCTAGCACAGAAAGCAGACTGGGTACAGCATCAGTTGTATGAGAATGCGCTTGCAGGAGGAGAGCCTGATTTCAAAGCCCACTGAAGATGTTTCCTGTGTATTTTATGTGACTTTGAACCATGCCTTGCAAAAATGAGAAAGGAAAACATGGTTGGAGGATGATGTGGTTTTCTAGGTGAACCTTGCATCTGAATTTCAGGTCACAATGCTTGTTTCAGGAGTAATTACAGCTTTTTGACTCTATTTTTCCTTAGGTCTCCACAGTATATCATCATTCATAACTAAAGTTTTTGCCTGGACATTTTGACTATTTTCCAGTTTTAACCACTTCATTGTTCGCCATTTCCTCTCGCAGGTGGAAGACCCACCACTGGAGTCACTGTGTGCTGGTGCCAGATTTGGTGAGACAGGCTGTGCCGCAACATAGTGAGGTGTGTGGACACGGTTTGCAGTCAAGGGGTAAGCTTACTTCATGCAGCCTCCAAATATTTAAGGTGTTAGAGTGTGGCATTTAAGTAGGGTCTTTACTCTTTTACGGTAGCTAATTTGGAAACTGAGTGACTGAAGCGCTTAAAATAAAGCGTTTCGGGAAGTGGACCCATTGTACAGTTTTGCTACTGAGCTGGAAGTACCAGTAATGTATGGTAGTATGTTTGGAGTAGAGGAGGGGATTTATGCTTGGTATTCAAGTATCTTTACAGTAACCTGCTCTTCTACCTAAAGATGAAGCACGTGGGCTTTAAAAGAACTATCTATCTATAGGCCTCCATGAAGTAAGTCATTCTTGGTGCTAAAAATGGAAAGGATAATTTCCTCGTGATTTTAAATTTTACTAATAATTTGCCTGAGGCCTGATTTTCGTTAAGACTGTTAGAGTGTTCAGTGTGGGTAAAGGCTTTGGGCTCCTGCCCTTGGTGTAATTAAGCACGTGGAAAATACCATGATCCCATTGTCTGAACAAAAGCATTGAGAAGAATTTCAGTGTTCAGAGTGTGTGATCAGAGGCTGCAGTGGTTCCTGCAGATGCCTGCAGATTTGGCTGTTATCAGTCTCCTGGGAAATCTAATGAAACCTTTAACAAAAGGTTATTTTTATTGGAAAAAAAATTACTATACAGGTATGGTAACTGGAGAAACTTGACATAATAATTTACTCCTTCACAAGGGTAGAAACTATTCTTTAAAGATGAAGTGAATTTCTTATATAATCTGGAAACAAAGGAGAAGAAAGAAAAGCCCTGACAGTATGTGGGCTGTATCTGAAAGAAGAAATGTGTTTGAAACTAAAGCTCAAAGGGGTAAATATCTTTAACTAGGTTTTGACCACAAGCCTTTCCACAAGGTTTTCAAAGAGAGCTCTGTAAATTGAGATGTCCTAAAATGTATTCCTCAATCTCCATGTGAAGAGAAGCTAATCTTTATGCTCCAGTAGGTGCATGAACTTTGTATTAATCTTACTCTGACAGAATTTGAAGTATAATAGAAGAGTATCATGCTCATTCTTGCTCTGTGGAGAGTCCTCCAAAAATTACATAGGCTATGTGCTATGTATGGCATAATCATGGAAAAGGAATCCCGTAACCTGATGGGTTTAAGCAAAATTTGTTTCAGTGCCACCTTCAGTTTTTGTAATTAACTGTGGTTTTCGTAACAGCTTTGGTTCTATCACAACATGTAATTATAAAAACCAATCTGCTAGGTATTACTGAGGATGAGCAGGGTTTCAGGGAAATGAGTTCTCAGGTGAAACCCATGGAAGAAGATTTTCAAGATGCTCCCTGCAAACAAGGAGAGTGATCTCCATGGAGAAGGCAGCTGAAACCAAGCTGCTGACTCTGACCATATTGCTGCTGAAAAACAAGCTGCTAAATTTTCAGTGATTCTGTATCTTATCTATTGAAGTGTTTAGTAAGGGGAATTTTCATAAAGCTTCTGTTAATACCTCACCTTGCTGCTATGGGAACTCTTCAAGAGCAGCTAGCACGTGTGAAGAGGTGCTGTGAGACCCCATTGTCAGGGAGGAGCCATTTAGCCAAGGGTGGCATTTGCTTACATGCCTTGCAGGGTCTCTTCAGCTTGTAGACCTCAACACTGGAGAACTTCTGATCTTCTCATTCTTCACCATGAAGAGGGAGTTTGGAGATATTTTTGAAATAACATGTGAGGTGTGGCTGAGGATTTGGGTTTGTTCAGTCTGGAGAAGTGTCTAACGGGAGTGGGGTTCACAGAGAAGATGGAGCCACACGCTTCCCAGAGGTGCACAGTGAAATAACAGAAGATAACAGTCATAGGCTTTAGTGAGGGAAATTTCAAGATTGCCCAGAAAGACTGTAGATTCCTTAGAGATACTGAAAACTCAACTGAATAAAGTCTTGAGCAGCCTTTTCTAACTTCGAGGTCTGTCCCACTTAAAGCAGGCATTGGATCTTCAGAGGTCCCTTGCGTTCTAAATTATATTGTACGATTCTGTGGATCTTTTCAGGGGAATCTGTGCCATCAGTGGAAGAAGGCCAGGTGTTACAGATAGGTGCTTTTCTGCAATATTCAGGCATCCTAAAAAGAGTTTGCATTCAAGGTGTCACCACCACTGCACACAGTAACTGGCTTGCATAATGTTTCAGCGTCTTTAGTCAGTAAGTACATGTTCTCCAAAAAGTATTTATATGAACTTGCCCAATTTCTTTTTTACCATGTAACAGCAATTACCCTTTTACCACTGAAGATAATCAGTCTTGCTGTTCCTTAGAGCATCCACATTTAAATTTTTTTTCTTTTGCTGTCTGTATCCTGACTGTCATGTAAATAAGAGGATTTCAGTTTTCAGTGACTGTCGTATCTAGCCAATTATATAAGGACATTGAATTCATACAAATTATTTCTAAAGAAAGAAAGCTTATGTTTATGTGCACCTATTTAGAATGATGACTGTGCTAAGAGAAAGTTAAGTCTGAAATGACTTTCAAGCTCCATTCTTTCTCTAGGCTAGACTCTGAGATGGATACTTAGAGATCTTGTTCCATGAGTGTTTTCACTGAAATTGCACGTAAATGTACTATGTAACATGCAGAAGGTATCAGAATTTGTCTGTGAATAATAAGCAGAATAGCCAAAGAGATGACAGCTGTCTGAAGCTGCAGTTTTCATGGCTTTATCTTGGAATGATATTACACTAATTACAACAGCCTTTCATTTTGTGTATCAGCTTCAGTGGACTAACTTATTCAGAAAACAATCACGCAAGTAAGAGAAAAATAGTGTTTAGAACTAAGAAATACAGTTGTTATTTAAACTTCATTAAGGCATGATTAGCAAAAAGCCCCTGAGATAGAGCACTCGAGTAAAACAGGGTGGGGATGTTACTGTTGCTTGACAGTGACACAGACAACATTTCTAACAGTAAATGAAGAGCTTTACAGGCTTTTCTCTTGCTATATAGCTGTCATTTTCCTCGACAAGTGACTAATTTACTAGAAGGTGTCAAGACTAAGAAAATTGCTTCTGCTTTGGATGCCCTTCAGTGACTTTACTGTTCTCTGATGTTGGTGATGGAGGATCCTTCAGAAATGACCGCTCCCTTCAGTGCTGACATGAACAGCCACCTTAGACATTTATATTTTTTGGGAAAAAATGTGTTGCTCATTACAAGGGATTGTTAAAGTTTAATTAGTGATGGAAAGCCTATTTTAAGCAAATGTCTTTGAAGGCTGCTTCAAAAGCCATTGATAAAGTAAATAGACATGTATTAAAGACCAGACTGATGTAATGAGGCTCTGCTTTAAAAACTAGTCTTGGAAATACACTGACAACACGGTTATGAAAAACGTAGTTACTTTCCAAAAGCAAGGAGAAGCTGCAGCAATGGAACATGTCATGTCTTATTTCTTCTGCTCCTGCCACTTCTTAACTGTGATTGATTTGGGGGATTTGACCATATCTTCCCCCATTAACGAGACAGTAAGTCCATCTCAGAGCTGTAGCTCCCCATCGCAAGGATACAGAAGCGCTGTGACACGGAGCAGCAAATATTCTTAGAGAATAATTTATTGATTTATGTACAGGAAAACAACAGCAAATGCACCAGTGCAGTAATGAGAAACTTCTCAGCTTTGGAGAAGTGCAGTCTCCCCGGCACACCTGAGGTCATGGGGTGGATCAATACTGTATAGCCTCATTGACCATCTCAGTAGAGCATTTCTTTTGGTATGCGCTACGATCAGACCACGTATGATGCATTTCCTTCCTTCTTTAACGAGGTTTTAAATTCACACCACGTGGACTTTGCTAAGATGGTTTGTGTTAAATATAATCTGTTTCAGTTGAAAAGTTGATATGTGAATTGACAGTGAAAAAGTAGAATGCAGGCAGCACTGGACTCAAGCAATTTAAGATTCCTGTCTCTTTGATTGCAGGTTTCTGGCTCTTGCTCTGGAGCTTCCTGATAGCTATAGGGATATTGCAGGCAAGAACGGTTTTAGACTGAGATGCAGATCAAAAACTTATCATTATGTGGACAAAAATTGTAACAATCTGCTATCTTAAGTTTTCTGAGTGTGTCTAAATGCAGTGATAGTTCCAGTAAAATCTCATATAAAATATAGGCAGAACTGTGGTTACAAACATAATTTGTAATGAATTAGTGACTGTTAACGTGTTCCATACTAAGCAAGAATTTTGGTATTGCCTGTTAACATTGCATCTACAAAAATATTTCAAACAGGTATCCTTTAGCTGTATTATCTATTGTATTGTCAATCTGTAAGACAGTAATGGCCGTATACATTACTGTTGTTTCTGCTGAAATTATATTGTGGTAACCCATTTATAATGAGATGTGCCATCAAAAAAGCATCAGCATTACCTTTTTTTTTGCTTATGAGATAGTCACCTAACAATTCTTATTCCCTGTTCTGTAGGTAGTTAATGTAACTGTTGATTAGCTAAATTAACAGATGCATTCATTGTAATTGGAGTTACAGAATGCTTTTGCACAGACTTGCCAATTTCAGGAGGTACATATAAGAATCCTGTTATAATTTACAGGCTAAAGGCAATGTGATAGCCTAAAGTTTACAGTGAATACATTTATGATAGTAAATGTGGCAAAGACACTGACTGCTTCAGTGCGATGGTGGTATTTTATGAGCAGTGCTTTGTGGTGCAGTCCTGTGTATAAATCTGTCCAGCTGATAGCGGCTTACCTGTCATCAGTAGCTCCCTCTGATATAACTTTGCCTGGTAGGACACTGGCACCTTGAGCCTTATTCTGAGCGATGCTGGGGGTTCCTTAGGTTTGTCGGTGTTTTTTTCTGATGATACTAGTCTGGGGTAACGGGTGGTTGCAGGTACACAAATGGGAGCACAGCGAGCTGGACTTGGGTGGTCCTGGCCAGCGTCACTATTCAGAAGGCACCTGCCTGGCAGCTGCTGGCATTGGTACCGAATAGTTGAAGGGAAAAATAATTACCAGGGTTAGGACAGGAGCTGAGTCTTGTTTGTGATAAGTTTGAAAGGGAAGTTTGTGAAGCGAAGTCTGTCTAGGATGGGGATTGAATTTTGGGGGGTGGCCTTCCCTGGGTGAGAGAGCCTCAGTCTGTTATCAGCCATGTGTGCCCAAGGCTTTAGTGACGCTTTAGCAATGTAGCCGTTCTACATCATATTGCAAATTCATAAAGTACATGTTATCTGTATTGTTATTTTCTTGTCACTGATAATGCAATTTTCAGCTTATAAACACATGGAGAGTAATAAGGTGATAAGAAATAACCAAACCAGAATTGCTTTACTATTATTTGTTCTTGGTAATCTGATTTCTTCCTTTGATGAGGCAGTGGGCTGGAGGTTAGGCGATAAGGTAAGTGGAAAGCGGCACAGATAATGTTCCCTTGACTTTAGGAAGACATTGAGTCCAGTCCCATATGATAGTCTCCCATGGGCAATAAGAAAGTGTGACCTAGAGAAATGCAGGATGAGGTGGTTGTGCAACTTGTTGAGAAAACAGAGTACAAAGCTCTGTTATCAATGGTTTGCTGTCAACCAGGAAGGCCATTTCAGATAAAATCATCAAAATTTTCTCTTGAGTAAGTTGAGTAATTCCAGTTCCTGGTTTGCCAGTAGATTCAGAATAGATTAGGAACCTTTTTTTTCAAAATACCCAAATTTCATTAACAGAAAGAAATTAGGTATTTAGGAGTTTACGCTCTGGTGAATATCAGATAATGAATTAAAATCTCTTGAACTTAATGAAACTTTACCCTTGATTTTACATTTAAAACTTATCTTCATTTTTGGTGAACTATGTATGTCTGCACATGGGAGTTGGAGAGATTTATCACTGCAGTATGGATGTTTTATTACATGAGTCTTGATTGTTTGTATCTGATTTCTATCAGTTTACCTATAGGCTTTGATCTTTAAATTGTTTCCCAAAGGCTGGGTTTAATTGTGGATTTGATAGTAGATTAGCTTCATGCAAAAATGCATGACAGTGTTTCACAAAGGGGAAAACAAGGAAAAATTAAGGAGGAGGAGACAAAAATACAATACTAATGTCATGTATATATGCATGTATGCATTCTTAGCCTTTCCTGCGCTAGTGGAATGAGGAAGATACCCCCTCCCAGGCAGATTTTCAGTGGGATTTCAGTTTTGGAACATTAGAATTGACGGGGGGCAGGAGGAGAAGGGAAGGGACAGATGTGAGATATGATGGATCAATCTCTCTGAGCAGTTCATGGCTGCCTTTGAGATTCCTGCAGTTTAATTTGTGAGAAATAAAACCACCTGCTTGTATAGAAATCATCCTGGGCCAATTTCTTAAAACCTGGCAGTGCAGTAGAGTTGTCTATGCAAATATGTGTATGGCTGTACTGGAGTCTGCAGCTGGGTACTGGTTTGGGGAATGGAAATTCGTCCTCGTATTGTATTACATCCCACTGATCTCCAGGTAATGTGCTCCTGTAGATCGATTTTTCTTTCCCTGGGTCTCAGTTGATAGGACAAGGGGAAGAAAGATTGATACTGATTTTCCAGTGACAGGTTGTTCACAGAAGAGTGATGGTGGACTACCCTCCCTTTTTCATGGGAGATGTCAGCAGGCATCACAAGATGCTTAAAACAGTGCTACTGTATTTCATTCTGTGTCTGGCCCGGCTTCCACCTCAGGTGTAGCTGCTGTAAGAGTATTTCACAGGCGGTAGGAGAATTGTCATGACATTACTTTTTAGATGCTAACTAATAGCAAGAAAGACTCCAACTCATTTCTGTCACTGTAGCCTTGTGCCAGCAACATAAAAATTGAGGAGACTCTTAGAGAATTTGTCCTGACAGCAATCTACAGTGCAACATTTTATCCAAAGGCAACTCAGTAATCTGTACACTCTCCGTAAAAAAAAGATGATGAAGACTGCATCAGATAAATTACATGTATTTGATTTCCTTCAAAAACAGGACAGTATATTCCATTCTGTACAAGGAAATAAGCAGGTTTTCTAGCTTAACTATATGCTGTTCCTATCTGATAAACAAAACAAATATTGGCATCTTAGTACCACGCACAGCATTTGTTTTCTGGGGAAAAAAAGTCTTGATCAAGTAGAAAAGTCTTTTGAAGCCAGAAGGCATAAACACTGAAAATGTATACGACAAGCATGTACCAATAGAGGGATTGTTAAAAGATCAAAATAATGAGAAGTAAAGCAGAACATCAAAGCTTTCCTGGCTATGTATTTCTGCCTTGATTAGGAGGAAGGAAGAGGGGAAAGAAGGTTTTAGATCAATAGGAAATGGCCCTATCACCTCAAAGTCAAAGGCAGCACCATCCAAATGTGTACAATTTACAGGCATTGCTAGAGCATCTCAATCATAAAAGTCCCACATGATCTGACAGTGCTCACACCATATTTAACAGGTACAGAGAGGGAGTCGAGATCATCTTATCTGAAGGAAACTCATTTTTAAATGTAAGGGTAGATAGATTTTCATTTTGTCTTTCATCCCTCTGATTAAGTTCAGCTCTCTTTGGTCCTCCTAAGATTTCTTTCATCTAGTGTGTAGTCTGTGTGATCTAAGCAGCTATCGTTGGTGAAAATAATTTTTGGGGTCCTTTTTTTAAATGATGGATTGTCATTACACAGAGTACAGTAGATGAAAGAGGTCCAAGGAGAACCAAACTGTGCTGAGACTTACTCAGGAGGATGAAAGACATAATGAGAGACACAACGAAGAGCAATCTCTCCCTCAAACTGGAGGCAGGCCCTTCCAATTACAACTTGTTTTTAGCACCAGCTTCTAGTGATTTAAAATCCTAGTTATGAACAGTTGATTCAGACTTTTCGTAGAAATCTGAGAATTTTATTATATGGACAGTAGGCCTGGGTGGTCATGCTTCATGGTTTGTGGAGAGGATGTTATAAACTATAACAGAAATATTTTCGGTGGCCACGGGTGGGTTGTGAGCAGACCTAATCACGCAGCCTCGTGTGCTCCTGATAAGAAATACAGGAGCCATTTCATCCTAAAACTGTGTTTCGTTGGCTTAGAACCGGAAACATGAGGGTTGATGATCCTTAATATTTTATATGAGTTCATGTAACTGTCACTGTAACTAGCTATGAAAATACCTGTTTTTTTCATGTTCTTCCTTATCTTTTGGCCTGTGCCTGTGACTGGCATACCTCAGTTCCATGGGTTAACCCTGCAGTGAGTAAACTTGTTTCTTGATGTAGTTTCTTGATGATTTTCAATTTAATTGAATCATCCTTAGTTCTTGAGACATTTGAGTCCCATTTGGTCTCCGTTTTTGTCTGCTGTTTTGTACAATACTTTCATGTCCCTCTTGTTCACCTCTCCATGTTGCAGGCAGTCCCATTCAGTGCTGATTTAGATCTACTTTGCTTTTATAAAATTTTAATTTCCTCCTTGTCACAGTTGTGCTGTTTACAAATCCAAAGATAATTCATGCCAAAGCCTCTGTGGTTCATCGGGAAATTGTGAAAAATTCGTCTGAGCTGAGCAGGATAAGATCCAGGTTATATGGAAAATGGCCTTAAGCAGAACTTTTCTTCAAATAGACACTTTAAATGGGAAACCTTGAAGCATGACCAAAATAAGGAAGTATTAAAAAGCTTTTATATACTATTAGTTGTCAGGAAAACACTAGAGATTTTATTGTCCCAGTCTTTACCAGAATAACCTCTTCCTTGTCCATAATGGTCTCAGTCAAGTGGAATACTAAATTGTGAGAAGTTCTGGAGACGGTAACTGGAAGGATAAAGACCAGTCATTTATTCTTAGAGTATGATAGTACTGAAGGGGCTTAGTTTGATATTTACTTTACCTAGATGAAGAAATGGACAGTTCTGGGTTGAAATGCTGATCCCGCCTAAATCAATGAAATATTAAAGGACTCTGTCAGTTGTTTAGATACCCCCCCCTCCCAAAAAATAAAAAACAAACAAAAAAACAACAAACACACATAATCAACTGTTGGTGAAAGGGAAAAGGGAGATGTTGAAAGGAATGCAGAATTTGATTTATAGCAGATATTGTTCATTGTCACACAGCTAAGGTTTGTACTGCCTGGGGAATTTTCTTCAGGGGAGCTTGGTAAAAGTTGTAGTTTGCATTTTCCCTTATTTTGCATTAGTTAGAAAGCAATTGTTATTGGGAATTATTAAGTCAGGTTTCTTTGAATAATTAAGCACTAATACTCAATGTGAGTAATAGCATCCTAAACGACAGAGCTCGTCAGTGTGGCTTACTATAAGTCTTCAGGCACAAGATCTGTTAAATGTGACATGCCACAAAGGTGCAAAAGGAATCCTCATGTCATGTTAGTTGAATCTGAATTTGTGTATTTATATTACTCCAATAGCTTTACGTCTGCAGTAGAGGTTTTAGACATGAGTTGTCACTTTCAGCATAAATTAATAACCTTGGCTCAAACTATCTTTCAAAATTCCCAGCATCTTACTTTCAAATGGGTGCACTAAAGTGACAGCAGGGTAACTGGAAGTGACAGGGATAGTTATGAAGTGTGTGCACTTCTAAGAGTATGTCAGGTAACTGTGAAATGGCCAATATTACATTTGCTTTACGCATCCAGTGCTGCTCTTTTCTGTAAATACCCTTTCTAAATATGTTCAGAAATATTAAAAGTGCTGGGCAGTGTGTTTAGCACTTTCTAAACCAGTCTGATGATTGCAGCATTAATACTTCCAAGTATTTTTCCTGTTGGAAACACCCCTTCTCCCCTTTCGTTAACAGTATTGTCATTGATTTGCTTCTCAAAAGACTCAGGAGAAGATTCCATCTTCTTTATACTAGAATAAATCAAGAGAAACTTCATCCAAAAAATTGGAATTCCACTGGAATAAAATTACTACACAAGAAAAAGCCATCTCTATACTTTGATGGCAATAGATAGTAATGAAAAAACTGTCACCTTCTAACAAAGATTTTTCTAAAGTCAATTTTTTTCCTGGCAGCCGCTGGTTTTGCCTAGTGCGTGCATCATTTATTAAAGGATTGCTGATACTGGCTTTGTGAAATAAGGAAAGTTTGGAATAATATATTCTGATATTTGACAGAGTTTTCCTGAAGTTAGGGTATTTTCTAATGTCAAATTTGGGTCTTGGATGTGAACCCTTGTAGCAAATGTGATTTTTTACTGCTTTTCTGGTCAATTCTAACATCAGTACTCTTGTTCCTTCTTGACAGTTCACTGAAATTTCAGTCCTGCAATCATATATTTGTTTTCTTTGATATGTGCCCCAAGGTGACTGAAATTTCTTCGAGTTGTTTCTTTTCTGCTGTCTTTTGGATATTAACTTTCTGGATCTTTGTTTTTATTCTGGTTTTTGTGTTGGCAAAGGGAGTGCCTCAACTAGAGGTATGCAGTATGAGGGAATCTAACCAACATATTAAAATGTAATAGGCTTGTTGAAGGCCATCTACTTCAGCATTTGTTTAATTCAGGGTGAAGTAGATCAGCATGTCCTCAGGGGATTGTCCTGGTTTGGCCTAAACCAGGCCAATTTTCCTTTCAGTGATTTTTACTTTCAGCTACTTAGTAACTGCACTTTCTGAAACTAACTGCATGTTTTGCAGACAGTCTCTGCTTCCAGGACTGATAACACTCGAAGTTTGTAGTTATCACTGAGGCAACCGGTAGGGATGTTGTGCAGAAAGGCTCTTGCTGTACTGATTCTTAGAGAAACCAAGGTCACTGCTAAATTCCTCACTGCTTACGAGTGAAGAGCTGTAGGGGGGTCATACCTACAGGGAGGAGCGGACAGGGCAGGTGACCCAAAATTGACCACCGAAGGTATTCCATCCCATACACGTCATTCTCAGTATAAAGCGGGGGGATCACGAGGGTCTCGGTGCCGCCTTCTGCTGTTTTTTGGGGGCCTCGGCCTGCTTGGGCTGCTTCTGCTGCTTCAGGCTTGCTTCTGTGGCTTGAGCCTTTGGCCAGTGTCCAAGGAGGACTCTGTCCGTTTTCCTGCTGCCCCCGATCCCGATCTGTGCATCCCTGAATCCAGCTCTCGACTATTGCTGTCCCCAGCCTGGGCCTTCCCGGAGCCTGCCCTGCAGTGCCGGTGGTGACGTGGCTGACATCGGGGGAGCTCAATCTTGGTTTTGTATATATTTGATTATTCCAATATTATTATTATACTCTTTTTCATTATTATAGTTTATTAAAACTGTTTTAACTTTCCAACCTGTAAGTCTCTCTCCATTTTCCCTTTCCTTTTCCCTTTGCGTGGGGGGAGGGTAAACAGAGAGCATCTGCCACAGGTTTAATAGCCGGCCCAGCTTTAAACCGTGACAGGGATGTATGATGTGAGGGGGCTGCACTCATTTTATTTCTTATGCTCTGGGAGGGCATCTTAGTAATAGGTACTTATTAACAAGATTTGAGAAAATCAAGCAGGAATTGGTCTGCAGGACTGAGCAGCTACATGCAGACAAACTCTTGAGAGAGTTTGAGGGATTTAGCTCTTCTGTTGCATTTTAACCCCCTGGAGCATGTAATGTGGTTGCTGCAGACGTCGTTTGGGGCACATTGGGGAATATGTGGGGCAAATCAGATGCACCATGTTTGTGAGAAGTTACTTTGACCAGCAGGTCCTTTTTCAGTACCGAAAGGATCCATTAGTGGAGCACGTAAAAATCACTGCATGCAAGATGGATGGGTTTTGTGTGGGCTACATTGCTGGTGAAGTTGCATGTGAGCAAACCTCCAAACAATCAGGGAATACATTTGTGCTTTAAAATAAATAGGTGTCTTTGGTGCCTAGTTCATGGAGTATAAATTTTCATGTAATCCAAGCACATCTGCTCATAATAATTAACTTTTGTGGTGTATGAAAGAAAAAGCTACATCAGCTTTATGGTATGACGAGATGGATTGCTTTCTATCTGTTCATCATAATGATTAATTGTAGCGTTTATAGGAAGATGGCTGCTTTTTATTCATTTTTGGGTTTAGATCATGTATCTTGCCTTTTTGTAAAGCTTATTTAAATGTAAATACTCTGCAAATCTGCTATGAAAGCATAAACTTTCCAATTTTAAGTGCTTTGATGAGAAACAGGGCAAAATATGTCTCTGCTTAAATTGTCTCATCTGAAGACTTTGAAAGATGCCTGTCTTTCCTAGTGAGATGAATTTCACAGGTAAATGTAAGTATTGAAAGTAACCATGAAAGAAATTTAGAAAGATTATCGAATTTCGTTTGACCCTGAGAGCTGGTGTTTCCAAGGGGCAAACTTAATAATAATGAAACATATTAGCAATTTGCAGTTGATGCTGGGGTTTTGCAAGTATTAAATTTTCACTGTGAGTGAAATAAGCATCTGATATGTTTCCAGAAGTTAAATGCACTTAATTCTTGGGCTCTAGTTCAGTAAAATTTGAGTATGTGCTTTGTGGAATGTAAGCTTTCAGGTTTGCAGTAGAATTGATGGATATACGAGTACAGCTCCCAGTTAGCGCTAACCTGTCAAGTATGTTGATCAGAGGAACTCAATGATCCTGTTGTATTTTGTCCCAGTGCAGTCATCATCTTCTATTACTTGAAAACAAGTTAATACGTGCTGTATAGATGGAGGTCAGCCACAAGGTTTTATTGGTGTTGAGTTTGCACAGTAAGAATGGTGGAAGCAAAAGAAATGGTGTGTGGAGAGCATTTATTGAGCAAAAGTCTGAAACTCAGGTAAAGTTGCAGTAGGTATGTACAGAATGTAGACTACTGTTTAAAAATCTTTCTGGGTTGCTCAAATCATATTGATTAAATGATAAACGAAGTACTTTCTTGAAATCTCAGCGTGACTGGCATAAACTCCCTGATTGAATTATACTGCAAACAGAACGCTGTAAGGGAAAATGTCTTTACCGGTTACAGTTATATATATATTTTTTTTAAGGGTTTCTTATTAAAAATTCCATCCCAGGATTTTCTTGGAAGATAAACTAGACTCAACAAAGAAGTTAATGCAAAAATAAGCTATTGCAATGGCATCAATGAACAGATACCATAAGCAAATAAGCAATTTGCAGATAGAGAGTCAACTTTCCATGAAATGTTTATAAAGGTAATATTTAAGATCTCATAAAACCAAATTGTATTCAGATACAATAACAAAAGTCAGTAATAAAACAGTGGTGAATCAGGTCCAGAGAGAATCATAAAGCAAAAGGCTCTATTCAATTTCAGAGGTTTTCTTTAGTGCTAAGCACACTGTATGTTTTTATGGCAGCTCCACCCAATCTTTGCTTACCCTGTTACTCATGGTTAGAGTGCGCACATACGAATCGAACTGCTAAAGGCGTGTGCTTTTTGATGTGATATAATTTAATTATTAAGAAAGTCATTTGGGTGTCATTTAGGATTCACGGTGCAGAGCATTTTTAGGATTTTTGCCCTCAAGGAAACAAGCTATTCTATAATGAGGCTGCTGTTCTTCGTTTTCTTTCCCAGAGTCAATCAATCTATTACAGAAAGAAAGTTGATGCATTTTCCTTTTTTTCCTTTTCTGTTTTGTTATCTGTGGTAGTTGTTGTTATTTGTTCCAATATTTTTGTGCAAATCAAAAATAAGTTGATGGGCCTGTATTTCCATAACCCTCATCTTAAGTAAAAAATAAAAATAAATAGAGATGTTATAAGGATAGGCAGAGCGTTTGCTGATAAGTCACACTTCCTCCATGAGGTCTCAAAGATACTTATTCCTGACACATCAAGATTGGTTTCTATAAGTTTGCTAGAGTGAGGATTCACTAGGACAGTTAGTTTCAAAATAGCTGGCTTACCCTTGACAGCTCTTTCCCTGGAAGAGGACCAAGAGACCTGAGATCTTGCCTTTTTTTAACTGCTAATTGTAACACTCGCGGGATTGCAGCTGATCCGCTCAGTGAAGGCTGGTGCAAACTTGGGCCAGTTTTTGGGGAGGTGACGTGGGAGTGGAGAGCTCCTGTTTTTTACTACGTTTGCAGAAAGATCCTTTGTTACCTTTAATGCCTCTTGCCAATTCTGATTTTTGCATGCTTGTGCTGTGATGTTCTGCTAATCCTCAGGAACTTGACCTAGTTTCCACCTTTTTTTTTTTGTTTAGGGACAGTGAATAGCTTTTGACTGAGCTTATCCCTACCGTGGTTGTGCCCATTCCCTAATAGGAGAGCTTTCACTTTGGTGGTTGACTTTTTTCTGAACTGCAGCTTTCTTCAATATCTTTTCCCTACCAGCCCAGCCTTCCAGGGCACCTTACTTAGCTTTAATGCAAATTTATTTATATGAATGTATTAGTCTACCTGCCCATCCCAGCTGTTGTTACCTATGTAATTTAATGGTCATTCTCTTTCAGTCTGCCATCCACCCTGATGTTCTCCATTGGTTCCTCCTCATGGCTTATGGTCTAGCTGAGTAGAGTTTACTCTGTCCCCACCCCAACAGACCAAATTTTACCGAATTCACCAAAACTGTCTATGAATTGGCTATACTTCCTGAGCTGTTCTGCGTTTCTGTACCACCAAATGGAGTGGTGTGGAAGGTGTCCTCCTACTTGCTTGTGAGCTCACCTTGTTTGAGGTCCTTTTCCCATCATAGCACACATGTTCCTTTCCCTTTTAATCATCAGCCGGGCATTCAGTAGGTCAGTTGTTCTCTATAAACTAGCCCAGAGACTGAAAAGGTGTATAATTTGTAAATAAAATAAAACTTTTCACCATCATTTGTGTGTCCTTCCAGAAGAAGTGCACCCTTTTATGTTACTGTTCCAGTCACATGAATTAATCTGTTAAATACTGGCTACAACAGGTTTTCACACAAAAATGTAAATTAATGTGATAATTTCAATCTGGTTTTTAAGGATTCATTGAGTAAATATAGCTTTATTGTGAAACCTCAGTTATTTTAGCTAAAGTATAAAGTAAAGATGATGGAGCAGACATCAGGGCTCAGGAGAGGGATGTGGGTGCATCATCGGGCACCGCCTCTGGCGGTGCTGGGATAAGGTACATTGGGCAGCCATCTTGTGGAGGAGGAACATCAGGTGCCATTTCCTTATTTCCTTATGTAAGGCACTCTGAAAAGAATAGTTTAATATTTGAAGCAGGTGACTGTTATTTGCTATTTATTCAATGTTTTTGTATGTGTAGCAGATTTTGTGTTGATAAAGTATAATTTGATTTTGGAAGGTGATTGCGTATAATATGTTTGTTTGGGGTTGTTACTGAAGAGTCCCACTGTAATCGTAATGGAAAGTCTATTAAACTGCATTTTAAACATACATGATAGAAAGGTAGATAAGCATTTGAAACATTGAAGAGTTAAACATTGCCTCACTTCTTCACAGTCTTTGCTCATGCTTTTGCTGGGGGAGGACTGTCAATCTGTTGTCTTTTAACTTAAATGTAACCTGTGTCCCTACCTCCAGTGTACACTTATTTCTTCTAGAATAATTTTATGTAGCAGTATGAAATGGGCTTCTGTTATATTGGACAATGTAGAATGCAAGAAACTGTGCAAAGCATCATATACATCTCAGCTTTTTTTGCATGTTTACTGTACTGGAAAACCTTGTAGTCTCATCAAGACTTCTTGTTTATTGATAGCAGACATATTGGTATTGGCAGCTCATCTTTTTTTTCTTAGAAAAAGCTTGCTGCATTATTAAGTTGTGTAGAGAAAAAAAAAAAGATTATTTTCTGTGTTTGTAGTTTATATGGGTACACAATTCTCATCACACCCAGAAGATAATCTTGTGGCTTGGAGTGTTGTTTTTAAACTTCACTGTATTCTTACAGTTGTATGAGTACTTAGGATAGTGGGTTAATAGTGAAAATAGCCATTTTGTGCATTCCCTTATTATTTTCAACAACTAGAGAACAACATTATTTTTTATCTTGGTGTAATCAGTAACTTTACCAATAGTACTTTTCAATACTTTTTTCTTTACCTTTTGACAAATTAATTTTTTTGTACGTTATTAATAATACACCTTCAATATGTGGTATTTAATTTAGCATTATTCTGTTACTTTTGATCCCTCCATGGACGGCTGTGGGTATGTCTTTGGTTCACATGCCTAATGCTTTGTGAGATAAACAAGTAATTCAAGCTTTATAGGCCGTGTGCTACGTAATGACTTAGTCATAATTTCTGAATCGACTGTCAACACATATTAAATCAGAGCATCTATTTGAAACAGTAGTATTTCATAAGCTGCATTTGACAGTTCATTATCTTATCTGTGAGAACTCCTTTCCCCCTTCATCTTGCCTCAAAAACAATATCCCTGCAATTGAACTTTTGGTAAAAGTCAAAGTCACAGCTTTGGAATAAAGTTATATATGGGAATTGCCTGTCTTCACTTTGAAAATGTGAGTAAATCAAGAGTACTGATCTGGTAATCTAAATCTACAGTGTGTTCTCTAACATTTTATTGAAACTAAAGGATAAGAAGTTTTATTGGCTGTTAAAAACTGTTCTTAGTGAAACTTCCTTGACAGAGTTTCTTAGTAAACCTATATAGATTTAACCCTACACTTAAAAAAAAAATCAGGAATGGCAGTAAATTATAACATGTATATATATATACACACACACGTGTATATAAACCTACAAGGAATGGATTTTGTGTGTGTACTTAGGTAGAAGGGTGATGTATACGTAAAAGAACCAAGTAAATTACCTTCAAGTTTTCTGAAAGACAGCACAAATATCTTGTGTTTTCTGTGTGGTCCGTTCCTTGGAGAGGGCTGGGGAATAAGGGAGTATTTTAGTCAGAAATCCAGCTTCCCCCCCACCCCTGATTTATAATTTTCTCATAGAACAAATATCAGGAATGGGACTATCTTAATGTGGAAGACTGATGCCATTTGGTTTCATTCAATTAAAGGAGGCTGGAAAACAGCTTTGCTTCTGATTATACAAACTATAGCTAATGTACAATGTAATGAGAGAAACTTCCCAGAAATCCATTTCAATTTGTGAACTAATTTTGGTTTGATATTCTTGTGTATGTCATATTACTAATATATCAAAAAAATCTTTAGGGTATATGAGTTTTTAATTGTTTTATTAAGTGTTGCCAAAAGTAACAGACTTTGTAACCTCTTAATATTTCCAGTAACTTCAGGTTCTGCCTGTAATTTGACATTACGCAGTTGAAGGATATAGTTAATTTTTTCATACTTTTGAAGAAAAGTCTTTATTTAACTTTTGACCTGCTGTGAGAAATCATTCAGTGCTTCCTGAAGTTTGTATTCCAACCTTCGAAGTTTATTTCTAATGCAGATTATTAAGGTTTTCTTAGTACTTCTGTGTTGTCAAGGGAATTGCAGACCATTTGCTCCTGGAGGAGGTTCAGTTTTAAGAAAGTTTGCACATGGATGGTTAGGGTTTTTTTTTGTGTGTGCGTTTTATTTTTTATAGAACATCTACCTGCGAAAATGAGCATTGCTTTTTAACACTTTGCTGAACAGTTGTGTGACACGCAGAGTGTGCAGTGAATAATTTTGTCGTGGTGACGCACCTCATCAACTCCAAACAATTCATCTTTAACCCTCAACCGCCCCTCAAAAAAACCCCAGAACCTAACAAACCCATGCTTCTCACGCCTAGCAATAAATATACATCCCGTCCTATTCCTTAGTGGGTAAAAAATGCAGGGTGAGTAGCAGCCTTCCAGTTACCTGAAGGGCCTACAGGAAAGTGGGAGAGGGACTTTTTACAAGGGCAGGTAGTGATAGGATGAGGGGGAACAGTTTTAAACTGAAAGAGGGTAGATTTAGATTAGATATTAGGAAGAAATTCTTTACTGTGAGGGTGATGAGACTGGAATAGGTTGCCCAGAGAAGTTGCGGATGCAGTGTTCAAGGCCAGGTTGGATGGGGCTCTGAGGAACCTGGTCTAGTAGAAGGTGTCCCTGCCTGTGGCAGGGGGGTTGGAGCTAGGTGATCTTTAAGGTCCCTTCCAACCCAAACCATTCAACGATTCTATGACTATCATGGTATTTGGACCATCGTTTGAAGAAGAGCCAGCACTGGGGAAGGCCTTTTCCATGAACTATGGGTGATCTGGCTTCAGTAGAAATGGGTAAGGCTGTGGGCTGTATAGCAGAGCTGGAGAAAAAGTCCCACACAGGGCTGGCATCACCTTCAGGGGAATTTTCTGAAGTTTACATCCTCCCTTACATCCTTTGGTGTTGTGCACAGATCTTGGGGTGAGGGGATGGGAGCAGGCTGCTGGCCTGCCACTGCCAGAGGGCCCTCTGGCTGCCTTCATGGGGTGGTGGGAACAGTGATCTGCTCTCAGTGTTGTCTGCAGGAACTGTGGTCAGGATCCAAGTTTTGTGCCTTAATTCCTGACATGGCTTAAACTTCTGCTGACTTGTTATCTGATAAGATTGGTACATTCAGCAACTGAAATCCTTTGTGGAGTATTTCAACTACAGGGCACATTACTTTTTATTGAACTCTTTAATAGGGATGACTGGTGTTGCACTTGGCTGCTATGTATGGATTTTTCTCCCTCTATGGCTAGAAATCACCGCTATCCTATTTTTCAGAGATAAAATACCAAATAAAATTCATACTTGACCTCTGTTCCTTTAGCGCTATTCCTTTCAAGGACTGCTTTTTCCAAGGAGTTTTCCGGGTCCGTTGTGCAGAGCTGAGCTCTCCGAGCTGTCCCAGCACAAACTTCCCAGCTTCTTCCCCGTTTCTGCCCTTGCCTTTCGCTGCCTGGTGATGCGCCCCTGGGAGACAGCCTGTGCTTTGGGTCCAGTCATGGGTTCATGTCAGTGTGTCTCTCCTGATCTCAATGCCAGATCGCACAGCTTTTCCGAAATGACAGGAGTTATGAGCCTGAAGGCCTGACCCTCACCTGGGGAAGAGGTGTGCTTGGAGTTGGGCACGGGGCTGTGGGACTCTCCCAGCATTCACAGCATCCTCTCGGGCTCTGAATCCTGATCAAATTCTTTATTCTTTTTCTGTATTTCATCCTTTTTGTATTTTATCCTGCTGGGTCTTTCGTTGTAATTTTCAACCATGGGCAAAATTATTTTCAAACACTGGCTCTTGATCAATTCCCTCTTACCTCATATTTTTTCTTTTTTTAATACACATCAATGAGATCTGCTGTTGTTGGGTGAACAGCCAGAAAAATAAAAATCAAAGTTGCTTCCAAGGATCCTCCTCTTCCTTATTTGTTGATTGAAATTTTCCAACTTAATTGGTTTCTCCTTTATTCCTCGCTGGCAGTGACCTTATAGAGCCTGAATGAAAGCGATGGTTTTCATTACTTCTAGTATTTTGTTGCTAAACTGTTCATTAATTTATAGTGAAGGATCTGGTAATATTACACACACCGTCCCATACTTTCCCGTTAGTGTTGCCTTGATCTACTGTATAGTAGTATTACCTTCAGGATTTTTTTTGAGAAAAAAAATAAATTTAAATTGCATTTTTTTTTTTTGTTGAAATGAATTTTGCATTGTTCTGAGTAAGTGAAAACCATAGGTGAAATTTTGGTATTTAACAATGTAATGCCAGAGCCTCATGGCATAAAGTTTAGTAGCTAGACCAATATTTAAACTGTTGAGCAACGTTACTGCTGTACTAAACCTCGTCACTTCACACATCTCTTTGGAAGAATTACTTTTGCCTCAGGCTATAAATGGAAGATGAGATTTTATTATAAGTCTCCTGGATTAGGTACACAGGAGCCACATTGGTTGACATTGGCTTTGATATATGTGAGCAAAAGTTTATAGTAATTTTTGCTGTGTTTCCATTCTAAAAGTTAATTAACTGATAAGATATAACACTGGAGTGTGGGTCTTCAAAGAGGACAAGACAAAGGTTTAAAGAGAAATTGAGAAAAAGGTCTGATGTGATGAATGATCTAGAAAAGACAAAATACCAATGCAATATTTTAAAGAATCTCTCAGTTCTGCATAGCCATACAATCTTAATTTATTTGGCTGTGTCATGTCAAACTTGCTCATAGAAACAAATTACTATGAATTCATGGTGTGCTGTATTTATACTTTCTTTATAGCAACAGCAAGAGTACAGCACATTTGTATGGAAAGTTTCCTTTCCTTTGGGTTTCTGGTGAAATTAAAAAGCTGCTATTTACTGTTTCTTTGAAATACACACTTAAAATTCCAAATATCAGTTCTCTCTTCTGAAAAGGAAATGTGATGTGAATCTTGATGGATTTTCAAAGTGTTGAGTTGGTTTTGTATTGAATTTTATTTCCTAAATAACTTATTTTAAAATGGAAGAAGTAATTACCGCTTTGGGAAATTTTGGAAGTCCCTCTGATTACGTTTCCTTGGTTTTAAGGGAAAGGGTAGTGCTGGGCATAATTGGCCATACTGTTTCTTTCCTCTGCAGGGAAGAAAGGGTCAGATGTTCCTTTGGGCTTTGTGTCACTGTGGCAGCCTCAGGTCTGAGTCACTGATGTGCTCCTTAGTGACACTCTCTGTGACTGGCATGGACCTGCCTCTCTGGAGGTGAGCGTAGGTCCTGATGCTGTGCGTGGACACCAGGGACTTTGCAGAGGTGTGGAAAATATTTCTGCTCTTAAAGGAGGAGGAAGCTGACTATACATACTTGTGGCTCAACCACTTTCAAATGAGCCAGGAGGGGCACACTAAGGATTTTTTTTTTTTTGGTAAAGAATATTTTTTAAGAAGTTATAAAAAATAAACATAAACCACTTTTGTAGAATTTTACTCCAAGTTACTTTCCAAAGATGACCTTTCCCTGCTTTAAGTGCTCCTCACTTCCAGCGTGGTGTTGACTGACCTTGTAATGACAGTTGGCAGAAGCCTTCTGCATCGAGATTCACACACAGAGCAATTTTGTGGGAGAAACTGCTCTGAGCTCCAGCCAAGATGAACAAAACTTCACAGGTGGAAAGAGGGAGTAAGATGAGAATCAAACTGGTGATTTATTCTAGCCAAGATTAAAATGGTTTGTACTGGAAAGACTGTAATATAAGAAAATGTAGTGTAGTGTCCCAGTCAGCTCTACCCCGGGGTTAGCTAGAATGAAGCACATGAAGAATAGCTAAAAATACTAATTAATCTTCCAGCCAGGTGGAAAGTATTGCTAGTTCTGATGCAATTTACTTTCTGTTGTATTAATTTGTTTTTATTGCATTTGATTGTTTTTTGGTTAAACAAACCATAAATTATATGATCTGAACCAATGGTAAAGAAATCACAACAGAGAACTTTTTGTGTCCAAATATTGTATCTGTTATATGTGAACAATCCTATAGTAATCAATCAGTGTTTGGACTGTGTAATTGCTTTAGAAGCAAATGCTTGCAAACAAATGCTTCACTCGTAGATATTAAAAAGAAAGTGTAATAGAACCTGTTCTTTTCCTATTGAAATAAATGTGAGTTTCCCCATTGTTTCAGCAGATAAACAATCGGCTTTGTAATCCCCGCTCAATTATAACAATTTGGTACAAATTCAAGGAGAGTAGCAGCAGCCAAATGAGAATTGTTGTTTCCTTTTTTTTTTTGCCTGTAAGAAAGGAAGAGAAGATCATAATAAGAAAAACATAACGTACTGTAAGATATCTCCCTTTGCATCTTCTCTGATCTTCTACCTTGTTTTTAAGAGAATAGAAGGGGAAAGCAAATAGTCCCTTTAGATCTGTTAGCTTCAAAAGAAGAGTAAAAAGGAATGTACTAGCAGGGAGAATGGTCTGAACAACAACCATAAGGGAAGATGAGTGGGATTATTTTTATTATTCTTAAGAGGCCAACCTATTGGGACTCCTTCACTCACACTAAAAAGTTAATTTAACATGACCCAGGGGAAATACCACTTCTTATACTTACAGGAATCAGGGTCTTTTATATGCACTATATAAAATATATCCATCAGTATCTTGGACCGTTAGTCTCTTCTGGGGAAGCTGGGTTTTTTTTGGTTTTGTTTGTCTTTCTTTTTTCCTGCTAAAGAAAGGATGCCCTGAGGTAGGGTTTCTGTAAAACACTTTTCCCCTGCACACTAGGAACGTTTAGGAAGAAGTATAAAACGCCTTTCTGTATGTATAATTTATACATTATATATACATGTGAGGAACTCCCACACATTAGAGTGTGACTTTGCTCTTGCTGGGATTCAAATCCGTGCACTTAGGTTTCCCAGTGAGCAAATCTCCTGAAAGGCCCCAAACATTTGATTTCTCAAGGTTGTGCGTGGGAAATTTTTACCAATCTCTTTCTGCCTCTCTCACCTTTAATCTAAGCACAGCGCCTTTACTGTACTTTACTGTGCTGACCCTTCAATCTCACGTACAGTATCTTTATTTTGTCTCATGAGGGAGACAATATTGTATGATGGCTGAAAGATACTTAATTCAGATAACATGGATTATTTGAGTATGCATTTTTATTAGCTTCAGTGAAAGTAGGTTTAGTTGTTTTATCAGGTTTAGGCTGAGATGAGTAGCCATACTTCAGACCTCAAAGCATTTAGTATTTTTCTCTCTTCTTTACTGTAGAAAAGTGATAGTTGAAGTGGAAAGTTTTGTGCAGGACCATATCTACAAAAGCTGTTGGTACTTTAGAAAAATTTTAACAGCTGTTTCTATGAGTAGAATATAGAAAGTGATGAGGGGGTTTCCAAATTTCCATGTTACTACTTTCTGAATTGCAGTTTTGGACTTTGATAAAGATGACAAGTCTGTATGCTATAAAATGCCATGGTGGTCTGAATTCTGGAAAAGCATGGTTAATTAAAAACACAAATAAAAGAGGAGACCACATTCTGGTCTTATTTTACATCAGTCCAAATCTGCAATGTTAATTTGTGCTGTCTTACTTGGAGCTTGGAGCATGCCCTGGTAGGACAGGATTAACTGGGGGGGGAGGAGAATGGGCAGGTGAGATCAGGAGGCATCAGGTTGAGATGAAAAGTTGTTGAAGGTCCCATATGTGTCCACAGTGGCTTAGTTGCTGGTCCCTGACTGGCCAAGAGTAGTGAAGAGTTTTGAATGCCAAAATGAGAAGAGGCAGAGCTGGGGAGTGGGGAACTGAGGAGGAAAGGTAGATTAAAATCTTTATGTGTTACCTTAGACCATAATGTTTTAAATATGATGTTGGGGAACTTGTAAATATGTCGGTGTGTTAGTGTTCTGTTCTGGATTTAGTATCTGTGCTTCACTGTAAAGGGACAGATGGAGTGAAAAGGTAGAGTGCCTGCCTTCCAGAGGAAGATTGAAAATATATTTTCCTAAACCAACATAATGCAATGTTTTCTAATACTCAGTTATCTGAAAGGTGATAAAAGTGATAATTTTATCAAACCTAATACCAAAAAAATTCAGACTGAAATGGACACTTGGCTGAACAAGTTTACAGGTCTGTTCTCTGAGACCTTCCTAAGGTTGGGTTTGCCATGTGAGCTGGCTGTAGTGTTGAGCTGTCTACTGCCATCGTGAAAGATGACCAAAAACTGGACCTGGCTGGAATAAAACAGGCTGTGTTAGGTTTTAAGTTCATCCAGCTATCACTAAAAACACTGGCCAGTCAATATATAACTGAGAGCTTTCAAAAGAAAGTCAGTGCTTTCTTAGCTAAGTGATTTTCCAACTTGAGTTACTAGAAATACTGTAAACGTTGTGTTTTTTTTCTGTTTTCTCCCTCTTGTGTTATTTGGCATATTTGATTCTCTTTATTTACTGTGGTCTCAATGTGCGTATATATAACAGGATGTCTTAGTTTTATTTTCAAGTTATGCAGTAAATAATTCATCTCAAATATAACTTGATGATAGGTGCTACAAATAAATTGAACTCGAGTAATTTTAGTAATTGTGGGCCACAGAAAGAGGAAAAAAAGGAAGCGTAGTTTTGTATTTTGGTGTGTTCTCTGAGAGGAGCAGAAGCATAATTTCTGTCTTTAATCATCTAATGCACTTCCATTGATTTTCTTTTTAATAGAAAAGGAAAGTAAAAGCAATTCAAAACCTATAATAAAGTCAGAAAAAAAAAAAGGGAAAATTGTGAAAGATTTCTTAGACTGATTGCATAATGTGGAAGCACTCAGAGTACAGTTATTCACTGGCCAAAGTAAATTTGAAACATTAAAAAATCATATTATTTTGTCTTTCTAGCCAGGCAGAGTGGGAACCACTTGCAATAAGAAAACACTTGTATTAAAATGAAAATAGCGCTAGATATTAATGTATCAGTCCTGTGTTCTGCATTCAGTGTGTGGGTGGGAGGAGGAATGGGCTTTTTAGCTATGTATTTCTCTCCTGCTTCTCCTTAAAGGGTGAGCAGTCTTGGCTCACAGATGAGGAAGAATTAAAACATCAAGTCACACAGCTTGGCAAAATTGACATGTGCAGCTCAGTTCTTTCAGTGCTTCAAATCGTATATTCCCAACCAAATAATCAATAACCTCATCCATAAGTATCAACGAAAAGAAGTTGTTTTAAAATGGAACAGAGGTGAGTCTGGTTTAAGGCTTTAAATGACAGAGGTCAGCCTCTGCTGATTTTACTGGTTTCAAAGGCTCAGTTTCGGGTCCTGCACTTGGGTCACAACAGCCCAAGCACTGCTACAGGCTTGGGGAAGAGTGGCTGAAAAGCTGCCTGGTGGAAAAGGACCTGGGGGTGTTGGTCAATGGCCGGCTGAATATGAGCCAGCAGTGTGCCCAGATGGCCAAGGCGGCCAACAGCATCTTGGCTTGTATCAGCAATAGTGTGGCCAGCAGGACTAGGGCAGGGATTGTCCCGCCGCGTACTCGGCACTGGTGAGGCTGCACCTTGAATACTGTGTTCAGTTTTGGGCCCCTCACTGCAAGAAAGACATTGAGGTTCTGGAGAGAGTCCAAAGAAGGGCAGCGAAGTTGGTGAAGGGTCTGGAGCACAAGTCTTATGAGGAGCAGCTGAGGGAACTGGTCTTGTTCAGCCTGGAGAAAAGGAGGCTGAGGGGAGACCTTATCGCTCTCTACAACTACCTGAAAGGAGGTTGTAGTGAGGCGGGTGTTGGTTTCTTCTTCCAGGTAACAAGTGATAAGACAAGAGGAAATGGCCTAAAGTTGCACCAAAGGAGGTTTAGATCAGATATTAGGAAAAACTTCTTCACCAAAAGGGTTATCAAGCATTGGAACAGGCTGCCCAGGGACGTGGTGGAGTCACCATCCCCGGAGGTATTTAAAAGACGTGTAGATGTGGTGCTTAGGGACATGGTTTAGTGGTGGACTTGGCAGTGACAGGTTAACAGTTGAACTGGATGGAAGGTCCTTTCCAACCAAAATGATTCTGTGACTCTAATATGCAGCCTTGGACATATGTAATCCCTTTCAGACAAATCGCTCGCTTCTCCTGCTTGCTCTGTGCTCTGTGGTGTTGGCTGAGAGGCTCTGAGCCATGAAGGGTGAACGGTGTGGGAGGGACGTGCCCCTCTGGTATGCAGACCTGGTGCACAGACCTCTTTGTCCCTTTCGTCTGGTGAATACCGATGATGTGTAGCCTCAGGGGAGCTCTGCAGTTGGGTCACCCGTGTACACATGGGGACGGCTGCCCTGGAGAGGGCACGGCTGTAGCTGCGCTGGAGGTGACCTTCTACCACGCTGGCCCCCAGAAAGCTGCAGCTGGGACTCTTCTTCTTCTGAGGCTCCTGTATGTAGATGTCTTATTGTGAAAAGGCTGCAGAGAAACCAACCCAAAGAGCAGCTAAAACATGGACCTTTAATTTGAGAAGGGTCTTCACAGTTTTGCATGCTTTTTTTTCTTCCCTTCTAATTCTATCCCAAACTTCTCCCTTTTCCCCATTACAGTCTTTTCTCCATGCTAATGCTCTGTACCCAACTTTTCTATCCAATTCTTCCCTGACCCCTTTTCATGCAAATCATTTCAGTTGCTTTCCTTTATCTTTTCAGTTGATATTTACCACCTTTATTGCTTCCCAACCTCATCTCGGGCTCCTCTTGTTTGTTTATAGAGCATGTTTGTTGGGGTCTGTGTTTATTCAGCGCTCTGTTTGCTCGGTGGCATTTGTTAGCCCTTTAGCACTACTGTCAATATCATTAATAATTACAAAATGGGAAACTGGTGATCTCAGAGCCAGTTTCCCTGCCGCATAACTAGTTGTTCCAGCTCTTCCTCAGTTATTTTTACTAGATTTGTGTCTGAGATGTCCTTCCTGGCATCATTTGTTCTTCTCCTCAGACTTATTTTTAATGGTTATCTTATGGTTTGCTTCTGTAAGTCCAGACTCTGGACTCACTTCATTGCAGGGAGTGCTGCTGCATCCAAGGGGGCTGTCACAGTGATGAAGTTAAGTGTATATTTATGTCCTTCTAGAATCAAGACCTTAGACTTAAACCTGAGTCTCAGCAGAGCCTTATCTTATGTCTTTTATGTCTGATTCTGGTCTCCTATAATTAGGGGTTACATTAACATACCAAGAATAACATAAATATTCCACCTGGGATTTTGGAGAAACTCATCGTAGGTATAAAGGAGCATCAATATAGAAAATAAATGAGGTCATCATGAGTTATGAGACTGTACTTATACTCAGCAAATTTGGATCCTTAAAGTTATTTTCTTTTTTTTTTTTTTTCCCTAACATATTATCCCTGGACTCCTTTTCCACTTATCATTAGTGATATGTATAAGAAATGATATGTTATCTTGTTACATTGAGGGGTAATGAGAATAATTATGCAAGACAAAATGAGAGTTTTTCTGAGCGATGAGAAGGTAAACAGGTACATTAAAATAATTCCTTTAACTTTACATGTTGGCTTTGATTTTTCACACATTCTTAGAATTCGAAGCCAGAGAAGATTATTACATCGTTATGTCTACACCTCTTGTCTGGTGTCATAGGTCATCCTGTTGTTTCTGTACTAAGTCCAGCCATTTGATTTATACTAGCACATAGCTTTAGTTTTAGTGTTTGTCCTGAGTGTACCTTCATGGAATTATCAGTCATTGTTTTCAGATATTCTAATGACATTTAATTCCAGAGTTTTGAAACCACTAATTTAAGCTTCCCAAATTGAAGTGCCATGATACAGTATAATTTTACTGGTTCATAGTTGATATTCTCATTCTTCAGCTTTTTGCCCTTTGGAAACTGTTGAAATGCATTTTTAAAGGAGAATTGATTATAACTTTGGTAAATGAATACGATTACCAAGACTGTCTGTAATTGGATTTTTACTTAAGAGGAGCTATATTTATGGTATCTTTCCTTATTGGATGCAATGTTGTGCATATAATATTTCTTTCTCAATGAACTCCTTTTGTTAGGACCGTCTGTAATGCTCTTAAGTCAGGCACATGCCTACTGAGAGCACTTGAGTTACCCCAGTTTGATGCTGACATGCTGCTTTGGTGGCGATGTAACATCATCTAAGGGTGCATTCAGCACTTTTACAATTTGACAGCGTGCAAACAAACGTTTGATTTCACCATGTAAAAGTTTATAGAAGTGTCTGCTATTTGCTTTTAATTGAAGATAAATGTAGTTAAAGAATATAGCTTTCATGTGCTTCTGCGTGCCATGTGCCAAGATGATGGCATACAAACATACTCTTGTGGGTGTAAATATAAAACCAGAAGACAGAGACTGTCATACTGAATATCCCGTCAGCAGTCCTTGTTCAGTATCCTGACAGGAGCCTGTACCAGCAGAAAGGGAAATCTCCTCCCCAAGCTGTGCATTTAACACTTGACTTATGCCTTGAAGCAGAGCGGTTGCATCTGCAGCTGTTTTCGTTGCTCATATTAATCACTAACTTTTGTTGGCACCTTAACGGGTGTATCCACACTGCCTGTTAAACAGTTCCAGCCCTTCCCTGGAAAAAAAGGTGTTTTCTTTTAGCATTTTAAACCTAGTTACCTTCCAGTTTAATTAACAATCTTGTTTTTATTGCTACGAGAGAAGGTGCACTTTTGGATTTTTGTGCCATCTGTTGTTTTATATCAACAAAAATGCGTTAAATTGTCATCCTGCAGCTTGGCCCCGAGTGTTTAATTCCAGTTTGGTGGCGTTGACTGGTGGTAACAAGAAAGAATACCGTGAGTTCAAGAGGAAATCCTGCATTTCCCCCTCTTTGTGGGAATCAGTATTATAATTTGAAACCCTTTATCTGGCCGTGTCCCGTTATTGGCTGTTTCTGTTCATATGTTTGTGTCCATTTAAAATGCTGCAGAGACGGTAGAAATCACACATTATGTCTAGGAGGGATTTATCGTGACTATGTGATTTTTTTTCTCAGTGCATAGGGCTGCAAATGGACTGCATTTACCCTCTGGAGGTATCCCACATAAAAAAAAAAGATGTTGACATAGCAGAAATGGCTTTGCAGTATGAGTTTATTTAAAACCATTGTGACAGAACTGAGGGTTATGGGGAAATGTTTTTTATGCAACATAAACCACAGATGAGCCAAACCAATCAGTAGTTTGAAACCACTGAGGATAAATAATTTTATGAACTTTCCTGAAGGTCCACTGAAAACAAATTTGTCTCATTCTGTTTCCAGAAGTGCCTGTATTTGAAAATATTTTTCTCTTAAAAATTAAAGCTAACTTAACTGGAAAATAAGTTTGCAGCAGGCAGCAATGAGGTGACTAGTTCCTGAACGAACCACTGGAGTGGATCCATCAGCTCTGCTGCTTCCTGTCCGGCCCTTCTCAATCCGTTAAAATGCCCTAATGGGCTTTTGTTTTATTATTTAATTTATTTTAGCAGTTCACGCTGCTCACCTCAAGCATAGTTGTAAGCATGTAGCAGAAATCCTGCCATTTCTTATGACTGACATGCTGTAAAGATCAGACCCATTAAGCTCAGGCTTGTGAAGATAATTCAGTTCCAACTGAAGAAGTCATGCATTGGCATCGTCTTTGAAGATGTTTGCAGACAAAATCACAGAGGGACGATCACTTCCCTAGACCGGCTGGCTACACTATTCCTAATAGAGGTCAGGATGCCATTGGCCTTCTTGGCCACCTGAGCACACTGCTGGCTCATGTTTAGCTGGCTGTCGATCAGCACCCCCAGGTCTTTTTCTAACCACTCTTCCCCCAGCCTGTAGTGCTCCATGGGGTTGTTGTGGCCGAAGTGTAAGACCCGGCACTTGTTCTTGTTGAAGCTCATGCCGTTGGTCTCGGCCCATCTATCTAACCTGTCCAGATCCCTCTGTAGGGCCTTCCTACCCTCCAGCAGATTGACACTCCCACCCAGCTTGGTGTCACCTGCAAATTTGCTGAGGGTGCACTCAATCCCTACGTCTAGATCATCTATAAAGATATTGAACAGCACCGGCCCCAGAACTGAGCCCTGGGGAACACCGCTAGTGACTGGCCGCCAGCTGGAATTTGCCCCATTCACCACCACTCTCTGGGCTCGGCCATCCAGCCAGTTTTTAACCCATTTAAGAGTCTACCCATCCAAGCCCCGGGCAGCCAGTTTGTCTAGGAGGATGCTGTGGGGAGACAGTGTTGAATGCCTTACTGAAGTCTAGATAGACTACATCCACAGCCCTGCCCTCATCTACTAAGCAGGTCACTTGGTCATAGAAGGAGATCAGGTTGGTCAAGCAGGACCTGCCTTTCATGAATCCATGTTGGCTGGCCCTGATGCCCCGATTGTCCTGCATGTGCCGTGTAATGGCACTCAGGATGATCTGATCTGAAACCACCTCACCCTCTGTGGGGCAGGGATGCAAGGATGCAGGCTGCAAATCACCTCACTCTCTGTGGGGCAGGGGTGCAGGGGTGCAAGGATGCAGGGATGCAGAAATGCAGGCTGCAAACCACTTCCCCCTCCACGGAACAGGGCTGCAGGCTGCAAACCACCTCCCCCTCGGTGGGGCAGGGACGCAGGGCTGCAGGGACTGAAGGATGCAGAACTGCAGGCTGCAAACCCCCTCGCCCTCTGCGGAGCAGGGGCTGAGGCCCGGCCAGGGTCCCTGTTTCAGGAGGCGATGGGGTTTGCTCGGGGCTTTGGGAAGGGGCCAGCCCCGCAACCCCCCGCCCCGCCGCCGCTTGCACGCGTGCATCTGGGCGCCCTCTGCTGTGTCTCAGTGTGGCGCCTGGGAGCCGGGCGAGCGGTTTTGGGGCGGCGGGGGGGGCCCCCCCCCACTGCCGCCCCAAAACCGCTCGCCACCTTCCCAACAGCCCCTTTACAACAGGATGGTGGGCAAAGAAGCAGAGCCCCCCCCTCCCTCCACCGCAGCAACCGCTTGGACAGGCTGGATCCCACTGAGCCCCCTCTTGCTCACCCCCAGTCCCCCATTCCCAACCGAGGATGCTGTGACAAGCCCCCACGAGTCTTCTTCTCCACGTGGGGTGCAGCACCCTGCCCTGGAGCGGGACCTTTCCCCCCAGGGGAAGGAGGAGAAATGCCTTTGTGCTCCCCGGGTTTTCCTCCAAGGCCCTTTTCCAGCCGCAGCACCCAGTGAGGTGCTTTGCAGCATGGCTGGGCGAGGGAGTTTGGTGCTGAGGACTTTTCAGAGTGCTTTTTGTCTCGTGTGGCTCCTTCCCTCGAGCCCCACCACCTCCCGACGCTCCGCGCACACCCCATCTCGCTCGGGCCCCTCCTCAGAGGGAGCCGCGCATCCTCCTGAGCGTCCCCAAGCCACTTTATGCCCCTGCTTTGGCAAACCAGCTCCAGCAAAGCTGGCAGCGGGGAGCTGAGACATCACAGCGTCCAGATGGCTCCTCTCCCCCGCTGCCGGAGGGCCCTGCGTGTCCCTCGGGTGTCCCCGATCCCTTTTTTGAACCTGAACGTGGCCGTGGATTTGCAGGCCCTGAGCTGCAAACTCGGGCTTGAAGAAACATCCCCTGCAGCTGCTTCTGCTTCCACAGGGGAACGTCTGGCAGAGCCCGACACCAGCCACGGGCTGATTTACGCCACCACCTGAAATTGAGCGTTGCCCGTCCTGCTCTTCATGCTGGGCGAGCCAAGGCCATTCAAAAACCAGTTTCAGGACCAGTTCAGGTCCTCTAGCATCTGGCCACTGGCAGCACAGGCACATCGGAGCTTTTGTATCTAACAGACTTCCGTGGATTTTTCTTCCATGACTTTATCCACTTGTTTACCGGCCACATGCAAACCTCTGAGCACCCGGGGCCTCCTGCAGTGGGGAGCCCTGTGGGGAGCCCTTGTGTGACCTATGCCACCTGTTTCACATCTCCACCTTCAGTCCCTATTTGCTGCCCCAATCGCTTTTCTGTTGGAGGTGGCAGGAACAGTCACCCCTTCTCACCGTTTTCTTGCCAGTTGGGATATTTTAACTTTATAACCCGCAGAATCAGTCAGGCTGGAAGAGACCTCTGGGATCACTGAGTCCAGCCATTGCCCTGACACCACCATGTCAACTAGACCATGGCACTAAGTGCCATGTCCAGTCTTTTCTTAAACACCTCCAGAGATGGTGACTCCACCACTCCCTGGGCAGCCTGTTCCAATGTCTAATGACCCTTTCTGAGAAGAAATGTGTCCTAATGTCCAACCTGAACCTCCCCTGGCAAAGCTTGAGGCTATGTGTCCTCTTGTCCTATTGCTAGTTGCCTTGGAGAAGAGGCCGACTCCCACTCTGCTACAACCTCCCTTCAGGTAGTTGTAGACTGCACTAAGGTCACCTCTGAGCCTCCTCTTCTCCAGGCTAAACAACCCCAGCTCCCTCAGCCGTTCCTCATAGGTCATACCCTCCAGACCCTTCACCAGCTTGGTCGCCCTCCTCTGGACTCTCTCCAACACCTCAACATCTTTCTTGAAGTGCGGGGCCCAGAACTGGACACAGTATTCAAGGTGCGGCCTCACCAGTGCCGAGTACAGAGTGTCACTGTCCTCAGCTGAGACCTACAGAGCAGTTGTTTTTACGTTTTTTTTCTGTTAATGGTGGATCCATTCAGCAGTGCTCTTAGAGCAAGCTATTGTGCACCGTAAAAGCAGGCTTCTAGTAAAGTGCAGTAGCTGCAGCCCCTTCCTTTCATGGCTGCGGGCTTAACGCTCATGTCCTTCCTCCTAAACATCTCCATTTGTGCAAGAGATTCAAAGGTTCAGATGGCCAGAGAGTGGGAGAGCACAAGGGGTAGCACAATGTTCAGGGAACTCCATTTGGAGGGGACAGACCTGGTGTTTACACCTTGCTGGAAGAAGTGTTTAGCTGTAGCATCTGCTGCTCAGAGCAGAGCTCACCACTCTGGATGGGAAAGCTGCTCAGACAGTTGTTCCCTTCATCTGAAATATGGAAAAGATGACAGTTTTGGAGAAGGAAGTTTTCTTTTATATTTTTACTTTTTTTTTTCCCCACTTCAAAGCAGTTTTAGTTCCACAGGTAGTGTGTGCATCACGGCTTGGGAATCCTGGCCTCGACCAAGTACGTTTTATGGCACATAGCTGCAGTATTACAACTTTTCTTGTTTGGTTGTACGACGTATCATTGGTTAAAATGTTGCCCCAGCCCTTAAAACGACCGCCTCCTTGAGAATACTGAATTTATATCATCATTTAGGTAACACACTACTCAAATAAGAATGTGTCTTTATGGTTCTGTGAAGCTTCTAGCGCATCTTTGAGTGATGCATGAATAATGACCTAAAAATACATCAGCTTTATCCTATTAACCCAGGAGAGTGAATCCCACATAGAACACAAGTCCTGACTGCATAGAGTATAGTATGATATATATAAGAATATAAAGATTTCTGTACCTTTGCCTTCTAGCTGTTACGTGCCTGTCAGAGCGCGACGACTCTGCCGATGTCAGTGACTGCATGCGGTGGGCAGGAGCGATGCCGTCCCTCGTACAGGAGTGTCTCGTTCCCTGCAAAGACGACTGCACATTTACCCCCTGGTCTAAATTTTCAGCGTGTTCGTTTGACTGTGAATCAACTAGAAGCAGGAGACGGTCACTCACAGGTATAACCTTTTATAGTATTTATCTGATGGTGATACTTGTGAATAATGCCTCTCAGATGCTGGTGGACTGATGTTGGGGTCTTGGGAAAATCTAGGCATAATAGTGATTATCCTTCACTGATTTTTGTTCTGACACTGATCATTGCCTGCTTTATGCACACACATTTCGGCGTGAGAATAGTGCAGAAAAACTCAGTGGTGGAAACCCACTTTTAGACACAAACCAAATAAAACAGTGACTATGCACTGTGCAAGTTTATCTGAGCTGTGAGGCTGGGAAGCATGCAGCAAATATGTGTGCAAGAATAAAAATCAGTGTGCTTTTCTGTTCAAGACTGTTGAAATCCGGATGAAGTTTAAAACTGGGAGTTTTGTGCTCAGCAGTATCCAGTAGTTCAACGGGGCAAATTAATACCGCAAATAAAGAAAAAAACAGTATCGTTAAAACAGTTTTCTTTGATCTTTTGTATGTATTCATTAAACACTCTAGTTCAAACCATTTCATGAAGCAGTCTCCTGTACTTGCTGTCGTGGTTTGTTATTATGTTATTTGAATGCTGACGAAACTGAAAAGCTTTAAAACTCTATAACATCAATAGTTTGGAACTGCTTGTTTTGTTAGGAGTTATCTTACCCCCACATGCATAGCTAAATCAAATCAAAATGAATCATACTGTTTTCAGAAGGTTTACAAATGTACTGTTATCGTTATCCTGAACACTCTTTTCATATTTCTGTGGCGTGTTTGAGAGCTATGGTGTAGCTGGCTTGAGTTTGCTCCGTTAATAGAGGTGAAACTTCAAAGACTTCTACTATGGAGTAAAATACGAACATTGCTGTGAAAATATCTGCTGGGATAATGCCTGGGAAGTGAATGGCAGCAAAGTACGGTGGCCACCACTGCTCTTTTCTTCTGGACTCACTTGTACCTGGCTGCATGGCTATCTTGTTATTCAGTTTGTTACTGCTGGAACGATCCAAGTTTTTAGTAACTAACCATTACAGTATGCAGACATAACGGCTTCAAGCAGCCATTTGTCAGTGTGGCTCATTAATGATAAAGATTTCTCTTTTACATAAAAATCATTATTATACAATGCTGTATTATATCTACCAAAGAACATATTCTAAAATGTTCTCTATATCAATGCCTCTGTTTATAGTAGTAGAAATCCTCTACCCCTATCAGAATAATAGGTGTCTGATTTTATAGAAAATATGTGGGAATTAAGTGAATACTTCCAGGTAGTTTTAAATCTGAATTTTCTTTATGAACATCTGTGCAAGTTACAAACCAGTATGGTCCTACCTGTCCCCTTTCTTACTGCCTTCTACATCGGACATAGATCCAGTCAAGTAAGTAGACCAAATATGGTTTCTGATATTGAGGTTTTGGTGGCTTGTCTCCTCACCTGCACTGCATTTATGACCAAACACCACCAGTCTCTCCCATATGACCTTGCTGGATTCCCTTCCTCCCGCTGGGAAGGAGCTCGTGGTCTCAGCCCGCTCCCAGCAAAGGTGTCCTGAAAAGCAAGTGGTGAACATGCCACGGGTGTCCCAGGTGGTGCTGGGCTGGGGCCAGCACACCAGCACAGAGAACAGCGAGGGAGGACCAAGTCCGACATTGGGTTTGGTTTGACCACAGTTCAAAAGGGGAAGTTGGTGAGATTGGTGCTGACCTGTCTTTGCATAAAACTTCATGAAAACTGGAGCTGGCCAAAAGTCTTGAAAAAATCTCATCCATGTGAACTCAAGTCCAAAGATTTCAGGAAAGTGCTGTTTGGGAAGTCCTTCGTGCTGTTGACGAATTTGTATTTCACCTTTCTGTAAGCGTGCATGAATTGTAGCTCCTTGTTCATCACTCCGTGTGTCTATGCTCAAGTGAATGCTTCAGCTTCATTATCTGAGTTCATTAACAATGTCATTTAGTGGGAATCTGATAATTGTTTGCTAAGTATTTGCTTGCCTCCCACTCAGTTTTTAATAGTATTATTCATTTCACTTTGTAAGTAATCATAGACTCTACAGTTAAAATTAGTCATTACTTAAGAAGTGAAGGACTTGTTACAGAACATATCAAAATTCAAAGTCATTATAATGAAAACACAATTTTTAGGTAAGACTTCAGTTAATTAATACAGTCAGTTAATTTGGTGCATTATGGATACAATGCATTTTCTGTAGAAAGGTATATTTTTAATGTTTCATATAATTTTTACATATAGCATATACTACCTGATAATATTTAATGTATATAATATTTGTTAGTGCTCAGAAATCTAATTTAAAAAAGAAAAAAAACTATTTAATTGAAGGTTTTATGTCCTTGAAAATTTTTGCAGTGGTATTTTTCATAGTAATTTCTAAAGCAGTCTGTGAAGATGATAAAAATATCACCATCACTAATTCTAAAACTACTTCTCTGTGAAGAGTATGGCATGAATGTCATTTTTGCCTTCAAAATAGGGCTTTCATGGCAACTTCATTAGAGGGAAGATTCCTACAAAAGAGATGGCAGGGCAAGTTGGAAAAAAGGTGTTGTATAAGTGTGAGTTTATTAGCATCCTTACCTGTATCTGATGTGCTTCATGGAATAAAGGTGAAACACACGCAAGTCCCAAATTCCCATGTTTACTAATCGAATGCAGAGCATACAGCTCTACCTATGCGCTGAGTTTGTGGCTTCTGTAACGTAAAATGCTGGAAATGCCACTAGAGAGCTCCTGATTTATTTAAAGCCTTTTAAAAGACTTTCCTTGAATTGTGTGGAGTCGTACCTCTTATACCTTACTTGAATTTGCTCGTAAATATATAGATTTTAAAAATATATGTATGGATATATAAAAGATACCAGCACTATTTGATTTCTTTGTGTTTATTATCCCTTTGTGCTGGCGAACTTTACATTCCCCAGAACTCTGGAAATAAAATTTTGAAAGAGCTAGGGCTTGAAGGACAGTGATATTAAGGGTCTGCAGTCGGTGCCCTTTTCTTTGGAGGTACATATTTGTATGCAAACAGGTATTGATGACAGCCAGCTTGTGCTCCTACTGACGTGTGCTGAAAAGACTCTTGGTTCCAGACTAGAAAGAGGGTTGTTGGGTTATATATAAGTTACTTTGTGTTTTTAGTATCTTATTTGTGTGCAATACCAAAGAGAAAACATTTCTTTTAGGATCAAAGCTTTAAAAACTTTTTGCAGAAGTATTTTTAACATGCCAAGAAAAGCACTGATTTTATCTTTAGAGGCTGTATACAGACCTTTGTTCCCTTGAGCAGTTGTTGGGATGCAGCAAGCATGGATTCTCTTAGTAATGTTATCTCTTCTTGTACCGGGGACCTCTTCTCATGCCCAGAAGTCCTCCAGGAACAGGGCATGGAGAGTGCAGTTGCAGAGAGCTGTACCACGGGTTTATTTGAATGCTGCTGCTTCCTGAAGCTACTGAAAGATACCTTTAAAAACCTGTTGAAGAAATAGAGCAAGAGAAAACATTAAACCAAATATAACCATTGAATTACTTTCCAGCCCTAATAATTTACTGAGGATTATCTTCTCTGTTTTCTTTAAAGTACAGTTTGTGTGCCAAGTGCATCTTTAACTCATTTGTAAAGTAGCCTCAAAGAAGAAGTTGTGGCTAATGTAGAGTCCTCTGGAAGTTGTCCTGGCAACCACTGATTGCGAGCAACTAGAGACAAAACAATCAATTTATTTTCATTAGATAATTAGAAAAACATGATATTGTATAACAGTAAAAAGTGTTTTCTGGGCAGACCGTTCCTGGAGTAAGACTTTGCATTTTGCTCCTTGCCCTACCCATCAAAACAGTATTTCTAAGTTCTCTGGTTGCCCCTGGAGACGAATACGTTGTCCTTGCACTCCGGAGCACTGGCAGCAGCTAGTAGATGCTTCAGAAACGTTCCTGGATATTAACATTCAGATTGTCTGAGTTCTAATGTGTTGAATTCATGCAAGTATAAATAATATGACGTGTGGTTATCAAAAGTAGCAGATGTTAAGCTAACGAACAGATTTCTGTGGTTGGAACAGGGCGAAGCAGAAAGCGAGACAAGTGCCAGAATACAGAAGTTTATCCTCAAGTTGAAACAGAGCGGTGCCCCTGCGAGGTATTTACCTCCCATCCCCACGGGAACTGGTCCGACTGCATCATCGGAGGAGGTCCATCCGAGCCGCCGTTGGGAGCGCGATCCCACGGAGGTGCCAAGGAGTGTGGCGAGGGGGTACGACTGCGAGCTATTGCCTGTTACGATAAGACCGGCAGACTTGTGGAACCGTCTCGCTGTAGCAGTTCAGGTAAGGAGATGTAAAAAAGCACACAACACGTGTAAAGAGCCCTGATGCTGAGCACAGTTATCTGCTCAACGGTTCATTTTGGAGCCTATCATAGGTGTGTACCTGGTTACTTGCTGGAACAGCCTTCACAAGGTTGCTGTGGCTGTTGAACACCGTTCTTCTAGTATCTTCGTATCGCTCTGTATACTGAGGTTTTCCTCACTGTAAGTGTCTACTGGCATTTCTACAATGGAAATGAAGCAGAAGAGGGCTGTGATGTCAGAATACCAGAGGCATTTCTTTTATTTGTCTTAAAATCCCATAAAAGTATAAGCTTAGGAGGAGGAGAAGCTGTATTTCAATTAGCATTTTGTTTGAAGATATTTCCTACTTGAGCTTTTACTTGTTTATGAATTTTTGTTCCTTTTCACTGAATTTGGAGGTGTTCATACGGTTGTCTTCAATGAAGGTATCAGGAATTTTCTTAAGATAATCATATTTAATTACAAAACCCTTATGATGTCACCTGCTGTCACTCATGCCAAGTACACATGACTTCAGCATCCAGTGGTCTCATCCTTGTGATTTTGTGCCAGTCTCAAGCTCAAATTGAGACAGCATATATTCCAGTGTCACTGCTTGCTGGGGCTCTGGGCTGTGCTTCTGTCCGCTTACATTTCATTATATTATAATATAATCATATAATTATAATATAATGATTATATTATATTATAATCAAGTAGCCTATATCAAACAGAAAGAGGGCAGAATTAGAAGTAGAGCAAGCAGGAAATGTCATTCCATCTGGGCATTTTCTCCCAGTTTCCATGATTTGCTGTTCATCGCAGTCATTACGCTAAATCAATTTACAGAAAAAGCCTTTATCTTAGGGGCAAATTCTGTACCTGTGCTGCCCCCAAACCACTAATGCTCCATGACTTACAGTCAAAAACCTTCTTAACACCACGCAATGTGATGTAGTAGGTTGGAAGACTGCTGGTGAGCTATATGATGGGAGAGAGAGAAATGATGTCTCGGGAGGAGATTAAGTAATACAATGGGAGCCATTAATGTTCCTGAGTATATAAGGGAGTAGAGAAGGAAGTGGGGCTGCTCTGTGGAGGGTCTTCAGGATGAGGATGAGCAGCCTGAGCTGCATGTAATAAAAGGAAAAAAACCCTACTCTAATGAAGTGATTCAGTCCTGGGGTGAATTCCTCTCGCAGCTGTTGATGGCTGTTCCAGCTGGCTGCATGGATTCATAAAGCAGCTTTCCGTGGTTTGGCTTTTGACAATGTGCTGTTGTACCAATTGATTATGCCTCTGTGGCCCGTGAAAGGAGGAATGCTATACCTTTCCTCCACAACATTACCTTTTCTTCTGCAAAAAGTGAGCTGTTGAGTTTTGAAAGGTGGGTTTGCATGTGCTGTGACTTGCTCTTTTGAAAAATTCAGGGTTTCTATCACTGTTAAAAAGAGGAGGTTGTATATGCCTGTGACTTTTCTGAATAACCTTGAAGCCTGTTTTCAGTCAGTGATATTTATGTGGCATTTTTAATGGCCCAGCTTCTCTTAGGGAGGTAGTAGGGAGTGGTAGCTCAAGGGGATTATTGTTGGCTTTCTTGTCTTCAGCTTTTTATCTGAGCAAAAATGATTGCAACGAGGCCATGGCCCAGAACCCGCCTCAGAGGCCAGCGGGGTGGTCAGTACTGTACAGCAGAGCCCTGTCGTATGCCCTTCCTCCTGCACTCCATTTACAGAGAGCTCTGGAGACCTTTAGGTTTGGAAGTGGCATGTAAAGGAGGGGTGAGAAGTTTCTACCCTCTGGATGCCCCATAAGAGTTCCCCTACGGGTGAACTATTAATCTCCAGCCAGAGCCCTGTTTAATACCCAGGATGTATAAGCTCCTAATTGCTACCCAATGTTGAATACCTTCTGTTCCCTGCAAGGTGAGTGGGAAAGCAGCATTGCCTCGGTCTCCAGAGGACAGGGGTATTCAGTGACTTAGGGTGTCGAGTGCCCAAAAGTGGGCAGAAAGCTCCATAGGCTCCACTTCCATCACTTGGGACCTGCCTTCCAACCAGAGCAGTTAAGTGAAGATAAGCCCAATATTTATGGCCTCTAGAGCTGGGAGCTTTCAAAATGTACTTCTGAACACATTATTGAATTAGTGATAGAAACAAATCATTATCCAATTAATAATTAGCAGAATGTTATTCAACCATAATAGAGAAAAGCAAATTACAGAAGCATGCAGAATTGCTAAGCCCTGAGAAATTATTCATGACAGGTTTTTTTTTAAGCAGCTCAGTTTGTCTTGTTCACAATTACTATCAGGTGACCTTTTAACATTTGCTAGCTCACCATATTTATGGCTAATTAAGCCATTACCTTATATATTGAATGCCAATCACTGTTCTTGCTTTATGAGATGTGAGGGTAAGCACGTTCCTCTTTCATTTCTTTCACGTCTTCTGACTTCTCTTTGTTTCCTGCTCTTTTCCTTGTGCAGGGCAGTGTTTTTCCTTCCTTCCCCTTGAACGAGGACAGAAGTGAGAAGTTGTAAGACTTAGACCTCAGTTCTTTGCTGGGTCCTTTTGAAGAACTTTTACAAAACGTAGAAAGACAGATGTAAGGATGCAAACTTTACCTTAAAGTAGATTTCAGTTTGTCCATGACTTGTTAATGCCATGAGTGCAAGGTATAGGACAATAAAAATGGTATAGAATAGAAAGGTCAGTTTGTAGCTTTTCTAGAGAGCAAACTCTGGGTTCTTGCCTACTCGCAGCAATGATTTTCACTTTCCCTCACTGAAACCTGGCTATTGAACTCACCAGCTCAGTAGGATTTAGTTCACTTGTGTCAGTGTGACTTATTATGTGAATGTGTCATAGTTATCAAGTGAACGTACTGTGAGTTTCAGTCTGACGTAGAAATTAATCACTGCTCAGAGGGGTTCAGGGTCTGAGGCCCTGATCTTACACTGGGTTTTATGAGCAATTCTGCATTTGCAGCTTTGGGGGGGAAAAAACAAATGAAGAAAACTTTAAAGTCTGTTCATCTGCATTTGTCAGCAGTCTAGACTTCAACTCTCCTAAGCCTATTATCTACAGATGTATTAACCCTTTAAGGATACCTTCTCAACAGGAAACGGATTTTCTCAGCATTGGTGTAGTTACCACACACAGAGTATCCCAAGGTCCAAAACCAGTGAAGACAAAAGCGTTCCAGCTGTGCCTTAATGGGAAAGCACTGCCAGCTTGTCTGGGGTCTACAGTTTCTTCTGTCAGGACCCAAGACCTGGGCTGGAGGGACCTCTGCCCTGACCCAGCATAGCTGAGCACAGCTTGTGTGAACACTTCAGGTCAGCTGTAGTGGCTACACAGGTCACACCTTGACTAATTTACCTATCTTCACTGCAGTTTGATCTTGGGTTAGCTCATGATCATTAGAATGACCAGCTTAAAAATACAAATCCCAGACTTTTCTGAATTTTATTCCTTTCTACACCAAACCTTTCCTCTGATGTCCAGAAAAACACACTGTAGCTTTTTTTTCATGACTGGCTTTTGTGATTAGTGTACTGCTTTATTTTAGTGGTGTCGTCATTTGCCTTGATGGCCCATTCAATAAGCTCAAGAAATAAGTAACCTGCAGTTTCCAGATTAAGCTAGTTCTTTTTTTTTTCCAGAGTTGGTTCAGTCTTGTTTTCCTTCCTTTAATTTGTAAATGCAATTATCAAATTATGGATAGAGGTGACTATCTCTAACTATATTACAAGAATGTAATTGATAATTTGCCTCTATTTGTGTTCCCATCAGAAGACTGACATATTGCGTTCAGCTCACTGCTAGTCCAGAGGATCTCAGTTCTCTGGCTGGTGGTTGGAGCATTCTCTTTGGACATGAGAAGGCTCCGGGGAGACCTTCTAGCAGCCTTCCAGTACCTGAAGGGGGCCTACAGGAAAGTGGGAGAGGGGCTTTTTACAAGGGCAAGTAGTGACAGGACGAGGGGTAACAGTTTTAAACTGAAAGAGGGTGGATTTAGATTAGATATTAGGAAGAAATTCTATACTGTGAGGGTAGTGAGACACTGGCACAGGTTGCCCAGAGAAGCTGTGGCTGCCCCCTCCTTGGCAGTGTTTAAGGCCAGACTGGATGAGGCTTTGAGCAAGCTGGTCCAGTGGAAAGGTGTCCCTGCCTGTGGCAGGGGGGTTGGAACTAGATGATCTTTAAGGTCCCTTCCAACACAAACCATTCTATGATTCTATGAAATTGTCCTCTTAATTGCAGTTCATCCACTTCTCAATCTGGCATCTGAGTTCCTCATACTATTTTTGAATTTCCACCTCCTTTGTTTTGAGTTATTTCATGTAGTTCCTTTGCCTCTCTTTGTGTACTGTGCCAACAGAGCTTCTTTTTATCTCAGAGGAACATAGGGTGCCTCATCTGTTCCAAATCAAAGGCTGGAGATTTCTGTGCTCTTGCACAGAGGTTCTGCTTTTGATCCGACGGGCAATTTATGGAAAGCAGGAATTTGTGAAGAGTGCTTGTACTACTCAAATTCTGCTCTGCTCGGAACAACAGGGACCTGCAAGAAAGACACAACAGACAAGTAGATCCTGGCTTTAAATCACAGAGCTGTTAGCTTCAACCTACAGTCACCTTAAAAAGCTTTAATTATCTGTAAATTTATCAAGGGCACGGCAGGGGTGCTCATATACCTCCTTATTCTCAGCAGTGCAGTGTTTTGTTGTAGGTGGTTTAGTTGCAGGTGAACAAATCAAAGAGGACTGGAGTTGCTCAGAGGGTTCCCCAGCACCTGCTGATGCAGGAGTATCCCTCAGTTCCTCCCAGATAGGTCGACGTAACACTGCTACTGGGAATGCTACTGGCAAGGTCACTCTGTGAAAATGTCAGCTTTAATCCCGAACGGGTGGGATTAACAAACAGATGGACCAGGAGGAGTTAAAAATTTTGGTGACCTGAAAACTCATAGTTTTTGTGGTTGCTGGAGGGATGTTCCCTGCTCCGAGGCACATGAGGGCAGAGTGTGCCAGCAGTGACAGTGCTGCCTCTGTCCTGACCAGCCCTGTCCCCAGTGTTGAGAGATTTAGGACAGTATGCAAAGGTCACGGATCAGGAATTTCACCTCCTACTGCTGAAAACCGGGTAGTATCAAGTCTCATGAAGTTTAATTTTCTGAAAGGTCAGCCCCGAGTAGTGCTGTATTTCTACCGGGGGCGTTCCTCTGGGGTTTACGCTCCTTTACGTGAAAATCCTGGCCACCAGCGTGATAGACGTTGCGTGACCTACCTGTGAGTTAACGCCAGGACCTGCTCTGAAACCCCGTGTTGTGTGAATCCCTGCACTGTCATTCTAGGAGAAAATGAGCTATTTTCAGGTAGCTTTTAATCACTAGATTTTAATAATTGTTCTGCAAAATTATATTTGTGTACCTCAAAAAACAATAAGCAGAGCTTAATAGGTTAAAGAAATGTGAGCCAAGTCTATCCTGGACTGATAGCAAACTTACCTTTCCTACAAGGTAACAATTTTTGGGAAAAAAAAAAAAGTTCGAAAAGCTACTTTGAATAAATGCCTGTTTATTTTTGAAAGTGCATCTATTCTGGCAATTACTGTGGTATACATTTTTCCATATCTGCTAAATTTTATTTCGAAGAACTAAATTGTTGCAGAAATCCCTGATTTTGTTTTGAAAATCTTCAGAAATAGAAACTTTTCTGAACAGAACTTCTACCCGTGTTTTCAAAAATATTCCTAAGTATTTAATTTCATTCTTAGTCTAAATGAAATTTTATGTTGGAATTTCATTTTTTAACGCAAACCATTATTTCCAGAATCTGTCTAGTTTTAGTTTGAAGTGGTTTCTGTACTTCCATAAACAGCATCCTACAGACATCTCATGGATGAGGCCTCATTTTTGGAGGCCTCATTCTTGACAGCCTCATTTCTTTTACAAGGAAAATGGGCAACCCTGCCTAGGCTGTCCTCTTCCCAGCTCCAGACCCCACACACGGCAGCCTCGGGATGCCTCCTCCTCCCTAACAGTGTGGGAGTAGTAGGTGGTCTTGGCACCATCGGTTAATGATAACATGTAGACCCTGTGTTCAGACTACTCTACCCTTCTTTTGGCGTTTGGATTTAATTAAATATTACAGTACTCCTCTTTCTCTCTGTGGTTTCCCCTGTGTGTCTCTGCGGTATATATCTCTGTGGCCTTTTTATTACAGAAAAATGACTGTATTACTTACCAGGACAAAGCTTTTCAAAGACTGCTTGAGGAAAAAGTTTCAGCTAAAAATGCACCTTATTTTCTGCCCATCCCATCCCCTGGCACAGGAATTAAGGCTGGATTTGGATCACGGGGGGCTGAAAGGTGTTGCCAGCTGCAGACAGGGCTGTCCTACCCTTGTGTCCCCACTTCAGGACTCTTCAAAGCCACCGTCACCTTTGACTGGTTTTCTGCTATCTCAAAGCTAAATAGCTTCTAAATTAAGCCTCAAAATCCTGGCTGGGTTCTCCTCTGGTCCTCTCTCTGACATTTCTACACATCTCCTTGGGTGTGTAGTGACACTCTTAATTACAGCTGCGGCAGCCAGGGGAGCTGGAAGCACAGAAATGGGCCGTAAAGGACCTGCCCTCCATTTCTTGTTTGACTACATTGCTCTCATAACAGTGCTCAAAGAACATTGATTTATTCTCTGTCTTTTCCTTTCCTTTTTTTCCAAAACCTATTTGCCATTAAGAAAATATGGCCACAGTTCTTCCTACTGGATGTCTAAAGACTTATTAAATGAAATTGGATCACAGGACAACTGTTCAGACATTACTGTTCTCTGTGTTTTTCTGGCAACAGAATCAAAGGTAAACAGCCATCAAAAAAGTTATTTCTGAAAGGGTCAAACTGGCTATCAAAGAAGCTTATTTAAAGCAAGGTAAGGCCTCCCCTGAGGCATTAGTACATAGAAATGCACGTTCTTCTAGATCTTTATCTTCTTACAGAAAGCAGGCATGCATCTTCTGAGGAAATATTTAGAGGATTAGCTATTTGAGCAGCATCCTCTGTAGGTGCTGCATTTAGTCATAGTGATGTCTGTCATTACTCCTTGGCTCTAAACATAAATCTTTATAGCGTGTCTTCTTGCCCAGATTTCTTTTATACTTTTAAGTATACTTTTGTGTACTTATACATTCCATGAAATGGCCCTTTTGAAGAGGCGGCAGTACCAGACTATGCGAAGGAATGATGTTTTTACTAACCTCAAAAAGGGTTTTTATGTTTGACGGTCACCATTGGCCTCTACTTTCCACAGAATCACAGAATCAATCAGGTTGGAAGAGACCTCTGGGATCATCGAGTCCAACCATTGCCCTGACACCACCATGTCAACTAGACCATGGCACTAAGTGCCATGTCCAGTCTTTTCTTAAACACATCCAGAGATGGTGACTCCACCACCTCCTTGGGCAGCCCATTCCAATGTCTAATGACCCTTTCTGAGAAGAAATGTATCCTAATGTCCAACCTGAACCTCCCCTGGCAAAGCTTGAGGCTATGTCCTCTTGTCCTATCGCTAGTTGCCTGGGAGAAGAGGCCAACTCCCACTCCACTACAACCTCCCTTCAGGTAGTTGTAGACTGCACTAAGGTCACCTCTGAGCCTCCTCTTCTCCAGGCTAAACAACCCCACCTCCCTCAGCTGTTCCTCATAGGTCAGACCCTCCAGACCCTTCACCAGCTTGGTCGCCCTCCTCTGGACTCGCTCCAACACCTCAACATCTTTCTTGAAGTGCGGGGCCCAGAACTGGACACAGTACTCAAGATGCGGCCTCACCAGTGCCGAGTACAGTGGGACAATCCCTTCCCTAGACCGGCTGGCTACACTATTCCTAATAGAGGCCAGGATGCCATTGGCCTTCTTGGCCACCTGGGCACACTGCTGGCTCATGTTTAGCCGGCTGTCGATCAGCACCCCCAGGTCTCTTTCCGCCGGGCCGCTTTCTAACCACTCTTCCCCCAGCCTGTAGTGCTGCATGGGGTTGTTGTGGCCGAAGTGTAAGACCTGGCACTTGTTCTTGTTGAAGCTCATGCCGTTGGTCTCGGCCCATCTATCTAACCTGTCCAGATCCCTCTGTAGGGCCTTCCTACCCTCCAGTAGATGGACGCTCCCACCCAGCTTGGTGTCATCTGCAAATTTACTGAGGGTGCACTCAATCCCTATGTCTAGATCATCCAGACCACCTCTGCCCACCTTTGCTCATGTCTATGCCTTTTTTTTCTATTATTAGGCTCAGACAGTTTTTCTCTGTTTTTTGACAGGTTGATTAAAGCTCTTCCATGGGAGCTGGGAACGTTTTTAGTGTAGAAATAGTAACTCTGTGTAGAAATAGTCTATCGGAGGTTTAGGAGAGCTTTGATAGCAAGTTAACGCACTGGGCGATCTACTGCCCTGATTTCTGCAGCAGCCTACAGTAAGAGTATCTCTTTGAAATGTGGCCTGTCTCTTTGGACTTAATAATGCATTTGTCACAAATACAGCCTGTTATGAAGCAAGGCTCTAATAAAACGTTACCATACAAAGGTAGATTTAGAATTAACATTTTTCTCTCTCTCTGTGTCATTCCATTTAATATGTTCTGTTGGAGATACGAAGAAATACCGTTTTAGCCTAAGCCTTTTCATGAATTATGTACTCTAGTGTTAAGATCTCTCCACTTTTCCTGCTCATGGAGAACTTCATGATCCCTTTGAGACGTGTGTAGCAGTACTGGGAAGTGACATGTACTGGTGGTAGTTCACAGGATTCCTCTTGTGTCTTATGTGTTTTTTTTCCAATGTTTTAACCTGCCTTTGATACAGCTCTAATGAGCAGAACGTTCATGCAAATACATGGATGACAAATAATTTTTAAGTGGAAAATCACAGTTTCATATCTTTACCACTGGTGAGGAGCCCTGTGGCAGCTGGACATAGTAGGTAGTATAGTGAATTTCAGTGAGAGTTAAAGGGTTTCACATCAGACATATTCTGAAGATCTTCAGAAGCAACATCGTGTGTTTCTGCTTGGATGGAACAAGAGTCCTACAAAAATAAGAATTATGGTTTTTGCACATAGGCCAGCATCTGAATAAAATGAGCTGCCTGCCTGAGCAGCAGTGAGTTTGCTGGAGCACTGCATACGGCAATAAAGTTAGCATGACAGGGGGAGATGGGCACGTAGTGGATAACTGCTACAGTGCCTGATGTAGTCTGCTTGATTAAAGAGTTTGGGAGACCAATGCAGAAACATAGCAACAGCTGAATTTAGAAGATTTGAGGAAATGAGCCTGAATTAGGAAATGTGGATAAAATTCAACTTCAGCTTGGTCTGCTCTAAGGATTGTCATAATGATACTGATGAGTAACTGAGAATACTTTAGTCTGTTCCTGGGTCCAAGATATACTCTGAATCTCTCTGTCCTTCAAGGTTTGCAAAAGAGGATGGTGTAAGTTAAATTACTGAGAGCCTGGTTTGCAAAATGTCTAGTATCCCTCACTACAGACAGATAGATTTCCCTCTGTGAAATCCTGGATCTCATTTGTATTTGGTAACATGGAGGAGTGACCATTAAAAATCATATTATTTAACAAGATTGCATCGCTTTCTGCTCCTGTCTGAACTCATTGAAGTCCTTCAGCAGAGGAGATTGAACTGCACCGCCAGCGTGCTCAAAGTCACGCTGCAAAATTGAAACAAAAGTCTATCAGGTATTCGGTACATCAGTACTCTGTGCTGGCGCCTGCTAACGTCACAGAAATGTCCTAATTCCATCTCAAGGTTTTCCATCATCTAAATGAGTTGTGCTGCTCTCCCCATGCCTAAGCTGTGGAAAACCAGGACTGTTCCCTTTCTTAAAATCCTGTTTCCACCTGATGTTTTTTATAGTACAGCTTTATGTAAGAAGATCGGATGCCTTTGTATCACTGCCTCTGTAGCAAGGTGACCTGTACTAGCAGGAGCGAAACTCCTCCTCCAAGCAGGCTGGGCCTCACGGCAGCTACCCAGCGTTTGGAAAAGCACTCACACATCTTCCCAATGCTGGTAATGGTTAGTGGCATCTTTAAAACATCGCCGGTATAATTAAAGCATGTAGTTAGGTTTCTCATTTAGTGCTGATGAGACGAGGAGGAGTTGAGGCAGTGTATTGATTTAAATGTATTGATCTGAGAGGTCACCGTGTGACTCGCTGCCCGTGATGGCGGGGAGGGAGGCTGCCGAGGTCCCTGCCTCTTCAGTGCTGTGTGACCTGCTCTTCAACAGAGGCCCTTACACTTGGTAATACCTCTCGAGTTTGTAAATTGAAGTACTAGGAATGTACATTTAAAGAAAAAAAAACAAAAAGAAAAGTTTTTCTTCATGTTGTTATGAGTCTTCTTAATAATATTAATTGCACCTGGATCTAATTGCTTTGTGTTCCTTTCTTCTGCAGAGTCATCAGATGGTTTCTTTTGTCTGAAATAAGAGCAGTATAATACACAATATTTGCTAATTATCAGAATACAAGGAAATGCATCAGCATTTCCCTTTCTGTAAAATGGGAACTGTTGTGTTGCTGTCCGAGGGAAGTTGTCTAAATGAGGCTTGTCTGTGTCTTGGGGTCACAGCTTGGCAGCTGAAATGAGGTGGCATATTGTGTTGACAGTGCCTAACGTCGTGCCTTTAGAAACTGGCAGAAGGATGCTCTCCGTGGAGGGCCCTCAACTCTGAAATTGAGTTTCTTAGTGTGCTGCAGCAGACCCTGAAACCATTGACCTTCAGGCCCTGTATGATTTACTGATGGGGGCAGATATTTTTGGTGACATTTGGCGGCAGCTTTCTCCCAGTGATGGACCCTTGGCTCTGCAAGATGCTTCCTGCCTGGTCCAAATTGCCCAAGTCTATATCGATCTTCAGAACACTCTGCAATGTACATCTGTTTTCAGAGCTACTGTGCAATTGAGCCTCTGAGAGAAGGCAGATGTAGGAGAAAGAGGGGAATTTGATGGTCTGTGGGCAATTTAGTTTTGTCTTCGTGATATATTGTGGAAATGTGTTTAGCCTTTTAAAAGGCACCTTATTTTATTATATAAATCTAATAATAATAAAACATAAACACAATCTGAGGTTTGTTTTAAAAATCTGCTTTAACTATGAATTGAGTCGTCTGAGGAACATATATGCTGAACAATTCATAATAAAGTACAGTGGGATGAGTGTCTTTCCTGATATATAGAGAATGGGGGCACTGATAAAGAACAAAAAAAGCTACTCAGTTTTGTTTGGACAAAGCAGATGATTTTCCCAGTGGCAGGGTGATGAGCAAAGTATATAGAAAACCGCAGCTGAGCTCGTACCCTAACTGCCATTGATCCCACCAGAGGATTTTTTAATTTGAGTAAGGACTTTCTTAAGATGTCAGGGCTCCCAAGCAGCCAGCCCAGCCCTTCGCTGCAGGGGAGCAGCCCCAGGAGAGGGGGAATCATTTCCACAGCTAGCTTTGGAGCCCAGACAGATTTGTGCAGTGAATTTCTTCCTGTCTGCATCAAAAGTTCCCTGCGAGATTACACTGTGAAGTCCTATTTATTTGCACTCAGAAGGCAGCAGACGAGTGTCTCTTCTCCAGGAGAGCTCTCAGCTTGTTCTGCAATCTTTTACAAGGAACGTGCTAATTAATGGAGAGTTCCTTATTTAGTTAAAAGATTAAATATATCAACTGTTATGGTTTGTATGTAACTCAAAGTGTAAGCTTGCAAGTTCTTTAGGGAAGAAAACTGTAATGCAAAATCAAAAGAAATTAGGAATCATAATGCACAGTCAGCATCAACCCAACTGCCTTGTCAGGATTTATAGAGACTGTTAAATTGAGCAATAAATCCAACCTTTGGATGAATTTCAGTAACAATAATGTTAAGTTAAACTCACCAGCGTTTTTTTACAAGTCCTCTCGGGTCTATTTAGAATCTATAATCAGTTTGCTAGGAGATAACGAGAGCATGGGCCTCTGATGAAAAGAGCAAATGGGAATAAATTAGCTAAGGAGGTCCATTATTTGAGCTTTGCAAAATATTTGATGTAGAAGTGATTTTTGCTGCTCTTTTTGGTTGTGCATTTACTGAATGTATTCATTAGATTATCTCTTAAATTTCCCAGCTACAAAACTAATAATACATAAAATCTTTCAAATCCTTGCATATTAAAAAAAAAAAAAGAAGATTAAACATTTGTTCCTTGGCAGTATTACATCCTTTTTCAGATGTAACTGAAGTTGTTAGCAACTTTAAGACTCCCACACTTATTCTGCTTGGTTTCCTTCAGTTAATAATGTTCTCCATTGAAGTGGGATTTAAATGTTTGGACCTGGATTGCTTAGGATGAGGTGGTCCCCTGGTAACTCACACGTTTCAGGAACCTTTGGTCATGCCATGTGGCCCATGGCCAGGGGCTGCCTTATCTGTGGCCCTTTGGGAAAGCCCCAACTGTAGGGCTGTGATCAACTGGTAGAGTTTGTCTCTTAACTGCAGTCTGTGCTCGATGCTGCGTTTTAACCTGGGTTAAAACATGGGGTTTGCTTTGTAGGAGATCCCAAAGCTTCAGCTGAGCAGAATCTGGCCCACCAAGTGCCATGGTCCACCAGGTCTCCCTTATAAAGTCTTTAGTTATTAGACTTCTAGCACCACATGGATTTACTGGTGTTATTCTACGTATTTCACAGTCAGTAACCAAATGAATGTAAATATTAATTGCAAAATGAATCAAAATCTTTTTCCTCTGCCTTTGGTCTGTGTAATTAGAAACATTTCTTCTGTGTCACTGTCTGCTCTGCTGCTGCCTTGTTTGTTAAAGGGTGATCTCTTTTATCATGTAGGCTTCAAGGGAGATAACTGTTGTTATTACCATTGGCAGTTGTGGCGATGCACAGAATTGTCCCTCTAATAGTAATGACCTTGAGTATTATGAAGCACCTCAAGGTTTACTAACAAGGGTAGAACCACTAGAAGTTTGTTAATTGAAGTGATGAAATATGTTAGAGAGGATACAAATGACTTTAAAGCCAATTCAATTAGAAGTGCATCTGTTTCCAAAGCTGCTGGAGAAATGTTGTTTATTTTCGAATCACTTTTAAGTCAGCCTCTTGGAATCCTCCTGGCACTGTTGTTTAACGCTGTGTGCAGACCTTACACCCGCAGCAAATTTATCATTTGGAAGTGCAACAGTCGGGTGGATGCCAGTGTCTTATGTTAGCTTGTAAACCTACTAATCGCCTGCTTCTCCCACCACGTTTGTGAATATAGAGGGTGACACGGAAGGACACTGCAGACCCTCGCTGGCTGTGCCTGGTGCGATGTGTACGGCATCTTGTGTAGGTGGGAAAGAAATTGTGCTACTGCAAAACTCCCCCCCAGCACTGCAGTGCAATCCACAACCTCTTCGTGCTTCTGTGCCGCTGACACCCACCAACCCATCCTCCCGCTGCCTCTGTTGCCTTGGCTCTTTTGGATTCCACAGCAAAAATGAGATAATAACAGTTTTTATACCATGTATTTGAGCCTTAACCTCCGACACCCACCAAACCGTCATCCTCACTTTATTCATCTATCTGCTATTGCTTTGTGTCTTGGGCTGCACAGAAGAAAGAGACAAGTAACGGTTGCTACCTCATGTGTTTGAGCCTTCCCAGTACCTCCTGTGTAATCTGTGGGTGCTTTGGTTATTATAGACACTTTAGGAGAGAGACTCCATTTGTGGCTTGTAGAGCAACAAGCCCATTGTTCTTAATGAATAAATAATAGTAAAATGAGCTGTGCAGCCTAGGTAAATACATTTGTTCATCCCATTACATTGGCAGTGTCTCAGTAGTAAAACAATAGCACTTAAACCTAGAAAAGGCTTATTTGATCATCCAGCTCAATTTTTCCTGCCAATTCAGGACTAATTCCCAGTAGTATGTTTCAAAGTGCCTGCTTAAATATCCCATGCACTGGTGTTTCTGTCGCTGCCTCCTGCGACATCTGTGTGTGCGGCTCCACCTCTGTGGCATTCGGGAGCCAGCTGTTGGTTCAGATAGGACAGAGGCTCTCATTTGTTGTTTCTAAATTAAATGAGCTTTATTGTAATGGTATTTGAGATTTGGAGGGATAAAAAAGTTAAAGGAAGCTTCCAGAAATAATATAAGAACACATGGAAAGCAGACTGAGCAGGGCTCAGGAGAAGAGGACATCTTTTTCCATAGAAGGTCTTGGAAACTCAATGAATTTTTGGTACCAAGTTCTGTAGAGGAGAGACAAATGAGAAATGTGATGGATGAGTGAGATGTTTAAGGATGACACTGACAAAACCAGCTGCACGAACTCAGCCTTGAGTTAGTCTCCCCAAGCTGGGTGACAATAACTCAGAAATGGGTTTATGCTGTTTCCTTTATTTATATTCTGTTATGGTAAGAAGTATTTCTCTGGATAATAGCCTGAATGTAGAATTCTTTATTAATAGGTTGTTTTAATAGCATATCTCCCTTGATATATTTTTTTTTGTTTTGTATTATGCACCATGCCAATGCTACAAGTTTTCTAGAAATGCCAATACTAGGATTACTGTGGGTATCCAAACTGAAGTCTCTTCAGCCCCCCGACAATGACTAGCCATGGCTTGGCTCCTACAGAGAAAAACAAATATCCCGTTCTCATAGGCAATGGATGAGCTGCATACAACATTATTTACTTTCTCATAAAAAGATAACCGTAAAGGCATTCTCTATCTGAGCAGAGAGGATACATCACACAAAGATTTTTGGAGGAAAATTTTTGTTGAATGAAATCTTTGATCCATGGGTATCTCAGCGTAGGATTAACCTCAAGTGATTGATAGAAGAAATAATAGCAGCCTGTGAGAAGAGCTTGAAAGTAAGTTATTTTCCCATTTTGATTCTGTAGCATTGTTCAATATGGAGAATTGGCTTCCTCTGGGCAGTATGATAATTTAATGCTCTATTAGCTGGCCATTATTTGTTTATACTTAATGTAATTTAGAAATATGGATGAGGAAACTCAAAAAGTAATGAGCTGGCCTCTTAGCGACAGGATGTCTTTAGAAATTCTGTGGTTTGCTGAGGGATCTCCACACGCTTCCTGGGATGGAATACAATAGGTTTCTTTAGTTTTATTATAACTTTTCCTTCCTCTTCCTTATATTTCTTTTTTGTATTATATTTCTTTTTTTTGTCTCTTTTTTTTTTTTATTATAGAGGTAGGTCTTGAACTGCCAAAAGGCTTAGTCCATTTTGCCTTCACTGATAAGTTGATAACTCCTCTGTCTAATCCTACTTTGAAACAAGGCACTTTCTTTTTTTTCTGTTGAGAGTTAATTACCTAGGCTGTCACAGAGCCCAAGGAAAAATATTTCATACAGTGGTGGAACAGAACTCTTTGGAGAACTGCCTAGGAAATGCTTCTCATAAATCTGTCATGAGAAAATTTCTTTTACTTATCATAATGTATTATGAATTGCTTTGAGTGGCAGCCTAAGCAGGTGGAATAGAATATTAGTGGGATATTTGGGAGTTTTATTTGGGGAAAAAAAGCGAGTCTGTTTTGGAAATATTTGTATATGTGTGTGCATGGGTGTAATCTCACCTAGGTAAGAATGCAAAGCATGCAAAGTTGAAATATCCCGAACATGCGAACACCACTGTAATGGATTGGGTCAGAAACAATTAAGATACCCAGTGCCAGTGGCTTTGGAGCTGCAAATGAAGAGGCAACACAGCACATGGAGATAAGAGGTAGCAAAGAAAACCAGAGCAAACCATATGGGGACAGGTCAGCAGCTTTAGGGAAGAGTTACAGCATGAGTTACTGGGGAAATGATTGCAGCTGTCAGGCTACGGGGTGGCTGCCGTAAAGGAAGAGGGAACAGTACCATCACGAAGGAAAAAGAGAGAAGAAATAGAGCATCATTGAACTGAAGGAGCGAGCTACTGTTGTTTCTAGCATTTTTTAAGGCACTGTTTACAAAAACAACATCAGTATTTCTTGTACTTCTCGAAGGAGGATATTTTCTGGTGGGGGATGCCTAAATAAGTCTGGAACCTTTCTTGATAATGACATCAGCGTGAAGACCAGGAGGGAGGCAGCGTATTGCTGCCGTGGGTCGGTGCTCAGGATGTAACGCAGTCCTGGCTTGGAGTCAGCAGCGGGTTTGGGCATGGCAGGCCAGTAAATCTGGCTCCGGGCCAGTATAATCTCCATGCCTCAGCCTCCGTGTTTCCCAGTTGTTTGGGGCTTTTGTCTGGGAGTTTTGGAGGGCAGCTGCTTCTGGTTTGGGTTTTCCTGGGTTTTGTTGCTTGTTGTTTTTTTCTTCCCTGCTGCAGTGACTGTCATCTTGATAGAGTGGGGAAACCCTTCATAAAAGAGTAACTGAACGAGCTAATCTGGTATTCTGTAGGTAAGGCGTATAGAGGGGATGTTAGTGAAATGAAAACCAAACAGAAAGAAAGGGCATAAAAATGAGAAACATCAGAAATATGGTAGGGCTGAAATTCAGTTATTTCTGTGACCATCATTGCCAGAGCTGTCAGAGGGTCGAAGCCGCCTGTAATAAAGTCTGATCTTAGCAGCCGCTGGCTTTCATGGTCTAACATGAAATCTCTTTTTTGTTTAAATAAAAATAGTACGTACAGACATGACAAGCAGATAATAGAAGCTCGAGGAGAATGAATGCAGCATGGTAAGCAGGAAGGTGCAGAAGCTATTCCACACTGCCGACCTGAGACTGGTGCCAGTAATTCCCCGCAAACCCCCAAGGGTTCGGCCACCCTCCACTGCGTTCCTGCACACCAGGAGCTCCACGGCCAGTGCAGGGCTCTTCAAAATCTCTCTTCCCATATGCCAGCTCCTAAACCAGCTGCGAGGTTGTGCCTGTATGGAGGAACCTTGTTTTTCCCCTGAGAAACCCTCTTGGGTTTTAATTCAGCAAGGTGTTGGTCCTGCAGATGTCTCTTATTCTGATTTTCAGAGGTGATGGTCTTGGGAGGACTTTTATGTCAAGCCAAGTTAAGGTGAAAGCAAAGCTTTAAAATGCCATTTATGAAAGCCAGAATAGGCAAAACAGTTGGGAAGGTGTATAAAGAGAAGTACCAGAAAGAAGTGGGAAGCAGGTTTCATGTGCTTCTCCCAAGAACAAATCCCACACTGCTCCAGCTAGCAGGCTGCAGGCAGGTCCCTCACGCATCTTGTGGGAGCTGCCAAAAGCGCAGCTCTGGTGCCTCCACCATCCTCCGATTCTGTCTGCTGGGAAGAAAGCCTCTGGCTCCCTGCCTGTGCCAGCTCTGGAGGTGACTAGCGTTATACTAAAGGAGTAGAAAAATGGGCTGTACACTTAGTGCTCCAGAATTTATAGTGGCCACAATCTCATAGGGAAGGTAATCACGATCTGCTGGTGACCACCAGCTTCACAACAGATACTTTTGCCAGTGTGTGTCCTTTATATCAGTCAGTTTAACCGCAGCCTTCCTAATGATCATTGAACTAAACCAAGTAGGACTTGTCACTGCTGTTCTTTGCAAATAATATCATATTCTCACGTTGTGAAGGTGTTGTCAGTCCGCCAAATGTCTTCTCTTTAAGAAGTTCTCATTTTGTGTTGATGACACAGATTGCAGTGAGACATCAGAGGTTCAGAGTTCATTAGTTGCGGTGACTAAAACCTTTCTTAAATTTTTGGTTTAGGTTACATTGAAGAATCTTGCACGGTCCCTTGCCCGTTTGATTGCAAATTAAGCGATTGGTCCAGTTGGTCCCCTTGCAGCTCTTCTTGTGGACCGGGGGTGAAAGTCCGATCCAAGTGGCTTAAGGAGAAGCCTTACAACGGAGGTCGTCCCTGCCCAAAGCTGGATCTCAAGAATCAGGTGAGCGGCATTAAATAGCCAACAGAAATCTCTTGCGCTTAGTATATTTTTAATTGTGATCAAAAGATACTGTGCTGACGACGAAATTAAAGATAGGAGTTATCTCTGGGACCCCACCTTGTGTCAGATTTTGTAGGCAATCCTCGAACTTCTTGAGGATTGAGGGGGACATGCTCATGTAACAGCAGAATTTGACCTAAAACACTGTATTTCTTATATGAAGAAATTTTTATCTTCCAGAGCACAGGAAGCCCTGGATGAATTATCCCACCTGGACAGTGTATAAGCATCAGAGAGCTCAGATGTCATAGATATTTTAAAACTTTTTAATTATTTCTGAGACTATGGTTGCTGCAGAAACATTTGTTAAATATATATTGCTGTTTTTAGCAACATTTCCCTTCAAGACAACACAAGTTCCCTTGAACATTAATCTCTGTATATTCAGTGTTGAAGTATCCCATCAGAGGAAAATAATCTCTAAATTGCTATGCTTAAAAGAAGGTCAGCATCTCTTTAAATGCTACTTAATGCTGTATGCATTTCTGCAAAACTAACAGTGATTTCCTACATTTGCTGATTAATTCTCAACACTAATTAACACTGATGAAGTACTATTTAGTTTTGCCTGTCCTTTATTTCAGATTCAACCATGAAAATGAATTAATAGGACAGAACCAGTCATGCTGAAGGGACTTCGTATATATGTTATGAATACATATATATAAAAAAGATGTTGCATAGTATATGTAGAACGACTTTAATAGTATTCATACAAAGATTTTTTTGTGTAGAGGCTTGTAGGTGCTAGAGCTGGTGGATCCAGTTGTTTTTCTGCACAACCGTTGCTGCAGCAGTCGTGTCCCGGGGTGCAGCACCACTTCTAACACCTGATTCTGAACTTGCCTCATTTTCTTCACAGTTTTTTTTTTTTTACTGTGAGAAACTTGGTAAATACATTTTTTTTTTTCTTTTTCCTTATTACTATTTGAAATTCATAGGCAGTAGCCTAACAGAAGCAGCAGGGACTATGAAAATATAAAATTGCAATAAAGGGTATGTTGTCCATACCTCAGTGCTTTTCTGAATAGATCAGACAGATCACCAAAGAGGCAAAATGAAATCCCAGAGTAAGTTGTATGGTAACAATAAGCTCCTTTGTAATGAGAAGATACTGGGGTTTGTTACCCATAGACACAGCAGACTACTTCCATTAAAAGTAAACTTACTGCTATAAAGTGTTGCCTATTCCCACACACATTAGATTTGCTAATTTTAAAAGCCTTTCAGAAGATATTAAAGGAAAGAAATTGTTCAAACTTGGAAATTATGTCTTTGTGCAGTTTATCGGTGCACGGTGCTCGCAAAGTGCCATGGCTGATATTGATATAAATGTGGTTGGTGCTTTTTGCCTCTTTACTGGGAACACAAGTCTTGATCTAAAACCCATTGAATTCATCAGGGGGCTTGCTATTGCGGGCTCTAGTAGTGACACCTGAGAATTGCATTAAGGTCTGTTTCTTTAGGTTTGTGACTTTTTGTTTTCCAGGGTGTTTTTTTCTTTTTTTTTTTTTTTGGGGGGGGGGGGTGTTTGTTTCTTTGCCTGTGGGTTTGTTTTTTTTTTAGAATAGAAACAGAAGCTATTTCAAGCTGTTTTCGTGCATAAATGGATTGCCTTTTTCCGATTTAGATTTATAGGATTGGATCAGATCCTATATGTTTGTTGTGCTAATAAGGAAAGTGTGTGTATAGACATATGTGTATATATATGTACACTTAGATATGCACACATACACACATATTGTGTGCATGATTCTATTCATTGCCTCCCCAAACGCTTCTCAATCCTTTGTGCGGTTCGGAAGGAATTTTGCTCTGCACCCACTGGACTTCCCCTTCCAGCACAGATTTAGACACACCGAGGTCCTTAGGCACGTTGCAGCACTCACAAGTTGCCTACCCAGATGGTAAAGTAAATTAGCTGATCACACTGCTCTTTAGCTAAGCTGGACACATATCATTAATCCACTGCAAGGCAGATTGTCTTCTGTTTCCTCTGGTCTGGGCAGTGTTTAAATCCTGGAGCAAAGCTTTATAGAATCTTTCTGTATAAATATGTGACATCCTAATTATTTTTATGTGATCTGGGTTAAATACCTGCAGTAAAATACTTACTTTTGGTTGATATCAGAAATGAGAAAGCTAAATCACCTTGGTGCTGAGATTTGCTCTATCTTTCACTGGCTACTGTGTTATATTGTGGTTTATGCAGTTGATAAAGACGTTAGATAACTTAGAACCAATAATAAACTCCTCCAGGTGCCAGCAGATTTCCCTTATTATTTCCTCCAGTAGTTTTAGTTATTTTTTTTAACTGTTGCTTCTGAGCTTGGCTCTTGTTATTGCTTAATCGATTACTTTGGAGAACCCTCAATTTTCCAGTGTGTTATAATTAAAGCCCTCAGTCAGTTTGTGTCTTTTTCTCATTAAGCCAAATAATCTTTTCACCCTCTTCTTTTGAAGGAGGTTTTCTAGGCTTCTTGGCAGACCCCTGTATGTCTTTTTTTTTTTCAATGCCTTTCAGATATTTGACATAAATTTAACTACAGAGCGCGTTACATGAAACACGATTCCAGCAATTCTCTCTTACCGTTTCCCACCATGTTAATGGTTGGACTCAATGGTCTTAAAGGTCCTTTCCAACCTTAATGATTCTGTGATTCCATGTCGAGGGCCCAGCCAATACAGATACTTTACCAAAGCTACTGCTTTGGAGAGAGGGGTAATTTATGTGAACAAAACAATTTATTTGATGAATATAAGTAATTATTTGAGTCACAAACTGTTTCATGAAAGCCTGTCCTCTTAGAATTGGTTCAATCAATGTAGTGCAGTTTGCTTGTGTGTTTAGGACAGAACTTTTTAGCAGAAGCTTAATTTTATGCAGAGACGATGACACATCCTATTACAGCATGATATTCTGTGGGTTTTATGCTCTTAATTCCACAGAGCTTTTGGTTCTTCTGGAGTATCTTGAAACCACTCCTACAGATGTCTTCATTCCCCCCTGCCCATAGATCCTCTCAAGCAGTCCACTGCTTTTCCAGTAGATGCGAAAAGTAAACTCAGAGTAAGGAGAATTAATTCAGCTTTTATATATTTCTTCTTCTCATTATAGTCGATGGACTTGGTTGAGCCCTTTTAGATTTCCATTGGAGGTTTTGCTATTTTCTAATAGAAGTGACAGTTTGTGTGGGCTCTGTGCACTTGGTATTCCTATATAATCACTCGATTTGATATAGTCAGTTCAGCCTTAAACTTCCTCTGTGTTGTTGCCCTGTGAAATTAAAAGATGAATTACAATATTTGGGGGAAGTGATGACAGTATTTTAATGCAGATCCATGTAATATGTTGAATTTCGTCTTGTACCTCTAAGTGTTTGAAAATTATTGAAGAGTTGGCTTAACTACATTTTACTCCATCTCTTAGAGAAAATGGGCATTGCAAGTAGAAGCTGTGCAGCTCTTATCTGAGGATACGATTGCTTCTGAACAGCCGATTGGATTATGGGGTCAGCTGGCAGATGTTCTTGGCTGTGCAATGCATGTTAAAAGAGGTGTAACATTTACATTTTTCTATTTCTGCTCTTATTTGAATGCACTTACACAGCATGCAGTTGCTAAGCTATTTAATATGTAGTTCTACATGATGAAAGGTTAAATATGAGTTATGGAGGGTTTATTGCTTGAATATTCTTTTATAGGTTTTGAGGATTACTACAAGAAAATGCATCTTATTTTAAAGACTTGTGAATTCCAAGGATTATCTTTTTATTGATTGCTCTAATGTATATTCTTGTCAAGATTTTCCCTCCTTCTCCTTCCTCCCCCTCTCTCTCTTACCCAGTCCTGCTAAAGGACAAATATCATAGCAAGTAGTTTGTTCCCTTTATATATACTGTTTGTTAAGCAAACATTTTTAAAGGATTGGGAACATTTGTAAAGGCAGGCATAGCAGGAAAAAAAGAGTAATGTATTTGAATTTTAAACTTACTGCTTTTTAGTCTTAATGACATTTTCTGATGTTCACTCTAGAATATGAGAAATACCAACACCTTGCCTGTTACAATTGCAAGTGCTTTTTCTGAAATTGCATAGAGAAGTTTAACAAAAGGGAAAAGGAGCGCAGTGGTGCATTTACAGATCACATCTCTCAGGAGCAGGTGTGGAGATGTATGAATTTCTGGTAACCTTTTCATAGAAAATGACTGGTTTCATCCTACTTGCACTTCAGAGAAAACATATTTTCTTTGATCAGCAAAAAAATGTGTCAAATTTGTTTTCAAAAGTGAAAAATCTTACAAAATTATAGGCTTTAAAAACTCACCATTAGAATGGACAAGATTGGATGGGCTTGGAGACTGCTGTTAACTGTGGAAGTCACTATCTCTTGTGACTGCTAGAGGTAGGGGTGGGGGAGTGCGTGTGATCTTTCCCCTTTTCTGATCTGTTATGTTAGGAAAAGTCTGTTCAGGAAGGGCCTTTCGTTAAGATATTTCCAGGGCTTTTCACACTTTAATTCCTCAAAAAAACCAGCAAAGAAAACCAGCACAGTAGTACGCAGACTAAAGTTTGCCTTGCTCACATTGAGTAGCCATTTGTCTAGGCGATTTTTGGCTCACATTTGGCAAGCTGAGTTCCCATCATCCGAAAATGCCATTACACCGTGTCAGAGGAACTCTGCCTAAGGAAGAGCAACGTAGCATGGCTTGTCACAGGGCACTGTGATGAAACAAAGTCCATTTTTATTTAGGTAGGTAACTCCTCTAAGAACAATAATTTCATATACAATAAAGTTTCTGAATAAGCAACATATAACTACTGTATTTCACCTGTTTTCCTTCCTTCAAGTTATATTCCTCTCCTTACTTGCTGACACAAAATATTTGCAACCTTTTTCATTTATCTTTGTCTCCTGTATGACTGTGAATTATTAAAATAGTATTTATTCTCTTAATCTTGAGTGTGTCTAAGAGTTTATTTTCATACTTTATTTTGGTGTAATACTTGGTTGTACTCTGTAAATATATCTTTTATACATACATATGTATGTATATATGCATTGTACGAAACATTTTCAAAACTGTCTACTTCCTAGAATTACTCTGGATCCACAAAAGTTAGCAGCCTTATGCTAATTGATTAAACTACATTTTTCTGCCTGCTCCAACCCGTACCAAGTTCTTCATGAAACATGTACCAAAACAGGACTTTTTCCTGTAAATGGAAGTGATATATTTGCATCTCTGAAACTGAAAATTTACTCATAATTATTTCTGATTCAAATACAGGTCATATGTTTGTTGTTGGAAAAAAAAAAAGTTATTGTTTAACATGGTAGCATACTGCAAAATATAGTGAAAGACAGGAGTGTTACCAAAGGTGCCTTGTCTTGTTTATTTCTCTGCAGAGGAGATGGAATTAAATGGAAAATCAGCCGTAGACAGTTGGGTAGCCCAGTGGAGAAAGTATTAGCATTTCACCTAAGGAACTGAAGTTAAATTAGTTTGGGCAGTATTTTTTAAGGAAAGAAGTTGGGTTTGTGCTGAATCTCTCGTGAACGATATGTCATGTTGGAGGACCAGCATACACTATGTGTCATAAATCAGTGTGACAGCGTCTAACACTGAGACTGAACTTACTCTTGTTTGTCTTTGTCTTAGGAGCAGGAGAACACAAAGGATTGATGCCTTGCTTATTCCTTGGCAGTGGATTTAATCTTGGGGTTTGTTTCCCTTCCTTTTAGAAAGCTTTCTATTTTTTTTCTGCAAAGTTTTTTCGGTGTAATTTGTTCTCAGTTTTAAGTTCACAATCGTTAAGGAAGGGGAAATACTGCATAACAGTTAAAATAAGGACACACCTTCTGTTCTAACTGGAACAAACCCAAGAATATTCAGAATAAAATATATTGGTATGTCTCCGCCTTTTCATATGGTAGCAGATGTGAAAAACAGCTACTTGGCATCATGCATTTTATTGCATGTGACTGAGTCTTCAGAAGCAGTGAGTTACACGGAAGTATCCCTTTTCTTGCTTTTGGCAAGTTAAATGAAGGTTTTGACACATTTTCCTTCTCTTTACTGTCCTTTATAATTTCTTTGAGTACAAAATCAGTTTCCAAAATATTATCTCGTTGTTTATAAAACTTTGGCTATAATTGAAGACATGAATGTGGAAATTTCTTTTGAAATAGATTCTAAGTCAAGTAATGAAATTCATTACAATAGTTTATACTTCTGTAGAACCTACCACATGACTTCAAAACTCTCTGAAGTGTGAATGCAACAAGATATTGGCAAGATGTTGAAAGAGAGTGCTTTAAGCAGAAGACAGCTCAGCTCTGTCCAGTCTAGGGAGCTTGTGTGTGCGATCTGAATCACGGTGCAGAGCATCCAACCTGAACGAAGGTTGGGTTGGTAAATTAGGTACTGGCATTGGCCCGATTCAGCATCTAGTACTGTCAGAAATCAATTCTAGGAAGCAGCTTGAAAAAAGGATGTCACGGCAGTCTGCCCCCAGCTCTGACGTTGCAAAAATTGCAGTAAAGAAGTGAGTTTCCTTGACAGGGCAGAGTATCTCGTATATCCTTTGGTCAACCAAATATCTGTGTGTCTCATCCAGACCTCTATACTGAGGTCTTCTATGTTGGCTCTGCTACATATGCAGCTCCAGCTTGGTTATTAAGATTTTGGTCACTTTTTAAATTTTTCCAGTGGACAACAGTGTCTTTTGGAAGGGCTGAATTTTCTCGTAAATATCTAGCAAAGTCTGTGTGTCCTCAGGTTGAAGCTGACCACATTCAGGTGGTTGGCTCTATTCTTAGAGGAATAGTTTGTTAAAGGTGGTCTGACCCACCTGCCTGCTGTGAACATATCCTGAGCAGTCAGAGCAGAAAATTCCTACTTTCTGACTTTGCTTTATGAGTGAGAGAGAATAATTGGAAATGAAGTAGCTGTTCAAACAGGGAGAATGGACATGAAGATGTACGCTGTGTTACTTCATCTGTTAGAGCTACCGAGAAGCCCAGGAATGCTCAGGCACCTCTTGTATTATGGTCCTTAAAATAACCCTGGTCTTGGCTTTTTAAAGTATTTAATATTGCTGTGTTGTTCCGTCTACAGCAGTTATCACTGATTAATACTTAACAAGTGTTAATATTTTTTCTGGTGCAGACGTTGCTTGTGGCTGTTCCCCAGAAATTATACCCAGAGCATTTGTTCGGTTTGCTTTGTTTTATGCACTGTAGCTGATTGATAGATTCAGGAATGGATTTTATTTTCTTTTTATGTTGTTTAATTGGTTTCCTCCTCCAAGACAGCAGAATAAAAGTGCAAATGACCTTCTGTGTTCCTCTTGATCTCTCCTCACATGACTGGAAGGATTGTGCTGGGCTTGCCGTCAGCTAAAGGTGTGCATTTGAACTGCAAGGTGAATGCATGAATTTTGCATCTTTTTTAGGTGACAGCATCAGGATTGTCAGCATTACCAGATTGCTAGCTGGAATATAAACCACTTTGAGATTTTGGATTTCAAGGCCCAATTATAACTTTTTGAGCAGTTGTCAAATACAGCCCCTGGGTCAGGGAGGTCTGTTGTTTGAAAGGGCTGTTTTCCAAAAGTTGAAATTAATTGTAGTCACATGCAGGTGGGTTTGGGGAAAGAAAGGAGAAATTAAAGCTGTTTTCACTGTACAGCTCTCTGGGGCTCTCGCCACCTCCTGACGTCCCTGTTTTAGCAGGGATACTAAGAAAAGGGTTGCAAATAGGAGTTTATACAAATTCAGCTAATCCTTCCTTATTAGCTTTAGAATTGTGACACATCTTTGTGTTATAAATAAGTGTGTTGCAGGCTATAGCCACCAGTAGAAAAACTAAAGACGAGCAGATTATTATGTATGAATGAAACACCAAAGGATAGATTCTTCTTCTTCTTCAATAAGATGTATATTCTGTCCTGTCTAATTTTATTTACTGCTTCTCACTTGAGTGCATAAATCAGCAGTCCTGTGTAGTCTGTTGTGATTTATTGCTTAATTAAAAGTTATGAAGGCTTTTAATCTGTCTATAATTTATATTATTTTTGAGTCAGCTGTTTCCCATATTGCAACTTAACCAGGAAACTTGCATCATTTTATGAAGGGAGCATTTTGTGAGCTCTCATATTCACTGACAGATGTGGCACACGACGGTGTCTCAGACGTTACAGATTGACTTTGGAGTTCAGATTCAGAACCAAAGATAAATAAATATTAGTGCACTTAATAAAGTTTACCCAGCATTGATTATAGTTTGATGGCAAATACAGTCTATGTGTTTGTTAGAGTTACGGATTAATTTTAAAAGGGATGAGACTCATTTGTGGTTTCATAATAAACAGATGTTAGCTACACTTTAATAACTTAAAAAGTAGGCTTTAAATGTTTATTTATGTTTTAATGGAGAATTAATTTGGCTTTAGTATTGAACCACATGCTGTTGTCTAAACAGTAGAATAGCCAGTTTTAAAGTTTTGTTTTAGTTTGGTCATTGGGTGATTTTTTTTTTAGTTTATAGGTTACTGTTGTGTTTTTCCCTTAATTATGGTTATAACCAGCATGCACTATAAAAACAGATTTTTCTCCGTATGAGTTACTATTGAAGAAGAAATATAATATGCAAACTTCAATTTTTGTAGTGATAGCAGAGATGGCTAACTTGAGAATTTTTGAAAATTTGAAAAATTTTAACTGAACAGTTTTGAGTTGCATGTTTCAGAGCACTCATCTGATCTGACCTTCGATAGGTTTATCTCCTTCTTTCTCAAGTATTATCTTTATTATTTGAAAGCATGTGCTAGTTCCACTAGCAAAGCTTTGTGCAGTCCTGCCGTTGTACATTTCAGTTAAAAAGAGTTGGTGTCAGTTTGGATTGCGTTGATGGCAAGGGGGTTTTGCCATGGGTTTTGGCAGGAATAAGAATTTCGTATGCCTGTGAGTCAGCTGCCCTCTGTTGGTTAGTTCAGCTTTGCTATGATTTTGTTTGTGTTTCTTGTGACTTCTGGTGGGAGGGATGGGAAGAGCCTTCACTGAGTCTCACCTGCAGTCGGGTGTTTGAAATCAGAGGGGTCCTTCCAGTTATTCCACCTCTGCTCCATGCGAGGTGTAACCACTGCGAAACGCTCAACTTCTCTTAACCTTACTTTTAATTTCTGGATTTCCTAAATAACTTCCTATGTAATTACAGTGTTGTCACTGAACAGTCATAATTGTTTCTGAAACAAAAATTTACTCCTGGATTTTTTAAAACCCTTTTCTTTGAGATAATATTTTAGGATCATTAATAAAAATCGTGACATTCATTTTTACTTGATGAAAATAGTTTGCTGTAAAATCATGTAGAAAGTGTCCGATGCCACATTAGATAAAAACTACAGATGTCTTTCAGATAGTCAGATTTTATCCAGGCTATTCTGCAGGAGTTTGAGAATTGGACAATTATTATTAATTAGTATGACCTTTGGCAGTTAGAAATGCTAAACCAAATATGTCAGCTCTGCTGGACAGTCTACATTCAACAATTTGTTCCAACATCTGTTAAGTTTAGGTGTCCTTTATGCTCTTAGAAGTTAGTTTTAAATCAGGACTTTGAGTTTTCAATTATGACTTTACTAAATAAAGATGAGAATTTTTCCCTTCTTGAGTGACATTATGAGGTTCGTGAACTTTCTAATTAACTACCAGGCATAAAGTTATTTTCATTCTTGTTCTGAAGAGTCTGAGTAAAAAGAGTAATGTTGAAAAATAGTAAGGTTTAGCAGCCTCTTCTAAGCAAGACTTGGAAAAGTAGTTAAGACCTAGTCATATGCTACTTTTATAATGCCTTATTATATATGTATTTAACTGGTGAAAATAATTAATATACATTTGTTTATGTTGTTGTGCAGTATTCTATTTGAAACATGGAGTTTAGGTTTTTCATTTAGTCTTCAGCATATAAGAAGACCTGTTCTCCTTGGTCTGTGCTTTCAGCCGCAGTGGCTGGACTTTCCTGGGGCACCTCGGTTGGTTTTGGTTTTGGTGGGAATGCTTAGTGGTCACCAAGTTCAACATATGGCCCTTTATGAGTGTGCAAATTTTCAAAATTTCTTAAAATAAATCCAATCTGTTACTTTAATTTAAATTCAGTGTACTTTCAAGTGGCCATCTGGAAGATATATTTGTATATGTAAATCATTCTTCTGACAGCTAAGTGGTACTATTTCTGCTGCTATTAATCCAGTTATTAAGGACTTACTCCTTTGTAACTAGGGATCCGGACCTGGATCAAAACATGCATGCCAAATTTTTATCCATCTTGTACATGATGTCCTTTTGGAGAAGTTAAATCCTAGCTTTAAAACCAAATTTTAAATCCAAGTTTTGATGTAAATCTATATCCTATGTAAGGCCCAGGGATATTAATTTCTGTTAATCTAACGCATATTTTTGATAAACTACAGTACAAGAAACCAGCACTTTAAGTTCTGTTTTGGGTCAGCATGTAGTTTAGTTAGAGTCTGATTTATAGAATGTGATCATGTTGCTTTTCAGTAAGGCCCAGATGTTGTTAATGCTTGCTCTGGGATGGAGGATTTAGCTCCTCTGGGTGGTCACAGAGAGGGGCTGCGAGACGATGCTCCCATCAGGCTGCCAGTTTGGAGTGTAACGTTTCTGAATGCATGGGCATCGGTGGTTTTCTTTCACGTTGTTTTTCCCCAGCTAGTAGCTGGTTGTAAATTTGCATAGTAAATAAACAGATTTATATTTGTTGGAGCGCAAACATCGGTGAGTACTTCAGGAAATAGAGTAGCAATGGCTATTCATTAGAAAATCCATCGGAGAAATCAGTTATACTTTGAGTTTTCTTGTTGAGAGAATGGAAGTACTCAGTCCATGTAAACCAGATATTACTCGAGTGATCAGCAGGTGGGCAGGCAAAATAGGCTTTATGGATAGTCTCACAGGTGAGTAAAATAATAACAAAAGATTAATTTTCTGTTCCACCTGTTCCTAGAGGAACCATTGACAAAACAACTGGTTTTTTGAGAATGAGATACATAAGATTGTGTCTTACGGTGCACAGTACGTACACAACTCATCAGTCCTGAGAAAGAAGAGTGATGATTAAACTCGATCAGATTAAGCATTTGCATATAAAAGAGGTTTTTCTTAATATTCATTTCAGGTCAGTGTTTGATAAATGACTCACAGATTTTCATCAGCATTCTCACGTCTTCGTTTTTGCATAATTAGTATCCTCTCAGGAGCTGTATGCAAACAGCAGCATTTTCAGCAGTTACTTATCACACAGGAAATTCTAAGTACAAGTTGTATTTGGATCATATCTGCATGCTAACCTCAGAAATTAATCCCAGCTAGAGGAAGAATAAATATTTTTTTAACTTCACATTTCCTTGTTTTCACCCTGTCATCACAATGTAGCATACCACAGTACCTGAGAGCTTGGCAAGGGAAGGCAACACAGATGAGTTCTTAAGTCCTTCAGATAGCACTAAAATGTTTACTTGTTTTGGAGTAAAATGTTCATTTTAGACAGGTTTCTTTTACTCTGTATGCTATAGCTTTTTTTTTTTTTCAAATGTAATCCTTTCTAACAGGTCCCACCACCTGTTAGACTGCAGAGTCCTTGCAACGCTGATTCTGTACACTTGCTTTCTATACACCAGATTGAAAATTCATTTGTAACCAAATCAAAAGAATAATCAGTGCCTGACAGGTATTGATTTTTGTGATGACACTGTTAAAACCGAGGATGGGACTCTTTTCTTTCAGTTCCTAATCATAGAATCATAGAATTGTTTAGGTTGGAAAGGACCTTTAAGATCATCAAGTCCAACCATTAATCCAGCACTGCCAAGTCCACCACTAAACCATGTCCCTAAGCACCACATCTACAAGTTTTTCAAATACCTCCAGCGATGGTGACTCCACTACTTCCCTGGGCAGCCTGTTCCAATGCTTGACAACCCTTTTGGTGAAGAAATTTTTCCTAACATCCCATCTAAACCTCCCCTGGCACAACTTGAGGCTGTTTCCTCTCATCCTATTGCTTGTTACTTGGGAGAAGAGACCGACACCTGCCTCGCTACAGTCTCCTTTCAGGTAGTTGTAGAGAGCAATAAGGTCTCCCCTGAGCCTCCTTTTCTCCAGGCTAAACAACCCCAGTTCCCTCAGCTGCTCCACACGGGACTTGTTTTCCAGACCCTTCACCAGCTTCGTTGCCCTTTGGACTCGCTCCAGCACCTCAGTGTCTTTCTTGTAGCGGGGGGCCCAAAACTGAATGACGTTAAGGGAGTTACTTCATCTTCATGTCCAGCTGTGCAGAACAGCATCGAACAGTAATTCTTCTCCCAGCACCCTGTATCAAAAGGCTGCGCTTGGAAATCAATTGTGGGAAGTTCGTGTACGGATCCAGGCTCTATGTGGCTTATTTCTTCTTTTTCCCCTGTAATTCACAATAAATCATCTGTGTCTGAACCGGTGGTGGGTACGTTGTTAGTGCTAGGATGTGCGCTCCGGCTGCTCCACACTGCCTGGCAGCTGTGCTGCCCAACTGGCTGGAGTTTGTGGCAGCTCTTTGCTTCTGGAGTGTGATGATAAATCCAGGGCATATTGTGTGATAGCAGATGCAAACACCACTTTTATGTCCTGTCTTCCAGATAGTGTTTTTCTAACTACTGTGTTATTCTAACCAAATGTTATCCCGATAGTCTCTGGCCTAACTCTCATCATTTAATTAAATAAAGGCAAATTCCAATTAACTTTTAAGAGACCCGGAACTGGCTCTGCGTTTTTAGAAAGTAGTATTAATTTACACAATATTTCCCTTTTTTCTGTCTGTTCAGTGAAGGTGAGGCCTTTGATCCAAGTAAAGCCCTACAAAGCAGCCTCCCTGTAGAAAAGTAAATCATTTCATATACTAGAAGTCTGCATATTTTTACTGGATTGTGATCTAATTTGCAGACTGGGTAACAGATGAAGTTTGACTCTAAAAACGAAAAGATAATATTTTGGCTCAAATCGATGTTTATCAATGGAGTTAATAATGAAAGGAACAATCAGTCTCCACATGCTTCCTTGAAATGTGTCCAATAGCATTTGCAACACTATTGGAGCATCTTTTAAATGATGAAATAGGGAACATTTGTTTCTCAAAAAAGGTTTTGTATGTTGCAAAGGGAAAAATACAAAAGTTTGGAGCATGTCTCAAAGTCACGTGAATGTAAAATGCTCTGGATTATATTGCAAGTGACTAAGGGAAAGGAGTAAACTTCTCAGGAATAAATTACAGCAGAACCAGGTGAGGCTGGAATAACCTGAGATAACGTAATTCTATTTAAAGTAAAGTATTGTCAGAGGGCTGTGCTTTATGTTTCATCAATTTAAGTTGTAGCTTCAGTTATAGTTCTGTCCTTCCATTAAGTCTTGTGGAAAAAAACATTTTTTTTCAGTTCATTTTAATTATGTTGTATAACTTGCAGCATGTAAATAGTTACGCTTTGCTTAGGGAAGACCTCCACTTTTCAGTTTTACCATGTAAAACTGTTGCTGGCTTTTATTGTTACATTTGATGTGTATAAGGGTAACTGAATTATGAAAAGTAACCTATCTTTCCTAATTTGATAGGAGGTAAGTTCTTCTGTTAAACCATAGGCCTTTTCGTATTTCCATTAAATTCAATAGATTGAAACTCCTAATGGCTTGTATGAAAACCAAAATGGGCCACTTCTGTGATGCTCCCACCTGGCTTCCCATGCCAGCCTTGCTTGGTTCCTAAACTGAAGCTGTCGGTACTCACTGCTGCAAATAGCACTGATGGGAAAAAAAGAAGCATTTTTCATCTAGAGGCAGTTACTGAGAACAAGGTTTTTGTGGTTTTGTTTTTTTTTTTTGTTACATTTTGTAACAAGCTGTAAAAACCAAGAGTTTATCTTAATGGCTTTACGTTAGTCACTGCTTAAGTCAATTAATCTTTTCTTTGATATCCCAGAACTACCTAAACCCGGTTAACAACTGCTAAAGACAAAACCTGATTCATTACCTACTTCTAGACAAAGATCAGATTTTCAGTGGTCTTGAATTTAATTGCATTTAATATGAGGTTTTATGAAGATAATTGTCTGTTTGGTTCACTCCTCTAATTGAAGGTTTGCAAGAAAATTAATGTGATCACTGGTGGGAGAGGGGAGGTGCAGCAGATGTTACGCAGCCTTCTTCCAGACTCACTCGTGAAACGCTCGTGGTATTTTCACAGGACTCATTTCTCTGTATAGTCGCAGAAATTGCATGCAACTGTGTTGGCCAGTTGAAAACATTATTAAACCTGCCTTGGCATTAGGCAGGTGATCTGTGTTACTCCACTGAAAAGGCTGACCCATCCTCTCCTGTCTAAAAACCTTGTCATTCCCAGGTTGAGTGGATGGGTATTTTTTTCTGCCTCGTCTTTGCTGAAGTTACCATTAGTCCTAAAAGCTCTGCTCTCTGGTATTTTGTTGCCCTGCTGACTTTACAGGAAGAAAACATCTCTATTCTCTAATGATAAGAGAGCCATCCCTCGCAGCCTTCAGTTTTCAGGCATATCAAACCCTTTTAGCCTCTCCTTGCAAGACGGGATCTTTATTCTCACAGTCACCCTGGTATTTCTCTTCTGCATTTGTTTCTGTTTGAATTTGGGAAACTAAGTGTCTGGATCTGTACACACTACACCAGAGAGGGTCTTAGCAGGGCTTTGTAAAACACCGCTAATTGCATCCTATGTGGTATGGAAATTCTAACATAATACCTTCCTGGATTGCATTTTCTTCTGTTTTATTTCATAGCCACGTCCCATAGTGTTGTGATGCGCTCCTGTAGTTTCCCAAGGCTGATGTGGTTTTTTGATCTCCAAATCCGTGATCCACGCTCTGCACTACAGAACTGCCACCTCTCTCTGTGCTCTGGTCTGGGCGCCGTGTGGTTCTTGCTCCACACCATCCCACTTCTCTCTATAAAGATGTCATTTAGCTTCTTGTCTTCAGCTTTTTAACAGGAAGACAAGTGGAGGTATTTGTGTGCCAGTATGATCGGTGAAATATGAACCAAGACTGGCTCTAACACCAGTCCTTCAGCAGTGACGCCAATAACTTCCCTCCAGCCTGACGTTCCCCATTTCACATTGCTGTTCCTCTCTTACCTCTAGCAGTTTCAGGACAATTTAAAATTTTTGTACTAATCCCCCATCCTCTTCAATTTAACTAATAACTTCCCAGGTGATGTGATGTTACAGCTTTACCAAAATGAGACAGCTGAGATCGATTTAATTTCCTTTCTCCAGAAAGTGAGTTTTCTTCTCTAAGAAAGATGTCAGATTAGTGTGCCTTACCTGTATTAAACCCATGTGGTGTTTCCCCCCACATTCTCTTAGCTTCGCTGGCTTTGGTTGTTCTTTCCTTAAATTTGTTCTAAAGCTTTGCTGCTGCTGAGCTTAGAAGAAAGGGCTTTTAGTTGCTCTGGTGATTTTTTCCCCCTCTTTAAATCTATGTATGACATTTATTATTTCTGATTGCATGATATCGTTCTTGTCTTGCTTGGTTTATTTAAACTTGCTACCCAGTGTGAAATTTCAGATGTCAGTTCTTTCACTAATCTGGATGGAAATTACTTGGTTCCTTGTTTTTGGATGTTTGGTTTCTTGAGATATGCGTTCATCCTGACTGTGAGTTTCTATGTGGTTATCACCATTGACTTCAATGAACATTGAAGCATGTATTCATGTAATTTGGAGTTACACACTGTCTTTAATCTGTACTCCAGCCTCACTGTGTAGTAGCTCCACTTCTTTGCAGGTTCTCTCTTCATGTAGCCAATGCATCTTCTGTTGCTTGTTTTAAAACCTTCTGAGGCAATGCCCTTGGCTGGGCTTTGGTAGCTGTGACTTTCTGCCTCCTCCTCTCTCCTCCTCGGCCATTCCCGAGCTCTAAGGTGGGTCTTCTCTTTGGTGCTTTTTTCATCTCCACGTGAACCCCGTTATCCCCACAAGACTTGTTCTGTCTGTTGGTCTGCTTGACAAGTGAGGACCGGGCACACTGCCTTTGAGTTTTTTCTTCGTACCTCAGCTATGGATCCCTGTAAGTATTGGCATCTCTGACTTGCAAACCTCTGATCTCCTTCCCGAGGCAGACCTTTCAGCCTCGTGATGAGCGACTTCCCAGCTGGTTCCCTCGCTGTGCAGAAGTTGCCCTTTTGAAGCCAAGGGCTGGGACTGAAAATGCCAGCCTGCCTTTTCTAAGGGTTCTGCGAACGTTGGTGAATACTTTCATTTAGAATTGGCCTATAATTGCAGACTCCAGATGTATTTTTATAACCAGTTCTTTTGTTCCTTTTATGATTCAAAAAGAAATCTAGAATAGCATCACCTTCTTGTTTCAATGGCTGAATTAACCTGTCAGGGACTGCTTTTGGGAATACCTGGTTCTAATATTACTATTAGCAGTATTTGTTCTCAATAAGTAAGAAGTCTAGTTTAAAAATAGCTCTCTAATAACACTGCATTTATATTAAAATCCACATCTGGAGGTCTGTGGGGTGTTGCCTGCCAGCATCCTCACAATGGAACCATCACACTCTTACTGTCTGATCCCCAGATAATTTCAGCCTGGTTTTGATAAACTTCTTCGATAATTTAATTCGCTAGGTCTCGTTTACCTCTCACTCTGGTGAATCTCCATGACTTGAGGTAAGTCCCTCCTGATTTATATGTATATAAGGAGAAACTTAAGCTAGCTAAGTGTCATCTTTATTGAAAGCCTTGCAGAGCTGTACTGTGCTGCTTTTCAGCATGTAATGCAAATGTTTGTATTTATTTCCTGATGCATGAATTGTAATTTGCTGGGAAGAGTTTAGGTGTTTCAGTAATACAACTAAAGCAGTATTTTAATACAAATTTCGACTTAAGATGTGTGTGGATATTAGGATGTACATGGATATACACAGAAAAAAAATGATGAGCTGAGTTGAAAGTACACTGTGTACTTATTTTGATTGTCCTAGGTACTCTCGTTAAAAAAAAAAAATCATAAATTCAGAAAGAACTTCCAGTAGTCAGCTGGAAGGAAACCCACATATAAGATACTGAGGTGACTTAAATCCTGTTGAAATGTGCAGAAATCAGTAGAGCAGGTGAGTTTGGCTTCAATGAATGGGCAGCTTTGTAGAGCTGAAGGTGCCTTCCTCCTCTGGCTGTTTGGTATTGCCCTTTGGCCAAGGATTTGGTCATGCTTTCATTGATACGTGGTGTTCAACCTTGCCACTCTTTAGCCTTAAATTAAACATAAGTTTAAGAATTCAACTGCAAGTATCATCATGGGAAATTCAGAGATGTTAGCAGTTGGTGTTTGATGAGTAATGTTTTTCACCTTGTAATTGAATAAAATCCGTGAATGTTTGTTCACATGAAAAATAAATAAGAATGCGTGATGCTGGCCAGGAGGTCATTGAGAAAATTAATTAAGAGAAAAATTTTCTTAGAGGTACTGTGGAAAAATGAACTTTACAAGTTCATGGCCTGGATGCTATTACTGAATACAGTTTATAGCAAGCAAATATAAAAATATGCGGATTTATAACAACATAGAAAAGGTTAAGAACTTTCAGCTATTGGTTTGTCGTGTTTGTTCTCTGAAAATGTTCACCCGTGGGGATGCTAGCTGTGAATTCAAAGATGATTAAGACAAAGACCCACACAAACAGTTTTCAAAAGGGTCTTCTTTTATAGTGCAAATCTAGGGAAAAAAAACCCTATTTTTTTCCTGTTGTAAAATACCACTGTCATTTTTTCTCACTTAGCCCCCAAGCTGCTGAATGTTGAAAGGTCAGGCTTGACAGACTCGTTTGGGAATATGTGGCCACAGAATAGTACAAAATGGACGTCACTGGATGTGTCTCACCTGTCTGTCTCAAATACCCTTAAATGGCAAATTATCTGCAGCTGGAACGGTGGTCCTGTCTGCATATTCATTTCACCTCTGGTCCTCTACCTCTGATTCTCATTAGACAGCCCAGTCATGTGGTATGGTGATGGGTTTCAATCAGGATGCTGATACACTAAATTTTAGTTATACCTAGACAGGGCTTCACTACTAAATAGCAGTGACATTCCTGAAGTGAGTGCTCCAGATTGGACAATAAGTTTAAAACAGGAGAGACCATGATTATGAAGGTGCTATCTAAACTACAGACATGCTACTTAAGAGTTACATGTCTTTTATTCCTCACCTTAATGGTGTTTCATAGGACTTATGTATTGTAATGCTGCTTAAAGTGGGTATTAGAGAGACAGATATACCCTGATAAAGTGCATTGGGATCCTTACCTAAACAACAGATGAGAAAATCTGATCAGCTCAGATTGGTTCAGATAAAAAACTAATGAGCGTGAAGACTAAGTGATGACTGCCAGATTGGGTTCATTGTTTGTATGGTGCTTTGGGCTGAAAAGTGGCCATTTATATGATATGTGACGATGACAGCTTTATGAAAAGCAGCATTGTTTTGGTCCCAGTACAAATATCACAAGTATCCAAATCCCCCGAACAACTGCATTCTCTTTTTCTTTTTAATTTGCAATTCCTTTTACTCTTTGTGACTCTTCTAAATTAGTGAAACATTCTTCTGTTTGTCACATAAAATGCACCTTTTTTTCTATGCATCAACTCCTACCAGTAGCCCAGACCCATCAATGTAACACAGAAGGGGATAATAGGCTAAATTATCCTTAAGCAATTGCAGTTGTAACTATTTCATATCTTATTGTGGTATGGAAATTTGATTCTTTGCTGAGTCTCATGGGCATATCTCCATTTTGACTACTGGAAGGCACAGGAGGATAAATGGATTAAAGTGGGGGAACTAGCCTTTAGCGCTATTTCTTATCGGTTTTATGGTAATGCCTCCACTGCTGTAGTTGCTGTATATACACAGAGGACAGGTTTCTTCAAACGTGGTTGCCTATCAGTATTGAACCAAATGTAAAAAAAAAAATCACAAAACAATGGGAAAGGATCAAAGAGCAAGAAAAGGGTGGTAGTGCTGAGATTGTTTGGTCATGCAGGTTAACAGTAGACATAATGGGATGGTGATGCTATTTTTGCAATGTTATTTTTTAAAGAACAAGTACAATAAATAGCAGCCAGTATTACTCAGAACCATGCAACCTAGATGTCACGTCTGGCTGGTTTTAGGAGGGAGCAGTGAGGCTTACAGCAGGAGCGGATCTTGAGAAAGTATTGAAAGCTGGGAAAGGGAATGATATTTCATATTAATTGCACTTAAGTATTCCAGGGGGCTGCATAAAGAGAGGTATAACAGAAGTTCAGACATGAGCACTCCTCGCTGGTGTCATTGATGGAGCAAGATGGGCACAACTGAAGTGAGAGTGCGATGGGCTAAAATAATGTGTTGGCTGGAGAAAACACTTCAGATATGACAGTATAAGTGCTAGTTGAAAATGGAAGTTGAAGCCATGGGGGAGATAAAATTAGCCACGGACAAGATAGGAAGAAAGAAAAGTAGGCGAGCTGAGGGATGGCTCTCCTGTGCCCCATAAAAAGGAGGATAAGCGGAGGGAGCAAACTTATGAAAGACATAGCAAAGAGACAGCTAACTCCTGTTCTCTGTATGGTTATTCCTCCATGCAATATATATATATAAAAAATAGTATGTAACATCTTTGGATTAGAGACCAGCTTTTTTGTTCCTTGTTTGAACCTCACGCTTTTAACACCATACAAACACAAATCACGAGTGACGCGCTCTGGCAGGAGCGCTACATGTAGATGGGACGTAGTACACATGCTCTTGCCTGTTTGACCGGCCTGGGACAGCAGTTTTGGATGGCAGCTTGTGTCTGCTGCTGATGTTCCCATGCTCCGGCAGGCAGGGACACATGGCTTCTACCTTTGCAGATGGAAGTACCTCTGCAGAGAACATTTCCAGCTAGGAGGGGAAGGCAGGGAAGAAGTTCAGCAGCAGCAGCAGGTGAGAGATTTTGCTGCTGGCATTTAGCTCGTAACTTCAGAAAGTCTGACCCAGCCTGGCACAGACCTGTGGCACGACCATATGCTCCCCCTTAGAGCGTGGCACCCTCTAAGTCTCAATGAAGCTTTTCTTATTAGGATGGCTAGATTACTAATTTTTTATTAAGTATTTCTTGCCAGGCTGTACATTGATATAGAGTGTGGAGAGAAGTGAAAACATGGGAATGATGGGCAAGCTGCATACGTAGGTGAGGGGTCTGTTCCCGATGGTGGCAGTCGACAGGGGCCTTCCCTGTGCCCAAGGGAGTGGGGACCAGCCGCTTGGGCACAGGGGACCGAGACCATGTTGCATGAGGGTCTGGCAGGAGAGGCTCTGCAAGGAGCCAAGATTGGCATTCCCCGGGCTGGGAGAGATGCATGGAGGAATGGATACTCCCTCCAGCTGCCCAGAATCAGTGGCCTCTAAAATACAGTCATTCCCCTCCTTCCACCCTGGCCTCCTGAAACTCTTTCTGGCTGCTGTCAGTCCTCTGTGCCCTCTCTTGGATCTAGCTCTGCTGCTGCCACCAAATCCAATTTTGCAGCCTGTAGAGTTAGAACAAAATAACTCATTCAATTTTGCCTACATTACTGAGCAGCCCTGGGTTGACTCGGGAGGCAGATGGGTATTTAATTTGACATTTGCGCCTCTGTAAGCTGGAGGAGAGGTTCTAGCAGCATTGTGGGGGCCAGCTAATGCAGGTGAGCAATTGCCAACGGTGGACTAATCTTTTGAAGAACAGTAATATGTCAGGTTGTACTCCAGACTTCTCTCTGTGGGATGATACTGCTCAAGGAAATTAAGCCTAAGAGATAATTTGGCAACAGTCTTATTTTAAATACTGATTAATGATTATTGCTTTAGTGCAGCTCCTGCTCTACTCATGTGATGTTTTAATACGGCAAAGGAATTATGATTAGTGCTTTTAGGTTTTTAATGTTCAGATAGTTAAAATGGCCCGTAATAATCACTCCCTTTAATATTCAGCATAACTATTACAGAAATATAATTGCGCTTTGGTGTTGAAAAGAAGAAACCGGGATCCCAACGTGATCGTGAATGCCTTTTTCTGGTAGATTAAATCAAATCCTTAAATTTCAAAGTCCTTGGCAGCAAGTTTTAAGAACTTTAATTAAAAAAGAAGTCCTTCATAAATAAATCAAAACTGAAAGACTAAAAACTTTATAGGAGCTACTGCAATAATTGTAGTAAAAAGTACAGTGGAATATGTACCAGAAAACACAAGTAAAAGCATCAAATCAGAAAACAAATTCAGATTCAGGAAGCCTGTAATCCAAGATGTACCTCTGCAGCATATAAAGTATCTCCACAATTTGTAATCGTTATTCTCATGACATTAACATATTTTAGATCTGATTCTGCAGTACCTCACGCTATTGGAAGCTGGGAGTGATTTTCTAATAGAATTACAAAAAAAAAACAATAAAAATGGGAGCAGGCTCCAGCTCCGCAAATTTGGCTGATCATTGGCAGAAGCAAGAAACGTTTGCATATATTTCCCCTCTCCTGCCTCAGCGGTGGTATCTTGCATGCAGTACTTAGCTTTCATCTCGCCCAGCTTGTAATTCTGTTGCTTTCTGTTCTCCATATCAGGGAAAAAATATTCCATTGTGGTTTTGTAAACTGTGTTAAGAGTCAAAGGGATGTGAACTCAAACCTTCCCTTGAAAAGAAGAATCCCCTAGCACGTGTGCAGGACTGCTGTAAGGCGCAGAAAAGCATCTCTGCATTTGGAGTGGCAGAACGCGCTGCGAGGGCTTTGGCAGTTTGTCTAAGAGAATTTTTTATGTACGATTGCCTCTGACAAGAATTACAGCTCTCCCATGAAGCCCCACAAGCTCTGCCTCTCCTCAGCTACATAAGCCCATTGAACTTGTCCTTGCCTCTGCCTCCTTCCAGTGTGAACCCATCTTGTTGCTCTGGATGTGCTGTGGGGTTGGCTACCTCCCACATCGGCCACAGCCACCCACTTGCTCCCCTCTTCCCCGCGCACCTTGAGCGATGTCCCACGCTGCCTCCATTCATGGAAAAAACTTCCCACTCTAGTTCCTTAAAGCATTACCTTACCTTCTCTCAAATACCATTTAAGATGATATCCCTGCTGACATTAGTCTGATAATTCATGAGACTCCTGGTTTTGGTGAGCTCTTGTCATTATACTCTCTTCCATATGTTCCCTCCTTGCCTCTTCCTGTGTCCTGCTTGGCAAGGGCTGTTGAGATCTTGCCATTCTTCCAGTTCGGCAAAAGTGTTAACAATTATTTATTTCAGTGTCTTTTTTACTGGTGGTTTAGCTGATCTTGTCCATGTGTTGATGTACCACAAGTAATATGGGCCCTTTCCCCCAATATGTAGGTTCTTCTTCAGCTGTCAGTCCCTCTTTCTGCTCCCCTTCCTCCTTCATTTACCATAAAGCTAAATGTGGATGATTGATGACCCTCATCAGCTTCCTGGCTTGGCATTTCCCACTTTTTCAGGATGAACCCAGGGATGTCACATCTAGTTAAACAAAAACTAAGCAGGGCTGGCTGCTTATTCCTGTAGGAAGACACCAAGGAGAGGATAGAAAGGGCAGGCAGCAATATTGTTTGTATGAGTGGGTAATTACCTGTAGTAAGGCTGTGTAGCAGCAGCTTTTGACTTTCCCTGAGTTGCTCAGGTGAGAATGAGACGGAGAAAAGGAAGATAGAGTATTTTGTTTCCCATGCAGTTTTCTATGTGCATCTTCCAATGTCGATAGAAGAAGTAACCTCACTGAACTCATTGTTGACAGCAGTAATGTATAGAAATAGCTAAAGTACAGGACTAGAGCGCTGAGCTCTAGGGAAGAAGAAATGGGAATGGCTTAGCTTCTAGGGTAGGCTAAGTTAGAGGTTAAAGGAAAATTGGAAAAAAAAAAGACACTGGCGATATTCCCATTAATCTTTAAAACTGGGAGGCTGACATCCTTCCATGTCAACAGAAGGAGGTGAATGCCTATAGCACGCCTTAACTAGAAGCCTAAATTAGAGGGTTTTAATACCACCTGTTTTATTGTTATGATCCATGATCTTATTAATGCATTTTTAAAATGAAAGAAAATGTCAGGTGTCAAGAAGGATAAAGGGTAGGTGGAGAGCCTGAACATCTGGTAAATGTTCTTTCCTGTTCATTTTAATCAAAATTTTGTGTGATTTTTCCCTTCCTATTTCATTATTTTTAGGTAAATGAGATTGCGGTTTAGCATTAAACTGATTTTGGCAAGAAATTTGACTGCATGCTCCTTCTCTTGCAGAGGTGGCTTGATCTCTGTAATACAATTTCTTGCATTAAAGAATGAACCTTTTTATGTATGTTTATTACTTGTTTGCAATGCAGTGAGCTCTTTGGTAAAGATGTGTCCTCAAGTGTGGATTACTAGAATAAAGGCTTTGGCCATGTTTCTGGCCAAAAGCATTTTTTTCAGCTGTTTAACTATGTTTTTTTGAACGAGTACAGTGCTGTCTTTCCTGGCCAAATGTCTTTAATAAGAGCAGCTGCATTTTTTTTTTTATTTTTGCATTACTGAACCTCTTGTATTTTTGACAGGGAGATATGCACGATAGAAAAATTTGTACATCCAAACACAGCTCTCAGTTACTGGCAACCTACAAAACTTTGCAAGTGTAGTAAGTGTTTGAATATGTTTGAATTCATTCTTCAGAGGAAGTCTGTAGGAAATAGAAAAATCCTCACAGAGGCATCCAAATATAGTTTGACCGTTTTCTTCTGTGTTACAATATGTCAGAGTGATGTCTGGGAAATCAGTGTCTTCCATTAGTGCTGTGCTAAACCTCAGACAGGTGCCTCGCCAGTGGCTGACCCCAATATAATTGTACTGCATCTGCAGCAATTGGTTGTCCTCTTGTGTGTCTCTTCCAAACCATCATCACTTCCCTTAACTTTTACAGTAAAATCCTGTCAAACTCATAAATGCCATTGCCATTTTTTTTTATCTCTGAGGGCTAAACTTCTAGCTGACGTTCTGATAGATTTTATAAGAAAATGCCTACTGAGCACATTTTTGACAGCAGTTCTTGCGCCTGACCAATTAGCGGAGCTTGCGGTAGATGTCTCTTGGAGGGCTGCACAGACAGAAGTCCACTCAAGATGATAAGTTAGCAGTTACAAAACAAATGATGTCTCACATGAGTTGGTAATTACGGGCTCCTCCATAACTCTGTGTTCCCACAGTGAAAATTGAGATGAAGGTGCTTTTTAGCCCCCGTGCCAGTTTTGGAATCGCTCCCTTTTTTTCTGCCTCTGAAGCTGCAGCACTCAGAGCATATAAATGATGCTATCTGGAACTTGGGGCTAAAAAATTTTGTCCTCGAAGGATATCTTGAAACTCATTATTAATGAATACCGAGGTGTAAGTTGGAGTGATTCTTTCAGCCTCTGTAATTCTTGTACTTTCTGGAAATTGTATTGACACTTAAAACATCAGATTAACCAAGAGGTTTTTCAGCTCTGATTTCAGAGGTGGGTTTAGGCTGAATATTAAGGAGGAAAGAGCTACGTGCAGTGAAGTTATATTCCAGGTAACCTGATGAAAGCCCTATAAATAACTGTTTGAAAATAAGACTTTATTATACTGAAACTAATATCGTATTGAACTAGTTGGAAAGTTATATCGATGTTATTCAAGAATGTTTTATCTCTAGTATTTGTGTTTCTAAGCTGTGTATTTATTAGATGTTGCTGTTGGAAAAATGGACACCTATATATTCATCTAAGGGCAGTCATCTGGGATTCAGCACATGGCTGAACAAAAAAAGAAGAAAGAGAATATTAAGTTTCACTGGGAAAGTGGGGCAAAAGATGAAAAAAAATACTGTATGTTATGGGAGGTGTCTGAGTGGAATCAAATAATATAAAGATTGCCTGTTGAACCAATTAAATAATTCAGAAAGACCCTTGTTCCCCAGGGATCCTGGGCTGAATTGGCACCAGAGCCAGTCCTTGCCTGCTGATGTGAATCGATATCTGACAGCTCCGCTGCCGCTGTGCTGGAGGCTGGGATCCCCCCAGGCTGATCTTGGCAGTCTCCATCGTTGGCTTGCGTTGTCCTGAGACAGCCATCATTTCCCTGCCTCGCATTATCATCTCTGCTCTCAGAAATTACCCCCTACTGAACTGAAGGCCAACTCATTGACCTACTTCTCTTGCAGGAACTTCCATGCCCTACATATACAAGGCTATCCACTTTGAATAAAGATTTAACGTGAATAAAATACCCATCCGCCAGCTGACCATCCTGATGCGGACAGGAAAGTGGGAGCCCAGGCAGGGTGATGGTGTTTTGGGCACAAAGGTGTCCACAGGGTGAAGTCCCATTGACACTTAGATTCCCACGGCTTGGTCACATCTGAAAGTATAATTAAAGTTTCTGAGGTGCCTTGGGGCACTTGCATTTTAGCCTCACATTGTTCTTAATATAGATATAAAAAAATCATAATCTCTACAGAGAAATGTACTGCAGCCTAAGGACAGCTAGGTCAGGCAGTAGAGGCTAGTTCCTGGATTTCTTCTGACTTCCAGGAAACCTTGGACGTTTCCTGGCCTCCAGGTTTCTGAAATCCAATGCTGATGAATCTCGGTGTTGACAGACCAAGTGGTTCTGGAAAACCAGCCCGTATGTATCAAACACTGATGACAATAAATGCTTTCAGATCATTGTCCCAAATTATGTGTTGAAGAAGGAGTGGGTGAAGGAAAGAATTGAGAAAATAAGTGTGTTTTTAGAAAGAGCAAAACACAGAGGGAGACCCCGGCTATTTTTCAGGCTCTATCATATAATCAGAAACATTCAAAACTGGGAAGTGTTGGAGGGAGATAAGGGATGTGTACATGGGGGCAGTTACGTTGCAGGTGATAATCTGCAGGAACCTGAGAGAAGCCGACCAGTCTAATCTTCTTAGGTTTATCTCAGAGAAGAGTAAAAACAGTTATGCAATATTGAGATACACAATTCCAGGTTGTGGGAGAATGCAGATAAAAGCACCATGGAGCATCCTAGGAGCCAGCCCGGCCCAATTAAGAGAAAATGCTGAACTTAATCTTGTAAGTCTCAGCTCAGTGGTTCTTTGCTAAGGCAGCAGAGTTCAACATAAACAAGTTAAATATGCTGATATAAAACTGAGTTGTGTAATAAACATAGAGAGCTAGAGAGCTTGCCTTCCCCTTTAGTGCATGGGAAGAGCACAGTAAATGGGCCAAGAAGCCAGCAGAGAGCAAGTAATGTGATGTTTGGATGGTATGTTCCCGTTTTCCATCAAAGTCTGGATAAACTTGTGTGTCCTTACATTAAGGGCTTCAAGGGCTTGCGTGGGGTGTGTTGCCCAGGCTGTTTCTGAATGGGAGTTTGTGCTGTATTTAATGCCAGCCATACCATCCTCCTGCTAAGGCAGTGGGAAGAGTGAAGTACTGGCATTAAAAGGCTTCTGGGGCTGAGCAGTGTCTGCGGGGGTTCATAACAGTTCCTGAACACATAAAGGGTGTAAATATCAGAGAAAGACGGCAGTTATACAGGATGGGGCCCAGGGGTGTAGCTTGGGTAATGGGGTGGAATTAAAAGAGTGGAGATACAGGCTGACTATAAGGAAAAATCTTCCTAGCTAATCAACCTATACAACAATGCCCTTTTTAGATGAAAAGAGCTATTGAAACGGGAGCAAACTAATTCTTCCTTCAAGAGATTCTCAAGTTCATTAGATGCTACCAGAGGCCCAAGTGTGGATTGCTGCTGCGTGTAATTCTGTTGATGGAGTGGAGCTATGGAGAAGAAGAACAACCGTGTGCGTGCTGTAAAGCACGCGTGGGAATGGCCCCATTATTTCTGCCGTGTCGGATGAGCGCTCGCCTCTCCACTGCTGTGCCAGGCTGATGGAGAATGCAACCTCACTGGAGACGTGCTTGCTCCCGTCTGCTGCTGCTATGTCTGCACTTTGCAGCATGGCACCCTGCAGCGATGCCTGCATGCTTTGGCGTGTTTGCGGTGCAATGAGATGTCATCTGTAGATGTGAAGTGGGGTCGCATTGGTGAAGTCCTCTGCTTCTCGGCGGTGGTGGATGGGTACCATGCCATGCCGCATGGGTAAAGCTAGACTGCATTCACTTGCTGAGCTGTGCTGAGTACAGTCTAACTGCCCATAACTTATCCCAAGGTACATTTATTCAACCAGATAGCTGCACCCAGGGCAGATTTAAATGGAATTTTACAAAGAAAACAATCCAAAAGGGTCAATGTGTCAGAGAAAAGTCTGCATGCTTAATGTCACATTGCTTTGGGAAAACCAAGAAAGGCAGACTTCTATGGGCATTCAGTCTGAGGGGGCTAATTCCCAACAAACACATGCATTCTTACCATTAGAATTGTTAAAAATGACAGTTGCTATAAGTAGATATGCTATAAAGAAGTCTGTGTGTATTACTGTGCCCAGCAAAGATAAGCTTATCTTATCATATCCTGGTTTGTTCTCTGTATTTTAGACCATTACACACACCTGTGCTGGAGACCACTGGCGTCTTCCTTCAGTACCTAACCTAATTTTCTTTAAGCCTTCCATAATTCTTCCATAAGGAAAGGGGTATTTTGCCCACTGTGTCATCTAACCTCATCCTCAGGAGGTTTTACAAGGACAGACATTAAAATAGTGTCAGTTACTGGTGTTTTCTCTGCCCCAGTGTCAGTTATCAGCATTTTCTCTGACTCGGTCTTCCCCATTGGTGATGTATCTTGTTGATGGTGGGAGTACAAAAAACTTGAAGATGGTTATTTTTGGAAAGCATCAAAGCGTCTTTTCTGGTGGGCACGTAGGAGAATTGAGGCCTCTTTCTCTCAGGATGACCATGCGAATGCTGCAGTTCCTTGTACTGTTTTGTAGATGCCAACAGCTTTGAGTTGCTGTTGCTTTTTTCGCCTGGTCCAGGGGGCTGTAATGACAATAATAGGGGGCTCTGGTGGCGTTCTGTGATGGAGAGATGGCACTTCCGAGTACACATGCCTGTTTTTTGGGTGGAAGTCTCAAGTGCCAGCAGTGGGGACATCTCTGATGTCTTCTGCATGTTGTGTAAAACCATGCAGCTCCTGCCCAGTGTGTGATAAGGCTTTTTCCTTAGTTGCTTTGTTTTCGCTCTGTGGTGTTCCAGTGCAGCCGTACTCATTTTCTCTGGATGAGTGAGGAAGAGAAATTCTTTCTCCTTTTAGTGGTTTAGGTTGTTTATTTTGAATATCCTGATTTTTGCTGACCATCACAGTAATAAAACTGGTTTGGTTTCATTGGTGTCCAGCACTTGCCTGAGCTAGAAAGTCAGGCATTGTCCTTGAGAAGCATCACTCACAGTATTTAAAAGGGAAAACACATTACCTCAGGCTTATGTTTTCCTCCAAATTGTAATGTCTTTTCATTTTATTAAGAAAAATGTTTCTGTGTCTAAACATACACAAGCACAAATACCAGTGTTACTCAGTTGGCTGGTTTTTTTTTTCATCTCCATGGTGCACAAGAAGGAATTTGTTTGGCACTTTTCCTCTCTGATAATTTTTGTTGATGTAATAGAAGGTAACAGAAGGCAGCTGGATTATTCCATTATACCATCTGAAAGAAAAAAAAACCACAACCCAAACTATTATTTATACCAAATGCAGTGGATTTTTCAGTGATCTCAACCCAGGGTATATTTCTCTGTCCCCATCTGAAACAATTTGTTGTATGTCGGTCCTTCACAGTCTAATCCTGTCAACATCTGATGATTTAAAATGTTATTTGCAAACTGTCTGATGTCTGTATGATAAACATTGAGAGGAATTTAATGCCGTGCTTAAGTATTTTTACATGCAACTTGAAGTGAGCAATTACTTTCCTTGCTGCCTAGTGTTCATCTCAAAGTTATTTATCAGCCTAAATGAAAAGGCGACGAAATGTGGATTGTTTCCCAATTCAGCATACAGGGACAGGGAGGATTTGTGTGCATAAAGCCTGTTGGCTCAGCAGGCCAAAAGCAACTGTAGAAACATATGTGCCTGGACCCTACGTGCTGGCGTGCGGCCGCACTGTGGGAGAGGCTTCGATACAAAGCGGATAGAGCGTGACTCTAACGCCTGCATCGCTTGCTGAAAGCAAAGATTTCCAAAAGTGATTTTGTAAAATAAGCTGAAAATAACCGTGGGAGTGTTGTCTGTTATTTACATGTAGAGCAAATGATGGCACTAATGTCAATATTAAACTGTCAGTTAATAGGTATAAAAGCATTAGCCTTTTAAATGTTGCTTGTTTTCCAAGTATTCTGACCTATTGGACGTGTCTCGTGTAATCAGAAGCTGTTACAGGGCTCACCAAACCACAAAGAAACAGCAGAAGTAGAGCCCAGCAGGGCTCCGTGTGTTTCCTATTGCAGAGTGACTCTGGCGTTGCCTCTCTGTGTGCCTCTGTCCTGCCTCACCCGTATTTTGCTTTGTGTTGGACTTTGTCAAGTGTTTGTAAAACGCAGTGGGCCTCTGTCTCTAGTATTTTTCTTTGTCTTCTCCTTGCCTTTACCCCTTTCCGTGTCACTGCCAGTATTCCTCGTTACCACATTTCTCCTCTTTTTGTTGATTTCACTGAAGTGCATTTCTGTACAGTGAATATTTGCCCTTCTTTGCTCACATGCAGTTACAGTTGTTCTCTCTGTTTCCCTTTTCACTTTCCTGTCAATCAGCTCATAGTTATTCTTAGTGATGTCCATGCATATACTTCTCCATGTGCCAGGTACCACACATTGAGCTGGAGGAGGGACAGGGATGCATTGCTAAATGAGGGGTATTCATAATAAAACACAGCAGGAGCAGTTGGCTGCGAGGCAGACCAAAGACCTGGAAGCCTCTATCCGGAGGCAGGAGAGTCCAGCTTGCATTTCCAAGCCATCTACTTTACCCACACCAGAGTGAAGAAAGGGCAGAAGTCATTGGCGAGCAGATGCAGCCAAGAGAGTGTTTGCTTTATTTTAGTAATTGCTTTTCTGTTTTCCTCCTCTGTCCTGCATGCTACTCGCAACATCATGACCTAGCTGAAATGTTTATCCTCTTTGGTTGATTCCAGCTCCTCTCTTGGTTATAATTTAGTAGCTAGAGCTAATGCAGTAAAGAAAATACTGTCTTCTTTGTAGGATCAGTACTTACAAGGTGGTACACAGACTGGCTGAACTCCAATGCACTTCTGATCTATAATGTAGAACTATTTTTTTTGACAACTTCTCAAAATGCATGTAAAACCCATACAGGCATACTACCTCCCTTCAACTTTAATGTACAATTTATATTTCAGCTATGTAGTATGGATTAATAAATGTGGTGCTCACTTAATGATTAATACGTGAATGAGAAGTGTTCCATGGAGTTCCTCATTCAGAGCTCCTAAGGCCAGACATAGACCATGCTGATGGTGGTGGTCCTTTTTGACCTCTTGTATAGCATAAGCTACTTGACTTTGCAGTCAAATCCCTGCCTGCCTGTGGAGTTGGAGGAGGTTTGTAGAACGGCAACCCACCTTGGCATGCACTTCAGCTGAACAAGGATTTACCCTGGATAAGCTGATCCAGTAATTAATTTCTTTTTTGCTTAAAAAATTCCCCTTTTTTCATAACTTGAATATGAATTTGTCTAACTGCAGTGCTCAGCCTTGGGAATATATATCTTTATCTGCTAGCTTAAAAATAGCTCTTCTAAGAGAAATCCTCTGTGTATTCCCAAAACTGATCGAGTCTCCTTTTCCCCACCTCTCACCTGAACCAAAGAGGTAGATTTATTTTGTTACTGTAAGACAAGTTTTTCAGACCTCGAATTATATTTCTGGGTTTCCTTGAACCACTCCGTCATTATCGTGTTGCTTTTACAATGAGGAGCTAGGACTGTAGGCAGTGCTATAACAGTGCTGTTAATATTTAATATAGTGGTAATTCCACTGCCCTATTCCTGTATGAAGTAGAAGAGAGTCCCTGGTTTCCAAAATACAGTCTGGCAGACTGTGATTTATTCAAGGCAGCAGTGAATTAGCCAGCACGGAGCTCCGTGATGCTGCAGGTAGATGGTTTCATGCTGCTGGAAGATCTCTTTAAAGGTCTCTCAGCTGTCTTTCTGCTACTCTGCATCTGGTATGATACAGCAGAGTTATTTCTTTTTATGACTCAGTATTGCTATTTTACCTGACAATGATACCATGCTTCGTTGACAGGCCTGCCATCGTATAGATTGTCACTAATTATACTGGTGTTTTAAATGTTTACCTGTAAAGCAACAGTGGAAATGCCACCACTCACCCCGGCAATTTGATTCTGGTCTTATTAATCTTACTGTCATCCGTTGGCTCTCAGCTGGTTCAAATCCTTCAAATTTCTCATAAAGTTGAGTGCACATGTCTGGACATGCTTCCCAAGCTGAATCTGTGCCATAGCTGAAGTGGTGCTTCAGTGTTTTGCAAACTCTGCGTTTGTCTTTTCTTTTTATGACATTATTGGATCATATTCTCGTGATGGTTCTCTACAATTTCTGGATCCAGGGCAGTGGTACCACTAAGGGGCCAGTTGCCTCTCATCCTGTGTTCGTGCTGTTGACTGGTCAGTCTCTCATCGCTGTAGTTCTGTACTTCTCTTTCAACCTATTTTTTCAGTCAATTTCTCCAATTCATAAAGCCCATTTTGAATTCTCCTGTCCTCCTGTTGCCTCACTGTCCCTCTCACCTTGGCAGCATCCGCAGAGCTGGTAAGAATCATTTTCAATCCGTCAGCCCCAAATTAATGAAAACAAGGAATTATGACTGGATACAGAACATAAAGCTCTGCAGAGTCATGTGTGAGGTTTCTTGCCTGTTTTATGCTATTAACTATTCAGAGTATGATTTTCCAACATTGTACTCACTGAGTATTGCATTCATCCAGACCATAGTTCCTTAGCCTGAGAGGTAGTGTGAAAGGCTTACTAAGGGCAACATAATACCTGCCATTTCGTCCCTATCCACAGCATCTGTTATCCTGTTACCAAAGAATATCAGAACGATTTCACACAGTTTGTTCTTGACAAACTCATGCTGCCTGCTGCTCGTCTTCTTGTTATTTTCTGCTGCTTATAGATAATATCTGTAGGAAAATATTTTTCCAAGAATAAAAGTTTATCTGACTGCTATGCAGTTCTCTGTTTCTTTTTCCCCCTCTTCTCTAGCTCTCTCGCATTGCATCTTCTGAAGGGTGCTGGGCAATCTTGTCTCCATCATTCCTAAATAACCCCATTGACCCAGAAGTGATTTCAAGTGTCTCTTCAAGTTTGCCCTCCTTGTTGGCCAAAATTTCTGAGCCAGTGCCCATCACAAAAACTTTGTCTCACCTTTCTTCCCCTTCACCCCATTGGTGATCTTTCATTTCCTACCGTTCCCTCTATTGTAAATTGACTATTTTTAGTGTTGGGCTTTCTCTGTGTGGTTTCTGCGATGGGTAATGATGTTTCCCTTTTCTTTATTTCTTTGACTCTTGAGTTCCTTTCAGATCTGCTATTCAACTTAACTTTCCTGTCCCTGCCTTTTAATTTTCTCTCTTTCTAATCTACTATGGGCTGTCCGAGTGAATACTTTCTTTTAGACCATTTGCATGATCTTTAACTTACTGTGTCATCTAATTTATACCACATACTATTTGCTCTGTTACATTATTTAATTCTCTAAAAGGTTTCAGGTGGAGTGGTTTGTGTGTAGGACACACTGCAAAGCACAGCTGTGCTGCGGACTCTCCATATGCACTTACCTTCTACTTTTCCCTTTTACTTACTGTTTTGGGAAACAGCCTTTTTCACTCCATTATTTCCAGAATCATGGATGCGTGAAGGTGGTGCTCTGGGGAGCAGCAGAGGTGCGAGAACTGCTGAACCACTCGTGCCCTGACATACCCTTCCTGAACACCGCAGTGGTACAGAGCAGGACTTGGTGCTCTGGTGGGGGGTTATTATGGGGTGCATTACCCACTGGTGTGTGAACAAATAAGAAGTTCTGCTTTCTGGTAGGGTTCCAATGGTCAGATGCTCACAAGCTCCTTAGAAACAAGGCACAAAGAAAATGTTAATACGCAGTAGATGCTGATGTTTGCGGAGCATGGACATGTGTGTCTGTAGAGTTATCCAGTTGTTCCTGGTCAGATTTATTCCAAAAATGTCTATTTGTTTTTTATATAGGTTCTCATTAATCAGTAATATGTGTAGGCACCATTGATGTACCTTTTAAGTAAATAGGTACTTCAGCAAAAATTCACCATGATCAATACTTTCCCCCCCCCCGCTAAATTTTACTGATGTTACCTATAAATATTCAGACCTTCCTTACTTGCTACAGCATGACCTGGAGCAGTGGAAGTCAGGAGAAGACTATCCATTGATTCATGTGTGTTTGTACAGGTCCATGTAAAGCATTTAACCTCAAAATACAGACCAATGATGGAAATGTAGGGATCTGAAAATATATATATTCCCTGCTCTGAAAGAAAGGAATGGAAATGCAGAAGAAAGATACTCAGAACTACAGAAACACCAGCTACCCCGCAAGGTGGTGGCTCACAAGCACTTCCCTCTTATCTCTTGGCTCCGGTGATAGTATACATGCACTCTGATGTTTGAAATAGGTTGGGTGGAATTTAACTTCTGGCTCAAGGCAGCCTTTAGATTATTAAATATGGATGTTCTTGCTGGGGAGCGGTCGCAGGTAGAAGCACGGTTTCTCTCTGCAGCACATCACTTTTCTTGAACGTATGCATTTGTGAAAGAAAACTTGGCTCTTCTGTGCCTAAATCTTTTCTGTCTGGGTCCGCCTATAAGAAATATCAACAAAACCTGTCAGATCGTAACAATTGCAGGATTTCTGAGTGTGCAGCGGTGTGTTTGTAGCTGCCTTCAAGTCTGTGAATTCAGCTGCCTTGTCACGAGGCTGGCCTCTCCGCAGCGCTGCTGGGAGGTCTGCGTTACCTGTAATTATACAGAGAAAATTGCTCAAGTTAATGCTGCATCTAAACGCAGCACTAATATCTGCCTGCCTTGGCAGTAAGACAGCTACCATAAATACACAATGCAACAGGCTGTCAGATAGCCTGGCTTCTGCAGTAACTTGCTCTTCTAAGGAAAATTTTCCAGCTCCAGTTACTAATCAGGCTGTGGGTGATCTTTCTGAGCTCTGAAGCTATGGGATCCATCATGCATCCATCAGTGTCTGTCCTGCTCTCCCTACGAGCATCTGTTTCTGTCCAGATGCTGATGAGGAGGAATCAGACCTGCTGCTGAGCAGACTGCGGGGCGAGTGACAGTCTCATCCTAACGAAACAATCAGGTTACAAGCTGGTTTGCATTTCTGTTCCTGCTTTTGCAGGAACCTAAAACCGGACTGTTTCTTGCTGTGACTGCGGGAAGCCCCAGGAACAGTTTGCAGTTCTCTCTGCTTCAAGCCTTTGGTGTAGTCTCATGGAAGTGTGTTTCAGAAGACATAACTTTCAACTGCCTAACACTTCCCAATCTCTTCTATTTCTTGTCTATAGGGCTATCAATCAAATTGTTCTCGTCAGCTAACTGGTTTTAAATCTCGTGTGGAAAATTGTCAGTCCGAGATCGTACTCTGTAAGGACAAACGTGTGACTGCTCTGCCACGCTAATTCATTCTTGCTTAAGACGTGAAAATAAACTGATAGAATATCAATGTGAAGTTTTTAGACCTTGAAATGATTTAAAATCTCTTAAAAGAAAGACTAGGGCTGAAACTTTGTCTCTGAGGCATCATTTTTAACTTAGGAGTAAGCTCTGATGGTCTTTTCTTTAAATTGCCTATTGTACAGATGCTTACAAAGAAAGTGCTTCTTTGGGACTGTTTGTGTTTAGCATCGACATTTATTTCATTTCATGTGACAGATGACTTGGCTTCTTGATCTAGTAATCACTCGCTCATATCCCCCCGGGGCGGGTGTTTGACCTGCTGAAAGGTGGTGGTTTGGTTTAGGAGCGCAGGCTGGCCGGGCAGGGCGCCGCGGCAATCACAGGCTGGCTGAGGAGCCCTGTGTCCCCCAAGCCTGGATGGCTCCTGGGGCAGGTCTGGGTGGGCTTTGTTTGGTGTTTCAGTCAGATGGGAGGAGCGGGAGCACCAGGCTGCCGGGGCTCTGTTAGTGACAGCTGATGACTGTGCTGTCCGCGCTGTTTTGGTGAGGCTGCCTGGGGGCTGCAGGACCATTTGATGTGGACTTGACTGGTGCAGCTCCTGCGCTGCTGGTGAACCCCTGGAGATCTCGGTGTCAACCACCTCCGCTCAGCCCTCCTTGTCTGTAGGATGTGCGTGCACTGCATGCCCACCTTACTGAATTATTATAATTTAATTGTTTTTTTCCATAACGCAATCTGCTTTGAGTTATTGATGGTGTTCACGCAGATCGGGTCCCACCTGATAAAGGCCAGCTGGCTGCGTGCCGCCTGGCATGCCTTCTGCATGTCATCTGCAGGCTTCGCTACAGACAGGGCCACTCAATTAAGACTTAAGTGTCTGAAAGCCTTTCCTATCTGTTGTGATTGATATTCTGTAATTGTGGGCTTTCTTACCAGATTTCAGGCTAAGCTTCATAGATTTTTTAAAAATTTTTTTATTATCCTAAGGTTTGATCGTGTGACACACTGATGAAATCCAGAGCATTGCTGGATGAAGCTGAATGAACTCCACTTTATTCTTCAGCGTAGTCATGCTTTTCATTCACTCACAGATAAATGCCTGATTTCTGCTTGAGGGGGTTTTAAACTTTTTTTTTTTTCTGGGGAAAGAAAAAGATGGGGAAATCAAAAATGACTGCAACCTTACATTATAGCAATTTTATTTTAAGCAGATTTTCAGCTTTTTTTTTTTTCTTCACAATATTATCATACAGCAGCTAAACTAATGAATATATAATTTTCTTTCCTTTCTGCTTGTCATGCCCTGCTAACATGGACATCTACAAAGGCTCAGGTTGGTGTTGCAATCTGTCTTCATCTTATCTTATTGTTCTCATTTAGTAAAAAGGGGCTTAGATGTTTTTCTTCATCAATCAGCTTTTTTCCCCTTCCTCTCTTTCAAACTGGATCCAGCATTATTACTGCATAACAGGTTCATCCAGAGAGGTGCCACATTTGTTTGTTACCCCTGAAACGATCCTTCAGCTGCAGCAAAATGTGCTGTTTCAAAAACACAAGACATTGATTTATTTATATCTACTTAAATTTGCTACGCTTGCCTAGCTTTGTGACAGGGAGACAGCAGAAGCTACAGCACCTACAGCTTCTGGAATCAGCAAAAATTCACCGAAACTCTCACTAATGAGTTTCTGCCTTGCTTTAGACCCCCCATATTTGACAACATAGTATAATGGCATTTGTTAATATCTCATCTAGATTCAATATTTTCTCGATAGTGAAGAAACATAATTAAAAAATAAAATAAAAAGCAGAGTCACAGGACCTGGCCGTTTGTGATTGTATTCGCATATCCCCCATTCACACTTTAACATCTCCACTTATTTGCATAACTCTAAGACGCAGTTGTCTTGCCTGAGTACTTTGGGTAGAAATAAATACCCAATGTCTGCACAATATCTGCAAGGTTGTACTCCGTCCTGTATTCTGCTCCTCAAAGGCTGTAGTGACAGTAAAACAGTGACAGTAAAACCTTGAGTAAAACCCAGGAGTCAGGTTCGGGGCCGGGAGCTGCATGTTCTCCATTATTTTCTCACGTTGGATGATGCCAGATTCTTCTTTTAATCTCCAGGAAGGCATGCTCACGCTTTACCATATTACAGCTTGGCGTTTTTAATGCCTGCACCAATCTTACAGAATATAAAGCCACTTACCACTAGTAAATATGAATTAATAACCTTGCTGAGCAACATGTTAGTTCCCTAAGTGTGAGCTCTAATGACTGGGGTTCGGCAGAGCTCACTTCAGTTTACTTTTTAAACACGGCATTTTCCATTCGTTGCACTTAAGAACTTGAAATACATCAGTGTCTGTCTTCGCATATCTAATCATCCATTAGAAGAAAATAATGGATTTACTAGTCCAGCAAAAGACTAGATACAGTAAAAGCATCTAAAGGCTGTGGTGAGGGAATGTGGAGCATCCAGATGTCTTCGTAGCAAGAATACTCTGCCGCTTTCCTCATTTCTCCTCTTTTTCCTCATTTTACAGACAGAATTTTACAGTCCTGCTTTTTTTGATGGCTTCATCCTGAAATGTCTTTCTCTGAACTTTTCAATATCTGATTTTAAGCTGAGATGTCATACAGTTAGTGCAAGAAATAAGGGATTTCCAGACTGAGTCCCCTGCTCCCTGAGGACTCTCTCACCGGCCTCTAATGAATCACTTTAGTCTTCATCCTCAATTTTCTCTTGTGTAAATTAGGATTAAAGTTGAGCAGTTTTGAGAGTCAGGCTATAAATAGATAATCAAGAGCTGGGGAAACTTCAGAGGATTGATAATTGTTTTTACCCTCCCTATTCAGTGAGCATCATTTTTTGGCAGTGTTTTTGAAGGCTGCTACCGTGGTTAGTCCCTTAGAGTAATGGTGAAGGGTCGGTTTCGGTAGGAGCTTCCATGCTGCCACAGGGCAGAGACTGGGAATTCGTACGTCTTTCTGTCTGTGTAATGATTGCCCTGACTCTCAATTTATAGTTTGTACTTAGAATACAATTGATCCCATCCTTTTGCCAGCTACAAAGTTTTTGGCAGGTCTAGGTTTTCTAGAAACTTGGTTCAACGCCAGTGAAGGCTTTTCATAACCTTAGCGAAGCTTTAATTGATTTTCTTTTTTCTGTACCACAAAGGAGGTAAAAAACACAGACTCCTTTGATTTGGGTGTAAATGAAAACTAAAAGTGCTGAATTTGCTTCACAAATATTAGTGCAGATATCTGCTAGAGGCATAAAAAATTCAGGAATTCCAATAATTTCAGAAGTCTTACCACATGCTGATCTGTTCAAACTTTTGTGCTGTCATTCCTGAACAATATTTTTTAATTTTGGTGGCTATTTGCAGCATCCAAATACCTAAAGACAAGTATTCATCACTGAAACAGCTGCTTTGCAAAATCCAAATTGCTTGAAAATTAATTGTACAATCAGTTTTAATACTGGAGAGCAGTTAGCATATTTCTGGCGATTGCGATCAATACATAAACTAGCATGAAATAAAATCAATTTTATTTTAAAGAGAACTATTTAATGGTAAAATTTTAGTGAGGTCATTTCTGTGATGTAGTGTTTGTTAACGTGCAAGTACTTGTCATTCAGATATACAGTTAATTCAGTAAAGCTTTTAAATGCATGCTTAGATCTGCCAAATCAAACATGCACTTAAGTAATTAACAAAGTAAGTACTCCATTTTAGATTTAGTTTTAAAGAATTAAATAAAAGAAACTCATTGTAGAAATTATCTGTTTTGGATTAAATGGGATGCAAAGGCAGTGTTAGAGCATTATAAAAATTATTCAGTTGATATATGGGCACCTTACAACCAAAAAAGAGATTTGGATGAACTAGATGAAGTCAACATGGAAGTCAAATTTGCGGGTAATTGCAATGGATGGACGTTTTCGGAGCTGTATTTCCTACCGTGCTCTTGATCCATTCATGTCAGTCTGGCTGCCAGAGGAGTGCTGGCTGTGGTCCAGATTTCACGAAGCGGTGGCTGTTAGCTGTAAGAGGAGGAGGTGACATCCCACTGCTGCCTTCTCTTGCAGCCTGGATGTGCAAGGAGAATAAAAGCGGGTATGCAGAAAGTATTAAAAGTGAGAAAATTGCTGGCAAGTCTCAGGAGAAGTGGTTTTAATATCTGCGCTTGAATTTTCTTACCAGCGTCTTTGCAAACCAGAACTTTTCTTTCCTATGTGAGGTCTGTCCTAGCTTTAGTGTTATTCATGGTGGTCTCCATAGTTTAAAAGTAGGTTGTTATTTCTTCGGTTCTTGCTGTTTCAATGTATTAGGTCTAATGTAACCTTGGTATAAGGGCAGTGATGTGAAATGAACTTATGTTAGCAATGAATTTAGCCCATTTTTGTCAGAAATGAATAGCACAGAGGTTGTCCTCAGGGTCTCAAGCAACTGCTACAGTGATCAGTTTGGTTGTTCTAATATAATAAGCAGATATTGACTTTAGTTGAGGTGAACACCAAGATTTACTGTCTTGAAAGCTAAAATACTGACTGAGGGAAAACCAGAGTCAATGTTTACCTTGAGGGACAATAAATCTTGATGTTCACTGCAATTTGAAGTCGCTATGATTTTCAGAAGTGTTGAACCTTGTTCTAGTTTACTCTGCAGATGCTCATCAGAAAAGCTACCTGAAATATAGGTATTAATTTCTTTTAATGAATCACATCAGTTGAGCAAGTGCACTCGTTTCTATATGTCCTTTGTAAGGTCAGTATTATTCCTGACCTACATTTAAATAAATAAGTTACAGAACATCACAAATCACACCAAAGCTTTCTGGTGGTTAGATATTTGGACTTTGCATTAAAATGCAAATGTCAGCTTTTAAAAGACAAAATAAATAGATTAACATTTGTATATCTTGTTGAAGTAACTGTCAGCTTCAAGATACTTTATCGAGGACTCAGGGTTTGTATTGGAGTGAATGGGAGCTGGCTTATTTTATTAGGGTAAAACTATAGCAGTTTGTCTCTTAAAAAGTAGCTTTTGTCCTTCTTCCCTTTAATTTATTTAGAACTGTGCCCATCAACTTGATTCTAGGATTCAGACGTTAATGTATTCCAGATTAATTGCGGCTACAAAGAGTAATACAGTGGTCCTATGAAAGTCCGTGGCAAAACTCCCATTGACTTCAGTCAGGCATCATTTCACCCCTTGGTTCATTGAGCCCAAAACCCAGCATGTGAATTTGAATATAAATTGAGGAAAGCAGTTAATGTCCTGAAAGGCTAAAAGTATTTTGATTGTGTTCATTTCTTGAAAGAGTTAAAGGTGAGGTGCTAAGGGATGGAGCCAGGCTGGTCACCTGGGCACTCAGCTCTTCAGCTCTGCACAGGTCAGGTGTCTGCAGCTTTCCAGCATCTTTCTACCCCCCTGAGCAGTGCAGAACACCAGACCCCTGTGCCCATCACATGGACTTCATTTAGTTTCTCTCCTTCAGGAAATGGATTGTGGTAGTAGAGCTCCGTATGTGTGTTGGGAGGCTCAGTCTGAAGGTTTTTGTAAATGCACTGTCATAGTGGGTTTGCATAAGTTTAGGGAAGGCTGAGCATTAAGCAGATTATTTTCAAAGGAACTGTTGTCTTTGTGCTTGGGAAGAGAGTGGCGTAGCTGGACAAGAGACTTCCGGATCTGCAGCAGAGCTAGCAGATGGCAAATGTAATGTGGGCCAGGATATGGAGACTGTGTCTAATTTGAAGCTTGGACACACTCTGTGTTGCAGCCAGGGATCCCTGGGAGAACATGCCAACCCCTCCAGGCTCAGGCACTTCGGGTCCCTGGGTTGGGTAAGGAGTGAGGACACCACATCCCATCCCAGCCTCTGTTCAGGTCAGGACAGGGTACTCCCATGGACCCAGGAGGTGAGATGTGATCTCAGGTGCCCCTGGTTGGTGGGACCCAAAGAACAGCAAGGCTTAGCCAAAATCCTTTGAAAGTGCAAAATCAAGAACATATCTGTTTGACCTCCTTAAGTACCACAGCTGTTAGCAAAAGATAGAAATGAAAGGCTTTAAGGTTTGTTGTTTTTTTTTCCAAGTACAAAAAAAAAGAGGAATTGTAAGTGATTGAAAACAAATGATGGCAAGCCAGGAGAGAGAAACAGGAGGAAAACATTGTCTTGTGGATGACAGGAACACATGCCACATCACTGTGGTTTTTAAATGCAAAGATAGAGTCACAAATTATATTCACAGCTTCTGAAATGCATAGCCACAGAGTTTCACCAGTGGAAATCTTGCATCTCTTTGAGAGTCCCATTTCAAAGCATAACGGAGTCTACTGATACACGTTATAACTTGCTCTGAAGAAGTCTGTCCCTCCCAGTGACGTGTGGTGGTTATTTACACCTTCCTGGTGTCTCAGAGGTGCTACCGGAGATGGCGTTGCTTGGTGCTGACGCAGGGCAGAGGAGAGAGGTTGTTCACAGATGGGACATGCAGTGGTGTCAGCACAATAACTTAGGAAAACGCGTTATTTGTAACAATTATATTTCGAGTTTTTTGTGGCAAGCATAACCTGGGAATCCTGACTGAATTGGAAGTACTGACCGGGTCAGCAGCAAACTGCCCGGGTATTAAGGTACCGCAGGGATCGTGTGGCCAGTGCTGTGTGCCCTTCCGCCTCCGGTGCAGAGCGTGCTGTGGTTTAAAGCTGGGCCAGCTATTAAACCAGTGGCAGATGCTCTCCATTAACCTTCTTCCCCCCCCCCCCTCAGAAGGGGAAGGAAAAGAGAAAAGGGAGAGAGACTTATGGGTTGGAAAGTTAAAACAGTTTTAATAAACTATAATAATGAAAAAGAGTATAATAATAATAACTGAAATAATTAAATATATACAAATATATACAAAACCGAGATCGAGCTCCCTGGTCACGTCACCACCGGCACTGCAGGGCAGGCTCTGGGAAGTCCTGGACTGGGCTCAGTGAGAGATGGGAACTGGATTCAGGAATGCACGATCGGGATCGAGGGCAGGAGAAGAACAGAGAGTCCTCTTTGGACATCAGCCATAGAAGAAGAGAGCGAGACCCTTGTGATCCCCCTGCTTTATACTGAGAATGATGTATATGGGATGGAATACCTCGTTGGTCAGTTTTGGGTCACCCGCCCTGTCCGCTCCTCCCTGCAGGTGCGACCCTTTCACAGCTCTTCACTTGTGATTAGTGAGGAATTTAGCACTGACCTTGGTTTCTCTAAGAATAACTACAGGCAAGAGCCTTTCTGCATAACATCCCTACTGGAACCTCAGTGATAACTATAAACTTGGAGCATTATCAGTCCTAGAAGCAGAGACTGTCTGCAAAACATGCAGTTAGTTTCAGAAAGTGCAGTTACTTAGAAGCAGCTTAGCTGAGAGTAAAAATCTCTGAAAGGAAAGTTGGTTCTGTTTTAGGCCAAACCAGAACAAGTGGGACGGCTGTTGGAGGAGGAGAGCTGATGGGCCTTCCCGTGTATCGTACTGTCTTGGCACGATTAGACAGAGGAATGCAAATGCTCTATTAACGGCTTTATTATTGCGATCCTGCCTGCTCTTGAAAGCACGTGTGAAGTATCACTTCGCATCACGTGGATTTGTGTCACTGCATATGGGATCTTTGTTTTGTCCTCACGCCTTTCCTCACATAGATTTCAGTTCCTGCGGCGTCCCATCCCTGCCCAAACCCTGCTGCTTTCCTTACACAGCAATCACAGCAGGTAAAGGAGGTTTTGGCCACCAAAATGCAGTTGTGGTAAATTCCTGGTGTTAGGCCTCTACTGCTATCCGCAGGTGGGCTTTGCTGGTTCGGAGGGGTCTGAGGTTTAGCAGATTTTAACGCAGAACGATGAGAGGTCGCTGAGACAACGAGCCGGGATTGCCGAGCTCTGGGTCTGGTCTGAGCGAGGAGCAGGGGCTGCTGGCTGCATGCAGTGGAGTGAGTGCCAAAAGGCCGGCAGTGCTCGTGTTGTGACCAGCGGGATTCACAGCAATATCCTCTAGCCCTGAGGAAGGGCAGTTAATTAGAGCAAGGAAAAGCAGCTTAAATCCCTGAAGCCACTGTTCGCACTGCGCCTGCCCCAGCTGCCCCGCCGTGCTTACAGAGGGGTGCAGGCAGCACCCGCGCCTCCACCTCCCCGCCTCTCCCAACATCATCTTTCTCTACAGAAGTCTAAAGAGCAGGAACAGGCACCCACCCAGCTCTTAATAAACTTATTAATAAATAAGTTTTACCTCCCTTAACTCTGCCCAGTGTGACACCTCCTCCCTTGGCTGCAGGTTCCCTGCTCGCCAGCAGCCAGTTCTTACAAAGTTTGGTGCTTTGCTCTCTCTTAGTTTTGCCTCCCCTCTGTGACAAGGGAAACTCTGATCACGCCTAAAGCACACGTTTCCCCCTTCAACTAATCGCCTCCTGCAGACGGCAGTATGTTTTGTCAGACAACATAGCCAGAGCATGGGGTTTTTTTTTCCTTCCCCCCCATGGAGCAGGGAAACTAATAAATACTGCCTGTCTCTCCATCCATCTCCTGGCTGTCTTTGGGGGATGTGAAGGCTTAGCAGTGCCTAAAGAGGCATTGTTGTTCTCCCTGGCGTGGGGCAGGGAAACGGCTGCAGGAGTCAGTAACTCGCTCAAGGTGACAGGGACCTGCCGCGGCAGGACGGTGGCTTCGCACCAGGCTTGCTATGCTGCCACATACCCCCCGCGCCGGCGGGCTCCCTGTGTGCTGGTGCTGAGCACAGGTCCTGCTCAACGGGGACTTCTGTCTTTTGTGTACGCCAGTTAATGTTAACGAGCATGACACTTGTGGTGCTGCTTGCTCACTCTGGGAAAATTAGCCTCTATATGCACTTTATACAGTATATAGATACCTATATATCATATAGTTAGGCCGAATACCACTGCCCCAGCGAGCAGAAAGCATTAGCCCGTATCGAGTGAGGGCGGTGCGCTGTGTTCTCAGACACGTTTCTGCAGGCCCAGCCGGGGCTGGAAGCGTCGCACACGGCCTGCGCTCCCCGGAAGGCCGCGGGGTGACCCCGCTCCTTTGCGCGAGGAGGTGGTTGTACCAAACGTTATCACTGTGCTTATTTCGTCCCTGCCGTAGCAGTCCTAATACATTTTGCACGTTGCCTCGTGTTATTTGTGCACAGACCGTGAAAAAGGATTTGTGCTTAATAATATGTAGGAAAAATGGTACTAATCGTACTCCTGCCCTGGCCCTCTTTGTTCCCCTCCATTTCCCCTTCCTCTTCATGAAACGTGTTGCTCTTACTGGTTCCTGCTGTGCTTGTCCCCACCGGTCCCAACTTCCCTCTTTCCTTTCTTTTCTCCTTCACGTATTTTGCACTTTTCAGCTTCTCTTACTCTTTCCTCTCTGATGAACCTATGCACAACGTATAGACAGACCCACAGTTAAAATTAGTTTCTGTCATTTTCTGTTCCTGAGGGGTTTTCTTGAGCAAGGCTTCTTCTTTTCATTTGGTATGGAGGTAATTTTCTGATGGGGCACCAGTTTTGTTTTCAGACTAGTGTCTCAATCTCCTCGTCCCCCCACCTCCAAAATGTTGCAAATAAGGTTTCTTTGTTGTTGTGGCCACCACGTGCATAGTCATAATCTACCATTTTAAAATGAAGGTATAAATTATTAAACCTGTGGCTGATTTTTTTTGGGGGGGAGGTAGTTGGGAGGAAGGCTATTGATTTACACTTATTTTAATGGTGAGAACTGAACAGCTCTGCAGCAGCAAGGACAAGGAGATTTTGGTGTGTGGAAGAAGAAATTTTAGGTGTGCTGCATTTGTTCAGGGCAGCACATTGTGCTTCATACAAAGCCACAGAGAACACTGTATCTTCAAACCAGCTTCTGCAGACAAACTGGATTCAAAATAAAGAACTTTTATTCATTACCATAATAGAACTGTTAATGCATTCATTTTTTTTAAACCTAAGAATCTGCTGAAGTACTATATCTCAGTGTGCTGCTTCTAACAACCTGAATAAAGAGCACATTTTAAAAATGTTTATCAGGCTTTTGGCTGTATTTTTCTCTCTACGTAGACACTGTAGTTCAGGTGAATACACAGTTGTGCTTGATTAGGAGATGTGTTAGAGATAAGTCACTTGCAGGGAAAAAAGCATTTATAGTTTTTGTGTATAAAAATGAAATATATATAGAACGCATGAAATTTCATTCTTTTATGGTAAATGACCTACAAGGGTATATAAGAAGCAAAGGTAAATGAGTGCTGATTTTAAGTTTGTACCTTCTGAAACACAAAAAGATGCAGTACATACGGTCCTGGTGAAGGATGGGTGATAGATGATAGTGAGAGCAGTCTGAGCAAATGAAATGGTAATGGAGTTCCTCTTCTGGCTGCAGGAAATAGCTGTTATTTATCCTGTTTCCTAAGATGCTGCATGCATACTACTGTTTATTATATACTTAAAAATCCCTTGGCAAGTCAATAATGAAGAAATGAACTTAAAGCTATTACAACACCCTTAGCATAAGGAGCGTAAGCCAGGATATTTTTCAGTGTACTTGTTCCTGGGTTTGGCTGAGGTGTTGCTGCAGAGACGCTAACCTGGATAGCTCAAATGAACAGTTTTGATTCTTTCTCCTGGCAGGTGCACGAGGCAGTCCCATGCTACAGCGAGTGCAATCAGTATTCTTGGGTAGTAGAACCGTGGTCTCCGTGCAAAATCAACAGTGAACAAAATTCCCTACACTGTGGAGAAGGAATACAAACGAGGAAAGTCAGGTGCGTGAAGACAAAAGCCCGGGTACTCCAGCTTAAAAAGAGCTGATACACACTTGTGTAAAGCTGCAATATCTGGCTGTCTGACAGTGAGTACGTTGCTGAGTTCAGTGTATTTGAAATGAAAAGAAATATGCATTTCTGTGCAATGGTTACAGGAAAAGCATCTCATAGAACATCATAGACATGATGTTTAAATTAGAATTCTTCAACCTAAATGCCATTTATACATAAAGCCCCCTGAGGTGCAAAGCCTCCATATTCTGATTTGCGAATGTTTTCCCCAAGTAACGACACTGCACGCACCAGAGCGGTGTTCATTATTAGTGAGTATTCATTCCCCAGGCACGGGAAAATGCTGAGTTATTTCCAAATGTTTGGATGTTACTAGCAGGAGCGCAAAGGTTTGTTCTTGCTGGTTGTCATTTTCTGTTTGCTCATCTGTCAGCCGATCAAAGTTAAAATCCCTCTGTATGAAGTTAGAAATGTTTATTTGAAGTAGTTATTGAAATCTGTGAGTAACAAAAGCATGTTGTGCGTGTCGCGGGTTTTGATTTGCATTAACGTGATTAATTCTACATTTGGACCGGCCGTGCTGCACGTAGCTACTCTGTTACTTATAGTGTCCTATATGGGGTTTAGCAGACCTGTTGATATCCATCACTCCTGTAGTACACTGATGATCCTCTAATTAAAGTGTCTGTTTTCTGTGTAGGTGTGTGAGTAGTGCTGAGGACCACGGAGGGGAGACTGTGCCCAACGCACTGTGTAATCAGGCTGAAGTCCCAGATGTGATGCAGAAGTGTAGCTTGTACTGTCCCAGTGAGTGTGCGGTGTCTGACTGGGGACAGTGGAGCAAGTGCCCACAGGTAGGCTCTCCTGCTTGTGTCTTTGTGGCAACATTCCTCATGCATCAGTCGTCTCTGTCCTTCAACCATTTAATGAGATACTTATTTTCTAACAAAGTAAATTATTTTCTGAGGGAAGTCAGGCTTAATGGATCCTGCCAGCGTGGTTGAATCTGAAGATATTTATATTTCTACAGAGACTGAGCTATAGAAAGTTGCTTAGTAAAACACGTAGTTGTTACTGTTGACAGTTGATTCAACCCATCCTTCCACTTGGTCTATGGGAGGGGACCCATACAAGTACAGCAGGTGAAGGGGCCAGTATTCAAGCTGCAGTAAGGGCTGTCTGTGTGAAGAAATATTTGCAGGGGAGAGCTCTGCAAGTGATGCAGGACAGCCATAACAACTGCTGGTAAACCGTGGTGGTGGCACTCCTCTGGACAGGTCTTGGATCTGAGGGAATGACAGCTCTCCCTTCTCAACAGACACTATTTCTGTCCAGTGTCTCCTTCTTCTCAAAATCTTGAGGCAACAGCAACAGAAGGGCATAGCAGCAAGATGCCTGAACAATTTGTCATGTCACAAAATACTCAAAACTTTGTGAATTGTGCAGGAATTCAAGCCACTGCCAAGTGCTCTGTGTTTTCCTAAGTGTGCAAGATGGAAAGAAGCTGCAAATTCTGCCTTGTGAAAACTCTCTGGCCTCAAAGCCTGAAGTTTCAAACCCCTTGTTTCTCTCTGATCAGTGTTGAAATAGGTGCCAGGTTTAATCTCAGGCATTTTGTAATAGACTTGCTTGATGTATTTAAGTGATAAACGTATATTCATTGCCCCTGTGTTAACAGGGCCATTATCAAAAGTCTGAGTGGTTATTGGACAGGTATTTATACCACTGCTGACACAGGAAATTTCCTTCCATAATATTTTGTGTAGCGTATCAATATACTCGGTAAGAACATGTCAAATAAAATCTTGTGTTTCATTTCCTGCGTTCGCCTCCTCCTGAGCAGCAGAGCTTTGATGAAGTATAACACTCTTGCAACCAATACAGATGCTTGGATACCTTTCAAAGTCCCACTGTGGTTGGGCTGTTTCCTTGCCATTGACTTTTTTTTTTTGAGAGAGAGATTTTCTTCATTTTAGCATGCAGTAAAATAATGCAGAGATCCTCAAGGCTGTTGGATATTTTTCAGGTGTCTTAGTGGCAGTCAGTTGGCCACAAGGGACTGCTTGAAGCTTTAAGCACCCTGGTATCCTTAAGACACCTGAGTTTTTGCCTGAAAAGTCCTTTTTGGCAATGGTGAAGCCCCTGTAGCCCACAGAAGCCGGAAAGGGATGCCCAGACCTCGTGGGCTTCACTCCATCAGGCAGCGCAGCTCTCTGCATTCACGGGGCCGAGTGCCACAGTCCCCGTGTCTCCTTGTACATCCTATTGCCACGGTAGTTGCTAATTCATAAATGTGAGGGCATCTGCATGCCAATGCAATTAACTGAACAATATGTTTTCACAAGCTGTTCTGCAGCACTTGGTTGTGAAACTGAGATGACTGTGTGCGGATGGAGCATGTGTTTGAATAGTTCTGTCCAGACACAAGGCGATAAACAGCTTGAAGTTTTATGGGCAGATAAAACCCTCCCTTTGACGAGTTTACAGCAGCGTTGCTCCCTTTTATAGCTACTCAGGCTATTTGTATTCCTTTGGTTTTGAGAGAGGACCACACAGCACGGTCCCTCCCAGGCTGCATACACTTAACATCTCCCAGGGAAGTGCTGGGCTTGCTGTTAGAGCAGAATGGCTGTACCATGACGGTGGTGTATCTTCAGTGTGTGGGGGGGTACTGGCGTGATGGGGCAGGGATTGAGGGAAATGTGGTGGCCAGGACAGAGGCATTGCCAGCCCCAGGGTAATTAATGCAACCTTCCATCTCCTGAGTCACCACTAGGAAAGGAGGTCACTGAAAATGGCCACAAGCTGGTGGACATGGTCAGTGGAGTTACAAAGGGAATGGAGCCTACGGAGGATCCAGTTTCGTCTTTAAGGAAAGAGCTACGTGTGGTCAGTTGAGTAGCTCCACTGGTTGCAAGGGAGAGCTTGGGTCTGGACCTTGCATGGAGACCCTACATATAGACGACCAAATACAGGAGTCTGCACCTGGAGCTGCATCTCTTGTTAAGTCTTTTGGTCAGACCTGTTGTGCCTCCAGCCTGCTTGAAGTGTCTTCCTACGGAGCCCAAAAAACAGATCAGTAAGTTTGCATGCACAGAACCTCTTGCTCATTAGGACTGTCTGTTTAATTGTGTTTGAGGGAATTTTGCTCAATAGCTGGTATATTCATGCCAAACTGGAAGTAAATGCCTGTCTTCTGAGGATGTATAAAATGCTTTTTGAATATTCACTGAAAATCCATTTTCTAAGTATGGCTCCTTTCTCTTCCCCAAGTAATCCGAAAAATTTGAAGGATCACATCAGAATGAAATGAAAAAGCAGAACTGTACATCCTGGCTGCTCTTTTTCAAGCACATTTACATTTCATATCAAAATATTTGGCACTCTTTTACTCGTAGCACTCTTGTGAGGCAGCTGCCAAAGAGCATTCTGGGAAATCTTCCTGTGTCTCTGGTTATGTTTGGCTTGCTGGAGATAGAGAGGATTTATGAAACTTGACAAATTCTAGTTTGTAAGAAATGAGCAACCACAATTGCAGCCTCATCTTTGCCCGAGTAGCTCTTTGATTTGAGATATTTACCTAAGATTTTGGTCAGGTGAGAATTCTTTTCCAGTCGCTTTGGTGTTCTGCTCATATTTTATAGTGTTGATAATAAATTTATCCTGATAGCAGAATAACTAACTTCTATCAGCTGAATATAAAAAGGCCTTTTAGATTATCCAGTTTACCTTTTGTCAATATGTCATTGTACTCTGGATACTTTCTAGGGTATTACTTGGTTTTATCTTGTAGCAATACTCTTCCCGTGTGAATTTTCCACTTTCAGGATAGTAAATGATCTTGAATCATGTTGCAGTCAATGAGTCATAAAGGTGGAGACTGCTTTGTCAATAAGCAGTATTTTCTTCGATACTTCTTTCTGCTAAAACATTGTATTTGTTCTACCTTTTTTTGGCTGTGTTTCCCTTTTGCTTTTAAATATTTGTGTTTCTAGGGCAGTCTTTTGTAATTTCAGATGCTCCCACAATTCTTTTATGTGTATTTTCCAACTGAATTGCAATTTTTGCATCTTGATTATAGTGCTATTTAACAGTGCTACACAAACCTAAATTTTAATATTTCCTCTAATGGCACTTTGCCATGACCCAGAAATGCAGCCGTCTGAAATGTAATACTTTGAGGTTACTTTTGAGGTTTTGTCTCTTTACTGGATTCAAGAAACTCGTAATTACTGATTTAAAGCTTCCCTATTATTCTCACATTCTCTATCGTGAGAAGTAAATTCAAAATGGTTTTCCTTCTGATTGAAGACTATTTTTTGGCTCATAAAGTTTTCTTCTTTGTCGCTAAGTAACATCCATGTAATTTAAATAGCAAGGCTTTAATGCCATTTAAAATAACAGTTTGAAGCTTGCTGGCTAGAAAAAAAAATCATGAGCAAATTAGATTGACGTGCATTTTACTTCAGAGATTTCATATTCGTTCCAGCTACAATAGCATGTTCAGTCAGACATCATCACTTGATTGCTCAAAGACCCGGCTAAACAATCTGGGAACGGAAATCCTATCATCTCTGTTACATATTCAGTGATCGAATAACATGCGCTACCTGCGGTGTCTCGACTTTGTATTCATCTGACTTGGAAATGTAATTAATTGACTTCAATTGAATTCATCAAAGCATTCTTAAAAAGAGTTAATATGCGAATTGTGCTACAAGTCCCTGAAATAATTATCTCAGATTTATTTTGTGAGCTCTCTGCTGCCATGTGGATAGCTGTCGCAGCCCCTGTAGCCGATCCGAGTGGCCTCCTTGTTTGCCTCAGCTGTTGGCATTTCTAGCAGCTAATTCTGAGAGGTCTGAAATTAGTTAATTATGGGAGGTTACATGTCTGGTGAGTGAGAACAGCTGTCTCTGTTTCAGCGAGCATTTTCCTCATGGATCAGTAGCGATGTACAATGCTCAGGACTTGTGACAATTGAGTTATTATTCTCTTGAATCTGCAGCTGGGCATGTAATATTGCAATAACTGATCGTATTAAAAAGGGCACCAGGAATACAGCTGACTCACAGGTTTTGCAGTGACTTTCATCATAGATGCGAGCTGGAGTTGTTATGGTTTGGAAATGCTTTCCCTCCCAAGCCAACTGGAAGAGGAATTGTGGACTTGTTTAGACGTTGGGACTCACTGAAGTCTTCATCACAACTTTTACTTACCTTTATATGTAGGTTTGGCAGAGGATGTGCAGTATGGAGGCTGAATTGAAGAATGAAGCTCACAGAGTTGTATTTCTAGCCCAAGAGATAATTTATTGAGGTCAAGCATGAGAATTATGCTGGTCCAAGGGTTTTCTGGAAGAACGTACACTGTTCCTTATGCATAGCTGGGACTTGAATTTTTTTGTATGGCTTTATCAAAAAGTTGGTAACTGCTGTATATTTTTGGATTCATTGTTTTATTTTTACTCATCTTTATTAACAACCATTTTTTAAAAAGTAATGGTTATGTATGGAGGCAGATAAGGCTTCAGAACCTAGATGCATCTCAAAAAGAAAATTTATGCAAATGCATTTTCATTTCAAAAGACTGCTCATGTTATTGTAAATGGCTTGTTAAATTGTTACAAAACATCCACGTCGGCATGAACAATATAACGGTTCATTGCACCGTTAAAAATAGTCAAATCCTATTGCTGCCAACACGTTTACCTTAGTTTGAGGTTGTGTGTTTCCTTATGAATAGCCAGTTAAATATAATGTGGCCAACTATTTATAGTGCAGGATGTATTATAGAAGCTGTTTGATAAATTAAACAGCTTAAAGGGCTCTCTAATGGGTTACAACCTTTGTGCTGTACAATTATGATGCATATGAATGTCTAGATCAATGGACAGCTTTTAAAATCCATCACAAAGAAGGTCTAATAGCATATATTAATGTGTGATATGTTAACAGCTCTTACTCTGGAACTTGGCATTCATAACCTCGCAGTTTTATTTTATTTAATATCCTTCTCTTCCAGAACAAACTTTCTGTGCTTTGTCTGTTCTGTTATTGTCTGGAGCAAAGGCTGGGTACATCCTTTGTGTATGTTTGTGTCCCTCACTTTCTAGGTTAGCTTAAAATAGTGACAAGTGGCCACGGTGGAAAAAATGTGATTGGCGAAAAGAAGCATTAACAAATGCAGTAGTTAATAGTGCCAAGAATTCCTCCATAGAATCAAGATGATGGCTTTTACAATTTCTAAATGATCCTTTGGGAAAAACTCTGATTCATTCCTACCTTAACATTTTATGTACCTCTTATTGCTTCAGAATATTTTGTTTCTGTAGTGGTTTATATAATCTGACCTATAGATCCCTGGCTCTAGCTCAGCTTTTTCAGACTTCATAGAAAAGGATAATGGAAATGGTGAGATTGAATACAATAAGGTAGGCTGAGACAGTATAGTTGTACACGTAAAGAAATTTATTGTTTGACGTCCTATTGCTGTAGGCTATTAATGTGCCACCTGAGTTAGGTCGCCATTATTATTTCCACCCAGAAATTAACTCCATTCCTATCATCAATACCAAAGGAAGCAAGTGCCTGAATTACACTCCCCATGGCTTACAGTTATCAAGAAGGAATCTGGACTAAATCCAGCAAACAACATAATCTGTAAAATTTAACTGCCAAACTGAGCTGGCACCTGACCTTGAAGGTACACATTGTTCTCCAGGCCTCCAACCTTCTACCTCTGTGCATCACAGCTGCCTCCATTTCTTAGGACTTGCCTCCTCTCTTATATCTATGGCCAATCGGCACCCGTATTCATCGGCCTTCTTTGATCCATAAATCTTTAATCTATTTCTAGCCTGGATGGTGTCGGAAGTGGGTTTCAGTTGTCCAGAATAGAACCAGAAATTGGACAAAGGTTTTCCACTTGCTAAGCAGGTACTAAACTCTGATGGTCTCCAGGCTGCAGCAAGAATGACTTGTACTTCCTGGTAGCACCAGCTGTCTGGCAGAGCAGAGCTATAGTTTCCTGGAAAGATCAGGTGAAGGTGCCACTCATTACAGTTTGCTGGAGATGTCCCTGGAGCCTAGACCCAAGCGAGAGGCTGAATTTCACCCCACCTTCTTTTTCGCTTTCCTCTACATGAGGTCTGTGCAAGAGCTGCTCAATCTGGACCCTGGCACGGATCAGCGAGCTCTGCATGTGTGGAGAGCTTCAGCACCTGCATGGGGTTCTGCATTGTGCTCAGATCAACCATCACCTGGCTTTGACGCTAGCTAAATCCATCTTAATAAGTCATTGCAATCTAAGTCTATCACCTTGGCTTTCAATTTCTATGTAAGGAGATTTGCTGTTATGCCCAGTTCTACCCCATTATTACAGACCAAATTCTCCAACTGTGGAAACTAGCCACAGGATTTATAACCACAGGCATAAAATTAAGTAGCGTGACCATAAAGAGGTGATCTCAAAAATACAAGACAAAATTAAACTCCCACTACTGAACGCTTCCATTGTATGTACCAGCCTTTCTCTTAACAGCGTTGCTGGCTGCACCTTTTACTCTTTCCTTTTGCTTCCACTGTAGAAGTGTTGGCTAATGCTGAGCACAAGCCAGATGTGATTACCTTACAGGAGGTAATGGCTGCCTTAATATAAAAATAATTTTAAAAAAGCTTAGTCTATGATCAGTGAAAACAGTAGTTATTAATAGAACAGTAGGAAGTAAAATAATGTCTTTGAAAGTATAGCATCCACTTAGTGGGAAGAGAGGAGCTGTAAATGAAGATGATCAGTACAGGATTGCTGAATCAGAGTGGGTTTTATTTATTTAAAACCCCAAAATTGTAGATTCATATATTCATGTGATAAGAAACTTGGATTCCTAGTGGGGTAGAGCAGATCCAGTCTTGATCCATGTACCTGAATGGCACCTTCACTGTTTCATATGGAAGAGTATTTGAACAGTCAAGTTGTTTTTGTCATTTTCTTCATTTGTGAGAATATTCAGAATCAACCCCTTCCGTAATCTTGCCCAGATCTTAATTAATTCTCTGATAATTTCTTACTTTAATTACTCAAGTAATATTTCTTTCTTTTGCTGCCTTTTCTATATTATTACTGACTGCTATTTCTGTCCTACCTCCTAAAAATGTACTTTGCCGTTGGTGATGATTGGTTTTTCGTTCAGTATTTTTGAAGATCCAAATTCAGGACTAGATACATACCATTGGTAGTGACAGCAGCAGTGACAATGGTGACATAATATCTTCCTCCTGCTATGCAGCTTATACACTTCTCTCTGTTATTGCTTGTTAATACCCTCAGCATCTCCCCACTAGAAACAACTTCTAACTTTTACTGTTCACATCCCCTAATGACTTTGAGCCTACTAATCCATTCATCAACCTTTGCCATGTTGTAAATATATAATTTTTCTAGCCTGGGCTTTTGGAGGGGTCCTGCAAGAGTTGTGCACCCAAGCCCACTGAGATTCCAGGGCAGCTGGATATTCAGCTCCCTCTTGCGCCTTTGAAAATCCCAGCTTTCATCTTTTTCTTTGCAAGTCATTCCCTCCTGCCGCTTACTCGGTTCCATATGTATTTGGCTCAATTTTTTACATGGTTAACTTGAAAGAGTAAGGCCAGAAAATCAATTATAAAACTAAATTGACTTCTCAATTGACGTAAAGAGAAATTCAACAAATAATATTACAGGATATTAGTTACAGTTTGCCGACTTTGAATTTTTGCATGTTTCCCATGTGCTCAGCTTGATTAAGTGAACACTTTTCCTACAGAGGTTCTTTATTATTTAAAACTGGTAAAAGTGGAGAGCTTATCGCATCAGCTCTGACTTCTGAACACCATGGCTCATCAGCGTGGTGAGAACGGCAGCGTCAGAGCTGCAGTAAACCAGTCCTGGCAAACACAAAACAGACTTTGACCTGCTTGAGTCATGGCTGTTAAACTGGTCTGCTGCCCACCAGGAGGACATCTGAGAGGGAGAATGGTCCTGCTGGCCAGGAAATCTGGGTGGCTGTACGACAGCGTGCGCAGTACTGAGCTGCACCAGTGCCCTGTCATCGAGCACAGCAGGGCGCAGGCTAGACGGGGGGAAAAATACTATTTTATTAAAAGAAGTTACTTATCTACAAGTGATGCATATTTTCTGGCTGCAGGTTCATATTTTGAAGGGAGCAAAAGCAGGTATTTCTGAGATGGCACAGACAACTTCTTTCACAGCATTCATTGATTTTTTTTTTTTCCTTTGGTAACATAATGCGGAGAAACATTAATTAGGAGTAGCTACTGAGATACCTTCTTTTTTTTTATTTGTTTTATTGGCAAATCATTTAAGTTATTAGTGTTAGTTGTGAGGTTGAACAGTCGGAGTAGTTGTGGAAAAGGCAGTAAAGTATTAGTAAACACTTAGCATGGGTTTAATTTTCAGATAATTAAGAGCAATTAGTTATTTTAAATGACCATAGATATTCAAATACGATTACCGTTTAAAATGATTTGACAAGGTGTCTGTCAGCAATAAGAACGTAACAGAATTCCCTTCACATAATGTAAGCATAAGGAAAACGGGCCCTGACAATGTAGTTTAGGACTGGACCAGACTTTTTTTCCTCTTTGTCCTGATATTTATTCTGTTTAGTTATGCTATTACCTGTGCAACTAATCCAGTTTACAGCAGTCTGAGGTCTAGATTTATGCTGCAATGCCATTACGTTTCTCTTTATAGTCACAATACAGGAATCATCCATACTTTCACCCGTGCAGGGTTCAGTGTTTGCAGGCACTTCATTGCATGATAATAAGTCTGTGGTTTTAAACTGTTAGTTATTTTTTGTAATTAAAGTACTCTATAGAAAATTCATGTTTTAGATTCCCAAGCGTTTATGAAAATGATTTCTACGTGCATTTTTTTTTGTTCTTCTTTGTTGTTCCTGGGCAATCTTTAGTCCTAATGAGAGACTGTTAGGAATTAAATAGGTCATCTTGTTCAGTAAATGGCTGTGAATACCTTTAATATAGGGATTTATTCCCGTTAGGTTTGCTGCGACCACTTCCACACACCCATTCCCACTGTACTGGATTGCAGGAAAACTCTGCTGAGTTTCAGCGGGTCAGAGCCCTCGCCCTTGGGGCTGCTTTGCTGTCCCAGCCTTGCAGCCGAAATGGCTATTATGTATTCCTGTAATTGCCCTGCCTTCAGAATAAACTTAGACTTTTTTTTTTTTTTTTGTGATTTCATTTAATGAGACAAAGCAGCAATCCTTAGTGCTCTTCACCACCAATTAGCCTTACCTGGTGTCACGGGTGTTTGATCTTTAGTGCTGCTACTCCTTCCTCCTGAAATAGCTCCCCTTGGCATGAGATATGGATGGGACAGCCGGTGTGGGGACACCGGCACCGGCACCACGTTCCCCATGGCCCAGCCAGTGCTTGTGCTATATCCCTGAATTAAGTAAACCAAGGGAAAAACTTCAGAAATGCTTGGCAGGGCTGGATGACACCTGCGTGTGACATCCAAAGAGAAGAGCTCTCTGCAGAGGAGGGGTGAGCAGGAGGCTGCGGGAGGGGATTTGTGGGGATGAGCAGATGCTTTCCCCTACATAAAGGGGGTGTTTCCTGGAAGGCAGAAAACATTTAGTCACTATTGCTAAGTCTGCAGCTGAGATGGAAAGCAGAACAGCCCTATGCCACAGTGCCGAAAGAGTGAGGATGGAGGGCTGCTAAAACCAAACAATTTTCATGCCTGTGATGTACGGACACAAACGAAAACTGGCCTCAGTTGGTTCATATTCACGTGGAAATGTAAACAAGCAAATCCTGGTTTATAGGCAGGCAGACATCAGTATTTGTATCACATGCTTTGAAAAGTCACCACGTCTTCTTGTCGGCATCACAACTGATAAGCAATTACAAATGTCCTTCCTAGAAATGAAAGCTTTGCTGTAATGTCAGTTATCACTTATAAATGCATTAATTGTGCCAGAAATCCTGTCCCATTATTCAGTACTGTGCTGTTTTACTAGAAATCTTGGGAAGAGGTGGAGAGTAGAGCACAGCAAAATGGCATGGTCTTTATCCCATTGTCCACCAGGATCCTTACAAAACGTTATGGAAATAAATAGTATAGGAGTGCCTAAAATAGCCAAATCAGGGTGGACACAAGATGACTTTTAGTAATATTGGATTCTTACCTTTGAACGACATTTCTTTTCCTTCATATGCTTTTAAGTATCTTTAGAACAGAAGCATGATTATATCGTACCTCGGTATGGCCGTAGATGCGCATGTAACAACCCCAGGCGGTCGGTGTCTGTGTGATTTACTAGGGTCTCTTGTGCTGTCCATTACTTTTGTTTATAGGTGTGTGATCCGAATATCATGCAAACCCGAACTCGACAAGTGCTAAGGTCTCCTGTCCATGCAAAGCCCTGCCCTGAAGATTCACAAACAAAGCCATGTATTCTTAACCAAAATTGCTTCCAGTATCAGTACAATCTAACAGGTAGGTGTAACTTTCCAATATACTCTCAGCAGGAAGTGACACCAATTACAACGTACATTAAATTGATGTTCTGCTTTTCCAAATGTCTTTGCATAAAAGATTCAGCTCCTTAAAGGCTTTCTCCAGTTGTGTTTTTAGTTATGTTTGCTTGTGGTGTTGGTTAAAGCCTTGACATGACATATAGACATCACTGATTTCAATAAGGTTAATTACATGCCTACGTTTTTACAGGTTACTGGACAACTGCACAATTTTTGTATTTAAGTTGTCATTGCCAGTACGCTGGAAATAAAACAGGTTAAATGGGATCTCTTCTTTTTGGTGGGTTATCAACAGAATTAATTACGAAATTCCAGTTAAAAGAGTATCATCTGTGTGATCCCGGTGAAGCCAATAATACCAACAAAAGCCTGGTTTGAAGGCAAATATAGGTTATATGACTGGGCATAGGATTTTCAGAGCAAAATGCGTTATTTAGGACCTTAGAAGCAATTAGAGCTGTTGCAAACAAACTAACAAAAAAAAAAAAAGGAAAAATTCCTTCTGTTTTGACCAGCTCAGATAAATGGGAAAGACAGAGAGAGGAAAGGAGATCTAAGAGGAGTTTGGGGGCTGGTGGGAAGGGAGAACAAAGCAGGATAAAATATCTGAATATCAACTCAGCCTGTTTGAAATAAAAGCCCTGGAAACGCACAGGCAGCAGGATGATGCCTTTTTTATCATCGCATTTCAGAAGTGCAGAACATTTACGTGTTCATGTTTATCAGAGGTGGAAGACACAAAGTAATAGGTTTTCTTCTTGTATGCTTCCTATTTGTTGGTGGTGTATGGAAATTTCAGTTGTTTGTGTTATGCTTTTTGGTTATTTTACATGGTGTTTTAAGGCTTATTTTTGGTTTAGTTGTATTCTGACCATCATAATTTCAGACAAGTAATAGGATATGAATTTTTCTTCTACTAGAAATACTGTTTTTATTTCACGAGTATTAGAGCTTAGTTATAAACAATGGAAAGCTTTGCCTTGAGGCAAGAAATAGGTTAAACCAGAGTCACCCTTCATAAACTTCCCCAGCTACTTTATCAAAGTAAAATATTACTTCAGACAATGCAGTCTTTTAACTGCTCCAGCTGGGTTGAACTGATACACTTTATCAGTGTTTAACAGTTTTCTGTGCACTCCGAGGTCCCGGTTTTGTAAAGGGGGTGTCTGAGTGCACAGCGAGTGGTTTCTCCTCCAAGACTCGCTCGGTTTTACGAGCAACTTTCTTTTGTGGGGGTTGTTCTTGGGTTTGGGGTGCCCTGATGTGGGGAAGCGCTGCGTTAGGGGAAGGTAACCCGCGTGTTGAGCAAAAAGGTGTGAAAAGAGAACGACGACCATGACCAGCAGCACTGCATCCTTCGCTTTGTGTCCGCAGGCTGGAGCGGGTGCCAGCTGGGTGCCAACGCCAACTGCGGGCACGGGGAGCGACGGCGCCTCCTGAGCTGCCGGCGCAGCGACGGGGCCACTGTCAGCATGCAGCTCTGCCAGCGGGTGAGGATGGCACACGTGTGCGCACAGGGTGGGGGAACCACCGAGGGTTCGTTTTGTTTCTGGAAAGCCGGTGCCTTCTGATCCTCACCAAGACACTGTCCGTAGACGGTGGAGAAGTTGTGTTCGGTGCTGGGAGTGCAGCAGTTGGATGCTTCGGGGAACAAAAGCATCCCCTGGTTATTAGTGGGTGGTATCACTCCTCAACTCAAATGCATGGGGCATGGCTACCAACCCTGCACCACCCCAGTGGCTCCAACACAGCTGGTGACCAGGGAGTTGGTGGCCAATTAGAAGTTTGGGATTGTCCTTTCAGAATAAGACCCAAACACTGACGGCAGTGAAATGCTTCAGCACTGAAACCACTTACAGCAATTGCAGCGTTGGGAAAACTCCCCATAAGCGGCAATGCTGGGGTCCCACCGGAGCCACTGCCAGTTCTCGTTTTCCTGACGTGGCGCCCAGCCGCGGCAGGAGGTGGCCGGGGGGGCCGGGGAGGCTGATGCCTGTATTTCCTTGTCATCTCACAGCTTCACCTGGAGAAGCCCATGCAGACGAGCAGTCGGTGCGTGGTGGGGTGCACGGTGGACTGCCAGCTCTCGGCGTGGTCAGCCTGGTCGCAGTGCTCCCACACGTGTGGCGCCGGCGGTGAGTCCCCACCTGCCCCTTTTTCCCCCCAACGCCTCAGCAATGCAGCACAGATGGGACACCCAGCCCCAGGTGGGCGTACACAGCCCCCGAGCAGGGGTACAGAGTGCAGGGATCCCCCCAAGCCGCACCGAACCCTTCGGAGGTGATTTTGGACATTCTCGAGGTCCTGAGGTGTTGGGTTTTTTGAACAAAGCAGGCTATTTTCAAAGTGCTCTAAACTGAAAAATGCAGCTTAGGAAAGAAGTAGACAGATGCCTGGAGGATTATTTTATTAATTAATTCAAACTCTCAGAATTTAGTCATAGGAAACATTAAGCCCTAAGACAGGGGGAGTACCTAGCCCTAGCAAAGAGCTGGGGAGAGTTACAGGATTCTTAAACAGATAAATAACTAAATACAAATCCTCTGGTGAAGTTAATTTTAGTAACATAATTACATCCCGTTGAAGAAAAAACACTAAGACTATTTTTCATCATTTAGGATATGCCTCTGTCTCCATCTTGTATCCACAGGTCCCTTAATACTTGTATGACTCCAGTAACTGCAGCAAGGTTTTCTATAGCCAGTGATGCTCAACCAGCATACAAAAGGTGAAAGGATTAGGACCTTTTGAACTTTACCCTTTGAGTATTGACTTGAGGAAATGCATTGAAGGTTTTATTCAAAACATGCTTGTGACATTCTTTCGCAGACTTCTGATGTTCATTAGACATACAGCTAATGGTCTTTAAGATTCGAGGCCCATAATGTATACTTGAATCAAATTCACTTAAGGCCAAAAAGAAAAAAGCTCTTAACTTCCATAAAGTGATTCCTTCAGATGGATTTCAGAGATCAAAGCATGTTACTGAAAAAGCTTGATATTTGGATTAGTAGTGTTCTTTCTTTGCTGAGCTTTTAGCCCTTTTGTAAAGTAGTGCTTTCTTAACAGAAATGAATAATTCATGGAGAATGTTTTAACAACAACACACTAGGAATACTATTAATTCCAAATTTTATTTTTTCTTCAAAATCCATTTTGGAGTGTTAATGCTCATGTTGCTGAATGGACTTAAATTATTTTTTGAGTGTTCAATCACTTACCAAATAACCCCCAAAACTATGTGTGCAAAAGCTAGTTATAACTTCTTTATGGCTCTTAGCATGCTAAAGGAGCAGCTCATCCTATACAATGCCTGAAGGTTTTTTGGCCTGAGCTATTACATGGCATAGTTTACAAAGGGATATGTGTGCTCAAGTAAAGGTACTTCTTGTATTCTGCTTCTGATCCTGAAATGCTTATGCAAATCCTAAAGACTGGTTAAAGAGATGATGGTTCCCAATCCATGCAAGGAGTAAACAGTTACTTCATGTCCTAAATCAGAGCTGGGCTTCTGCAGAAGAAAACTGGAAACACGCGTGCCCTGCCGAAGCAGAACTTCCAGTGAGTGTCCTGGCTGTAGATGTCAAACCTCATTAAGGCTACTTGAACCACACAGTCAGGCCCAAGCTCAGCTCAGTCTATGGGTCGTCTTCTGGTCCTCAAAGATCATAACTCCGTTATAGTGCTAGCTAGAGAGCTGGCTTGTACAGTTCAGGCCGTAGATGTGTACGATTTAAAAGCTGGAGATACTGTTTTGTGAACCTATGGCAGCTAAGCAGCTGGGAAAACTGCCTTAAAAATCGTGTCATTGGGAAGCCAAGTTTTGCTCAGTCCTTCTCCATCGTTTGAGTAGCTTTCCAGGGGCCCAGAGAGCCTTCTGAATCTCATCACAAAGCAGGAGCGTCAATGAAGCAAGAGTACTTTGCATCCAAGTTATTCTGAGCGCATTGCTTATTTTACTGCAGCCCCGGTCCTGATCTAACTTTTGCTGCAGGAACCATCAAGCAAGGAGCTACGCTGATATCAAACATCCATGATGGAGGCACCTCAGCACCAGTCCTGCAGTGGTGGCCTTTGTGTGGTTCCAACAGCAGAAACACCATAATTTCAGCTTCTTCACTGAGTTCCAGTTGGTTATAAATACTGCTTGATGGTGTTAACAGAGAAGGCATTAATTTTGTACTCATCTCCAGGTGGTACTTCACAGATGAATATAGTGAGGATTTCCTACCCAAAGGTTCATAGAGTGCAATACCTTAGAAATCATCACAAATTTCTCATTGGCATTTGTGAGAATAGGCTGAAGCCTCAAATTAGACAGGGAAAACCAAAGAATGACAATAAACGAGCTGTGGGAATCAACTGTAGTAAACACTGATTCAGCTCCCCTTTGCCCACTAAGTAATTGCCCACTATTTGATAAAGCTAAAATGTAGGACTTAGGTGCACGCTTCTCAGAAATAATTCACAGCAAATCAGTTGCACACACCGTTACTGGCTCCGCTCACAATAATATTCTGCTTTTCTGGCTTTTCTTGGAGAGCCTGTGAAGGGCCTGCTGAAGTACCATAAACGGCTTCAAAGAGAAATATAATTTAAATATCATTCAGATCAAAATTTAGTGTTGCTGGATTTATGCTTTCCTGTGTTTCTTAACTCAAGCGTTGTTGCTAACATTTTTATTCTGTCCATCTCTTCCAGTAACTTGATTTGCTATGATAGATTTTAATGGAAGGTACCTTTGTCTTGCTCAGGTTTTATTTTGTGGAACAATACATTTAAATGTGAAGTGGTGCTGCTGTGTATGTGGCACTGACAGTTAATATGATTCTGGTACACTGCAGCCAAAGGAAAATGTATTGATTTTTATAAATGATGATGAGTAAAGTAGATCTCTCTTTCCTGCCTGCGCTGAGCCTACGGAGATGTGTAACTGATATTTGCCTGTTGCAGCTGTAGTTCTGGGCAGCATCTATTCAGGATGCTGGCTAGGGCTTTAGGCTGACATTGGGTTATATATTAGGGCTCCTCGTATCAGTTGCTCTACTGCTATGAAAAGATGTATGGTGCTGCATTAATGGATGGTGCTCCCGTGGCCTGAGTCAAAGTTACTGGAAAGATGTTTGGTAAGGATAATTCCCAGCAAATTTTATTTCCTTTGTTAAGGTGAATGGATACATGAAAATGCTGAATTTTTCTACGTAAACGTTTTTCAATCCCATGTGATTTCTCCCAAGTTGTCTAACAGGAGTGCTAAATAGTATAAACCCACCCAAAGCCATGCTTTGCCACTTATAAAGCTGACTCCACCAGATACGTTATGGGATTTACCTGAGTTACCCAGGGCTGAACACGCTGCCGTGCCTTGCTCAGTCCTCAGAGCCCAGAGGAGACCGTAGCGGGTTGCAGAAATGTGCACCCCAGCACCAGTGACCCGTGGGACAGCGATGACGGGGACGAGGATGTGCACAACTGAAAAATTTGGTAGTTACATTTTTTCACTGATTCGTCACCAATTTGGAAAAACATTTTTTGTTTTGCTTCTGAAGAAGAAACTCTTGTGACTTTTTCTCGCTTGTTACTCAAACTCGGCAAACTCCAGTTGGATGGTGCTGGGAAACATGGCTGGAAGAGGGGCCACCAAAACCTCACCCCGAGCTGTGTGTGCCCCAGTGCCTGCTGGAGGGACTGGCGGTGGGAAGCAGATGAAATGCCCCATTTATCACCAGTCCTGTTTGCTTGTGACTTGACCTGACCTGATCTCCCGGGCTGTATTTAAGTAGCTTGATCCCCGCTCTAGTCTTGTGGTTGCCTGATAAGGCTGTGTTTTATATGCTCCGCTCATGCTCATCGAACAGATAACGACGTGTCAGTAATTTTGACTGGGGTGAACTCTAGCAGGAATTTTAATCATCTTGGTTTCAGCTGCAACACCTCACTTTGTGGGGATAAAATGCAAGGAGTGGCAAGAATTTTTGGGGGGATAAAAATTCTTCTGATTTGAAAATGTGATCCTGTGTTTCTGAGACGAATTTTTAGCCGCTGATGCAAAACAGAATTTTAAATGATCAGCTTTAACAAAACTAGCCTCTTTTTTTCCCCTTCCAAAACTAATGACAAATTTGAGGATATGAAGAAATAATTATTTTTAATTTTCAGCACACTTTCTGTCTTAATTTTTGGATCATTTAACACTGCAGAGCAGAGGAATCAAAGATGTGGCCAATTCATTGGGACATTGAAGAAAAATTCACTGGGAAATTGAAGAAATAACTAAGGTTGCTTTGACACTCTCAGAGTTTGTATTGGAAGCAAATTAATTTCAGATGCAGTGAGATTCTGTTCTCCATAGGCAGCAAAAGATAAGGTATTTAAAAAGTGAAAATGGGGAGTTTTTCTGCTGCTTGAGTAGTAACGGAGCACCTAGATAATGTTTGTGGAGTGAGAAAAAAAAAATCAGAGCTTTAAGAAACTCACTGCAGTGATTGTGCAAAGAAAGATTTCAATGAAATTTCTTTCTTCGGTGCTTTATTCACAGTATAAAAAGGAAGGGACAGATTAAACGAGTCAAGCCCAGCTGACCATTGTGAATGTTGTGACTTTAAATGGTTTGGATAACCAACTGTAGGAAAATAAAATGTAAAAAAATACAGAACGCTTCTTAATTCCTCTTGAAAGGAAAATCACGTTTTCTATTCCATGATCTTCCCATTTACATTTTGCTAGAAAGATGTTTAAACAATATACGAAAGGAAATTCTTTCATTAATTAAAATAACTTGATGAACGCCTCAGGCTCCTAATGAAATCAATCTTTCAACTGTAGGAGACCTCCTTTTCCATAGCTGCCGTTTTGGGAGCTTGTGCCTGGCGGGGCCGCAGAGCTCCCTGCCCGGGTGAGCCACCTGCCCCTGGGCATCCCGAACACCCCACAGCCACGGGCTCCCACAGCTTCCCAGAGAGCCTTTTCCATTGCTTACCAGGCCTCAGCACTCAGAATTAAGAAGAATTCGGCAAATTTGGTCCATTGCTGGAGAGGAAGAAACAGCTAATTTTGGCCTGTTGGGCAGGGGAGGGCTGCTGTGGGGTTTGCCGGCAGCAGGCTGGGGGGTTTCTCTTCCCTTGCTCTAACCCCCGGTGAACCGCAGGAGTTTCTTACCTTTCCTTTCCTCTCAGCTGGTAGGATTTTTTCCCACCTCCTAATGTATCTGATGCCGTGATGGTTGAATGCACAGTCATGTGGATAAGAGCTTTTATCATCACTTCTGTTACAAACTCCCCGGGTCCAGGGGATTAGAATTGGAAAAGGAAAAAGTCTTAAAATTGGTTTAAATGGTTTAAAAATGGAGTTCAATGGGTCAGAGCAAGGGAATAGCATTGTAAGGGTACGAGAGCTTGCTAAGGTATCCGCCAGTAGCTTTTCCAGGGGTGTCTGCTTTTAATTTTTATTTACTAAAATGTTTTTAAAACCCTACTCCATAGACTGTCATGATGACAGGTATTAGAGATCCACACCTATTGAAAGTCAAGGCAGAAATTTTATCCACAGCACAATCTTCTGCATCCCGTTGCATAAGGGCTTTTTTTTTCCCCCCATTTTTCTTTTTAATTGGAGTTGGGATTCTAATTGAAACATTTTGGGTGAAAACATTCATGGACATAAATGGACAGTAAAGGAGACAGAAATGGAATTGCTGTAACTTTAATGAATATACTCAGTTTTATTATTTCAAAAGTAGTTACATAATTGCTTTTTCCATTCAGTGGCTGAAGAAGTTTTCACCAATAATAAACAGGATTTTAATGGAAATGGCAGAAGTGGTTATGGAAGGTAATAGCCACTAGAGTGTTTGCAGTTTTCAAATCAGATGCACATAATTGGTCATAAAAAGAAAATTTAATTTGTTAAAAATCTCTGGAAACATATTGAATGTCTAATGTTAGAAATGATGCTGCCATAGGAATTATTTTCTTGTCATATTTAATAATCAGGATTTAGTCAAGTATTTAAGTATGTTGTATAAACAAATAATATATTTGGAAAACATACAAAACTGTGTTTAAAAACTGTGCTTGAAGATATCAGTGACTATCACTCAGACTTAGCAATTGCATCCATATTATCCAAATAGTCTTCCCAATTAATTGCTTTTTTAACCGCTTTTAGTGGTGGAAAATGAACTAGAAATAACGACAAATCGCAAAATCTGCATTTCTTTCTTTCTCCGGCTCTCCTTCACCGTGTCCTCTCTTCTCCCCTCGCCTAGGCCAGATGGTGCGTGGGCGCTCAGTGGTTCTGCGGGCAGAGGGCGAGGGCAGACCCTGCCCGGAGCAGCTCACCCAGCACAGGAGCTGCCCGGTGAAGCCCTGCTACAGCTGGCTCCTGGGCCCGTGGTCTCCCTGCAGAGTCCAGGTACGGCTTCCCCCCGCGTTCCCCGAGGGCTCCTCGGGGCTGCCGCCGCCGGGGTCAGCGACAAAAGTTATCGTTATACGGCAGAATTGATTGAGGCCGCCGCTGGCGGGTCGGAGGTGTCTCTGTGGCCACTGACGGCGCTGGTACGATCGTAGGGAAGTTCAGGAGCGCTAAACCTCTGCCCCTCATCTTCCAGCCGTCAGCAGCGATTTATAACAGTACGGGTTCAAGTACCGCAAGCTTATAGAGGTATTAAAGAAGATGTACAGAGTAAATGTGCTTGAGTGAGCATAGTCACGGTGACCTATAATTTAATTATATAAAATAACTCTTAACAGAAAATAGGTACGCTAGATTTCAAGAGCACTTAGTCTTTTTTACCTTTTTTTTTTTTTTAAGTACTGTATAGCAGGTCTTTCCCCACAAGGTCTCCAGAACAATAGTGTGAGTTATTGTATGAAGTACTGGTTTCTACTTTCTCCTTGGCCTGGCTATCTTTTTAACCATCTAAACATGGCTGGATTGAGTTGCGATGTGCTGTATCTATGCTCAGCACCTCTGCATTGCTGGCACTGGAGCTGTCATTTTCTCCCTGGCAGTGACTTGCATCAGGCTTCAGTTGATCCTTTTTTTCCCCCTATGCCTTTTTCTTCTCTTCTTATCTGTTAGATCACGTTCCCAACACTAGACCATATTAGTTGGTAACCCAGTTTAAGCAGAGGTGAATCCTTCACACTGAACTTTCTCAGGCAGAGTGAAGTCCACTCGTGCTGCTTAAAGCCGGCTTTGCGGAGATGCTGGTGGGAGAAGTGTGGATAGGGTGGAAAAGTGCCCTGTCTGGTCCCGGGGGACGGGACCTCTGTGCAGATCCGTGGCTGCTTCTACCACATTATACCATGTAGGAAATGGAAGCCAATAATGCGCGTAAAGAAACATCCCTTGTGTTTTCTGCTCTGCCCTCTACCACGCCGCGAATGCCTTGAATACCTATGTGGTTTCTAGATGCAGCAGATGGACGTGTAGCGAATAGTGTGGGTAGCAGAATAGATACCCAGAATTTTTCCAGGTTTTCACAAAGGAAAAAAGCTGTCTTTGGACAGTCCAAGACCAGAGAAACAGAAATATGTTCATATTTTATGTAATGAACAACAACTCATAGCAACTAGGGATGTGAATATGGTCTTTGTATGTACTGCACTCAGTATTTATTTATGTATAACATAAATATAACAAAATAATAACATCAGCTGATATTTTGTCCAGCTAACGTAAGCAAATTCTGTTAAACATTAGGGAAGAGACCTTCAACTGTAGGAGCTAACAGAGCTGATAAAAGAATTAGTAGGGAAGCTGAATTAACGCCCTGGCGTACTCCAGATAAATAATACATTGTGCAGATTAAAAGCGTGCGCATCCAGAACCCAGCTAAATTTCAGGTCAGAGCAAGTAATCACAGCCTACCCTAACCCAGAGATATCATCCCGTGCTTTCAGTGAGATACAGCCTGCTTCTCTCCTTAAATTACTGTGATGTAGTTTCTCTACCCTTTGCTTTGTTTTGGAGAGGAGCCATTTCTCATTAATGAGGTGCTTAGGAATTAAATGTAGTTCATAAATACAGGGTGATTTATTCCTGTGCTTTACTGGAAAAGAAGCTTAAGCTTACTTTCTAAAGAAAGCTTTCAGAAGTCCTGTTTTCAAGGATGCTTTGTGAAATAAGGTAAATGCATCCTATGGTAAGGCCAAAATGCATATTGTGAAAGTGTCCTCCTGTAATAATATAAACAGGACAATTAATTACAAGGCTAAAATATTTTTTCCTTGTATTATGAGATAACTGAGACTGCATTTCTTAATTGTAGGAGGACTATTTTATGCTAAATTGACTTCATGTGAATAATTAGAGGTGTCTGCATGCTTAGGAATAGAGCCCACTAAGCATTCTGTATTGCTGATTTTCACAGTACGGAAATCAGTGCATTGCTCTGCGGGTAATTGCACATGTCACAGGCACACCTCTGGCAGGCGTGGGACATTTCTGCTGCGTTCAGAGGGATGCAGAACTTGGAAAACGGTCAATACACCTGATCTTAAAGGGTTGCATTATATTAATCATTTTCCTACTGGAGTTGAAGTGGTTTACCCTCATTAGAAAAAAAAATAGCAGTGGCTGACACTGTTCATAATTTTTCCATTAAAGGAATGTAAGTGAAGTAGCTAGACATTGTCAAGCACTAGCTGCCTAATATTCATAAGAAGACTAAGATCCCTTCCTTGCTAAAAGCGCTCCCTTAAATGTGATCACACAGTTCCTCATTAAAGAAAACTTTTACCTGATTAAATGCTCATCAACCTGTGAAAGCATTGCCCAATCAACTCTTTACCTAAAATAATTGTGAGCACACATGAACCCCAGTAAAAGCTGGAAAGGGAAGACTTTTCTGAAAGGCACGTCTGGGCAAAGCATCTCATTAGGACCGTTACCTCTTGTCTTATTGGTGTGTTATATGTGGAGAGTGCCGGAGGGTGACGTGAGAGAAGGTTTGTGCAGATGCTGTCAGCATATTGGTCAATTCAAAAAAAACCTGGCAGTCAAAACACAGTCCTGGTGTAAACATTCTCCCTGTTTTACAGGTGGTCAGTTGGGGTGAGGGGGGTGAGAGGTGGAGGCTCCCTGCAGGCGCTCCTGGAGGAGCCCGTACCTCCAGGCTGTATTTAGGGAACCCAGGGGGGGTTCGGCATCCTACATAGGGTCAGAGTAGAAGTTTTGGCAGCCAAATGGAGGGAATCCCCTCTGGAAGTCAAATCCCTGCATATTTCCTGAAAGGAGCTTGTGACTCAAGAGGCAAATCCTGGTTAGAGGCAAACCTCGGATGATCACATCTTCCAAGGAAGTGCATTTACAATACAGATTGGATCCCCTGAGTTTTGCGTATGTGGTATCTCCTCTGATTAGCAGCTATTCCCTGCACCCTCTGTGTGCCATTACTGCAGCGAACTTCCACTCATTCCACACCTATTAATTAGATCGTCAAATGTATAATTTTGAGGACATGAATAATTTTGAAGATGATAAGGAAGTTAATGCAGTGCTCCTGCATTTCTTATGACCTTGCCAAATATACCAAAACCCATCTCCCTTTATAAAAGACAGGACAACATTTTATCTTTTAAGTGTGTTCAATTGATTGGTCTAGTGGAAGGTGTCCCTGCCCATGGTAGGGGGTTGGGCTAGATGATCATTTACGTCCCTTCCGACCCAAACCATTCTGTGATTCTCTGATTGTAAAAACACACTGCTGGTCTTGGAAGAAAGCTAGTGAATGGAAGCCACTGTTAAAAAGCAAACCTTTATCTTTGGAATTGTTTGAGAGTCCACGGTTTCTATTTATTTTTTATTCTAAAATTGGAAAATATGAATGTGTTTCCAATATTGCACGATAGAAGAATGAAGACTCTTGCTTTGAAGCGCGTGGACTTTTATAGTGGAGACTGCTGTACCATAAAATTGTATTGTTTTCACCTATGATTCATATCTCTGTATTCATATAACTACACTTGATTGATACGTATATAAATACTGATATGTTGTTTGTACAAGAATAAGTATCTTTTTAAAAACGTTTTCTGTCCTTTCCAGTACTCTGTAGTCATCACTTGAGCCACTTTGAGCTGGAAATAGACTGCAGTTTGATTAGTGCTCATTTCCCCTGAGCATTTTCTCCACGTCGTCCTCTGTTTCCACCAGCCATCTCTAAGAGCTCTAACCCAATTGACAGCCCCATGAGTTATTCACACACCATTAATCTCAGATCGCAGTAGAGGTTTCAGCAGTGAAACAATAATTTAGAACAGTAAGTTACGTACTGACTGAAGTGAAACGCAGTGTTAAAAACTTGAAATCTGGCTGTATATAGTCAATCTAATACTTCTCTCAGATGCTTTTGATTAGCAGCTGCTCTAAATCCAGCTAGTTATGCTTTTGTTTCCCTCTCATTGTGTGTCTGCAACAGAAGGGATGGCGAGAAGGAAAGGTGTGTGCAGGAGAGACATTCCAGCTGGCAAACCCACCATTGAATGAATGCAGGTGGTAGGGGCCATGCTGCTCTGCAGACGAAGTCCATTAGGTTAAAAGAATCCACTGCCAAGTGATCCAAAGGAGCACTTCCCTTGGTTATATAAAAGCAATGGTTCATCCTTCTTCTTGAGTTTTATTTACTGAATTTTGTAAAGTGCCATTTCTGCAAGGCTTGAGGCGCGTGTTCATGAAGCATCGTGCAGGTTTAAGGTGTGCACCTCAAACATCATTGCAGCTCTGTTTTTTCAGATGAGAATGAAACAATTCCAGCCTTTAGAAATAGCCTCAGTGCTTCAGCTCTTACAGCATCCTCAGCCCTTGATCATCGCTTTAGCCAAACAATGTTGATTTTCTGATAAAGGAAATCTTCAGCAAGTAGTTTGGTGTATGGCCAAGTATTTCAGAACTGGGCTGACAAGCGTGGAGTGGCTCAGATGGAGCCTCCTATTACTTGTTCAAATGGGGTTCAGTGCTAGCAGGCTGTGCCTGACTTCAGATGATGTTTCGGTAGAGTATGTGACACGAGTTGATCTCTGTCTACTGTGGAAGCAATAGCTCCCTTTAAGAAATTACACAAACAGCCTAGCGCGCAATAACCCTCGCAGTCTAATAAGTGTGCTGGAGGATTTTTGCTGTTGCAGGGTTTGAACCACGTAAGTGCTTCTGTTGGGCTGCTTCTGTAACGGAGGTGAGTGGACATGGCCATTCCTTATGGGCAGGCTCTGCTCTTGGCCTCTTTAGAGAAAGCAAAAATTTCTGTGTTCTTGTAACTGGGAACTAGTTAAGAATCAGTAAATTCACTAGCTCTAGTAAAAGGGCTGACCCAAAGACAGTACTTATCTTTATAAATCTCTTCTCTTGCTTTGGTTATTACATGCTTTTCTGTATGGCTCTGCCCCTACCTCTGAGCTTCTGGTGAGGTGTGTATGGATCCATCTGTTCTCCTGTAACTGGGGATACTATTGCAGTCCAAAGGCCAAATTTGTATCTTTTAAGTCTTTTTAGGTGGAATCGCTGTTTCTTCTGTCATCTGCTAACATCAGTAATGTGTTGTCTCTGTTGCCTTCTGTCATTTCATAGGGTGGACAGTGTGGAGATGGATTGCAAGTCCGCAACGTCACGTGTGTAGTACATGATGCATCTGTTTCTGCTACATCCAAACCAGTAGAAAATGCATTATGTGGTGAGCTGCCATCGAAAGAGAGTGTGCTGCAGTTATCATGCTCTGTGCCTTGCCCAGGTAAAGTTTTAGGACAGTCAAGGTGCTTTTCGGTATGTGATAGCTATCTGAGATGGAGATGCTTCCATTGCTCTGAGTACTGTCAGCCGTCGTAGTAAGAATTTGTACTTCAGCTGATCAGGTAAATGCTCAGTCTGCTATTTCTAGATCACCTGAAAAAGACTACTTTGTTTTTTTGAAAAAATGGGATTCCCCATGAAGCAGAAAATCTGAATATTGCATACCGATGGGCAATAAACTGGGGGTATTTCACTATTAAAGCTGTTGTATGCTTAGGTTGTCCTTATCCTTTAAGGCTGATTCCTTTTGTGAACTTATGATTTATTCTTTCAATGTGCAGGTGACTGCCACCTGACAGAGTGGTCAGAGTGGAGCTCCTGCGAGCTCACCTGCATCAACGGCAGGAGCTTCGAGACAGCAGGGCGCCAGTCTCGGTCCAGGGCATTGATTGTTCAGTCTCCAGAGAACCAGGAGGGCTGCTCCGGACAAGCGATGGAAACACGGCCTTGCTCAGGTAGTGTGGCCACAGTGCTGCATCCTCCCGTACGAGAGTTTATTCTGGTTTTGTTGCAAGGTGAAGAGTAACTGGTATTGGTATTGCAGGAGGGAAGTGTTATGACTACCTGTGGAAAACCAGCCTTTGGCGAGACAACGTACGCACAGTGTGGTGTCAGCGCTCAGACGGAATAAATGTCACAGGTATACCCACAAATCACTGGGCACGATAGTGAATGAAACGTCTCCATCTAGGTTTTTCTTCTTCTGCATCAGTTGCTCAGAAGGAAGTTGGACATCCTTCCTAACTCCTTCAGAGTTTCAGTTCAGACTTGTGTGTAGGAAAGACAGACGGGAGCTCACCAGCCTTGCTGTCAGGTCAACATCACACATGTATTACATGAGAGTATTTGGGTGAGTTATCCCTACTGTTGGGTTGCTTACAGGAAGAAATGAGTGTACATATACTAAAAGAACTGCCTGGGCTGGCTTGCACAGCTGTTAGTGCAACCTTCCTGTAACTGCGGAGAACAGAAGAGAACATCACACGTAGAGAGCCCAGCTTCTGTACCTCTTCCTCTGTTCAACACACAGGAATCTCAAATCGCTCAAACTGTGAGATTCCTGCTGTTGCCGTGACCTACAAATTCTGCCTGCGCAGGATGAAAAGGGAAATTCATGGTCAGCACTTTGAAGCTTCATGAGAGATTGGCAAAGGCAGTAGGGCTTGCACATCTGTAGGATCTCTCTCAATACACACAGGGTGAATGAGGAGAGAGTAGAAATGAAAATGCACATGTTCTTATCTAATTCTATTTATAATCACTAGTCAAGATAATAACAAAAGTTTTATGTATGTGCAAAGGTTACCGAGTAGTTAAGAACTCATTAACATGTTTTTATTCCTATGGAAGCACAGACTTCCCCAAGTGAGGATGGGCAAAGGCGTTATGTGGAATATGTCTTCTTATGTAGATAAGACATTAATGAGGACACAGAAGAACTGCATCTAATTCCCAATTCTGTCCCCAACTTCCTATGTGGCCTGTGGCAAATTGCTTAAATCTATATATCTCTGTTCTCCATTAACAAGATGGGTATGATAATAATTCCCTGCCTTGTTAAGGCAAATTAATTACTGCAATGCCTACAGATATTATGCTAATGTGCTCAATAGACTAGTATTTAACTATGTAAAATAAGCAACCAAGCACTTCTTACACTATGGTGATCCAAGTCAAAAACATTTTAAAACATGCCCTTGAAGGCACTCACTGTTTTCTCTCGCAGGCGGGTGTGCTCTTCGGACGAAACCTGCAGAAGTTCAGCACTGCAGCCCGGCGTGCAGAAAACCGTTCTCCTACTGCACACAGGTAATTGCTCGCTGCACAATATGGTTGAGAAATTAACACCGCTAAATCTATTCAATTAGCTTCTGTACCTTAAATGCGTTCCAGGGCCTAGAAAATAGTTTAGTGTGTCCATGGTACCACCTCGAGGAAGTTGTGGGAATTTCAGTCTGAAAGGAAACCGTAAACCTGCACAAACAAGTGATGGAGTATCTATGTGGTGTTACAAGTTTGGTTTTGTTCTGTGGAGGGGTTTTGGAACCTTTTGGTTTAATTTTCATTGAATGCTATCTTGCTGTCCTGTAGAAAATGGACTCTTTAAAACTTCAGTAAAAGAGGAGATAAAAGAGTATGTCCTCTCCTGCTCCTCCACGGACACAGAAAGCCCCCGTGAGTGTAGGGCAACTGTAGCAGCATGATCCCACCTTCCCACCATACTGCCTTCTGAAGCAAAACCTGGAAGTGACCTTTTTCACTGAAATGTTGAGCAACACTTGCTGAATCGTGGAGCCACTGTCACTTCTTTGCCTCTGAGCAAACATGAGCCCAGATCTTACGAATGTCCCTTCCTGCAGTACCAAACTCTGGAGTAAGAACTACCCGAAATGCCTTTTCCATGTCAGTACTGTGATGGAGTATAAAATCCAGAACCCTTAAAATAGCCAGGGACAGTTGGGGTTTAGATATTTTTGAAAATAGCCTCCACAGCTCTCAGCTTCAGCTGAGGAATTACCATTGGAAACTTGCTCATGGGCATGCGTGGCTGAGAGGGTGGTTGTGAGAGTGCTCAGAACCTACAGGAACATAAAAATGATGGGTAAGCGTGAATTTATTAGCTACAAAAACTCTTGAGACTTCACCTTTTGTCCAAAAAAGCTCAAGATCGTGTCTGTCAACAAGCAGGGGATGTTGTGGCCATGAAACTGATGTCATGAGTTAAACTCTTATCACAGAGACTGTAAATCAGTCGCCTGTTTGGATCATAACTGAGGGTATCAGACCCTCAGACAGGCATTGTGATTATAAGATAATTAGCAAATAAAAGAAAAATTAAAGAACTGTTTTAAAGTAGATACCAAGAAAATAGAGTATCTGTTTAGCAAATCACAAACTTCTAAGAAACCCCTTGAAGAAACTGCTTAGACTGATCCAGGGCAGTGGTTATTTGGCCGTAAGAGAGAAAACTTCATTTCAGATAGTCCTGTGACATGCTGCAGTGGAAAGACATGGGGAGGGTTTGGGTCTGATTGTTTCTGTGTTCATGTCTTCTAATGCCCTGCAGGGACAGTGGGAAAATTATTACTGACAAGAGGAGTTTGGATCAAGCCACAGATGCCTGTTATTGAGCCTGTTAGGATGAAAACGTTGCTGTGTTGGGCTTCTCTGTGATTATTGACTCTTTTTCAGCCAATTCCCCAAATATATTTTGGCTTTTTGAGCTGAAATGGGTTTGCAGGCACCAGTTCCTGGCTTGTTTGGTTTGGTGGTGGTGAAGTTTCACGTGCAGGATGTATCTTGCAGTTTCTGCATTGTTTGCCTACAATTTGCATTGTTCTGCGAGAGGATACTATTTGGTTTAATACTGAATTCCCTTTTATCACCTAGAGAGGAGTCTGCGGTTGTGAGAGAGGATATACAGAAATAATGAGATCAAATGGTTTCCTGGATTACTGCATGAAGGTACCAGGTTTAGAAGATAAGAAAGCTGATGTTAAGACCATTGCTGGAAAAAATAAACCTGTCAACTCAAAAATGCATGACATTTTCAAAGGATGGTCTATTCAACCTTTTAATCCAGGTGAAAAACTTAAATATGGATGGAATAAATTGTCTTTACAAGCTTTGTAGATCATAACATCAGAGGTTGTGTCTGGGAGCTGCAGAGCAGCCTCCCAGTTTCTAACTCGCGTGCCATCTTTCATTCCTTTGTGCCAGTACAGAGTAATCACAATCTCTTATGTTGAAAGATAGCAAAGACAGAACGAAGCAATAATATTTTGCAAAAGTGTACTCATATGTGATTTGGGGGGATGCTTAGAACTGTTATCTGATGTTTCTAGAAGTAATATGTTTGAACCAGGAAAGATATTGATCACTAGCGCTTCAGAAAATTCAGAGAAGAAAGTACTTAAGATTTCATTAAAGAAAACATTAGTTGTTTCTTGCCATATTTCCAAAGTATATGAAAAAAAACAGGGTAGAAAGTGTAGAGTTTAGAGTTTTAAGTGTTGAAGTTAAGATATTAAAAAAAAACCCAAACACAAAAAGCAGGCAAGCTGCTGTGCCCAAGCAGCGCGTCCCAAGCGCGTCCTTGACTTCCACACCATAAAATGCTTCCCAGTTGGAACCGTGTACTCAGTGTGCCCAGACTGGTCTGTAGGGCTGGTGCCGTAGCTGTAATAGCTGATTACCATTTTAACTGTTACTGTGCAAGATTAATTTACTCCAAATAAATTTCTAAAATGCAAATAGGACTTTCAAATGGGAGATGAAGGTGTCAGGCGTGTCAAGGTTTACTGAAACGCATTGAGTCTCCCCATATTCTCAAATACTGGCAGTGCAGTCTGCCCCCTCTTCTGTTACCTGACATTGCATTTGTTTCCTATTAGTTTGTAATGAACATGAGACTTTAGAAAACATGTAACGAAAGGTTCTGTTACGGGATTCAGGGAGCCATAATTCTGCCTGATATATGTGATCACGCTTTGAATGTTACATTTACATATTTGATTTGCATACAGTAGTTAACCTTTGCGTTGACAATCTCCGAGCTAACAGAGCTTGGTCCAAAGCCTTTTAAAGTTGGCTGTTTTTTGATCAGACCCATCATCCCAGAAGCCCACGCAGTTCACCAGCAGTTTGAGTCACAGGTTTGGGGTTAATTGCCTTTTTGTCAGCGTCCGTGGTCCTCTGTGGGCTGTCTTACTTAGGTGTCATCTCTTCAGCCGGTACCTGTATGGGGTTAGAAAAAGGGAGAGAGGTGTAGGTGGATGCTGCAATCCTCTCTTTTTAAATCAGCATTCGAGGCTGCAGCCCTGAAAGCTTCTGGTGAGCTTGACCTCAGTGCAGCATCTGTGAGCCAGTTCTCCCCCAGGGACTGCAAGACAGAAATAAGGACTAAGGAGCTTTTTCAGAACATGGTGTTATGTAATTTTAGGGCAGAAATGTTATAGAAACAATATATGGGAAAGGAATAAACGTGCTCCATGTGTGCTGAGTGTATCACCAACCCCGTGGCATCCTGCAGGCAACTCTTCTGTCTGTATGTGCCCTTTGGACCCCTGCTCAAGGCTGGTCCTCTTCAAATCACCCCCTTTGTCTCACTTCTTGACAAAATATGTAATTACTCCCCTTAAACAGGTTCTCAGGCTTACTAGTCTGGGGGTTTGCAATAATTACTGCTAGGTGAGCCAGGAAACTGCTGTTACCTACCAGTTACGCTCTTGATAGCAGGTCTATGGTGAACGCTGCCTGTATGGATGGCATTTACCACCCTTCAGTACCGTAGTCCTTGACATTTGTATACGTCTAAGGACCTATATCTGTCAGCAAAAGTATACGTGCCTTTCTGCAGTTAATTTGTGATTTCTCTTCCCAGTTGCAGTTTGGAACACACATTTTATTATGATTTAATGAGGCTGATGTTTTTGTCCTTTTAAATACTCTGCAGGAGTGCACAGAACTGATTTTGAATCAGGCTGTGTTTTTCCTTTCTTTACTGCACTCTGGGAGGCCGGAGTTCAGGTACAGAAACTTTTTTCAAGTTGAGAGGCAATTTAAATAGCATTGTTCAAATTGTAGGATGACATGGTCCAATGCCTTTCTGTTGGGGATGGAGAGCTTAGCTGCCTTCATAGCAGATGTGGTGGGTTGCCTTTTTGTGGCTGTGACAATCCCTTTGCGGGACTGCTAAGTGTTTCTTGGCCCTCTCCAGTTGAGAGGGCAACAAATTTCATACCCAGACTTTAGCAAAGAAAAAGAAAACAACCCAGACCTGACGAATGAAGCTCTTCTCACATGGGAGATAGGCTGTAAGTGTTTCGAGGAGAAAATCTGTGAGAGGTACTTAGCCTTTCCACAAAGCCTGGAAGGAAAAAAACAGAAAGAATGGGATCTGATTAAATATGTTTCGCTTTGAAAAATTTCACCATTCAAACGTAAAATGTAAAACAGGCTCAGTGATTGTCCCGTGAAGTAACTAACTCTCCACTCGCATGACTGAGTTTGAAACGGCCTCTGTCAAACCGTGTCTGTGGGCACGGCGCAGGTTCGTATTCCTGCCTCCAGTACGTGTTACCAGCTCTGTTGATGTGGATCAGCTCAGACTACCTCTGCGTGGAAAAAATACCATCGCTTCTCCCCACGAGGAGAGCTGTATAGTGAGAACGGAACAGGAAACGGAAATATTGATCTTTTAAAATTATTATTAATGCAAAGTTTGTAGTTAAGGACCCATCCAAATAATGTGTTTTGAGACTTTCTATCAGAAGGAAATGTTTCAACACACTCAAGCACACACGTGCATGGAGGGGTTCCTGCAAGGGTTGCAGGGTGAGTGCCCTGTCATTGCAACCCAACAGCCAGATCAAGAGCCTTACCTTGTCTTAAAGCCAGTTACGTCTCCCACTCCTGTGGCCCAGCTAGAAAGCTCTTGCACAACTTTATCCCTCTTATTATTACAAAGTCTATTCTTGTTTTTATTCTAAGCCGAATTTATTCCCATTTGTTGCCCAAGCGTTTTTCAGCTCTAAGTAGCTTGTTCACTTGCGCTCGCTGGTATTTACCCCAGTTGACCCCCACGTATTTATGGAGAACAATCCCATCCCTTCTCAGTCCTCTTTTATTTGGGCTAAAACATATCAGGTGTTACCTGTGTTTCTATCTGGGTCAGCTCAACATTGACTGCCTTTGCCAGAGCAGCCACCGGGGCTCTGGAGCGACTGTACGTCAATTATCTCGTGCCCCTGCTCCTTTCCCCGGGCAGGAGCCAGGACGGGTTGTATCCCTTGTGCTGCACCATGAGCCCGGGCTGCCCATAATGAGCTGCGGGAGCTCAGCCACAGGGGAGGTTATAAAATAACGCTGCTTTGGAAAACTGAGATGAACGGTTCATTTTCAATTTTCATTGAGGAAAATCTACACTCCCTACCAAAGTTACGATTTTGTCTTTAAAATTACTGATTTTTACAGGAATCTTTTTTTCTATCAAAAATGGGGGGGTTTATGGATTATTCCCAGCCAGTCCTTTGCTGTGTTTCCCATCAATAATGCTACTAATTTTGCTTGTGTGCTTTGTCTTTACTTAATCTCTTAAGAATTTCTATACTTTTAAAGTTTTTTATTCTCTGCTTTTCTCCCTCTGTCCTTTTTCCCCGGTCTTCCAACAGATGGTAAACTGAAGGTGTGGGTATATGGAGTATCAGCTGGCGGGTTCCTCATCATAGTTTTCCTGATTTTTACATCCTACCTGATGTGGTGAGTATGGCATGTATTTTGTCCTTATATAAAAGCTAGTTGGCTTTTATTTAAACAACCCAAAATATATCACAACACTCTGTGTTGCAGAGATTTAATCCTCAAGGCTTTAGGAAAGGATGGAGCTTGGATTACTTAACTGCCTTCATTTGGCCCCTACTTCAGAGTAATTTAAAACACTCCAAGTTGTAAATGTTAATGGACGTAATTGTGAAGAAGTGTGGTGGCCATGCAGGGAAAGAATTATTTTTGGTTATCCATAGGCCCTTATATTTATTTAGACTTCTGCTAGGATTAGAAAGGGCTTTTTATTGTATTCTTTAAAAAAAGAAGATAAAATAAAACTGAAAAAAGGCAGGGAGCCTGATTGGATCGAGGAGCTGGCTTTCGCACAAGGAAGGACTAAATAGAATGAGGGCATTCAGTTGGAAAATGATGTTTGACATGGGAATACAATAGAGATCTATGAAATCATGAATGGAGTAGAAAAGGGCGCTAGGGAATTTTTATTTCCCACAATATAAGAAGTAGGAGGCATCTGATGAAATGATCGTTTAAAATAAACAAAAGATTTTATTTTCCACACAGTGCATTACTACCTTGCGAGCTTACCGCTGCCGGGGACTGTGCATGCCAAGAAGATAAATGAATTCAAAGATGGCATAACAGTTCACGGGAGATTGGGTCTCTTGGTGTTAATTGTGGTTTTCTGGATGTACGCTCCAGCTCAGGAAATCCCTAAATAGGGTTTTGCAGTGAATACATCAGGTGGAAACACGTCCTGCATCTAAAGCTGCTGTTGCCAGCCACTGTTAGAAATAGGGTACTGGGTGTACCGAATCCCTGGTCTACACCAGTGTGTCACTGGTGGTGGGCTTCACTGGTGGGGGAGATCCCTGCCCTCCTCCAGAGCAGCAGTCACCCTGGGCTGGGGTGGTGGGGCTGGTTTGACAGAGCTAGTGTTGCGCTCTCTGGGTTGATTATTTGGAAAGGCGCTGCCAGTGGTGCATCTTGGAGGGTAGGAAGAGAGCAGTGGCCGGCGTCTGTGTGTCCTGCAATGCCCACAGCCGTCCCCGAGGACCGTGGAGCTGTCCTGGGCTTTACGACTGTTAGCGGTGCAGCTGCCCCAACCCCTGTCAGATCAGGGCAGGCAACCAGAGAGTCACACCCATGGCCCAACAGCATCATTGCCCTTTCATCCAAAGTCACTTTATTCTCTCTCACTCTCTTATTCATTCTCTCAGTCCCTCTCTTCAATTAAAAGCTTAAATAACAGCGTTTGGATGCTGCGTAGGACTTGCAGCTTCCTTGTTTTCCAAGCCATGTAGCTACCATTTCTCTGTGGCTTCACTGTGGAGCATACAGAGGATTTTTTAAATAACATCACATAGTTCTCCGTCACACGAAGCCTGGTGAGGGAGTATATTTCTCAATAATAATTATTGTTGCTTCAATACCGTGCCAAAGAAAAAATGAGAATATCCCGCTCGTAGACAGTTAATGTTTCAATTTCTCTGTGAGGTGGTCCTTGTTCTGTCAGCTGCGAGAAGACACGGGAGACCAATATGCTTTATTTCCCCTCGAGATGAAGAGCACAGTTGGCTGCCCGTTGTCGGCAGGCTGTGTCTGTGCCACACACGTAAGAGCAGTCAGGCAGGTCCATGTGTTTTTTCTTGGAAGTAGTCGCTGTACTCCAGTGTCACCTAGTTGCAAAACGAAATAGCCAGTGAGGGAAGTTGATTTTTGTTGAAGTTTGGTTTTTGATGACGTTTCTGAGCTTATGACAGCATATAATTTTGTCTCCTGAAATATTTTTCTCTTTCTTGCAGCAAAAACACAAAGCAGCATCAAAGCACTCCTCCGCAGCAGAAGCCTCTAACCTTAGCTTATGACGGAGACATTGATATGTAACATAAAAAAGAAATCCAAATGTAGACATCAACTGCCTTAACTGCTTTCTTTTTTGGAACTCTCCGACTTCTCAGTTTTTTGAGGAATCTCCTGATGTGTAATATACCGGGCAGAACAGAAGTAATGCGAGCTTAACATTTTGCCACTTCTTTATTAAAAAAAAAGAAAAAAAAGGAATCAAAGACCTGGATCTTGTGAAACTTTTCTGAAGAGGCCAGAAAATACAGCTCTTCCTGTTGAGCAATGGGAGTAAAAATAAAATATGAGAATCTACAGACATCAAAAGAAATTAGTAAAAAAAAAAAGGCATGACAATCCTGAGGAAAATGTGACATTTACTGTAAATGACAACTTTGACACAGCGTCATTATGCACTATATTAGTGCAGGGTTCTTTATTCTTCACATATTTCAACAATGAGTTTTCTAGTGTTTACATTTCGTTCAAAGACTTTAAAACTGGATCATGTATTTTGAGAAACGCAACGAAGAATGAATTGAAGTGTCTGAAGTTATCAGGTTTTTTAAAGTTTCTTCCTTCTTATCCTGTTTTCTAGTCTGGACTATGATTTTGCTTCATTTCCACCTACAGGACAGAATAAGGATTGTTATGAAAAAGCATAGGTGGTTTCTTAACCAAGAATATTTTTTAAAGAGTTGAGTAGATAGGTGTTTTGATGAATGCCTAGAGGATTTTATTGTTTAAAAAGTATTTTAAATTAAATTAAACCATGTAGATACATTATGGCCAGTTTAAATTGTTATTCAGTTTAATTAATACAAACTCTGCTTTTGTATTTAAATTTTCTTATCTGAAATATTTATAAATTCTTTTTTTTAATTTAATTACCTGACCTCATTTAATAGACATCAAACACAACTGCAGTTTGTAGAAGGTCTTGCTTTTTTAAATGTTTTGAAACCACTGAGATGTTACATGCCGTAAACATCTGGGAACATTTGAAGAGGGTAAGTGTTTATAGTAGTGTGTGTTGCAAGTAAGAAAGTGCCATCTTGTGGTATTGACTTGTATTTATAAGCAAATAAAATGCTAAAAAGAGTGAGAAAATTGCTCCTGGTATGTTGAATTAAACGTGTGTAAACAACATTTGTTATTAGTCTTTTACTGTGTCTGAGATTGGACTCGGATTTCAAACAATTCTGGCATATTTTGTGCTGTAGTGATTAGTGAAAGAAATATTGTAGACAAATACAAGTTGAGAGAATAATTGCAGATCTGGAGAATGGTTTTATTTTTAGCTCAATGCTGCTGCTTATTGCAATAATTCGAAAGAAGAGAGAAAAAGCATTGTTACCAGCCTGGCACCTATGCGGGTCCTTCTCAATCTGCAGTTACTTCAGAGCAGATCGTCACAAGAGAAGGGTATAACAAGGGCAGAAGGCAACACTCGTCTTATTATGTTGCTATTCACAGCTTTGTAAAGTGTTTAAATATTACAGTTTCATTGAAAAAAAATGATGGAGTTGTAGGCAGGTTTCCCTCCCCAGGTCAGGATCCCACCCATCCAGCATTTCTCCTGCAGCATCGAACTGAGATGATATTGTGTCATCAAAGCAAGGTCAGAAATGTATTTTCCTCTTCCTGCATTAAAGAAAAAGGCTTATGGAATTGTGAGGGGGAGTTGTCTCACTTCTGGCCCTACTTTCTACCTTAGAGCTATAACTGTTTATGGTATAAAAAGCAGGATCTGGTGTTCCCCCATTGGGGGCCTAAATCTTTTCTTAACACATATAGAGTAAGAGTTATAAGGGGAATAATGATCTAATGCTATTAGGAAGAATACTGCCAGATCTTAATGTATTTTGTCTGCGGGATACAATGTGAGGAGAAAGGTACTCTCTGAATAATGAAGGAATAAACTCAGTTAAACATGCTGTTCAAAAAGGCATTGGAGTAGGAAAGTTGGTGTAATAATAACAAAAAATGATAGCTGCACCATGTGCTCGTTGCCCTCAACATCAGGGTAAGTTGCAGCCCAAACCGTGATGTCCAGCGCAGGAGATGCGGGCTGCACGGCGAGCTGCCTGGGGGAGGCAAGGAGCTCCAGGTACAGCACTGCAAGGTGTGTGTTGGTACTGAGCAGGTGGATCTGGGGCTGTGCTGCAGTTTGGTGGCCTTCACGCAGTCTGTGTCCCCACTCGTGCTATAGCACCTTCTGGCCAAAGCCCCACAGGGTCTCCAACGGGACTGGCCGTGGTTCACGCTGGGGCTGGGGGCTGTGCAGGGTGCTGGCGTGGGGGGCCAAGGGCCAACATCTGCTGCAGAGCTCTTGCAGCTCCATAATGCCCTGTAGGGAATGAGTGCATCCGTGTGACTTTGTAAAATACAATAAAATAAAACAGAGGGGAAGGCTCACGAGGCTGCTGTTAGACAGCTGCTGCTGGCCGTGCGCTGTGTCTGCCGGCGTGCGCGTGAATCCCGCGTCCACTTGTCGTCCAGCTTGGACAGCGTGGTGCTTCGAACGTCATGGTGTAATTGCATGTATTTGATAATTTGGGAATAAATTAAGCTGTGAAATTGAACCGAGGAGCTGGTGGCCCTGCAGGGTCCATGAGGCTGAGAAAGCGGCATAATGCAAAAAAAAGGAATCGGTTGTTTAGACAGAATCCAAGGTTATTTATCGATGTGTGTAAGAGCCCTGGGTATCCTGCTGGGAGGGATGCCCAGCCTCCCATGGGAGCGCTGGAGTCAATTCCTGCCTTTCAGACTCCAAAGTCAGTCATGGTGTGGAAGAGGGATTACTCCCAGTTCTTGCCTGTTTGAGGTTTCTAAACTTCATGCTGAAGTAGCTGGTGCTGACCCCTGCCAAGGGCAGGGGAGAGATCTTGGTCCTGTTCAGGAAGGTAATTCCTCTACCCCCAGTTAGGGCACCCCATTAAGGCATGTATGTGATTGTGAGGAAGAGCATCTGTGGGTGAGGAGTTTGCCAAGTGCCCTGGCGATCTGTCTTGGTAGTTAATACCCAGATAATGAAAGAGTCTGCATTTTGTCATCTTTTGTTTCAACATTATTGATTTCAATGTCTGCTGCCAGATGTTTCCTGCTTTAGTATTACAGCTGTAAAACGTGCAACTCTTTTTTTTTTTTTTGAGATCTGCCTTCTGTGGCATTTTCTCTCCCCTATTCAAAGACTCTCTAACACACAACAGTAAAACAAAATAGCAGCAACTGAAGTAAGACACCACAGGAAACAAATTACCAAGAAGCACTGAAGTGTTGCGTACCTACATCATTCCTGCAATCGTTTCAGTTGTGCTCAGAAATGGGATATTTGCGTGCACAGGTACCACGTCTGTGCATATCATCGTACCTAAACCCAGCGAACATCTGGGCTTTTATATGAGGTATGTAACATCAAACAACGTTTTTCCTGCAGAAATCTCTTCAAGTCTTGGGGAGCTCTCACCGTAGTAGGGCTGGATCCCAGCTGAACTCCCCTCCCCTCCAGCAGCCACACCAGGAGTGTCACTGAACACTTGAACTTCGGGTGCTACAGTCAAAAACAAAGACAGTAATTTTCTTTGCTCTGGAAGCAGAGTAGTGTAAAAAATCCTACAAGACAACGTAGCTAAAGACTTGTAAATTAGCTTGTGCTTGTATTCGTGTGTGTCGAAGAAGAGCCTAATTGCATAGTTTTCTTTGCCTAAGTGCAGTTACATTCATGGCCAGTTTCATCAGGAAATGAAGAAAATATTATCTTGGGGAAAAAAATCAGTTGAGCACTTCCAGTTTGGATTAGTGCTGATAAGTATGAAGTTATCATTAGAGATCAGGTCATTTGCTGCTAACGTGGCATAGCTTGTTTCTTGAAAGGTTTATTTTTTCTAAATATGTAACTTAATTTGCACTTACAAATGGAAGGAGAAATGTAGTTTAAATATAATTCTGGGGCTTGTTTTCAATTGGGAGGTGGTAATGCAGAAAAAAAAATTATCTAACTCGGGACCCTTTGAAAGATGGATCAGGATACCTGATGTATTAACATGCCTCGGGACAGATTATGGTTCTATATGGTTTAAAATGTGATTTAAATGAATTAACTTCCACATCTTACAGCTGTGACATGCGCCTGTCCTGGACAGGAGCTTGATTTATATTATCTTTATGAAAATGTATCTGTGCGCATACCATTACGCGCCATCAATATGCGTGTTACTTGATTCCCGATGCTACGACCTGACGGGTGACTTTGTTACTGTCATTTAACTGCTGACATGACTTGTGCCACCGGCCATGCCGTTAGACTGATGTGCTGTGATACGACCTGACTTGTAATGCTTACGACAGGTCGAGTCTTCTGCTTCTGTCAGATGTGGAAGACAAAGTAAGTTGCGTGTAATTCCTCAGGGTCTTGCTGCATCTGTGGGTCGGGCATCTCTGCCATGCCTGGCGTAGCTGCACAGATGGGGATGGGATATGTTTGGGGGGGGTGTTACCAGTCGAGAAAGTTGTACAGCTGTGAGGCTGCCTTAAAGAAGTCTGTCTGACACCTTGGGACAACTAGGACTAGAAACATGAGTGTAAAAAACTGAGGAATTCACCCAAACTACCATTCAATAAATGGAATCGCGCACAGTCATTTCTTGTTCCTACCTGGTAGAAATGAGAGTTTTGCTGTGAAGTCTGATAGCATGAGACCCCGCTGTCCCTCAAAATGGGCTATTATTTGGCCACGCTTTGTGATTTGGTTACATTTACAATTGAGGAGAAAAGACTAGATTTGAATGAATAGTTGTAACAGTAATCATGGCTACGGGATGCTTTCTGCATGAATTTTTAAGGTGTATCCTTTTATCTTCCAATCTAATACAGTTTATTCTTATTTTTCAATGTAAACATATGGTAAAATGGTCACATATGAAATGTCTGAGGAAAAGAATCCAGAAACCCTGTATTTGCACTCGGTGGTAATTATGCTCATTTACTTTGATTACATGCTTTGTTACAATAGCATAGAGAATGGACTCTGGGCGGATACATGGGTCAAAGCAATTTATGGGATTTATCCTGTCTGTGAAGAGATGTTTTGATGGAATGAAAAATCAGATTCAATTTACTCTGATATGGAAGAATGTTAATTTTCTCCTCTGCTTTATGATGTTCACCTGCATGTTATGAATATTGTGGTTGTTACATGCCAATATGACATTTGGAAAAAAACTCTTCAGACATAATAACAGTGAAGAATCTTTCAACAGTACACAGATGAAGTGGAGCACCAAGCATTAATTTTGCAGATGAGAAAGATGGCAGTTGTATTTTTTTTTTTTGGTGCAATCTGGCTCCTACCCCATGTGAGCAGGCTTTGAGTAGCTGTTCTGCAGAAGTGTCTCAGTGGATGCAGCCCAGAAATGGTGTTTCCAGGCTGCTGCCATTGCCCAGTAATCACAACACTGTGCAGCAGCAGGATTAGGCCAAGGAACGATGCCATGTTTCCTCTCTCCATTGCAACTAGCCTTTGGTAACTGCGTTCTGAACTGGTGTTTAGCAGGAATTAACGTGCAGGTAGTGTCACTCCTCTGACACTGTTGTAGCATCAGACAAAACTGTATTTGGAGGAATGTATCTGATACAAAGTCCGTAAATGGTGCCTATTGGCTTCACCTAGAGATGATCGGATCATTTGTAGGTTATTATCTGTTGCTTCCTTTGAGTTTTTCACCTTTAGTGCCCTTTGCGAATATGAATTCATCGATCCTGAAACTCCTCATGTGGCAAATGAAGTGTTTTAATTACACAACCTGGTTTTGCCTTCTACATTGCTAGTCAATTTAATTCAGCGGCAGAATTATAGAAGAACATCCCACCAATTGATGACTCAGACCAGTGAAAAATCCAAGCGTACCATGAGCAATGTGGTCTGCGGCTGCTCTTCTGCAGCAGAAGGGTTAAGGTTCTTGGCTTGTGCGCACGGGGTAGTGTATCCAAATTTATTTAGCTGCAGTAATTGGGGTCTACCTGAGGATGGAAAGCCAGGGTTGTTTCAATGACGGGATGCAACAGAGATTTAAATCTAATCTATTGTCTTCCATGCTTTGAGAAAAAAATGCGGCAAGTCCACAGTGACGGTCGACATCAGTGTTTTTCCTATTTGTAGTGGATGTCTTTCGTCTGATGGAACAAAAGCCTTATCCTCAGATAAGCAATCCAAAGCAGGACTTTGGAGAGAGTTCTCTATGACAGAGGGTGTTTTTTCTTCCAACAAACACTACGTAGAACTTGTGGAGGTTGTAGCCCAGCTGAGGCGCCTGTGACTGGTTGTGTTTCAGCCGGTGTAGGTGAACCGTTTGTTTTGAGAGCTCTAAGGAACACATTCGCCTAAACCCAGAACAGTGTGTCTGAGCCATCTCTCCCAGTGACACACACGCTGAGGGACTGCCAGGAAAAGTCACAGCAGAGACAGGTCATGCCAGAGCAACTTACAGTGATCTGTTGTTTTCTCTAACGGCTCCACACCACTTTTTTAGCTGGGCAAAACACTTTGTCTTCCAGTGTCTGACAGTCCTGGAGGAGAGAAAACGGAGTTTTATATCTCAGTTCCAGGCCTAGCTCTGGTTTCTATTGCAATGGCATCTGCCTGATGGGCTGGGCTTGGTAGAGGAGCACCAGAGACATACGTCTATACAAACTCTACCCTGTGACCAACTGCTGCACTCTGTGGTGGCAGCAATGACATTCAGGCAGGTTTCTCATTGCTGGGATGCATCATGAGATTGCTACTTCTCCAGAAGACATTGGCAGAAAATATCACTTTATATATTTAATGCAATCAGCTGATGGAGCCTGTTAAAGACTGAATTGAGATGAAAAGCTGTAACGCAGATGTGTCACATCACAGTTGTGTTGTCACTCTATTCCTTTGTATGGTATGGCAGATCCACAGCAATTATTTTTAAATGCAGTTTCTATTATTGCAAACCGGTAACTTGAAATATTTACTGTTTTATTTGCTTCATGCCAAGTGAGATTTCACTCAATTTGTCATTAAAACCACTGTCCTCTTCTGAGAAAAGGGCGTGTATTTACATAAACAGCTCTCCAGTAATTCTGTGGGTTTTTAGAGGAGCAGGGGCTGGCATAATTTCCTAACCTCATCAAGCTTTGTCCACAAAACTCTGTGCTGATGAGCCCGTGGGATCGAAGGCAGATGTAAGGGAAAGGAGTGTGACTCTGTTCATTGCACTCAAGGGGCTGTAGAAAGGCCAAAGGGCTCCAACTCCTGTTCCTTTGTCACTCCTGTACATGCCACGTGGATCATCTTTGACCAAAAAAAATCCCTAAAACCAACCAAAAAATAACCCTCTTGAATTTTGCAAAGCTGTGCAGTATTTTTGAAGTACTAGCAGAACACAGTTTAGAAATGAGCAGCCGCTGTCTGAGGTGAGTCTGCTGGAGCCCCCCCCCAGTCCCCACTGCACACAGTTATGATTTCCCTTTCACAGAAATCATACGACTGGCTGAACTGGCAACCCTGCTCACAGATCATGAGGGATGAGAATCCCAAATAATGAAAATTTTGAGTATTTTTCCGTATAATGCTAGCGCTTTTACTCTTCATCATCTTGTTTCCATCACCATGACAGCCAGGAAGGTACAACTCCCAAACCCAGAAAGCTGCCTGTCTCACCTAATCACCAAACCTGCGAAGTGGATGTTTGGGGGGAAAAAAAAAAAACCAAATACTCTGAAATTTGAAATGAAATGAAATGAGGAGTGTTGCAGTGCAGAACACGGGGGATGCGGTGCTGGCTCTAAGACCAGCTCCTTCCCAGTTCTTGGCCACTGGATACAGGACATGCTTGAATCTTTTTTGTCCTGTTGTTGTCTTACAGAGAAAAACGTGTTCGTTTATCAAGGCTGCAGAAATGCAAAATACATGTGTGCACACGCAGGCATTAAGACCCCCCTCTATTAAGTCACGAGTCCTCTTCTCCCTTAGACTTCTGCCATTCAAGGCATGAGCCTCTCTTTAACCTGGGAATTAGTCTGGCTTTATTTCACGAGTCCGTTGGGTCCGTGGGTGTGACTGTTTGGGAACTGCCGCCAGGAAGGTGTTAAAACCTAATCTAAACACAAAAGAAAAACCTGTTATGTGTTTGGAGATAAGCCCCGTTGCCGATGCCGGTGGCTGCCGGCCGCGGGCCAGGGACAGCAGCGGCGCTGGCCGGGCCACTGCTGGGAGCTTTGGAAGAGAAATCTCCCTATTAAGATGCTGCTGGTGCCTGGAGCTGCTGCGTGGTGCAGTCAAGCATGTTCTGCCTTTCACATTTTGTTTAATAGTTGACACTTTGTCTGGCCTCTTCTGCTGCTTGCTTTGTTTCTATTAATTATCTTTGATTTTCTTTTGCTTCCTTATCGGCTTCCTATTCCAATTTGTCAGCTCTGTTAAAGGTGATGTTGAAGTTAGGAGCAGCTTTGCTCTGCCTCGAGGCCAGGCGGGATTTCATTCAGTGCCTGCATGCCTCAGCTTGTTTGCGTGCCCTGATTAATGGCTTGATTTTTTTCAGAAAAATTGGCTTCCCAGATCTTCTGGAGACCCTTGAGGAAGTTGAGTCCTGGCACCACAGCGTGTCTCATCACATGGCCCCAGGACACCGCTTCTCAGGCTGTAAGGGGGGTAAAATCCCTGCAGGGAGGGGTGGGTGAGAGCTGCTCCTGGGGCTCGCACACACAGATGTGATCGCAGAGCGGGTGATTGAGATGGGGGGTGACACCGGGCCACCCTGGGCAGATGTGGAGAAGCTGCTGACCCTTGAGGAGGTATATTTAGAGCAGCTAAAAGGGGTGTCCTCAGGAGCATGCACCTAAGTCAGCCCTTGGTATGGTGTCACTAGAAAAATGACAGAGCTCAGCGTCTGCACCGCTTTTGGTGCTGTCAGTTGTTAACACTTTTTTCAAACTGCTATTTCTTTCTAAAGCGTCAGCCTTGACATGTGGCAAGACCAGCCTCAGCTGCTGCTGGCGGGTGCTGGTTGCCTTATCCTGGCACCGTTGCAAAGACAAGATCTGCTCTCTCAACTTGAAATGCATTTCCCCTCCAGACTCTGACTTTGGGGTGCACACAAAGGCATGGCAAAGCCCCAGTGCAGCATTAATTGCATTCAAGTCTGTATATCTTGTCACAGAACTACAGACAGTAGTAAAGCAGCTCCCTCCTCTTATTTCGTCCCCTGCCCCCTGCCCAAGCACTTGTAGAGGTGTTCTGTAACCTCGCCGTGATGGCAATAAGCCTTTATCTGAACAAATTGATCCTGAGATACTGGAGTTTGTGCCTTGTCTGCTGCTGCCTTGTCTGCTGTTTCTATCCTGGCTCTGAGCAGGTACAAATAATGAATTAACTGCTGGATAAGGCCCATGCTCCCCTGAGCAATTATTCTGGCTTCTGCCATAGCAGACTCAATTTGTCCTGCTATAAGTACAATTTTCTGAGGAGTTAGTTCTGGTTCAGGCACTAATCATCCACATCTGTGCCGTGCAGGTATTTTTGGGGAGGGAGCCAGTTGTGAGCCAAGCTGTCAGACTGGCATGTGAAAAAGCACATCTTCAGAGTGCCACAGTCCTTTGGGGATGCAAATATGCTCCCAGCTGTGTGTGTGGCATTAAGTCAATTAGTAGAGAGAGGAAAGGTATAAAATATGCAACGATCTTGAGCACTTGGGTAGTGTGGTGTCAACCCTTGCTTTCCCATCTCTGGAAGATCAGCACTAATGAATTACCACCAATTTAAATCTCAAACATGTAAAATTTGTTTGCCAAAGGTGCTAGAAGTGGAGGTGCTGGTTAGAAAAGTTATTTTGTACATCCACTAATTAACTCTGGGCGAGAAGTGTCATTAGATAGCAAGAAAGAAAAATCGTGCCAAACGGTGTATTGGAGCACTGGCCAGCATGCAGCAGGCAGGCACCTGTGAGCCTTACACACACCTATCTACCAGCTGAAAGAACAAATTATGGTGGTGACTGGGAGACCCCAATCTGGAGATGCTGACCTGCTCAAGGCTTTTCTCCCTGTGTTTTAGCTTCAAGGTGCTCAAACACAGTGTAAAACTGAGCAAGGTGGGACACAAGTTCCTTATTTTGCCCTTCATCAGCAGCAGGACCAGGATTATGTACGTTAACGAGGGGCTTTGCCCATTTTCCTGTTGCAAAGAAATGAGTGGGATGAAATTTCCAAGTCCTTATAGTTGGAAGGGGCCCAAGAGGACAGCGAGGATGTGGTGGCCAGAGGAGAGACCCAGGGGTCTGCAGAGCAGCTGCGAAGGACTTCAGGGCTTGGAGGGTCTTCCCAGTAATTCCAAGCAATCTTCCAAGACAGAAAGTAATGAGATATGCTAAAGGGCTTTAAGATCACATGTAAAGAAAATGGTGAGCCCACCCCAGTGTCCTGGTGAGCTGCTGGTTGTTGCTTTTGCTACTGGGCAATACCTGCAGTAACAGCAGGGCATACTTTGTGTGCCCCTCCTGTTCCTGTTTGCTTGCCCACCTCGTCACGTTGATTAGCTGAACCTGGCCATTTCCCCTCCTTGCTAGAGGACCCCTCCTCTCCCGAGGCTGACTGCAGGGGCCCACCCCTGCATAGAGCGCCAGCAGCCCTCCCCTAAACCTTTGTCTGCCTTTCCAGCCCAGCTTTGTTCCCAGCACTTCTCACCAGTGATGCCTCCATCCAGTGCTAACAGTCCCTGGTCACTCCTGGATGGTGACACTGCAGGCAGTTTGGGCAGGTCTTCTGCTAGACTTTTCTCCCCATTGTGTTGTTAGCATGAGCAGCATCAAAGGGAAAGGCATGAAAACCTCAGCCCAGCTGGTCTTCGGAGCATTTGGCTCGCACAAAGTTGGTGGGACCTGTGTGCACCGCCTGGAGGTGCCTGTGATCCTCCCAGGCACATACATCAGCTGGGGCTGTGGGCCTGGCTGGGGCGCACGGCAGCCAGGGATGGATGTTGAGGGACATTTGGCCATCGGTCTGGGGTAGAGCTGCCTCAGGTGTCCATCAGACATCACCTGCGCCTTGGAGACAAAGTGTGCCCTGACTAGAAATGACCTTATGGGGGAAAAGAGGAGATAAGAGCTCTTTCGTATCTGCCCTCAGAGATGCAGGGTTACTGAGTGCACAGCAGTGGGAAGAGCTTCTCAGGGACTCCTTCAGTGATGGGGATCAGCAGCAGGTATAGAAATCCCACCCTGCAGGTAAAATAATCCTACCCTTTTCCTGACCTGGACTTGGCAAGAAACTTGGCAAATTGACTTTTTGCTGGGTCTAGTGAGGTTTGTGAGTGTTTCTGCACCAGTTTCCTCATTGTAACCAAGGTTTCCTTCTTTGCACAAGGTTTTGCTGAGTTGAAATTGCCTGGTGTGTTAAAAAAAAAGAACTCTGTAAACAATGGTAACTAGCTGCATAATTGGTGTTAAACACCTGTGAAACCTCAGCTTCATCTCCAGAATACAACCAATGTCTTGGGTGAATATACCCCATACGTAAATATCTTCCCTAGTGTCACGCCGTTGTCCGAAATGCGAAGTGAGATTTTATGCTCTTATGCCCAATCTTTAAGCAGATGCAGAATAACAGACAGTATTATATCCTGTTTACTCATTTTGAATATGTTATTGTTTATTGGTACCAAAAAAGCGTCATTAAATAGCATGCCAACTGCAGATGAACACTATATTGATGATGGCTGGTGGCACAGGAGATGAGGGAATTTTATTAACATTGTCATTTCCAATCCCCAGCGTCATAAAGGACTTGGACGTTTTTCTATTGCAGTTGCAGATCTACCTGAACATCACTAAAGCAATCATAGTGTGGGAAATCAGGTATAAACTGAAAAATAATTAAAGGCCTGGTGACATCTTGATAACACTGAATAATTAAAGTGTTGGTAACAAATCCTGAATTTTAATTTTCTCACTTTAGCTGATACTAGTAATTGAGATCAAAAGCATCTTCACTGCTTTAGGAAAGCTCACTCACATATGTATTATTTAAGGAGGGGAAGGAAAAAGGATGAAAACCATAGCTCTGGGTTAGGTCTGCTAACAGCTCAGGAATCACATTAAAACCTGCGGATGGGAATGTGCCAGAGCCGATGGAGCCGCTTCCCTCCAGTGCTCTTCGAAGAGCGTTAAACTGCAGGAGGTACCTTCAGCAGCCCCTGCAATGTTGTTGGTATTTAGGATACACTCCTTAGGCAATACGTGAGTGGAAGGGATCAAGGGCATTCACTTTAAAGCACATGGCCACTACACAGGGGCACAAACGAGATCTGCAGTGTGGACGTGAGCTGTACAAAGATGAGCCCAATGGCATGAGCCATGGAGCAAGAAGAGATGGCCAAGTTACACTGGAGCTGCTTCATTTGCTTTTCTTCCCTGGGATTTGTGAAGCAGTTATGGTCGTGATGCATTGAGTTTGCTATGTTTGGTGCTGGTCCTTTTGTGACTCCTCACGACTGGCTGGAGCCATGGGTCACCTCCTGGCTCAGCGATCCGACCTTTTCTGGGGTAAGTAGTTAAAATCTGGCTGGGACGGAAAGGAAATGAGGTTTTGTGGCCACATGGAAGAGCAAGGATAGAGGGAGAGAGCTGAGGCTGTCAGGGCCTGTCATCACCTCGGTGGCTGTGAAGGACTTGACTTATATACAATCATAATTACAGTTGCTGTAATGATGCCTTAAATAGCATAATTGTCTGAAAAGATATTAAGTACCTTAACGTTGCTCAGAGTTCGTGCTGCACGTTTTTACCCCTGCAGGTAGCTGGGTCTGCCCTGAAAGGGTTGCTGGGGCTGATCCTGCACCCCTCTATGCCAGAGTCACCCCATGAGGGTGGCATGGGGTTTGCAGGGGTGTTGACCCCAGCTGGATCTGGCAGGGGTGTGGGTCTCGGTGAGGAGCCCAGCAGAAATTGTTCATAGCTGGCGGGAATGGCAGGGGTGCAAAGAGCTCCTAAAATACCCTTTTATTTTTGTATACATTCAGATAAAATAAACAAACTGTTGAGGTGTGACAGTGGCAAACAGCTTACAAACTGGAAAGCTTCCAGCATTTTGTGAGGTGATAGAAGGTTGCCTGTGCTTGATGTTTGTGGTAAAGTCATCTCATTATTTTTCTTGCCCATCCTATATCTCTATCCACATGCACATATAAAATTTTAAAATTAATATTTGCTCCCTATGCTGAAACTAGTCATTACTGTACATTTTTTGGTCTAATAAAACCATATGATAATAATATTTTGACATAATGTCAGAGACATGTTTAAATAACATTGTTGGAGGCTATAAGCTGTACCAAGAATGACTCCAAAGAGCTGAAGAGCTGAGCATCTCCCTCGCTGTCCTTTTCCCGTTGGCGGTGCGTGATTCGAAGGCAGCCCAGAGAGATTTCTGTGTGATGCCTTTCCATGGCAGAGCTTCTTCCCCTGCGTGCGCACCATGTCACTGCATTCATCTGCGTGTGTTTATCGATCAGCTTCATTGAGCTGAATTTGAAAGTGAGCACAGTGTTGCTGCCTCATACAAGAGCAGTCACAGCTTAATGTGGGGTGAAGAGCTTTTGTCTCTGGTTGCACGCTTAGGAGTGGAAGCAAGTGCCTTATCTCCTCCATTATCTCATCCACTTCTGATGCCCTGTCGATTATCTTACTATCACAGAATCAACTAGTTTGGAAGAGACCTCTGTGATCATCAGGTCCAACCTTTGACCTATGCTTTGTATCCCACCTGACCCCTCATTTGTAAAATCTTTGAATCAGATATTGATTTTGCTCTTCAGTCTTCACTTGAGATTCCAGCAAAAATCAAACTATAAATAATAAACAGAAGTAGGGGGCATTTCTGTAGGACTGGGACATGAGGGGATGCTTGCGGAGAGACTAGACACCCGATATCCATCTGCCTTCCCAACTCAATGACTAGGAGACCTTAGGATGAAATAAAGCACAAATACCTCGCAAACTGTGGACTCTGCTCTGAGGGACTGATAATCTCAGTAAGTAAAAGGAAGAGCAGTTGGGAAGGAGAGAGGAAAAGAAAAAAGACTCTGCTGAGGTCTTGCAGTAGACCACTCCTCTACTGCACAGTGTCCCATCTTCTCCAGCAAACCTATGCCCACATTTAATGTTTGTTGAATACTCCTGTAATTCCAGCAGTCTCTCCTAAGAGCTGCTGCTGGAGCAGATGGGATGGGGGATGCATGACTGCAGTGAGGGTGCAGGAGGCACCTGAGGCCATGCCTGTGTCGGGGAGAGGATGTGCCAGCCCTGAGCACTTTGCAGCCGGGGTCAGGGCCCCATGGCAGGGCAGGACCCTGCAGGCTCTCCCTGCTGCAGTTCGGGGATACCTGCCGATGCCATGGGGAGCTTGGCCCCAGGAGGACCTGCAGCAATCATGGGGGATGCAGCCTGCACATCATCCGCTATGGGTGCGCGGCTCTCGCCACAGTGCAAAGCCAAGGGCAGGATGAAGGTGTATTTTCCAGGCTAGAGTTTTCACTGGGTTTGGCTCTGCTGTCTCTGTAAGAGCCGAGCAGCACAACGGCAGATTGTAAAGGGACTCGGGGCCCTGTAACTCTATCAGTTTTGATCAATTTTTCAGTTGAGTTAGTAATACACCAGAGAGCATGTCAACGTGCTTTATGGAGGTCTGCAAGAGCCTACCATGGCTAATCCATAAAGCTCAAATGGTTTCCTGGAAAACAGACATTTTGTTGTCACCACGAGGAGACTACTAAGCAGTGGGGAAAAAAAATAGAAGAAAAATAGACAGAGCCTGTAGTACCTGCTCAAGCTGCTGGGACAACCATGGGCAGGAACCGCGGGCAGCACCTGATGGACAGGCTCAAGGCAGGTGCCTGCAGTGTGCGACAGAGAGAGCAGGGAAATGGCCACCGCTGCCATCCCAGTGCCCCTTCAGCCCTCGCCCATGCAGCCCTTCCACCCTTTCACCCAGGAAAAGCAATGGCACTTCTGTTTATTTTAAATGAAACATAACACTCAATTTTTAGCCATTCATGAAGATGCAATTTAAACCACAGAACAGTCCCCCGCCTCTGCCCCGCAATCCTTAAAACATAGATTGCTATGAACTGGTAGCAATAGCTGCATGCTTTAAGCATATTGAGTAGGAGAAACATTTCATCGCTTAAATCTTTGAGTGGTTCTCCCAGTTTCCTGAATTTACCACTAGGATATAAGATTATTTTGCTTTCAGGGTATTTAACAAAGCCTTTTTTTTCTCAGACTCCAAGACGCCCTGACTCCTTCTTCCCCCCAACCACTGAAAGCTTTCATGAAATTGCTTTGAAATGAACCCATTTTTGGACTTCTTTCAAAGTGTCTTCTGTGTTTTGAACCCTGGAGTGCATTTTGGGTAGCCCACCATAGCTCAGAAACTGGAATTTTACTGTTAAAAATTTGGTAGGAGAGTTTTTTCACATTCACCTGACTCCAGGAGCTGGGAATTAATAAGAGTAACAAATATCCTGACACTTAAGATAAAATAGTAAGAGTGGGTTCTCACTGCAGAAACCCAAGGTGGATGGAGGTCAGAGCCAAAAATTACCGTACAGCTGGAGCCCTCCTCTCTCCCTACTCCCCATAGCATCACTTATGCATTGCATGGATTCCCGCAGCCCATGTGTGCTCATGGTATACATCTATGGAGTGCTTCTGCGCTAGAGAGCAGGGCTGATCCTGCCTCCACCTCTGCCAAACCAATCTTGCTGGTTTTATCTCTCTTATTCATAGAAGAAATACAGATTTCAAAGGAGGAGGAAAAAAATTGCCCAGAGATTTAACTATTGAGCCTGAGGAAAAATCTCCTGGCTTTTTTTCCACAGTAACAGTTCCAAAGTATGGCCATTTTCAGAGGTTACCAGTTTGCTGAATACTGTTTTTTTTTTCCCCCCACTGTGTCCAATATAAAGTACTTTTCCTCTATAAAAGAAGGCTAATCTGCAAACTGAAAGCCAAGTCCTTCACCCTTCCCTGTGCCAAGTCTTGACGCAGAGAAGCATATTCGGCAAGCGGTAATCACGTCATAAGCGTTGCCTAAGGCCTGGTTCGTACAGGATGAAAAGTCAGCAAGTGATAAGTTTCCAAATTACCTCTGTCAGCTCCTAAAAAGAAAAAGCAAGGACAACAACAGCCCCTGTGAGCGGGAAAGGCCAGCTCAAGCAGAACTAAAAGGGGATCCAAGCATGAGAGAAAGAGCAGAAAAGTGTCCTTGCATCCCCATCTAGTGGCTTTTGGTAAAATAATTCTGTAATCCCTTTCGTTTGGGCAACATTTCCTCTACCTGTGGATGCTTTACAACCTGCTAAATGGTAGACAAGCACACGGCTAAAGTTGCATCAGAAGAGCTGGGCTGAGTCAAAGCTTCTTGAGTTGATGTATTTCTTCAGATTCAAATTTTTATGAATGTTGCTTAGCAAGTTTTCAGGCTTTCAAAGTGGTTTTCTTCCCCTGCTGTTCGCTTTGTGGCTGAAACCCCTGCAGCAAGAGAGCTGCTGGGCTCCAAAGGGACCGGCTACCACGCTGCGGGGGACCAGCGGGCATATTTCCTGCCCGGTGTAAGTACCAGGGTTTAAGAGATGGCAGAATTTACCGTGAATGGGAAGAAAGCTTTAACCCAACCTTCAAAGAAATGTTAATTTAGCTAGGGCTATTCTTCTTAAGAGCAGGAGAAACCAGAAAGATTCACAGATCAGCCAGATCTTCTGTGGAAGGTGAGCATCCCCCATTGGGCTCGTACCTGATCTCCCACTGTTTGCTCTCTCTGGTTACCCATAAAAGGACGACTCGTCATCTTATTTCCATAGATGCCACAAAATGAGATATTCCAGTTTTGTAACAGATTTTCACCTTGCAGAGTGGCTTCTCTTGCAGTACTTTGGCTGCTCTGAGTGTTCAGGTCTCTTCCCTTTGGAGGTGGTGCCGTGTCACACGTGCCATGATGGTTGGGCTCAGCCTTGCTTTATGATGAGGTAAGTAAAAAGAATTTCAATTCTGATCCTTCATTTTAGGTGCAATTGAAATATAATAGGTAACATTAATAATTTGACACTACTTTTGTGTTATCTGCTCTCTGAGTGCTTTATGGCCCTTATGGGAGCTCATCACCCATGGCTGTCTGGGTCTGACAGCAGTTTGCATCACCTTGCAATGTGCTGTGATTAATCCAAACTGCCCAGCTGTAACTCCTGCACCTGCAGACTTACTTGCTCCCTGTTACAGGCTGGTTAGTGAGCCCCACTGAAGCACAGGAGCATCGATTTAGCACACCAGCACTGCTGAGAAACCTTAAAGCAAAGCTCCCCCGGTGCTGAGCTCCCCTGGACACAACGCCCTCCTCAACCATCCCAGCCCTGTGAGGGCTGCAGTGCTGCATGTGAGGGTCCCTTATCACAGCCTTGTTTCTTCCCAAAAACTCTTGTCCTTCTGAGTCCGTCCTCTTGAACCAGAAAAAACTTCTCAAGGATCACTCTCCACAGCCGTACCATTTGCACTGCTGACTTTGAGCTAGGGACAAAAACCTCTTTCGCTGGCAGTCCTGCACATTCCCGTGCAGCAGGGTTTGCAAACGCCCTGGTTTTGGAGCACTGTACCTGTCAGATGTGTTTAATCCTGCTGATGCCGTGCTCCCAGCAGCATGGGTACAGCCAGGGAAAGTTAAATTCTGAGCGTATTATTTTCCCAGCTGAAGACCCGGGAGCTCTTGAGGGGTAAAAGTCCCACTTTACCATACCTGTCTTTGCTCTCAGAGATATTTTTTTTGAACGCTTTATGGTCTGCAGAGCAAAAGCTGGTCTTCACCTTGAATCAAAGAGCCTTTTCTGAAGGCAGTCGCGTTGGCCTCTCCCTCTGCCATTGCCTTAGCTCTGCAATTACAACTACATGAGATATGACCTCTAGCAAAATAGTTTGAAAAGGGTGGTTTGAAAAGGTCTGGAAGAACTGCACCAGCAGCCAGGCTTTAATGAAAAGGCAGTAAGGGCTGTGTTAAAAAAAAATAATTAATCATCTCCAGACCTAGATGCTTCATTTTTTTTGGGAGGTTGAATCGAAACACAGCTGCAGCAGCCGGGCTCAGCAGCGAGTGCTGTTGCCCCCCAGGGAGGGACGGGTTCTCATTCTTCGATCTTATCTTTTTCGGTGCTTATCAGAAGCCATATTCTTTTTCCTACAGGAAAAAAAAAATCTGTATACACATATAAAAACAAATACTGCTGCTTAAACTCCAAGATCTATTGCTGCCCAGGAGCTATTAAATATTTAATAGGATTAATGCAAAACAAAATGTCTTCCTTTAATGAGAAATCTTGTCTTTAGCTATCAGGAAAATGGGTGCTACAAAATGACTGATTATCTTCCTCTCTACCAGAATTTGCCTAATGCAGAATAACATGTTTGCACCAAATATTTCACTTTGGAGAATGCAGAAACTGCCGGTTATACCTTAGAAGTTTTGTTTAGGAAGTGGAAAATATCTAACTAACTGATGAAAAGACTTTAATTAAAAAAAGAAACACTGCTGCAGAAGAAAAGAGCTCTGCTCACAAGAAAATCAAAAAGTTACATTACGTGGACCTCAATCAGTTTTTCTAGGTGGAGCTGGGAGGTTTGTAAAGCATAAACTGGTAATACTATGAGGAACCCTGCAAAAATACCTAAGACCTTCCTGACGTTCATCAGCCTAAGAGCTGATCACTGGTGCATGTTAGAAGATAAATTAATTGAAATCTGATTTTCAAATACCCAGAATTTCCTGCCTGGAGGCGCAGGTCCAAGGCTTGTCGTGGTGGGCTGGTGGAGCCAGGGCATTGAGGGGGCTTGGCCCCATGGGTGATACGAGCCCTGGGCAGGCCCACCGTTTGGAAAGTAAATGACCTCTTTCTGCAGGATCAGCCCAAAACTGATCCGCCAGAGCCGCAGTGTGCGGAAAAACACTGCTGCTTTGTTTTTCCTCTCACTGCAGCCTGGCTCTGGCTCTAGCCATCACCTCACTGATCAAAACACCCAGCTTTTTCAGTTTGCTTGAAAAACACAGTTTAGAGCAGATTTAGTCACGAGCTTGCCCGAACAACCGAGGGCACAGCGTGCAGAGGGTACACCCTCCAAAGCCACCCTGCCACCGAGTCCTGCCGGCGCAGGCAGCTGCCCACAATGTGCCCTTGTTTCCAGTGCCGGGGGAACAAAGGCTACTGTTGTAGACTAATGCCGGCTTAGCTGTGGCATGCGCCTACGTAGGGCTGATGGGGAACATGGGGGGGTGCTGGGGAGGGGTATCAGCACCCCATGGATGTACAAGGATGTTTCCAAGGGCTCTGCAGCTCCTGGATGCTGGAGGTTTCTCTACAGCTCCTGTTGCTCCGGGGAGGTACGACAGAGGTGGGATGCTGATCCCTACCAGCAGCATGGGGTGGGTGGAGGGGTTCCTGGGCCAGAGCTGACGGTGTGGCTTAGCTGGGATGAGGTGGAGGTGGCTGGGGGACTCGAGGGACCTGCAGCTGCAGCGTGTGGGGCTTGGCTGAGAAACCCAGTCTGCCATCCGCTGATGCCACAGTCGGTGTCTGGGGGCTGGCATCTCTAGTGGAAATATGTAGGGATTGAAATGGCTGGTGTAAAATCACTGCCTGGGTGGTCAAACAGCATCAGGAGCCAAATCTGCATTTCAGAGCTAGCAAAGAGGTTCTGGTCTTTCCTCGCCTTTGATTTGAATATTTTGGTTAAGACCAGCGATGTGGCTGTTTCTAGCTTAACATGCTGCTCCGGACTGCCTTGGGGTGGAGGTAAGTCTGTTTGGAAGCCAAATCTAGTACAACCCAAGAAAGGTCACTTGATGGTGAAGCATCCCCACCTGAGAGCATGATCCCTAGCCTTGGTGAGCTGTGTGGGACAGATGGTATTTTGGGGGAGGGATCTCAGAAAGGGAGGAGGTTTTATTTGTTGTCTGCTAAATCTGTTCTGCCCGTTGCCTTCAGGGAAAGGGAGTGGAGGGGATCCTAATGCTGCGCTTTCCACCACTAGACCTCACATGGCCATACAAAGTCTCTACATCCTTTCTTTTTTACATTTGTGTTGTTAGATTTTAGTCAAAGGAGCATCAGTCCTGTGGGTGCTGTAGTTCTTGGTAGGAGAAAAGGCTGAATCCAGGTGCAGGGAGCACCCAGGATTTTCTGTATTTGTTATAGTGACCACTGCACCTCCAGCTGTGCCATCCCATCCTGGGCGACCTGCAGCCACCTGCATGTTGGCCAACTCTCCCCCAAAAACGCTTCCTTGCTTTCTAATCCCTGCAGTTTAACAAGCAGAGTGGGAGCAGGCTGGGCTCGCTGCCCCCAGCCCCAGCTGCCTGTCCCCTTTGCAGGGCAGGGGTGTGCCAGGCTGCCCGTGGGGCTGCAGTGCCCGCAGGGTACTGCTGTTATGCCTCATTTCCCACTGAATCAGAGAAGTTAAAATCATTTGCTCAGGTCTCTGGGCAGCCAGTGAGCCCCTCTTCTCTCTGGAGAAAGCAGGGATCTCCCAGCACATTCCCAACGTGTCTGTCCATCGGGCAGCAGCACAGCAAGGATGCGGGAAAGCATCTCCTGTCTGGGGCAGTGAGGATGAGGGAGAGGCAGGGTTCAAAGCAAATGAAAAAGCAGATGGAAATAGCCCCTGGGTCTGCCCGGTGCCGGCTGACACCCCTCAGCCACTTCCACTCAGGTTTTAAAGATTTTGAAGTCTCAATCTGTCCCTTTTTTCCCCTCCCCTTGAAACCAGCGCAGCTCCCGTGCGATGAGGACAGCCCCGCAGATGCCAGGCCTCACGCCTCGCCCGCCCCGGCCCCTCGCTCCTTCCCCCGGAGCTCAGGTTTCCCCTGCCCGCTCCAGTGACGCTGCCTGTCCCGACAGGTGCCAGCCGAGCTGCGAACACACGCCGGGGTCACAGCGGCGCGGAGCGGGGCGGCGAGTGGACATGCTAACATAGGGGCCAGGCGCCCGGATAACCCCAGCCCTGTGCCCAGCTGCCGTGTCCCAGCACGGCACCCGCCACAGCCATGGACCCGGCCCCAGAGATGAAGAGGTAGGTGGACTTTGGGAAGGAGTGAGGGTGCGCGGTTCCCCACTGTCCGTCTGGGTGGCAGGGCCAGGCCATGCTGTCCCTGTGTCACAGGTTGACATGTGTAAGGTGGGAGTAACAGCAGATGTGCCCATGTCCTGGGAGGGACAGGGGCTAAGCTAGTCTTTGTGAGGAGACCTTTAGCTCCTTAGCAGCCTAAGTTTAGGTGTAGTGAAATGATGAGTTAGGAAGAAGTTCTTGCAATTTGTGATCCTAGAAACATCTTGAATTAATGACTTTTTCACCTTAAAGGTGCTGCATCTCTTAAAGTGACAGTGTAAATTCCGTCTGTGCCCTGCACCCGTAGTCTGTAACACAACCTTCTCAGTTCATGGAGGGGAAGAGGTTTGACCTTGCTAACGACAAGCTCCAACATAGCCAGGAGCCGCGGCAGGACCAGCTGCCCGCAAGCATCCCACTGCCCGGCAGTCACTGCTTCGGTCCTGCTGTTGGGTATCAGGGTCTTGGGATGGGCAGCATCAGCCCAAAGTATTGCAGTCAATTTTCAGATCTAGGCTAGATTTTTACGCCAGATTTTAGAGGAAGCCCATTTGTTCTGAGTGATGACTAAGCCTGTTTCACCTTCCCAGCAGCAAGTGTTAATCAGTCTTAGAAACTCTGTCTGGGGAGAAATGGAAAAAGTCTCGGTGGAAGAGTAGTCTTGGCATCATCCATCCTGGTGAATACTTGTGCCACAGTCTGTCCAGATCACCTGGCAAGTCTCCTGGGATGGCTGGAAACATTTGACCGGTCAGAAATGGAGTTCATGTCCCCAGACCCTGAGAGCTATTCCTCTCTGCTCAGGGGAAGCCACGCTACCCCTCGGCATTTTACTGGGAGATTTATTCTGAAAATCATCTTGCTCAGTTCAGCCAACTGAGAGGACAAAATAATCCTGTTTTGACAGGCAGCGATGGAAGGGGTCAGAGGGTTGAGTGGAAATTGGAGGGACTGGCCTGCAGCCAGGCTGGAGCTTATGGAGGTGGGCTGAGTTCAGGCTTGCTTGCTGAATTTCTGTGAGATTTTTTTCTGGGGAGAGGTGAGGTCAAGGTGGTGGAACTAAGACCTTTGAGGTGCCTTGTGGGAGCCACTGACTTTGGCAGTGAACTCAGATGAAGTCAGCTGGTCTTGCAGGACTCTGGCAGTGCCCCAGCGCCTCTGAGACTTCTGGTTCACCTTGGTCTTTTCTTGCCTTCATCAATCAAAGCAGTGCGCTATTTGCACATGTGGCCACTTCCTTGCTACTTGCTAGCACAGTCATTACATGTTGTATCTCAAAGCCCTACTACAAGACTCCCTTTTTTCTGTTCCACCTCCTGGCTTGTTTCTTATTCATGCAGGAGTTTTCTCCCTGGCAGAGAGGACTTGAGGGCTGCTTACTGCTATTGCAGACTGCTTGTCATGAAGCATTTTCTAATGGCAAAGCTTTGGGAGCAGCAACGTGTCTAAACCCAGGTTATACAGGAATATCACCCCTAGAGTCTGCTGTGCATCTCGATATTAAAATGTGGTTACTCAGAAGATGGCTATTTCCCTTGCACAGACAGCCTCACCCCAACACTTTCTTTGCAGAAGTGAGGTCATTGCTGTAATTTATTTTCATACTTGCACCTCAGGTGGCACCTCATCCCTATTTTATAGATGAGACACATTGTCAAAGAAAATGAAGATGTGACTTCATTGCTGGAAATCTTCAGATAAACCTCTAAACTAAAAATGAAAACATATGACTGAATGAAAACATTTATGGTGAAATGACCTCTTTGACTTTTGCCCTTTGAGCCCTGTGCCTTCTACAAGTTACCCAATGTAATATTTGCAGCCAGGAAAAACTGAACTTAAAAAAAAAAAGCAAAGCAAAAAGGTCCCCAAAACATCGGGCCAAGCAGATCTTTTAGCACTTCGGATGCTGAAGTTCACTATAGCTTTTTCCTAAGTTCACTGCTATTTCTTCTACTCCATTCATGATTAAAAGTTTCACAGAGTGTGTAATATCAGTTAGTCTAATGCCTTCCACTGTATTGACTCATTAACGGTTCTTCAGAGAGAGGAAAAGTCTCCACGACACATCTCAGACAAGCACTGGTGCAGGTGGCCAGTCCGTTGCTGATACTTATGGGTGATCAGCTAACCAAGAAGTTTTGACTTTCTTTATTCCGGTAAAAGAGAATAAACAGTATTGCTTACCAGGCGAGGAAATTTGTCCTGGAGCATCTTCCTATTGTTCTGCATTTTCAATGCAGCTTCAAAAAAGCATATAGGTTCTTCAAATAACTGAAGTACTATACTTTCCTTACAGGAATAGGTTCCCCAGCATGAACTTTGAAGCAGAGATTCTGACAGCTCCACACGATAATTCAGGTATTTGGGAGAAAAAAAAAAAGGAGATGAAAGTAAAATGCCCACTCAGCTTGCTATCACTACCAACATGTTTTAATTCTTTTGGAGTTAGAGATTGTTTAAAAAACAAACAAAAAAAAAAACGAGGATTCTAAACTGACTGCAAATCAGGTGATTTCAGGCTTATGTTAGGGTATAGATCAAAGTATTGAGGATACATGTTGATATCTTTAACTCCAATAGGGCTGGACATTGGGTCTCCATACATACCTACCAGAAACACAACTGCCTATGACATGTGGTTTTGGAAACAGCACAGGCATCCAGTTTAAGATTGCACAGCCCTGTATGAGACATACAAAGTTTTCTTATTCGTGGCAACTAAAAGCAGAGGACAAATAAGCAGATCCTCAAAAGGCAAAAATGAGGATGAAGATGCTCTGCTGAGTCCTATCCTTCATCCTCATTTCATTTAGAAGGAAAAGCTGTGCTTTTTTTTTTCTATTGAATACTTCCTTTCCAATGCTGATTTTGCATGTTGAGGCTGGCACTACACCTGCCTTCATCCTGCAGCCCTCTGTCAGTGATAGACCCCAGAGCCAGTACTGGCATCTTCTCATGAGCCTCAAGTCTTAGTCTTATCATTGCTCCTCAGACCCAAGCAGTTGGCCAGAGCTTGTGCCCTGGCAGCAGTGCTGTCATTAGGATGAGACAGCAGGAAAGTGAGTTTCTGCAATAACTGCTTGCAACCCCTTGAGTAGCCCTGGGTGTTGGTTCAGAGCTAGAAATCTTGGTCTCAGCCACCCACATTTGAGCACAAGCCTGTTCAGATGAAATGCTTTTGCTATTAGTTGCCCTCCTGGCCACAAGCTGCAGCTCTCGGTGGGGAATTCACCGCCCCAGCAGAACATCGTAGTCCCACGCCAGCGAGAGTCAGAAATGAGGTTCACAGGGTTGACTATTTTTGCTTCAGGTGCAGGTGGCAGTTTTTGTGTTGCATCACCCCTAATAGCCAGTGTGCCAACAGCTGGCAATTTCAGTTATACCGTCCAGCACGTGCGAGAGTGGTGGCCCCTCCGGGTTTGGACCTGCTGTGTGATTTCCTCCACCTTCTTACCTTGGGTCTTCCAGAAAAACACTCCAGTCACCTCCCTTTCTGCAAATCAAGTACCCCATATCTGGCTAAGCATTTTGGAGACGTTTTCATCAGGCTGACCTGTAGTAATGAGGCACTTAACAAATATGCTGATGTCAAAGGGCATCTAAGAATAGTTTTCAAACCCTGTGTGTGAACAGGTTGGAAGGTGTTCACATGAGCTCATCTGCATGGACAGCGCCTGGGCCATGTGTCCTCCATACCACCTTCCTGAATCTCTGGCTTCTGTTGGGTGGGGTTTCTTCCATGAGGTAAGTGCTTTGATCCTTCGTTTGCCTTGAAGCTGCTAACACACAATTTGTATTTGTTTCTCAAGAGCTGTATGTGATCCCTTCCATGAGAAGTCTCACGGCTGAGGAGTATGTGGAGGCCTTTAAGACATTTTTGGATCATTCAACAGAGCACCAGTGCATGGATGAATTCAACAAGGAAGAAATGCCCAACATCATGGCTAGGTAAGGATCTGTTACTTTCGGAGGGCAACCTGTACACAAGGGTCAACCAACATGTTTAAGGATTTTCTGGGGCATGAATGAACTTTTAATACTTTTCAATTTTAAGTCCCTTAATAGCAGTCTTTAGGATATTCTGTTTAATGACTCCAGAATATGTGCTATTTCAATTAATACACTGTGCTGCCTCTCAGCCTATGTTAAGGAAAGAATCAAGACCTCATTTTCATGTCCGTGTCTTTTCATTAGCTGATTTTCCAAGGATTAAAGTATTTTTTTGTTTTGGTTTTTTTTTTTTAAAAGAAAGCTCTCTCTTGTGCTCTCTCTCTGCTTTTGGGACTTCATCACACATGAGTCCAAACAGAAACACATCTCTAATTCACTTCTAGTGACTAATTCTTGGTTTTCTCAATCCCCTAAGACCTCCTTATTTCTATCCTAAGTCGATTTGCATTGCTTAAGCACCAAATAATAATCAGTTTTGTGAAGTGTTGATGTAATATATTAAGCCCGGATGACTGCAGATAAGTTTTAGAGCAGCCTAGATCCAAACCACAAGAAAGATCTTTCAAGTTTGGGTAATTTCTGAATGTTATGGAAACTGTATTCTCCATTGAGAAAAAAATTTAGGTAGGCAACTCCAGACCAGATGTCTATAAAAAAAAAAGCAATAGAAATAATAATTAAAAATAATTTGTATTGGGAAATTTTAAATGAAAAAAATTACTTATATGAATTTTAAATGATGCAAAACACTGCAGCTTCCTATGATGTTGATTGTGGGTGTATCAAAGGCTCCTGACCCTCATTAGGGCTAGGGCTCCTTGACTAGCTCACAGCCTGCAGGATTTACTCCTCTCTCCTCTCTTGTTGAATCATTGCTGCAGCATCTCCTGAGACTGTGTATGGGAAACTCAATCCCTCTGCACAGTCCACGCCTGAGAGCAGAATAAGGCCATAAAATATGTCAGAGCAGTGAGGTGCCTTGAGCCCCAACTCCTCATACTCGAGCCAGGTTGTTATTAAATATTCTACTAGGAACCACAAGGTTGGGGTTTTATTTTTGATCTTTTCAGAAGTAATTTTTCTAAGATCAAAGTCATTGAAGATTTTGACTTTTCCTCTCAATTTCAAACTAAGACGAATATTGAAAAGAGATTTCCAGTCATCTGGATAGCCTGATTTTTCCTGATCCAATACTGGAAAACAAAACTTGTCTCCTGAGGGTGCAGAAGTCTCTCTCCAGCTCACCTTGTCCCTGCAGCCCTGGCTGGGGAGCAGTGCCCATCCCATCTAGGCACAGCCCTGCTACCCTCAAAGGGAACCCTTCGCCCTGGGGTTCCCTGAGGACATACGCACGGTGCCAGCCACAGCTTGAAGAAACCTCTCTGGCAAAGGATGAGAAACACTATATCCTGATGCCTACTGTACTTTGAAATATGAGCTTGGTAATATGGGATTGGGTCCCACCACGCAGCTGGTTATAGCTAGGCTGCAAAGGGATGCTTGAATTTCTATCCCAATTCATGTGGCAAAACTCAGTTAAATTTCCAGGCCAATGTGGCATCCAAGATATTTGAATTAAAACATGAAGTTGTGTAACATAGTATGGCTAAGTAATGTGTACGTATCGTTTCAGTCTCGGCAATGGAAAATCGACTATAAATGTTCTGGGAGTTGGAAGCGGTACAGGTAAGGAGCTTAGCAGCACCGCTGATGCCGGGGGATGTGGGGTCCCTATGGGTAGTAGAAAGTGATACTGAAATTTTGAGCAATGGCAATAACTACTCAGGAGTTAATAACAGTGTTTCTCATTGAAGCAGAGAATGGCAAAACGGGGTGTAGAGCCAGGACAAGAGCCATGCTCCCTCCCTTCCTTCCCCATCTCCCTTCTGAACTGCTGCTGCTCAAATCTGTCCAAGAAGTGAGATGAGTGTGATGATTTTAGCTTAGTCTCTGCCTCCTGATGACTCTCACCTGACTTGATATGTCTCAAAGCAAGGAGTCCTGCTGTGGGTTAGGTACGAGAGCATCTTCAAACCTCGTCGAAGAGAGTGAGAGACATCCGAGAGGTTCATTCCAGCCAAAGTCCTGTCTTAGACTATCCCACCTGAAGGGATCTCTCATTTTGCTTTGCATTTTGTTATCCCAGAGGCCAAAGCTGGCGATGCTCTGCTCCAGGTGGTGCAAAACCAGCTGGCCACAACCGTTAGCATAGGGCCTCATCAGCTTTTTCAAGACATGTTTCTTTGTTACTGCTGTGTTTTTATCTTGCAATAAGTGAGGTTTAACTGCAAATGATATTTCCCTGCAGAGAGGAACAATCTTTTGGAAAAATGGCTTTAAAGCTGTTCTAAATGCATTTGTGCTTTAAAAAAAAAAAAAAGCACTGAAACATCCAACTTTGCTCCTAGGGAAACTGGCAGAAAATAAAAAGTTGAGAAAAGAAGTGGCAGTTTGATTTGTTGGAGTTTGCTTTTGCTTTAAAAAGTATTTTCATCTGAATTTTAAGTGTTAATACTTGTAAATGAAAGAGTTTTTCTCTTTTTTTTTTGCTTTTTTTCTTGAGTATGGGAAAAATAACATTGAATTGTTTTCCCCAATTGGGAATATGTTGGAGTGTGTGAGAAAGCAAGGAGGAAGAAATCATTCAGTTCTCAATTACACTCCATTTTCATTAAGTAATATAAAACCGAAATTCTGACTCCAAGAAAACATAAGGGAAAAATGAACTTTTTGCACCATCCTAATTTTTCCTTATTTATTTCCTCTTCAGAAGATGTTTTAATGGAAGACCAAAACCCCTAAAATTTCCTGGGTTTCCTGGGTAGCTGCCCCTCACAAACTCGCACCCCCTCAGCTTGGCCACGGCTGCAAGAGATGAACTTCTGTGGCCAGGCAGGGAGTGAGCTAGGGTGATACTGAGCAAAAGGTTATATCTGATCCCTGACCTTTCCAGGCTTGGACTCGGATTTCACAGAGCCCCCGGAATTAGTTTAGTTGACGAAAATACTAATGGGGCTTAGTGACCTACTCCACATCCTAAAAGGCTGCTGGCCACTCCAGATCACATTTTCTCATTCACCCCATGTTTTCCCATGGATGCTTTAACTATCTTGGCTGTAACCTCCCAGTTAGTGCCAGGGTGGGCTGCTGTTTTCAGAGGGTTTCACTCCTGTTTCATCCTCACTGTGGTTAGTGCTGAAGGGTTGGTGGTGGCAGGGCAAGATGGAGCAGAGAAATTCCTGCTCTGCAGCATTGTATTTTACTGCGTGTTTTTGCAGACACCCGAGTTGAGGACGTTATTACCTGCTCTTGCAAAGACTGGATTAGGGCATTTTACAGAGATGGAGTAAAAAAAAACCCAAACAGCTTTTAAGATACCCATTTGCTGTTGATATACCCATTTGCCACCATAAGTGGCTCCAGGGCATGGGGCAGCGATGCTCTGCCTCCTGCTTGCCCTGAGCCGTGGGGATCCCACATCAGCACCTCTAATTGCTGATGCTCCCCACCACAGGCATGTACTAACTGGCATTTAGGACTGTCTAAAGTGATTCAGCTGCTTGCTATAGGGATCTTCCTTCCTGTCAGCAGTACTGGTCCATGCCCTCACCTTCAATGGGTGCAGCTGCAGCCTCTTTCCTTGTGCCTTTGGCCAGCCCTGCACCACTGCCACTGCATTCCTCAGGGGTCTCGGGTATTTTTTTCTCCAATTTCAAAAGACTCATCCTTCCTTGGATGTCCCTGTAGTGCTGTCATGGCTGATATTTCCTTCCTTGAATTCTATTTTCTGCAACACCTGCCAAAGATGACGACTTTTCTCATAGCTGGTACATCAGCTGAAAGTCTAGGAAAGATGCAGTATCTCGTATCAAGCCCTCTGTGTGTGATATTTGCAAGGGCAGGACTATTTTTAGGGCCCACCATCAGCTACAGCAGGATTCTTGCAAAGGTCCCCTCAAGGTGGTCACCTCTGCTGTTTATTTCCATAGTCCCAGATGAAGCAGATGGACTTCGTACACTTGGTGTATATCGTGGCCTTTCTGAAAGAAACAAGGGTGACCTGCATCACCTCGAAAGAGGCTGGAAACTTCTTAGGACAGAAGGAAAGACTGCCGCTTGTTCCTCCAGAATTTAGACAGCAACAGAGGAGCACCAGTAGATAAATTTGCAGGGTACCTACGTGCAAATATGAGAGTCTCTGTCTGCAACTCCAAGATAACAACTAGTTAGTAGACCTGTCTGTCCCATGACCCAGAATATTGCCATTAGCAGGATTCTGCACTGTTGCTTATCTCTTCCTTGTTCTTAGTCTTATCTGCAAATATATGTTACTTTGAGCAATAAGATACTATGGTAGGACTATCACCGGGTTAGACGCCAGCATGCAAACAGCAAGGTAGAAAGTGCCTCACTTCTGCTTGGGGGAGTTCCTGGCAGCAGAGGTGGCAGGTGCACCGCCATCCTTTCACCACATTTATGTACTTTTTAAAGTAAGGAATTTGTGTTTATTGAATAGGTGAGCAGGATTTGAAAATGATCAGGATACTGCAGGCTGCGCACCCAGGGGTCCTTATTGACAATGAAATCATAGAGCCCAACCCACAGCACGTGGCAGCTTACAAAGGTAAGGCTATACCTGCTGCCTGGGGTATAGCGAGGACTGTCAATTTGAATGACGAGGTTTTTCCTGCTGTTTTGTGAAATTCATGTTTTTCTTCTACTTTTTAAAACAGAGCTGGTGAATCAAGCTCCAGACCTGCAGAATGTCTCTTTTATTTGGCACCAGCTCACTTCCTTGGAGTACGAACAACAGGTGAAAGAGAAAGGCGCACCTAAGAAATTCGACTTCATCCATATGATCCAGGTAGTGGAGTATTGCTTTAATATAGAAGTATTAGCCTTAACTCCCTTCATTTCTGCTGTATGCATCAAGTTAGGGGGACCAGAGCTGAGCACAATTCTCCCATGAGCAGTAACTTCTGCAGCAGCTCTACAAACACCAGAACTCATTCCCTGTCCACACTGGTTTTGGTCACTGGTTTGTACTCATTTAACTGGGTATGGTAGGTAATAAAACAGGCCAAGTCTCAGGCCATCACACAGAGGCCAACAATTGTGCTTTGCTGCTGCAAAAAGCCCTGAATTTTTTGCTTTATCAGAGTAGTTTGGATGGCACTGAAGGGAAAGATAGTGAACGAACACCTGTGTCAGGCTTTGGGTCAAAAATTACGCTGCTACATCTCTGATGCTGATGACACTGATGTTGTATGTGCCAATTATATTTTGTAAAAAAAAAATCTGTTATTCTCTCACTTTAGTGGTTTTTATTTCATTTTGCTTTTATTTCATTTTGTTTTCATTTCATAAGAGCTGATTTCACAACCAGAAAGTGTTCCCGGGGTTTGATGGCTGGGTCAAGGACTGTTATAAGTCCCGAGGGCAGCCTTTGGGACGAGCCCTGCTTCGTCCTAGTGCAAATTCCTCAGTGTCTGGAAGAGATCCAGCTGGCCCATGGCCCAGACACGGTTGAGAATGCCCCTGGTGATAAGGACTATCCAAACAAAGCAGGAGACTCCCCTCTGCACATATTTTCCAACCACAAAACTGCACTGGACTTGAAGGGCAGCAATGTGCAAGTCAGCGTCTGGCTGGTGGCCGAGGTTGAGCAGAGGGTCCCTGGGTCTGACCCCAGGCTGTTAGTGCCAGTGGGAGAGCTGGTGATGCTCAGTCCTGTGGGGCATCCCTCAACATGCATGCTGAGTCAGGACAGGCTGGGAAGCAACTGAGAAGTAATTTAAAACAACTCTATAGAGAAAGGGTTTAAGCCTTTGAAGGGCCATTGCACTGGGGAGGAGGAATAATGGCTGTGTATATAACTCTGTCACTTCTAGATGCTGTACCGTGTGGAGGATATTTCCAATACTATCAAGTTTTTCCACAGCTGCCTCAACCATCAGGGTAAACTCCTGATAATAATTTTATCAGGTAAGAGGGACTTTTTATGTTTTGCTTCATTGCTGGTGTTTTGAAGAGCTTTGAAGTTTGAGAGCCCCAAATATTTGCCTTGAGATTTCAGTAGTGCTTATTCTATAGTAATTAAATAAAAAGAATGCTGTATTTCATAAGGAGGATGCAATCTTGGGCTTAGCCTCTTGGACCCCAATGTCTGATGGGACCACTTAGGCATAGCCATCATGCTCTTGCTTCTCTGCTTATGAAGGAGATTAATTGCTCCGTACCTCAAAGAGACCTCCTGCTGTGAAATTACTGGCTGGAGAGGTGTGGCTATTCATGAATGAGGGTCAGTCCTTCATGGTGAAATCAGCACTGTAAAAACACAACCTGAGCTCTGGGAGGACCCATCTTTGGGGCTATTCCCCCTGCACAGTGATGGCCCAGACCCCAGCAGGACAACGGCCGCTGCCAAGAGCTGCAGGCTTTATGACAGGACAGGAAAAAGAGGCACTTAAAACATCATGGCACTTATTAAAAAAAAAAAGAGTGTTTTTTTTTCCAGTGTGCCATTCATGAATCCCCGGCTCATGGTGCGGTGGATAAAGCACACTTCCCCATGTTTGCCATTAAAACTCCCCCTCACATCGCCGGTAGGCTGTTTCCCTTACTAGCTGGGACTGACTTTTTCAGGTATATATTCTTTGATGTGCACTCAGGTTCGATGTATAAAAACATCTGCAGTATTCTAGCAAAAGGGCACTTAATAGGTAGCATGCACGTGCAGGCTCAGTGCATTGGTATCTCTATGTGTACTCCTCCTGGGCAAATCCAGTGCTGGAGACCATCTCCTAGGAGTTTCCTTTAAACAGGAGGGTTTTGGAAGGAGAGTTGATGGAGAACACAGTTTTACCCCTCTCCAGGCACAGACATTTGTAAGTGCACTCAAGTAAGGGGAAGATCTCTTCTCCTGCTCCTGGCAAGGTGTGGGCGAGCAGTGAGGGAACATTTCAAACTCATCTAGTAGTTGCATATGCTGGTGTTTGACTGCCTTGGCTTTGCAAAAGTAACCTTCCCTCCTGCTCTGGCAGACAGTAGTGGATGGGCCAGCTTATGGAAGAAGTACAGACACTGCTTGCCTTCCACCGACAGTGGCCACTACATCACCACCAAGGGCATCATGGATGTTTTGCAGAGACTGGGTGTTGAATACCGCGTTTATGAGTTCCCGTCGGGCTGGGATATCACCGAGTGCTTTATCGAGGGGGACCCAGTTGGAGGACGCATGATGGATTTCCTGACAGGGACAAAAAACTTCCTGGGCATGGCCCCGCCGGGGCTGCGGCGGCAGCTGCAGGAGGCTCTCTGCCAGCCCGAGTGCAGCAGCAAGAAGGATGGGAGGATCATCTTCAGCAACAACTTGAGTATGATTGTGGTTGAATCCTAGGGTCCGGACCAACGGCAGAAGACAAGTCAGGGGGGTATGGGGGCAATGCTGTTGCAGAAGGGCATAGCATAGAAAGAAGGCAACTCGTAGGCAAGAAGGCAGGAAAGTGGGGCTCAGCTGCAGCCTCCCAACCCCAGCCAGGGTCAGTGGAGCTGCCTGCGACACCAGGGATGAGCTCTTTGTCCCACAGAGATTAACAGGGCCAAGATTTCACCCTGGCTATTTAGTTCAGCCCTAGGAGAACATTTTCCAGAAAGTAAAGAGCTTCATCTCACTAAAAGCCTCCATGGACTTGTTTTTTAACAGTATGCATCCTGTCTGTGCTTTTGACACTGGGATTTCCACTTTTCTATAGAGCCAGCATGTTTACATACCTGAGGACGTGTCTATATGACCAGGTGCTGCTTTGCAGCCGGGAGGTGGCTGCAGCCCCCATGCAGACCCACTGCTTCCAGCTGCACCAGGACAAATCCAGCAAGGTGTCCCTGCTGCTTTGCACCCAAGCGACGTGCCTCACTGCACCCAGACCTGAGCTGTAAGTTGCTCTGTGCTAGGCTATTTCTGATGGTTTTATCAGCATAGGTATTTACTGCCCCAAGCATCTCAGCATCTCACAATATAGACATGTCTTAAAAATTTATCAGCCTTTTTGTTTGGAGAATTTTTTGGATCCCAGGATGATACTTGCCCTGTGCTCTTTCAGGCAGATATTAATTTTGTTACTTTCTTACTACTGTTTTCTCCATATAAAATAAAAAGCAATTTGAAACCAAAAAAAAGTTACATCTTCTTCTGTATGTGTGGGCTTACAGAAAATGAAGAGTGAAGAGGTCATTCGGTTCAAAAATGCAAAATTCTGTTTTATGGAAGCATTAAGGCTTTCATGTGAGAGAGAAAGACAAGCCTGAGGCCACGGAGGAGCAGGGATTGAGCTGCAGCTCATCCTTGTGCCACAGCCGTGGGAGGAAGCTCGGCTCGTTCAAAGCAGCATCACAGCACCTATGTTTCTTAAATATAACGTATGTGGTTAAAAGATGTTAATATAGGTAAGTTAAGACTATTTCCACAGGGTCCTGAGTTGTTCAGAGGGCTGAAGGAGGTGCTGCCACGGCAGCTGGCTCGAAAGGGAGATCCTGCACAGGAGACCAGTGGGATTTGGTGTTGCATTCAGGGCCACGGTGCTGTTCAGACCTTGGGCTGGGCACAGGGGGAAAAAGGGGCCTGCAGTTCCAGCAGCCTCATTGCAAATAGCTCTCGGGGCAGGAAGCATCAGCTCAGATGGAAAATACCTGCAGGTACAGAGCACACCTCTGTAAACTGATTTTTCCATGCTTAAGCTGGAAAGCACATGCCGTGTGCACATGAAGGGGCTGCAGGTGCCACTGCCTTATTGATGTCTGGTATTGACCAAAAGGCTTGTTCCAGCATGACGAACACATGGGTTGGCACACTAGCTTGCAAAATATTGGATGTCGTTGTCACACAGAGTCCTGCTAATCCTTCTAAACCTAACCCACCTCTCTGCCTGGATGCAGTCACTGCCAGAGGCAGCAGCGGTCCATCTGAGAAGGGAATGCCAGCTCACAGAGTCATTGCGGCTCCTCTTTGTGCTTTGGCTTTTTTGTTTTGTTTTTTTTTGGTTTTTTTTCATATCTTTTTGAAATACAGCCATTTCTCCTGCAGATGTTTTCTCTGAAACTACTGTAAGGAAAGAAAGAGGAAAGCAATGGGAAAACGATAGCATAACATCATCCCTCTGGCAGGACTGCAGCACCCTGGTCTGTAAGTGCTATTGCTGTCAGTCTAAGGGACATCAGTCAAAACCGGATAACCTCCTCCACAGTACCCCATACCTGTGCACAAGCTTTTCGTTTCGACCAGTTTATTTTTTATTCTACAGGTAGCTCCTTTGATTGTGCTCGCTGACAGCACTGGGCAGGGTGTGTACGACTGGGCTGTTGGATGGGCTCTCAGCACTGCTCCCATCAATGTTCTCTTTCCACTACTAAGCCCCATGGTTTATTTCCACACATTAGTGATGTCTCTGTCGCTCTCTGGCAGATAAAAATGAAAATCAAAATATATCAAGAGTCAGACTTGCTTTTCAAGCTCCAAAGAATCATCTACCTACTAATCTTTGCAGAAATTTGACACAGTCCAGGTTCCCCCAGATCTTCCCCAACCCAAGCAGCACTTAGGCTTTCACCCCTCTTTGGAGTTTCCTGAACAGGTAGACATGTTTCCAGTAAGCAGATACTCAGCAAAATCCGTGAGCACAAAATTTACCCACACCATTGTAAATCAATGTGCAAATGCTCAAAAGAAAGGAGCACTTCAAAGACTGTTCAGTGACAGCCTAGGGAGATGAAACAGGGCACCCCATTAAAAATGGGACTGCTTAATGCTTTATCTGTAATTTTTCCTTTGATTCTTGAGTCATTTAACAATGCCTCTGCTTGTACACCTGGAACAAACGCTATCCTAAGTGCCTGTTCCATTTATTTATATATTTGTTCTTGGGTGAATATCCTATTTAATAACTATTTGTTGTGCTTTTTAAAATAGGCTGTCCTCCCACGCAGAAGGTTGGTCTGTGCTTTCCCAGCAGCTGCGGTTGGGTCTGGGTGCCCACGAGAGGGCTGCAGCAGCCAGCCGATGCAAGCTGCCTCCCAAACTGCTTGAGATGCTGAGATGAAGCAGCAGAATCAAGTATCTGGGCAGGCGAATGATGCACCGGCTCAGCTCCACCTTCTTTGCTGGGTCATTGCATGTGGATATCAGCCGTTGGGGACTATGCGTTTTTCTACAGCAGAGTCCTGTTCTTGGTGCCGGGCTCCAACTTATAAAAAGTTACGATTACACAGCATGGGTGCTAACAACGACTGCAGAAAATTTGCTCTTGGGTAGTTTTATTTTCCCCACTCGATGGTTGAAGCGCTGCAGCTTAGTCATCTCTCAGGCACAGGTCTGTAGACAGCTCACCAGGGCTATGGCTGACCACAGGAGGAAACATGAGGAAGGGGACGTCAGGAGCACGAGGTTGCTTCTGCTTTAGCTTTGAGCTAAATTAACCTTGTTGATCTCAGTCTGGATGGGCCCTACTCTGCAATGAGTGTCATGGCAGTCAGCAAGGAGCAGGTCTTTGGACGGAGGGACCCGTGCCCTTCTGTCAGCGTGACAACTTGTTCCAGCCCAAAGCGAGCGCTTTTGTGGATAACCACGTAGTAAGCTGCCATGTGTACTCTGGAGAAGTAATGCCTACAAACCCCAAACTGCATTATTTTTAAATGGAATGGTTGCAGATTTTATCCTTATTTCAAGTTGATAATATCCCCACTTCAACAGCATTGCTCTGATTGTGTGTTACAGCCTCCTAAAAAGGAGTTACAGACAGCAGCTCTTTATAATATCAAGGAAGGACAATTTCTTTTTTACTGGTCTTGTTATTCAATCTGGGGGGCTGAATCGTTCGCCTTTGTAATGAATGTTAAGGCTTCTCTACCATGAACATTACCAGGGGGATGAAGGTAGCATAGGAACTGGAAAAATGTAATAGCTTATTTCTGAACAATCCCATTAAAAGACAAGCTCAGTAAAATACTGGAGCATATATTGAAATGATTAAAGCTAACCTCCATCAGGGAGTAAAACATAAAAATACAGATGCTGAACTTTATTTGTTTTACCCTTTCAATATTTGCCCACAGAAATCTGTTGAGGCTTATATGAAAGATGTAGAAAATCTTTGGGTACCCTGTGCATTCTTCATAAATAAATACATCAAATAAATGCATGGCTCTAAGGCGAGGTCTCCAAGAGTCACGGGCTGTACAGTATCTGTATTAAGAGTGTTCATTGAGACACCAGGCTTTGCCCTGCAGATTTCAGATTTGGGGTGCTAGTTCTGGAGTTCGCTCGGGTGAAGAAACCTGAGGCAGGATCTAGATGTGGCAGAGAGGTTCCCACAAGCTTGTACTTAGGAAATCCCAGGAAAACTCAGGGCACGGTTATGCCCAGAAAATAGTCTTCCAGCTTCCCTGAAACCTTATGTGGTTCAGAACTTCTTCCTCAGAAATATTGTCAGGCAGTCCTTGCTAGGCACAGAATTTGGGTTTCCTGAGGGACTGACCTTTCTCAAAGAACTCTGTGATGGGAAGGACAGGAGTAACTGCGAGCTCACAGAATCAAAGGCTCACAGAATCAATCAGGTTGGAAGAAACCTCTGGGATCATCAAGTCCAACCATTGCCCTGACACCACCATGTCAACTAGATCATGGCACTAAGTGCCATGTCCAGTCTTTTCTTAAACACAGCCAGAGATGGTGACTCCACCATGTCCCTGGGCAGCCCATTACAATGTCTAATGACCCTTTCTGAGAAGAAATACTTCCTAATGTCCAACCTGAACCTCCCCTGGTGAAGCTTCAGGCTATGTCCTCTTGTCCTATCGCTAGTTGCCTGGGAGAAGAGGCCGACTCCCACTCCACTACACCTTCCCTTCAGGTAGTTGTAGACTGCAATAAGGTCACCTCTGAGCCTCCTCTTCTCCAGGCTAAACAACCCCAGCTCCCTCAGCCGTTCCTCATAGGTCAGACCCTCCAGACCCTTCACCAGCTTGGTCGCCCTCCTCTGGACTCGCTCAACATGCAGTGTCTTTTGTCTTTTGATGGATTTGGTCCTGATGACTCAAAACATGAACCATCTCCACATGCTCTGCATTCAGCAGAGAAGGCAGCAAAGGCCAGACAAATCTCCCCGAAGCTGCTGGTTGTACCTCCGTGTACTGGTGGTAGGATGATACTAACCTTCCTTGAGCTTACAAACACCTACAGGATTATTAGGATTATTAACCTTCCTGCTCAAGTCATAACTCCAAGTAGGTGTTTATCATCCTACCTTTTAAGGTACCATATTTTTTGAAGGACAGATCCTCTAGACTGAGAACAAATATCTAAACCAAGTCTAAAATACCTTTATTATTAACCATTGCGCCTTGGAGTCACTCAACTCCAGTACTTAAGTATCAACAGAAACTTAAATCTTGCTAGATGGTGAGAGTCCTGGTTAGGTCTCCAAAGATATCTATGGACCAGTGCATGGTCACTCTGCCATGTGCCAAACTGCTGAGACACCAGGCAGGAAAAACCTGGAAATCTCCTTATTTTGGTATTGACACGGTGGGGTGATGGTACCAGTAAACGCACGGGCAGGGCAATGAGTGCATTCGCCCTGCCACAGCAGAGTAGCTCCAGGCTGGCTGGGGAGAGATGACCTTCTCGGGACAGCTCTTTCTGACTCCTTCTCACCCAGGGGCAGTCACCCAAACCCCTGGCTGGGGGGAGAGTACCTTGGGGTCCAGACAGACACCCCTAATAACACTGTCTCCCCCTGCTTCTTCTCCCTTGGTCAGCCAGCCCAATTCTCCTGGGAAATGCTGAAATTTAGATGTACACCTCTTCAGAAATCACAAAGCAAACAGAGTTCTCCTTCTGCCACCAGTATTTAGTCCTTTCCTGTCTCTAAGGAATGTCCCTTATCAATGCAAATGTTCCTTGCAATCAGTCCTAAAACAGGAAAACAAATAAACTGACAGCTTATCCCTCTAACACAAACATGTTCATATGGTCATCCTGGCACGGAAGCTGAGACTGCAGCCTGGGCACCCAGAGCAGGTTTTGGGCCAGCCCTCCTGCACCCTGTTATTTAATGCCACTGGTGTTAGCTAAAGCAGCAGCTGTTACAAAACACAAGAAATGTGTTGTTCATCCCCCATTCTCCTTTAATTTCTTATTAAAAAAAAAATCCCTCCAAGATAAATATTTGAAGAGTAAAAGGTACAGCTGGAAAGATCTCGGGTCTGAAAAGGGTTTATAGGACCTCTGAGATGGCCGGATCCCAGCAGGGATTTTCTTCTCATCTCTGAGAAGGACCAGGGAAGAGCAGAACAGGAGCTTCATTTCCACTAGTCCCTTCCCGACAGTCTGATGACATTTTTGGTTAGATCTGCCAGCAAGTTTGTAGAGAAAACATATGTTTTGTCATACATTGTAATGATGGTACCTCTGGTGAATTTAGAAATGAGATAAAGAAATTTTCAGAGCAGTTTCTAAGTCCCTATTGCTTTGTTAACATTTTTTAGCATCCTATTAATCACTCTGTATGTATCTGTCAACAGCTGATATTATGGATTAAGGAAGATTACAGCTCATTGCTCCAGTGGCTGTTTTCTTTAGGTTTTAACTCTATGGGCACTTTGCCATTGACTTCACTACGACAAGACCAAGTCCTTTGTTTTTACGCACACTTTGAAATGCTTTTCTGACTCAGAGTTGTTTTACTTTATAAGGTACCTAAATGATCATCCAGAGGGTAAATGTTTTGATTTTATTATTTCTGGAAGAAGGGCTAATACACTCTCAGTGCTGAACAAACAGTCCAAGAGATCTTGATTTGCAGATGTTTTCATATAGATAAATGCTGACTTTGGTTTGTTGTGCCTGTGCAGATCATGTCATTTGTTATTCGGGAAAAGGGGACAGTATTTGAGGAAATGCAGATAAAAGTTCTACAGATTCAATACCTTTAATTTATAGACCTTCATCATTATTTACTATCAACTTGTCTTCATTTAGCACACACCCAGGGCTAAACAATAACAGTTTTTCTCTCACCCAATGTCCCTTTCCCAACTGAGGAAGGAAATTGGGAGAAAGAGGGAGACTCATGGGTTAAAATTAACCAGATTTAATAAAATAAAGAAACCAATATAAATGCTAACACAAAACACACAAAAGTATACTTAGCTACAGGTTGCAGCAGGTTGTCCAGGAATAGCAATCATCAGCAATGAGGAAAAAAGAGCAGCCAGGAGAAAAAAAAGAGCAAAAACTAACCCCACCTCTTCCCACCAAGCCCTCTCTTTTATAGTGAACTTGATGTTAATGTTACAGAATACACCTGTGGGCCAGTCTGGGTCAGCTGCCCTGAATTTAACTGCTAATGGCCTTGATCACCATGGCTGGCCACAAACTGAAACAAAATCCCAATGAAACCAGGACACAGGTACAGGTTATCTCCAATTTCATGTATTGGTTGTCCACTTCGGAATACAAAGAAATCCCTGAGACTCAAAGCAGAACTAATTAACACCAGAGAATCAAACAAGTCAACTGTGAATAACCTTCAGTCTAAAAATTATTCACCCAAACTTACCCCCTTGTACTGTGACTTGTTTTTATAAGTGCTTAAAAATAACAATGACGAAAACAATAAATTTCAGCCTAGACGTCCTTCCTGAGCTTATTTAATTTTTGTGTCTTACCTCCAAGGTCTCATCGTTCCCAGCTCCCTTCTCCAGCAGAGTATCTCCCCTTCCATAGCCTTATCTCAAGGCAGCCAAATTAGGGAAAACTTTCCTCCTGTGCCTGGGGGGACGCAGGGTCATGGCCAACCTCTGTCATGACTCACTCACAATTCCTGCCAAATGTTAATGCAGATTTTTTGCTTCAGAGCCTAAGATGACACGAAACAAACGACCTGTGCTTGTCTGGGTGTTTTACTAGGAGTGTCTCACCCGATTACAAATGCCTTAAAACAACAAACATTGCCAGAGCGTACCTTCACTGCTCTTCGTATAAATTATTCCTGAGCCACTGCTTAATGTTTATTAATATTTCTGATGCTTTTGAAATTTTAAACTAACATTAATGTAACCTATAGTACAAAGTCCGGCAAAGTTGTTAATGGGAGAGTAAACATCTTACTTTCTCCTCTGCACGCGTGAGCTGTATTTTGGGTCCCCGTACGTGTAGGGGAGCAGCACCCTCAGCAAATATGGTCCCCAAATTCTTTCTGGTTCTGATGGGAATTTAAATAAATCTTCCAATTCCATCACTCAGCAACAAATTGCTTTTGAACACAATTAACATTTATGCTGGAGTGCTGGAGTCTTGTTTATTTATGCATCACAACGGTCCCTGAAAAAATGTAAGAATATACAAAATCTCACTCAGGTTCAGGCAAAAACTCCACCTTGACCAGAATCGTGTCCTGGCTAGGGAGGGAAGGAAAGAAATAGGGAATATAGAAAATAGTCTGTCTTTTACATATCTTTCTTTTTCTACCCCCATCCTCCCCTGCCTTTTGGCAGTCTGTCAGTTGGGGACCTCCTGCACCAAAGGCTGCATCCAGGACATCAAACCTCCTCCTTGCCTTTCCTCTTTAATTTGCCTAATTTCTTTCCAGATATTTTGCAAAGATGAGCAACAAATAAACCCATTCCAAGTGCCTCTCCACAGTTGTTTTTTATCTGGATGAAAGATATCTCTTTTCTAAAAAACTTTCTGTAACATGAGAACCATCTGGCCTGTGCAAACATGACAGCTCAGCTCCGCTCTTCGTTTCAGGGCTGCTATGGACTGGATGACACCTGCTTCACCATAGAGTCATCAACTCCTTGGTGTCAAGAGATGGTAAGAGAACGGTGAGGAAGGAAACAAGGAAGAAGGAGAAACAACCCTTACCAACCCCAGCATTGATGGCCTGGGGATGAGAGGTGGGCACTGGGAGCTGGCCAGGAGATGCTCTCTAATGTTGCAAGGGGGAGAGGTGGAGGAAAAGTTTTTCCATCACATTTCAGTCCTCTGGGGAGAAACATATGAGCTCATCGCGGTGACATCGAGTGTGTTTCCAACTGACAGTTAACAGTTGGCAAAGCAGGACCAGTGGGTTGTCTGTTGGCTGTCAGTGGCTGTTTATAGTGGTTTTCCAGCAGGTATCATAATTTTATTATCAGATTGAAGTTGCTCTGAAGGCAGAGCACCAGCATTGTGGTGCAGGATGCTGTTTTTTTGGGGGGCTGGGTTTGGGCAGGACTTTGCCTCTGCTAGGTGACCCCTGACTCCTTCGAAAGCCCATACGCCAGGTTTGTCAGGGCTGGCTGTGACTCCTGCTGTGCCACTCTGCTCCTTGATCTACCTTTAACATTCACGTACACCCCAACTGCAAAATGGTTTGTCATCTTCTGCTTCCAAAATCAGGCTAGAAATCATATCGGATAGTGGCTGCTGTTAAGAACTTCTCTTGGATATTCAACAGAGGAACATCAGAATCTGAGCATGCAAAGGGAAGTTCATTTTTGTAATTAAGGGCTGTCTCTGCTCCCAGGAGAGCTACATTTTGCATGGAGCCCTGCCATGATCTTCCCCAGTCTGGCCATCATCACTTCATCTTGCTGAGCCCCAATTTTCCATCTTTAAAATCTTCCTTTCCTTGCAGGCAGGTCATGAGGCTAGATCCATTACTGTAAGTGAGAGGCTTTATTACTGAGGTGGTAAGTGTCATGCCAATACAACGGTAATAATAAATAACTTCTCTAAAAGTGTAAAAGGGTCTGACATTATTAATTGCATTTCAAGCACTTGCAGTGTGTGTGGACGGGAATTGAATGCAGAGTCGACTGAAGGTTTTTCTCTTGGTTACATTTTTGCACTTTGGAAGGAAATGGCCTTTCTTCAGCTGAAATGTCCTCAGTGCATTGACCCAGCAAGAAACCTCTCACCTGTGCAAGTCCCCATCACTCCCATTGGGGCTCAGATGACCCTGCTGGGGTGCAAAGGTGGAGGTGAACCCCTCTGAGAGGCAGGGGAGGTCTCGCTTTGGCCCATAAGCTTTTCTATTTGTTTGCTTTCAGAATTGCTTCCTATTTTCCCACAATATCCATTTCAGCCCCCTTTCATCTGTGGGTATGGGTCAGCGAAGCAAAAGGCTTCCTGAGAACATCTTGCCAGGGTACATGGGCGAAGGAGGCTTTCTGCATTGATTCACCCCAGAGGCCCTTCTGAAATACCTGCCCAAAACAGCAGCCCAGGACTTTGGCATCAAAGCCCTGATGCCCCCCAAAGCACCTTTGATCTGCCCTTGCCTGCTGCTTTTATGTGCTGTGAGTGTCATCCCGCTGACCACGAGGCTCCTCTGCCTCTCTCAGCCCTTTCTGCTTTCATCCCGTACAGATGGAAATGCACCCTTTAGCTAACACGGACCTGAGGATAAACAGATAATATATAATGCTGCACGGAAAGAAGATCTACAACAGCAAACCCTGCAGCACCAGGGCACATATCCTCCTTTTTGGGCAGGGCACATATTTGTCCTCCAATGTCCCACATTCCAGCTTACCGTCACCTCTTCTCCCAAGGGCTCCCACACCATCCCTCCCCTCCAGCTGGGCCAGCAGAGCCAATTGCCAGGCCTCAGGCTTCTGGCAGCCCCAAATTTTGCTTTTACTTCATCTGCAGTGCTTTCTATAACCCAATCACTCAACGTCAGCCTCCTGCAGAACAAGGAGAAGCCCTGCCCTCAGTGACAACCACTGCTTCTCACGAGTTTTGCCATTAGATTAAAAGTTCTGAAAGTATTTCTGTGTGTTTTCCCTTCTGGTAAAAGATTAAGAGTAAAGCCATTCTCTTTATGCCCTTTGCTTTCGTGCATTACAGAGAAATTTACTGTCAGGATGAAACCAAGCCTGAGAAATTTCAGCTTGAGAAATGAGAATTTGGGGCAAGTTCTTAAACACAGAAAACCAAGATTTAGAACAGAAACAAGTAGAAAACCTTAAAGACGGCAGGTTTCTCTTGTTATAATCATATAACTTAAAAGAAGTATAAAACGCAGCCTGCTAAATAGCAATAGAAAATCCTGAGTTCTTTAAAACTGTTATATTTTCTTCCTGAAATATTTCATGTCAGTTAAATTTTATCTGAATGAGAAGGAAATTACAATACCCACAAAACCTTAGCTGATGCTGCCATCATGGTACAGGAGAACCATCCTGCTTGAAATGCTTAGAAAAATACAAAACAAGCACCTTGCAATGTCATTCATGTAAAACACGGTAAGACCCAACCCTCAGCAATTCTGAATTTCATCGGACCTGTTGCACAACCAGCAGAAACAGCACTGGCATAAAACCCTTCCTTTTCTAAAGAGCTGGAAACTTTATTTTCTTTTTCCTTTAACAACAAATGCAAATGCTCTAAATCTTCTCAGTCTGAAGTACAGATGGCATCAGCTGACATCAACAGGAGGCAATGCTTTTAGATGCTTATAAAAAATGTGATTTCACGCATCTCTGCTGCAAGCTATTATTCAGTAATGAATGTGCAGAGGGCCTTCACAATGCCCAAAAAAGTGACTAGAGCTCTTTGTTAAAGCTAGAAGTTGGTCTCAGCTGTTGCAGGGCTCTGGCACAAAGCATTGCACAAGGCTGAAGCCTACCCTGTACGTCTGAGTCGAGATGCTCGGAGATAAGTTCACTGAGCAAACGCAGGTCACGTCAGCAGATATAATGTGTCCTTTGAACCTCCGGTACCTCATTTTCTGTCCTGTACTGTGGCGTCTGTCTTCCTTTGATCATTGACTAAAGGGTGGTTGTTTCATTACAATGAGAATAAAAATAGTTGACATGAGAGAGTGGTGTTTTGCCTATTCAGAAGGACAGTGGAAAGTTGCACTCCTGAGTTAGCTTGAATAGAGTGAACATTATTAAGTGCTACCATGAAAAAGACCTCTCGAAGGAGATAATGCCTTCACCCAATTAATCCTTCCTAATGAACTTACCCTTCGGAGATGGGCAGAGCAATTTCAGCGTGAAGTTTGCTTCCTGTGATCATTTGTGCCAATAAAAGTCTTTCAAGAAAGCTGATGAAAACTGATGTGAATGTGCCTGAAGTGAATTTATTTTGATATTTGACTTGTCAGAAAAAAAAAGTGGTTTGTACTTTTCAACCTGATCTGCTATCGTTCTCTCTTGATGATTTCTGTTCTTTAATAAGTCCTCAAACGATAATAAGGCTCCTAGGCATCCCTTTCCTTTGAATTTGCAGCTGAGAAAATTCCATGTTTGAAATACTTGGAAATGGAGTTTTATTTGATAACCTGTATTTTTGAGGCGGATAACTACTTTGCTGAACACCTTGATGGTTATTTCAATAATAGTAGTTTGAAAGTGCTCTTCTGGCTCCAAGAAATTTCAACTGCGGAAAGAAGGCTTTTTCCACACAAGCTACTTTATAATGATACTTTGCACTTAGGCAGATTCTTTTATTGAAGCATGTTTTATTCATTAATTCACCAGACCCTCAATTGGTTTTGTCTAATTGTGACTCTCTTTATACCACACAGGCTTGGAAGTCCAACCATGACAGTTTTTTACTGCTTTTCGCTGTGCTTTGGAGATTCCAATAAAGAAAGTGCCAGAAAGAGGTAAAAAAAAACCTGTGAAAGTTCAAATGAAAAGGAGGGTGTCAGACTAAAACAAACCCAGGGGGAGGAAAAATGTCAGGATTGATGAGAAGATTTTTTTTTTTAATTGTCTATTTATGATGTGTTGGTTCTCTTATAAAACCAGGAGCTCCTGTTGAACTGCAATTAGAACTGGTTCTAGGTAGCCAAAAGTATGAGAGCATCTCCAAACTACAGCAACTGAAATTAGCTATCTAGTTCCTACTTCTGTTTTAGGAACTTGTACTACTGATGCAAGTTTCACAGATGCCGGTGAATATTTTTGCAGCCTTGGAAAAAGAAAATGTGCCTGAAAATCAGTTGATAAACTGAAATACCCAAATTTTAAATGTTGGCCTCTGCAACTTGTCCACTGCTTTAAAATGATTCAGAAATGTGATCATGAGTAGCAACTATGAGTCTTCTCCACCTCCAACCTAACCAGATAAAGAAAAGTCACTTAATGGGCACAATGGAGCTAATAGCTGAGGAGAAATTACTTTCTGACTGCTACACATTTTTGGGGTCATGATTAAATTAGCCACTTTGAATTTGTGCAGCCTGGTTTCATACCTCAGGTGAAAAACTGGGATCATTTTTGGGCACTGCAAGCAGCTTCTCATATGTACTTCTCAGCTCCTGTGGCAGGAAGGAATAGTTTTTAAAATTGCACTTTGTTAAACACAGTTGAGGAAGAGCCAGTGCATCCAGGCCAGTGTATCCAGGTTGTGGGCACTGAACTAAAATTTCTTTCCATATTCGGGAAGAATCTCTCAATCAAAGTGAGACTTTATGGCCTGGTTTTAATTTCACAGTTACAAAGATGAACATGCAACTTTTTCAAATAAGTAATTAGGTGTCACAGAATAAAGCACTTGTCTACCAAATAACAACACATTTAAGTGAAAAACTGTACTAACTCTAAAAGATTTTAGTGTCTATAATTTATTTCTAGATTAATGGGTATTTTATAGTCCATCCTACTTAGTGTATAATAATGCTTTTTTAAATTATTTTTTCTGCTTCTGTTCCATGTAGGTTAGCAACTATTACATCCATTCTTTTCAATGAATGTCTTAATATAGCTCCCTTCTAATGAAAATATATTTCCTTTGCTCATTTTTGCCAGACCTTGTATGTCTGCATCTGTCCTGTGTGCTGGGGGTAAACCAGCATACCTGCATCTTTCTTTCCCCGGCAGTCCCATCGATGAGTTCAGGTTAGAGCACCTGCTCCTGTTAGGGGCCATTGCTGCTGCTGCAATGAATTGCTGGTTGATCCTGTTACCAAAGTCTTCAAAATCAGCTGTATGCATTTTTTTTTCTTTTTTTTTTTTTTTTTACTGTAACCCTATCCCTGTTGGTTCTGATGGTTGTCCCCAGCTTTTTGTCCTCAACAAATTTCATGTTTCTGTCAGTTTTGCTAAGACTTTTAATGAAATTACTATCTCTGAGTAGTCCATAGACATTCCACAGTAAATTTTCTTTGGTCTGACTGTTGTCTTTTCAAAAACACCGTTTAGTGCCTCCCTTTTAGGCATTTCCTCACCCACTTTGTCATCTCTGGACGGCTCACCTGTTGAAATAATTATGCCCCGTGTGGCACCTTATCCAGTCCTTGTTTAGAGACAGGAAAGATTAGAACGGTGGCATTTTTTCAGCCTAAGTAAGTAAATAGGTAAATAAACTTCCCAAAGAAGATCTCATCTGACATGACTGTGCCATGTCCAAGGACCCCGTGGTGGATGCATTACACCCTGTTTTCCATTTCCACCTCTTAAAGTTTCCTCCAGCCTTTGCACCAAAACCAGCCCCACAACCGAGGTCAGGCTATCAGGGCTCTGGGTTCTTGTGTCGCATTTTCCAGTCTGCGGTCCCATCACGGTGCTTCTGACTTGACAGATTTATTACAGACCCTCCCCCTCGAGAGCACTTTGGGCTTGTGCCTCAGAACAGGAGGGGGGAAATGCTGCTGTTGTCTTCCAGAGCACGAGCAGGTTGGAGAAGACATGTTCCCCAAGCTCAGTTTTAAAAGCTTAGACATGCTTTTTGGCTTGTGGCTGAGCTGGTGCTTGAGTGATTCCTCTGATCATAAAAGACACTGATGCATCAGCATCAGCCAACACCAGAGCCATCTATTTACTGAGGGAAGTGCTGCAATAGATCAATGTTAAATGCTTATTTGCGCTTCACTGCTCCAAGGCACAGAAACTAATTACCAAAGATAAATTAGCCCTTGTGACAATGACTAAGAAATACATGTCCCAGGACAGACCACCTTGACCACGAACAGCCATAATTCTCCCTCTGATTAGGGGCGGCAGAGGGTTACGTGGTGTATCCTTCAGCCAGAGCTCGCTCGGGGTGGAGTGCTGTTGGATTTGCCCATGTGCCGAGGGGTTGGCAGCCATTTGCTGAGCCCCTGACTCTTCCTTTTCCTTATACGAATCGGTCACTTGACTCCTCTGTGTCTCTGTTTGCCCAGCTGCAGATTAGCAGCAGTAATAAAACACTTTATGCAGATACCAGAAGAGAACAACTGATGGCAAAACCTCCCCAGGGTGTTGCGTTAGCACATGAGCTTTCCCTCTACGTGCTGCCTGCTCAGGAACAACACAGGCCTTGCTCCTCTTCTGTACTGCCTGCACACCAGCTGGGTGCAAGTTGGAAGTCTTCTGTGTTGTATGTGAATGCAAAGACTTTTTCTAGCAAAAAAGTCCTCGGTTATTCTCATTGCATTTGTAATCGGTGTGCAGCAGACGCAGATGAGACCTTGGCAGGATCACAATTGGTTTGAAATGCAATTGCTCCAGTTTTACCTCCCCTGAACCTTTTACTTCCCTCTTCCTTCTCCAAAAGTAGCCAAATTTTTGGTGGATCTGAATCCAGAATCATCTACCTCATCTTTCTCCCTTACTATCTAACTGGCAAAGGTGTCTGCAGCTGAGGGGTGGAGGATGGATCTCCAGGTTGCCGTGGGGGTTGAGTGCCTGGGAGGCTGCAGAGCTGCTCTCGATTTTCCCTGCTAACACTGCAAGGAAAGCAGGAGCAAGTTGCTTCCATTAGCTTTTTACCCCTGAGCCCTTACTGAAAGAGCTCCCAGTCCAGCTGGGCACCATGTGTTCGGCAAGGTGTGTAAAACCAGCAGAGTACAGGGAGCAGCACAGATACAATGGACTCAAGCCTGTGCACTGTTCCTATCGTAATGGGCTCAGGGGAGACCTGCAGGACTGCAGTAGGAATAACTTGAGTGGGAAAATCTCCTGGAACTGCTTTGTAATGGTTTCTGGAGGCGATGTGGCCCTGCACACTCGCATGGTGCCTGAGGCAGCAAACCCAGCCTGCCTGGGGTGGTGGGGGGGTCATGCTGGTGTCTCAGCATCGCAGCAAAGCTCATCTGTAACCCAGGTCAGTTAAACCACAGACCTCAAATAACTCCGCACTGAGTACATTGCTCCCCTGTCTCCATGGAAAGTACCTCGACTGACTGATACGTCTTAGGATTGCACTCGCCTTTTTCACCCGGTTGTATTACTGTGGCACCACAGACCCATCTCATGCTGCAGCGGAGTCATCTCTTGCTTGTCACCTTGTGCAGTCCCAGATTGTATTTTCACCTCTCAAAGATGTCCGTCTCAGTGTCACATCCCAATCCTCCTCTGTACTGAAGGTGTCCCCTGGGTTGGTGTCATCAGCACATTTTTATCACCACACACTTTGTTTTCTGCCAAGATCATTAATGGAAATATTAAGCAGTGTGACAGACCCTTGAGGAAGACTCTCAGAATCACAGAATCAACACCTCCAGGTCTGGTGCTCCTTTCAGTGCTATTCATTGCTGGACCCCAAGCACACTTAAGAGCAATAACCTGTATTTTTATGATTACGTTTTGACCAGTTAATCTTTTGCTAGATATGAAAATCCAAATTCCTGCCTGAGCAGCTGGAACACCACTTCTGGCTCCGTGACACCCTCTCTCCACCAGATTCCCAGCCGGCAGAGCAAAACATCGAAGCAGTTGGTGGAGGCAGCTGAGCTGATGGCTGGCTGCGTGCCCACTCGCTGTGGCTCTTGTAAGACCCACCGTGCCGGATGGGGTGGGCACGTCAGCACCAGCTGCCAGGCGTGGGGACACTGATCCTGGCTCTCCCTGCCACGGGAGGCAGCCAAGCTGCTGGCATCACCATCGCGAAAGAGTTTGGTCACAACTTATAACCTGGTCAGCTTTTGTAGCATCTCCTCAAGCTCTGGCTTGCAGGTCTGCAGTTACGAACCTGTGCTCACCCAGGTAAGGTGACGCAGAAAGCCTGTGACACCTGGGCGGTGTTACAGCCGCTCCTTCAAAGCCACCTGGCCAAGTTGGTGCTGTTGAAGGTAGTTATTCCTCATTTTGGCTGCAGGCAGCAGAGGTCAGCATTGTCCTGCTGATGGGCCACCGCGCGTCCCACCTGCACACACCAGCACAGCATCGCAGGGATCGGGTTTTATTAGTCCTTGTTCTTTTCTTGTGATGAAAGGGGCATGAATTATGTCTTTGAGCTACAGCAGCTTGGGGGGGCAAGTGACCGAGCCACCAGCTGCACCTGCAAGGGACGTGGTGAGGGAGGCTGCGAGGTGGACTCACAAATGTCACGGGCTTTTCAAGGTGTCTGAGGACAGCTGAGACATCCTCAGGATGCTGCCACGAGACCTGTGGGACACCTGTGTCCATCCAGAGTAGCAGCAGAAGAGAAACTGATACCCCCGGCACCGCAAACATCCCCAGATATGGGTGGGTGATGGAGCCTGGGGGTCTTGGCTGTGCTGGGGACATTCCCCAGTCCTGTTCCTATCAGGACTGTATTTTATCTAACTGATTTACATCTGGTTAAATGGCTAAGAGATATTATAAGCACGTGACTGAGTCAACTGTCATTGCATACAGATGATTATAACACTTCTAAACAACCTATTGGACAGTCTAGTTACTCCATTAAATGATTGTTCATTCTTTATAAACGTACTTTTGACATAATGCGGGACAAGGAGAGGAAACAGAGACGTGAGCAGACCCTCAGGGGAACATTTTAAGGCCTGCAAGCCCTCCATGGCACTACCTGCATGGGGAGCACTGCCTTGCTGGAGGAGAAGGGTACAAGTCTTCCTGTTTGGGGCTGAGCTGTTGGGTGGACAAGCCTTGGTCTGAACCATGGGGGAGAGGTAGCAGCAAATCTTCATGGCCCTGAATATGTTGTGTGGTGCACCCCTGCACCACATGATTTGTTCACACTTCCAATCCTAAAAGTATCTTTGCGCATCGAGCCAACATCAGGCAGGTAAGGGATGGAAACTTTTCTTGGTTGAACGTGTGATTTCTAAAAGATCTTTGAAACACACAAGTCATTTGGAGCTTTTAACATAGAAATTTCATGTTTATGGTTGGTGGTCATTAAAGTTGTAGCTGGCCAAGAACACAAAAAGACCCATAACATTTGCAAGTGCCACACTGAGATGAAGAACCCACTCCGTGCACCCCCGTACTGTGGTTGGAGCAGCCTGGACCTGGATGCTCTCTGGTCCACCCACCCCTCCACCCTGCAGTTTGAGAGGTGTTTTCTATTGAGTTCATAAAAGAAACACAACGCAGAATCCCCTGACGGTGGCAATAGATTCAATCAGTCTCAGTCCATTAGTTTAAATAATCAATAGCCGTAAGTGCCGTAATGCTGTCTCCTACTTCATCATGAAAGCTGGAAAGTTACAGAAGGCCACGTGTAATTACGGGCACTCTCTCCATTAACTTTGGCAAAATTAAACAGTCACTATTCGGGTGTCTGACAGGTTACTTCTCTCAGGAAACCTGGTGCATCCAGCTTAAACAGAGCTGATCAAAGGAAGAATACAGCATATTTTTATCAAGGCTTTTCAATGCACTACCATGTTACTGCAACACCCAGCAGCTCAGTATGTGCTTTGGATGGCACAGCTGCATCTCCCTGGCTGCAGAAGGGTCCCCTTCTCTTTGTGGTACTGACCTCAGCTGCAAAGGCCTGAAACAGAGATGTGTCCCTGTTTTTGAAGGATTGCTAAAGATCCTCCTCCCTTGCTGTGGAGCAAGAAAATCCTTCAGGCAAATTGCAATAAATAACAACAAGGAAAAAAAATAAAATCCCTTCTTCCCAACTTTTCTGCCTTGTTCTCACCTGTAAAACCTCTGTCTGGAAAAAGGTAGCTCCAAAGTTTTACATTAAGCCACTTTTAAAGCCACTGTGTATGGTAGATATAGCTTTTAAGAGTACTGAGGAAGTTCTTGATGTCTCTGTTTCGGAGAGTCCAACCTAAGGCCAGGTTGGGCTCTTCACAGTGTGCCGAGTACCCCCAAAATCCTCATCATGACATCAGAACTGGGAGCAGCTAGAGGGGCTGTGGAAGCACTGGACCATGGTGCACAAAGGAGACCAACCTCAGCTGCAGAGACTGGGAGATCCTTTGCTTAAACCCTCAGCAGCACCAGCTGCCCAAACCCCTTTGCTGCCCCTTTTTGCCTCCCTGGGGTGCCTGGCCGATAGTGGGGTGCCTGCCCCACTCATGCCTCCACTGCTGCCGGGGATGTCGGTGACCCCAGCAGCCTTCAGGCTCTCCTGCCAGCACTGAATTTGGATGGGGAAGCAGCTCCAGCCTGGGAGAGGGAAGAAAAACACTTTCTAAGAGGCAGTGTCTCATGGTACTGGTCCAGGAGCTGCTGTGGGGATTGGTGCAGAGAAGGGTTTGACTGCAGCAAAGAAGGATGCTGCAAATGTCTTGGTGATAGTTCGAAACCAAAAGCAAAGCACTGTCTACCTAAAACACTATTTACAGGGTAACTGTAATGACTCACAAAATCATTTATGAATTTTTCAAGCACGAAAATTTGCACTTCTGCATTCTGCAAATGTTCCAGGATTTTTGAGTGAATTATTTTTCAACCTTAATTATTGCATCATTTATTTCTTTTCAGCTGGTACAAGCCTCCCCCAAATTAACGGTACATTCCTATTAATGTTCCATTTCTGATGCGACAAAATGGTACATTCATCGCAAAATACAACTAGGCCAATGAACCAAAAAATAGGTGATTAACAGAAGCCCAATTCCTGGAATAAATCAAAGATTTGATGCAAAGGTTCTCGTCTCCCCAGTGAGTGTCTTAATCCCTGGTTTATACGCTTATCTGCAGTGCATTTCCTTCTGCTGAACGCTTTCATTTTTGCACAAAAGCAAAACAAAAGGCAATTAAGTCCCCATGGAACAAACCCGAATGTTTCACAAAATTAAATTATTGTTTTCTGGCCTGCCTTAAGGTCATTTACCTTGGGAGGAGGCTGTCGTACTTCATTCTGCAGAGAGACTGCACCCGAGGGCTTCGGTGCCATAGCACTGCTGAGAGAAGGGTGCCTGGTGGTTTATGACTATTTTCATTCCCAAAATCCTGGGTAGTCTGTAACTATCCCCATCCTAATATCCTGGGTGGTCTGTAACTATCCCCCTCCCCAAAATCCTGGGTGGTCTGTAACTATCCTCATCCTAAAATCCTGGGTGGTCTGTAACTGTCCCCATCCTAAAATCCTGGGTAGTCTGTAGCTATCCCCAACCCCAAAATCCTAGGTCGTCTATAACTATCCCCATCCCCAAAATCCTGGGTGGTCTCTGACTATCCCTCTCCCCAAAAATCCCTCTGTTCTAAGCCACTGACAAAAACTTGGTGAAAGAGGATAATCACGACTGGACCATGTTACTACTCTGGTAGCAACTGGGTTCCTTCATCAAAACTGGTGCTTTCATCTTGTGGGTGACCAAACCCAGCAATTTTACTTTGTCTCTTGTTACCTGACTTGATGGATGTCTTCCATTAGGAGAGATAAACGTAAGTTTTCCTTCATTTTTTTTTTTTTTCCTTCGTCTGCCCAAGCTGCCCATCACCGCTCCTCTCTGCCTGAATCAGTGTTTTACATCATAGGAACTATTTGTGCTGCAGCTGGAGCTTTTCTTCTCACTAGTAAGAAACAGCAACAAGAAGCCCGTGAGAAGCTACCACTAGCTGAAGTGTGTGAAAACAGGACCAGTGCTTGGGTTTTATTTCATATACCCACCCAGCTACCGGTCATTTAGAGGCTTCTCCAAGCTCCTGCTTGCACTTACAGGCGTCGGCGTCTTTCTAGCCCTCACGGACCTTGACCTATGGACTTACCTAATAACTTATCAAAGTGTTTATGCCTCCTATTTTCTTCTGCTTTTATTGCTGTTCTCAGGCTTGTTTTTTTTCAGTTCCCTCAATGATACAACAGGGACAACTCATTTTACCTGGAGCTGGCCGCTGTAGCTTGGAAGTGAGGGGCTGCTTTAAGATCAATTAAAGTCAACAGGACTATTTTACACATATGTCCTGAATATAGGAGCTGAAGAAATATCACCTGTAGGAGTTATAAGCTATGCAGATGTCTTTCAGTTTTAATCATAGCAACATCTGAAGCCCCACAAACCTCTTCTGCCACCTGTGCAACAAGGTGGGGGGACAAAAGGAGGATTATCCCCACCGTACAGAAACACAGACAGAGGAGGTGGCCTCAGGCCATGCTGGGGTGAAACTGGAAGTCCCCTGGGTTTGCCTTACCCTTACTTACCACATTACCCTTTCTCTGGTGTGTGCTTTGGTTTTCACTTCTTCTGGGGAATTTTGAGTTTTGACTTTGAGTTAGCCAATTTTTTGGGTTTTGGGGGTTTTTCTTGGGGGGCACGTGTGTTTGTGGGTTTTTTTTGTTAGCCCATCACAGTTGGGAGGGGACAGTGGTGGCTGTTCTTGTGCTCCTTTTTATAAAACACACCTGTAACTTGTCCCCACCTTCCCTCTACCACGCCAGCCATGGACACGGACTCTCTCCCGCCGCGCTCCGTCTGCTTTGTGCGCTCTTTAGGAAAATTTAGTTAAGGGAGAGAAACTCTGAGCCCAGCTGGATCAGGGGGTTACTGTGAAAGCTGCTACCCCTACATTCAGTCAGAAGCAAAGCAACCCACAAGAACTGTTCCTATGCCGCTTTCCCGAGGGTGGGACGTGCCTTGGGGAAGAAGCTGTAGTGTGGTGGAGAGAATGCCAGGTTTTCTGTGCGTGCTGGGATCAGTCTGACTGACACTTCACACTCTGCTTAAATTTGCTAATTGACAGAGGGGATTGGACTTGTAGGCACCCCCAAAATAGCCATGTCCTCTGTGGAGTTCATCCTCAGGTGCTGATGCAGCTCTAGCCTGGATGAGACATTGTGTGTAACAGAAAGTGGCTGGAACAGGGCATTGTAAGAGGGAATGCTGTTTGCAGGCTAAAATAGTGGCAAATTAATAAATTAAAAAACCAATCCCCAGCTGCCCTGATGATTTTTGCGTGTTTCCATATTTTCATTCACCTGTGGCTGTGCAGATGTTTGCCTCTGGAAAGCTGGACCGCTTTTGCCTTTTCATGCCTGGAGGCTGGAGCTTTAACCCCATGTTACTCAGGAAGCATCCCACAGCCTGGGGGTACAACCACAGCCCCGGTCTCCCTCCTCGGGGCTCTGAATGGCACAGCTAGTAAAATTCACATAAACTATAGCAAGATGGTGTCTTTTTTCAACTATCTATCTTTGACATAGCTGCTACGCTTTAATGAATTTCAGTTTGCTTTGCATTTTCACGTACCATGCCCATCCTTGCGTATCCTAACCCAAAAGATGCTCCCTGCCACCCTCCCCTACCCTTCCCGGCCCCCCTAGAATCTGGATGGGGCTGCAACAGGGAAACAAGTCTCTGTAGTGTGACAAGGATGTGAACTATCACTGAAATCAGGACCAAATCCTGAAGTCCTTTACTTTGTCACCATTAACTTCACCAGAGACAAAACCAAACCCAACTAAAACACTGAATACAATCCGCAGAGCAGTCTCATCTCTCAGCAGAGACTGCAAAGAGGGTTCCTGCTCAATAAAAATGAGAATACACATATATATAAAGAAACTCAGAGGCTTTTATCTGTGGGAAGATGAGAGGTGAATAGGGATGAAAATAACAAGATGGCAATGTAGCTTTCTAATAAAACCCTGATACATTTTGAGTAACTGGTCCTGGGTTTATTCAATCAGGAAAATAGCTGGGAGTTTAAATAACTTGCAATATAAAGCCCGCACAAAGGAGAGAGTGGGCAGGCTGAGTCGGACATGTCGGTATCTTGCAGGAGGATATGATGCTTGAAAGAAGCAGTGACACATGGAAGCTGCCTACAATGGCACCGTCTGGATTGAGGCGAGAGATAGAAATGGTATAAAATAAAAATTATTACAAGCAACAGTTGTAGGCCTGCAGGGCAGAAAGGGAAGGGAGAGCAGGAAGCGTTGCAATAGATAAGGAGGGAGAGTGAAAAGGCGAGGACATCATGCCAGGAATGGCAATTACTTGGGCTGTGACAGGGGAAGAAGCTCAAAGGATGCAATCGGGGGCTGCGGGTAGCTGCGGGCAGCAGCAAGCTGCCTCCTTCCAGGTCCACCCCACTGCAAGCGGGCAGGCAGGCTACCTGCAGGCATCCCTTACAGCCCTTTTCTCCCACGGCACCCTCCGAAAAATTCATTTTCAGACAAAATTCTTCATCTGGCTTCAGTGCAAATGAATACACCTTCAGTTTAAGGCTTGAGGAAACAACAGTCACTTCTTTGGGAATGGCTTTTCACAGAGAGGGGAAAATCCACAATACTTTTACTTCTGGGAAAGTTTTACGAGGGCCTTTTTGGCATCCCTTGCTAACACATGAATGTACTCTGCAGGGAGAAGCTTTCCAGTCAAGGCTCCTCTTGGCTCCAAATGAAGTTGTAATTGCAAAAAATAAAATGAAAGCATTATCCATGAAAAGCTCTTGTACATTTTCACTTGAGCAATGTTATAGCACTATTTCCAGGACTTTTGTGTGATCCATGTACCGAGCACTGATAAGTGCTAGCAAGGAAGCAGTGGTTTTGTACTGCTATTTCACTGTGAAATTCCACATTTACGACTCTTTTGGCAGTAGGTGGTACACTCAGCTCTGAAACTAATATGTTATTTTGAACAGTAGTACAAAATGTAGTACAAATTAAAGCATGGCTATGCTCAAAGCCAAGCTACATCATGGCAATGCGAGGCCCCAGCAGGCCACAGACCATCTCACTTTCCACCCTGAATAGCAGCATCCAAGGGTCTAATTGCATGTGACAGCAGCTGATCATAACATCTGGCATTTAAAAAAACCCAGTGACATCATTATTAATATCAGTTTTGAAAAAAATTCAGCCTGTTTATGTGGTCCTAGATGCAGTTTGTTTTGTGGTTACGAGTTCTACAGTGCCATGAAAACTTACTCTGCTGGAGAGGCAGAGGTCATGCAGCAAGCAGCCCTCTGTGTCCATCCCTTGTTGCTTGCAGGAGTATTTGATCTTTATTCTCCTTATTCCTCCACCTTTGACCCATTGTTAGGCCTGGGAGAAATAGCAACAGCGTGGCTGAGCTTCTCCTCCTGTCTGTGCCCAAAGAAGGGGGGAGGTCTGGGGCCACGTGGTTCCCCTGAGAAAGTCTGGTTTTGCTGAGCCAGTTTCCCATGCAGGTGGTCCGGATGCTCGCTGGCCCACTGTTATCTAACGTAGTTTCATCAGTAACCTGTGAAAAGATCACATCATTGTAATGAAGTTGGCAGAAGGGACAAGAAAAAAACGTAAAGGCAAGCAGCTGGTATGGAGAGGCTAGGCTTGCTGTGTGCAAAGCCTCATGTTCAGAACACCCTTCTCTGTCCCAGGAAGCAGAAACTCTTCAAAAAGACATATGGACCATGTTAGATGCTTTAGTATATATAGATTGCCACAGTAATTCGATCCCCAAAGTGGTGCACAGGCTCTAGGCTGTACAGACATGTTTTCATTTAGCCCACACTGGGGCTGAAGAATAACCAGTTGTTCCATCACCCAGTGTCCCTTCCACCAACTGAGAAAGGGAATTGGGAAAAGGAGGGAGACTCATGAGTTGAAATTTAAACAGATTTAATAAAATAAGGAAACCAATATCAATGCTAATACAAAACACACAGATTTATACTTAGCTCAGAGTGGTAGCAAGTCCCTCCATGGATCACAACCATTGACAAGAGAGAAGGAGAAAGAGGCAGCAGAGAAGAGAGCAAAGAGCCCCCCTCCTCAGCAGCTTCCCCTTTTATAGTGACCCTGACGTTAATGCTATAGAACACACCTGTGGGCCAGCCTGGGGCAGCTGCCCTGGATTTAACTGCTAATGGCCTTGATCACCATACACAGCTGGCCACAAACTGAGACAAAATGTACAGAAAAGTGATTCTATAAATTTTATCCCCATGAAACCGGGACAAGACACCAGGTGGGAATGCCACCCCTGTGCTTGTACTGACAGCTGCCACGTGGCCAGGACCCCATAGTGTTGGGGTTTGGCACAAATGACGGCTTACAAACATCTGAAGTGTTCCTAATACGTGGTTTTACAGTGATCTTAATGAGAAGACTTTGACTATGAGAGTCGCACGCGGCCACTGCCATCAGAGGGGAGTGAGCATGTCTGAGCCGTTTCCAAAGCTTATCGTAAGTTCCCACAGGAAGAGATATGAATGGCATGAAAATATTACACTTCAAGCAGAGAGATTTAGGAGGCATGTGAACCACGCCGAGGAGCTGCAAGTGGAATATTCAGTTGTCAAAATAATGCCATGACGGCAGCCGCTGCGCTCGCTGTATTAACATGTCAGAGCTGGAGTGACAGCAGCCGTGAGAGCCACGTGCTCCGGGCAATGGCTTCCCAAAGACGGGCTAGAAGAAAGCCCTTCTAATTTTGGTTGATTGCTTTTCAAACGCGGCTCATTCAAATGCTCTTCGTCGCATGAGCTCATTAGGGAACAGCTAGAGGAGGAGGCAAGGGGAAATTAATACCTTGGAAGGTGCCGATCGCAAGTGGATGTTGCACAGATATCAGAAAGACACTGATCTTCAGAGACAGGGATATCTGTTTTGGAATAAATAACAGACTGTTGCTGTTACAAGTGAAAATGATTTAAAACATGAGCAGGTATTATTAAGAGCTGCATGACTTCTGCATCGTTTCGTGCCTTTATCATCAGTGGGTCTGAAGCTCCATTGAAGTTCGCGTGGCATCAGGGGAGGCCCCATGTGACGGACTCCAAAAAAAAAAAATCCGAGATGGTATTTTTCATTTATAGGTAGTTGGGTATTTCTGTCAGTTCTGTCCTCGTATCACTGCATCTTGAAAAGAGAAAATAATTATTCCCATATATGGGTAAAATGCCCTAAAAATTGTATTTTTATAATGAATGATCGTTGCTTCCTAAAACATGTAGCAAACCTAAATCAGCGGCAAAAGTGACAAAGAAGAAAGCCCAGCTGCTCTTCCCTGGCACAATTCTTCTTTCTCATGACATCAATAACCTGAGCCAGGTCTTTGCTGAGTCCTTCACGCTTCTCCAGCACAGAAACTAGTTTCTTGGCAGATACTGAAGTCCCAAGGGAAAAATGAGCTACATACCACTCAGGGGCGGCGAGCGGCTGGGGCTGTCGTGCCTCGTCCATCGCTGCCTCACGGCTTTGCAGGACGAGAGCTGTATGCTCTGGGTGATTTCTAGCAGCATCACTTTCTACCAGCTCTTTCTGGTACCGAGTACTGGTCGGTGAAGGTGTGCACTGTCCTTTACCACCTCCAAAAACAGACACAATAATGAAATCTCTTACCAACATTTTTTGGAACTTTAATTTCTTTCTGAGATTAATTTAATTAAGAATTTCAGTTTCAAGTTACTAATTGAAATACTCTAAAACTTATTTTTTTTCAATCTGGGAATGGAGCACTGATTTGTTTCAATAATTCCAAGCCAGAGGTTTGGAGTGCTCCATAATGAGAAATTTCAAAAATAATCTTTGATTCAATTAACTTCAGGGAGGGGGGAAAAGCAAAATTATTTTAACTAAGGCATACATTTGTAAAAATTTAATCTATTTCTCAGATGTACTTTGGAAGGTAAAAGGACACGTTTGTTGAATAAGTTGTTCTCCGTAGCCAAGTTCAGGTTTGGCCTGTTGCAGTTGCTCAGTGTATTACGACAAAAAAAAGTAAAAATAAAACCAGGCGTTAATTTTTGCTATTTTTTTTTGCTATATATATATATTTTGCTATACTTTTTTTCTATCATCAGTATTTAAGAGGCATGCGGACATTGTCCTTAATAACATGCTTTGACTTATGGTGAGCCCTGAAGTGGTCAGGCAGTTGGACTAGGTGATCATTGTAGGTTCCTTCCAGCTGAAATAATCTGTTCTGTTTGTTCTGTTCTGTTCTGTTCTGTTCTATTCTATTCTATTCTATTCTATTCTAGTTGCAGCAGTTTGACTCTGGCTGGCTGGAGAGGGGCTGGGGTGCTGTGCCCCTCTTGCATGAAGCGCTGTGGCAGCCCCAAATGTGAAAGGCCCGATTTTAAGGTGATGATGCCTATGCTGGGTTTGAGGAGGGAGAGCAAATCCTCACCCAGATCAGATGGGAAATTCACGGGGTGCAGCTGTGGGGGAGCACATCACACCTGCCCAGGGCTGCTGCACCTGCCAAACCCACCCCAAAGCCATGGTGAGGATGGGAGCTGTGAAGACATGAACCCCTTCACTCAGGGCAAAGACAGCTGGGCTGCAGTTCCCCCGGGGTACCCTGGTTTGTGCGGGCTGCAATTAACGAGCTGCAGGAGGAAGGGGATGGCTGTGGCCTTGTGGCTGGCCCCTCTCCCCCTCGAAGGGATGTCTGCACCCGTGGCTGCGTGTGTGCGCATGCAAAGCTTTGGAAATTTCCATTTTAATAAAAGCAACCTTGGAGGAGCATGAACAATAACCTGTCTGCTCTTTGGCACTGACAGTTTGGTTGTCCTGTAAAATGAGATTTTGCTACCCCAGCGCAGTGATCTTGTTATCAACTCCAGCTTACATCAGCGTGCTTTATTAGAAGACAGCAGAAATAATTCTTTAGACATTAAGCAACGTCTAGCTTCTGCTTCTATCGAGCTGGCTGAGTGTGATTAAATCAGATCCAGAGGTAAACCCAATAAACTCCTGGATATCTGGGCTCAGGTATTTGGTCCATCTACAGATGTTTTGAAGTCTGGTGACAGGATAGAAATTAGTCTTTCCTACCCAGTCTTTCCCACTCCTGCTGTCTCTTGAAAATACAGTTTCCTAGACCTGACCCATGTACTTTGGTCTCTCATTACATGGGGACATTACACGGGGACATTACATGGGGATCCATCCCCTGCCTGGTCCCAAGCTCAGCTCTGCTCATCTGTGACTCCAGGCTTCAGTCCCTGCTCCAAAGGGATGGATCTTCGCCCAAGCGAGGGTCGCTGCAGCCATGCGCAGGATCGATGATCTATTCCAGCACTCCTATCTCTTCCAAGATAAAATCGGCATTACACAGCTTTACGCCTGTAATCACCTGTCTTTACGCATGTAACCAGCAGCCAGTCCCAATGCCCTGCCTGCACCCAGCTTCTTTGTCAACTTAGATAGCTCTTTTCATCTCTGAAGGCATCAATTGATTAACCAGTCATCACAACACCTCTAAATCTTCACTGGATACTTTTGTGCTGCTATTCCCACCTCTGCCATGGGACCAATGAGGCTGTTGGAGCTTGTAGTTCAGCACAACCTACGAGAAATCCTGCACTGCTGCTGGGCATGGGTGATGGCCACCACGGGAGCAGGTGGCAGGGCACCTTTCCTCCTTCAGCAAGGGTTGGCTCCCAGCATCACTCGCAGCATCCCTGGGAGAAGAAATTATAATGATTCATTTGGACCAAGACCGTAACATCCATTCTCCTCCTTGCCAGAGCACAGATTTTCAGCCAAAATCCATGCAGATGTACTCCAGAGAAGAAAATAATCTGCAGATGTTGACTGTTCCCAGCTCTCACCTCGCCTAAAAGGGGCCAGTGACAACTACTTGGGTCCTTGCCAGGTTTCTGGGTGGACTCATCTTACTCACAACTTTGTGTTTTCATATTATATGACATCACTGTTGGCCAAGTATCTACAGAGTTGTGAATTGTCTCCCGAGCTGTCATGACAGAGAGATGTTTAACGCACAATCGCTATTATTTCCCAAATATTGATGCCCTCAAGGCTTGTGGGATCTCCTTTCAGTAACTCCTGCTATCTAGGACAGTGCTGTATATAGGAGGACGCATGGTAAAACGGCACAGGGAGGTGATTTTTCTTTTCTAAATATTGACGTTAAACAGCGTAAAACCACATTAATGAACAAAACCGTAGATCTGCCTTAGGGCGGTGTGACAAACTCCTCTGCAGGATTTCATTTTGCAGAGCGATGTCAGCCCCTGTCCTGGCTCCTGCCTTCCTCTGCTGGCTCATAGCCTCCGGCTCAGCACAGCCCTGCCCTGGGCACAGGTGCCTCTGCAGCACATCATACAGACACCGTGGAGAAGGGAAGGTGCTGGGGGCAATGAAAGGAAGGTCTAGGCAACGGTGCAGCATCCCTCCTCCCAAATTACCCTGCGCCAGGGCAGCACTGAGCTCATGTCGAACTGAAACAGCTGGGATTTGGCTTAAGGCTCGCAGAATATTTCTCCAGGGGATATTCAAGAAGAAAATTAACAGCAGCATCTTTTATTTTCATAAAGGACTTAAAAACACCAGATGCATATAATTTTTATTTTTGGCTCTCTAAACTTAGGTTTCATAATAAATGGCAACTGGCACTTGGAAAACTCATTTTTAGTGGATTGCAGAGGGAGAAAAGCGTGGGCGGCCAGATGCATTGAGTTTATTTTATTACTTTGACCAACTTATGCAGCTCTGGTGATGCCAATTAATCTGGATTTCCAGAACTGCAAAGAAACCCAGGAAAACACCACTGACCTTACTGCTGAGTTATGTTTGAACAGCGGTGCTTATCGCCAGTATGGAGCCAGGACAGGGCTTTGCACGGCATCGCACGGCCAACGCTGCAGCAGGATGTGTGCCCACAGCCTGGGTAGGAGCCATTGCTGCAGAACTAGCATTTGCTGGGACTCTTCAAGAGAAGATGGCTTGGTTTGTAGCTGTCTGACAGAGTAGCTGGGGTTTGATTTTCCTTAAAATGCCTCTGGAAAATAAAGTTTTGATTGTCAATTTGAAACACCAAAACAGTTGTGGTGCTGCTCATCACTCTTGTGTGGCTTTGGTGTCCCTCTTTGCCGAGCGACCAGCAGAAGGTACTGAAACACTGTGGCCTCGCAGCTCTCGGCTTGCTCCTTGGTGGAGGGCTTCGTACCTCCTTCCCTCCAAGTGGCTTGGAAAGGGTGCTGTGTACGGAGAGAGAAAAAAAGCAGCTGGTGTTGCCGTCCCACACAGTCATTGTTCTAGCTGAACAATTTTAACTGTTGATATGGATCTTTATATCAGTAAACTTTCAGCTAAATGTCAAACTACAGCAATTTTTCCTGTAACTGTGCCTTTGAAAGCACGATTATTGATATTACTGGTAGTATTTGTTATGACTTTAGCAATGTGAACGGTTCATTTCTCCATGAACACTTCATTTCTCCATCTAAGTCCAGAAGGAAAACTTCTTCATTTAACTTCAAAAAAAATTATTTTTCACTAAACAGGAACAAACAATGAATAATTTGAGGCACACACAAGGCAAATATTTTACTAAAGCTCTGAACACCAAACCATGGTATGATAGCAGACATGGGTCAGTGCTTTTTTTCGTGCTTATGTTCCCTGGGATAAAACTGCTGTGAACAGGGCTGTGGAGGGTGCACACAACCTGGAAAATGCTTCCCATTGCTTAAGCTCTTTAAAGCAAGGGAAAAGCAAAATCTCAGCTGCTGGCAAGAAAACGAACTAAAAAGCAAAAAGTAGTCTATAACGGTAGGCTTCTATAGGCAAAGTGTAAATGATACTGTACGTTGCCCTGTGCCACACGCTGAGACAACTGTTTCCAATTTGTCAAGAGTCGCATTTCTTATATACCAGTGGCAGGGCTTTATTTTTCATCCGGACTCTAATTAACACGTTATAGAGCTCTGTGTCTGAATGCTCACAGTGTGCTGGTGGCCGTATCAGCTGTGTCTTGGGGGACAGCTGGTAGGGACCACACAGAGGGTGCCGGGTGAACATGGCAGGCAGGGTTTAAACTGTCCCCTCTGCCTCTGCAGGCAGCCGCTGCTGCACGAGGTTATGACGTTGCCTACTCCTTTCCCAGGCAGCGAAACCTCCTCCTTGCTGCCACGTCGCAGCCCCGGGGTGGGACGGCAGCAGGCGCCGGGAAGGTGGGCGGCCGGCTGGGAGCACGTCCCGAGCAGCACAGCGGCATCACACCGTGGAAGCCCACGGCCCTGAGAGGCACAACCCGCTCGCACGTAAGTACGGCTCCCTCGAGGCAAGCACGAGCGTAACAGATTGCGTTGAACTCCTCCAAGGGGGATCCCTGCTTTGCTGGCGTGCAGCAACGAGCCATCCGTAATCCCGTGCAAATAAGCCCAAGATCCTACTGCACAAAGTTTACAGCTGAGGGCAAACTCACTTTGTTTTTGGACTTCATGGGGAAGGTTCAAAGAGTTTTACGGTGAGTTTAAAGCAGGTTTAATTGTGCTAGTGCTGGTGCAAACCCGGGGTGGATCAAGAAACTGCAGCGTAAACATAGAGTCCGCTTTTGAAACTCCTCAGTCTTTTTAGGGAGCTCTGTATACATTTGGATTATCACTGAAGGGAACAGGCGCAAGTGAACATTGTTATCCAAAAGTTTCTATCATCAGCCTGATTCAGAAAAAAAATCCTTTTCTTCCTTCTCTTTACTCATTTTTAAAGTTAACTGGCTGCAATTCAAACAGCAAAACATGTAATGAAATAAATGGGGCAAATTCAAACAGCCAAAAGCGTAATGAAATAAATGAGACTAATTCCTTGAACTGCACCTAACATGCAAATGAATCTCAGCTGCTCATTAGAGACCTCTGAGCAGGGGATGGGGGCAAATAAAATCACGGGAAGTAGAGGAAGGCATAGAAAAAAGGGCAATTACCTAAATCTCCTCTTATTAACTGTAAAATATTTTTTCAAGATTGAAGGCAGTAAAATATGTTAGTAGCAAATGGCAAAGCCTCCTTATGCACCTAAAGTAAAAAGTGAGGAGTTGAGCAGAGCAGAGGAATGGGCAAACAAGGAATATACCACTTTATTTTCAGGGTGGGTTAGCAGTGAGTAATTCTCACGCAACAGGTTAATTCAGATTTTGCTGGGTGTTTGAGTGCTGGTCATCTGGGAAAAGGAGGGGATGTCGGTCCAAGGCTCATGCGTGGCGGCTCAGCCGTGTGAGTAGGGTGGGCAGCGTGCAGATACTGCCCTGTGAGCCTGAGCCACAGTCCTCTGCCTAGCACAGTCACTTCAGCTGCAATATGTTGGTCTGTCTCTCTAATGCATGGGCCTCTCTTATCTCACACCACCAGGCTCACTGAAGCAGGCGGCAGGGAGGTGAGCTCTGTGACTGGGGGGGCTGTCGCCTTCCCATGCTGCTCTGAACCAGCCTTCGTGGGCAGCCGGGACCCAGCAAAGTTTTTAAAGCTCTTCCATCTACTTGTCACCAGGCCCTTTTCATCATTGTTGTTGTTTAACACACTTGGTTTTGCTGTTTTTTTCCCTTGACAGCATCCTTGCTGTCTGAGAGGGTGGGCACAGGGAATGTGCCGAAAGCCGGGTCTGCCTTGGCAGTGATGTGGGTGGAAAATCACACCTTGGGTCCTGCTCTGGAGGTTGCTGCTGGTCTTTGGGAATGCCTCAAGGACAGCAATTAAAAGATGTTGCTAATTGACCTACTGGCTCTGATAGCAGCACGTGCTGGAGGAGACGTATCACCACCAGCCTTCGCTACATGTCCTCCCATGGGAACCTTTGGGACATGTAGAGATGTGACTCATGGGATGCAAACCAAAACATGTCATGAGTTGGATATTATCTTTGGCGTGAGCAGCAAGGAATGTGAGCAAACCAAGTAGCTCACGTTAGTGTTGAAAAGGGGGCAGGAGGAAGAGGAGGAGCTGGGGAACTGCAGCTGCTCAGCAAGACAGCTGTCCCTAGAAATCATCCTTTGAAAAGGAGTGAGCACCAGAAAGAGAATAAGGGGATGGCCAGGCAACATGGCGATGTCAGGGAGAAATTCTGCTGAGCCCATTTTTCTGCCGGTTGTGTAACTGCCCTGGCGTACAGGGAAGAAGGAGGTGTTCCTATACTGGGGCTTTAGGGTTGGCATCGTCTTGTGTGACATTCTCATAAGCAAGTGAGGAAGACGTGGCCTCGATTGGACAGATATTGGGTGGGTGGAAAACTGGCTGCACAGTTAGTCAGAAAAGTTATCAGCAGTTTACCACCAGAAAGCGAGGTAATGACAAGTTTGAACCTGAGCCCACTGCTCTTTCGTGTTTCATTCATGATTTGGGGGAGGGATGAGACTTGTTATTCATGTGCAGCTGGGAGGGACTGGGAGCACAATAGGGGACAGAATTATAATTTAAAGGGACAAGAAAAGTAGTCTGGAGAAAGCCCATGGTTTGTATTTCAGTGGTCATGCTGGTGAGCGAAGGCAAGTGGCGTGGAGTCTCAGTGGGGTGAGGGAAGCCGCCCTGGCTGCGCTGGGAGCCAGGGGATCTCAGCGGGTGAGAGGCTTTTGCTCTTGGCTGCCGTGCTTCAACACCAACAGGGCTTGGCTGGACACAGTCCAAAGGGAGCAATAAAAATAACGAGAGGTGACTGGGACGTAACCTCTGTGTGAAAGTCAGATCTGATGGTAAGAGATGGAGTGTGGTCCTTAAGCCTGGGACCCACGAGAAGGAAGAGGACTTCTTTCTCCTTGCCAGTTACGACAAGACATGATGGACTTAAACTGCAATTTAACAAAGGTTGAATACACCTTTCTTCACTTTTCAGGGTACAGCCCAACATTTCCCAGTAGGACGCTCTGCCTCCCCAACTCCCAACTCCATGTAAGCCAGGTTTAGCACAACACCCATTCCAGCATCTCATGTGGCTTTCGTGAATTAACTACTTAGCCCATGGGGATCATACCATTATCTTCAGAGGAACTAGAAAAATAAAGAGTGCATTTATAAGGTTTTTATTGTTTTCACCCCACCATCAGCATTCCCTTTAAGAACATCAAAAGCTTAAAAAAACAGATAGAGACATCTGCCAGCATCTCTGGAGATGTGTGTTGCACTTTCTTCTAATCCAGATCAAGTCTTTGGAGCCTCTCCATGCCTTCAAGAAATAAGGGAATTTTTCTTTTATTTAAGAACTGTCTAAAGACCCTTTTACTGAGTTTTAACAGAGCCCTGTGTCAGCACAGTTAAAAAATGCTGGCATTTCCGCAGCGCAGATTGAAGATGATATATTACCCTTTGCTGATGAAACCTGACTTACAGCTTCTATTGTAAAATTGCCTAATACTTTTTTAAGTGCTCTAAGGTGAAGTTGCAGGGCCAAGGACATGGAGCAAAGTCTGGGTGTGTGCTGTTTTTACCTCTCTGGCATTTGTTATTCCTTGTCTAGGAAGAAGAGCTGCAAGGAGCAGCTTCAGCTGCACCCTTCAGACCTCCAGCACCCTTCAGACCTGCAGCATGGCATCGCCCATGAGGAGCTTGCTCACCGACCCTGACAGATATCTCCAGTCTTTCCGCCTCTTCCTCGCGAATTCAACTGAGCACCAGTGCATGCAGGAGTTCATGGAGAGGCAGCTGCCAGCCGTGATAGCAAGGTAACATGGAGGTGACCACAAGGAGCTGAAGGACAGCCCGGGTCATGGTTCTGTGGCCATGACGGGCTTGGCTGGGCTTGGGGGGCTGCCTGTGAGAGGCAGATTGCTGTTCCCCACGGGCTGTTCCCTCTGTAGGTCTCTGACAGGGCTTGGCTGGAGATTTCATTTGCACATGCTGCTGAACGGCTGCTCTTTGGGACAGAGCCTGCCTAGCAGGGAGGAGATAAGGCTGAATTGTTTCCTTGCATGCAAATATAGCTTAGCCTGAATCAACTCTAAAATGCAATAACAGGTATTACGTTCTAAGATTGAGCTTGATTGAAAGCGTCTTTGTAAAAGTAATATTTTCAGGTAACATTTAGGCTCTCTCTAGTATGTGTAAATAACACTCCTGCTTTGCCTGCCATGCGTGTTTTTTGCTGGACCCCTTGCTTTGCAGGCTGGCTTGGACAGCAGGCAGATGGGGTCAAATCCTGGTTCTGGGGAGGCCCTTCTGCAGGCACAGGGCTTTATAGCTCTGCCAAATCCTCGCTAAGGGCTTTTAAAGGTGTTACACTCTTCCCCTCTTCCTCTCCATTTTGCAAAATGTAAAACTTCTACAAATAATTTTTAAGCTGCTGGTCCAGACCCAGGAAGGTCTCTGGTCCTTGAAACACAGACATGGAGGAAGCATGTACCTTCTGCTGCTTGTATGCACTCGTAATAAAAGCAGAACTCCTCTACAAATTGCCAAAGTAACTGGAAATCAGGAATCTCCAAAGAGCAGAGTTCTGAATGTGATCCCTCCTGCCAGCTCACGGTCATGCCTGTACATGCACATGTTGCATTTGATTTTTGTCCTGCAGATTTTAGTCTTCATGGGACCTCCGGTGCTGCACAAAATGGATGTAACACTCTCTACTTGGTAGCTCTGCTAAAATGTGTAAATAATGTTTTTCAGTATTGGAAACGGGAAGTCTACAATCAATATTCTAAGTGTTGGCGGTGGAGCAGGTATGCTATGCACTTCAATATTGATATGCTTATACCTTTTTTTTCAAAGAATAGAGGATTAAAAGTTGCAGAAAGGATCAGAGTGGGAAATAAGTCTTTTCTTGAAAAGTCAGCTCCAGGGTCAGATGGTGCTAGGTGTGGACACATTGTCTGAAAACAGCCTGTGCCTCCCCACCCCGATTCTTGTGTGTCCTCCATGAGAAACCTCCTTCTGCACCATCACTCCTCAAGGGCAGAGAGAGGCTTGAACTGCCCCATAGCGTTTCTGTGCAAAAAAAAGTGCCATAATGTCCTCAGAATGTTAATTTTCACTTGCATTGCAATTACTCTCCCCTGTAACTATTTACGGATGTGGTAACTCCCCATCATTGCTGCCTCCTGCCCTGCTACATGACAGCCTTGGCTGACCTCTGTTTTGCCTGTACATACTTGCTGACCACCATCAATGCACAGGCCCCTCCTGGAGCTACTGTCCCCCAAAACACTGGAGCTGAACGTAAGCTCCGGAAGAAATCTAGAAGAAACCAGAAGAAATAAGTCTCTTATCTGAAGTTCACTGGGTGGAAAAACAATACCAATAGCATCAAGTGGCTGCTTCTCATTAAATTCTTGCTTAAGTTCCCTCATAATTAAAGCCTATGTTTTCTAATTCTGCTCTGCCCATTAAGTCATCAAACTTAAATTTTATAAGAACAGTTAATTTAGTTTGAATGGTTTAGTCTTACCATCTACAAAGACTAATCTGAGCTTTGTCAATCTCTCCTAATAAGTAAAAATAATTGTATGTAAATGGCGGATGTTATAAAACAGACAGTGTGACAGAGTAGGAACATTGCTCTCCCAACAAGGGAAACCATTCTTCTGCCAAAAAATGGTGTTTTTAACAGGAACACTTTACTTGGTTAGTGAGGTACTTAACTCCCTAACCAGGGACACCCCAGCTTAGCATGATGGATATTCAATCATTAACGTGCAGTCAAAACTCATTTTGTGATGTAAAAAACCCCTACACCACCAAAACCCTGCTCCTTGCTGGCTTGTTCCCACCGCAGGTCCTTGGGAGGTCAGGAGGCAGCAAATTCCCACATCCCCCCAGCTAACCCTGGCTGATGTCGGAGGGCAGCGATGGAGCTGCTGCCCTGGCCCCATCCGCCCCCGTGCTTCACAGGGAGGCAGCATGGAAGGAAAGCGTTTCCTTCCCACATTTCCACCTCGAGAGACAAGCAAACCATTTAACGTAGCATCATATCCCATCACACCCACCCATCTACAGTGCCCGCCTTCGCCTACCGCCTCTGCCTTATTAAGTTCACACTCCAGCGCGCAGCACTCTGTACCTTTAAAAACCGTAAAAGTCATCAACGCTGCTATAAAGTAGCAACTGTGCAATAAACTATCCCGTTACGTAAAATGTTTAATTAGAAACTTAATGGTGAACATAGTGGTAGCCTTTAAAAGGTAATTGTGTTGGAGAGTTTAAATAATTCGGATAGCCTAATTGCCAAATTGTTGATAAAGCAAGCTGCCACAGATTTGACTGTAAAATGCCTCAGGACACTTGTTTGCATATAAAAGAGCTAACTGAAGTCAATTAAGGCTGTGGATTAAACTATGAATCAAAGGGGTGGGTTTTTTTTGGTTAAAAACAATACAAGGGTGGTTTGGCCACAGAAGAGTGGAAAGGAATATATTGATCTATCCACATATGGGAAAGTGAAATTCAAATTTTTTTATCAGGACTTGCACAGCCTTTTCAAAGGACTAATCCATTTTACAGAAAGTTAGTAAAGCAACCAAAAATCAAAAATATTGCAGTAGTTCATTACAAATTCTGTGTCTCCAAATTTTACCACAGCAGCCTGCAGACAACTGGCTTTACTCTCCTTTTTCAACAGAATACAGGGTTTGCAGTGATAACAACGCCACAGCTATTTCTGCTCTTTCAGAAATTCAATTTCCCTCCCTCGAAGAACATACTTGCACAGATGCTACGTAAATTTTGGTGTTAATTGTTGCTTTAAGAAAGACATGTATGTCTGAAAAAATTGAAGTGTTCCTCACTTTTTACGTTAAATTCTTAGGGTGTTAATGAGCAGGTGAGACCTGGGCTGGGGTGCCTGATTTTGACCCATGGTGATGTATGGTGGGGCCAGAAGCAGGCAGAGAGCTCTTTGTAGTGAAAAGGACCCTCCTGGGGAAGAACCTGTTGTGCTGGGTTGAGCTCCAGGGAACACATTACGGCTATTTAACTGCCAATATTTTCCTTTTGTACCTCAAAGCTTCTGTATAATGGAGCTAATGCTGAAGGTGTGGGAACCCAGGGGCACTGAAAATCATGAGGATGGGCAGAGGCTGTGCAAATACGATGGGAGCACTCCCTCCACAGTCCCTCAGCAAGGCTCTGTCTGGCCATCAGGGTTCGCTGTGTGATCTGTTGAGTGCATAATTTTATTCCTTTGTAGGGAATTTTATAACACGGAGTTGTGTGCAAGCACAAGTACATCTTTGAAGACAAAGGTCAATATTTGCCTATAACAAGACCCCTGGGTCTATTATTTACCACAGTTACCCTCTGCTTCACTCTTTCTACCTTAATGTCTTCTATTATTTTTTCCATCTAAAATATATTCAAGTACAATAAGCAGAAGTGAGCCCTAAAAAAGCTAAGCAACGCAGCATGATGTTTCTCCTCAAATGCTATGTGCAGTTTTGGGCCCCTCAGTACAAGAAAGACATTGAGGTGCTGGAGTGAGTCCAAAGAAGGGCAACGAAGCTGGTGGAGGGTCAAGTAACAAGCGATAGGATGAGAGGAAACGGCCTCAGGTTGTGCCAGGGGAGGTTTAGATTGGATATTAGGAAAAATTTCTTCACCAAAAGGGTTGTCAAACATTGGAACAGGCTGCCCAGGGAAGTGGTGGAGTCACCATCCCTGGAGGTATTTAAAAGATGTGTAGATGTGGTGCTTAGGGACATGGCTTAGTGGTGGACTTGGCAGTGCCAGGTTAACCGTTGGACTTGATGATCTTAAAGATCCTTTCCAGCCAAAACGATTCTATGATTCTATATTGTCCGTGTACCCCTGCCTCAGTCAGGAGCATCATATCACAGAATCACAGAATCAACCAGGTTGGAAGAGACCTCAGGGATCATCGAGTCCAACCGTTGCCCTTACACCACCCTGTCAACTAGACCATGGCACTAAGTGCCATGTCCAGTCTTTTCTTAAACACATCCAGAGATGGTGACCCCACCACCTCCCTGGGCTTCCTATATTGCGGATGGGGATAGGTGGCCAAGAGGGATAGAAGCTCTTTTTAAATTTTGAAACGTTAAACCTATGGGCACTTCCATCAGTAAAAGATTTGCAGCTAGCCTGATCAGTATCCAGAGAGAACTATTCCTCACAAAGAAAGTACAGTCAGTTCTGGGGTATTCTGTAAACAGGGGTTAGAGAAACATCAGTGGTATGTGCAGTATTCATCTTACTTGTGGAAAAAGTCACAGGGCACTAAAGACAAACAGACATGAACGTTGTTTCTGATTCCAGTGTAAACATATATTCTCTTCTCCCTCAACCACATGACCTGGTAACCAGTGAGATGCTTGGCTAAAAATGCTCTTACTCACTCCTACGAAATCCTGTCAGGTTTACTGGTGACTTGGGACCATCAGAACTAGTCCCATCAGAGTCATTTAGGATCTTCCCTGGGAGGTTAGGCCATGTCCAGAAAACATGAGGTCACACCATGTGCGTGACTGTGTCTGGTTTTCCCTTGGCGCTGATGGTGGCAGTCAGAGAGGAAGAAAGAAGATAGCTGGGACTGATATTTAAATGTTTCTCAAATCCCAGAAACACACCCTTAGTCTGCTGAGAACACAGAAAAGCTACATATGCCTGTGTGGTACATTTTCTGTACAGGAATGGCAGGTATCAGTCCTCAAAACTGGGGATATGATGATGATGGAGATAACATTTGCTTGAGCTTTGCTTCCGTCTTGTTTTTCATGTTGCCTGCTTCCCTAGGTGAGATGGACCTGCTGATCCTCTCAAAAGTACAAGCCAGATATCCAGGGGTCACCATCAACAATGATGTGATAGATCCAAGTGCTGACCAAATCTCCAAGTACAAAGGTATTTTTACATTAAATAAATTAAATTTACGTTAAGTATGCTAAATGCATTAAAAAGAGTTGAACGCCACATTCAAATGTGGATGACCCCACATTCAAATGCTTTCTTGTCAGAATTGGCTCTTAAAAGTTAAAAAAGTCACTATTTTATGCTTTTTTGCCATCATTGCTTTTCAACAATGTTTAGTCTCTCAAAGTCTTAGTCTCTCACACTGCAAAGAACTCTGTGGCAAACACTTGGACTAGGCAGACTTTAAAAGCTAAGCAAGGGGGGAACTGGTGGGTGATTGTACAGGAATAGAGTAAAAGCCCCACATTTCAGAAAGTTTTTCTCCTTCAACTTGCACTGAATCAGGATCCTTCCTCGACATCAAAGTGAAAATTTTAGTGTCTCATGGTAATTTTTGCGTATCTTAAAAATAATTTCCAAATAACAAATAGCTAAACCTTGTAGTGCTGCACTAAATTAGTTGCCATCCTTTGAATTAGAAAACAAGGAAAGGAAAGCAAGATGGATAGGAAAGATCTTTGCTACATGCTCCGTGGCTTAGAGCGTGTTTCATTCCACCAGCCCAAAGGTCTGAGCAACATTCATGAAGGAAAGCCAAGCATTTTCCAAGGAGGATTGAACGTAGCAGGAATGCTTTGGTCAAATTGCCCTACAAAGCGAGCATTAAATATCAATCCACAGTTTGATTATCACTGGATTAATGCCTACCAGGCTTTACCTTAGCAGGTAATTATGGTCTTGTATGGAGATGACACCAGCTACCCCATACAGGCTGTGAGAGCAGCCCTGAGCAGAGCACACCTTGCCAGAAAGTGGCTGCTGAATGGATGTGGCAGTAACAAATGAAGCTCATCAGCAGCCTGTGTTGTTGGAAATGCTCCAAACCATAGTAAATACCAGACTGTAAAACCATGCTGTAAATCTCCAACTCTTACTCTTGCTTAAGTCCTTAAAAATAAAGCATTCTCAGTACGAAGCAACCTGTGGAAGTAAAAGGAAAAAAAAAAAAAGAGAGTAACAACCCATTTCTCCCTGCAGTGGGGGAGTTCAGAATCACTGGAAGCACAAAGGCTCCCAGGAAACATACCATTTTTTAATATCTGTCTCTGTATTACATGTACTTGATCTTTGAAAAGATGGCTCATGCAAAATCCCAGGAGCTCTTACATTGCTCCAGGCTGAGATGGTGAAGGATGAGCAGCAGAGCATCTGCTCTGTTTATAAGACAGTTTGGGCACTTGCATTTCTGTCCTGGTCTGGCCATTAAAGATACACTATGTGGGACTGGATTTCCACTGAATCTTCCTAGTGGTCTCACCATCTATCATCAATTAACTGGCAGTCCTATCCTACTTTAGTGAGTTTCTTTGAAGAAGAAAGTTAAAGAAAGTATAAGAAGTTGTCCTTATTTTAAGTTTTATTCTAAACTAGAAATGAAATATTCATCTGAATTTCTTTCTTTAAACTTTCTTATTTGGTAATTAATCATGTCCCCAATAGGTATCATTAATTAGGTTTCTGAGCCCTAAGATTTTTCCGGGGAGAATTGGAAACATTATCTGTGCCTCTGAGGATTCAGTCGTTACGTTTTCTGCCTAATCAGATACTTTCTCCTTGGGAAGGAGAAGCCAAGCTCACAAGAGAAACTTCTTACTGGGACATGCAGTGATGACAAACTGAGGTTTATCTTAGGCTGCGTCATACGATGAAGGCTCTCCTTAAAGCCACATGGCCAGGTTGTGGCTTTCCTTCATTCCTGGTTCATATCCACGTGAAGCCTCCTTGGTGACCATGGTTGGGAGTGTTGGTCACACCACAACTGAGCTGCACTGCCATTGCCTGCACAGCGTGACACAACTTCAGGGAGTCCGGTTTTGATGGCACCCATCCAGGACACATCTCCAGCTTCTGACCCAGACTGCAATCTGGGTTGAACCCAGGAGAAGATTAAGGAAAACTTTTCAAAACAGTTAGGGTGATATGTTTTGGCTTCAGATGAATCTTTGGGCAGAAACCATAATCAGAATGAGTTTGTCCTTTCTGAAATTGTGACTTTAAAAGCCCACCTTGGCAAGCAATTCAGTTTTCTTCCTAGTGTCTCCTTGCAGACTGTCTAGCAACTAAACTGAACGAGATTGCACCAGATTATTTGTGATGGTGATATGAACTGCTGCTGAATGAAGCCTGAGTTTCAACCAGCAAATTAAATCTGAACTGCAAGCACTGGGGCCAGTGACTGATAAATGGAAGTGAACAGAGTAACAACAGCAGCATCTGAAAGGGGTGGCCCATTTCCAACGATAAAAGAGAGGAGATAAGCAGCAATGGAGCATTTCTCATATGTCTGAGGGGGATATGTCCTAATCAGAGCCCAAAAGGAGAAACATCGTGATTAGTGGTGTAAAGGCGCTGGTCTTAGCAAATCATGTTGTTTTGAACATGTGTTCTGTAGCTAAAGCTCAGTCTGCCTTTGGGCCATTTAAGTTTTAAATTTATGTTAACTCCAGCGAAGCACAGGAATCGCATCAGGACGAGCTTTGTCCTGGAGCAATCCTGAGCGCCAGGCAGGAGCGCAGTGCAATGAGCTCCATATGCCAGCAGATGGACATTAGTATTCTGCTGTCCCCTAAATTATGAAATTATCTTTCAGTTTTGCTCCCATAAAAAGCAAAGAAATGCAGTGATGAGCCAGGCCTTCAGCATAACTTATTCCTTGAATCTACTTCTCCAGCTTTCTGCTTTCCACAGTTGCTGGATCTGCGATGTATTGAGGTCTGAAAGCACGTCATGTGTCACTCTTTATACTAGTCTTTGCTTTAAAACACTATTATCCCTTTTACCTAAAGCAGTTGGCCGAAACTGTGGGCTTTGAAAAATTATTTGAACAGAGCAGAAGCCAAATGTCAAGAGATGGGTTCTTGCTCACAGAATAAAGCTCCTTCCCTCTCCCACCATCCCCATGACACGTTCCCAGAGTGAGCCATTTGCTTTCTCTGTCCTTCTCAAGCTTTTAATTGTGCTTTCTTTCTCTCCAAAACCCCCTTGATCCATCCTCAAGCCCCTATATTTATTTATTCAGTCCCTGGAAAACCCTTCACCATGGCCTGGCTTCTGCTCATCCATGTGGGTCATGCATGCCACCTAACCAAAGGGGCCATCAGCTCTTCTCCCATTCAGCATAAAATGTTGTGCTTATGGTCTCATAACAGTTTATCCCAGCCAACAACTTTTATTGCAGCTTGAGCCAGTCATGGGGAAGAGTTTCTTTCTTTTTTTTCTTTTTAATCAGGTAAAGACTGGAGGAGCCCAAATGATGGTGCAAAGAGTAAAGCATCAGACCCTCTTAAGACTTCATCCTACAAAGACCTTTACAGCTCCCTTCTCACACATAGGATCAAGGTTTTAAATATTCCACTGCTGTGTTAAACTGGTACCAAAACTCTCTACCTAAATATGACTTTTAGAAGCATTAAACCTCTGAATGGAAGTCCGTCCCATATTTGCAATTGAGATAACTCTGTCCTGCCTTCTCCCATATTTCAGAGCGCGTGGCTGAGACACCAAACCTCGAGAACGTAAAGTTTACCTGGCATGAGGAGACAAGTTATGAATATGAACATCGAATGAATGCAGAAAAGAAGTCTAAAAAATGGGACTTCATTCACATGATCCAGGTAAAAGTCTCTGCAAAGTAAATGTTGTCAAAGACTTGACTGTTAAAAGGATGTGTGAAGTATGTGACCTCATTATCCACTCTAAGGAGAAGAAAGGTGAGTTTATTTCCCTGTAATTTAAAGTACTGAAGCATAAGTGAACTGCAAAAATGAAAGACGAGTTACAGCAAAGCAACTTAGAACACAGTAGTCCTATTAACTAGGCTGTGGGTGGCAGTCAACTAAAAATGAATTTTAACTAGTGTTTTCAAAGCTCTTTGTCCACTCTGTGAAATTGCCTTTGTATTTCCAATTTTACTGAAGCCATTACAACCCACTTTCACTGCTAAGAAAGGCAAATCTTTTTATCTCGGGTTAATGAATGAACATGTGCTTGGTCTTCGGAGAGCCAGAGAGCAGGCAAGGCAGTGCAGCGTTAGCCCACTGCCCAGCGTTGTGCTAATGTGTCTTGTCGTCCTGCTGCTCTTCTCTCAAGATTGCCCCCATTTGGTTTCTTCTACCTAGTGGTACCAGTTATAACATTCACCAGGACTGCACTGTATCTCTGTAAGCACCTCTGCTCTTTCCAGATGCTGTATTATGTGAAAGATGTCCCAGCAACTATCCGGTATTTCCACAGCCTCCTGGAAGCACAGGGGAAGCTCTTCATTATCCTGGTGTCAGGTAAGAGCTGCTCAACCAGCACTGCTCGGTTGGGCAAGAGCCACGAGGACCTTTGGGCTTCCTGCGAGTTCAACACAGACCATCTAAAAACCAATGCACATTTTTATTTAAAACATGCTTTATCACCTATAGAGGTGAACTGGCTGCATAATAAATGATGTCCACTCATCTACATCCATTGAAATTTGCACGCCGTCTAGATCTGCACAGCTCATGCTGCAGGTTGTAAAGCTGAAGGTTTTGTGAGCCAGCAAACCCATGCCTTGGGCACAAAACACCGTTCTCTCGCCCTCTGCCCTTCCCCATCCTGCAGCCTGGCCAGTGACGGATGGCAGCAGAGAGGCCTGATGTGGGCGAGAGGCTCCGTCCTGTGGCTCTCACTTGCAAGAGCTCCTTCAGCCTCTGCTATTTTCTGTAAAAGGCTTTTCAGGCCGGGCACCGCATTATCTCGCTCCTGGAGACTTGTGGCATTAAGCAAATGGCTACGATGGGGCTCGGCTGTGCCATACAGCAGGTGTTAGAGCACATATGGTTCATTTTCTTCTCAAACTGCCCATTTCCTTAATATCATCATCTTGGGTGGAAAACAGCATTCTTAGGCTGTTTTAGATCTCAAAGAGATCCTCTGTGGTCAATCCAGCAGGAAAATGTGGGAGCGGAGCAAACAACGACCTTTTAATACTGTGGGCAAGGTATGCTAGAGATACTGCAATGGTGGGGTGTAATTTGACTCTAGAAAGTCTTTAATTTGCCTCACAAGACATGGAAATATTGGTTGTGTAAACAGTCACCTCTGATAGTTTTGTGAGGGGTATTAAGTGTTAGTTGTTCAGAGGTTTAAGCTTAATTTTTTATTGAATTTGGCCATGTCTGCAAACTGTAATGTGTTTGATGAAGTTCCTTTTTCGTGTTATAGAATCATAGAATGGTTTTGGTTGGAAGGGACCTTAAAGATCATCTAGTTCCAACCCCCCTGCCACAGGCAGGGACACCTTTCCGCTAGACCAGGTTGCTCAACAACGAAGTGACACTTCTCTTACTTGAATTTATTAAAACTATTTTTCTCCAAAATGGTTTTGGTTTAAAGTGTTTTCAAGCAGTTCACTACAAGTAATCTCTATTTTAAACGGTCTGAGTTGCTATTCTTGTTCTTTGGCTGAACAAGAATAGATCATAATATAAGACTATTGCTGATTACCTGCGTATAGTTAATTGAAACTCTTTTCCAAGACTTTAACCTGTCCCTTTGGATATTCATGAAATGTGAATACAGGGAGGAACATGTGTCTATTCAAAATTAATGTGATTAAAAATTTGAATTCATGAAAAGTATCTGAAGTCCTCTCTGGGCCAGGCAACTCTGTGTTTTCTGACGGAGCAGAATGGAGTAGAAACTGCTGGGGCCAGCAAGAAAATGGGAGAGAGGAGTAGGGCTCAGAATAGTAGAGAGCAAAGGAAGGGGAAAACCTTAGGGTAAAGAAGAATATAGAGAGGGGAAGGAAGAAGCTCTACAAAAATGAGCACTGAAGCAAAAGGAGGTACTGAAAGAGAAGCAGAACAAAGCTCGTTTCAAAAAATGAAGGTAATGTCATCTCCAACACAAACTCATTGGGGTGTGTTAATTAAAAACCAGTCTGGGAATAGGATTGGTAGGAGAGGGCTTGGTTCGTCTGTGAAGGTTGCAATCCCTCCCGCTCCATCCCTGCTGGGAAAGCAGGCAAGTTGCAAGAGCTATGCGGTGTTATTTTTAACATGTTTAAAAAATCTGTTTACATCGCCTTGAAAACAAAAGTAGTGCCATATGCTGAGCCTGTTGAGGGCTATTATAATAATGCTGCGTTCAGGTAGTGTATAATCGCTCGGCTCAGAGATGGCACCGAGTTACACAACACTGACACCAGCAAATTTTCTGCAATTAGTGCTCTGCATTCAATTTCCACCAGGTGAAAAGAAAATATTGTAGCCTCTCTTCTGAACAGCAAACTGTTTATTTGACTATAAATAACTGCTTGCAGATAAAGCATTTGCAAAACCGCCGAGCAACTGGTTTTAATAGTTATGGAGATTGATAGTCATAACTCTCAACAGGTGCTCATTAGGCTCCAAGTTATTTTCATCCTGTCCAGTCATTCAGGGTGATCTTTTTATAAATGATTTATAGCAGAAATGCTGAATCACAGAGCCAGGGTGAGGGAAAATAAAGATGTGAAGACCTGTCTGGGGAGTTTTCAGCTTACCCAGCTGGTTTTCTTTGTAAAACATCCCTTGAGAAGAGGTGTGCGGGCTCAGCATGGGCTTAGTTCTGGAGGTGATTGCAGTGCTACAGGAGCCTGTGCCTTCCTCACTCTTCATCTTTGCACACCCAAATAGTACGCAGCCAAAATGTCCTTCTAGTACCGCTGGGGAGGTCGAGGGGTAGCCCTCTCATTGCCCAGGCCCAAGAGCACGTGAGCGTGATGGGAGTGAAGGCTGAAGGCCAGGAGAGTGGTGTAGCTTCATCCTGGGCTCTGTCCATCCCATTCTTTTCTCCACCACACATCCAACTGCATGGACAATGTGAACAGGGTTTTGAGCCCCATGTATTTCACGTAGCTTACCAGCAATAAGTGTTTCAACGAAGCTCATGTGTAGCTCGACCACAAAGTAATTAGGTGAAGGAATAGGAGAGGATTTGGTCTTCCAAACAAGCAGCTGAAATCTAGGGAATAGTTTAAATCAAGATGGCACTGAATAGCTAGTGTTCAGCATGTGGACTACAGAAGGATGTCCCTGAGAGATATTGCCCATGTGCGTGAAGCAGAGGGATGCAGTGGAAGGAGGGATGATCCAGTGCAGTGAGCTGCTCTGGCCTCAGCTGGGGGATTGGTGGGAGGTGCTGGAGCTCCGGTGTAGGTAACATGTCCATCCCCTCCTGCAGCCCCCAGCCCCCAGGCACAGAAGAAGGGAGGCAGCAGTCTTTTCCATGCCCTAGGAGAGACTCTGCTTGCAACAAGGACAACTGCTAAAAAACCCCCCAGACAATAAAAAATTAGTTTAAACAGTGTTTTTCCTTGTTCCTGAGCATTTTTTTTTGTGGTTTATCTCTCAGGAACCAGTGGCTGGGAAACGCTGTGGAAGAAGTTTGGGTCTTCCTTCCCTTTAGGTGATCTCTGCTCTTACGTTTCCCTTGCTGACATCAAAAGGATACTGGATCCAGCTGGGCTGAAGTACCAGGTGCATGAGCTCCCATCCCACATGGACATAACAAGCTGCTTTATTGAAGGGAATGAGGATGGGGAGCTGTTGCTGGATTTCCTGACAGAAACCTGTGAGTTTTCTAAAACTGCTCCTCCTGAATTAAAGCATCAGGTAATGGAAGAGTTAAGAAAGCCTGAATGCAGTGAAAAAAGAGATGGGAAGGTGCTTTTTAACAACAACCTGAGTTTCATAGTGATTGAACCATGAGTTAATCTCTTCTTGCTTCTTGATGCAAAGCAAATAGTCAGATACAAACTGTTAACAGCTGAAATACGTTTTTTTATACTTTATAAATGTCTTAGGTTACTTCAGTACTGATATATAATTTTTGGAGCATGTTAAGAAATCAGTATTAATATCTTTTGTTATAAGTGAGCTTTAATACCCAATTAATTCTGCTCTAACCTATGAATGCGTAACTCACTAACCAGTTAATTGTGCGTTATCGTATGGATATTGTATAATCAGGTGTAACTTGGACCATCCACTCGGGCACTGCAGAAACCTGACCATTTCCTAAGAAATAATCAAGAACTATACATGGTTTCATCATCTTCACTTAAAAACTCTCTGCAGACCAAATAAGGAAATTGCACCATCTCAGTGCAGCTAGAAAGAGTGGAGGCTCAGGATGACTGACCATTCGGGTGGCTGCTCAATGGGATTTCTTGAGCTTGCTGTGACTTCAAGATCTCATACCTCCAGTTACTGTGAAAGTGGCCTCACGCCTTCTGCATGTGCAATGGTTGCCTGCTCCTGCCTCCGCAGCCACCTCTGTTTAATGGCACCACTTCCTTTTTCCTCTATTTTCACTTTATTTTTATGATGTTGCATCTGTAGAGCAATTTGTGGACGAGGTCCGTACTGCTACTGCAAGAGCGAAGCAATTGAAGGCGGTTGAGGCACAGCAGTGCTAACAACCGTCCTGGAGAGGTGGATTTCACTGACAAGCCCTGATGCAAACCCTTTGTTAGGAATCATCTACTGCTGCCACATAGGGCTTTCTAGTATTTGTAGCTAAACACACAAACCTCCTGGTCACAGCCTTTCACTAGCCTCGCATAAAGGCCATGTGTGGAAGATGTAAAAATAAACTCTGATACCAAACTGACAGGTTTCAGTGGGATTTGTTTCATTTTCAACGGGGTCACGTCAGGTAAATCTGTTCAATGTGTAGTATAGGATGTTCAACAAGAAGGTGCTTCGCCTCCTCAGTCCCTTCTGCATGTCGGCTGTCTCCACTCTAGTAGTTGATGCATTTGTTTTGCTAAATGATTTTATGGTTTTAAGAAGTGTTATGCTCTCTACAAGGCACAACGCATGGTGGAATACAATATAGTCTCTTGAATGAATTTGATAGTCTGAATACTCAGTTTATCCAGTGAGATGGGTGATTTCTGCCATTGAAATAATTTGATTCAGTGTTGAAATGGTTTACTTTAGGTAATGCTTTAGCTGCAAGAAATTATGTTTTATGCAATATAGATTATTAACAATTTGAAGTGATTTACAAGAGACCATACTGGGCATTAATAGCTGTTTATATTCATTTTAGTGTGAATTATTTTAAACACATGCTTCTGCTAGTGATCAAATATTAATTCCAGTGTATTTTAGAATGTTTCCATGATATTTCTCAGCTGTTGAACAGAACAAAATCTATTACTGCTTTTACACAGTGCTCCATACAGATTCGTGCATTAGAAGACCTCAGTATATCTGCAAGCTGCTACAGTGACATGCTGAAGCAGGAAAGAAAATCTCTCATTAGGACAGATTGCTGCATGCATTTCTAATGGGAAACAAATTAAAGTTACAATTATTTTCGTAGCTCTTTTGTGCTGTCAGTAACCTCTTCTAAATGGTGTGTGTGAAGGAGATGACCGCTGAATATTGCCACATCAACCCTGTCAGGACTGACAGATCTTTAAGAGCCACAGAAATGTGAGAACAAAAAAAACCCAACAACTAAAAATCCAACAACAAAACCTACCAACGAGATGCACATGCATGTCCTATTGTTTTCTGGTTTAGCAGAGGTAAAAAAGACAAGAAAAAAAATCTTTGTACAGTTTTGGGAGGAAGTTTGTTCTGAAAATTTGGGAGAAAGCAGGAAAGATGAGGAATGGCAGAGGTGATCTGGAGACGTGAAAGGAGGCCATGACCACACACACAAAAAGAGGACATGCAATGTGAATGCATGAGAGCTCCTTCTCCTCTTTAATCAGAAAGGGAGAGGCTTTAAAAAGCAGAATTCACCAGCAGAAAAGGCACTTTCACCCCAGGCTGGAGAAGAAAACTCCTTATCTAAAACCAGACACGCCAGGGTGGTCTTTTGCCATTGCTCTTGCTTCTGAGGAGGATTTAATTCAAAAAATGGAGAAAAAAAATACAGTAAACTCCATTCTGCATTTGCAGCTGCTTCTATTAAGGGGCTGAGGGAAAATTGAATGAGAAGAGCATCCTTAAGGGATAAATGATTTTTAATTTTAAATTTGTAACACACGCATTTCCAAGAAGTAAGTACTGCAAGTGTTATTTAGTAGCAAATGAGTGTGGGGGAAGCACAGTTTTATGCTCCTTTGACCATGAAAACTGAAGGAGTTTTTGTAAATCTCTCAAACAACTTCCTAATAGCCTGAAGAGCCACATTTTCATGCGAGAATAGCCCTTAATTGTACAGTGAGATACTGCTATTCCAGAGTGTGTTTGGGGAGTCCAGTCTGTCCACAGACTGGGATTTATATGGCATTTTTGAGCTTACCTGTGTGCTTTCCACACCAAATTAATTGTTTTCCTCTCACAAAGTTTACTTTACCTCAACCAGCAGAATTTGAGTCCAAAAGCACATCTCCAGAGCAGCCTTGCTCTTTTCAAACCCCCAGGTGGATGTGTGGGCCAACGGGATGGGTCTTCCCCTCTTGCACCCCCACAAAGTGAATTTATATGCTTTATACAGAGGTTTGCTGAGAGGAACAGTCTCTAAACCAGTTAACACTGATTGATTGAAACAAGATGGACGTCAGGCCACCTGTATTAAAAATATACCAGAAATGATCCCGCAAGCTCTTCATGTGTGGATGCCCCTTTCTGGCTAAATATGTTTCCGATACAAAGCGTAAACATTTTACAGAAATGTGACTCCAGGTAAATGCAATCCTTACCATTGCATCTATATGTTCATCAGAGATGGTGCTGAGCAGTATTTTAGTTTAAAGTGGAAGGCATCCTTTTTTCTTTTCATTTCACTGGCACATAAACCTGGAATATACAGATTATATTACAGGTACAGGAGAAAAAAGCTGGAGGGAGGAGGAGGAGGAACTCTCCTTTGAAATAGCAGCAAACACCCGGGCCTGTGTTCCTCTGATAAGTAAGTGTGAGCTTGTGGCTCTGGTGCTGCATCAGGCGATTATTTCCCAAAGTGATTCCCGCGGGAGGTTTGCTGTGCAGGGAAGGGAACAGCCCGATGTCCGCGGATCAGGCACGGCTTTGGAGTGATGCCATGTGGGAAGGCTGGGGGAGAGAAAAAGTGGGGCAAGAAAAGGCTGGTCCCCTCCAGAGGAGCCTGGTCTTCACGTATATATCCCCTCTGCATCAAACACATCTGCCTGAGCAGCTTTGGGGCTGTGACTTTAAATCATACGTGAGAAAAATATTCTCACTGCTCTGTTAATTACAACAGCAAATTGAACAAATGCACTTACAGCTCGATTGCAGTCGCCATTTCTACGTCGGTGTAATTCATGCTTGCAGCCCATGGTGGGATTTTTTGATGTCATTACACAGTAGGGCAAAGTCTTCATTTTTAATAAAAATACAAATGCTAAAATGAAATGGATTAATATCTGATTTTACATCTTCATTTACATGATGTGCAAAATTATCTTAAGTATTTGTTATAGATGGAGTGGCTTTCCACCAATTTAGGCTTTTTTTCGTACCAGAGAATGTTAACATAAATTGTAGCATAAATCATTGCCTTGTAGAGTACCAGAAGGCGCATATAAAAACCCATATCTTTACTGCACATATTTCCCATTAACCATAATCTATTAGTAATTGAAGTTCATTACAAATTCTTGTAGACTTTATTGCTATCATGCTGCATGACATAGTGAACCTGGCTTGCATAACAAGAAGTCCTTGCTGGGAAATATCCTATTAACAATGACAGTGCATTTGTCATTGTGATAATAAATCCAAAGCTGCCTGTAGATTATAAATTATTGCGGTGCCATTTCCACTGTTGTAGTTTAAAAGTTTTGTCAGCACTTCCATTTTAAACCCCTGCTTTACAGGCAGTTATAACTTGACCATAAAAGCCTGCAGCGAGCTGAATCTCGGCTTACAAGGTCTCAGTCCGAGAGCGTGTTTCTTCCCCCAGTAAGATTCATATTTTATCCACTTGAAAATCTTAGAAGCAGAAGCTGTGTTTATGGCAGATTGTTTCTTCTGCATTTGCATAGCTTCTAATTGGAAAAACCAGACCATTTGACAAGCAATTTGTCCCTAATCTTTCTAAAGATTGTGCTAAAATTTAAAAACATATCAAGACAAAAAGACGGGAGCTGGGCTGAGCTGAGTGTTCTCTAGTTCAGCAGCTGAAAAAGCCTCATTCCTTATCTCCAGGTGCCTCAGACTTTGGGGAGGCACTGGGCAAACCCCACTTCTCTTCAAAGGAGAAACTGAAGAGAGATGATGATACCCACATGCCTTGCAAAGGTGTTTTGAGGATTAATTACTAATGCTGAAATTCTGGCATCCACTCAAGTCATCCTTCATCGTGTCTATGCAATTCTTTGAGCTCTGTATAGGTTTTAAGTGTTATTAAAAGAAAATTGCCATAGAGTTGAACTTTAAGTGTTAATTATGACTTGAGATATAAATGACATCAGGTCAAGTCTTTCACAATTTAACTCCGTAATTGACTTCAGCTCGCTACACCAGGGGATATCTATCCAGCTGAATGCATCTGCCTATCATATTTCTCAAGTGCCTATAGCAATGCATCCAATTAGCTGGATGTAACCGTAATGCCTCAACTGCTCCTAAATAGTGTAGGATGAAGCCTTCACCCGTCTGAAATCACCAGGAAAAATTTCCCTCCCACCAGCAAGGCCAGGTTTTCACATCATGCTGCAATACATGCTGTGTCTTGAAGTACTGCTTGTGTTTTCATGGGGTGGATAATGGATTTTGCAGTAAATACAAAAATTGTCTTTTCATATCAATAGTGTCTACCATCTCAAAATGCCCTAAATTGCTTTAAAATCTTGATATGCAAAACCACTTCACTCACTGCTGAGGTGCAGCAATCTCCTGGGTGAAATTCAGCAGCTGATGGATGGTTCATGGCACTGTTTCACAGCGATTTATGGCAGGATGATGAGGAGAAGGTGGCTGTTGACAGTAGAAGTGGCAATGCCGAGGAGCAGAAAGGAATTACCGAGGCTGGCAATGAGTCTGGGTATGGATGCTAACATGTCTCCTCCAGCCAAAGTTGCCACCAGCTCACTGCTTCCCCCTTTCCTTGTCAGTGGAGTGGTGGGACATGGAGATGGCTTAGGATGAAGCCTGGTGCCCACCACCACCCCAGCACATCCACCAGCTTACGCTGGTGGTGGGGACCAAGGGTCTCTGCCATCAATGGGCTTGACATCAGCTTCCATGTTGTGGTCTTACCTACTGTCCTGGTTCTCCTTCATGCTAGTGGCAATAAGGAGCTCTCCTACAACTCACAAAGTCAGCCTTCACTAGCTCGTACCTCCCAACGCCTCACATTCAAATCTTCCCAATTTCCTTACACATCAAGAGACACTTCACCACCAGCCTTCGCTACCCATCAGAGTTCATATGGAAGGCAGAGATGGATCCAGTGGGTGTAAGCAGAAAGAAGATATATTTCCTTTTTGCTTTAATGGGATATTCCTCTTTCCACTGCCAGATGGATATGAATGGTACTGAAAAGAGATGCATGAATGTGTGGATCCAAGGTGGCCTTATTGGTGTGATTCAGGATGGTGCTTTTATTCAAGAGTGGTGAACTGCTCTAAATAAGCACTGGAAAAAATATTACAGCATATTGCAGATTTCTTACTCAGTTTTGTGTATGCTATCTGTATTATCAAGTCTCTAGCCACCAAAACAGTGAACACAATAATAACCAAATTAATGACCCTTTGAAATCCCTAAACCTAAACCATGTCATCCTTTTGGACTTTGAAATCTCTAAACCTAAAACATATCATAGTTTTCCACTCAAAGAGAATATAAGGACCTAATATCTTTGAGACTCTTAATGCTATAAATACATTTTGATACTTTTATACCTGTAATTTTGCAGAGGTGGCAATGAGATATCATTTATTTTGTTGAGGGCAAACAGGATATTTGCCAGAAGGTATAATTTCTTTGTTTTCTTAGAGAAAATGAAATGACATTATTTGGAGGCTGTTTCAAGGATCTGGTATGTTACATTGGATCCTGGAGGAGATGAATTAGTGGCCAGAGTGTAGGTGATCTTGCCAAAAATGAATAGCAATGCAATTTATCATACGCTTCTGTAATTTATCTCACGACCATGTATTAGATTAGATAAAGACAGAAAGACACGTGAATTGGATGGACTGGACTAATACTGAAAACTTACTCCTGCTTTTATTGAGGCTGACAGGAAGATTTCTGTTGCCTGCATTGCGATCAGAATTTGGCTTCACATTTTTAATTTGCTTTGAAGTATGATCATGTCCAGCAATGAGAAAAAAGCTAACTCAACATTAAAGAATTTGTTGATTGTGTCTGCTATTTTGTATTCAATACAAACTAGTTCCATCCAATTTACTATTGTAAATACAAAAATACTTAAAAGCTTAAAAAATAACTGTAGTAAGCAGCTGTGAAACCGCTGCAAACACTCATTACATGCTACACTATTTTCAAGGTAACAAACCAATAGTTTATTTTGTCCCTTTCCAACAAAATCCGTTCTTCAAAATCCACTTTTCATACCAAATCGGTCTGTCTGTAAGACAAACAGTCTGCAGCTCGGAGTGTTTACCTACACACAGCAAAAAGATGTGCTACACTGCCTTCAAATTTGGTAATATCACCAGCTACCTTCTTTAGGCTCTTTGCGAACAAGTGATTGATATCTGTTCTTTTGCATTGCTTTCCTCTCATATCTCTTTGTCCTGCCTCTATAATCGATCACAGATTTTTCCATCAGGCTTCATGTCAGATTAGGATAGTGAACATGACTGGCTTAGAACAAACTGCTTCAAAGTGCACCGAGGCAAGCTCAGGAGTCGAACTGCTCTAAAAATGATTGTTTTGGGCACGTCCATGAACATAGTGCAATAGCAGGAAGTCAGAAATATGCTTTTATGGTGAGGATTTGGGATAGCTCCTCTCTATGAAACCTGCCGCAATCAAATCTGCCACTGTGGGGCTCATATTTTAAGTGAGGAGTGATGCCCGGCTCGTCACTTTCCTGATTCAGGAAGAAATTTCTGCTCAGAAGTCAATGGATGTATCTGGCAGGATTTGCACACACATTCTGTCTGGCATTCGAGTTGCAAAGTCACACTTAGCTTTTGTGTTTGGTGCTTTATGTGTGCTATCAAGAACTGTAAGGAATGAAAGCCCAGCAACTTTCTCTGCTCTGCATAGAAATATATTTTAAAGGTTCAGAGTGACTAGTCTTCCTAGGAGAACTAAACTATCAATTCCTTACTTTAAAGCTCTTTGGGGGATAGTGCTTGTTTTTATAGTGCCTAGCACAATTGAGTCCTCATCTTGGTTGGCGGGTTTTAGGTGCACCTGTTGTATAAATAACAAATGATATTTTTTTTAATGTGAAGCACAGAGCGTTATTTATGGGAGAGGACTGTAAGCATTTGATCCAAATTTCGATCAGTGATAGCAGATGAGTTTGCTGACAGCAATTGCCTCCCCCATGGCTGCTGTCGCTCAGGTCTATAAACCCCCAAGAAGGAGGTTGCTCTTCCCATGGCAGCTGGGTGACCTCTGGGTCTCCTCCTGGAAGAGGAACAGACGTTAAACCTTTACATGGGTTCAAGAGAAGACAACAACATAGTGGACAAGAAGTGTTTTGAGGAGGAACATCCAGTGTCCAGTGTAGGAGGTCCCTGAGTTGAAATAGGCAGAAAAATATTGAGGAAAACTGTAACATCCAGTGCCCAGTGTAGGAGGTCCCTGAGCTGAAATAGGCAGGAAAATATTGAGGAAAACTATCATATGTGTTTGCCCTGTATAAGTAAGATGTATAAGATACCCTTCCCTAGGTCCCCACCTGTAACCACAACTGGAGAAACACTAAATAAACAATCATGATAGTCCAACCATTTAGAGCTTGTTGTAGCCCAGGATGAATGACCATCATTTGGGATACTATACAAGACATCATGGCACAGAAGTATTGTTACCCATTTTACACACTAAGTCTCTTCTTCCTGAATTTCATTCTTTTTTCCTAACAGTGACTGACATCTAAGCCCAAGGCAAGCATTAGGCTGTTGAAAGCAGTGCTTGCACAGCCCACGGGAGCAGGAATCCTGACGTCCTGCATTTAATCCCAGGGAAGACACAGGCAGTGGTGCGTTAGTGTAATACTTTTCAGCAAATTCCAAGTAAAAGGCTTTTTGCCGTACATGTGTATAAAACAGGATCTTTCAGATTTTGTGATGTGAGGGTGGATGCTGAGGCTGCCTGAAACAACAGTTTTCTGGAAAACAATACCCAAGAAAGCTTGAGAGTCAACAGTCACAGAATATTTCCATCAGAAGCTATTACTGGGGTTGGGATCTTTCCTGAAATGAGTCAAGTGAACTGCTGCTCAGATAGACGACTGTCAGGGCAGAAGGCAAACTATGAAATAAATACTCAGGTACCTATGGGCTGCTGTGATGCTGCATGGCTGGCAGCAGGTCATGGTATAGGAGTATTAAAAAAAATTATTAAAAAAACAGCTGAAAGATTGTACTCTGACAAAGGCAAAGTCTTCACAACACAAATTTTGTGGTATTTGTGGTTCCTACAGGTCTGGTCCTGGCTACTCCTTCTCTCACCTTGCAGAGGCTTTGAGGCTGCTCTAAGGCAGAAACTGGGGTCTGCTGGAAGGCAAAGGACCATGGCCAGAGAAATCTGAGGTTTCTTACCTTGCATGTGAACCTCAGGCCATCCGTCTGAACAGTTGATTTAAACCCTTGGGTAGGTAACCCACAGGGCAGGAAAGGTTAACTCAGATTACTAAGGGAAACCTCATTCTGTCATGATTTATAGAGAGGTTACAACTGCCCTGTAAGCAAGCAAGGGACACAGATGCCATGGTTTACTGTTCAAGTGGCTTATCGATGTGTAAGGTCATTCATCACACATTGCTTTAGACTCAGAGGCCAATACGTATAAAACCCTGTCTCACAACAAGCTCAGGCTTTTTGGCTCCCATCTGCCCACAGCAGCCCTTCCAATGTTGCTAATTACATCCCTGCACATTACTATATTGGCCACAACTCGCCTCAGAGCCGCAGCTGTACTGATATGCCCCAAGGGTGGATTGTATTAACAAACAAAAAAGATGCAGGGTCCCCATATAAGAGCCTGTTTCAAAGGCCAGAAGTTACAAGCTCGACCTCTGGACAATCATGCTTCCATTTGGAAGGCAGAGTTGCTCCAAGACTGCCTTATTTGTTTCAATTTGTTTGCTATAATTCAGTTTCTCATGTATATGTGGCTGCATGCTTGCATTAGCAAGGCGTGGAAGTGGTCTGTTTCTTTTGCAGTCAAAAAAGAAAGGTAAAAAGTAGACATGCTGGGAAGACAAGAGAGATCAGCTAGAGAGGGACCCTCAGAGAGGCAAAGCCAGCGGGCTTCAGTGCAGGAGAGGCTGAGATCTCCAGCTCTTCCCAGAAGAGGCGTTAGCAGGGCAAGTGGCAGTCCTGGGGAAGAGTTTCCTCTCAGATGCTATGAAAAGCACGAAAAGCAATTAAAACAACCTCAAAATAGGAAAGTCTCTTCCTCTTTTTTTTCAGAGCACACTTCTGCATCCCAAGGCTTTCGTTGACCTAGATAGATGTAGAGGGACATGTCTTGCCTAATGTACAGGTGAGAGTTATTCTGGTTATTAATCAGATAATCAGGTTATTAATGTATTGTGGCAGCACTCCGCATCCCAAGCCCTTGGAGGAGCCCAAGGGCTCAGGCTGTATCTCCAGCAGCAAAGTGCCCTGGGGCCGTGCCGGGAGCACCGAGGGCAGCAAGCAGAGCTGCCCTCACGCGCTCGAGGGAATGCTGAGCAGAGGAGTTAACCCCTGCCGGTTCTAGGACATAGGCATTTATTCTGGTCATTAGGCATCTTCATGCCCAGGGGGTTTATAAACCTTCTGCTGGAACTGGGGCAGCCAGGCAGAACGGGGTGACCTGCGCTTCTTCCCTCCAAAGAGGGCAAGGGAGCCGAGCTGGAGGGAGGTGGTGCAGCCTCGCCTCTGAGTGCATCTGCTTCACATGTGAGAAACCTCTTCCTTGTGCTCTCCGTGCATTTTGGAGGGGTTTATGAGCCAGATCCTCCCACAGCGATATCCTCACTGCTGACATGGATTATTTGCATGAAACGCGGTGCAGCTCAGGGAACACACACTGGGGATACACAGTGCTGGTCCCACTAGTTACTACATGCCAAGCAACCCGATTTTAAGTTACTTTCTTGGAAGAAACAGGTAATTCCAGTTTTAGATACAAGATCTCAATTGCCTAATGATTTTCAGTCACGAAGCTCATGCTGAGAGCTGCCTCTCTGGAGCTCTAGCTGTGCACGCTCACTTACGAGCAGAGAAAATAGATGTGGTGTCCTTGTGAGGATTTGAAGAGGGCTTGAGCTGGAGCTTGTCACTGTCCTGGTTTTAACCTTAGTAACAGCTAAATCAACAGGCAAGGAGGGTGCACAGGAGGGAAGCAGGCAGATGGCTACCACACCCAGCCAGTGCCAGGTAGTGATGCACCCCCAAACCCTTTTCCCTGCTCCAAAGGACGGGCAAAACCACCAAAGGAAAACCTAACCTCAGAGCAGTTCTATAAGGGTGTGATGAGACGGCTGCGATTCATGTAAAAACTGGCAGCTTTTGCCCACTGAGTGCCACACTACTGCTGATGGCTTTGTAGGCTCACAGCCGTGGTGAATTTTAGGGATGGGGTTGGAGAAGGACATGGGTGTGGTGGATTTCTAAAAAACAGCTTAGGATGCCGGGGAAGGAAACTTGGTGAGTGCTCTTCTTAAAAAAACCTGATTGTACCAACAGTGTTAACATAAATGTACTAGGGAATAGGAAATTGTGTAATGGAGTTTTTAATTGATTCCTTTTGCTTTCCTAAAAACCATTAAAAAGTCATGATGTGACCAAGCCACTCAAGCCTACAAAATATTTCCAATTTTATTTTTATACTCATTGTGGCCCTTTGTTAATTTATAGCTAGTGAAATAATAAACAAAGCCAATCTTATAATCTACATTTGATACTATAAAAGTGGTAATTTTTAGAAGGTTACCTAGAATCAGTCTGAAGCTTTCATTTCTGTCATTAGCATATTTAAGTCTAGCTTAGGAAAGGTTTCTTCCCTGAAACACGAATTTTGTTAAAAGCATTTTAGTGCCCATAACCATTCTGCTGATCTTCTCAAAATATGTTCTCCTCACAGGCCAGAGGTAACCTGTGCATATGAAATGAGTTCAGCTTAATGTTGTGTTAAAAGAGTTTGGTCTCTGGAGCAGTCGCTTTTCTTAATAACATGTAATCATATGCCATCTATTTAGTTTTCATTTAACTTGCCCCATACAAGCAATGAATCCAGTTTAATTAAATGTTCTTTTAAACAGCGAAATGACACTGGTTTGTATTTTAAAAAATCTATATGCCACAGGGCACCCTCAAGACACAAAATCCTAATAAAAAGGATGTAAGAGGTACAGCTAATAATACAGAGCAAGTCTGACATTTGCAGGGTAATTTAGTGAACCAAGTGCTTCCTTGCAGGCTCCATGTGGGCACGTAGTGGCTGCAGCACCATTTAATAGAAGATGAAGAGCCATGTTTGTAATGATGCTAATAAGCAGCTAATCTGAAAATTGGACTAGCATGTGGCAAAGGGATGTTGTGCATGTATAATAAATGCTGTTCAGCGGCAGGATGAAGGTTGTCCGCTGATGCCGAAATCCTGGCGCGGCATTAATTGGCAGCCTGGGGTGGCCGGGCAAGGCTCGGTTGCCTGCACCCCACGAGTCCCCAGGCTGCATGCTGCAGGGCAAGGAGTGGAAAAATGCACGTTAACGCTAAGGGATGGTAGCAGGGTGTGGGAAACGGGCACTGCAGGCACCCCAACAGAGCTTAAAATAGCCCCGAGGTCCTGACGACCAGGGGAATGGCTTTAAGTTCAACAAATGCTTACTGAATATCCCAGTAATGGGTGAGGACAGGCATCGACCAAACAGCCCCTTTTAGTGCTACTTTTCTCTGATAATTTAAATCTGGTCTAAGCCTGGCCAGTAAGTAATTTAACTCTTCCAGCATTAGGTAGAAGAGGAAAATGAGGCAGAAACAAGGGGCAAATGTTCATTTTTCTCCTTTAGAAGAATCAGGACCTTTAATAAAGTAAGTATTAGGGCAATGAAGAAATAAACACTGAAAGCATCTTGCTCATTACTAAAATGAAAGTGCTTGCTAATATATGCAGTGCACCTGGAAATGCCTATTCAAGTAATTACAAAAGGGAAAAACACCAGGGAAACAGGCAAGCATGAAGACAATAGTCATTAGAAACAATATTAAATTAAGCATGCCTTTTGAGATCTACAAATTCACTGATTAAATTGTGCATTACAAACCCTGCCTTGACTTCACTTAGCTGGAGTCCTGGAGCGAACCTGCAAAATTTGAAAACAGCCTCTTGATTTGTATTGAGCTGCAGTCAGGGCTGTTCCTAACTTTGCTTAGTCCTGGGATTTTTTGAAAGACGCAGAAAGTAACCTGTTTTTTTTTGCAGATTCCAGCTAGCAGAAGGCATCATACTCCCCCAGTCTGAGCAAAACAAGGGCAGAAAAAGGGCACTTCATGCCATGCAGCATTAAGCTTGGCAAATGGCATAAAGCCCATCAAAATCAGCAGGCACCTTCTCGTTGACCGAACAGCCCTTGAGCATGGCTGCCTATGTGCAGGACAGCTCCTACCCTGTGTTTTGGCTAAGGTGCCTTTTGCTATGGGGCAGAGCCCACAGGCAGGGGAATCACCCCTCTGTGGTTCCTGCCCCTTGGATGTTCCCAGACCAGGAACAGCTCACGGAGCAGCAACAGTGAGCTGCGGTTCAGAGCTCGCTCTGTTAAGGCGCTCACAACTATATAGATGTTTGTGTGTCTGTGCAAAGAAAGGGTGGGACAGAGACCAAGATACGACCTTACTGGTGACAAAACTGTATCCTCTTACAGACACATGAGAAATGAGTGAGGACAGGGTTATTCATATGTCTGTTGGAGTGCAGGGTTGTTTATAACCATTTTCCTATTGTTGATGAGATTTGCAGGGCTAATGGAAACTCTCCCACTTTCTCCTGTTCTCTGAGAGATCTCCTAGAACTGATTGTGGAAGCCAGCAACCACTTCCAATTGATTTTGTGCCATTAAACATTAAAAACCATGCGCAGCTTCTGTAGAGTTCTTTCTGCTGGGAAGTAGGCTATTGCCTGCCAGAGATCCCAGGTTGCTGCTAAAACCATGGATTGGCTGGGAGGGGGGTAGAATTGTTAGAAAACTCTTTTCTGGCTAAGAATTCTTTGTAACAATACACACACACAACCTGTGCTCCTTCCTCTTCCAGAACCTGAGAGATAGGCAGCTTTGTTTAATTTTTCAGCTTTATTTAATAGGAAGAGATGAGTTGAATGGAGATCACTCATTTCTGCTTCTATCCACTTGGTCCCTCTTTGCTTTTCCCTAGGCAATGAGGTGCCTCTGCTTTGTTTGCTCTTAGGGAGCCTCCTAATATCCTTCCTCCCCTCATTCCCTCAAGGATTTCCAGTGAGCCAGAAGAAAATAGGACTTTTGAGAAGTCTTTGCTCCCAGGAAAGCAGAAGGTGAAGGCTCCTTCCCTGTTTCTGCGTTCATTCCCTCCATATGAACAATCTGGAGCCAATCTGCATGGTGCAGATGGAAATTCCCATTTTAGCTGTTGACGGGCAGTGGGGAAGCAGTGAGCTCCTATGCAGTTGCAGACTGCAGGGCTCATACCTGCTGCTGCTGATGCTGCCTTTCCAAAAACCCAGGGAGGTCTGTGAGAAGAGAATTCAGGATGACTCCATCCCTGTCATACCTAAACAACAAACCTCTGTGGTCTGAAGCTATCACGAGACCAGGGGAAAACTAGTGTCACTCAGTTCCTTTCCCATCCACAAACCCATCGAGAGCCCTGTAGACCTCACCCACCCCTTTGTGAGTCAAATTTCCATCAGCTGTACCAAAAAAATAGAACATCAACGGGCTGCTGAGGGGATAACAGCTAGAAGACAAACAATAGGACCAGGTACCTTGAATGGTGAAGAATGTCAGTTGCTTTGCTTAGATGTTCTGGATCCAAATGGAAAAACACTCTGACCGAGGGACAAAGCCTCCTGCTCCTGCAGGGAGCACAGTCAAGAGGACAGCTTTTGTGCACCATTTCAGACTTTGTAATTAAGGCTGGAATAGCCCATAAGGTGACACATAACATATTAAACACCTTCTGCGTCTTAGGAAGTGCAAAATAGGTATTGCAAATGGAGACTCATATGGCCCAGCTGCCTCATGCCATATGGTCACTCTGCTCCTCGCTGTGCCACTGTACGTTAGAAAACACAGCAGGATGGCGGTCGGGATGCCGGCGTGGGCAGGCAGCAGCAGCACATGCGAGGGTGAAAATGAAGCTGGTCGGACAAGGGCTGCTCAATGTGCTTTCTCTGCTAGCATTTGTGGACTTGGTTCAGCTACTCAATTTGTGATATGTACAGCAGCCAAAACAACTCTATGCAAAATAAACAGCTGAGAGGAGATGAAAATAGAGCTAATAATACAGTCATTAGGAAGACAGCCAAAGCACAAATTGCAGTGTCTAGTGTGAAAGGAGAAGACGGAGAAGGGAAACGACTGTATGTACCCAGTGCTGCATGGAGGACACAAACACGTCCCCAAATAGCAGCTGTAGCAGAGGGACAGCAAGAGGCTGTGTGGCCAGACCTGTTGGCTTGGAACTGGTTGTCACCCTGGCAGCATGGTGCTCGAGTGCTGGGCAGGTTGTTTATGGTGGACTCTTCAATGGGTTAAAAACTGGCTGGATGGCCGAGCCTAGAGAGTGGTGGTGAACGGGGCACAGTCCAACTGGCGGCCGGTCACTAGCGGTGTTCCCCAGGGCTCAGTTCTGGGGCCGGTGCTGTTCAATATCTTTATAGATGATCTAGATGTGGGGATTGAGTGCACCGTCAGTAAATTTGCAGATGACACCAAGCTGGGTGGGAGTGTCAATCTGCTGGAGGGTAGGAAGGCCCTACAGAGGGATCTGGCCAGGTTAGATTGATGGGCCGAGACCAACGGCATGACGTTCAAGAAGAACAAGTGCCGGGTCTTACACTTCGGCCACAACAACCCCATGCAGCGCTACAGGCTGGGGGAAGAGTGGTTAGAAAGCGGCCTGGCGGAAAGAGACCTGGGGGTGCTGATCGACAGCCGGCTAGACACGATCCAGCAGTGTGCCCAGGTGGCCAAGAAGGCCAATGGCATCCTGGCCTCTATTAGGAATAGTGTAGCCAGCTGGTCTAGGGAAGTGATCGTCCCTCTGTACTCAGCACTGGTGAGGCCGCACCTTGAACCCTGTGTCCAGTTCTGGGCCCCGCACTTCAAGAAAGATGTTGAGGTGTTGGAGCGAGTCCAGAGGAGGGCGACCAAGCTGGTGAAGGGTCTGGAGGGTCTGACCTATGAGGAACGGCTGAGGGAGCTGGGGTTGTTTAGCCTGGAGAAGAGGAGGCTCAGAGGTGACCTTATTGCAGTCTACAACTACCTGAAGGGAGATTGTAGTGGAGTGGGAGTTGGCCTCTTCTCCCGGGCAACTAGCAATAGGACAAGAGGACATAGCCTCAAGCTTCGCCAGGGGAGGTTCAGGTTGGACATTAGGAAGAATTTCTTCTCAGAAAGGGTCATTAGACATTGGAACGGGCTACCCAGGGAGGTGGTGGAGTCACCATCTCTGGATGTGTTTAAGAAAAGACTGGACATGGCACTTAGTGCCATGGTCTAGTTGACATGGTGGTGCCAGGGCAAAGGTTGGACTCAATGATCCCAGAGGTCTCTTCCAACCTGATTGATTCTGTGATTCTGTGGTCCTGCCTCGTGGGCGACAGCTTGGCAGGGTACAGTGGCAAGCAGGCAGGAGCATATCACACCATAAATTTGTGTCACCTGGGAAGATGGAAGCACAGCCCTGCCCTTACAGATGTGCAAGACAGATCCGTCAGGGGGTCATTTGCTGGCACCAAGATGGGCCATGATTAAGACAACCACAGCTGGCTGTTTCAAACCAGAAAACTGACAGTCCAGGAGGGTCAGCAGTGGTGATGGAAAACCATTTCCAGTCCTTGGATGGGCATCAAGAACTGCAGTGTAAGGTGTGTGGCTGCATCGTCCTGTCCTGCAGAGGCTACAGTCCTGCAAGCGGAGCTTAACTTTGGTGCATTTTATAAGGCAGGCACAATACCAGAACTGGTTAAGATTAGTAGAGCAGTCAGGGATGTTTTACTGCCATTCACTTGATAGCCAGTGTTTCTGATCCATCTAAGGTCAGTGTATTTCTTTTTACCCTCAGGTGAAAGCTAATGATAATGCAGCTTCTCAACTTGCCATTCACGGCACCTGTTTAAAGTTGCTCGAAGAGGCTGTGCAACTGCATGTCCTTAAACAGAAAACTTCAAGTGCTTTTTTGTGCAGAGTGCTCTTGAGTTCAGACCCACCTCCAACTTGAAATGGGAGGAAAGTCCTTCCGGAGAGCAAATAGAGGGCAATTAAATATACACTTGTTTATAGAATAGTGTTCTGCCCAAGATGATCAAGGCTATTCTCTTCTATATAAGCATTTCTGCTACAATAGAAACCCTGTAGAGCAAACGATGCAAGCCCACACTTCAGAAGTATTGACTGGAATGATTTCTCCCCGCTCCTCTTGCCGTCAGCTTTCTCAGGTGGTTCCCCTCCAGTCTGTTGCATTCTTAAAATGGAAAAAAAAAAGTCCTGATTTCTTAATCACATGTTACAGAATGATTGTGATTTCCCTCAATATCTCTCTGTGCCTCTAGGGAAATATAGTCTAGGCCAATTTCTGGCATCTCTCTTTCCTAATCCCCTGTGCATACCAAGGCAGAGGGTTTATTTAGTGGTGTGGGAATGTCCACCTCTTCAATGATTTTTGCCTGCTTTGTTCTCTCATTGCTGGAGGAAGAATGTTAGAGGATCTTTGGTTTTCTGTTTGGGTTTTTTTTTTTTGGAAGTAACTTCGTGAACTTAAAAAATCAAACCTTTTGCTGAACAACTTTTATTTACAAGTAACAACTAAAATCGCAGTAAAAGGAAGGAATATGAGATATATTCACACTCTCTTGTTTTTCTTTGCTCTCTTGAGGTTGTCAGAATTTCAACGTACACAAAGAATTTTCCTATTGAGCTGAGGCACTCATATGGCCTCTGCCAGCAGTTTCTTAGTTTCTCACAAAAGTTCAGGCTAGAGAAATAATCTTCTCTGTGATACAGGTTGGGGACCAAGGTGCAGAGACTTGAACCAGATTTAAAAAATAACTATGGTGTCTAAAGCTGAGAGTAAAAACTAAATGGCAGTTCCAGGAGCTCTCATTGTGTGAAACCAAGAGGAGTTAGTAACTAATTTTTCATCTTTCAATACCTGAATGTCTTCAAACTCTATCCCTCACCAATGTGCCCAGATTCATGCATGAAGCCTGTGCGAGTTGAACCTGCAGTCCCAGCTCTGGCTCAAAGTACCGACTGAGCACACATCCAATGGCGATACCAACATAATTAAACACAGAGAAACATGTCCAGAAAAGCACAAAACAGTGATGAGGGTAATGCAACAGACTTTGCAAGGATGGTGTCATGTCACGGCGTTTGCCCGTGCAGGCATGGTCCATCTTTGCCAAGGCAGTGAAAGTGGCTCTTCTAAATAGGTGTTCCGGGTGAGCTGAATCAAGGCAGAAAGATTTCTCTCTTTCCTCTTCACTCCTTGCACGATGCAAAGCAGAAGATACCTATGCCAAACCATTTCACTTCTTCCAGCTTTATTGCCAGCCTTCAGGCTGCCTCATTCTGGACCTGCTGCAATCCAATCTGCTCTTGCTAATACTTCTAATATAATATTTATAACAGCCCAGGTTGAACCAAAGGCTACGTGCACTGACAGATGCCACAAGCTACAACTCTCCTTTCCATTTTATTGTTTGGTAGCTTCTGGCAAAGAGGGAGAGGATCTGGTAATGAAATGCTGCTTTTCTGCTTTAAACACACAGGAACATTTTGCTGTGCTGCCCATTATTCATGGGGGAGTAATCAAGTGGTTACTCGTTGGTTATCAATGTGTTGTGGAAGGGCAGGATATGTGATTGAGGTGGATAAGAAATGTTTCTGATTTAATTACTGAGCTGCAAATGCATATCAGCTCTCACACTTGTGGCTTTGGGCATGTGCACGTGGACAAACTCAGCTGCGACACTGGACAAAGGGACCTTATTCTGTAACAGGGATGTAAAGTCATTTCTGTGTAACTAAAGATGATGGGTTCTGCAGCACTATAAATAGGCACGGAGTTGTTTTGCAGATAAAGCATCTCTTTGCTACAGCAGAGCACTGGGGAAAATTCTGCAGGGAACAATCTTCTCCTGGCAGATGGTTGGACCAGGAGACCTGCTCGACATTATCCTTGTCTAGTTTTCATGATTTATACAGCATCACCCCTTGGAAAAGCAATTCTGAGAGGATGTTATGATTCTATGATAATCCACTGTACTCAAAAGAGGAAAAAATGCCTATACAAATATGAGTTTGTCAACTTTCTTGGCTAGAACCACATGGAGTTTTTTGTTAGATGGCTGATTAAGCAAATTTCCTTGGGAATAATAGTGATTTTGGGGAGAGGTGAGAATGGTCGGAGGGAAAGAAGAGGGGAGATGAAGATGATCAGGCACCCTGGGCCCTGCAGTGCACAAGAGCTAAGCGCAGCCTCTGGTAAGGACCAGACCGAGGAGGTATTCAGTGCTGTGTGCCCTGGCCACGTGCCCTAGCCACTAGGCTACTTATTATCTCTCTCTGGGGGAGAAGGAAACTTCCTTTTTACCAGAATCCCTGTTTTCACTCAATCACAGTATGAGAAAGATGATGAAATATCAAAAACAACTTTTGGAAGGAAAATAGCTTTTCTCCAAACTCTATTTAAGTGCCTTGGAGAGGGGGAAGCTCCTCCTTCTGGTTTTCATTAGAAAGTGAAGTGTGAATCGAAGGGGAAAATAAGATCCAAAGAGAGCAAAAGGCTTCAGGGCAAAGTTTTTGCTCAGCACAACTCTGTGCAATGTTGCTGGCAACTGGGGGAATTTTGCATTGCTCCGTTATGAGCCTTTGCTCCATGTAGCAGAGCTACAAGGCACAGCTGCTGTCCAAGGGCAGTATTCTCCAGAAGTAAAGATTGAAATGTTCAATCATGTTCATAAGGACATAAAAGACCAGAAAAAAAAATATTTCAGATAAAGGAAATATCATCAGGCCAAACTGGGAGGATAAGAAAATGTACTGACCAAAGAGCCCATGATGGGAAATGGCTGGAGACAGATAATTTTGAAATTAACAATTAGCTTTAAATCAAACTAGCAATTCATTTAAAACCACAGTCTAAATAGAAGACAAGTAAGTCAGTAAATACAGAAAAGCAAGGAAAAAAATTTTCAACTACATTTATGTTTACAGCTGTGCTCTGTCCCCCACCCTTGATCTTTCTGTATAAACAGTGTGGAAAAAGGCTCAGAGTTTTCCAAGTGCTGTGCACAAGCAGAGTGTAGAAACATGACTATTTGTTCTTTTTAGTCTCTCTTGATATATGTTCATGGCTGCGATACAGCATCCACTGATAACTCCCACTTCATACTATTGCTCTTTCCTGGAAAGGAGCTGTGCTCCTCTAAACACAGAGTTTTCTTTAAGGTGAACAATACCCAGAGAGCGGGATGCCCTCATCTTGTGCAGATTTAATCTAAAACCACAGAAAAATAAAAGTATTCTGAATGCAAAGCAAATAGCAATTACCCTGACACTTCCTTATTTCATCAATGAACTGCAGTTGCATTTGCTCTTGGGCATGGGAACTGTTTTTACTTAAGCCATGGGGAGAGGAGGCTACAAATCCCAGAATTTCATTGCCTGGCAGAATCCCCACAGCACATACATTTGGGTGTGAACTGCTTGAGTCCTGTGCTGGAAAAGAGCACTCAACTCATTCTTGCTGCACTTGGACACGGCTGTCCAGGACAATTTACATTGCCTGGAAACCAGGAAACAGAGGTTATGTCCAACTGATTTTGCTCAACTGCTATTTTTAAAAAGCCCCAGACTCAGCAGTCCTCAAGAGGTCTCTCCCACTCCTTCAACTTCTTAACACATGTAAAGCCAAACAAGAAAAACCGGGCAGAAGGTTCATGCACTTAAGCTCTAGATTGACTTCATCCAACTTAATGCTTTTTAATCACTCTTTGAACAAAAGATTTAGTCTTCATAATCCTCCTTTTGCTCAATTTGCTGTTCCTTACTTTATGAAATCCACTGTTTATTTGGTTTCCCTGATTCCCACCCCCCTGGATGAGTTTGCAGGAGAAAAAATGGCTAACATCACAGGGAAAATTACTTTCAAGAATAAATAAACTACAAATTACAGTGCCAGCTTTTCTTTCATGGCTCTTCATCGGAAAGATGCACCCAAAAACACATGGAGCCCTTTTCACTGGGTAATCATCTAACACACCGATCTGAGCTGCTAAGCAAAACTTCTCATCTATCTCCAGAAGTAAGAATGCAGTTAGACCTGCTGATTTCAAGACTAATGCAGCCCTTGTTTTGGAAGACTGAGATTTTTTTTTAGTGTTAGAAACATTTGCAAAGAAATTCCTGCTGGAGGCTCTGCTTCTTGGCAGTGTCTAGCAACGTCGCCACCACTCTCCTTTTCCAAATATTTGAACCTATTTTTGTCTACATATACTTTAACTTGACTGTGATGGAAATTTCCAAATCCAGTCAGTGCGGTGGGCTGGGCTGTCCCACACGCCGTGGGAGCAGGGGCACCAAGATCCACTGCAGGAGCCCTTGGCTGCTGTGGGTGTCCGACTTTCACCAGCTCTTCCCTTGCTGCTCTGTCAGACAGAGGAGAATAACTCTGCCTTGACAAACAAGTCTTTCTTGCCTTTCCAAACATTTATCTCTGATTCATTGGGCCTTCAGGTCTGTTTAGGAGAAAGTAATTCAACCTCGGTATTTCAGCTGCAAAGAAATACACTGATGTGGGCAGCAGCACGTTAGGCAGGAGAGCCAGGCCCACAAATCACTGTTCCCCTTCACCCAAATCCTGCTCTACCCTGGATTTCAACTGGCCTGTTTTGAACAAAATCCTCTAGACCTTTTTGTAAAGTCCAGAGATATCTGTGCTCACACCTTTCCTCATTTCACAATATCTATCTCAGATGTGCTCTAGACCTTGTTATGTGACATTTGCAAAATAAAAAATTAAATGCACTTTAGCCTTCTTACAGCCTGTAAAGCTAAAAATGTATCTCGTCTTCCATTAGTTCCTTATTTAAAATAAATCAGATCAATTAAATATCACTTTTAAGATATTGTAAACTACTATATACTTGAAAATATATTTATTCTCCAAGTTGGTCATAAATAAATGGGTGCAAATTAATCTAAAGTACTCTGTGAATTTTTATCTTTCAATTAAACAATTTCAATGAAGGTCCTTAAGAAAACTTATTGCTGCATTTCCTACTGTTCCATAAGGTCAGACAGATGCGATCAAACATACATAACACATAAGATATTCACAAAATTCTTTTGCCATAGTTTTTCTTTATGAGAAACGAAGAATACGCCCTTAAGCCATGTGAAGGAGAAAAGACCATACACCTAGATACAAACTGTATCTGGATTCGTCTGGAAAACTGGAACATTATTTCCTCTGAATAACAGACACAGAGCCCCAGGCACTTTCTATGTTCAAAAATTAAACTTACAACTGGTATACATCTGGCAGTGATCCTTTACACTAAATCCATTTGGTTGGCCAGATGGCCTGAGACTTGCAGCTTTTTAATCTCACACACAAAGCACTTTAGGCTGGAAAAAACAATAAATACAACATAATACAGCATCATGACAAAAAGCCTCTTTTATTGGTTTTGGAGCTATAGGTATGGGAAAATATGGGCAAAGAAAGTATTGTTTTCACAATTTACTTCCTAAAATGTGCCATATTCTCTGACTGCATCCTCTTTTCCTCTGTTTCTTATACCTAAATTATCCTCAGACAAGGATGAGTGATTCCTTAAGTACAAAGTTGGATGCTGGAGGCAGAGGATGGCATGATCTGCCACAACTCCTCTCTGCTGAGGAAGAGCAGAACTGCAAGATCTTAATATCTCTTTTACTCCTGCTCTCGTTGGGACAAACATCCCACATTGTCTTTCTGCAGTAAAAACAGAGGCAACTTTAAAAGGTAAGTTTTTCTACCGTCAGTATCTTCAAACAGCCAAGGGCTAGAGAAAAACCCAAACACTTCATTTGCTTCACTCTGAATGCATGTTTCTTTTTCTGAAATACCTTTCTGTACATTATTAGTGAACACCCTTCCTCCCATTGACTTCAGCAGCAGCTGCAGCCTTTTTTCCTATATGCTATTGATCAATTCCCATGCCTATATCTGCTTTTCTTCCCTTGTGAGCCGCATTCCATTAAAATAAATGTAAAAAACTCCCACTGAATTCATGGCTATGTGAACAGCTGTCTACTAAGTCACCACGATACCACCGTAACCTTCACCTGCCCTGCACCACCATTAAGTGAACGCTGTCAGGAAGAGAGCACATTGCTACGAGTTTGTGTCCAGTCCTTTGGTGTTTTCTGCAGTGAAAGCAGAAGTATTGCATGGCTGCATGAACGAAGCGATAATTCAATCTTTCAGCCCCTGTTTTTGCACTAAGGCTGCATGTTACAGTCAGCTCACCCCTTGCCACAGCTACCCCTCTCTTACCCTCTCTTTGGAAAGGCTAATGGAGCATCTTTGGCTTAGGTTTCTATTATTCACTGTGCAACTAATTCACTCAGAATAGTAGGGTTTAGGACAAACAGATGACTTCACTCTGTGGCTCATTTCATCTTTCAAGTGATGCCTTTTTTGCTGGCAGCTTCAAAGGCATCTTAGTGGATAAACTGTCTGACCTACTAAAAGAAGTACAAAGAGAATCCCCTTCTCAATTAATTCTTGTGCTCCAAATTCATACTCAGATTTGTTTCTGAGCAGCTTTCATTTCTGTTAATCAGCTATGACAGTTTTAGTTCCCTTGAGTTGTTGCTTGGCTGCAGATCTCCTCCTGTACTGTACTTTTCCCAGTCATTTTAGGAAATGTTGCTATTGAAAAGGCAGAGGCCTGGACCTCAGCTGAACTGAATCAATGCCTCCACCAAAGGAAATGCTTTCAAATTCATTAAAGTTAAAGAAAGCAGATTTATGTCACCCAAGGCTCCTGTCCCTAAATGTTACAAAGATAGCATGTATATATTTTATTGCCTAAAGACCTGGTCCAAATGCTGTTTCACACTCTTAATTTCTATAAATACAACTAGCTTGGGGAAGATAATTGCTCTATACTTGCATACCAAAGATCCTACAGTAAATTTGTGCTTCAGGGAAAGTAGCTGAATATAATGAGAGATGTTCACAGCATACATGGAAAATAAGCATTGTCATCGCTGACAAGAAAGCAGAGGCTGGGAGAAGTTTCACCCAAGGCCGTGAGGGGAGTTGAAAGTGGAGCTGGGAGAAGAGGTTAGTGATCTTCACCTGTCAGCTCTCAGCTCTGTGCTCAGAGCACTGGGCTGTGCCGGTGTTTTCAATGGGTGAAAAGACAGACGTGGTTCAGAGTCAAGATCTGTGGATTTGTTAAAAAAAATAATAAATGCACGAAACTATAGTGGTTTAGCAACTACCTGGGGTGCTTACCTACAGCATCTGAGGCTTGTAGATGCAGATTTGAGCTGAGAAGCAAAGTCATTAAATAAACTCTTCCTCTTGTCCCCTGTACTCCCAGTACCCCCATGCAGCTGTGTCACTTGCTGAAATCTCTTCAGGTGGACCAACTGACACACAGCACATCTGGAGGCAGAAGATTTTAATCTGGATGCCTAACTACTAATTTATGAGCCTAACTTTAGCCAAGCAAGTTTGACAGTCCTGGCCTCTGCCTTTAATGCTATTAGTATTCTAGAGGGTCTATTGATGATTTCATGCCAAATCAATTTTGGCACATTAAAGTGATTTGTCTGAAATCCAGCAAAAGATCTTTCCTAATAATTTAGCTCTCAGACTACAGTGCTGGTGGGAAGGTAATATGTGCCTGCATAGGTGCCCTCAATTTGCTCTGAAAATTTCAGAAACATTTTACTGGAATTTAAAGCATTTTAACACATATAATTTCTTTTAAACCTTTGCTATTCATTTTATCACTGAGTAATTCGTAGTTCACTTCAAGGTAATTTTAAAATAAAAAAATCAAGATTGTCTTTAAGGAAAAGGTGTTTCATCTTGAACTTAAAATCTTCCAGGTATATCTTTTAGATATATCTATATTTGTGCCTGCAAAAATGCACATTAGACTGTCAAAATGTACACTAGAAAAGTATCCTTGAACTACTTGCTGTTAGTCAGGCAACGTGATTGTCTTTCTGCCAGAGCAATGATGGTGCACAAATAAGCAAGAGCCAATGTACGATTTATCAGTGTCATTTGTGGGGTATCTATCAGCTCCTTCCAAAATATTCTGACTTTTCACCCTATGTGTGGATTCATATAAATGTGACGACACATGGCTTTTACATTTGTAAATTATACACGTCTGAGATGAAGGATCATATTAGCTGACCATCACCTGAACTGTCAGCTCGTTTAAATGAGTGTTTGAGTGAATATATTGCAGCACAGAGACAGAGTTGTCCTGGGTCCATCCAAAACAATGCCACCCAAATTCATAATGGCTAACCATAAAGGAAAAGGAAAATAAACATTTCTGCCTCTTCACATTATTCCTCCCCATTATGGAGTTCACCTTCTATCCCTCTTTATTGGTCTTGGATAGGGCCCCAGTGCCAGCTGATGGCTTTGGGTCCATCAGCGTGACAGCCAGCTGCCCAAAATGGCTGGAGTCTGGCTCTGGCAGCCCGGTCCAGTGGACGGGAGACCATCTGGCACCACCACCTTGCTGGGTACTGGTCCTGCAAAACTCACAAGAAACCCCGCACTGTGCTCCGGGGCCGGGCTGCCAGCAGCACTGCCAGGCCAGGGCAGCACCTCCTCCCCCAGGGAATTGCCTACTGCAACCTCATTTTGGGGAGAATAAACCTCATTAAGGAACACAAAAACTAACCCTCAGAGCCTCTAACATGGTGCAAGAGTCTTCTGGTAGCAGGTCTTGAATGCAAATATATGTTATAGAAATAGATGTCATATAAGGGAAAAAATAAGTATCTTTTTCCCTACTTTATGTTATGCAAGATGGTCAAGGAGACCTTTACAAGGGGACTAACGATAATGTCCCAGAAACAAAGAGCACATTTTTCTTGCTCTAGGTAAATATACTGATATGCATGGGTGGCTTTTCCAGTTCTGGCACATTGCTTCAATCTTTTCTTTCCCACCATGTGAACAAATGTTTGTTTGCTTCAAGTTCAGGACAGGCTTTCCAAGGCAAAATCCATCCAGATGGTCACCAGACAAAGGCAGGAGTCTCAGATTTCTCTAAACAGTTTTTTAAACCAAAAAAATTGTTTTCTACAGTGTTCTTCACTGATGATGCCTTTTCTGTTATTGCTCATGACATTGATGGAATAAGCTGCTTCTGTTGATTAAAGCTCTTGAATCCCATAGGCAGTTTAAATCCTATCAAAAGGTTCATCTTTTCAGATGTTCTTTTTAAGTTCTTTAACTACAGTTTCTGTGTTTTGCCTACTATTTCAATCTCCGCAACTAAGCCTTCACGCTGTCTTTACGTAGTTCCTGGAAATGACACAAGCACTGTAGGCAGTACACGTTTACTTCAAATTAATATCTGTATTATTGTTATATCTGTATCCCACATAATGCCCCAAAATTGCAATCTTCATGTACTGCACATGTAGTAGATATGCAGACAGATGTTTGATGAACACTTGTGTATTATTCCTGGGTTTATTTCTTCAAAACCAAAAAAAATCACCCAAACCTTTAACCCCAAAATCTCATTTTATGTCCTCTGTGTTGTTTAAAATATTGCATTCCTTTTCACACCCCATGTTCTTGCCTCTTGTTTCAGAAACAATCATCACTTTTGTGGACACTGGTGACACTCCGTTTGCTGCAGGCTTGATTGTCACAAAAACTATACAATGCATTCATCCAGAAGCAAAACATAACAGGTGAGATCTACCACTTAGTTCATGAATTAAGTATTGATTCCTTTAGCAGGGTAAAATCTTCAGCTGCGATTAGCCCAAACATATGTTTAAAGCAGGAGGGTCTTCATCACAACCCAGGCTTCTATATGCTAAATCGTTGTGCACAATCCCCTTTACGAGGGAACTTTATAACCAATACCAGGGTGTTGCAGAGCAGTGTGTGGGTTGGGGAAAAGTGGAGGAGTTTCGCAGATGCTCGATGCTACGGGGATGCTGTGGTGCGTGTGCCCAAGAAAGCAAGCCACAAGCATGATGGCCAACCTGTGGCAGAGCATCGTGGATGGGACCAGTGGGACAAAGGTACCAGGAGGTCAGGGCACAAGTATTTACGTACGTCAAAAGATGCCGAATGGGAAACCCTGTCCCCAGGAATGTCCTGTGAGAAAGCAGGAGTGAGCCAGAACAGCAATGTGGCAGGTGGATCAAAGGAGATGACAGACGTGGTAGGACCAGGTGCTTGGGGCAGTGAAACTTGGGCAACAAACATCAGAGAGAGGTTCTCACGGGTTTTGCGCCTGATTATCACACAGGTCATGTTATTTATGGGTAGTAAAGCTCCTTGTCAGTGGTTTTCTGTTCACACCCTGTTCAATAATTAACATGCATTTCATCTGAGAGGGACAAGACTTTTTTTAGTGAGCTGTAGAAAAATCAGATGGATTTTGGTATGATTTATATTGCCTTTGTAATTTCTTGAGATTCACTTCACTAGAGCCAACTTCTGAGGTGCTGAGGCATGTGAGATTGTTATAGATCCATGTAATAGATCCATATAGATCCAATAAATAGATGTTATAGTCCACTTGGTCACCACACTCGATACTATACTCCACATATGTCTTGAAACATTTGAGATTAAAGATGACGGATGCCTGTCAGGGTGAGCTGGATCCAGAACCTACCCGTTCAGCAGGTCACGCAGGGTCTGTTTACCATCAAGGCAACCAAAGGACTTGAACATCCAGTTTCAAATTCCTGCTCCATCAGTGTGTATGACCTTGGGAAGCACAAAAAGCCTTTTTCTGCCTCAATGAAATGGGGAAAAATATGCTTCCCCACCTCATGTAGTTCTGAGGATAAATCCTGAAAGCTGCTGAGGTGCTCAGATCTTATGGTAACGGAGGCAGTATAAGTACAATAGATTGATAGACTTTCCATTAACTTTGGATGAGACCTTATAGGCATTGTGTATTTCTTGCAATGTTCAAAGTAAGCAATTATCATTATTTCCATCTGTTCTTTCTCTGACTGTGTCCTTTAAAAATTATGGCAAAGGCTGATGAGGTAGAAAGACTGTATGCCTCAGAAATGAGCAAAGTGAATCAAAGCCTCTCACCAAGGTATGTCTGGAAAAACAACACATTCTCAGAACCATGTTACTCATTGAGCAAAAAAATACATACATAGTATCAAGCCTGAAATTTTTGCAAATTATTTTGTGATCCATCATGAAGAATGTCTTTGGGGCTTGGGTGAATGGGACCTCCTCACCAGCATGTTCAGGACAATGGCATAACTGGGTTTTAAAATAAGTAATTTCTGAGTATTGGCATGTTTTAGTTCTCTAAACACTTTTATTTCACAATCTTTGTAAAATTGCCTCAGAAACAGTGGGACAGTGTCATTGATTTCTTTGAGAAGTATAACACAAAAAACTTGCTACAGGTAAAGAAAGCCAACCCTACAGAATGATGACTTCTGCCTAACAAAGTAATGCTCACCCAGAGTAATTACACCTTTTTACCAGATGCAGTAAAAGACCTATAAAGTCACATGAAAGTGGACAACTAACTATTGGCTTCGTATAAATCCAGCTGCAGCAAAAAGTGGAGGAAGCTCGCTCTCTCTGAGAAGGTGAAAGGCAGATTGGTGATAACATACCAGCATAACCTCTGAAGAGACAGAAAAGAATTGTGATACCTATAAAATTGTTGCCTTCTTAAAACTCACATATACATTGTCTCTCCCTTAAATTCTGTTTAGCTGGTGCCAAATATCCTGCTAAACCTTCTCCCTAAATCTAAATTCCCAGTTCCTGGGGAAAATACTGGTTGTTGAAATTACAGTTTCTTGGTTCCTCTGCATGAGTGAAGGTTTATGAATTGATGTTGCGGCTCCTTTTAAACACTATATTCAGAGACTGAGAAACATGATCAATGGTTAGGAATAAATTCACTTTTATCACATTTGAGCCTAGATAATGTGTTAGATTATTTTTTATATTGTATTCTCAGCAAGCTTTAGCATCATCAGGTGTCAGAGAAAAACACTACCTGCAGCAAGTGCCCTGGGAAAGCTTTTCAGAGCAGCACTCACCTCGACTCACTTGCAGCAGGTTCAAAGGACGTGGTGAAAGGACAACCAGGGAGTTACCTGTTCTTTCTCACAGGTGCCATAGCTCCTTTTGGAAAGTAGAGAACTGCTTTTCTAGCTCTATGTAGCAGAAAATCACTGTTGGTCTAAAACCAGGTAAGAGCAATGCTACTCAGGAAAGCTTTGAAAAACTTCTGGAAGCAGCTCTGGCTGGGCACTTGAGTAATCTTAAAACTGAACAAAGCAGGTGAGAGCAGGGAGAATGGTTCATTTTGCTTCCAGGATGATTTTCATGTGAATTCAGTGAGATTATGAGATGGTCCTTCTTGTTCCTAAGTGGGATGGTATGAAGGACCAAGGTTCGACACCGAACATTTCCAAAGGACCAGGTACCGGCATGCTTTGGCTTTCAAAACTTTTTTACAGTCATTCAGAACCCACTCAGAAAAGGACAGCATCACTGACTTCCTTGATGAGCATCAAGAGAGGAATAAAACCTTAAGAGCAAAAGGTTGCTCTTAAGTTCATACTGCTCTCCTTAATCAATCAGCGTATACAAAACACGTTGGTGCCTATGGAAGTGTGGATTTCTTTCAAAGGCTCTTGTGGTCAACTTCTGCTTCTGCTAAAGAGGTTCAGCTTTAGTTTCCCAAACGAATAAGCTGGCAACCAAGGTGTTAAAATTCTGTATTCACTACTGGAAAACACAGGTAGAAGTGAAATGTCCATTTCAAAATGTATTTCCATCTATGTGTGGATAGGCCCGTGTGCCTGGAAATGTTATCAAGGTTAATTAGAAAAATTATCTCATCAGAACAAAAAAAAAATCAGGTGAGTGGAATCTCTCTTCCTGAGACACACTAATCTTTCCTAGCTCGGCTTCAAGTGCAACTGCGATCCATCAAAGTCATTCCCCCGTGCAGTCCCTCGAGGACATCAAAAGTTTAGCCGAGTGTGGCAATACTTGCATCACACCTGCAGTGTTAATGAAAATGGGTGTTGCAGCTGCTTCTTCCAGCAGAGTGCAATAAAAAACTTAAAAAAAAAGCAAGGCATATCCATGACATTAAATACTGTTGTCCCTGTTTGAAAAGATACTTATGTGTTCTTTCTCCTCGTGGTTTGTGAACACCTCCCCTGAGTTAAAAAGAAGTCAGGACCATTCTCTGTCTCCTTTGTCATTTGATTGTTCTTGCTCAATATTTGCTTACATGCTTTTTAATTTTTTTCCCAATAAAATAAGATGCATGGCCAAGCAGCACAGGGAATAAGAGGTGCATTTCTCTAAGAGTGGTTTTCAAAAGAAAAGCTAATGATGTCACTGCTTCTGTACTTGCTTGGGTTGCACCCCACTAGTTTTTGTTTGCTTTTTTCAAGTGGGCGGTCATCGACACTGAGACCTTGCTGGTTGTTCAGGCCATTGATTTTGAAATGTTCATTGTCTCCTTCAGCAAGGTTTTTTTTATTCAAAAAGACTCTGATTCACTGCTCACCTGTCATGCAAATAAGGTACTATTTTGAAAAGGCTGTAACAGAAGCCAGATAGTTCTGTTTTCAACTATAATGATATTTCTCATATTCTCCTTTGGGAGGATTTTGCTATGTCTCTAGTTCCCAGTCTTCTCTCTCATCATTCACAGGACTCATCCCTTTGACTTCAGTTTCAGGAAAGCAAGATTTAGCCCAAGGTGTCTTCTCTACGAAAAATGAACTATCAATTGTTTGCTGGTTTGTTTTCACCTTTGCTTTCTTGAGAGTTGCCCTGTTCATCGGATGCAGGCCTTTGCCTGATCCCTCTGCTTGGGCACTGCACCTCACAGGTGGTAGAGGTGGGAGCTCCTAAGTGCCAGCCTCAGATCAAGAAGCAACAAAGCTGTCAGCACCATGATCTATTTTTACATTTTGCTACACAGCGTCACCATAAATAAAATGGAAAATCACTGCCGCAGCTCTCTTACTTTCTTCCTTTATCAGTCATTGTCCTTTCTGCTGGTGCAATACAAACAAGCAGGAAAGAAAACAAATTAAATTTGTTTTTCCATGCACTCTCTGGTGCGTGGAAAGAAAATGCCATTTAGCCGAGATTTCCCACTGGAAGTGCCAGGCTGCAACAGGGAGAAAAATCTTGTAATACCACTGCTGCGATGTGCAAGAGCATTAAGCGGTTGTTACCTCTCCTGGCCAAGGACAGTGCATGGGAAGGCATCACCTTCACCCGCTCCTCCTGGTACCGCTCCCTCTGCAAGGGGCACAGGGAGCCACGGTACCTGTGGTGTAAACTCCTCGGGGAGGCTGCAGCGCACAAAGTGCTTCCCAACTTGTCCGAGGGGAGCAGCACAGCACAGCTGGCTGCTCCATAGACACATTCAGAGCCATCCCTCAGGGCAAAACCCCGCCGTATGTTTGTGCAGGGAGCTGTGGGCTGCCTGTGTTTTTAACACGTTCCCAGAGGCTATTGAACTCATCCTCGGGCAGTTAGGAAGAATCACAGCCATCGACTCCTTAATCACAGTCCTCACAGCACCAGCCCTACAGGTTCAAAGAACTGCATGGGGTTTAGGCTAACACTTTCAATGTTCTTACTTTGGCCATAAAGGGGATAGAATTTTAGGTCCTCTGTATGAACGGAAGTTGGTATCTATATACCTTCCTTACTTATTGTTATTATTTACTACTACTGTATTTTATTACCATAGCACCCAGGAGCCACAGTAGCATAACGAAGCGAAGCAACCCCAGTCCATTGCTAGTTCCTTCCATGTGAGTATCTCAATCTGGTTTGCAGACCCTAATTGGTCTCCACACCAATATCAGTGTAATGGCTTGTGTGGTAACCACGGTCCAGCAAAAGCACTTGCTCAGGCACTGCCCCTGGCATGCACATGGTCCTATCGAAGTGATGGAGATCTGCCTGCAGACATGGAGAGAAGGGACCTGGGATCTTTCAGAAGGGGTTTAAGCGTTGGATTCCTGCATGCTGGACCACTGCTGGTTTCTGCCCTCAGCACTACTACCTCTGAAGTGCACTGTAAAGCAGGTAACATAGATTAGATATTCCTGCTCTATATGCAGCATATATACTTACAGACAACAACTCTGCAGGAGAGCCTTCGTCACTAGGACAGAATATTTCTTGACTTGAAATCTTATTCACATGTAAACCTGAGCATTCAGAGATGTGTATAAATTAACCAAGAAATACATGCCAGTGGACTAATACATCAATAAGCTTGAATACCTTTTTAAAAAACATTTTTTTTGTGAATACTTCTTTCTATTCAGATCAGTGGCCAGACACAATACACAGGCTGGAATTCATCGAAGGCAGAGCAGCATCGCAAGTGCAGCACAGGCTGCCACGTACGCTCTCCAGCCGCAGTTCAGAAAGTTTTCAATCATCTCCAGTTTACCTTGTGTGTAACACTGGTTGACTCCCTAAATGTATTTTTAAAACCCAGTTTTGTTTCCAGTATAATTCACAATTAGAGTCCCTCTTCTCTGTTGTGAAGTGTTTATTTTGTTCCACGCTGATTTGCAGTGTCCCTAATGAGCAGTTAACAAGATGTCAATTAATCATGCAAATAGGAAGAAATAGATATTCGGATGATTGCACTACCTGGAGCTAAGATTGAGGACTTCACATAGTTAGCTGTCTCTTATTTGGTTCTTTCATTTTTTTGTTAATGTTTTCCATGACTTTCTGCTTATGCTGTTAAAGATAAACAGATGCTCAAGACTTCCACTGCATCATCGTCTTATGGTCCTGAAAAGACACATTTCTGGCAAGACATATTTCACATTAGATGCAAAGAAATATGCCCGTGTGTAATGGGTCCCGTTCCTTCAGAAAGCATGCACTCTCCTGCATGCACACTGCCCAGATGGTTGGCATGTGTCTGCAAATCCAGCTTTTCTCCTAAACACGGTGCTTTCTGGGAATATACAAAGTAACTTTGCAGTTCAGAAGGTATAAACATCATTTTGTGGCCCTGCTGGACATTGCACCAGCAGACAGGAGGCATTTGCAGTGCCTAACCCCCCATAAGACTCCTCCTTCGTCATGGAGTTAGTTTGGAAACACGTTCAAGATTCAGTACAAAACTCCCAAATTCTCAATACACACATGGACAATGGTTTGGCAGAAAATGAGGCTGGGCTCAGGAAAGGTTACACACACAGCAGCATTAGGACTTCCACTCAGGTCATCATCAGAAAAACCACAAGCGATATCAAGCCTGTTAAACTCCAGCATTTTTTCCATCATCAGGCAAAGAGACTCAGGGCTTCCATATTAAACTATCCTGGAGAATTCATCAAGGCCAACCACATGATTTCCCTTGCATGATTGCTTAGAAGGATAAACCTGAGTAATCGCATAGATTTTGAGGACTGGGAGAGCGGAGAGTGTTGTTTCTGATGACCAAAACGTGAACTCACAAGCAGAGAGTCAGACAAGGGGTGGCAGTGCTGTTAAATATCTGCTTATGACATCTCCTTGGCTGCCACGCTTCCCTGATCAGCCAGTTTGGACTCTGGAGGTGCAGGTATTTTGGGTAGCTCTGGCTACCCAGCTTTGTCTTGAGATGAGGAGATCAGATCAACTGGGTGAAAGCCTGGGGAGAGGCTGCAGGGACCAGGAGGACAGCGGGCTCTTGGGGGAGCTTCCCAGAGGAGACCCCTCCACTCTCCCAAATCACCCATTGAAGGTGAATCTCCTCCATCACAGACACATTAGCAGAAGTCCCATGCTGAAAATGAGGAGGTCCCCGGGAGGGCACCCCATGCTGGGGCAGCAGCAGGGCTCAGGGACAGGGCTGGTGGCCACGTGGCTCCTGTACGGCTCCTCCTGCAAAGCTGTGTCCTGCGGCACTGCCCCAGGGGACTGTGCAGTCCTCGCATGTCCTTTCTTCTTCCGTCCACTGGGAATTTCCCCTCGTTAATTTGATTTTGCAGTTCTGTGTTTTCCTGAATGTATGCATTGATTTTTCTTTCTTTTTTTTTTTCTTTCCTCTTTTTTTTTTTCCTGGCAAAACTTCTCCAGTGATTATTTGAAAGGCTGCAAAGGCATCTGGGGAGTTTCTCTTGCGCTGTTATGATTTAGGCTTGAAATTGCTTAATTGCTGTTTCCTGTACTTCTCATTTTCAGTTCCCTAATGACTGTATCAATTTGTTGCCTATTATTCCCAATGACAGGGCAGCATTTTGTGTGCATGTTTCAACAAGACATTTTAAAATCTCTTTCCTACAAGCTGCAGGATCTGGCCTTTTGTCCTGGTTTGCTCCTTGTTTCTTTGGCCATGAGAAATTCTCACGTGCGGCACCAAGGGTTGCAGACAAGATTATATTCGGCCAATATCTGAGTACCACTAAGCATGCTCAAAGTTTTCCTAAGTTTTCCTGTCACATATCACTTTTAATTTAAATTATTAGTTACTGATGGAATTCTATTAGCTTTTTGTGAGGAATTACAGTAATTACAGCAAAACAGTAAGGGCAACAGAGACAGAAAGGCAGGAAAGCAAAATATCAGTGACATGAACAAGTGAGAGCAGAGAAAAATAAAACAGGTAAAAAGATGAGGAATTAAGACCTGTTTCAGACCCATCTTTGCCATCTTGTGCTTCCAAATGTTGATCTGCTACATACAAGCTGGTTTTGTTTTAGGAGGGATTCAGAGTTGTCTCTGCTGTCTGTACAATCTCAGGAGTTGGTTGAAAAATCCTCATTTTTATTTGTTCTTTTATGTTCATGGGCACTTCAATGTAACGTCAGTCAAACACGAGATAAACTTTACTGATAAAGTCTGTTAGGTGAAAGTATATGCAAATAGGAATAGTGCTAATAATTTATTTTTAAATGGATGTATCATACTGATTATTGGGAGTAGTAACATTTTAAAATGGGTTAGGATTGGAAGGAATCAAGCTTATGAATGGAATGACGTTCAGTGTAGTATTAGCTATCTGAAACCATATGGCATACTTTTTAGAGGATGACAGGCGGTAGCCAGTGTTAAGAAGGAGACTCCTCATGGCTCCAAGTGCTAACAGAGAACTCTCAGCATATGTTCCTCCAAGGAATTTGCATGAAGTTTGAAAAGGAAATGCTAATGACGCCTTCATAAATTCTCTTCTTTCCTGGCTCTAATGGAGTCATTTCAAGCTTCTGACACCTTAGATTATTACTGGATCACAGTACCTAACAGAAGCTGCTGATACTAATGGTCCCTGATATTTCTTAACCATACAAACCAGGGTTTGATATGTATAATGTGCAACAAGCACAGCTTCAGCAAGGATGTAAGGCTTCCTGCAGAGGTGTGACCTCTTGTTGATTTTCAATGAACAACAAATATTCTGGTTTTATTAAGTACATCATTTACTATGTTTAACAATTTAAAATAATATCATTTAACCTCATTTAAGAAGTCATCTGTATTATTCCATTGTTCAGGAGTTAATGTCTGGATCCACTGAGGAAGTCCCAGCAAGTTGGACCCAGAGGGCTCTGAGCTCCTCCACATTATGTGCGTCTTCTCAAAGGTGTTGTCCCATATAGGCAATTTTGATAACCTGCAGGTTATTTGAAAAGGTCAGGTCTCAGTTCCAGGACTCGTCTTAGACCTGAGAGCACACTGTCCATTGTATATTTTATCTCTTAGCACACATATCACTTGAGCACCTGGATAACTTACAGGTTGCACTGTAATTTGATATATATTCACATAAAGGGAAAGCTTAAAACTCAAACCACTGCCGGTCAGAAACATGGCTGGACAAATGCCAATATTTGTCCAATTTTATTCAAAGCATTTCCAGCTTGCTTGGTTACTTTGATGTAGTGCATTGGGTCAAAATACACACCAAGCACTTTTTGTTGTGTTTGAGGCATGTATTTAGAATTAGCTTAGACAAGGTGCATTACCCTTGAATTATCTGTGTGAGCTAAAGCAAAGCAGATGCAGGAAGAATGTGATTATCTTGGTAATGTTTGTGAAACAGATGCGAGCACTAGCAGTAGAATAAAGCACCCTTCTATGTTATTAATGTTATTGCCACCAGGTTAATAATACACTGCACATCCACTGCCTCCTTACTCAGTCTACTGGGTACATATATGTGAAAAAAATACTGTTAGGAAAAGGTCATATCAGAAATATCTATCTAAAATAAGGTTTACCCATTGAAACACTGAACAGACTTTGGCTTCTGACTCCTACAGCATCACATCCCACAGGTCAAAAAAAATCAAGAATCACATTTCTGTTCCCTTCACTTTCTTTTTCAATTTATTTTCCCTCAATACAACATATTCTAAAAGGACAAAACCAACCACAAACTACATGATGAGACCAGACACAATCCAGGCTCCCCTCCCCTCCCTTCTCTGAGAGAAATTTAGCTATTTCTCTCAAGTTTACCACAGCTTTGGTGATTGTTGAGACCACATGAAGGAAGAGAAGGTGCACAGATACACATTCCCCTGGGCAGCAGCCCTGTGCCTGGCTTGCCCCAGTTGTGTGGGTGGCAGGGAAGGGTGGGGGCAGCCAAATCATCTCTGGTGTTGGCAGCCGAGGCTGACCTCAGAGGTCCTTGTGGGGCAATTTGTTCTGCCTAAGTGTGATGAGGTGACAGGCAGGTAGGTGCTTTTCAAGGCTGCCTGAACTCCATACATTTTTTTACAAAGGGCCTGGAAGCAGCTGGTAGATGCTCTGGTCTGGTATTAGCATATTCATCTTGCCTTCCTCATCAAGGATCACTTTCCAGCTCAGGAGCTGTTGGCCTGAACTGTGTAGCCCATAGGAGAAAATCCCAAAACATCCCAGTACAGTACAGTCTTACCTGCCTCAAGATCCGGTTTCACTCCCGTGCAAATCAGGCTGGGGCCGTGGCCTCCCTTAGCAGCCCTTCTTTTCATCCTGCCTGAAGGTGCTGTGCCACGGAGCACCTGCCATCTTGCTTGATCCATACATAGGTAATGCAAAGGATAAAAGTCCTTCATCCTCTCTGTCACTGGAAAAAAACAAAACAGACAGGGAATCTAGTGCTGTGCAAGGCACTAAATCATACCTGATGCAAAGCCATGATGTGAGATGAACCAAGAATGTAAGGACTTGGGTACCTTAACACTCAGGCCAAAGTAGGCTGGCATCTGTGGGCATTTTTCTAGGCATGATGGTTTCACAGATTTCAATCCCCAGTTGAAAAATAAAAAGAATCCATAAAGACATCACGCATTTGACTTCTAAAGAAAACTGGCAAAGGAAAGATAAAAACCATATATTTCTGCCACCAGGCTTCTAGGGAATAAGTACAGAGCTCTAGCTTACTCTTTAGCACTGCATAAGAAACAGAATGCGAAATTTCCTCCTTGAAATACTTTGGCACAAACAACTATTCTGCACTATTTGTTTAGAAATCCAGTGGGGCTTCACTGAGTAAAAGCAAGTATCTTCATACTGGTAGTTGAAATAAGAACTAATTTCATGCACAATTGGCAGCACAGAAGGAACTTCCCTGATATCCAAAGAGTAAAAGATTTTATGAGGCTGCATATATACTTACGATTATTTAAGGTTCTTGTTATAATGAGGATCCTTTAAGGAGAGGAATTTTGTATTTTAATTTGCATAAAGACAATAAAAACTCTTTGAGAAGCAATTTCTCTATATATAAAAAGTGAGAACATAGCACCTTAGTGGCACAGACATCTGTTACTTAAGCAGATGCCACCATGTAAACTCCATCAAGCAACACTATCCACCAATCAGAAACCACCCAAACTACATCTGCAGCCAAAATTCAGTGGGTGGTTGGGAGCCTCCAAAACAGGTTGAGAAATGATGGGCTTTTCTTCAATGTCCTCATTAAGCATTCAGTGACATTTATTTGTTCATCGTTAACGAACGCTACTGTATCATATGGCTCCGGAGCTGCTCTTCAGTATAAAGTTAATCCCCATGATCTACAATCTGCAATTCTTGCTCACGAGATTCATATCAAAGGAGCACTAGCCCTCTGACATGTGAGATAAATAACCACTTCTTTGTTTCTCATTATGACTGTGGTTTAATGTCCTCATTCAGGAGCTTATGTATCAATATCTGTGAAAGAGATTAAATATTGCCTGCTTAAGTGCTACATGCGGTGATACAAACTCAGGGGACTGTATTCAACAGCCCAGTAGCACTGACGAAGTCTGGGGCTGATAAGCCCTTTCTGAAGTTAGCTTACACTTTAAATCAGGAGTTCATGAAAGGCATTAAGAAAAACTATTATATTACTAGAATGGATGGCAGTACAGTTTATATGTTACACCTTGAAGTAAGCAGTAGGATTTTCAATCACTTGATAACCTTGAAACTGCTAAGGTATCAAATTGCTATCATGAATATTGTGCAGGAACAGAAATAACTCAGAAAGCTGCCTTTGTGAATAATAATGTGGGAGAGAGCAATGTTCTTCTGGGCTGGACTCACAATAGCACCAACGAGCAAATATACACGAAGGCTAGGCATGGGCTTAAACAAGCGGATTTGCATTTGACTATATATCAATCAGTTATCAGTACAGCTACATCTTACCTGACCCACAGAGAAAATAAAAAGCCTGCTAGATAACTTTGCCATGCAGGAGAAAGAAACTGCAGGAAACTCATTTTTATATATGCAATTGAAACTATTAGGATAAAGCACCCTGTACTTTGATAGGCATTATATCTTGAACGGAGTATTTTAAAAAATGGGCACAGTGTAAATCCTTCCATGCAGGAATTTAATTTAAAAACACAAACAACATATCTTCCTGGTTTGCATGCAAGACATGTTAATAAATCCTGAGCTCTGATTCTGATTTCCTTCACGCTGGATGAAAATGCAGAGATTTCCTGGGTAAGAGAAGTCTGAGCCAGCCCTCCAGACTCCCGTGTTTATGTCCTGAATCAGTGGAGTTTATACCAAACTCCGTTTTTGTTCTGAAGTACAACACGGTTTTAGTCTTGTGGCATTTTCAGGTGACATAGCCTACTGAGATCATCTGACAGCCATGTGAAAACTCAGTGTCTGGAGTGATTCATCATTGTGTCAGATTGTCCTGCACTTTGTCACAATGACTGACAATAGGGGAAACTTGGAAATAATACAAAGATTCAACGCTGGCTGATAATGCCTGCATTGTGATTAGAGCAGGCGGTGAGCGTGTGAGGAGAATGCTAATTCTGTCCCCCACCCCCAATTTCATACTGCTTTTGCTTTCAACAGCTGGGCCTCTGCGCTCTCTTTCTTAATCTTCACTCCTGTGCATTTTTAAATGCAGAACCTTTTTTCCACTGTGTTAAAGAGCCATATTATTACAAATGCAAAAAGAGGCAATATCGCGCATAAGGATGAATTCTGCCAGCAACGCCAGGCACTGCTTGGTCACAAGTGTCTCTGGGTGGACGTGCCCTTCCCTCCTAAATCCTAACCTTATCGGGCTATCTCACCAGCACCTGCAAGGGTGGTAAAAATATTTAAGCAGTAATTCCAGGAATGTTATAAGACGCAGCAAGCACATGTGAATTTCCATGTAGAGCAAGTTCTTGCGGAAGGGTCTCATAAAAAATAATTACAGAGAAATTTTTCCTTTATGTTGCATTGACTTGCAGTAAAGGTTTAAGATAATTGCTGACTCGATAGGGTATTGACACACGAACAGCCAGAAAAACTGGTTGCAGCAACTTTCATGCTCTAAAGCTCCTCAAGTTTTATCAGTGTTCACAGCAACAACATCAAAGACCATGGACTCAGAGGCATAATTAATTGGGAGGAAAAGAGAGGCCCTTTCTGAGCTTCCAGCTGTCCAAGTTATTTTGTTGGGTAAAGAATAGGGAAAAAAACCCCCAGCAGCAAGAACCAGCAAGTCAAATATTGCTGCCTCTACCAAAGTAACAAAGGCAGCAGAATTTCTCCCATTTCTGTCAATACAAGAGGAGCAAGTGGCTCCAGCTTGTGTCGCCTGCCCAGGGACAGGCTAGCGGCCCCGCTCCGGGGTGCATGGGATGGGACAAGCTGTCCCAGAGGATTTCCCCTGCGGTGACTGGTGCGGCACATGCTGCGTCGCTGGCCGGGATGCAGGAGTGGGCATCGGGCTGCGGTGAGCAGGGCGACAGCACATGGCTGCAGCTGCTGTGGGTGACGTGGGCTGCAGAGCGCGTAATTAACTGCTCTAGATTCTCGTGGGGAAAACAGCAGCTCTACTCAGAAGACAAGACAAGGGGAGGTGGCAAACAACCACCTTTGCCCCATCTCTCCTCCAGTTCTGCCTTTTGTTCCTTCTCCCGGGAAGAGGCTCACGAGGGAGGATGGTCTAGCAACTGAGCAACAAACATGTTTAGAAGAGAAAAGACAGCAATAGCTCTGAGCTCAGCAGATGATGGAAATTCCATTTTGTCCCTACTTTAAAAATGCAGGAGTGCAAATTTCTCTGAAGAGTATTACTTGCTTACAAACTCAGAGGGTATTTATAATTTCAGAGCTCAGTCTCACAAACAGCCCACTTAATTCGATGTGCTTTAGAAGCTAGGCCCTTAGAAGTGAAAATAAAAGAAAAACGAAATTTCTGATGGAAGAAAAAGAATGATCCAGTTATCTAATTGGCACTAGCAATGTATTTTCCTTTAAGTAAATACCAAGCTTAAATAGATTCAGAAGAAAAGATGGGCAAACCTCCTGGAGCCTGGTACTCTGCTGTAAGCCACTGGATCTTTGTATGAAGAGCTGCACGATGCCAAAACTGGTTCAACGCATCGGAGAGAAACCAGGGTCTGATTCTGGTCTTGCTTACACTGATATAAAACTGGAAAAACCACAGGCCAAGGTGGAGTCACTCTGAACTGGCACTGGTGCACCTGAAAGAAAATGAGACCAGATCAAAACAAGCGGTAAAAAGTTATCTAGTTTCCAGCGACCACAGCTCAGTGTGCGTTAGGTTTGTGTCAGCTGAAAGCTGAGGTGACTCAGGTTGTTTATACTGGAGCGTAAAAGGCTTTTTACTGCAATCGGTTAGCATTTTTGCTCTAACAAATATGGGCACACAGCTTGAAAATGTTTAATGAATTGGTACATTAATTTAAGCTCAATAACTCCTTTCCATTCCTAACTGTAATACTGCTCGGTGAATACAAGTATGTACTTTATTTGCTGAATATGGTTAATTTCAGGATGGTGACTGAGGACGGAAGAACAGGGTAGATGTTAAAATACATCTACACAATAAATGATCCATAGATTAGAAAGATGTCAGAAGTTATCCATTAAATAAAGCTTCACAAACATTGCAAGCTGAGGGAACAAACGACTTTACTGACATCGAAAAATCTCATCATTCACTTCATTTTCTTTAAAATGAGCAATAAAAAAACAGATATATTTTTTCACTCTGTTGCTTTGGCAAAATGAGTTTGAACCATGAGCTTAAGGTCTCTGGACCTTTAACTTGTGACAATGGTGATGGAAGATGCAAGTTTCCTAAAATGTCTTAACAACCACAAGAGCATGTGTCCATGTAGATATTAAAGATATAGTCAGTGAAAGCAATACAAATCCACAATGAGATTACAATCTAAACAGCTGGGAAACAATTGCTATGTTCAATCATTGAGGTGAAATCATTGCTGGCCTTTGGACTACCCATTACATTATTTTCCCCAGTTGTTTCTTGTAATTAACATGTAGTATCAACTACAAGATTTTTAATTTTTTTTTTTTTACAGAAAGCACTCTTCCATATGGATTACAATTATCTTTGAAATATTTTAGCATTAAGAAAACAGCAAAAAATAAAGAGCAGTTTCGTTTTCAATGTTCCAGTTTAATTAAGAAAGTGTTCAAGTAATTTAAAAATGTAGGCATTAAAATACCAATTAAGCTTAAGGCAAGTTTTCCTATTAATTTTGATGACACCAATACAGGGGTGTCACACAGAGGTGACCCTTTAGAAACAGGTTATTTTGAGTTTTACATTGGCTATAGTAGTTCTGAGAGAAAATGAATTAATTTATGAAGAAACTACACCTATTTGGCTAATCCCAACAGGCTGAGCCTTGAGAACCACGATGCAGCTCTCACAAGAAGTAACTTAGCAAACCTAACTTCCTTCAAGGTTTTAATAACAATTTTTATTTCTTAGATGTCCACTTGGATGGCCATTTTGTTGAAAAATATTTAAACATAATTTTAACTGTGCAGTATGAACACAACTGAAATCTATAGTTTGAAGTAAAGGCTATTCTAAAGTGCAGTAATTATTTTTAAAATCATTTATTGTTCTAATTCTGTGTTGGCAGCTACAGGATAGACGTACTATTTTAACACACTAAAATGCATTTATTTCCTGAGACTGTAATGCAGGAATACTGCAAGTTTTCATGGATGGCAGTAACATAAAGAAAGCAGAAGTCCATATACTTCATCTGAGTATTTACAATTAAAATGTTGTGGGTAGTTGGGCCCTTTAAAAAGCTCAGAATAGATTACCTTGAAGAAACAGTTACTGGAAGTATCCTTACAGACCCAGAGAAACTAATTCTTGAAGCCAGCCTGGGCATGATGGATTTAAGTTTAAATTTATGTCATTTCATTTTAGATCCTAAATTGGTTAATGAGGCTGAAATATGCTTTATTTCAGGGAAGTCGTACTGATCTGGACAAGGAACAGAATTTATGCTGACGCTCGAGTCAAGTGCAAATACCATCATCACTTCTTCATTACCGTGGTAACTGGTGTGATCTGTTCTGCTCAGCAGAACTCGAACAAAATGTCAGGTTCCTAAATGAAGAAGCTCCTGGCTCTCTGCAAGAAACTGGCTGATTGGTTAAAAGTACTTCAACCTTTATTTAATTCATGCCTTATAAGTGCTCTTTGGCAGGAGCTCTTGGGATCTGATCTTATGTCACACTTACTGAAACTCATTTAATTATTTACAGCTGAGGAGGGCAAGGAGATGGTTATTGCACAGGGAGAATCTAATCCTCTTCTTTATCAGCTTAAACCCCAAACCAGGGAAGTCGGTTAGGCTTCCTGTACTTACCCCAGACCCATCCCCTGGTAACTTGTCTGTCAGTACATGACCCTTTCCTTTTGGTGGTGGCTTGTTAGGGGGGCGATTTCTTCCAGGGATTTAGAGGGGCTTTGCACGCACATGTCCACAGTCTCCCTGAATGCAGACCCTGTCCTGGAAAGCTCTAAGCTGCTGCTCCTTGCCATGCTTCAGTTGGGAACAAAGTTGCTAACATTGGGATTGCAAATATCCCCAGTGGTTGTTTCAGTTGCCAGATGAAACCAACGGAGCAATTTAGATACTCTGCAAACTCAGGCAGCCACTGCCAAACCAGGGACCATGTGTTCACACTGCCACGATGGTGCAAAGGGCCTGTGGCCCCAGTGTCTCTGGCCACAGGTTAATACCAAGTTTTAATAGAGACCAAACTCCTGCCATGGATTTCTAAGTGTTTTTCATGGATCCTTGGTGAAAAAAATCATATGCTTTGTACTAAAGGGTGGGAAAAGGCAAAACCGTATATGTTCTACCCTTATGAGCAGAACATGAAATGGTTTTGATGGAAAGCACATGCAGAATATGGGATTCAGCCTAAGGCTAAAGACAGAGAATCAGTGACTTTTATAGCTTTAAAAATTGGCTTTATGGCTATCATTAAATTAAAGCATCTCTCCTCGCAGGGGACTTCTGTTTCACCAGAGGTTGCATATCTCTTAGCACAATTAGTCACCTGCAAAGTGCTGTCATCACAAAACTCGTTCTTTCAAATTGTAACTTAAGAAAATGAGAATAAAAACCATTTTGAATGAGGATGTTCAGTAGCGGTGAGTCTTAGACCAGGCTGGTTAGATTTATGATAAATTCTTACCTGTGTGATTCTCTTTTTACAAATTCCAACCTGAGCAACACATAAAATATACGGTATAAATGTTTCCTTTGGAAACTTTTGTACACTTCTCACTTACACAGCTGAAGAAGTTTAGAAGCCTTGGGCAAGCAAGCTAACATGTAAGAGGAACGCTTAGGAATTGTTTGTATGCTTGATTTGTTTTACAGTGCACTTGGTCTTTAGTTTTGATTGGATTGTCTTACTGAAACATGAAGGGCATTTAGAAAGTAAGAAAGTGAATAGGATACATTTGCAACTATATGCCCAAAAGCAAGATCTTAATGTCACAAGTAAATTATAACAACTTACATTACTGATGACATACATTATAATTCAAAGCTTGGCAAACCACATCAAGGTTGTTCTTACCATGATCTGACAAAAATGTCTGTAAAGGCTTGTGTTTTTCAGGTTTACAGTAACCAGACTTTATTTATGCTAGGAATTTCATAAATTAAAAGCAAGCATTACCAAAGATAAACCTATTTTTTTCTAAACGCTGCTGAATCTTTGCAAAAATTAAAACATTTATGCCAATAATTGTAAGAGTAGGATGGTCCCCTTGGGTAAGACAGACTTCAGTCATCATCATTTACTATGGCATCTTTGGGTGACCTTGAAGTGTTTTCTAGAGATGGATCTATGAAAGCATTTAGGTAGTCAAGTCTAAACTTGTTGCCTGTAGCTGAAGGTATCCCAGGGCTGTAATCACTTCTGCAGGTGACATGGGATGTGCAAACGTGTGAAGTTTTGCTTGTGAACACCAGAGAAGCACATGAGACTTCACACTCCCATGGCACACGGCAGCTCTCTCCTGTGTGAATCCCAGAGGATTTTCTGGCTCAGCATTGCCCCACAGGGACCCAGCCTTGCAGGACTTAGCCCAAGCTCAGGATTCACACATGGGGGAAGGTAGGAGGTGACACCCTCCGCAGTCCCTTATCCGTGCAAAACCAGCCATAGTGCTCAGGCCAAGGGTGTTGTAGCTCACTGCTCTGTCTCTGGCAGCATCCCCACGAATGGCAGGAACAGAGCAGTTCTTTCTGTGCAGCGTGTTACGCTGGCAGGACTATCCATACCCCCCCTTGAACATGACTGCAGCCTCCAACAACCTGCAGTTCCTGGACTTCCTATGCAAAAGGTGTTTTCTCCATATTCCCTAACCCTTAAAAGATTTCTCTTCCATGGATTTATCTGGTCTTCCCCAAACCCACTTAAGCCTTCAACATCCACAGCCTCTTCTGGCAAGGAGCTCCAAAGTTAAATCACAGGTTTGGTGAAGGGAAAAAAAAATACCTCCTTTTGTTTGTTTTAAACCTGCTCTTGTTTTGGAAGAGGGTCTGGAAAGTCCCTGCTCACCATCTCCCTGCCATTCACGATTTTATACATTTTTGTCATGTCCCCCATTGTGCTTTTTCCAAGCTGAAGAGTCCCAGCTTGCCTCCTTTGTAAAGGAAAGCCTTTGCAGCAGCTTAACTCCCTCATCTCACAGGTATCTGATTCAACGCCTGATCTCTCCAGTGGAATTAAACAGCAAATCTCCCATTATGGTGACCAAGTTTCTCTCCTGGGTAAAGTGAAACTCTCCCCCTGCTTCAGTTTTTATATAAACAGGAGAAGAGAGGGAAAGCAAGAAGTGACAGCAGCCACTTTCTGCAGGCTCCTGTTGGGGCACTTATGGGAATGATGGACTTGTGTTTCAGCCCCTGTTCTGCTAAATACTCCACCACGTTATACTGATTGTTCAAGGCTCAGGCACCTTTCACTCCGATGAATGAGAGTCTAGTTTAACTGCATAGTGAATGATGACGAGGAGCAAGGTGATTGCTCCCAATTTACTCTGGTGGAAATGGCTACCACTTTAGAATCAGGCCACTGAAAAACCAAAAATAAAAATATTCACAACCCTTTAACATAATAAGCCTGATTTGTCTTCATTTCAGCTGCAATCAGTGAGAAACCACCGCGGTGAAGTAAGCCTGAATGAAACATGAGATGGCATATTTCAGTTAACAATGTCTGAATTACTCTAGGCTTAGATTCTAGCGCAGGATTTTAGTAAAAAAGGATCCATGCCATCACTGTGTCCAGACACTGGAGCTGCAAGCTCCTGGCATGAGTGCCACAACATCGTCACACCAGCCTCCAGCAGACAGGGGTTGCACTGGGACTGGACAGAGGACGGGCTCTCAGAGCAGGGGCTTCCCAACCGCTTGGATGGGCTGGGGGCATCTTGCTTCGATCACCCACTGTCAGGGCTGCAGCTGCTTTGAATCTGCTTGGTTTGGAGCATTTCATAACTCCCGACGATTTCAGCAAGCCCAAATTTATACCTAGTGTATAACTAAACTCCATGGGGGTTTTATTTATTCTGGAAGCATACACATACCAAACTAGGTTTATTCTCTTAGCAGAGCACAAGAGATTTTTGTTTTAAAATGCACATAACATTATCATTTGTTGTCTGGAAATCCTAAATATCCCTGAGGAAAGTCCACCAAAAGTAAATAAAGCTTAGTAAATTAAAATTCCTTAAAAAACACACTATCTACCTTTAAAAACCACATCTTTTTTTGTATGGAATTGTTTGCCAATTATGCTCACTGTGAAGTAGTGTTCTTCTTCCACTCTGGTTTGTACAGACAGAATTATGTGTGTGTGTACGTGTGTGGAGCTTGTTCACAGCATATGCACAATAACTGCACAGGGCTCTGCTAGTCTGAATGAGAAATTAAAAGGGAGTTGTCATATGGAAAACTAAAAAGTGGCAACAGTTTTAAAAAAAAAAAATCGATTTAATTAACGCTGCTTATAACCCTCTGAAAAGAAACTAATGAAAATGCTTGAGAAATCTCATGACAACTCTGAACATCCATCAGTGCTATCAAGATTTGCTGTGCTATTTACATGTGCTTAAACTTCTAGAAGCAAAGCCTGGGCACCATATTTCAAGGCACAAAGCTCTTAGCGACTGATGCAAAATGTCATTATCACTCACTAACTACTTCTTTCTCTGTTTGTTTTTATTACTTTTTTTATTGCTTCCTTTACTATGATAGCGGCAACCCATCAGTCTTATGCTCCATGGACCAGGATCTAGTAATCTTGCTTAAACCTGGAGCCTCAGGTGCAGGCTTGAATCTGAGCATACCAAGATGAAGCTTTGTATCACTAGAACTGTGTCTGTCTCCTCCTAGATCCACTGAGGCATCCACAAAGTAATGGGAAGGGCTGCAAGGATGGGAAGAAACTCTCCAAGTATGTAGCTTGAAATTCCTGTCTGAGTTCTCCTTTTTTGTTACCACATCTGGATATATCAAATGCATGTTTCTTAATTCAGACATTGTCCTCACACATCCTGTGAGGCTGTGCTTGACCTTTTATCAAGGGAAAAGTCTTAATAAATAACTTAATGGAAGAGCTACATTTCTTTCAGGGAAATATATTGAAAATCACCTTGCTTTCTCCAAGGAACCTAGACAGACTATCATCCTGGTGTTACACTCTAACAACACGTTTACTCAAACAATCAAATCTTTCCTCCTCTGCACATGACAGAAATTTTTCTTTTTGAATCAGTCTCAGAGAAATAGTCACTGTGTTCAAACTCTGGGCAGATGAAACATAGACATACTTGTAGACAACTCAAAACAAAGCTACATGCTCTGCCTATTCCCCCAAATGCATCCTGATCACAGGAAAACTGGAAGCCATGAAGTTTCTCTGGATTTAAACAAAGCTAACTGAAACCAGACTCACAAGTCTGCTGCAGAGGATCAAACCCACAGATTAAACTTTCCAAGAGTCCAAAAATTTAACAAACACTGAATTTACTAAACTGTATTTACTTTCAGTCATTTACTGTCTTGTATATTGATTAGAATATAAGCCTCAGGGTTAATTGATTCAGCATTTAACAGACACAGAGTAGTTGTCACTTGCATGTTCATGCGGTTAAAAAGAGTTACGGAAGGAAGAGAAGATACCAGCTGGAAATACACCACTCAGCCCATACCTTCACTGGTAGAACTTGCGCCAACTCAAACTTTCCTCCTCAGAGGATCTAGGTTTGCTGCCTGCCTTACCTGTCACAGGTGTGACAGCTTCCAAATCTCAAGACTTGGAATTCCAAGCATCCTCTATAGCAAACATTGAAAATATATCACCTTCTGTCTTCTAAACAGCAAAGGCTGTCCTAGAAAAAACAATCATTTTCCCACTTAATATCTGAGGAAACTATGGTTAGTTGCCTCTTCCAAGTGCTCAAAAATACTGCAGAGTTTCAGAAAGCCCAATGGTGGGATCAAGGGCAACTACAGATATTTAAGCACTGCCACTGTGTCCATTACACAGCTGATAGCATTTACGATCATCAGCTAACTGGGAAGAGGTAAAATGCAGTTTTGTGGCTGCTCTGAAACACCAGTGTTTTTATTTTATTTTTTTAAATAAACGAAACTTACATTTCCATATTAAATTAAGTCTAAAGTAAATTTCTACATGTTCTGTGAAAATTGAAAGTCAAATGAAATGGAACTAATCTGGGTGTCTTACTGTGGGAGAACCTGCAGCGTGAACTCAACCAAGCTATTAGACACTAGAGAAGCCACGTGGGAGGGAGCTGCAGGAAACGAAGCTTCATAACTTCCACTGGTCACAGAATGACTCATTTCTTTCTTAGTTAGGATTAGCCCTTATACGAACAAATGGAAAAGCTGTGAGAAACTCCAGCAGGTAACTAATTACACAATGCAAAATTAAACACAGCCCATCAGATATGTTCTCTACCCCTCTTTGAGTATGAAAACGTACTCCAGCACCAAAAACCAAGACAAAAAAAATTCAAGGAATCTCCATGTTTCCATTTTTTTTGGCTGAAATGATTCCTTTTAAAATAATGTGGCAGAAAATGACATTTTTTTGAATATATGAATTCTTTTTACTGAACTGCAAATGCCACCTGCATGAGCCAGATGCACAAAATTGCTCCATTTGCTGGCAGTGTAGCTATTTATATGTTGACAAACAGTTGTGCCAAGAGCAGATGGATATTTTCTAGTATTGAAGCACTGCTAATTGTTTGCTGCTGTTTCTTTCAAGTTCATGGGGGAAAGCCAGTGGTGTTCTGCAGAGCAACGCATGAAGAAACCAGTTCAAGCCATGCATTTGGCAAAGTGGCCTAGCACCTCCTATGACGGCATGGAGGATGCCCTGGAGCAAGAAGATGCTCAGCCAGATGTCGGCTTCACAACTCTCAGTAAAGCATGACCAGGAGGAGTAGCACTTTCCAAATCTTCTGCAAGTCCTTCACCAAGCCATGCAGCTAATGCAGAAGTATTCGGCACGGAGTCTGATAAATATCACACGCCTGTAAAGATTTTACAGAGCCATTTTGGCTTTGTCTCGCCCACATTTTAATTACGGAGAAATATAAATGTACTTATCCTAAAATGCTGGAATGATATCTATTTACTCTGACAAGGAAAAGGATCTTTCTGTAAATCTGTATATAAATTATCTCACCACTGCTTGTTTATATATGAGGCTGAGGCACGCACTGTCTGCTTATTGATATATCAAATTACATTAGAGTGAAGTGTAAAAAAAGTGAAGGCAGATAAAGAGCAGGAAATGTTTTTTTGCAAACTGAAGTGCTCATATCCCACTTTTGGAAAAAAAAAAGAAGTAAAAAGAAATTCAGTATCATGTGTCTTGATATTCTTATATATATCAGTACTAAAGTACAATTTCGTTAGCTTAAAAAAGTCTCAAATCTGATTTATCTATGAGACACACTTCACAACACAAACCAATTTTGCTGTAGTAATACCATGTCAATATTTCTTGACAGAAGACAAATGTTGTTATTATTTTGCCATTTCTTACCTTTGTAAAAGTTTAGGATTTTACAAAATGACTCTTCTTTACATGTCAAAATGGTAAGTTGTTGGAAAGAAAAAAAAAAATGAAGCTATTCTTATATCTATTGACAGTGATGGATTCTAGAGTCAGGTTAAAAATGATTCTGGCACAATATCGATGTTTAAAAAAACAAATACTAAACCATATTTTTTAATGGATATGTGGATTTTTCCTATATAAACTGAGGAAGATAAAGCAGGAAAAAAATACCAGAACTATTTTTTATTGTGTCTTGTGGTATTAAAAATGATTTATCTCTACGCTGTCTGCTGGAGCTGGTCGTGCAAATCTGTGCAGACACACATTCCTCTCCATAGTGGTGATCTTCAGAAAAAGTAGCCTTTCTTACCTTTATATTAATTCTCTCCTTTCCCCTCTACTATGTTATGAGGGACAAATATAAAATATCATCTCTGCTTTACATTTAGTTTAAGAGATTACTTTTAAAATGGTTAAAACTCTTGAAAGTAAAATATTTCAGGACTTTTGCTCTGCCATATTCTTAAAATCTCTACAATGCTTAATAAATATAATTTTGAGGAACCATGTCTCGCACTTTCATACAGATCTCCCTCTTGTGTTAGTGTATTCTTGTTTCTGTCTACAATTATATCTTGTGCTAACATAAAAGCATATTAAAAGACATGAAACAACCTCATACCTCTGCTTTAATCTGAGAAAGAGGTCATCTCCAGTATTCAGCTATGGGATTATCAAGGTATAATTTGCACAGAGGGGAGCCAACTTTCCCAGCTGATGTCCAGATGTGCAAGAAGCACAGCACCAAGCCCAGCAAAGAGCAAGGGAGCTTGTGCAGTGGGGGAAATGCTTGTTTTGATATAAACTGGTGTCAGGGTCCTAAAGCTGGCCCAAGAAACAAGACCATATAGATGAGGGCCTCAAATTTTGTTCTGCAGAACCTCTGCATGCTACTGCTCACCATAAAATGTCATAAGAAACACAAGTTACAGTTTCATTCCTAGGCAAGCCAGGATTAAAGGACAGGGTAAAGTAACTGTATAATAGCCATAGAGTACTTGTAGAGAGAAAACCAAACGACTTTATTCACCAAGTAAGCCACTAGTCAATCGGTTTGTTACTCTGTAATAAAACGTGGTCAATTTTGACCTTTGCAGAACACATGAATCAATCCAATTACTTCCTAATCTAGCCAGGTTTCAAAAATATTCCTCTCAATCTCAAAAATGAGCAAGTGGCTGTTTATAGATTACTTACGAAAAGACCGACACTAGGGTTTGATATTTAAGCCTCAGGAGTGCTAAGCCAAGTTACTAGTGAGCTGAATGCAAAGATATGACTTCAAATATGGATGCTGAATAACAAATATAAACATGCAACTATATGATATCTATATTTGACTGAATCGTGCAGGCCAGCTTCACAAAACTTTGAGTTTGTGGAATAGAAAGACCTCAATGGCCATAGAGATCAAATTTAACAAAAGTCACAGTACTTACATCAATATTCACACACTTTTTTTTCTTTAGCACTGTACTGACTCATTTTTAATTTTAAAAAATCTAAGGCAAGAAAAACATGGTACACTTTATTTCAAACTAAAGACCACAGAATGAAAGTCTAAACTTTTTCACTTGTCTAAGGACCAGCTGCACTGAAATCAGTGAAATTATTTTTGTGGTTTTATTTATACTGCAATAGCTATACTGGCCTAAAACTGACACAAAGGAAGAATTAGGTGATATATTTAAGTTCAACACAGACTATTTTGACGTGCTTCCCAGCTCCATGCTGTGTAAGTAATTGTGGATTATTATTTTACGTTGCAGCAGCTATATGAATGATCTATCAACTCTTGTATAAAAGCAAATATAACCTGTGTTCTGAACTCTAAGAAAAGTCTTCATTTAACCTTAATCCTATGCATTATATAAGCAGAACACAAAAAATATTACCTTAAAAATAAATTACCTGAACCTTAATCTGAAAATTGTACAATAACACAATTACAGCCTTTCAAAGATTTCAGAACTATTATTTTTTTGTTTCGCATCTTTATTTCCTTCCTAGCATTGGCAGAATGTCCCACAGAGTACATTACACACGTTCTCAGGTATGAGCTGGGGATACAGCAGGGTCAGTTGAAAGCAGGGCATATTTCAGTGCATATTCCTGTAAAATTACCATGCTTCTTTCCTTTTTTATCTTCCACCAGAGACGTTAAGCAGATGATTTTGCAAAGACTTATGGATCCATTTAGTTTGAACCATGCCACATGTTCCTCCACCTTCAACAGAATTGCTCACATACTGAATTTAAGCACATACACAACTGTTTTCTGCATTAACTCACTGAATTCTGTATCAAATTCATTGGCAGCTTTCCCTGCATTCTTGTCGGTTTTAAAAAAAAACAGAGAACTGAAACACTAATTTTTTTATCAAATCAAACCAAATCAAATCAAATCTGGCAAAGTGGCTCATGTGCTGGTGCAATACACAAGACAGTTAACTTCATTAGATTTTGGGCAGGGGGGGCATGGTGGCAGCGTGTATTGAACCCCTAAACTTTTTCTCTATCTTTACAACAATTTTACCATAGTATTCTGAAGCATACAGAGTCATGCTAGAAGATAATTTTTCTCAGTATCTTGGGACTTTTAAAGGCTGTCTAACGTTTATTTTCCAAAAACTTTTTATGCATCTAGATATGAAAATATTGCATTTTCTGTGCACATAGCCTGTTACTTGGAATCAATGCTATGTGTCTGATTCCCTTCTTAGACCTATAAAAAACCATACAGAGAAATTAATTTCTACTGCAATCTCTTTGACTGAAAGTAAAGATCTGTGCACAGCAAACCGTATAGAAATTAAGCACATGCATTTATCTGACACCTAATGATTTCAAGTCATTTTTGAGATAAGCATATGCCATGTATGATCATTTTCCTGTTGTTATGGGACCTACCAATTACTCCTCATAAAATATAACTGCGATTTTCTATTTCCCTGTTCTATTTATTTGCAAAACGCTTTTTGAAAAGCTAAGAAAAAAGGTAACTAAATTTGCATCTTCAGAGCAGAAATGTGGTTGTGCACCCCATTTGTTTTACTAGCAATCACAAATCCACACAATCATATCATTAAAAGTTTTCTAGAATTTGATTTCTGCATATACAAAACACCATTACATTTGTCAGCATAAAAATGACATACAATACAAACCTCCCCCTATACTTCTAATGTTAGTAAACTAATATGTGTTTCTAAACCCCCCAAGCTAACGTTCTTCACTCCCCACCAATCTTAGCCTATTGCTACATAGAAACCGGTTCTGCCTGACATGGGGAGCAATTAATTCACACTGCCAAACACAAGAGGAATGCAATGCTTTTTCAAATATCAAACCAGTCCAATTTCATTTAGACTTAAATGATTTTTCTGGTCCCTCTTCATGTAGATACCTCTGCAGTCAATTAGCATTGTCACTTTTAATCTGTAATACTCAGATACTGGTCATTTCCCATTAGAGTCTTATTAAATAGATTCTTATGGTCAGATAGAACCTTCTGCAATGTAATATCTGAGGAGAGAAAACTGACAGTCATTATGCAGCTGGCATTTACTAAAAGGTTAGATATTGCAGATAACCTTAATCACAAATTACACTGCATGTCAGTGAATCAGCTCACAACTTTACAATTCCGCCTGAACAGCCAAGTTTCCCACCCAAACACTCTTAGGCTATTACTCAGTTAAACTAAACCATCTATATGTTTCCTAATTAAAATGTTTTTAAGCTTTAGAGCACCAAATTTTACATCAGACTTTCACGTTAGATAGAGGACCCTGTTTCAAGAGCTTTTGATTCTGCTCTGTGTAAAACCCTATTCCCTTAAGCTGTGGACACGTGTCCTCTGATGGATCCAACTGTGCTGCCCCACCTGCTTGATGAGAACCTGTTATTAGTGAAGCTGCCCATGCTAAATGATTCATTTGGAGAAATCCCACAAGCAGCTCAGCCAGCAGGCTGAAGGGAGATAACTTTTGGCAACAGGAGCTGTTACAAGCAGCTGGACAGTGACTTCTTCAGATGTGCTACTCTTTCCTGGCACAAAGCTCAAAAGGAATCACTGTTTCTCAGAGTGATCTTTCCTATATGCAAAGATGACAGAGCATGGGAGTCCCGTTTCACAGGGTTTTGCTAGAAAGGAATCCTTGCTGTCTTGTTAAAAAGATACTCAATACACTCTAACCCAAGAAGAGGACAAGGATAATTTTTCAACGGAGTCTTGACATTTGGATTCTGTAAAGCAGCTGAGAAATCCTTTGAGCATAAATAAATCCAGAGGAAATGATGTGTTGGCTAGGATGTAGGTAAATGCAGAAATCAATATATTAATCACTTGGCCTTAAATAGTGACAGTAAAACCAGGATGCAGCAACACCAGGTGATAAACCGCCTGATTTGATCATTTGATGCCCTTCAAACTCAATAGAAACACATTGACTTAATGAACAACAGAGCAGGTTTGAGTGACCAAAGTGCTTGAATCACTACTGACTTAATGGTATGAGATCATGAAAAAGATTATTAAACAGCAATCCAGATATCACCAGGAATACTTGAACCATTTCCTAGGGAGGACATAGTTGGTTTGTTTGTGGTGTGTCTTCTTTTAAGACTGCTTATTACATGGACACCATTTTCCCCTGAAAATTTTATATGCTACATAGTCAGTTAATGAGTGTCACATAACCACAATGACCTGCCTGCTGGCTCTTGCTTACATCTGCACCTGGCCGCACTCACAGATGTCCAGCTTTGAAGAGGCTGGCCAGCACCATAGCTGCCTGTCCTATGTTCCTCACAGAAGTTTGTGTCCAGTTCTGGGCCCCGCACTTCAAGAAAGATGTTGAGGTGTTGGAGCGAGTCCAGAGGAGGGCAACCAAGCTGGTGAAGGGTCTGGAGGGTCTGACCTCCGAGGAACGGCTGAGGGAGCTGGGGTTGTTTAGCCTGGAGAAGAGGAGGCTCAGAGGAGGCCTTATTGCAGTCTACAACTACCTGAAGGGAGATTGTAGTAGAGTGGGAGTCGACCTATTCTCCCAGGCAACTAGCAATAGGACAAGAGGACACAGCCTCAAGCTTCGCCCGGGTAGGTTCACGTTGGACATTAGGAAGCATTTCTTCTCAGAAAGGGTTATTAGACATTGGAATGGGCTGCCCAGGGAGGTGGTGGAGTCACCATCTCTGGATGTGTTTAAGAAAAGACTGGACATGGCACTTAGTGCCATCGTCTAGTTGACAGGGTGGTGTCAGGGCAACGGCTGGACTCGATGATCCCAGAGGGCTCTTCCAACCTGGTTGATTCTGTGATTCTGTGAAGTACGTAACTTACTCCCTGCCTTTTCCCCTTGAAAAGAAGGGCCACCCTTGCCCTAAGGAGGTGTACCTTGCACCATTATTTTTGTTTCTACAACAGAGGGGCAGAGCTGCTACACAGAGGAGAAACTAAATGACTCAAGGCTAAATATGTGGCAAAATGGGGGAACTGATCATGGATCTCCATGTTCTGACCCCTAGACCTTTCTCCCATTGCAACTCTAGAAAATAAATCATTTATGCAAAAGCTAACTCTCAATTAGTTACTGCCAGTCACTGTATTCACACATCACACATTTTCATTATGCAACTTTATCAAAGTATCTATTTCATCCTGAGCAGTGCAGGCGCAAATTTTTTTTCTACTCAGATTTGTTTAAGTGGTTGCCTGCCTGATCAGTCCTACTGATTGTTTACCTCTGGTGGCGTAAGAGCATGCGCGGAGCTACAGTGCAAACTGACAGGCATCTCACTGTATGGAATAATTCAATGTCTCATTAAAAAAGAGAATTAGACATGGCATCAGAGATCAGTGCCAAGAGAGTTTTGCTATTTCACATTCTTGTTGATGCAAACTGTAGAGACATGTAGCGTTGATCAGCAGGGCATGATTCAAAAGACACCACAGAGGTCAATGCAAGCTAGCCTGTGTAGGCTTTCTCATGGGTCACAGAAATATGTGTGGGTTTGTTTATTGCTGAAATCCCTTCCAAAGTACCCCTCTTTACACAGTGTTAAGGCAACCCAGGAGATAAAAAATGGAATAAAAGTTGAAAGCTCAGCATGAATGCTGCTCCTTGTGCTTACACATCAGCACAATTTCTGTCAAACTTTAAGACATTATACCATCTATAACACAACGCAGTTTGGTATAGTCTTACTTCTGTATGCTCTACAGATAAGGGTAATATACTTGAAATCTGGTTTGATGTTATGTTCCAGTGGGATCTACAAAATAAATCAAGGGAAAAACTTTAAGCAACCTCCAGTTATGTTCCTCTCTGTCATGTAGTTTTCATATAACTTCCTATCAGGGATGAATAATAGTAGTTCATTTGCACACTGAAAGTCATTGGATTAGCACATTCACATTTTGAAGCTATCAGGGAAAATGTTATAATAAAATATTTTCCCTGCATCCTTTTGAAGTCTCTGTTTGGACCTTGAATTGAAAGCTCGCAAACTGCCTATACCCTGCCAGCTTTCCTGTCTGGACATGAATGCGGTCTGGGAAGGGATATACTAAGGCAGCCTAACCTTTCTAGCTGTGGGGACTGACTCAAGTGTCTGGGAGGGACCTCCTTCTATGAGGCTGTCTGCAAACACAGGGCTTGCGGACAGAGATGCACTGAGAAACCCAGCTATGTCCTTGCAGACCTTGTGGACAACCGCCAGTCACATACTGTACGGCCCTACTCATTAGTAAAGCTCATCGTGGCAGAGAAAGGCCACTTGCATTGCCCTGTACAATAAACCAGGACTTCTGCTCTATTGTTGTACAGAAGGAGAATCTCTGCCTGACTCCCTCCAGCCCACATGCTCATGATAACCAGAAAGCATCTCTTTGTGTACAAGTAATATCAATATTACACAGCTCACTACAGGGAATGAGAATGAGAGACTGAGCTCTAATATTCATTAAGAAATAACCACTGTTTCATTAAGTTGTGTGGCGAGGACTCTGCAGAACAGAAAACCACAGTGATTTAATATAGATTTCTAGTTGGAACGTTATGGTACCTGTAGAATACTTTAGTAAATTACTGATGTCAGTTGTATTTCTCTTCGAGACTAGGGAAATAGGTTATTGGCACAATAAAACATCTAGAGGCATTTAAAATGTCACTCTAATAGCAAGAACCAGTAAGGCTTTTAATTACCTTCTGTGCAATTTTTTTAATTGCTTCAGTGGCTGCAGTGCTTAGTGAATTCCTGACAGAGCAGCTGCAACTGACTTAATTTAAAATGTTTTTGAAGCTCTTGGAGGAAGCATTAAGAAATACAACAGAAATCCAGGGAACTACGTGGGATATTTTACGTGGTTGCACGTGAGGAATTCTTGGCCTCAGTTTGCAACATGGGCAAGAATGTTTTGAACAGCTTGAATGGATATTCACGTCAGCATTCCCCTGGTCTGGGAAGAAGATGGTGTTGGCTGCCTTTTGTAGGAGCCGTGCTATGGCACTTCAATTTAGAGAAAGCAAAAACTATCTATCTCTCGTGGCCCTGGCAGCTGTAGGAAAAGAAGCAGAGGCCCAAGAAAAAGGCTGAGCACCAGAAATAGTCCCAGGACCCTGGCAGATCAAACAGAACTTACCTTTAGCTTGCAGATGCACTTGCAGCTCTTGAGATCAAACTCTGTTTTTTTCTTCAAGAGAGAAAGCTATTCTGTTAACAGGGAACAAAGTGTGTGACAATTTTCCCCTAATAAAATTTAATTTACAAATAACTGGCACACCCCACCCAAGGACTATCCACGGTGGTCACAGCGGTGGACTTGAAGAATACCAAGTAACCAAGTGAGCTCGTTTTTTTCCAGCAGAGACAGGAAATGGCCACTCGAGCTGGAAATGCTGCCTAAAACCCATGCACCTCAGCTGCAGCTATATGCTGCCCATAGTGTGGAAGTGGCACATGAGGAACGTCATTTCTCTTTGCCCACAGGCATATAAGGCCATGCCTGGCCAACCCTTTGGCAGCAGTTGCAGGATCAGATCGTCCTTGCCGGGAAGCAAGGTGACTCCAGCAGCACGGCATGGTGCCCATGCACAGCCTGGGGTGGGGTGGGCTCTTGCCATGCAGATCACAAGTACCGCCTTGCATCCTGCCCTCTCACAGCACAACCTAGGGGACATTCCCCTGCCAGTCTGCAAAGGCTCAGGCCCACACAAAACCCTGTGCCTCCTCTGGTGAAGCACTCCCAACCTCACCCTCTCCAGCCTTGGATAATCAGCTTGGCTCAGTCAGTTTGGCACCACAGTCCTATCCAGCTCACTGCCGCTGCTGTAGCCTCAAACCAACAGGAGCAGTGAGGTCCAGCTGTTGGCCCAATGCTGTTGAAGCTTCCTGGCAGAGGGAGGCTGGACTGGGAAAATCACAGCAGAACTTCAACCCTTGGCTCTCCGGCAGGGCAAAACCCTATGCTTTCAGGTTTATTTCATACTACACTGCACTCTGTTAATAAAATGGACTTTTAATCCATTTGAAAAACCACACGGGGCACAGATCCATTTTGCAAACCTCTCTTTCCCTCCTGGGGTTTATCTTGATTAGGCTGTAAAAATGCATCATTGAAAAGGATTAGCTAACACGTTCTACTATTTTTTCAAAGGATGTTTCTACCCTACAGAAGCACGGCAGTATCATATTCGGACTAGAATATGGTTAAAGAAAACTTTTTTCCTAATAAAATTGCAGGGAGGGTATTCTACTCTAGCACACACAAGAAGGTATGGACCTCAATCACACAATTGGTACACAAACTAATAGTATCTAATATACTTCAATAAACGTAGTCAGGACAAATTCTCAGACATGATGATTACGAGGACGCATCATGGAAACAGGAAAGAATAAAATATTGCCTAATCCAGCACATTGATTCTGGTGGACATTTAGAGTCATAAAATAAGATTATTCATCAAAAATTATTGGACCTCTTGTTAATTCTAAGAGGAAAAGCTATTAATTTTTGTCTTCCATTGAAACTGAGAGGAAAACACAGACACAAAGTAGAAATGTACTGGCAACCTTTCTAAACTGAGATTTTAGTTAAATATACAGAGCAGTCCTTAGAGTAAATATTTAATAGCAATTTTGAAGGTCAGCTATAGTCAGTAAACAGTTCTATAAATTATGTTGAAAAATTCTTTTGATGAGTCCTTGCAATAAATCCTTTTTGTGTAAACTACAGCATATTCTACTGGGCCCTTTCTGATTTCATTCCGTCACATAAATCAACAGAAAATCCATGGAAGTCAATGGAGTTACACTGAAAACAGAAACTTTCCATTTGATTTTTCTAGGAAGCGTAAATTCATTGCATCAGCTTTTCAGGATTAGTATAGTTTTAGAAGAACATGTGTTGGTGATAAAATTCACCAGAAGATCTTATGCTCCATTAGTCTAAAAATTCATCTTTACCAAATACTTATCATAATTGAAAATAATCTGTTTAAAGGGGAGGAGGTGTCAGATTTTACAGAAGCTGGAGGAACTGGATCAGTATCTTTAATTTAAAGCAAAGTGAGACGATTTGATTTAAAGAGGTTTTTGTTGTTATTTTAACTCAGAACATGGAAAATAAATTTTAGTTTATGACTCTGTCTTATAGGACAGATTTTATCCTGCCTAGCACACCACGATATCTTTTTTGTTTGTTCGAATATAAAGATTGCATATTGTTAGATATGCACAGAGATGAATGCAAAGAAATAGCCAATATAATACTCTATGTACCCAAAATATATCACTGTCATCAGAACTAAGAAAGCCAGGCCATGTGTGGATTTTTATTTTGGAGTCACTCAGAAAGTCTTCTTTTAACTGGGACAGTTATATGATCCTGGGCAAGCATTTCAATGTCCTATAGACAAATGCCTTTTCAGAACAATTGGGTCCCTCTTCTTTACTTAGCCGCTTATTTTCACAAAACATCTAGGAGTAATCACTGATTTGTTTGTCAGCTTTGGTTGCACAACATCTTCAAAAATTGTTAGCAGGTGTGCACTGAAACTGTAAGACTGCATCAGCCTTTTTTTTCCAGAGGATTAGACTAAAATATTATTGTCTAATAGCAGACAAGGGGACACCTGGAAAGCCACCTAGCTACAAGTCTAATGAAAGAATCACTTCTAGCACAGTAACACCCAAGCCTGTTGTGCAGCTTGACAACACGCAGTTAGCATCAATGTTTTTCTGAAAAAGAAATGCAAATCAGATACTAGTCTTATTTGTTTTAAATCAAAAACATTCTGGTTTCTGTTGCAATTCCATTTTCATTAAAACTTGAAGCAGTTTCAGCAAACAAAAAAGTCTGGCAAATCACCCCCCCAAAAATCAAAAACTCCTGTTAACACCTTGTGAGTTTACATGGAATGAAAATAAATAAGGAGAATAGGCATCAAAGTCAAGTGAGCAAGGTACATGAGAAGAAGTAGAAGAGGACAGTAATACCTGTATAATGAGAAATAACATTTAATATGATAATTTGGGTTATGTTGTGCTGCAAAAGGATCCCTAGAATCTCTAACAAAGGTGGGGAAAAATTCACATACTTTTCCCAGATGTATGGTGTGTTGTTTTAATTAGGGGTTCCCCCTCATGCCAGAAGATAAGTATATAACCATTCAATATTTAAGTACTATGCTATAAATTTATATGGCAAGAGCTCAGAGGACCCTTAAAATAGGATTGGTTAGAATAATTTTTCATACTTAAATTCTGAAACTCACTCAAACACCATAAGCAGTGTATTGGAAGGCTACGTTTTTTATCTGATATCACTGTTCTCATCCATCTATCAATTTTTATCCATTACTAGCTTCATATTATAGAATTTTATTGGATCATTGAATAACATTTTCTATTTTTCTTCTTCTGATTAATGTGTTTATTGATGCAAAAACCAACAGATATTAGTTTGGGGAATAAAAAGCAAGACACTGAATTGAGCTTTAATGTTGGTTTCTTTACCAAAGTGTCTAAAAATAAGGAATTAAAATATCTGCTTCCATTTATCATTTCACCTACACAAGTTCCGGTATCCTATTGTATGCAAGAGGTTTTGCACTTGAGACATAGGTTTAACTATCAGGTTGCTGCTAGAATTGTGATATATTTGCAGGTAGCTGTATTACCGGTGATCTCCTAGCAGCATTTCAATGTTTTAATTTTAACCAATGAGACACTTCATTTTACATCTCCAGAACATTGTTAAATACACTGAACAACAACAAATTTTTTATTGATCTTAATGGAGGTGTTCAATGTTAACTTCGTTTCACTCTGACATCCATTTTAATTCTTTTTATTCCTTGCAATCTTTAGTTTGGCATAGGACAATACAATTCATTGAGGCTCTAATATGTTTAATTATGCTCAGTGGAAACATGTTTAAAATTAATTCTAGTTCTAACAGACGTATATAAGCCAAATGCTTTCATAAAGAAGAAAACTCAATAACTGGAGACTCCACAAATTTCAATTCATTCCATGTAGTGGAAAGGGAGGGTAATCTCTTTCCATCTGCATACTTTGATGAGCTATTTTAGTCTACAAGTTCCTAAATCTGAGGTTATAACTTCAAAAATGCAAACTTAGCAGTCCTGAGGCAAGTTACAATCAGCAAACTGTATCAGCTAGCCCTCCCTTCGGCACAAAGCTAAAACAGAAAAAACCAAAACAGTAGGTGCCTGAAGACTTTTTTAAGGAAGAGGCCACCTGCCAGTTTAAAAGTAGAAAGGTGAATGGGTCTTAAAGTACTCTGCACTGTTTACTACACAACCAGTGGCACCAGCTGAAGACGATGGCTGTGCCTGTGAGATAGGCTTACCAAAGCGTGCTGCGGAACAGCCATACCACAGCGCCTTTTCAGTCGGTCTGTAGCCTTACCCGTATTCCTGTTCTGCTTCACCTGCTCTCACAGGCCAGTCGCGTGAGCACTTTTCTACCAGGACCGCTGTGGGATAACACAGCTTGACAGTGGCACCAGCAGGGTCTCTGTATACCTAATTGACCTTGCGAGGGAGCACCAGTTCATGTTAAGCCACTCTTCTGTTTACACTCAAAGATTTCTAACTGGCTTGACAGCCCCAATTAACCTTTCCAGCACCTACCCAGGTTTGTCCCTACCAGATGATATTTAGCAGGGTGACTTATTTTGCCCTTAACCCTTTCTGTGTTGGCCTTTTCAGCTACTTACTGAGTTGCCTTCTTTTTTATTAGCTGCCCAGTGACCTCCAGAATTATAAGCAAGGAAAGCTGCAGCTGGGAGAAGGTCCAGCTCAACACCCATCACTATTCTTGGTAGGATCAAGTTCAACCACCTCTAATTTGTAGGACTGTGCAAACATACGGTGTAAAGTTGGATAATGTTATGAAGAAATCCAAGAGGCAGAAGTAGAATTTCATATTAAAGACATAATCAGCATTAATATCACAAATTACCCTGTCCTAATTTCATTCATTCATAACTCTTGCAGTATCGTTGTTGGTGTTTGAGATCTGAAGAGTTTCAGCTGTCTAACGACACTCATGTTAGAGTCAACACTATACTCCTACATAGCTGCCTAGCATCCAGCTGACAGGCTCACCCAGTAAGTACACCCATCTTTGATATGTTTTAGGAACACATGAGAACTCCAGGTAATGCCACTTCCACTAGCTCACTGCTGACTGGAATAACACGTCATTAAATGTGCATTTTGTTTGAATGTAGAATTTTGCTTAAACATCCTCTTGGTTTTCAATTTTCCTCATCTATTTTCAGTTGCAAATTTCCTTCACTGACCAGAAGATCCTAGAATTAATTCAGTTCTTCTTTGATCTTTTCCCTTTGGCTCTTGTTAACTTGAATGGTCATTCTGTTTTTCTCTGTTAATGATTACATCAACTCTTTTCTTGTTCCGGGTTGTTTTGTGATCCACCTTCTCTAGCAATTATAACTTTCCAACTTTGATGTGAGTAGTAGTATAAACAGTGCTCTAGATAATGGCCAACTCTACCATACGGAGCAATAAAAATGCTTGGATGTCCTTTTGATTTATACTGCATAGGAGTAGTAATTCAATTCACTCCACTACTTGATTTGTTTTTCATTGCCAGTACACATTGGGTTGAATACTTTAGGGATTATTTTAATGCAGTAATACCCAGATTGCTTTATTTGTCTAGATATCAGCACATTTTCCATTTTATGAATAGCTTTTGGTTTTATTGTTTATTCATTTACCTGGACTGAATTTCATTTGTCATCGGTAGGTCTCATAATCTAGATGTCTTCCCAAACGAGCTATACTGTACACATGGGATTTTATTCTTTATGCACTCAGTTGATGTTAGCATTACTACTTGGAGATTCAGTTTATAATTAAGGGGCACATTCTGCTGATGCCAGCTGCAGCCTTCCTCTGCACAGGTCTTTTATTTCGATCTGTGACAATCCTACACTTGCGTTTCAGAATAAGCCTCCCTCCAACATTTGTTACAAAGTCTGAATTTGTGACACACAAGCACTAGAACTACTTCAGCTAACTTTAGTTTTCACCTTTGACTTCAAAACCCCTTTTGTATTATTATGAAATGTCTTCTAAGAATCTAAACACAACTACATCTATGTCTTCCTTAATGACCAGGAGAGCAACAGTTTATTTTTCTTACTAAACTGCAAGACCAGCTGTTAGTCATCCCCAGCTACTTTGCCCTGAGAGAGACACATGTATTTCATGGATATGTGCATGCTTAAAATTACATCTTACTGTACTTTGGTTTTTGTCAGTACATTACAGCAAGCATGCCTATAACATTCATTCAAATGTTTGCAAAAACACACATTTAAAATTGAATAATTTTAAAAATACTTTTTCCTACCAAAACACAGTATATATAATAAAGTAAAATGGCCAGCTTGTAATATTCAAAATATCCAATGAAACACAAATGGAAAATAGTAAACATCACAATAAGTTGTGTTGCTTATTTTTGGCACTTCTTTTTTTTTTTCTTTTAAGTAGTCACTCTCCCTTACACATTCCCTACCTTCTGTGCATTTTTATGCTTATTATTATTATTTCCTGCATGACTTGCAGCTTCCAGGAGTGGGGCTTGGAATAGCCACTGAGGCTTTTTTGCTGCAAAACAAACTACATGAAGAATCAGCACTGTATTATCTCTACAAACATGTACTCTTCCTTACTCATTTTGCAGTTCTCAATCTAGTGGATGTCAGGGTATTTAATATGGCCCATTCTTCATGGAGAATAGTCATCCCATTTGCTGCTGTGAGATTGATAGTGCTGCATGCTATCAATCCCAAAAGCTCTGATGCAGGCCATGGACCTCAACCAAAAGATTCCTTTCTATGCTATCAATCTCACAGCTCTGCACTCTCTCCAAGTCTTAAATCAGGCTGGCTGATATCTTTCCAGTTTCTGTATTCCTGCATCAGCAGTCTGGCTAAACATGGTCATCATTCACTACCTCTGTTTCACCAGTGGTTACAAACACAATAGCACTTCCTGCAACGTTACACTATTATTATTGTCATTACTATTTATTTATATTACAATAGCACCCATGACGTGATCAGTGCTTTCCAAATCTAGAGAAAACCACAGATTCCCTCCGCCAAAGTAGAAGAGCCATACAGGGACTTTTTACCAGAGTAGGCCTTTCAATCTTAGCCAGCACAGATAAATATAAAACACAACAGTTTTGCATTAATAACAGGCAACTGCAATGTTTGCTCCATTATGGATGCTGCCATCTTTAGCACATTGAGCTCTAAGGCTCAACCACAAAGAGCTGCTGTATGTCGGAGTGGAAAGGCACAGCTTCCCCCACTCTGATGGGAGCACTACTGGGTACTTTGTCTAATGGCCATTAAGTGGCCTCCTTAAACACCCTCAAAAGGCCTTACATGCAATGTGCTCCTGGAAAATATTTTGTGTAAATGTAAAGATTAAAAAAAATATTAAATCATGTTTCTCATGTTCTTTTTTACATGGCTCAGGTCTGATTTTTTTAGACTAAGTGCATCCGTAAGATGTAATTTTTATAAACAGGTCCTCAATAAAAATACATTTAGAATTTGCATCTTGGGAGGTAAGAGAAATCTTCAGTCGAAGGCTTATGGCTCACATAGAGAAGAGCTGAAATGTCCCTCATATTCAAGTCTTAATATAAGCTGACAATTAAACTCTCTACCATTATTGTTGAATGTGGATTTTAAATCCTTAAAATATGGGAATGTCAAGTCACCTTTCCCACTGAGACAACTTAACAACTGAAATTTATGAGCCATACCCTTCATTATGACTTCCATTATGTAAGGGGATCTTAATTTTAAGCCCATTTCATTTTTCAGTAGAAGGCTGATGAAATAGTATGAACCACAGCTTTTACAGAGCTTCTTCTGTACCAAAATGATCAGATAATATCCTACATGAGTATTTGGGTCTACACAGTGTTGCTTCTGTGAATCGAAGTGTTAAGTCAAAACTAGGTACTTACCAACTAGCTACTTTGCTCTCCACCTTGGTAATACAGGCAATAAAAGAGTACGAGGACTCAGCATAAAGCTGAGGAAACTGCCAAAGGAGTACAAGCAGCAACAAGAACAGATGAAGTATCACTGTTTCTCCCTCTGCAGCTCTGCTGGCTGAAGTGTGGAGCCAGAAGTGTGCACCTCTGTTTAGAGGTCAGAATACAGAAACAAGGGAGCTGTCAGTTTATCTAGCTGAACCAAACCAAATAAAAAGAAGTACTGAAGTGATGGATCTTTTATTTTGCATTTTTGTTCATCCTTCCCTAATTAATAGGCACAATAAATATTTCTGGACAAGCCCCCTGCTTAGAGTGCCAAGATGAGAATCTGTAATGAGAATCAATAATTTAGTGGAGACTCTATTTACTATTCTATTTTTGTTGCCCATAAAGGCTGCCATGAAGGCTGGGGCCCCACTGTGCTACATGCTGGGCAAAACAACTCCGTCTGATATGTTTAGTGTCTGCAAATACAGCAGACCATGAGCAGAAAAGGAAAGGGAAAATAATGCAGATGACCAACTGAGTGAAGAATTGGAAATGATATTCATGACTCCTAAAAGGTGATCCACTGCTCCGACTGGGAAATGTGCTCTGCAATTTTAGGATTACAGAGTTATTTGAAAAGATGTATGATTTTACTCTTAACAAGCAGACTCTACACCAGGCAGGGCAAAGCAGCGGTCTGATAACATAAAAGGGGAAAGGATGTAAGTTAGATGAAACTGGTAACAGAGAGCGGGGTGATAAGAAAATCAGAAGTGCCAGATGATAGAGATGGGGAAAAGTGGTACTGGGCTCACCTAGAGTCCCTGAAGGTGGGAGTGGGAAAGGGACTCAAGTACAAAGCTTGCTTCCCTTTACTGGTGGAAGAGACGACGACAGTGCCCACGGCAGGGCCCCGTGCCAGCATGCTCACCTGTCGGGGTATGGTCAGCAGAGCAATTGCTAGAGGGTACTCAAGCTGCTTAGGCTAGACTGACAGCCTGAGCTCAACAGCTGTGTGGGTTTAGCCATAAAGAAAGATGAAATTAAGTATAGAAAATCCCTGCAAAATGCAAGGCTCAAATGGAAAGTTTAGCTAAACAAAATGTTCCAACAGAAAAAATAATAATCAGTGAAAACCAAGAAAAACCTTCTTTTTATGTGAATAAGTTTTGAAAAGATTTCATCAAAACTGATAATTTCATGTAAAAACACACACAGGTGAAATCAAAATGCAGTATTTCAGTCGGCCCAAGGAGCTGGGTCAAGTAGCTGAAGACAGAGATGTTTTTAATTACCAACAAAAGGTTCTTTATTAGTCTCTGACTTATATATTGGTTTTCTCTGATTAATTTATATATGTGAGGTCCATGGGCTACTTATAATGCAAGTTTTTGTAGGGATTATCTGCTGTAAATACTTAATTTCTCTCTCATCTTTCAAGGAGAGATTTCTTTATTTCAAACTAAATTTCATTCTAGAAAAGATCTCATCTAGTCACAACTTCAGTCTGCAATTAATGTATTTAGTGAACTAATTTATTCCTTTTTCAGAATTATAATTACTCATTTTTTATGGAAACTATGTTTCATGTGAGAAGAACTGATTTAACTTTCACTACTTATAGTGTGAGACTATAAAAATGCTTGTATGAATCTTACAGTAATATCTTTACAGAAGACAGAAATGAGGATATAAAAACCTGAAATACAGTTCACTTAGATTGCAGTTTAGCAGAAGTGCATGACACTTTATCAGTTGTATAAGTCCTTCTAACTAAATTATGTTGCAATGATGATGCTATTAATCATGCCTACAGTATTCTCCCCATCGTAAGAGATATCTCAAATATACTCAGGCTCTACTAAAGAAAAATACCACATGCTCATTTATCCTCTATTAAAGAAAAATAATGGAAGCAAGGTAATTACTAGTAACAGTGATGTAAAAGCCAAAACATGAACATATGCCAAAAACAATTGGGAAAAAATGAACAGTAACTTCTATCAGTAAAACTGTTCTGTTTTCCTGCAATAAAGTAAACTATAAAGCGACTCCATAAAGCTGTTAATGTAATGTAAATCAAGGCCTCCAGAACCAAGGTCATGCAAAAAAAGGGAACTTTTTTAAGCCAGGAAACTAAAGTGAGGAAAAAACTCATGTTATATGGTATATATAATCCTATCTGTTAAATAATGGTAGCCAAGATGCAGCGAGAAAGGATATCAAACAGCATACTGGATATGAATGGGACAGAGCACTTATCAGTATGCAAAAAAAAAAGTCTGTTTAAGGGAAGGATAATTTAAAGGTTATTTCAACAAAAGCAAATTAACTGCACAGAGTTCAATATCAGCTTCAGCATTACAATCCACCCTAAATATTACTGCAGAGAGCAAATAGCTGGTATTTCTTCCCCCTCTACAGCATGTGATGCTGGATCACAGAGAGTTTAGAAGAAACATATAAATGAGTTATTAAGCCCACCCTGAAAGAAAAATATTTATTGTTGCTTATTGGCTTTCTTTTGGAGGGAGGGTGGTTCTGCTGCATTGCAAAGAACAACCTTTAATGTGATACTTTACATTTGAGTCCCCGTAGCTATCAATAAACCTTCAGTTATCATAAAACTCTAACTGCAGTGATTCAAACACCTCAACACAAAAATTGAAATTGCCACAGCCATGCTCCCAGAGCCGGGACATGTGCTCTGGATAGATGTGTATGCACAGCACTGAGGGGGGCAAGGGAATACCATCAGCCTCTACACAGTATGGGCATGCTGGTGTCCTGCCTGGTGTGCTGAAGGACCAGGGGGACGCACTGGCTCTGATGGCCAGGAATGAACGTGAAGGTGCCAAAGTGACCCCTCTGAACTGGGAGGGCTGAGGTTACTCGGCTGGATTCATACCCACACGTGAGCTCTAGGGACAGCTGCCTCTGCAGCACAGCAAAAGCCCCCAACACTTTCTTGGGGGTGTTTTTCTGCCTTGTGACTCAGAGGCCAAAGCCAGAGTGAGAAGCAGACAGACTCTGCTCCCGGCTGACGGGAGCTGCTGCCTCTGGGCTTCTCGGCTACCGGCACTTTCTCTGTGCAGGTTCCCTTTACTCTGGCTTCCTAGAGGACCCCGGGTTCCTGTCCCTAACAGTGTGAATTTATTGCCTATGGGAAGCGTTAGAGCAATACACTCCATGCCTGAACTATTCTTCGTATAAGCTGGTGCAAGCTGGAGGTGGGACGCTGGATCAGTGGAGAAAGCCTACTTCCACCTGCTTTGCTGAACCCTTTCCTCCCCTTACGGGTACCACTCCTTACACTGCTTTAGACAGAATCACAGAATCACAGCATCGTTTTGGTTGGAAAGGATCTTTAACATCATCGAGTCCAACCGTTAACCCAGCACTACCAAGCCCACCACTAAACCATGTCCCTAAGCACCACATCTACTCGTCTTTTAAACACCTCCAGGGATGGCAACTCCACCACTTCCCTGGGCAGCCTGTTCCAATGCTTGATAACCTTTTCTGTGAAGAAATTTTTCCTAACATCAAATCTCAACCTACCCTGGCAGGGGAGGATCTGTTAGAAGCTGAAAGAGTGGGGGCAAACACATCTCAGCGACTCTCTTACCAACTTAGATCACTGCAGAATTTGTTCATATTTAACATATTTATTATATTTTAACATATCATATGCCCGACATACTTACAGAAGCTGTCATTGTTGTAACAGGCAGCTAAGTACAAGTCAAATGAAAGCATATACCACACCAGTTTATAACCAATTTACATTCCTTCAGCATTTTCTTAAAATCACTTGTGAATTGAACCCCTTTTTCATTGATTTAAAGTATTCAAGCAGAAGTGTTTGTCATGTGTCTATAGTTTCTGTCAATACACATTGTTGCACACAGCAGCTAAAATTATTTCAGGGAACAAAATTATTTAATTTTCCCATATATCATCACTACATTAGGCTGAAAGTTCAACATGTTTTTCAAAGCAAAAGAAATGCCAAGAATGACACACAGAGGCTTCATCTTCCAAACCTGCAATTGTCAAAGGAAACATAATTTTCTGGCTTTTACACAACTTATCCTGCTGCACACATTTAAACTTCAATGCCTGATAACCGCTTCTGTGCATGTGCTGAAATATTTGCATGCAGAAGCTAAATATGGGCAGGAAGAAATGCATCATTAGCTTCTGCATGCACATTACTGATAATTTGAACAAAATGCCCTAAGGAAAGGACCTAATGAATTTACAGTTGAAATAGTCAAAGACCAATGGCTAAAGAGCACCATTTAACCATTCAACAATATATTGTGCTTGTTGTTTGCTTTAGGCTTTTTTATATGGGCTCCGACATATGCGTGGGTGTATGCATCTTCTGGGCAGAATGTGAATTAGATCAGATAAAATATATATCAGCTCAACAGGGTGCCTCAAAACACTCACCAACCAACCCATCCATTGCAGCATTTGCCATCTTAAGCAAATTCAATTTCTTTCTTTGTGATGAAATAAGCCAGTTCAAAGTAGATAACATCTCACAATAATGAGTCCCAAAGCTGTAATTTAACACAAACCTAGCAATTCTACTATACAACACATCCAGTTCATTAAAAACAACAAGCCAGCTTGTATATGATCTGTATCACCACAAATCAAATATCAGCAAACTAAGCTGCTGGGGAATGCATGGTCCAGTTGAAAGAAAAAAAAAATTAAGCAATGTAATCACCTCAGAAGACAGCTAATTTAGATTAAATGTTCAGATGGAATTATGTTTAAGAGCCATTAATACTGAGATAAAAGCCATTCTCATCCAGTAAACTTAAAAAGATCTTAACTCTACCCTATATAAACTATAGCAGAGTCATAGTAAATATAGTAATATTTAATGTATTATTCAAAATATCTTTGAGTTTATTCAGCCACATTGCTCATAGTACCAGAGGTCTGCTTAACAAGTATTAGTTTATTTACTGGAAATCTGTGTAAAAGACAACAGAAATCCATTTACAAGATATAGCCGAAATAATTTGGACTCAGTCCTTCATTTCATGAGCTGCTGGACACCTGGCAAGTCTCATTATCTTTAATGAGAAGCTTCCAAACCTTTTCAAAAATGAATGCCGGGCACAATGGGACTCCAGCTGAAGCACCTTATATATTTTAGCATTCACACCACTACAATGCTACTAGTTGTGTTGCATTATACTTGCTTCTCTTTGTTTAATGGAAAGAATCTATCAGGTTTAATGCTAATGAAATATTTTTAATATTGAGCCTAATCCTCTAGGCTCAATAAAAGGCAAGAGATGTGGCCGATACACACCGTTCAAGTGGTCAATTTTAGTTTTAAAGTAACAATGTATAACTCTTTCTTACAGGTTTACCATTTTAATTGCTCTCTCTAATCTAATTTTACATCTAATAGACCATTCAGAATGCTTTGAAATAGTATACATATTACTGCAGCAATTTGGTTACTGCCTTACCATCCACCTACTGAATTACTCACAACATATTTACTGCCACAGCATCCAAATACTCACAGGACAAGAGCTGGGGAACCGGGTGGTCTTGTGTGGTCAGGGGTTGAGTTGGGATCTCATTTTGAGACTCACATAAACCACACTTACCACAGCAGAAACACATTTGGAAGTGCAACACGAGGTAGGGAGGGAATGCCCTTCACCCTCAACTAGGCTCTGTGCCTCCATAATGCACACGTGCAGAAAGGAGATGTCTGGCTGTTAAGATGTGCAGTGTATATGGACATTTCCCTGGCTCCTGCAAAGAAAAAGCAATAGCTGGGTTATTTGGTTTTTCACATATAGGAAACACAGGTTCCAATTTGGTTCTCTAAATGCTACAAACTATATCTTTTCATGGGACCAGGACATCACAAAGAGTGGAAAACATGACCAGTACAAATCACAGCCACTGACAGAAAAGGCCAAATCTACCCAGCAATGAATCTTGGTCTTAATTGCACCATCAAGCAAAAGGACATTTCTTGCCTTTTGCAAGGCATAATCAAGCCTATGTTACACCAGCTTAATAGAGAAGTGAAGGGGACAATATTATAATCACCGCAACAAACTGCTGACACACCAAACAGAGCAAAGCTATGCTTAATACAAAAATAGCTCATTCCTATAAGAAAATCTACTTTAAATTGCCTTATCATGCTTCTGTAATGGCTGAAGAGGGACCAGTGCTCCCACTAGGCAGACAGGGACATCAGGATGTCTGTAAGAATCCGTCTATCTGGTGTGACTTTTGCTGTTGTGTGCCTCAATGTTTTGAAAGCAAAGCAGGCCAGAGTTATGTGCTTTGCTCACAACAATGGTTACTGACACACAGCTGGGAGAAGAAAGGTGAGCATTATTTTCAGTGCTCCTTGGGGCTGCTGTCTTGGGATTTGCCTATTTATTGTATAACAGATTTGGGAGAGTCCTCACAGAGTCTTGGGTGGGCATATGGGTCCTATGGATGCTTGAATACAACATTCATTTCTATACAAAGAATGGCAGCACTAGCAGAAAGGCAATATGTTAATTAACATCTAAGTGATTTGGAGGAAACATAATACTACCAACTTTGGCAAACCCCGAGAAATGTCTCTGCCATGACACTGCCTCCAGAGACTTCCTGGCTTCAGGAAGAAGAACCAGCAACTCATTTTGTACGAGGAAGAGGAGTGAGAGGCACCATGCATCTTCCTCTCCACAGATATCTGGCTCACCCTCCCTGCAAAAAGGATAATACAAGGCTATGAGGAAGCCTTAGCAGGTGTCCCCTACATCCTGGCCCACAAATCCCGCCAAAGGAGATCGTAAGAGCTACCAAAGTCCTGCGAGACTGTGTCAAGTGACTTCCAAGTAGCTGAAGATTAGCCACCCTACCGCAGACATTATAAAATCAATAACAGCTCATCAGGCAATTTCTGTAGTGAGATCCTTGGTATTCCTAAAACTGAGATCACTATGCAAGAGGTGACTATGACTTTAAAGATTTATCGTATTTTCATGAAAAATTCTGAAGATTAGATTCATACTCATCTGCACACAATAAGTAACCCAGAAGAGAGGTAGCATTAAGAGAAAAATTGTTTGATGAAGGTGAAACTTAAGACACATTTTTTTAAGATACTCTCTCTGAGTTTTGGGAGCCTTAACGCTCTGAATGGCTATGTCCTGTTTCAGAAGTGACCAAGGCACAGAAAGACAGATTTTTTTTTTTTATATGTACAGCTTCTCCTATCTGGGCTTGAACAACTGCTTCTAGGTGTTAAAGGCTAGGTAGAAGGCTATCTTGTATAAATAAACATATAGAGGAACAATTATGGTATAGACTAAAAATAGCTGGAGAATGGAAATGTTGAGTATTTCTTCAAAGAAATGAAAATGAAAATTCTAAAATTCAATTTTGCAACAATCAAAACCTCACTTTGTTTCAGTGTTTCCAAACGTTTTCAAGAGCTTTCAAATTCTCTGAAACCTCAGCAGTGAACCAGAAATGTGAAGCTTCCCAAAACACTCCAGCGTCAGGGAATATGTTAGTCCTGGGTCAGTCCCCAGTGCCCCAGTAAGAGAAATTTGCCTGACAGGCTCCAATGATGCCAAGAAGCCAGGAAGCCTGTGTGTGCTGCCAGTCCAACAGGGAGGATGGACTGGGAGCAATCTCTGTTACATTTCCAGCTGGGATGTTTTAATTTTATGGCAAGTGAATTTTCTCCTGGAAAATGACTGTGATGGCAAGTTCCCAGACGTCAGTCCTGCTCTTATCTGAAATGCTTCCTTGAACAGGATGGACAGTGAACAAAATACTGGAGGCTTGGATCACTCAGGCTGATAAGGACACATTCTGTAGCAAGAGATGGGCTTCCATGGACTGGAAAACATCACAAAATACACTGAAATATGTCAGCTACCAGGCACCAAAGAAACACAGACACCTTCCCCTTTAGGAGTGTGTGGGGTGCCAGTGTAGCTACTAAAACAGGTTTCAAAGATGTCAACAGCGTTTAACAGCCACCGCCTGCTGCCTCGTGTATTGTGTGCACGAGGCTTCACATAACGTCGCACCATGCAGATCTGCTGACTGGATTCTGAGATGTCCAGTTTGAAGCAAGGGAGCTTGTGGATGAGTATCTTATTATCACAAATACATACATAATTCAGCAGTTTATTTGGTTTTGACCAGGGTCCCAAGCCTGGCACATTACACAAAACCTGGCTTAGGCCAAAACAATTACAGATTTCCAAGTAAACTTTCAGTTGCTGGAGGGGGGAAGAGAAGGGTGACGAAAACCTGTTCTAAATAAATGGACTTCTAGTGCTAATGGACATCACTTGTCTCTAAATAGTGGTTCAGAGGAGCTAAACAGAGGTGCTGATCAATATGTCATAAACACAGCACATACAAACACTTTTCCATATATTGTTTGGTTAGAAAAGTTTTGCAGAGTGTCACTTCCAATTCACCAAGGACTTCTCTTTAGCAGATCTTCAGGTCAGCAAGTGGTAATTTTACAAGATTTCAGCATCATTGCATCTATCAGCTGTTACAACAAACCCAGAGCAATTTTGGAACTCTGCTAATCTTTTTAATCTCTTATTTCACAAGTTTAACTGCAAGTTTTACTCCTTAATTGTAAAGATCTTCCTATCAACTATGAAGCATTCCAGCTTAACACAGTCCATATCTTGAAGAACATCACTTTAGCTTACTTTGACATAGACACGTATTATATGGTGTCAATACCATGTATCATACCAGTTACTATTATTTATGGCAATTGGTAGTTTTAAGTTTGCTACCAAAGGGACAAAGTGAGAAAATTTTGTGCAGATGTTCATTTTAGGCATTACGTTTCAGGGACTTATAAAAAAATATAACTGTGGTTTTGCATAGACATCAGTCACACCACTCTGTGCTTACATTTTTTTTTCTGGAAAACAATAAGTCGTTGCTCCTTTGGTAAAGCTACAAAATGAGGTGACCAAGAACTACACAGTTGTTTTGGAAACTTAATGTGTATTTGCCTTACCTGAGAGAGGACACAGAAGCAAGGCAAGCCTTTAGAGACAAAACATACTACATACCACTCTCAACAGAAGTTGACAGCACTATTCTTTCAGCATAGTAAATTATGCTGGAAATGAAATGAGAAATTACTAGTTTTCCAGATTCTATACATTGAGAAGTGATACACAGAATGAAATATTGCGCCTCAGGTAAAGAGGCAGCCCTCGCCTCCAACTCTGTACTACAACAGTCACCAATGAAATATAATTGCTGGCAAGAGAGAAGTAAAAAATGAAGCAGTGGATTAAGCATGAAACTGCCAGGAGGCAGGCAGACAGGGAACCAAAGGGAAGCAGTCTTTTCACATGGATTAGCTTGTTTCTCTCTGCTAACTTACCACAATTAAAACTATATACATCAACAACTTGAATTATACAACAAAGAGAAGGCAGATAATTTTGGTTGGCTATTGCTATTGACTTTAATCGGAGAAAGGCATGTAGTATCAATATCAGGCTCAGACACTCCAGTTCAAGTAAATGTTAAGTTCCTTATATTCATTATGCTTTTAATACCTTTTTTTCCCATAACTTCTGTTTCTGAAAAGGGTTGGAGCATTAGAACGCAACACTCAGTTATTTTACATTATCACCATGAACTCCTGGCATATGCTTAGTTCTGTTTCCTGAGGAAATTCTTTCTGTTCTCTTGTTTTCAAGACACCAAGAACTTAGAAATTCTGGTAGCTACCTACGGCTGAAGGCAGATTACGTTGCTGTGACCCTGTGCATAGCTTAGACTCATGCCAACGTGAAGCTTCAGCCTGATATAGAGAGAGAGGCGTGCGAGGCGGCAGCAGAGCATCCGGGCCAGCTTTTGCCCTCCTTGCCCATGCGGGACTGAAATTTCTGCTTGCAGTGTGCAGACGCATGAGGCTGATGGGACAATTCCAGAAGTGGTTTAAAATGGCAAAAGCAAATGATATGTCTGTCTGTACACACCTTCTCCACCAACCAGTCTTGTACGTCTAGATTCTGATCACCTTAACTGTTTCGTTGAGGATTTCCCATGCTGCACACTAGCTCTCCTCAGCTACAAAATGCTCTAAGAATACGTGGAAAAGCATTTCTCACACAGAGAAGCACTTTCTTTTTTCCTTTCATTTCTGCTATACGTTTTGCTTTCAGAGCTAGCTCTCCAGCTTCTACTTGATCTTTGCTATGACTTGATTCACCGTGTAGCTGAAAAATAAGACAAAAATTCTGGCTATCCTTACATTTGCAGGTGGGTTTGGCTAGATCCTAGTCTTTGTGAACCTCTGGAGGCCCAGCCAGGAGCTGACATTGCTCAGAACAAACCTATAGATTCTGAACTCACAGAGACTAAAAATCCTGTTCTTGATTGCAGTTTTTAGATCCCATCTCTGAAAACTAAATGCTAGTTGAAAAGCTGGCCAAGATACGAAGACTAGATATCACTGTCCATCTCAAGTCACTTCTCTCAGCATCTCAGACTGCCCTGTACAACTAGTAAGTCAGTTAATCTGCACCTTGTAGTTGGCCTGTGTATGGTTTGGGATAGGCCTGACTGGAAGGTAGTGATTTGCAATTAATTTTTTTTATTCAGAAATATTTTTAGCCCATCTTTTACCTGTAAGTTTACATATTAAACCCAAACAAAAACGCACATTGTCTTTTAAAAATGAAACTCAATATCAGTCACTCTTTTTTCATCTCTTCAGTGCAGTGGTACTGATAGAGAGAGAAGTAATTAATGAAGAGAATAAAAAAGTTCCCAAAGTGTTTCCTCTTCACAATATAATCATGATTATATTAATGTATTGTTTTTATTAAATGAAAATCAAGCCAACGTAGGCCTGTAAATGTTCCTTCACAGGCAAAAAACCCCTTATTAGCATTCCCTAGCTGCTGCTGCAATTCTTTCAGAGAAGTTTTATTGCTGCAATATATATTCTCTGCCTGCTACTAGATTTCTGTCTTGTTTATGGAATTTAAATGGTGTATTAGACTAAATTCTTCACTCTGCCTCTTTCCAGAAACAGAGATCCTAGACAGATGAGTTGACGAAAAGAAAACTAAATAGAAATAAAAACCCTAACACTTTCGAATTAGAATTCGGTAAACAGCCACGTTCACCCAACTCGCAGGGAAGTCTGCTGTCTCCCTGGGGCTCGGGTAAGGCATGTTGCCAGGAGGCTTCCCGAACTGGTGAGGTCCTCTGACTACTACCCACTATTAGTATTCCAGGTGGGCAGGGATGACATTGAAGGGAGAAGTCCCAGGGCAATCAAAAGGGATGTCAGGGCCCTGGGGCATTTGATGAAGGGGGTAGGTGCACAGGTTATATTCTCCTCAATTCCTTCAGTGTTTGGTGAAAATAGGGAAAGGACTATGAAAATACAACAGATTAATACGTGGCTGAGAGACTGGTGCCGTAGGTGGGATTTTGGGTTCTTTGACCATGGGGCAGCTTTTGTGGCACCAGACCTGCTTATGCATCTCTGGATGTGTTTAAGAAAAGACTGGACATGGCACTTAGTGCCATGGTCTATTTGACATGGTGGTGTCAGGGCAATGGTTGGACTCAATGATCCCAGAGGTCTCTTCCAACCTGATTGATTCTGTGATTCTGTGATTCTGTATCAGATATCAAATTCTCTGCTGACCTCTGCTGAAGCTGTTGTGGGAGCAAGAGCAAGGAAAATGTGCTCAGGCAGCTGCAGAAGTCACTTGTTACCCTGAGTCCCAAACTCAGAGCCTTTAGGCTGTGAGAGTGAAGTACCAGAACTGGAGCTCTGCAAACTTCATAGTACCTTCACCTCTCCTCAGCTCTCCTGAAGGATGGTCCCTGAGTCTTAATTACACCCAGGGCTGGATGCTGTGGTCTGCATTCCCCCAGCCACCATACCCAGTGACTGGTCCCTGGCACTGAGGGAAGGGCACACGGTGGCAACCACTGTCTGCTACAAGGAGGAGGAATGGGCCAATTGGCTGAACTTACTGCCTTGGGAGCTGGAAGCAGGGGGAGGGTAATGGCTTTTCCAGCATCTGCTTGTAACCTGCAGTAATGAGCAGGGTTCCTGCTGAACTCGTGATCTGGAGAGTAGGAAGTCCCTGCCCTTCACATCACTTTGTCCTGGGGAGACAACAAAGACTCTGAAGAGCCGATGCCATGATATTGGCCTCATTCTCAGGAAGGCAAAATCCAGTTTGGCTTCCATAGCTTTGTAGCCTGGAGTCCACACAGCCTTTGAAACTCGCTAGTTCAAACCTTGCCTTTTCCTCCCAGCATATCTCCCTGGTTTCAACAGCAGCAAATGAGCCCTTTTATCAGCCTTGTGCCAGGCAGCAGAGTGCACTCACATTCCACCTCCTTCATAGTTTTAGGACTCCTTTAACAGGTGTGTTACAGCAACAAGAGACAGCACAAACATATCACGTCTAACAAATGGAAGAGGTTCAAAACCCCCTCTGAATAGTAGTATCGCTGACTACAGATCCTTAGTGTCCTCCAAAGGCAGCATAACCTCACACAAACTCCAAGGCCCTATATGAAACAGGGCAAATAATATTCAGAAGATGAGGAAAAATCAGCTCTGGCACATACAGTAAACTACATCTATATGAATAAAAAACAGCACCGTAAGGAGCATATTAACCCCATACCAACCTCTAAAACTGACAATATCCAACAGGCGAGCATCCCTTTCTCCTCCCTCCCTACTCTGCTGATTCCCAGTGCAGGGGCTGGTGCACTCCCAGCTAGCCTTTCCCATTCCAGGCCAGCTCTCATACTGCATGCCCTAACAAAGCTGGGACCTCAAATGGTTTCATTGTATGGAGTAGCTAAAGGGCAGGACCTAACTCTGCTTCTGCTCTTTCCAATAAAGGAGTCCTTCTAGTGAAAAAGGGTCCTCAACACAGGCCCAGCAGTCCATGGACTCATTGAGTAAAATCCATGTGAAGGGGATTCGGTCCATCTGGTCTGAAATGTGGTTCCCCTCTTAGACACTTTATACCCACTAAGCAAACAATTCTGAAATGCGTATAGTGACTCCTAGGGCACCACAGGAAGAAATTAGGTAGGCTCTTTCCTCAAATGGAGCCTTCTCCCACGTCCTACATTTCAGAAGGGACGGGGGCAGGGAGTGTCTGTGTTTCCCCAGGGTATCTCTCCATCTGGTAGACAGTTTATGCAAATAAAGTCACGCTGTGGCCTTCCCCTTGTTCAAATGGCAGCAGACAGCTTCTTTCCCCGCAGCGTTTTGGACCCCAGGGCTTATGTTTAAAGCCAGAATAACTCTACTGAGTTCAGTGGAGTTACACTAACATTAAAATGGAGGAGTCAGAATCTGAATCCTTAGTACTCCAGCCTTGCTAGCGTTATTTTATTTATTCAGCTTGTCTTTCCAGAAAACATCCAATTTAGATAACAGCTAGCGGGAGAAGCAATCCCCTTTAGGGATCAGCAGTGGTTGTTATATGATTTCTTAACAACTATTTTCTCAGCAGCAAACAAGTCTGCTACTGAAATAATACTTTTGTAGTATGTGAGAGTACAGCTTCCAGAACTACTTAGGTCTATTAGAGCTGAGAACAAAACCAAAAGATTCATAAAGCAAGATTAAATCTTTCGTAACAAATGCATAGTTTACTTGGCCTCTTTTTCTCTTGGTTAGATTGTGCTTTTTGACCACAAAAGGCCAGGAGACATAGTGCACCGACGTACCCTCGATCCAAAAGAGAGGCTGAGAAAAGCTTTTCCTATAATAATTCACTGCTGGTTACGTTGGACTGCTTGGCATGAGGTGGCTGTAGGACTGTTTGTACGTAACATGGCTGCTGGCACACAGGTCCTAGCACTCCTTACACTTCTACCTGTCAATGGCACTGCCTTGCACGCCACAACTCAGTGTCTGGATGCCAACATACGTTTTTACACTTAGAACAATTTTATAATTTCTTCTTTCTCTGAGATTTGCTTAGACTGTACTATTTTCATTAAAAACCTCAGCTAACATAAACTCACTACATTCCTCAAAAACAGCTGGAAAAGAAACAGATTTTTCAAATTAAAACCAAAAGAAATATTTTTATGTTATTTTCCAAGACTTAAATTTAAACATAGGGGGCATATCTAGGTCCTTATATGACATCTCAATATGTACATGAACATCCTCAAATTTCAAGCAAATATGTTTTGCAATTCAAATAGTGAGGAAACAAACATTTTAGGGCCACTGGAAAGGGTTAATAACATCAACCAATGCAATTAAATCCAATTGGATTCTTCAGCTTGCTGATATTACACGTATACCCAGGGATGAGAAAGTCAGAAAGTCAGAGTGGGATCTTCTGGCTTTTCATCACTTAGTTGTGACAAACCGCCCTGCCTATAGAACTGTGGTGGTGGCAGTTGTAGGGGGTGATTGAGGGTTATAGATCTCCACACACACAGTTAATGATTCAGTAGGTGGTTCTCTATTAACAGTTCCACTGATGATAGACAAAAAGTAGAGCAAATTTAACCAGTCTTCTTTAATTATATGAATTTTCCAATAAAAATCAGAAAAGGAATCAAACTAAACCTCTCTGAATAACATTTATTAGAAACTCTGGCATTTCTCATTAGCTGCTTTGTCATTAATACACTTCTCTTTATTTCAGTGGGCCTAAATTGAAGTTTACTTTTTGACAGCAGTCAGAAAAGCTAGGAAATGTGCAAGGAACACATTTGTAGACCAAGCTATCCAGCCACACGAGGTCAGTTTGAGGGTCTTCCTGGGTCTGCTGCTCATACAGACCCAATACTTCTCCAGAACTTCATCTGAAGCCCAGCTCTGGCTGCTGCCCGCATTTCAGGCTATAATAGAAATATCTCAGACAAAGAAATAGTGTTTCCTGGTTTTGACTCAGCATTTTAACAAGAAATCTCAGTTTGGAGGCTGCCAAGTACAGATAATAAATCTATTTCTCACATTTATTAGTTCTGTTTGTTGTATACAGTATTGATACCCCTCCTTTTTTTTTAGGATTCTGTTTTAAATCACTGTCAAATATTTCTTATGAGTCTTCATTGTATTTTATCTGCTGATTGCACAAACAAAACAATTTCCTACTGACAGCTAATAAAATATCAACCAGGCTTCGCTGCTCATACTGGTGCTGCATCTCACGATACTTGATGCAGTTGCCCAGGACAGCAGGCAATGATATGCTGTAATTGACAGTGAGGGGAGTGCATTCCTCTGTGTATCACAGTCATCCCTGCACTGATGAATACAAAAAGTATCTTGCAGATTACTCTCGGTCCTCCGTAGCTGTTCAGCTCTGGCAGATCTTTCAGAGCAAAGGAAATTTACCCTTTACAGTTAGTACTTGGCTATTTATTCACTTTCTTGTCCTCAACTCATACTATCATTCCTTATTCTTAATAGAGAGGTAGCATATACAGGCTAGGACGTGTTGTACTAGACAGTCTAACAAATTTTAATATAGAGATGGCTGTTCTCCAAAAGAGCTTATAGCTCAGAATGAGGGAGTTATTTTCAACAGAAAATAAATCTAACATTATTCAGAAAGATGTTATACTCACTAAACGGGTTTTTCTCTTGCCTATTTTTTTTTTAAGATTTGCCATTTATGGGCTGAGCTCTATGTATATAATCCCTAAAGGTTTCTAAAGGTCTGTGGAGGAGATTGAGGCAGCTATCCCTGCATTACTCTAACTTAGTTCCTGCAGATTTTCCTGATGCATGCTGTTAAATAGTGGCTGTAGCTCCTGAATCAATCGATTGCATCTCCCACCCTACAGCAGGCTTCATACAGCTGACAGTTTGTACCAGACTTACTCCGGTATCAAACAGGCTAAGGTAAGAATGGGTATATACCAGCGGTTAAGGCATTAGTCTGGGGTATCAGATCTCTTAAGCCTCGTATGATTTTAGTTTACCCATCTGTAAAATGGAAATAATAGCACTTTCCTGTTTTATTCAAACTCTTCAGAGATGCTGCAGAGGTAGGAGACAATCAACTACTCTTGTAATAGGGAGGCCACATCATTATCTTGGCCAAGAATAAGGTATTTTGCTCCCAGGATGTTCATGCCTACATGAGCACAAACCACGAACTGGAAGAAATGCTCTGAGTTTGCGAAATGTTTATTAGATCGCAGGAGGGAAATCATAAGAGTGAAAAACAACACCAAAGTAACTGCCCTACTCCTGCAATTAACTTTTCTCTTCAGAAGGCAGGAAAGCATGAGTATTACTTAGCAGTAACCAGAATTACAGCTCACATGTACTAACGTTCTAACAAGCTCTAAAAGGAAACCAATAACTACGGGATAAAAAGAAAAACTCTGACAATAAGGAATTTATTTCATCTGGAGAATTAGTCAGCAAAGTAAAAAGGAAATAGATAAATTAAAAGATGCTTATAAAAACTACAAGAAAAAATGAAAGCATACACAGCAGAGCCACTGTTCAGGACTAAGACAAGCTGGAGGCATATGCCAACAGGAACCTTATGAAATTCAACAAAGACAAATGCAAATAATCCCCAGAAACAATACAGGCTGGGGACGAGTGCTGCAGGAGAGGACCTGGGGGTCTTGATCAACAGTTGGATCAAGTCCTGAGCAGACTGGTCTGACCCCAGCACTGATCCCACTTTGAGCAGAAGTTTGGACTGGAGATCTCCTGAGGCCCTTGCCAACCTGAATTACTCTGAATTACTTCTATGAAACACTCAAACAAAGAAAATCTGGCTAGCAACTTGTTATCTATTTATACAGTCCCCTTGGCCTAGCACAATATTATCCTACCAACAAATGCTGGAAGATACTATCTTGGGGAATGCTTCACAGCCTGCTGATAATTCAAACCATCACATTGACTATATGTGCGATACACTCAGGGTATCTTATACCTTCAAGTACACATTAACTCATGCATATCACATCCACATCTACAGTATCATGAGAGTAACGATGATTTTACAAAGACCTTTGGACTCACAGGGATCACAGAATCACAGAAGCAATCAGGTTGGAAGAGACCTCTGGGATCACTGAGTCCAACCATTGTCCTGACACCACCATGTCAACTAGATCATGGCACTAAGTGCCATGTCCAGTCTTTTCTTAAACACATCCAGAGATGGTGACTCCACCACCTCCCTGGGCAGCCCATTCCAATGTCTAATAACCCTTTCTGTGAAGAAATGCTTCCTAATGTCCAACGTGAACCTACCCGGGCGAAGCTTGAGGCTGTGTCCTCTTGTCCTATTGCTAGTTGCCTGGGAGAATAGGTCGACTCCCACTCTACTACAACCACCCTTCAGGTAGTTGTAGACTGCAATAAGGTCTCCTCTGAGCCTCCTCTTCTCCAGGCTAAACAACCCCAGCTCCCTCAGCCCTTCCTCATAGGTCAGACCCTTCACCAGCTTGGTCGCCCTCCTCTGGACTCGCTCCAACACCTCAACATCTTTCTTGAAGTGCGGGGCCCAGAACTGGACACAGTATTCAAGATGTGGCCTCACCAGTGCCGAGTAGAGAGGGACGATCACTTCCCTAGACCGGCTGGCTACACTATTCCTAATAGAGGCCAGGATGCCATTGGCCTTCTTGGCCACCTGGGCACACTGCTGGCTCATGTTTAGCCGGCTGTCGATCAGCACCCCCAGGTCTTTTTCCACCGGGCCGCTTTCTAACCACTCTTCCCCCAGCATGTAGCGCTGCATGGGGTTGTTGTGGCCGAAGTGTAAGACCCGGCACTTGTTCTTGTTGAACCTCATGCCGTTGGTCTCGGTCCATCTATCTAACCTGTCCAGATCCCTCTGTAGGGCCTTCCTACCCTCCAGCAGATTGACACTCCCACCCAGCTTGGTGTCATCTGCAAATTTACTGACGGTGCACTCAATCCCTACGTCTAGATCATCTCTAAAGATATTGAACAGCACCGGCCCCAGAACTGAGCCCTGGGGAACACCGCTAGTGACCGGCCGCCAGTTGGACTTTGCCCCATTCACCACCACTCTCTGGGCTCGGCCATCCAGCCAGTTTTTAACCCATCGAAGAGTCCACCCACCCAAGCCCCGGGCAGCCAGTTTGTCTACGATACTATTAACAATCTTATCAAAATCCTTGGCACTAACACAGACCATGGCAAACACAGGGGGTCATAGTTATTCTCAGGGACTTTGGTATAAAATTGACTTTAGGAAACAGCTGCTAATTTCCATTGACTAGTTCCACTGACTTGCATTTCTGGGGCATGCATGGCCTCATAGGAAACTTATAAAGACAAAGAGCAACAATCTCTGAGCTGCTAATCTGTTTGCAGAGGAAGTAGGTATCATTTTAGTACTTTGTTTAGTGGGAAAGGTTGAGCTAATTTAAAGAGAGGGCAGGTTTGTTGTTATGCAACAGGCAGAATCGTTTTTCCCTAGAATCTGTGCAATACTTGTCATGATCACGTTTTCAATAAGAAAGGCCTATACTATCACAGAAGCCATCATTAAGCACTGAGCAAATATACCTTGTTCAGTTGTAGCATCAGATACACACAAATAGCAAATGCTATTTGCATGATATCCTTCATTAGCAAAGGTTAGTTACACCTCTTGCACTTCTAAGGTTCTTGGCTCTTATCTCTAATTATGCGCCAGCTTGCCCAGCTGCACAAGGAAATTGCACTGATAAAATCTTTAGAACTCAGTTAGACCTGCGAGAGCAGGTTTGATTTAAATTACACAGATATCACTGACTCTACCTCAGGAACCCTGAGATCAGAAATTGCTGTCTATTATTAATAATAAAAGGTTTCAGAACGGATTTGTCATGGAATGTGAAGCAGGGCAAACTGTGCCTCTTGGGATGTGATCTCTGAGTAACAGATTTACTCCAGCATATTATCTGAATAAAGGCCTCATATGAAACCCACTGAAGTCAATGGAAAGTCGCTCAGGGGATCAGACTGGCAGATCCAGAATTAAGAGCGCTACATACTGCATTAGCTCCCCTGCAGCTGCACCTTTCCTGGAGCACGGCTACCGAGCAAGAGCTTGGCAGAGGCTAGGCAAATGGCTAAGGTAAGAGAGATCCTGAGGCTTTGGGGCTGGACTGGAGAAATAGAAGAAGCCCAAGGACTAGAGAGACAGGTATCTCACTCATCGGCCTGAGGGATCCTAAAAATAGGCAATAGGTAGCCATGAGGCTCATAAGTCATAGCCAGTTAATCATATAACAACTACTAGTAGCTACAACTAGCTATGACTAAGGAAGCTGATGGATTGAGTGAGTTGCATGTGGTTGTAGTTTGAGCAGGCAGGAGATAGGTGAGTCAAGATGATAGGGACATCACTTGCTTCCTGGGAGGGAAAATCGCTCTGGAGCTGGGATTGTTTGGAGGGCAAGGATCAAGCTCTCCTTCACCTTTACTGGACAAGGCTCTGCTGAAGGAACTAGGGCACCTGGGAAGAATATCAAAATTCTTCTCCAGCTTCTGTGACCACCACCTGCCATGCCATCTGCTGCTGCTGCCAGTGCCACCTGGGCAAGTCACCGCTTGGATGGAGCACCAGGGACAGCAACCATAGGAAGGGCAGAGATGACATCCCATCAGCCTGAAGCCACAGTGGCCTCTAGAAACCACAGGCAGAACTGTTCCCGCTCTGACCAGGTGTACTGCAGCCATCAAACGCACTGCAGTCACCAGAGATGAACGAGTGACATTTGACAGCCCTGACATATGTTATATCTCTGTGCATAATTGTATTTTTCATATGCCAGGTGAGATGGCATGAGATCAGATATTGACTTTGATTCTCTGGCTATTAAAAAAATACATTTTCACATATTTCATGTAACCGCCTGCATTTTAAGAATATTTTTAATTCAACAAGAAATGCTACAGATGAAAGTTCTCTGAACCAGTTTGCTTATTTACACTCCTTGTTCACTCACATTGACTTGACCAATTTCAGTGCTAAGTCTACAATAAAAATATATTTTAACCACAAACCACTGTTAAACACCTGTATTTTCAAATAAGCTTAGATTACATTTTAAAATTACTATAATGAATCCACTATCGAGTATCATCTGACATGTTGTCCTAGTTTTGTGGGGACAAAATTTATAGAATCACTTTTCTGTTCCATTTTGTTTCAGTGTGTGGCCAGCTGTGGGATGGTGATCAAGGCCATTAGCAGTGAAAGCCAGGGCAGCTGCCCCAGGCTGGCCCACGGGTGTGTTCTATAGCACTAACATCGGGTTCACTATACATGGGGAAGCTTGCTAAGGATGGCTGGGGCTTTTTGATCTCCTCCTTGCTCTGTTTTTCTCCTCTCTTCTCAATGTTTGTTATCCCTGGAGGGACTTGCCACCACTCTATGGGGTGAGTATAACTTTGTCTTTTGTATTAGTATTGATATTAGTTTTATTATTTTATTAAATCTGTTTAAATTTCTACCCATGAGTCTCCCTCCTTTTCCCAATTCCCTTTCTCAGTTGGGAGGGGAGATTGGGTGATGGAACAACGGGTTATTGTTTAGCCCTGGGTGTGGGCTAAATGGAGACACGTGTACAAAACTAACTTCAGTCATCTCAAAGGGAAATCGATATGCCTTATGACCTTGATCTGGACACAATTTGTTTGATTTTGCAGAAGCACAAAATGGACTTACACTGCTTGCTAACTTCCTAATACGGTTTTTGAGGCTAGAAAATGGCTGTTTGCTTTGCAGCAGAAAAGCCAGGCCCTAGATTTAGCAGATTTAGCTGTGGCTAAATGCTTGTGCTGTTTGTTTGTATAAAGCAGGTGAGACAGATGGTAAGTTTGACCACAAAATTGCTTTTAACCACCTCTGCAACATCACTTCAAGATATTGCTTTGATTTACAGAACAGGCAGCTTGGATGAATAGTAATAGCTCAGCTTGGTTACTATGTGTATTGTCAAGTTGCAGTGAAGTAAAGTACCTCAAACTTGTACAGGCTTGTTAAAGCTCAAGGAACTCCAGCTCACATGAGAAATATCCTCCAAAGCCCAAGTATATCTTATTTCCAGGCAACTCACTCAAACTGACATGCTTTTGGCTGTATTACAATTTATGAGCTAGTAGAGGAAGAAATAAATATTTTGATGCCATGTGTGTCAAGGGATCTCATTCATAAGTAGGAACTATAAGCAGTAAGCTGCTGCAAAAGATAAAATACAAATGGTCTAAATGTTGTAAGCAGTGCTGATGAAAGGTCAAATTTTTGGATTAAGAAAAAGTTTGGACACTAACCTCAGTAAGAGCCAGTCCTCTTGACAGTATCAAAATATTATTGATAAAAAGGAGTAACATACAGATACACAAGAGTTACTGTGGCTTTTTGAACAGGGCTGTTATAATCCCTCCCTGAAAAACAGCCAGAGCCTTTTGGTTTCCTACAGGCCCAACACTTGTAGACTTGCCAGGTTACCACATGGGAAACCAGATCATGAAACCTAAAACTGAAAAGGAACCAAGCCAAATGCCATATGGACAAACTGCCGGTTCAAACGCTTTTACGAGTCTTGGTGTCCCTTTGGAAGTCTGGGTTGAGTGAATTCTTCCTCCTGATCAAATACTGTGTCAGACACATACAAGGTCAAGCCTTGGGAGCACTTCTCAAGTTAGGGAGTATGTCTTTGACCTTAATTCATTTATTTTTTAGTACAACAAGTTCAGTGATTGCCTGAATTACATCAGACATACTCAGCTATTAAATGTTTGTAATACAGTACCCTCAGGGGAAGCTAGGAAAAGGTAAATAACATAGAGATGTGATGAAATGAAACACAGTCGTCTACAAGAGCAGCAGCATGGTGACTTACACAGCTTGATACCGAGAGGTGCTTCTGGGCATCCTTCCAAAAGGCAGTATTAATTAGCAAGTATATCTAGGCCCCAATTTCACAGTCTTCCAGTAATCTTCAGACTCGCAAGAGATTGCAGCAACCTTGGCAGCTATTATGTTAAGATTCACATTTCACAAAGCAAGCTGTCCGTCATGCTTCCCAGCTGAATGGAACAGCAGACTACAAGAACTTCCTTTTCCTGTCTCATTTCATTAGTTTTGACTTCCAGTGATCACCCCTGTAAGACTTCAATATGCGCTGAACAACGGCTGCATGGACTCTCCAACCGGTTCTGAGTGACACATATCTGGCAGAGAGTCCAGATCAGAAGGCATCACATGTATCAAAGCTTCTGTATTAATAGCAACTTAATAATACACTAATAGTAATTTAATCTAACTGGCCATTTTCTCTCTTCTTTTACCTTATTAAACAGATCAGGTAGTGTATATTTTGAAAATGCTCTGTTCCATTGTGGTTTCTTTATAAATATGTTTCTATTTCAGTGAGGTTAGAGAGCACATAAAATTTTCATATAACAGAAATAAGCTGTGTAGGGTAAAAGCAAATGCCAGCAGGCATCTAAATATTGTAGCATCTGTTACATTTTACACTCTGTGATCACAAATCTTATAAAGCTTCACTGCATTTTAGCGGTATTCTTCACAAACTATTGAAGATTGATGGCTAGTGTAATTGCCATATCTGATACGCTATCATTTTTAATATACTGAACTCCTGCAACCACCCCTTCTTTGTGCTATCAACCTATGTCTATTTTATGTTTCCATAAAGAGCATATTGTACCAGTAGCCAGTTTATTACTACCAACTAATATTTTTACACATTGTAGTGTTATCTTAATTTTCACTGTAATACATTGCTATATGTAAGTACAGACAATACCTGATAGTATGCAGCAAGATAAAACATGACCTTCCCTTTTATAAACAGCTAATTCTACATATTTCAAAGGTATTATATTTTTTTTCCTCTTTCTTGTTGGTTATTATATGTACTTTCAAGATAAGACTGGGTCAAAATGGGTAAGGCTGATGAAAATGGACTTCTGAATTTCATACACATTTGCACATTAGGTTATCCAGAAAGCACAGCAGTACCTATGCATATGCAAATTTCTAACCAAACTGGAAGTTGCTAAAGTAAAAAAAAAAAACCACAAACTGGAGTTAGAAGGAGATCAAGAGTCCTAACAAAATAGAGTTACATGCATAATGAATATCTAGTTAGAAGCACAAACAACTACCTCACCACCTTTCCATCCATCCTGTTGACTAATGATGTGCATGATTTGAAGAAGAAATTAGTCTTAAGGAGTAGCACTAGCACCTTGTTGATCAATTCAACAGAAAGCTCACAAAAGAGAAGCAGATAAAGTACATTTCCCTAGCTAATCAATTAGAGCTCTCATTTGTCATCCCCAGCTGGGCCCATTACTCCAAACTGCGTTTCAAGTATGTACAACCGTCTCTGCTTTAATTTCTAAATAAATACAGCATTTCTGCTAGTGACAAGAGCACAGTGTCAGTCAGAACTGTCTGTTGACTTCACCACTAAAAGAAAGCTTTTCATTTACAACAGCATCCAGTTTGCCATTCAGTTAGGAGTTCTGACCCAAAGATATCAGAGGTTTAAACCAAGAAACATAACCCTCCCTTTCATTAGTTGTCTGCAGATACAGGGTGTACTACCTTTGGTAAACACCTATAGTAATTTAAGCTAAAAGCTGGCAGTGGGTACCTGTGTATGAACCCTGCTTCACACAAAAAAAGCACAGCTGGCTACAGCTGAATTCCCCATGGGACTAATGATTTTTTGGTTTGCAAGAAGAGGCTCACAGGGCTCTCTGAGAGCAAAAATTTCTATAGATTCATTTAAACTCACTCATCTTACTCTTAGAGGGCTTGTAAATGTGTATTAGCACTTATGGGTTTAACATATTCAGAGGAAAGGTGTCAGTCTTTGAGCAACAAGCCTAGCTCTTTTGCATCTTTAATAAAGGACTCCGTGAACAGTATACAAAGTCACACATTTCTCATTAGCTGAAAAAATGAGAATGCTTCAGAACAGCTGAAGAAATATTAAAACACTGAACATCTGCAGAGATATGGTTTAATGAACAAAGACTATTGAAGGCACTCACTGTCCTAATTTCCACTAAGTTGACAGACAATGCCCCAAAACTGCCTTTCAGATCCAACACTAACTAACAAGCTAATCAGAGCAGAACAAACCATTTGTGGATGACTTTAAAATAAAGAATGGCAAGTATAGTTCTGCAACATATGTACTGTTTTGTTTTTAAACAAGAGAATGATTTGTTTTGCTAAAAATGCACACACTTATGCTGAATAGTCTGTTCAGTATAAAAATGCCCAGATTTGTCTAAAATTACTGTACATTTTGTATGAGCTGCAGTAAACTCTACAATTATGAACTCTGGCCAAAATTCCTTTCAAAGTCGATAAGATGTAGCTTGCCATAGCTCTGCCATTTGGCCACTGAGTTTATTTTCTATGGTGAACCTCAGTGCACCCGTCAGTCCAGCACCAATAGGTGCCCTGCAAAAATGTCCTTTTAAAATGCTCCACAATACCATTCAGCACATTTTCTGCAGTGGCTAAACTTTACTCAACAGAAAAATTCTGTGTCTGGTTAAAATGCCTACTGCATGACTCAGTAGGAATATTTTCTAGAAATACATGACCATAATAGAGATGCAAAAGAGCAGAGGTTTATCCGAATTTGTTTTTACCCAGAACTGAATTTGCAGCCATGACATTTCATGCCCTCTGTGGCTTATAACTTGAAAAATAATCCGAAAATCTATTTGTGGAGATATTTTGAAGTTTGTCTTCTGTGGTCATTTGCTTGAATCCTGTATCCTTCCCAACTCTGTTAAAATGGCAGCTCCTTGGGGCAAAGGCTGCCATCTTCTTAGTATTGTATGGATCCCAAGACTAGTGTTGGGACTAGTCATAGTGTGATTTGGGACTTCAGTGACAGCATGATTTAGTACAGATCACACACTATGTAAACATGAACAATTCTAAATTATAATAATTATTGTAGTAATTAATTTTTTGTAGGAGCCAGCCATGAAAATATATGTACAAGCATGCATTTAACGTTTAGTGGATTCACCACAATTTTATCTAGGCAGTGAAATTATCGAAGACTAAAGATAAAGAACTCAAAATTCGATTGATGGCAACTCAAACATATCCGAGTACATTAAAATACAGCCTATTAAAAAAAATTTTCAGCACTGTTTTTTAAACACAGAGCTCAATCATGTAGCTCACTTTATTTCTGAACTACTTCCAGGTAAGCAAGCTATAGGACTTTTAAACCAAAGACACCACATACCCATTCTCCTCAGTGATCTGGGCTGCCCAGTGAGGTAACATACTGGGAACATGATCAGTGATCATTTACCTCACACAAAACCTATATTTTATTACAAGAAATACAGTTCAAGCAGGGAGCTCTGCTCACAGAGGATAAAACCACCATTAAGCACTGAATTAAATTACCTTGGATCTCTGAATTAGATATGCAGAAATCTTGGTGGGTATTTTTTGTGGTTTTTTGAGTTTATTTTTCTCAACGATCCCCCAATCCTGTTTTCTGTGGAGCTGCAAAAACAGCCATGCTGAACCAGGGGAAGGTCTCTGTTTTTTGGCAGCAGTACTGGTTTATGCCAGCTTAAGGTCCCTGTGAAACTTCTGCTCCAGACTAAAAAGTCAAATTTGCACCAGAAGGAAAGACGCTGAAGTGAATGACTTCACCTCTGAGATGAATTTAAACAACGGTGCCCACCTGCAAATGGGCGGTTGAGAGGTCCAGAGGCACAAACATGATGGCTTATCTTACCAGGCTGTGTCATTTATGGGAGAAATTGAAAGTTCATATTTGCATTGCTGACTCAGTTCTAAGGCACGCAGAAATGCTGATCTTTGTACTGTTTGTTTTATGCAGAGAAACACACTAACGTTCCAGTGCAAAATGAATCAATCGTGCAGATAAAAAGTTTATATTGTACAACTTATGACCTGTCATTTGTTGTTGTTTGAACAGGTCAAACTAAGTTCGCTGATCACTGAGGGGAGAGATGAAAAATGTCCCTCTGGCCACTGAAGGATAACTCCTCGCCCTGGAGGAAGGGAGCACTAGGAACTGAACATGAACCTTGTATTCCTGAGCTGCTCCTGACTCAATATGGGTACAAAAACCGTTAAAACATGAAGATAGCATCTCAGTATGCCAGAGGACTGAACCTGAGACAGGCACCTAGGAAAACTTAAGGTCTCACGTCAAAGATTTAAATTCTCTCTGGTCTCTCTCCCCACTTCCTCTCCTATATAATGGAATGAACAATTTCATTAAGTTTCTTCAGAGTGGAACGATGAGAATTAATGGAATTAGTGTTTGCAATGTGTTTTAACAACAGGAAGCAATGTGCGAGTGTTAAGTGTTCTTGCAGTTATTGATAAGCCTCAGAATCTGTACAGATGGAAGACTTGGTGTCTCAAGAGCTAGGAGTGTTTTTAAAAAGACATAGATCTTGTTCAAATATATTGGGGAAAAAAAGCAGAGTGTGTAAAGCTCTTATGGGCACTGCCATGTCAAGAAGACTTTATTTACACGATCCCATCATTCTGCTGACAGATTCAGCAGCTGCAATATCTAATGCAAGACTAGTATGATTCTTCACGTATCTGTCAGCAAGGATAATCCACGACCTCGGTGGAATCGGAAGTAGGAAGAGCACTGAGAAACCACGTTAATAGAAGAAAAACATGGAGAGAAAAAGTGGAGGGGAAGGTTCTTCTTCTTAGAAGACACCATGAGCAGCACTATGTTAATAGTCCCACTGGGAACGGAGTGCGTCTGACCACTTGATGTCAGACTTGACCCACTTTTCAGTCAGCCTCCAGGGCAACAGAAACTTCAGATTAATTTGATACAAACTTACTACACTTGAAAGAGGTATTTTGAAAGACATTTCTTTGGAACACAAGTTGTGGGAGGTCAAATATATGAAATAACATGAAAAGCAGTATTTAAATCTTGACCTACTCAAAGGAGCTGAATAAACCTCCTCATGGCAAGAAACTCACATGGTGCTCAAATCTTAATTATATTGAAATCCTTAGATCCAAACATGTCTTCAGTTTGTAGGGAAGCTTGCAAAGGCCTCATCTTGTGTCTGCACCTAGCACAGCCCTCCAGAAATCAACCAGACAGAAATCTGGCATCCAGCAGTCCCTCAGTCTCTTGGAAATACAAAATACAGATCCACTTTCAGTTCCAAAAACACCAACTGTCTTGATTAGTCAATATTAAAGCATTTTATTACTCTTTGCAAGGCAGATCACTTGAAGTTATGATCTTGCACTGCCTTCCAGATGCAGCTGTGCAGGCTGTGCTGATCCCAGCCTGCACCAACATTGCTCACCATCACCTCCCTGTCTGAGGTAATCACCTTCTGGGCTTCTTGCTTGAACATGCACGAGACGTTCAAGCAATGAGCGTTCTTTCTGTTGTTGAAAAATGGTTTAAAAAAATGGAAGAGAGCTACTCATCAGCTTCTAATTTGGGCAACATAAGCCAATTTCTCATTACAAATAGGTACATTCAAACACTTTAAAAAGCTTTACTGCCTTCATTTCAATCATAGCAAGTGAATTAGCCAGCTTTTAAACTGCTTAGCAAAGTCAGGTGCCTTGGACTTAAACTAGATAAAGAAATGCACACAAATGCTCACCTGATGGATGGTGGTAAATAGAGCAGAGGAAGTGGTGTGTCACCAGGCACCAGAAATGGTAAATGACAAAAGTTACTCTCAGAAGACATGTACCCACAAAATAAATCCCCAGCTCAAGGTAATATCAACCTATACTGCCTAACTGTGTGATAAAGTTGCACGGATTTCAATGAGATGGAAGCATTTGCTAAAAATTACACTGGGGCTTAAACAACTGTTGAAAGAATGAACTTAACTTGCAAATGTGCTGCAATATCTCCCTGAATGATGTCTAGGTCTTCACAGAGGCTTGGATATCAAGAAAATCAGAGTGGGTCATACGAAGAACTAAAATAATAGCACAGAAAGTGCAAGGCAGCAAGAATTAAATGGACAAATGAGTGTAAATTTAAGCATCTCTAATTGGCTTCTAAAATAATTTATTCACAAAGTTACCAATCCAAGAAAACATTTATGCACTCAAGTTATGCGTATGAGCTCAGATGTCAGTGGCTTTAATGGGGTTTAAGTGCTTAATTTTGCTGGTGTCAAAGTTTTAGTGATCTAAACCAGCATGGCCCTTAAGACCAGGATTCTCCTTTTCTCAAACAAACAAAAAAAAGAAGAACAGCGGCTGCTTCCTTCCTACCACTACATGTGAACACGTGATGATTTGTGTATCCTGCAGCAGTGATGTTATCTTTATCAGAGCATTCAAACCACCAACATTCATTACCATGGCCTCAGTGACTGAAATGACTGTTCTGAAATATGCAGTGCCATTTTCTACTCTGTCTACTGATTTTCAGCAATCATAAAAGACAGACCTTTCTAGGATCCAGTGAAGCAATACAATAATCTATATTCCCTGTGCAGAAGGAGAAAAAAACACAATTGAAACAATATAGTATCAGCAGAGCATAACGCAACAAGCATTAAAAATAAAAGAGGATGTGAATGATTGTTAGATAACTAGTAATAATCACAGGAGTACTACTGTCTAAACAATTAGATTTCAAACTAAAACGTATTAAAACAAACATAGGAACAGGTAGCTGAGCAGCTAAAAACCGAAGTGATGTGATTTTTTTTAGTTATTAATTACTACCTGTAATTTATTTTTTTATTCTTTTATTTTTTCAAAGTAATCTTTTATCTTACTAGAAATAACAGAAGGTAATTATATAATTTATCAACTTCCCCATGAAATCTATCAAGGCAGAAAGCATAATGATTTCATGTCTCCTAAAAAGGAGCCATCACATCTCTCTGAATTTAGATGACCACAGCAGAGAAATGGCCCATGCTACTGGAACAGAGTATTTATCCTTGTATCTCTCAGTCCTGCTTCTGACTAGAACTCTACATTTTAAAGGGAGATATAAAACTATCACACACCTTTTAGTGTCTTATTAAACGATGAGTGGAAGCAAAAGAAGGGGTTGTTTTTCTAACTCCTCTGATGATCCAGGTTTTACTCTGAAGCCTGAAGATGAAAAGGATCCTCACTAGGATTGCAGTCCTCCTGAGGCGCTTAGCCTGGTAACAGCCTTCGGAAATTTTTGATAGAAACCAACTGGTGGTAACAGTGGCTACATAACACATGCAAATTCTTCTCATTCCCTCACAAGCTCTTTCCTTGTGTATCTGTAGTTTATCTGACACTGTATTAAAGTTCAGCACAATTACAGATTCCAACAAAGATTTCTTAATAATCAGCACCAACACTACTACAACTGGTGGATCTGCAGATGTAATTACAAGTCCTATAACCATCTGCAAGCCCCTCTTCCAGACAATAGGAAAAGATGAGGTGTTTCCTGAATGGCATTCCAGGCAAACACTACACAGAGGATTTATTTAAGACCAGCTTTATTTATTTGTTTGTTTGTTTGTTTGTTTTTTTATATATGTTTATATATTTCAAATTCAGCACACCTGCAGTTGTCTAACAAGAACTGTCACTTGTGCCTAGGCCTTTGTAAGGGAACAAACTTGCTGTGCCATTTAAAAACTACAAGCCTCTTTCATGATAGACTGTCTCAGGAAAGTTTCATCAAACCTAACAAAACAAAAGGACAACCCTGCCTTAGATCCAGTCATCCAAGATTTGGGAAAATTGGTCAGATTTTTCACGGATTGGCCACAGGTAGATCTCTTTAAAAACTCCAGCCTCCAAATGTTGGTGCCCTTGGTGTTTCAGTGCTCTGGGGCCACAGCTAAAAAAGCTTTTGATCTCTCAAACTCCCCCTGAGTTTGGAGCTTAAGTCTTCATCTCAAATTTACATCCTCCCTTACTCTGCTCCCGTTTAACTGTGGTAAAACACAGAAAAAGATCCCATAAGTAGCTAAAACTTGTCTCAGAGGGTCCACTGTAATTGATCGGACTGTTCCTTACTGGTGCAAGGCTTCTCTAAAAGCTGTTGGCCAGCAAGCCTAGTTTGTTTGACTGCAGATGTTTGACTGTAGGTATAGATTATTTAATGTCTGCTGCTCTTGCGTGATTCAGAGTGATCATGTAGCTATCAGTACAGCTCAGGAACTAATTAGTGATGGTTGGCTAGTTTCTAAGAGAGCGATTTGCTGTTGGAAAGCTGAAGGTATTCCCCTCCATTGTGTGGGATGCTGAGCTATTATTTTTTATCACAACTGATACCTCATGTCAGTATTTTCATGCTGGATAGTACAAGCTTCTCTCTTGAATGTCCAATGTGTAGATGTCAGATGGTACCTTTTGGCTATGAAAAGTAAAATACTTGATCTGAGCTACTGCCAGACAGGCTTGGAAGAGTTTTCCATAATAGAGAGTGGAAAATCTCACAGTGTCTAAGGCCAATGAGCCAAAGTGCTTGTAGCATCTGGATCAGTGCATTTATTTCCCTACCAGGGCTGAAGTATTTTCTGCCTTTGATCAGTTTATGTCTTTTTGGTGCATGAGGCACTACTTCTGCATTTCATAATTCCCTCTAGTTTTCAAATTCATCCCTGTGCCTAAGTGGAAAATGTATGGAAGAGACCAGTGAGAGATCAGGTCATAACTTGTTTTGCTTAGATTTGTTTCTCAGAATTTCTGACAATAAATGAAGTGCAGGCTTGCATGAAGGTGGCCTGAGGTCAGTGGGATGGGAGGAGATTCTTTCAAGAATACTAATAAACGTTACTGACTGGGACAATGAATCATTTGTAGGTTGTGTGGGCTCTATGAGGTTGAATTCGTAGCTCTTTTATACAGGTGGCTGAACAGACTAGAAGCAAGCTAACTCGTGCCTTGGAAAGGTCAGAATGGTCACGAAACTCAATCCCTTCACAGCAAAACATAAACCCACTTTTTCAGCTAAACCTTCCTGTACTAAAAGGAGGGAAAGTAGTTCTATAGAGTTCAATTTTGAGAGTTCTCAAATTTGGGGGTGTTCCTAACATTTTTAGAGTTTTGCATATGCTTAAATTCTCTTCTGGATTAAAACCTAAATCTGAAGCATCTTTGCAGTCAGTATGATTAGGTAGCATAAATCCAGTGTGAAAGAAAAGAGTCAGACCCTCTAGGTTCTTCTCCAGAAGAGTGAGGAGACAAACGGAGCAGTTTGAGCAGAGAAGGGAATGGTTGTTGCATGTGTCCTTTGGGGTAAGATGTAGGGAACATCAGACAAAAGCAGTAGGTGTCAGACTGAGACAACCAAAGATGTTACCTCCCACAATTAAATAAAGCTGTGGACCTCCATATTGAAAAATGGATTAGATGATAGACTCCTGGAGTGGGAGAGGATAGATGGACAAAATTAGTGTCTGCTGACAGAGGAGGTTATCACTGATCACAAAACTGCAGAACGTAGCGTCACCTTACTGTCACCTAGTTGCTACATTCTTTCATCAGCATCAACTGTCAGTTATAGTTAACACGACACAGAGATGGCTGAACCCTTCCTGCTGTTGAAGATTGCTGTTCTCATAGTCATAAGTGGTTCAGTTATCAGTGACACACTTCTTGCTACAACTGTCCTACAGGGACACAATCCTACAGGGTCTGGCCACGGTGTCAGAGCCAGGAGCTAGTAACAGGCTCCATCAACAGCCTCAGACAAGGCAAGTGATAAACCAGGTCCAGGGTCTATCCAGGGAGCCCAGCCATGGATAAAAGGAGACAGGGACAGGGACAGGACTGGAGACAAGGCTACAACATGGGTCCAAAGTCCAAAGGGCCAAAGACAAGGCTGGAGACAAGCTATAATATACATCTGAGGCACCCATCCATGAGACAAGCCGCCTACAGTGTGGGTCCAAGGTCCATCCAGAAGGCAGGGCTGGAAACAGACACACTTGAACCGTAGCTCAGGCAAGGACTGAGCTCAAATGGAGACACTGGGTCTAGGGGCAGCACCAGGGGTGAGACCCCAGGACTGACTTCATTTGTTGGGAAAATAATTGACAAAGTGCAAGCAAATAGAAGACTTCAAATACATAATTTTGGAAGCACAAGGGTCTGTGCTGAAAATCAGAGATCCTGAGGATGAAGTAACAACTTTTGAGTCTAGAAATAAACTGTTCCAACGTTCTCCTGCACTATGTTCATGTCTACCAATGAACAGCAGATGTAAAAGGCATACAAACTAGTTCTTCTTTCCAAATAAAGTAAGTTTAAACAACTATACTTTAGTAAGCAAAATCTTTTACATGAAAGATAATTTAGATGTAGAACACAAGTGGAATATTAGATATTTTTAGTGGCATGAAATTTTTTATAACCTTTGACTCAGAACATTCTACTAAAAGCCTCCTTTCAAAAGCACAAAACGCCTGAAGATCTGTCTATATTATTTAAACCAGCAATTAGTACCAGATGTTACGGCACTTTATATTTAGACATCAAATTTCAATATCAGAAAGAACACTCTTGAAGGACAGAAGGAATAATTTCCAAATGTAATTACAGCATATTGTTTTGATTCTCTCTTATTAATTTACCTGATTGCAAAGTAAAATTAAATGGTTATATTTAAATTTAAAATCGGACCTGTGAGTAATGTAACATCTTATTATATTACCGCACAGGAAAAAATAGTTTTAGTGTATATTTCACATTTCATTAAGTAGCTCATATCCTGCATAAAGTTGCTAAAGGACATGGAGAATATAAAAATGTCATAATGTTAAGAGTACATAGCATATCACAGTTATTTTGTAACAAAACCTCCCAAAACATCAAACTTTTTTTTTATAAATCTGTGAACAAAAAAATGTTCTTAGGAAACAGCATGTGATGCAAGTAGTTGTCACTAAATGCATTTGATACTGATAATCACACTGAAAAGTTCACTCCACTTGCCCAGCATCACACAGAATCTGTATATCAGTGCTGAGAACTGAGTGTCTGTGTCAAGATCCCAGTCCCAAGGGGAAAGCAAACATCAGGAGCCCAGTCCGTGTAAGCCTCAGACACAACACGCAGTGCCTGATTCACTGGTAGATCCTTGGGATCACACGCCCAGAGGATATGTGACTTGCTCATTGGAGCTGGGTCCAGACAAAACGCCTGCCAAGAAGGTAAGGGAGCTTCACTGAATAGCAAAAGCCTAACTTCTCTGCTTGTTGACAGCACTTGGCTGGGAAATACAACCACTTCAAGTAAACAAAAGCATCAGTGTAAATGGTCCAATTCTTGGCAGTGTCGACAAATAAGACAAGACAGTAAGGCAGCCCTTCAGGACTGAATGGAAGCCAAATGCTGAAATACTGTATTTCGCTTGCAGGTAGGCATCTGTAAAAAGACTTTAGTCTCCACAGCTACCAACAGTAGTAAAGGGGGCTTATGGGTTTTAAAAAATTAAGTATTTATGATGGTTCTTCCATGCACTAGAATATATGCTACAAAAATATTTAGACACCTGTAGTGTCATTTAAAGTCACGCCTTTGTGGATGTGATTGGAGAATTCCCTCCTGGCAGTTGATCTGTTCCTGTTCTGCAGACATTACTGTCCAAATCCAGACAACCAGACAAAAAAATAGGCACAAAGCTGCAAACACCTACACGACATTTTTCTTCCATAAATAAAGATTACACTTTGCTTTTCTTAATAGAGCATCTTAATATCACTTTTAATCTTTAACAGCCCACCCCTGTTTTCAGAAAAAAAATTGTCTGCCCCATTACCAATAAAATAAATGGCACCAGATTCCAAGTCTATGAGACTGCGGTGAAGACTTCTATGCAAGCATTCCAAGCGTTCCCATGCAAATTCACTGTCACCACAACTGTCTGTGCAAAATGCTGAGTACATACAGCACAGTCCAACGTTTTAATGTCCAGGGGTTGAATAGTAACTGCACACTTCACCATAATTCTAATACAATTGCTAAAATCTGTTTCTTTAGCTGCATCTAAACCCACAGGCTAAATAATGCAGTCAGTAATTCAAATAAAACTTTCACCAACTTGAGAGGAAAAGCTTGAAAGCATTTAAGGAAGTCTGTTGGAATAATTCCTGCAGACCTTTATTCATGAGGCTTATCTGTCCCATTGAAGTGAATGGGATATATCACATCAGCAAGAGTTAACAGAATTAGTGAGAGCTGCTCTACCACTCTCCTACACCTTTCAGACTACCTTCCTCTGTCCAACACCAAATTCAATTAGAAAAAAAAAGCTCAGAGCTGGACGAGGGGAAGAGGTGGAGCAGCAGCATGGATGGAGCTGCATCATTCTTCTCTATGGAAAAGGTGTCCATGCATACAGACTCCCTCACCTTCTTGTTGCAGGAGGGTGCTCAGGCTCACTGTAAATCAACAGAGAAGGTAATCTGAGCAAAGTGCAGATCTGGGAGCAAACAAAATCTAATACCTCTAGTCAGCTGAAGGTATTTATACAAGCCTACCAGTGCAGTATTATTGGAGGGACTAAACTGAAGAAATGACATCTAGGTGATCAGAAGTGCAATGTATATTTAAATACATTCTGGTCTTCAGGTTCAGTATTCTGGACAATTTTCCCTAATAGAAAAAGAAAAGCTATAACCTGATTTATTTTTAAAAGAGCAATCCATACAAGGAAAGCCAGGTGCTTACACTGGCAACACTTACAGCTGTAATGAATTTAGAACCCGATATTTTGTTGTAGATTTTATATATTATTGTCTCCTTTGAGAGACATGGCCAATTTTTTTTTTAGGTAGCTGAGAGCAAAACTGCCTCCAGGAAATTGCAACCCTAAATGTTCAGCTGACAGAGACCTGTTTGTATCTGTCTGTTGTATGGGGGTTTCTTCATTAGTATGTAGCAAATTGAAGAACTAATACTTGATTCATTATTTATTCCTTTAAAAAATAAGATGAAGAATTTTAATAATCCCTTCTACACATTTATAGTCAGTTCCTCAAATACGTCTCAAGTGAGCTGATATAAAGTTATTTCCATTTCCATCATTTGCATAAAGCTCTGTCTCCGCCTGTTTGAAAATCTGCTTGTCTTTCCTTCCCTAACATTAATCCAAGATCTCTTCTTTTAAGTTTGTGTATGACCATAACAACTGTATTTTAGCATTGATCCATTCCCATTTGTTCAGGATCTTGCATACTTGCATAAGAAACCTCCCTCAATCTCCCTTTCCTTAGCTACAGAGGAGAAATATGTCCAAACTTTCTTCATAAATCATGTCTTGGTTACTAAATCCTCTTGGATTGCCCCCTGCTGCACCTTTTCAATGTCTTCCTCTAATGAAGTGGCTATAACTGAGCACTCCTTCCAAATGAGACTAGTAGCACGTCAGAATAATTTCTGCAGCTTTATGCGCCATGCTGCCAGAGCTGTATTTCAGAAACTTGTTTGCTCTTTTTCATTTTTTTTATTTATATCCAGAAATAGTGCTAATGGTTTACTCTGTTATCTGCAGTCCCTTCCAGGTTCTTTTCTTAATATGAATTCCATGTTGTGTTCCTATTTAGACTGCAATCTTCATGCTTATTCTTTTAGTAATTGGCTACATTACTTCACATTATGCCGCACTGGATTTTATGAACCACTTATCCCCCCAAAGGCCAATGTGCTTGTGTTATAAATATTACATTTCTGCTCATTCCAAGCAATGCTGATATCACCTGTGTTTAAATCCTTAATCTATTCTGCTCTCAAAACACCTCTGAGAAGGGTGAGCAGCTGTAGTTAAATGGACTAACTGCTATGCAGTCTCTCATAAAAAAAAAGAAAAATACCATGGAGAACAAAAAACCAGCAAAAAACCCCTCACATCATCTGTGTAAGGCCAAGTTCTCCCAATGGAGTCATTTAACTGTCAAGGGAGTTTCCTGACTTCTTAGCCAACTACAATATAAGTTATTGCATTTCATGAAATCTAGCCCTCCACCAACATCCATCACTGCCTTCTGTTCACTCGGTGTGTCCTTTAAAGGGTCATTCTTCTTGGGACTCCAGCTTCTTCAAAGGGTTTACCTAACACCCAGCCTTGGTCCCTTTTTCCTTCTCTCTGGGTAATTATACCTGTGATGAAATTCAAATGATCTCTTTATATGGACTGCCATCCATGTAGCACAGATATCCACCTCTCCAGTTTGTAAGTGTCTCTACCAGTCCATAACAGTATCTCGGCCTTTCTCCCTGACACCTCCTTACAAATGTTTAGCTATTATGTTACACTAAGGGTGACTAAAATACTGCTGTTAGCCTCCTTACTCCACGAGATGTGACCCTGCTACTCCTTTTCTTGACCCTTGTGATGTTTTTTGCCTGTCACTTAAACATTGAAAAGGGGAGCCTAAGATGTGTCAGTGCCTTGCTGATTCTTTTTTATATAAGAACTGTGAAACTGCCTTTTCCTTCTAATACCATGCTAAAAATCATGCAGACTTACAGCTTTTGGCAATTATTTCAATATTTTTTTTTGGTCTTGCAAGTGTAAGTCTTACCTCATTTGTATCTATACAATAAGTCTTCGTGCTTCTTGCTGTGACCCTGTTACCCCTCTCTTTTTCATCCCTTCACAGGTCCCACTTCTTGACCACCTTAAATGTAAATTACTCGTTCTCATTTTCACAGCCTACCTCTCACTGGAAATGACAACTCCTGCCTCCACTGCCTATTAGCAGGGTTTCCAGATAAACTATTTCCTGCTGCCATCCCCACTTGGGATGGTTTTTCCCCAACCATCCACAGAGCTACCCCATTATCCTTCAAAACCATTCTTACACCATTCCTTGGCTTGACATCTCTAATGGACAAAAGTTAGGCAGCTGCTATGCTGATACCGTTTGCCTTCATGCTTGTCAACTGTTTAGTAGTTTCTTTGCACATCACCATCTGCCCGTCACCATCTGTTGTCTCCTATCTCACACTTTGGATGTAAGCTCTGGTAGTGGTGACTGTCTTCTAATTTTTTTTTCTTTTGTTAACAGAGCAGCTAGCACAGGGGGTTCTGGTCCGTGACTGCCATTTGCTAGGTACTGTGTAAAACAAATTATTCAGTCAGCATGCCAGCGGACTGTTTTCTCTGCATGGAGCAAGTATGCAACTGAGGGTGCTCATGGACATTGTGTCCTTTTGAATCTATAACTAGCAATCATTGCCTTCTCCTGTTCCTTCCTGTTTCTCTGTTAATGTGCAAGAAGATGAAGGGCAGAGAAGGTTAACAAAGTCAATCAATATTTATCAGTTGCCTTACTCGTTTCCTTCCTCTGCTTTTGCAAAAATCTCTAGGAAAGCAAGCTCAGAAATGATTTCTTCAGTTCCTCATAAAAGAAATGGAGATTAATTGAAACCGACTGACAGGAATGATCTCAAAAATCGTGCCTGGGAAGATATACCTGGTATTGATGAGAGATGAGGGAGTTCTGGAAGGAATTACATGATTACTACTAGCACAATGGTCAGAGCATCATGACAAGTGACAAAAATACAGGGAGAAGATCAGTGAAGAAGTATGGCATTCAGAATGCATGACGGTGAGAAACAGTGATCTGCACAGCACAGAAGATAGTGCCCTCGGGTACACAGGCAAGAAAAGAGGCAAAAGACCAAACTGAAGATACTAAGGAGGCCAGGGATATGAAGGGAAGACTATGAGTTATGACAGCATGGAAAGAAGCATTTTCCTTCCTAGACCTCAGAAATTCCTCCAGAACTGCATTACTGTTTTTATAGTAAAAATCTACCATATTTTCTTAACCTCTAACTCATGTCACAAATTAAAAACTGCTTATGATTGTGAACACAACTATTGTTCTGCTCATACAGTGTAGAGATCCTGAGAAACACCAAGCATTTGCTCTGAGGTACCAGGAATTCTTTAATGCCTCTGAAAGGGGTCAGACGTTTACTTAGCACCTCTGACAAAGTGTTCAGTTCTCTGCAGGATGGGGCCCTTCATTCCCTTCTTTTAAGCCTGGAGGCAGGAAAAAATCCTAAACACAACACCAGATGTGATTCTAGCAGCTCAGTTTTTACCCTTAAATAACTTTAGGCACTTCAGATGGTGTGTTTTGTTTTGTTTAAAATTATTTTTAGACACAGAATTTATATGAGCAATGAAATGACAAATGGTAACATCATACCTTTTTAATGAAGTGTTTATCTTTGTTTGCCTTTTCAAAGACTTTATTTCCTACTTATGAGCTTGTATGAAAAGTTAAAGATTCAGGATGAATTTATTTTAAGCCATTAAGGGAAATTCAGCTGAGTGGTGTTTAAGAAAGATTTACGATATATCTCATATATTGATTGGCACTGATAATTTAAATGCAGCCTCTCCGGTGGCTTAGTATTTTAAAAGACAGATCAAACCCAACCATTTAAAACAGCCATTGCTGGAAGTCTTGGGGACAGTCCTCAGCCTGTATAAATCAGCACAATTCTGCCAAATTCAATGGATCTATACTGATTTATACAGCAGAGAATCTAGTGCTCCACTTTCGCAAAAGCTATAAAAATGCATGGATTGACCGTGCCTTAATACTGCTAATCCAGCTGCCTTTGGTCTCTCTGTTTTCTTTACTTGGACCTTGGAGATACTGTGTAGGTAAGCAGCATTAAACTAAGAGCTCTTCAAAGAACTGGACAATATTGATTGGCAGGTGTTTTAAAGCCTTTCCTGTAAGTACTGTGTTCTGTTAGCAACAGCTTCAGCCTAATGCATATGAGCCCCAACTCAGTGCAGCTTTCCTGACACTAGTGAAATTGTGAGGCTATGCAGCAGCAGCAGAAGGCTAGCTTCCTCTCAGGGTAGGACCTACTTTTCAGGAATCAGGGCCCAGCTTTTATTTCAGTCTGTTTCTCATGAGATACTTCACCAGAGGCAGTGTAGCAAATAAAAACGTCAATAATTGTTTTGCTTTATGGGATTCATTGTGACAGCAGATGTCAGGTCTTGTTCATAACATAGTACCAAAACTCTTATCTGCATACAACAAAGAACTGTCAGTTCCAGGCTATATTAAAAGCAGAACCCAATGTTCTTCATCTCCCTTTCTTCCTCCAATATTTCCCCTTTGTTACCTTTTTATATGAAAAGAAAATGTACACAGTTTTACACAGTAGGCTCTCTGGGGCAGGGACTGCCGCTTTCTGTGTTATCATATAGCACAGTGCACCAAGCACTGCAATGGTTCCTAAGGATTTTTATTATATCTTAAGTCAGAGACCTTGGTGGAGAGCATTCAGAAGTATCTCCCCCATATAATAACCTGTGATCTTTATCACACACTACAAACTTCTGTTTTTCTGCAGGGACCTTGCTTGCCCCTGCTAGTATCTGCTGGGCAGTGAGTATGGAAAGAGACCCAAGGGGTGGGAGAAAGGTCATATTGTCTCATTTTCTTAAGAATGTCCCTTTTTGTAAGAAGGTCTCTTTTTACCATGTGATACAGAAGGTTTCCTGAGGAAGAACATATAAGTGTAAAAAAATAGGCACTGTGAGATGTGGGGGAGTGATCCCCACATCAGTCAGCATCCCACTGCTGACTTCTCTCCAAGTCCTGAAAAAGTTCTAGTTTTCTTCTAGAGAAAAACGACCTATTGCATTAAGAATATTAGAGCTTGCTACTTGTCTCAGCTCTTGATTAGGAAATTAGTGCTGCCCCCTCCCTTCTTCTTCCCAAATTACAGCAATTGTACCTGTGAAAAGGTGCTATAAGAAACCAGCATCCATTAGTGTATTTTCTGGTTTCATGATTAGCTGATACAAAACTGAAATGTAATCAAGTAAGGATTCACTCGTTTGATTAGCCATTGAAATTATTCTGTGCCTAATCAGATGCCTGGTTAGTTTGTCAGCCTCCTTTATGGAGTCTTTATCTCTAATGGATGGTCCAAATGCATTCACAACAGTGGATCTGATCTAAGTGTGGGTGTCCTCTGACTCATCTTTGAGAGTCAAAATAGAGGAAAGAACAGCCTTATGTGAGCTTATTTCATTCGTCACCTACCAAAAAAAACCCAATTTTGAACAAGACTAGAGACATTAACAGAGAGAATGATCTCTGTGCAAGCTTAGCTATAAAAACTGAGATCTGAAACAGAACAGATCCAGGCTTAAAATCCTAAGTCATTGCAGATAGATACCAAGATTTTAGTATTCTCAAATCTTACGTTACTTATCTTTGGTAAGTTTTCTGTATAGTATCAAGGAAGGGTTTCCTTAAGACTGAACAGTTGTAAAGAATGGGCATTTCTTCCAGGTCCTTACTAGAACTCATGATATGAATACAAAAAGAAAGAGAAAAGACAATAGGTAGCATATGCAGTTTGTTTTGGAAAAAGTTTGTTTCCTGGTTTGTAACTTCTCTAAGTCAGTGGGCTGTGGGTAGGTTCAAAATCAATCAACAAGTTAGTCTTTCTGAAGCATTTTTTTCTCTGGGTTTCTTAGACTAGCAGCAGAAAATGAGTGAATGTTTCTGCTCCAGGGCTCCCTCCCTCCCCAGTCTCCCTCCAGGAGAGAAGTCTACTGCAGAGAGATGCAGATCTTAGTCATGGTAGCACATGGACTGCCTGATTTTGGGACCAAAAGGTCATTCACTTTTGGTATCCAGAGCTAGTCAGGGAGGAATGTGCCCAGAGGACCTATCCTTTTACCCCTGTTGAGCCAATGCAAGTCAAGCCTACAGCAAAATCCATTTCCCCAGCTTAAAGCTGTGATTTTCTGCCCCAGGCAGCTGTCTACTTTACCTATGTTCAAAGCCAGACCTGCTCAAATCGATAGTAAATTTTCTATCTAGCTAATTATTCAGGTTATTCTATGACTATTCCATGAAAGAAATTTCTTGCTTACCTTGCTCCCTCCTCACATACTTTTGGGTTGTTACACTGCAACACACGTTTTAAAAGAAAACTGTTTCAGGTGCAAGGTTACAGAAAAGTTTTTGCATCTGATTAAAACACTGAGGTCAAAAACTTGTCAAACAAGAACATGAAACTGGCTGTATTTTTAACATCGCTGCTAAAAATTCTTAAAAATCTCTTAGTTTCTCTTCTTATTTCTATTAAAACAACCTCCACCAATCACAAGTCATAGTGGAGGTATGTTATAAGCCACAAACATCACCTTAAATTGAAATGTTGCTGATGGGTGACAAAAACATATTTGCTCTTCTGATTTTTGATGTTTTCTCATCAAATTTCTTATTTAAAGCTAAGAAAAGGCAAAATGCCACTACAGTATTTCAAATAATTTCTAAACTTAGAAGGAATAGAACTATTTGGGCTTTCAAGTTCAGAAATAGACAAATATTATAAATATAGCAAATATGATGTTTAGATATTAGAAAACACTTTACTGGAGAAGCCTGAACGTGATAATTTAATTGTTATTTTCATCCTTTTAAACATAAACTCAATTCAAAAATTAAAGATTAAAATTTGTTTACACTATAGTCCAGACCTGACTGAATCAAACACCGGAGTGAACTCCAGAGTCAAAGGCTGCTGTCATTGAATACCATATACATTCAAGTTCAGATGCTAGAGGAAAAAAAGTATATCAACTCTTTCAGCAGTCACTCTGTTCATAGAGAGAAGTGGGCTTCCAGCCTCTGGTAATTAACAACTGGTTCTATACCAAGTGTAGAACTGTTATTATGATTTCAGGGTGGAAGGAAAGAACACGAGAGTACTCTCAGGCTAAGGAAGTAGTCTACAGGAAATTGATAACTAGACTTGCCTTTAAAGTGGGTTCTATTCAGGTCCACTTGCTTCACTCAAACAGCAGTTTGTACTAAGAACATGTCTTCATAGGAGGCAACACTCTCTTCCCCACCCCCCAACAAAATCCAGCTGTCTTGAGTGGCATTTTAGGAAGGATAAATATGGCTTGCAGTTTAAATTAAGCAGAATTCAAGGTTAAGATATTTCTCAAAAAAGATCCATTATCCAGGATGGAAAGGATGAAAGTCAGGGTTAGTGTATTGACTCTTTTACTATTTTCAGTACAAGAATCAGTTTAGCTTTTTATTAGTGTTGCAATAACTTCTCACCGCCACAAGCCTTTCATTCCCACTTCACCCACTGTTGAAGGTTTCTGCCCTCCATGGTTAGAACTGGCCCACACAAACAGCAGGGGACAGGACCTTCTAAAATGGATCTGAAAGAACAGAAACCTGACAGAAGCAGATCAGCTGTTGGAGTTTCCCATCTTTATCACTTACCCCTCTTCCCTTCCTCTCCCAGTTGTGTCAAACCATATGGCCATGTCTAATTGAGAAGAATTTGGATTGGAGTCAAGAATGCTGTTAATTTTTCCCTGTAATCAATTACTAACACAAGATAAACCAAAGGATCCTGGTTAGAATCCCAATTAACACTCTGTACTTACATATTTGAAGGCTGATTTAGCTTTTTCACCTCTACAAGCTAAATACCAACAAAATTGATTTAGTACTTCTGAAATTAATGAATGATCTATTATTGACATCAGTAGTCTCATTCATGACTTTAGAAACTGATTAAATGATAGCAGTGACTGATTTAGTAGCAACCATCCTCAAACACCATTTAAAGAGTTCTTGTGTTGTCTGACACCCAGTGTAGGTGAAGCACTATTGAAGAAGAAGGAGGAGGCCTTCTGTGCTTTTCTAAAGGGAGCTGGAACTTCCTCTGCTGCTGTCTGCTACTTGTAGGTTGCCTCTGATCTATTGCTGCCCCAGTGAAGCACAGGATAAAGATTTTGGTGTAACTATGAACATAATGGGATGAAAAGAAGTATACAATCCCTGAATCAGGGTAGAATAAACTAATGGGTTCATAAAAGTAATGTCCAGCCCAGAGGAACAGCCTCTGGAAATCAAATGGAAACCTCAACCTGAGAAGACCTTAGAGGACAAAGACCACTTGTAGAACCATGATACGCATCTGAAGAGAAAGGTGAGACATCTTAATGCAGTATCTGTTTTGGGAACTATTTGGTGTGACTCATCTAAACTGGACTGCAGACACACCAGAGACTTTCTGCTGATGGCTCCCTTTAGGGAACCCTCCATCTTTTAAAAGTGTCAGTTATCCTGGAGTGGAAGTCTCACATGTGATCAGACAGAGCTGAGTCTTCCTCACCTCAAACTCTTCCAGCTGTCGTTTGGGTACTGAGGACTATGAAGACTATCCGACTGCCACTTTCTACTGGATGATTACAATGGTGGCCCTGTCACGTCCTGAAGGAGTGCAGACTTTGTCCTGCTCCTTTACACAGACTCTAACCCAGTGTCCGACAAGCCAGTGGGAGTCGAAGCAATGATCAGATGTAATCATTTTTTGGAATCACTCATAAGCCACTGATCACATGCAAAGTCATCCATTCCCTTCAGGCATTTATTTCAACAGCCTACCTTCTAACACTCCAAATCATATTACAGGATTTCTCTATCTGGAAGGAGTGAGAGGAGTATAGCCCTTCAGTTGTTTTGTGGAAAATTATAAGCTATACTGAAATATTAAATGAATGAAGAGACAGTAACAAAGAGAAAGCTAGCTGTGAAGATGCTAGGAAAAAAACCCCAAACCTGAAATGAAGTCAGTGACATAAAAAACTAGAGAATCTACTCAGCTTGGCTTTGCAGTTCAGCAGCTTGGAAATGACAGCTCATGAGATGTTCTGTAACACAAACAAATGTACCTTCTGGGCACAATATATATTATCGATCCTCAAATAAAAAGAGAGGAGATTGAAAAACACAGGTTAGAAAAAAACTCTAAGAAAACTTCAATTTCAGGTTTTATTTCAAGTTTTAAAATAAATGTAATTGCAGGTGTATACTTGGGAAAAGTGCTTCGTATCTTCTGACACAGCACCTTGATAACTGCTGCAGTTCAACACGACATTGTAATTCACAGAGAATTCTCACAGGCTTCAGCTGATGTGGACACTAATCGGAAAATTCAGTGAACAATGGAAACTATAAAGAAGTTATATTTCAAATACAAAATAGTGTCCTCAGGAAAAAAAAACTTCCATAGAACAATAGTACGATGTAAGCTCTTTGAAAAGTTTACTATCCTGCAAGAAAACTCAGGGGAATTCATGTACAACAGTAACCAGACATTAATGCTTTCAATTCTGAAACAAAATGAACTGAACAGAATAGTCACCAAGAGTCACCAAGAGTCCTGGTGGCCTTTCAGTAATAAGTAAGAGTCAAAAGACAGCAAAAGGTTATGGAAACAAATTCAGAAATTATTAGATTTGGCCCAAATTACATAATTCTGTATCTAACTAACTTAATTCATTTAATTGCAACTGCTCACAGGGTAGTGTGAGAATGTGCTTATGCATACCTTGTGTTTTGTCAAAAAACAAAAGCAACTCTCCTCACAAATAAACGCACATCTTTGGATAATTCATTTCTTGCTTAGTACTGCCCTCAGAAAAGACATTTCTTAAATGTTGGGTGAGAAAAGATGAAAAATTTTAGTGCAGGCACATAAACTTCTGTTTTACTCAATGCTCCATCATTTAACTCTTCCGTGAACTGCATCCTACGTAACTGAGAAAATGTAGATATTAAAAAGCAAAATCTCAATTTTTTTAATGAAGTGTTAAAGTTTTCCATTAAATTCTTGTCTTAACTGGATATGCACTGCCCCTTTAAAAATATCTCTGCCTGTAGAAATCTGCACCAAGGATCTAGGACCCATTCGCAGAAACAATTTTTTTTAAATGCAAATCTTCTGTGATAGTGGGGAACAGAGACTAAAAATAGTCTCCTACTCACAATTAATAGCATTCATGAATCTTCATTGTCTTTCCATCAATGATTTCAGAGGTACTCCAACTGGAGTTACATTTAAATTAAAAATTAAATGTACTTATCAAATATTATGTAAATCCATTATGATTGCTTAGTTACAGCATTGTTTATTTGAGAACTTTTTTAACAATATTGTTAAAATAGGCTATCAAATTGCAAATGCTAAAGCTATGAATAATTATTGTCAAACTGCACACTGAATTACCAAGTTATTACACATCTTACACCACAGAGATGTTGTGCAGTTTATATTTGGCGCTGGAACCACTGTCAGAATTGATGCTAACCAGAAAATTCATGAGCTTTCAGACAACAGAGTAATAAACAGGGAAACAAAAAAGACATTTTAAGTAATTGTATGGATAAAGTCCCACTTCTCAAACACAAACATGTCTAAAAGGAGCATTTTACATTCATATTTTGGAACCTATTTAGAAATCAGCTGACCTGAAGAGGTACCAAAAATGTACTGGTCTAGTGAGAGCTGATATTTTCCAGCATCGTCACAGCCCTGGCCTGCTCTGTTTAGGAGCTTACTAGTAGCATTTCACGTCGGCAAAATCTGAAAACCTGCCTACAGGTTCTTATTGAGCATCTCTTGTTCAACTTCACTGCCTTTTTATGAAACCTGATAATGTTTGATTTTTTGTTTTTCAAAGCTTCCTTCCTTTATAGGTTCTTAGATTGAAGGCTTTTCCTCCTTCAAGAAATTTTCTTTTTGCATTTTCTACACTGACAGCACACTGTTAAGGGTCCTGAAATCAGCTGTGTTATTAAATGATTATTTATGTATGAAGTCATGGTAATTACCATTCCTAATGCCTTGCATACCCTAATACCTTCAGGCTGGTAATCTTTAGCGTGTCTTCTTCCAGCAAGTGTTAAGAAGCTTATGCTTGAGAATTTTAAACAACTTGGAGAACAAGACACAATCCTGTTGCATTTCCAGCCTCACTTTTAACTGGCGTGCCTTTTCAGCTTCAGTTCTCACATGCGTTATCATTCTTTCATACGTATCCAGTCTTTATAGTAAGTCCTCAGGGTTCCATCAATTCTCAGACAGTCTTTCCATACTGAGTAATACACTTTTTTAAATTCCAAAAAGACCCTACCAACCTATCATTTCTATACTCCCAGCCCTATTTGTTTATTCGTCTCAGCAAGATCATCTGAAAAGCGCAAGCATCCTCTTCTGAAGCCAGATACATTTTCCTGAGATTGTAAGGGCTGTAAGAGTACCCAGGAGGCATATTGAGTAGATTGAATTCATATACAGATTTCGGCTTCCCTTTTTGAGCAACCAGAGAATTGCTAATACTTCACTCATCTTTCCTTATTATATGTACATGTGATTTGTCTACACTAACTTATTGGCATTAAGTAATGCGATTTCATATGCCTCCATACATACGATTGCAACTCATATTTCTCATATTTACCACTTGTTCTCTTTAATTCCACATCTTTTTATTGGTCTCTTACTTTCCTAGAATAGCTCTTTTTAGCTTATTATAAATACCTACTGGTTCCAGTCTATCTGCTTCAGCCCAAAACCCAAACCTGGACCCTTCTGCAGGTTTCCAATTCATCTCAGTAACTTGTCATTCCAAACCAGGAATATTCAGCAGCCACTAACCCTTCTCAACTCCGAAAATCACACTGAGAGATGCAAGCAGGTCATTCACAGAAGCATTACTTCCAGTCTGATATCCAAGAAAAAGACAGCAAAGTTCAAAGAAACCTTTTCAGTTTGAAATTATATCAAGTCCTGAAGGCACCTAAGCATCAAGGCAAGCACATAAGGACCACAAAGCTTTGTACATATTTCCTGCCAATGTTAAAGACACAAATATAAACCCTCCAACACACTCTCCCCTCCCCAACACAGCTCTGTGCACAGTGCAGTCATCTTTAATCCGTTTGAGCCACGCAGACAGCACTTCTAAAGCAGAGAGCTTGTAACTCTTGATTGCAACATATATTTTTGCAGTGACTGTCTAGCCATGGCCTCATGCTGCACTGGCACCTGGCTACAGCCAAGCCAGGCCCCTGGCACTTGCAGCCTGCCAGGAAAAGCCCCTGTGCACCGCAAGCAGCAGTGCCTGGGCAGGCAGGGCCAGCGGAGAAACTCCTGCTGCCGGTCTGTGCTGTATCTCTCCCAGAAGGCTCTGCTGACACAGCCAGTGGAGGAAAAGGCTTTCGCCACATGAACAGCAGTCCGTGCCTTTCTTCCATGACAAATTAGCACCAGCTCTGTGCCCTCCTCATTACCCACCAGTACAAGTCTGCCCTGGCTCACATGTGGGCACACGGGTCTACATCTGCCAAATGGATACATGACAGAGTTTGTAAGTTTTAGGCTTTTGGACCAGCTTCGCGCAGTGTGGGTTTCCCCACACCTGAGAGGTGACATCTGATCCAGCCTGAAGCCTGCCAGCCGAGAGCTGACTGGTACAAATTAAGAAATTTGTACCTGCAGAGCAAGTTCACACTGGATCAGTAATTCACATGATGAGAAAGAGTCAGTTTGGATCAAAGGAAAGAGTCAGAAGCTCCACTGACTGTCTCATCAGACTGCAGTTTCAGAGGTATCAACCGTGTTTTGGGGAAACAAGTTTGCTCATGACATACTTGCATGCTAATAAGGGAGCATCTCCATCACACCTTAAGCTCTTTCTTTTTCCACAGGAAATTTTAGATGAATCAGCTCCCCGTGCATCACTGCTGGCACAAAGAAAGCAGTGAGGAACATATGGGTGGGAGGGCATGATGCAGAACCGACGAACTTAAGCTGATGTGGATCTGCACCCTTGCCCTTTCTTAGTAGCAAAGCCCGATTAAAAGTTCCTAATCCCGCCCCCCCCCCATGCATTCCTTCACCTTTCCTTACCTTGTTGCAACTGTGTAGCTTCTGTGCTCAGAGAAGGAAATTAGCAAGGACAGGCATTCTATGAATGTCCTAAGCCAGTTTTGCCTACAAAGAAAGCATTTTCCCTAACTATGTGTTTAAAAGGCTAAAATCAAGTAAATAATTTTGCTAATAAATACAAGACTTTGATAACTACACAATTCACCTCTAATTTTAATTTCTGATCTAAACTTGGAAAAATTAGCATGACTGTGAAATATCCTCACTGCTCAAGATTCATGGTCAGTAAGCATTGTATTCAAATATTTTCCTTATTGCCCTGATGACTAGTCTTCCTAGTAGTACCTCCTATACCATTCAGCCTCTCACATTCTCCCTCGGCAGAAAGACTGGCTTCATCCAACTATCTTTTCAATCATTGCTAGCGTTTTAGTCTTACTTTGGATTTCTCTAGAAGCCTGACTCTACTCCCATTAAACCTCAGTATTAAAAACTCATTTACTTCAGTGGGATTAAGCACAATTGTAATCCCTTCATGTTTGCAGTGTCATAAGAAAAGCAGGTTGTTTGATCAAACATTTACAATTTTCAAATGAAAACAAAGAAACTGACCCAAGAAAGTATTCACATTTTTGTCAGCCTATCACCATCATTTGTTCAGGTTCAGACACAAAGCCAGAGGAGTCTCTTCAGCTGTTCTGAAACTGAAAGTGGGAGCTTTCATTGTGAGAGTGCCTTACCACCAAACCTATACTCATGTACCCTGCCCTTTCAGGGCAATTGGCAGCTCACATGAAGGATGATCTGAGCTCCTTCCAGTGTCTCCATTCAGTCGGGTCTCATCACCACATTTTCACATTGCCTTTTATGGTGACTATGTATTACACTTATTTACAAGCTTCTCAAACATGCCACATGGAATGGGCTCATCAGCCACTTCACAGGCCTCCACACACAGAAGTTAGACTCAGTTTTCTGTGTTGCACATCCACCCTAACACATCTAGACACCTTCCAAATCAAAGCAGCTTGTATCCCAGCACTTCAGATGGCAGGCGGAACCCAGCCGGGTCTGCCTGCTCTTGACCACAGCATCCTCAGGCACACATCCAGTGTGCTAGCTAGCGTGGAAACACAGACTAACAGCCTCAGCCCTAAAGCATGCTATTTTCTCTCCACTGTTTTCTTCCCACAGAAGTAGAATTCCTGTGATCCATTTTGCTCTGCCCAAAATGGAGTGTGTACTCCTGTGAGGTCCAATGCCTTCTTCCCAAGGTAACAAGAATGTATCAGATGACTGGTAAGACTTTATCTCTTCAAGGCCCAAAGTGCCAATGCAAACTAATCATTCAATAGCTACAACAACCTGCTGTCAGAAAAGCTAAAGATGGTTCTGAGAGCTTTAGACAGTTCCTCTCTCCAGACTTGGGTTACCATCTTCTTGCTGGAGGTGACAGTGGGGTCGTGTTGCACAATCAGTAATCTGAATAGGCTAGTTTGACAACTCGCCCACAGGAGGGCTGGTACCCTCCCTCTTCCCCCTTCTTCCTCTGCTTCTCACTGTGCTCTCCAGCCACTGAACCCATGCTGCTTTGGCAAAAACACTGGTAATTTTCTTTCTGGTTAATGGTAGATCTGTTCCCAAAGGCTGGTGGAAGGAAAAGGATGAAACCAAGAGGCAGGGGCAGAAGCAGGGCTTCCTCTTTGAGATCAGCAAGTTCTCAGAACTGTGGTATCATTCAACAGATCATGTTCATGCTCCTGAGCTGCTTCAGTGCCAAGTCTAGATACAAGTTAGAACTGTCAGCAAAAACCAACTCAGAAAAAAACCCAGCACCCTCTGAGCACTGAGGCCAATTTTTCTGCTGCTGGCAAAAAATGTAGCATCCAGCAGATGGGCAGAATGAACAACTGGAGGAAAATGTGGCAACATATTTTGAAATATCGTGAGTAGATGAGTTAAAGCTCATCTCACCATGCTGTCATGACACTTGGAGCATTCTTCTGTTCTTACTTCATGAAGAACTGAACAAATTGCACAACTGAATCTGTCAGCTGAAACCAACCACGCCGATCAAATCTGCATAAAAGCACCCAAGAAAGCAAAATAACACATTTCTATGGGGAGAGCAGCAAAAGCTTCAGTTGGACCCATTTCACTATGTCAGCATTGTATGGTGCTGACTGCACTGCGAACACACAGGGCTCTGGATGCATAAGCAGAGAGGGCTGATGTCCTCGCGATTGTAGGCCCCAGCAGCCTACGGTGCTCTCTTCTGAAAGGCTTCTGTCTCCACTGCAGATGTGTGTGCAGTTTACAGCCTCCTGGTCTTATGTTAACCTAGAATTGGTGCCAAGTTTCTTTTAAAACATTGGGCTGAAGACCACTTAAGCTGCAACCTCTTCATGAGGTGTCCCTGCCAAGCTGTCCCTGCAGGGAGCAGGAACTTAGCTGTTCCAGTGTGATGCTGTAATTCCACATATAATTTAGTGCAGTATAGGCTGATGCTGTCTCCATATCCTCCACATTTTTAGCCTTTCTTTTCTGGTTTGCATTACCATCTCTCTTGTATGGTACAAGCACTTGTATGACCACAAAGTGAAGTAGATGAGGGACTGAAAGAAATCTTTTAAGCTTTGCTCCACCAAGTCTGTTCTTTTTGACACACAACTGCACAAACACTTGTGCTGTCACTAGGTCTTTTCTGGAAGCAGTTCATGTAACTACTCAGTAGATATCCCTGGTCATGTATTAACAGCCTGCAGATTACTTGCAGCCTGGGGTTTAGTTACCGTGTTATGCAGCTCACACATGAGAAGTTTTACTAGGATTGCTTCAGAAACTTATCTATGAATTTAAAAACAAGGAGACTAGTTTAAGTTTGAAAGAAATGAGGCAAATTTTATCTAGCTTGGCGATCCTTTCTGAAGGTTTCCCCATGCCTCTCCAGCTCTGAAGAGTGGCTCAAAAAAGAAAATAAGGAAAGATGCAAAGATCTCCAGTTCAGAGTCATATTCAAAGTTATTTTTAGACTAAACTGCACTTTTAAATAGTCAGATGACAAACTGTCAAAAGTGCATTATAGGTATTTATAATCCCTACAGGTATTTATAATCCTTGCCATTAACATGTAACCCTACACAATACGTAATTTTGTAGTTCTGTGACTATACTTTCATATTTATGCAAATGAGCTCTTCAATGTACTGCAGCTGTTTCCTCAACCACATAAAGTGTTTGCTTGTTGCAGGAAAACATACGTAATTACATTAGGTTGGCTGCCAAGAAATAATAGTCCTAGAAGTAAAACCTATTGATCAGACAACTGGTACATCAGTCTCTATGTCACAGCACAGCTGCTGTTGCTAGAAACTGTGGGATCCTTTCTTTGCAAACTTTCCAGCTTTTCACAGATTCATGCCATGTTTCTTTCCCTCCATACAGCAGGATAGCTTAATGCTGTAAAATCAGCACCCTTCAGATCTCCTGACAATGGCAACTGCTTTTAAAAAGGCAAATCTTACAACTTTCAGGTTAACAGGTGCACACATGCACGTGCACACACACTTCCCAGTATCAAGTGGATTTTCAATGGAGGCAGTTACACAGCGGAGAGTCTGAGGGTTCAATGTTGGATTCTGGAAATCACTACAGAAATTTAATGGTGGGGATGCAGATGTTTTGGACATGAAAAGTTTCGCTGCTCCTCTGGGCACAGAAGCTGTTCCATCTCTCTGGGTCTATCTGCACAGCTGGCCTCCAAAAATTTCAGAGACCATCTGCCCAATAGAATATGCAGCCATGCTAATAGTTCTACCTACTTGTTACTGAAAACTGTACAACATGGTGATAGCTTATGGATCATTTAAATGTGATTTCTCAAACTATGAGTGGCGGTCTGCTGGAAGATTTACTGCATTATTTGAATCTTCTCTATTGCCAACAGGTTAAAACAAAGCACACCCAGATAACAACTAGCACTGACCGCTTTGCTTCACTGCAACCATTCGGGGGTGGAGCAACAAGCAAAACCTCAGTAGCTCTGTAAGCAAACTGAGATTGCAAGGTTGGTGTTTTTGGCAGGGACCAGCAGAGGCTGCAAGTCAAAGACCAGGGAGAGGAGAAGATAACAACCCATTAGCAACTACAGGTCTAGGTGACCTGGAAAGCTCTGAGACACGCTTCTGGCAGTTCCACATCAACAGAGCTCTTTTCTTTCCCACAAAATGTCCAGGCAAGCTTGTAAGGATCACCAGAATCAGAGAGGAGAAGCTGATTACTGCCACCACCAACCTATATACACCGCAGCCTCTAACTTTATCTTTTATACACATCAAATGTTTTATCTGCTATGCCATTTTGTGATCGCTGAATTAAGGAAAAGAAAATGTTCACTGCAAGAAACAACTCTCAGCTGTAAACTATTTGCCTGCACTCTCAAGACTGTAAGCTCTCTAACCTCCTGCTGGTTTCTGTTCTGGTGTGACCATGAAAGCTGAAGTGTAAACCCCTTTACCCAGTATCCCAAAATGATTGTCAAACTGTAACAAAACATTTTAAAGAGTCAATACATAACGACATATATGTTTCTCTACCTAATTATGGAATACCTAACTGCCACTGTGATAAAAGAAAACCAAATAATACGCATTTTTTAAAACACTGGATCTTGACTCTGCATATACATGGCCAAGTTTTAGCAGCTGCAGCGACCTGTTCTTATGCTGAATTTGGCTTATTACAGCTTGAAATTTGTTTAGTTTTATCAGGTGAAATAAAAAGCTTTGTCAACAACAGCATACATTTTGTAAAAACACAGTCTATATGTAAGCCCCTTTACAAACCCCATCTCTGAATTTCTTCTCAAATGAAAAGCTCACAAATGGAGACCAGTGAAGAGCAACATTTCATCACAGCAAAGTATGTTTTTTCCTTCTATTTTCTATTACCACATCTCAAAATCCATCCTCTCTGCCTCTCTCCAAAAATGAAGATTCCTGCTCTTTTTCTCACAGCCTTGGACTTCCCCTTTCATCATAACCCACAAAACTCTCACACTGAATCATCAATCCAGTCACGGGAAGTTGGATGTACCTCACACTGGAGAGCAGCTGAGATACAGTGAAATGAGGCACGTTTGCACCAGCTGAGTACATTGCCTTATCAGCACTCGTAGGCCCTGCCAGCTTGAAAATGAAGGACTGAACTTGAATTGGTGATTCATTTCAGCACAGCTGAGCCACCAGCTCTGTTCCCACATTATATTAGTATTTTCTCTTTGGCCTCTGTTGACAAAGCTTTGCCACTCACTCATGAGAATGGGCTGCTGGTGTCTGGCTCAAATGTATACAGCAGTGTGCAACCCACGGACCAAAAACAGCCAGCTCAGATCTGCCGAGTAGTCTGTGCTGTCTAACAATGGAGGGAGAGCTTTAGCAATTGACAAGTCAAAGCCTGCAAACCTCTGCTGAGATACTCACAGGTGCGCTGAGATGAAACACATCAAGCTGAGACTTCTTGTCATTGGAGCCATGATCTGGTCAAAAAGGGTGCTATGACCTGCAGTCTGCTGTGTATCAGAGCAGGCAGGTGTGGAGCTGTGGCAACGGGTGTGCTGGCAGTGGTGCTGGGCAAAGCCTGCATGTCACATTGTCAGAACACACTCATCTTTAATTAAATTCAATTGTCTGCTTCTAGAGCGAAGTATATAGAAACACACCCTCCCAGGAATTGCCATTTCTGCTGAAAAACATGTCAGAAATCACAAGAAAGTGTAGTTTGGAGTACTAGGAAAAAAAAGGTAACTGTACAGGTACTACTTTCTTCTTTTAAAGACAAGCTGATATACAAGTTTAAAACAAACACCAACTTTGTGAAACAAAGTTTGTTGGGGTGCAGAGGACCAACTGAGCTGGTTTCACAATCCCAGAAAGGGATGCCACAGTGCACTGTAAATGAACTCCCACTCAACCATTGCAGAGGAGACAACAAAACACTCATTCACAACACTGCATAACATCTGCAGGTAAAACCAGCCTCTGTGAGGACTCTCTGAACCCAGAGCAGATGAGTTACAGAAGCTCTTGCAAAAGAGTAAGACTGTTACCAGTTGAAGCCACCCAGTGCAAGTGAGGCCTAAGGCAATGGCAGTAACATAGGGAAGAATGGAAATACAAACCAGTCCATGAGAAATTGGTCATTATCAGTGGTTAGTGCCTATTCCGGAGTAAATAGACTGAGGAGAAATTGATAATTAATATTCTCAAACTAATTATGACAAATCATGACTACAGTAATTGCTGCCATCTGAGTAAAGCTACTAGATCTACTAATTTGCCACCTAAACAACAACAATACATTCCTTTGTTAAAGCCTGGATGGGATGTGTCCCATCAGGTTTAGTACAAGACTGCATCGCTACTCTAAATGGGAGATCCATTTTCTTTAGAGTAATCAAAATAAAAAACCAGTTACTGTGCATGAGAACTGATTTCTCATGTGTGCAATGGGAAACAATGAGTGTCCGTCTGCTTCTGGAATCAAGGATAAAATACAGGCAAGCACACAATCTGTACTGAAACAAAAGTTCAAACAGGGCAAACGAATTAGAGCAAAGGAAAGTATGTTGTAATCATCAGCTTCACGCCAAAGACCCTCTTGTTTCCTCTTTAGGCCTATTCCAGTTCCTAATGTGGGAATTTCATTGACTTCATTTGGGCCTCATGTCGATTTTTTTCACTTTTACTGCATGACCCAGATTTGAGACACCATGCTTTTAAATCTATTGTCAATAAAAGTTAAGCACATGACAAATTATTTCTTCTTGTGTATTCTGTCCCAAAACCAGCCCCAAAACAGCGTATAGATTTGCATTATTACTGCGCAGGAAAGTTTTTCATTTTTGATTTCAGACACCTTTTGCTATTAATAGAATTGTCCCTTCAAAAAATAAAGACTTATTTAAATAGAAGAGAGAAGATCACTAACAGAGAAAGAAGTTCTAATCCTACACATATATACATAACTAAGAAAGAGAAAGTAAGAGCTCAAATATATCCATTTTACTTTGAAGTACTTACTAAAAACCACAGACTAAAGCAGCTTATTTTCTTGGGAGATGATTTTTTGGTACAGCAATATCTGACATCAATGTAAGGCCAGTGAAACTTCCTTAGTATGCAACGAAATGCCTAAAGTACTGTACTAATTACACGTTTGGCAGGACGTAAACTCCTCGTAATTTGTGAGTAGCCTGTTAGTCAGAGTGCAAAAGGAGCACAGATCAACAAGCAAGCTCAAATACCACAAGAAAAAAAAAGTAAGGAAGGAACCTATACGATTATAGCATCAATGGCTGAGTGATCTGATCCCTCTGCCTGTAGTAGAATAAAATCTACAGAAGCCAAATCCCTTCCCTAAAGTCTCATCTTTCTTGAAGCCATGAATACTAACCAATGTTAATGTTGTCAAGCACTCAACCATTATTTAAAAAAAGAAACATTTCTCTAAGAAGTACCTTCCCCAGGTCTCCCAGCACAGTTTGCACTGTCTATTGTTAGATTGCACATTCCTTGGGCCAGGAAGTGTCATTTTTACTGTCTCTTGCAGCGCTAAGCACATTATCGAAGCTTAGCATCCATAACTATGAAAAGTGAAGCAAAGAAAAATCTTGCAAGTCAACTTTGATGTTAACTTTGAATTAACAGATCCCGGTCCTGTTCTGACATCAGGAAACTGGACTCGCAAAGGATTTGTGAAGGCTGTTAGAAAAAACGGTAAAGATATTTAGGGCTCACCTACAGAGGGACAAATGGGAAAGTTAACATGTTTTATTTCAGTTTATTTAACTGCACGAAACCTCTCCATGGACACTTACAATTATTGTGGCTTTAGTTTGATGGGGGCAGGGTCTCTCTACATAAGGAATTTAGCTTACAACAACCTGGGCTACAAATTTCTGGATCTCTGGCTGCTCTACACTCACTCTACACTCATGATAGCTGAGTCCACTTACATATATATACATAAATCACGCCCACACAAGGAGTTAGCATGAGGAGGAGTAAACAGCATGTCATCGATTCAGACTCTGCTGAACAGCACTCTGAAGTGTCAGATGACAGTGACACAAGTCAGATCTTCAGTGTATGCAGTACCTTTGTAATTACAAACTCTAATCCAGGCATCCTCTATTGCTTCTGTGCCTTCAGTTACTTCATATAGATTTTCCTCCACATAGCGTGGGGAATGTACAGGCTGGCATAGCCTTTTTAATCCCTGGTTTCTACAGGGTGACAGTACTGTACCATCTAAGAACAGAATTAAAATGCCATCATGCTGGGTGCATATATAATGCCGTAGTGAGAAAGTCTGTCTCATCTCCTACTATTGAATATTTATAATGAAGTAGTGACCAGATTCCCCAATGAAGTTTGGGGTTCCGGGTTTTTTTGTAATTTTGTGCATGTCTGGAACAAGTCAATCACAGGCCCAGAATATTTATCTCATCTGGAGATGACAAAACCCAAGGGAATATCTACCTCTCATGATCCAAAACCCACGCGACAGCACACTTTAGTAAGACTGGATACTTCTCTTACAAATAGGTTTTAAGAGAAGCTAGGATTTTCATTTCAACTTTAACTCTTCCTAGAATACCTAAATTGCACTCCTTTCTGTCTGTATCCATTTTCAGTGCGCCTGGGAATGTTTTTACTATTGTAAAAGTTACGACTTAAAAGACAGCAAACCATCATCTGGAAGAAATTGCTACCAATGTATAACTGGTGATATGGACTCTGGCAGTGACCATCACATCAGGACTTAATCTTGACCTTCCTGAATAGGACATAATGAACTAGGTCCACCCAGATTTCGTCAGCGTTGTTTTAAAACAGAAACCACAAAACCACACACTATAAAATGCATGTTTAGATACTTCATCCCTTTGATGATAGGAAACACGAATGATCTTTGCCTCCGGAGCTACGTTCACAGTAGTCCTATTAAAAAGCAGAGAGATCAAACACTTTTATCACGTTATATTAAATATTCAACCATTCTATTAGAAGGACACTGATTGGATGTACTCTGCCAATTCAATCCAATTCTCAAGCAATACTCTCCTTCCTTGCTATTAAGTATCTCAGCCTCCCAATCTATAACGGGAATTGGAATCCTCTGTCTTTTACCACAGCATTTCCCACTGATTTAATCATTCTATTCATATTTCTTGCTGACTTGATTTTTCTCCCCTTTCACTTTGAAATCTCCTATTGACTTGAATTAATCTTGCGGAGGGCTTGTACGACTGGAAACTCACTGAGTTTTGAAAGCAAGCTCTGCTAGCTCATGAAAGGCCTTCTTACACATCTATTTTCAAAAAAAAGGTTAAATGCCTAGTGACAGATGTAGCCAAGTGTCATTGAAAAAAACTGCACCACATACACAAGAAGGGAATGAAAGTGATGGTTAAAGCAAATCTGTACTTGAGAAGCTGTTTCACTTCAAGTTAAAATGCATTTGGGGGAAACTGTACAATTTTGCATAGAAAAAGCAACGACAGAAGTGCTACTAAAATAAAGGACCAGCCAGTTTCATGTGTACAATACTTAGGTCCTGCAATAATCTCTCTTACTTCATGCTGTAGCATAGGCAAAATACAAATTATGCACTGCATCCATCAAAATCTGTGACTAGCTACAGTCCTCATGTCTTAGCTAACAATACAAAACCATTTAACAGGATTTGATCCTAGGTTTATCCTTTTCTCCCTGTCTTAAAACTGAAGAATATTTACACAACAGCTATCTCTACCAACACGGAGTCTTCAGTATGATATAGATTCGTGCTGTGCACCTAACACAACCTCACTGAATAAAAACATATTTCAGGTATGAGATTGTGAACAGAGGGCATTTCAGGCTGCTGCAGTTTCTTGTGAAATACACATTTATTTTTTCAGCTTAATTGCCTCTCCTTAGCTGCACTAAAGTGAGGAGAGAAATAGGCTGCGATTTCATGACATATACTGAACCTTGGTTATGTAATAATTAAGCACACTAGGAATCTAGTGTGGAACTCGGGGTTGGAATTAGATGATCTTTAAGGTCTCTTCCAATCCAGACCATTCTATGATTCTATGAATATAAATTAAAAAATATTTTGTTATAATCATATACAAGCTTATATATAGTAGGAAAGAACCTACTAGTGAAAAGTGTGGAAACAAACATCCACTGGTGGCCAGAAATATATGAAATAGCTCTTTACTTTTTTTCTCAGTGTTACCAGTCATACTGTGGAGTAAAACACTTATTCCAAGTACAGTGGTTGTACTTACCATCTCTACTACTGTTTTATAGATAAGAAAATTCTCTTAAACTGGGACCAAGAAACAGCATGATACTACAGTGCTGAACAACATAATACAGCTGTAATAGAAATTCCTACTAATGTTTGTGTTTCATATAGTTTATGCTTTCAGGTGGCGGTTCACAAAGTGTGGTCTTCGGATCACTGTTAGTCAGCTCAGTCATGTCAAGGGACCTACAGAGCTACTGAACATAGTATTTTCAGTAAAGAATTTGACAGAAGTGAATGTATTCCTGAGAAACTGAGAGGCCTAATATTGATTCATAATTACACACTTAACAACCAACTCCTCCTCTCAATTATAGGGAAATATTAACAGGAAGCAGCATTCTCCGTGTGAAGAACAAGGATTCAGGTTTCAGCTGAAAATAGAAAGGTTATACATGGCCACAAGCTAAACTTTCAGCCAGGGGAAGATACTCTTACCCAATTACAAGAAAACTTCTTGTCCCTTCCTGCAATTAAACCATTTGGCTGCACTAATAATACTACCACAGCAGTATTTTCTATCTAAAGAGGGAAAAGCCAGCACACCCAAACAGAGCAGTCATTTGACAAGGGAAATAGTGCGAGTCTAAAGGCACAGAAGGCATCACTTCATAGCACAAACATTATTAACAGGTTTTTAGCCCAAGTTTTTTTGCTAAATTTTGCTCTCCTTTGTACCATGTTCCTGGTTTTTTGTTGTTTGTTTTTTTTTTTTTGATAAATTACTAAGAGCTTCGGGAGTTTCTGGCATGAAAAATATTGTGTAACTACTGTGTCAAGACAAAAACAAATGAAAACACATTTTTCCTTAGGTGCTTAGACATATGGGAAAAGGTAAAGGAGAAAATCATTTCAGCTGGAGTGACTATTATGTTTAACAAATGTGCAGGTACAAATATTTATGAAGATAAATTTCAGATTACAATAAAAGGTACAGAATCTTTTTGCCTATTTTGACAATTCTCCTCATTACAATACCAGAGTTGTTGATAGCAGTCTTATGAAAGTAAGTATTACAGAAATTAAGTACATTACATCTCATTTTCCTTCTTCATGCTAATACTTTGACCTTTGAGAATTAGTGTAGATTCTTGAAGTGATTATATAGCTGTCTCTAAGTTTATGTCCAGTATTCACTGAAAATATTTGCAAATTTAAAAGAAATCATTTTCAACTTTAATTGCAGTAGCATAACTATTATCTTATTACTATTCTGACTCACCATGAAACTGCAAAGCTTGTGTGGGCAAATTATCCCTCCTGCTGCTACATAAGAAACTGAACATGAAGCTGCTGAAATAATCTTGCAGTATGGGCATTTAAAAATGAACTAAAAATGTTATTCACAGGTTCAGAGGAGGAGCAATAATGAACACTCACTGGTTTTAAAGGTATTTAGTGATTTAACTCATGCAATTTCTTTTAGAAAACTATCTCTTTGTTTTAAGTGGCCTTGAGAGTTCCATGCCATTAGCTGCGAATTTGAGAAAATGGAATGCTCTTTTCTATCAACATGTGCATTAAATCCATATCAGATTTTCCTTTAAGAAGTTTATGTCAGTCAATACAGGTTCTGTACATCACCCACTGTTTTCCATCCTGTACCACATTAAAATGAAGCATCTTGTAAAGAGAACAAGATACGTAAGCATTGTTTTCAAGGACTTGACAAAGAACCATTAGCTGCATATTGGCACTGTGTCTTCACAAATCTGTGAAGTGGCACAAGAAGCAGAAGACAACAGAAATAAGAACAGGAGGAAAAATGCATGTTAAAGAAAAATTCAACAAAGCACAAGAGCTCTTAGACACCCATACCATAGCTTCCAACTCACTGGCAATCTGTCCCTCAGAAGTATGCATGGGTACTCCTGGAGAAGGCTGGGAATTTATTGTCTTGATAACTGCTACCGTTGGCCAGGCAGCTTGCTCCCATTCTTACTTGTAGAGGGATGGCCTTCACAAAGATCATCACCTTTCTCTGGGGGTCCACCCACAATTTAAATAAGCATTCTCCACGTCCAAGGGTTGCTCATCTGGAGCTTGAAGAAGCCAACCCATTTCCATGAGTTTGAGCAATCCACAGGTCCTCTGAAAATGCTCCCTGCCAGGAGGATCTCTGTGTGGCCATCGCTTCCTTAAGTTTTATAGCAATGCAAATACTGCTGATTGTCTAATACAACAGTTCCACTTTCTGGTATAGCCAAATTTGACTTGCCTGGCTGCCATGTTATGCCTTGCCCTTGAGACAGAGAAAAACACTAATGTCAGGACCATTGGTCACCCTGTTGACCAGAGAAAAAGTCTGGCTGAACGAACACCATGTTAGGACCTAGTCCTATGAGAAGAGGGAGTGAAGAGTCAAGCAGATTTGCCACATTGCATACCTATGATTAATTTCAAGTTGGGCTGATATAGTCTAAACAGAAGTGACAGCAAGAAAAAGCTGGAGCTGGAAATTGAACCCAAAAGTGGGGAGACAAACCACCTTTTGAACAGTGATCTTTCCACTGCATTAGAGTGATTAATTTAATATTTGCATTGAATTACAGCAATTACAGTTAACTGAAGGGCAGGATTCCTGCTTTCTGAAAATATAACATTTCTTCAGATAAAAAGGATATCCTTCATTCTCCCATGTATTCATTACCTGAATTGTCAAGAACTCTTGAATCAATAGAAGAGGTACAACTCCTCCAGTTCCTTGTTTTGTTTGAAATGCCTAACCTCTTTGGTCTGAACTCCATGTCACGCTCAGTCAAAACAGATTAAAAAGAATCAGAGATAATAAACGTATGCTAAGTCCTCAGATGTTACAATTCTTCTTCATCAGTTTGGCCTGTATGAAAAAGGCCTGTACTAAGCCTGAGACCATGAAGATCTCAGGTCTTAGATTTTTAACCACAATCACAATTTAGTGCAGACTACAGACAGCAGGAAAAATCAAATAGTTTAGTCTACTTAAAAGTAGTACAGAAACATATACTCAAGGACACAGTTTCAGTATTACATTTGACTTCATACAGCTAATCAGCAGTTTGGCACAACATTCTGAGTCCGTACAAGAGTCCTGATCCCTGCAGTGATGATACAAGAAAGGAATCCTTGCTGTTGTAATAATCATCTCTGGAGGACACGCCTTTCTAAAATGTACAGATCACATTATGAGAATTTTGCCACTTGGGCTTCAAAGTGAAAACTGAGCTACTGGAACATTGAAAAAAAGTCAGAAAAGAACCGTGGCTATTTTTCAGTTTTAGATCCCCATAAGCATTCAGATATAATTCACTTTCATATGTTAAATTGGAAAGGAGAAGATCTGAAGTTTCAAAGGCCTATTTATCTTCCTCCTAATCTAGCGTGCTTGTTCCCTTTGCAGTGAAACTTTTGCTGTTATCTGCTCCTGTCTATAGTCACATCATCCAACTTCTCTCCAGTGTTTCTGACCTTCACCTGTACTTGCTGCTTTCCTCATTCCAAGCTCCTCCAGGGGTTGCCAGCTCTGAACTGAAACATATATCTATTTTTTTTGCAAACTCTTTTTTAAAAATCCACATCTACTGTGACACATGCAAGCTATGAGGTGACTGAAAACGGGTCTACCCTGTCTGGGAAATATTTGATAGTAAAAATAGAAATAGCAAAACTTATTCTTCTTTTCTACTCTTCGTTGATTAGTTTCTTAGGGCATGTCTGCACTGTACAATACTACAGGACACAGAGATACCTGAGCTACTGCTGAATGAGCCAGCTCTGCGGGACAGAGCTAATTAGCCCAAGCACAGTGCCATGCCAGCAGTGTTACGCTGCTTTAAAGAAGGAAGTTAGTATGTCTTCACAATACTGCACTCTGCCCTGTCACTGCACCAGCTTGCTCAGCAGTAGCCTGATGATTTCTGGATCCATCAGTGTAGAACATCATTAGTAATTGTGCAAATGCAACTCCATTGAAGTTAGCAAAACTCATATGATGACTGACTTGTAGGTAGGTTTTTTCTTAAGGTCTTAGGTGTGTGCAAACAAACACTTTTTCTAGTTGAAAACCACCAATTTTGAACTTCTCTCCATTAAATACACATACACATACTTATATTTAAAAAAAAATCGTTTGTTTGTGTGTGAAGAAAAAAGAGTATTGAATGCTGAAGGACATCAAGGGGTTCAGTCACCCAGAAGTGGGTGACTTCAGGTACGTGCATATAAGCCAGCCATTTGGAAGACATGGAAAGCAATTTCTCATTATTTCTTGAAATAACTTCTACAATGCAGAAATTATTCTCTTTTTATGCTCTTTCAACATTACAGAAATTTGAATAACTCTAAATTTAATTGCCATCTATGTTTAAAAAATATTAAAAAAGTATTTCTATACATTGCAAGATTATACTGCCCTGTGAAAATTTTGCTATGCACTAATAACAGAAGCCCACACTATGGCTTTGTACAACTATAACAGATAAAGCCAAGGAAGCTGTACAAGGAGCACAGGCCTCAGCCAGTAAGTCTTGCTGACGACAATCTATAATTAAGATGATGATCCTCAAAAAAGCTATGTTAGAAACTAGCAAAATAGAGGAAATAAACTTATAAAATGAAGGCAGCCATTAAAAGTTTCCAAAAAGCAAAAGTATGTGAATTAAAGTGTTTAGGCCCAGCTTAGAGACTGCTTAAGCATACTATAATTGACTAAATAGAGACACCTATAACCCAGAAAGGAAACAAGTGGAATAGACTAAAATAGTATGACTGACCAGTAAGATCTGTACAAAAAATTATCCAAAAACATGAGTTCTTCAAAATATAGAAATCTCCATCCTGATCAAGTCAGCTGTACAGGACAAACTACAGATAGTGAAATGTAAAGTGGGAGCTCAGAAAATTGAAGAATCAGAAGTCAAAGCGGCAAGATTCATAATTTAACAGATTCTGAAAGTAAATTTTTCCTTCTTTCAAAGAAATGAAAACATGCTGAACTAACAGTGTGGCTAAGAAAGATATAGTCATTACGGGTAATAAGGGATTTAAGATATGTTCATCTATCAAATACAGTTGTGGTTGGGACACATTATCACACAACTGCACTCTCACTCTCACAGCAAAACCTCTGACTTCCCACGTAGCCTGATATCTTAGTTTAAATCAGAGTGAATCTAGGCACTGAAAGCAAGGCAACAGAGGTCGGTCTGAGGCAGGCTGTGTTCCCTCAGCCCTGCCAGGGAGGCCAGCAACCTCCTGCAGAGCACAGGGCAGCCAGGATACAGCCTTATGTCCCTTCATTCAATAAGGGCACCCTGCTAGGTAGTAAGGATAGTTCCTATTGCTGCACTGCTCTTGGACAGGTCATGTAAAGATAGCTGGACCCATTATCTGGATGTAATAACAATCAGTGGGAGAGATTTCTGTTTCCACCCTGGGTTACCCCAGGGTAGCACAGCCAGGAGTCTTTTCCAGCCATTCAGGCAGAGGTCTCCCATCGGCAGAACAGAAGATCTCCCGAGCTCAGCTACTCCATTTGCTCACAGCTAATCCACTGAGCTCTGAAATGCCACTTCCCACCTAGCGAGGCGGAACGGAGACCTCACTGTGCACTTCAAGGCACTCACTCACTCCATGGGAAGCTGCTGGTGCATGTGACCAGGCTCAGCACCAACCAACCGCTTTAGGAATAATGATCTGGGTGCAACCGACTTCCAGCCCTGTCCTGGGGGTCACTGTCACAGGCTCCTTTGTATTTACAGCTCTGCAGTATCACTATTTTTGAAAATGTAAACCTCCTAAAGTAATGGATTTATTTGTAATGCAGTGTAGTGAAAATCAAAAAATGAATTTTGATTAACTGCATGTCTTGAATTTTTTCAGGCTAGCCAGTTCCATCATTTTTATGACGTGCTCCTCCTTGACATTTTGGCTCCTGTTTTTCCCTGGGAGGTTGCTTAAAGCCCTGTTTCCAACCTGCTCCAAAGTGACTCAGACATCATTTCTGCACTAGTCTGATCACCCTGTCACAAGTTCTCGCTCACACAGATCTCTACACCCACCTTCCATCTCAGACTGGGGGCCATATCTTATTGGTTGAACAGCAAGAACGCATTAACAGTAATTACAGAAATGTTTTTCCTCTGCTCTAATTACAGTGATATCAGCATTCTATTAACCTTTAAATTACTGGTATTTTTCCAGGAGAGAACGGTAATGTATAGCAGTTAAGAAAAAAGCTCCATGATTTCAGTGCAGACAAAATGAGCAAGAAACAAAGCAGAGGGAGCATATCTGGTGCCAGTATAAATGCCTCCTAACAGTGCTCTGGTACTGACAGACACCACTGCCTCTTACAGGCCAGATCCTCGGTTTGTATGTATCAGAATAGCTCCACTGAGTCTGGTAGCCCGGTAGCTATAAAGCACAGTTTTTATTTTTGGTCTTTGGATATCTTGAGAAAAGCCACCTGGAACTCAAAGTGCTAAAGGTGGTGTGATAGGTACCTAGCAGCTGGAAATAGTGAGAAGCTACAGTCTTGTTGATGCTCCCGGACAAAAAGAAATAATCAGTGTTCTGGATTCACCTTCATAACAACATACTACAAAACACTGACAAACATGAAAGAGAAATGTTTTTCTTCCTTTTGTGATGGTCTAATTTAATCTGTTATAAAGTTGATATTTCTTTTTATTCCACTGATAGGATTCCTTATTTTTTCTTCAGCTGACCTCAGAATGGAAATATCTTTTTCAGAGAAGCTAAGGAAGAAACAGGTTGGCAGAAAAACAATACTTTATGGAACAAGTCAAATGAAGTAGCTGATATTTTTGTGCATTCTGAAAATGATGTGTAATGATTTAGGGATGCTTAGTCAGAGGAAATGTTTTTTGTCCCTCTAGGCTTTCCAAGCACTTTATTCCTTTAAAGGAAGTCTGTGGAAATCCTTCCCATGAGAATATGAATTTCAGGAAAAATAGGGAACCATTTATGCTGATACTTATTTTTTATTCTGTTGCTTCTGGCAGAGGTGCCTGTTCCCCAAATATACCTAAGCAGCCACATATACAATGGCAAGCACTTCTACAGTGATGTATTAAACACTTCTGTTTGCAGTAGTATATGCAGAGGCTTGGCATAGTAAGAACACAGGAGAACCAGTGAAGGAATAAACCAAGCTTACCACCTCGTGCACAACTAGAAAGAACCCAGTCTAAATGATTTTTCATGGAAACAAAATTGTTCTTTTCTTCCAATGGCAAGAATCGCTTTCATAGACACAGTTCTTAATTCAGTCTAGACATCTCCTCCGTGTCCTTTGTAAATGTGTTTAGGACTATCACTTTAGGTTACATCTTCTCTGGTTTTTGCCTTGATTTCTGGCTAACATATTTATGTATCTGTATTGTGAATGTCGCTCAAACTATTCCTGCAGAATGAGACCGGGTAAAAGAGTTCCCACTCAAAGAATTTTTTAAAATGAAAAGTCAGTCCTCATTTCCTTTTTTTCAGTGTCTTTTCTAAGAACTGTTCTAGTTTACGTAAATAATAAAAAAAACCTGGACCACGTGAAGTGACTGCTATGACAAAAGAGTCTCAACTGTTCCTCAAAACAGTTTCGTCAACTGAATAAAATATCACGACCAGCGGACCATTTTCTAAAACAGCCACGACACTTCAGAACTATGAGATTAATTTTCAAAACTTTATACCCTTAGAAGCCTTAATCTTACTTCATTTCCTGAGGGTGAGAACAGTCAACATAGATTTTCCACGGGTCAGATGAAGATTAGAGAAAGCCAAAAGCATCATGGAGCATGTAACAGCAGTATAGCCCTGGCGGCATTAGGAACGTAGTGCTTTCTGAGCCTTGGCAGAGGTGACTGACTCCAATACAGGAGCTCTTAAATCAGCACACACGATTATTGAAAATTCATCTACGAAGAATTCAGTTCTAATGAAGCAAGTAAAAGGAACTGAAATTGCTTAGGATACACCTTTAAAAAATCTTATTCATCTTAATATATTGGCACTGCTGCAATTAATAGGCTGTTTGAATTTCCCTTACAGTTTCTATTACAGGAGGTTTATAATTCAGGCATAAAAATCTTACTCTGGGCTGAAACTTGTTATTTAATGTCCTAGCTCATTTCATGCAGCTTTTCTGCATAACTCAGCTCACCTCATGCTGCCAAACAGTAACAGAAGCTGCTACGAGGGGTTCCTCAACCTAACATGCTGGTAAGGGGTCAGCAAGCTCTGCTTGCTGTCTGGTGTAAAGTTTGCAAGAGTATATTTTTAAAAGAAACACCTATGTCTGTCCAAGAGCAGACGGGGTATGAGCTCAGGAAGTAGCTCTTCTAACTACAACTTTAAACACAATAAGAGAATGTCCTTAGCAATTTACTGATTTCTTATCTGCCTATCACCAATATAAGGAATTTGAATCTTCCTGTCACCTTGAACACAGATCCTAGTGGCGTATAGGTTTTTGAGAGGGAATGGTCTTATACTGGAGACAGAAAGAGGAGCAAGAACTGGGAACAGACAGAGTGCCAGCCACCTAGATGGTCTAAGAGATAACCTAGGGCCATATTAAAAAAACTATTCAGGGACAGGTCAAAGAAATGAGCCAGAAAGGGAATGGAAGCAGAACCGTGTCTGGATGAGACTTTTACCACGGTAAAGGAAGTGATGACATCAGGATTTTTTCCAGATTGGTCATTACTGTTTGTTCTGACTCAAGCTGTGACTCTACAAACACTAACACCAGATCTGTACAGCATCAGATCACTTTGCCGTATAAATCTGATCAGCCATGGATGCAAACTGCACTTCTCTTGAATCACCCAGACCAATGATAATGTTTATGATGGCTTTCCACTACGACGTGAAGATAGACAGCATCTGAACTAGCAAATGCAATTTATGCAAGATGGCGGTTTGCAGCTGGAACACAAGACTTTTTTCCAATTTGGCACCAGCAGTTCAAAATCCTAATTTACTACACCATCAAATCATCATCCGAAAGGAAGGGTGTTGTGTTACATACCATCACAACAACTCCACCACACATTTCCTTTCCCTGAAGGCACTACAGGCTTTCTCCCCTCTCACTTTACTAACAATTTCTTTGAATAGTTTTGATAATTTGCTGAATTCTAGATATGTCCATTTCTTGGACTCTCTTCTAATTTTTGAAAATTCAAAAGAAACAGAATTAAGATCTGCATTTTTTTATTGTCTCCAAAACTCTGCCAAAGTATTATTTCCTACTATTTTTCAATAAAATTGCATGAAACTGCTGCAGCTGACTTAATGCATTGCCTATCATACTGTCTGTGCAAAACCACACGGATAGTGACTTTAAAAATAAAAGTAAGTTACTGAAAAATAAGGAATAGTAGGGAAGGGACCCTGCATCAACCAGTCCTTTTAAACAAAACTATTTAGACTTTCTAATTACAGCTAGTCTGAATGGGCTGCAGAGCTCTGGGATAGGATAGGCTCATGCAGTGGAACTGAAATCAGGCAATGGTACAGTACTCAGTATCTGTGGAAAAAGATGATGCTCAACTTTGACTGGAGTAGGGGGAAAATAGGGTGGTAGGAAAGATACAGACTAGAACAGGCACCTATAGACTGGAACTGGAAGATACATAAACATTCTTAGTTTGTCATTTCATATCTTGTGAATGCTTGATTTTGCTCTGCTGAAGTTGTTTTTATGTAACTGTGTGGGGGTGTGGGGATGTGGGGATGTCACCCATGGAACAGTGGTCTCCATCGATTAGAGTGGAACTGGCAGCAAAGATCTCTGGTTTCTATTCCCAGCCTTGCCACTGACAGTACCACTCACCATGAAAGTCATTTTCCTTCTCTGTTCTTCAGCTTCCCCATTTATAAAACACGAGTATCGTTATTCATGTACTTCACAGAAAGTCTTAGTGATTCAGTTGATCAAAATGCTTAACTGAAAAATAATGTATATGAACCTTCCTCAAGGAAAAGAAAATAAAACCTGCAGTCAGCATCATTACTGACAAAAGGAATCACCACAAGAAGAAAATGGTCATTTTTAAGAACTTTACCAAACTGTAAAGGCTATCACCCATGACAGAATGCTAGAACAGAGTTCATATGAAAGTACAACCCTACAGATGATCAAGAATGAGTACTGAATAGGCAGCCACCAAGGAAGTTATGTTTATACTGAATCATTCTATCAGAAAACACAGTGTTCTTTTTCAATGTTATGCATGTCAGGTCAGACCATGATGCGATTCTATCATTTCTTGTGCACTGATGCCGATTTCTTGTAAACAGGAAAAACTCCCAGGTTAAATCCACGTTTTTTAAGTCAGAGGTTGGTAGAGTTTTTCATTAGCCTTAGAACTAACCTGTTATGTAGGGTCTTACACACATTCTCTCTTCTCATGAGAGAGACAATAATCTCTCAGCTATACTGTAGTTTTTTCCTAATGAGATCCAGTGAGCCTGGATTCCAGCTTCATACAGTATGGGCTATCATCTTCAGCTTGGAGCATTAAAGCATGAATGCTTCCTCACTTTGCTCTACATTGACATTTTAATTTTGGAGAGAACTACTATAAAAGAATACACAAAATTCAACTAATGAGGTACGCCAACAATTGGTTAGGATTTCTACAGTTGTATTGGTAGTATGTACTGGATTACGGTTGGATAGTGTATTTCTGATATTCAAAGAGAGAGAAAAAAACCAACTGAACTAGAAAGGTTTATAAATTCTCAGATAAAATGATATATGATTCATTTGAAGGTATCTCTCTACAGCTCAGAAGCTGTCCTCTACTGTGACAGATTGAAAAACTCCAGTACAATTTGTCTTTTCAAGCTGTCCCTGGAAAGAAGATTCTGGGGGAAGTTTTTCAAGTGCAGAAACACATGCTGTCTTCTTAGCTTTTAGTTTATATCCAAGCTACTGAGCTGAGAACATTTTATATCCTATCAGTTTTAATGTTTGTCAGTCTACTTTTAGAATTGTGTCACTTGTGAGATTTTGTTAGACGAGAGACTGGGGTCTGTAAAACTGTGAGGTGTGAAAGTAACACAGTAATTCAGAGAGCTTTGTTTCCATAAACATTCAAAAACAGAGGGCTTGCACACTCTCTGGTTCTCTTAGACAGCTTTGTAAACTCAGGCTTTGTTCTGTCTCTCATGTGGAAAGTGGAATCAGTTCCTTACTCCAGAGTAATGAATTGTGCCCACTACTCACTACCAAGGCACATTTTTTCATTACTGTGGCACGTGTTCCTTGATTTCCTTGGCCAAACACTTATTTATTTGCCAAAATACTGAACAGAACCAGTGTTATTTTTGATGTCAAGTCTAATTTTGTCTAGGTATGTCTAAAAATTGGCAGGTAATGAGAGAAGTCAACGCTCTCTGGAACAGTAGAAACATTCCGTGTCTATGTTATACAACTGTTTAGATTTGGCTTTTCATTAGGAGACATTTCAGAAGTCACTTTAAAATAAAAGAAAAAAGATTAAATCATGTAACTTGATTTTAGAAAAAAAGTGAAACATTTCTATGGTGGGTCAAGCTGATGGCTCATCTGAGATTTACTCAGCTGTTTTGGGAGGCAGTTTTCTTGGAGCGTAGGGCATGTCTGTGCCAGTCGTTAAAATATCAGGCAACAATATACCATCTTGAGAGGATTTTTTTTCGATAGCCAGCCCACTGGTCTTGCAATGCTGAAGTTCTCTTCTCATGGTCACATATCAGTTGCTTATCAGTGTTGCTGGAACAAGATTGCAGCTCTGCCAGTCAGCCAGAACCCAAGTTGTATCTTATAGCACAGTGGCAAAAATAGCAGTCAGATTCTTCTGGATAGAAGCATGCAGATAGAGAACACTGGAGACAATCTTGTCACACAACATATGTTCTTTCTTGATAGTCTCTATAGGTGCTCGCATGTGCTTCTACTTTCATTTCCCTTAAGGAACTAACACTGGGATACTTTCTTTGTCCACACAACTCTCAGTAATATTTTGAGGCTAAGCATTTTACTCCCTGCCTTTTGTCTGTTTTCTCTACACTGAACCACAGTGTCTGCTTTCTCAGATAGTGTCTGTGTATTGTGCTTCCCGGTTCCTTTGCCTTGAACTGTTGTATTTGTTCTGCATTAATGGCTAGTAACGTTTTGATCCTTTCCACTCTATGGCCTCATTCTGTCTCAGGTCACAGTTCTCATCAGACACTTATTACCCATTCCAGTATTTCAGGAGATATTCCTAGTAACAGTGTCAATCATGTTTTATCCTTGCTTCTCGATGCGAAAGTAGAGAAAGAAAATAAGGAAAAAAAAAAGAGAAAAAAGAAAAATAAGAAATAAAGCAAAAAAAGAAAACTCCAATTTTATCTTCATTTTTCCATCATCATTTTCATGGTCAAGTCAGTTTATGATAAGATTTAATTCTTGTTTCTGATATCATGCAAGTTCTTTTTAGTCTAGATATCCAGGTGACCAGACTGCCTATCTGTAGGTGTTGCATTTTTGTCTTGTTAATTGCATTTCCTGCCATGTTGTGGGTGTCATGAATCTGCTCAGTGACATCAAATTTCATCTAGAGAGTGCTGAACAGTAACAGCTCAAGCTTTACAATCAAATTGTTCTTTATTCACTGCTTACAGAAATCCTAGAACTGTGGCAAATGTCTGAGTTGCACATATAGATTTGCACTCTTCTCTCTTGCAACTTGTGCTTCTCACCTAAGTGCCAACCAATTTATTACTTGCATGAAAGACTCCTTGTGTAATATGAGTTTCAAAAGCTTAGAACGCTGCAGGTTTTCAGCTGTTATTGCTGCTCAGCCTAAGCCTTATCTTCATGGCTAGCACAAACACCATTCTTAACTTGCTTTCTTTCAGTTAAGACACAACGGTCAGCAATAGCATACAAACAGGCCCTACACTTCTAAGGTTGCCCTAAGTCTAAAAAGAGCTAATTAAGGCTTTAATAACCAGTACGCCATATTATATAACTGCAACTTTGATATGAGCTGAAATGTTGTACTATCAGGACCACAGATTTTTCTCCTTCAGCATTGTCCCTAACTGCTCCCAGGAACTGTTCTGGCAGTTCTATACTCTGAAGTCCTGGGGTCAAGTCCTGGGAGGCATCCCTTATCTGTACAAATGTGTTTGCACAAACCTCTACTCTTCTTGTACACTTTTTCTGAAAGTCCTGTTGCACATCTGTACTCAGTGCACAGAAAGAACAAGTAATATTGACCATTCCATAACTGAAATACTCTGATAGAGGCTAACTGAACGTAAAACACCGTTTTCTATTTATTTCAAAGAAAAATAGTGATGGACTTTTTAAATACACCAACAGAAGCACAATGCCACCATCCCCATTTTTCACAAGTAAATATATTTGCCACTGATGAGGAACTCTCATACTAATTTTTTTTAAGTTGTGATTGTTCATTTAGGCAGAAAAGAGCCAAATTCCCAAGCTTGTGTAAAAGCATTTGAGACAAGGTGTACGTGGTTATAAGACCTATCCACCTCTATGTACATGAGTAGTCAAGGAACTAGAAGCAAGTGAAAGGAAGTACGAACTGAGATAAACAGTTGGCAAGTACAAGTGAATTCTTTCCCTTCACTGGAAAAGAGATCATGCTGTTAGTAGCTGGGATTTGCTAATGAAAACAAGTCTTTGAAATTATTTATCTTCATCATATCTTGGATGATTATTTAAAGTTTGCCTAAAATGAGCTTTCATGTTTGTTAGACATTTTGCAAGTCAATTTACCTGAAGCAGACAGTACTGATGGACTAAAAGCACAGTTAGTTCTCTGTTCACTTCAGGGCTCAGTGTTAACAGTCCTTCCCTGGACCGAAGGAAGGCAGCTCTGAGCTCCCAAGGGTAGAAGCTAGGGATGCCATACAGTGAGTTTAGATAGGACCACAGGTCTAGAAAAGTAGTAGCTGGAAGTATTCAGAGGGTGTGGATCCTTCTGTTCCATACCAGAAGGTGAGAACTTACGTATTTCCACTAGAGGCAGGACTAGATTCTCTACAATAGCACTGCTTCCTAGAGAGCTAGCTTTTTGCAGGTGGATACATACACATTTCTTAAAACAGTGCAGGCAAACCTTTATTTAAAACATACTAAAAAAAACATTGCAGTATTCATTCTGGCACCAGCTCACTTTTCTCTTGATGCTGAATTTCCTCCTGTATCTATGGTTTGCCGTCACTGCCAAAAAACGTTCTTTATCTGCACCTGTGTACATGTCTAGTACACCTGGGGAAAAAGTCTTGTCATTTGCTATAGATTTTCTTTAGACTTTCTGTTTTCGTATACACATCTATGGAAGTTGTTTCTATAGACAAAGATTTATCTTCCCTCAATTTCGATGCAGCTGTTCTGACAAAGTATCACACCAACACAAAATTTCCCCCACTGTTCTAGGCTTTGCGTTAGCCTGTAACTCCAAGGTATTAACATATGCGAAATGTCTTTTCCTTACATAAAATCTTAGAAATTAAACCTGATTTATTTATTAGCAATACATGATTTTGGTGAAGTGTTACTGGGCTTGACATGAGAATTATCTAATGAAATTCTGTGGCCTGCATTGTGCAGGTTAGTCCTATTTATTTCTTCTTTCCTTAACTTGGATAGACAAGTTCTTTTCTCAAGACCAGAAATAACACTTTGGAAAGCATCTACTTTTATAGGTTTCTTTATATTAATCAAAACATGCCACCATAAACTGTTTTCAGTATAGGTGACAGACATGTTCTTTTTTAAATTGCACATGCGAGGTTTTCCTCCAGCGTGTTTGAGCTTTTTGTTTTGCTTTTTTTTTGCCTGTTGATGCAAACTAACCACTTGCATACAGGTACACAAAAGAGGTTTCAGAGAAGCCTCACTGACGATAGTATGTAGACAAAATTAAGTAGCAGAAATGCATAATCTCAGTAATGGTTGATGAAGCTTTGTCAACAAAGACTGATCAAAGTACTAAAACAAAATTATTCTCTGTCCTGATGTTATGGAATTCGTAGGCTCCTTCATAGAGTACCAGATGAAAAATTAGAACAGATTTCTAGAACAACAGAATACCAAAGCTACAAATCAAAAGTATTTCAAAGGCACTTTGATTAACTGAACTAGAGTTATGTATTGTGACATTTGATCTGTTTCTTGCCTCTCAAAATAAACGGACCGTATTCAGCAATGACCTTAAAATTATCATTAGGGAGACATGACTCAGAGAACCTTGGATAGCCTCAAGCTACTCTATGTTTATGAGATCACGGCTTCCTTTGAATCTCTTCATTTTGAGGAGATGCTGCTGTTGTCTTCTGTCATCTTAAAACTTGCAGGACCAAACAGATGTTTTAGATGAAAATCTGATCTTTGACTGTGTTCTTAGAAGACATTTTTCAGAGTTTCAGCCATGATTGCCAATGACTTCAAGATAATACACTTCATCTTCACGTTTTTTGTTGGCACTTAAAGGCAATTCAAGGTAGTTATCCAGAATGAACATATTTAACTTTTTTCTTTTTATTAACTACCTTATACACTTGTAAAAACACCTTAAAATACTAAAATTCAAAGGACATATAACATTCCAGTTCTTAATTATGCAAAAACTGAACTGCAAGATATCTGTCCGGTCTGGTAGCTATCTGGTCTTTATCACCAGGACTCACTAGGGAACAATTATTTACATTTTCTGAATTTAAATACAATACGTTGCAATCGTTCCACAGTCAATTTCTGTTTTTTGGATATGGCCACTACTGAACCAGCTTCTATACCACTACGGATAATTCTGTTGAAATCAATAGAGGTACTCAGGCATAAAACAACCACATGAAAAGATCAGATTCTAAACTTCAAATACTTAATGTAGTCAAAGTATAAACCAAGAAAGAGTCAAAAAAAAATTAAGCAACTCAGCTTTGAGTTGTAAGAAAATTGGGCTTTTAATATATGCATGGAAAAACTATGGAAAATTCTTTTTTAATGAATAGATACAGAATGAAACCCACATGCAAATATGCTGTATCATGATGTATAATTACTGCAAGTCTCACATATTTCAAAATCAATGGTGTCAATAGACTGTTTTAAAAAAATAGAAGCTACTTTCACCTTTTGATAAAAGTAGAATTTTGACCTTGTCTGAGCATAATGTGCATGAGAGTTTATTGTATAATTTTCTTCACCAAATAGCATTTGTATTATGTAAATTTGGTAAAGCCTTTGAAAGCTAAAATCTCAAATGAAGTTGCATCCAATTATAGTATTGCAAAATGATTCTAACACTGTTTTATCACTACATATTTCCTATGCCAGAGAAAATCTGACTCAGAAGACCATTATCTGCCTTAATCTACCTTTTCCTGACCAGCAGTTTTAAGCTATCTACACAGACAGAATATCTCCATCACTGAGTGATACACTCTAGTCACACTATGTTACTCATCTGAGCTTTTGCTCTAGGAATAGGATACTTCCATGCTGTTCTCTTGAATCCCAGAGCTAAAGGAAGCTATTCAGCTTATGAATCATAATATGTCTTGAGATACAAAATCCTTGCCAGCAAGGAGAAATGAACTAAATGAAATCATCAACAATGCAAAATCTGTGCTAATGAGAACTACAGTACTTAAAGCACCCACTGATATGTAAAAAGGTGTTAAATGTAAATAGATGCCAAAATAAATAAAAACAGATAAGAAATCCCTGTATTGTCTTAAAATGAAAAAATTGGCTATGCCAAAATTTCAAATATCAGGCATAACTCTTAGAAATCACCATGGGGCTGTTCTGTGTTCTCAGCTTGGTATTTAGCATTTGTATTGGTATCCTTCCAATAATCATGAAAGGTGTTTGATTTTTTTTTTCTGGTATTCAGGATATGCCATATATCCTTACTTCTGCTCATAATGAACAGTGAATCACTTATTATAGAAATCTCCAATATTTGGAGACGAAATTCAGTGAGCCCATATCTTTTCAGCAACTCAGAAACCATTCTGCTTAGCAGATTTTCCAATAGAAACTCTTACTTATTGCACAGGTTATGTTATTTTGACTACTATTATACACATATACTATTATATACCTATATATGCAAGTATTGCTTATTATCTATCTAGTATACATGGTCCAGCACACTTTTAAATTAACTTCATTTGGAGGAAAGCTGCACCGTTATATTTTAACTACTTAAACATTATAAAGACCAAATCAACTATAACTAATAGTGGTGAATAAAGTTGTGTAAATTATGATTTTGGGGGGCTGGTGAAATTGAAAAATTAGGAAAAAAAAAAGCCAGTAGAATGCTTGCATTTCTCAGACAAAAACACGGGAAAAAAAGGAATTTATGGTCAAACAAAAATGCTGTTCAATAAACTATAAAAGCATCTTTCATTTAGGGGTTAATTAACCTTCTGAATGAATACAGGTCAACTTAGGTATAAAACGTGAAAACATGAGCTTTCAATTCAATATTTGTCCTCAAATCCATTTTTTCCATATGTATTATTTCCTACAAAAATTTGCACAATAGGGAAATAAAAGAGAATATGAAAAATGCAAGGGTTTTTTTTTTTTGTGAAATATGCAGGATTGAACAAAATAGGCAATTGCATGTGTACCTCATAAATCCATGGGTAAATTATATCAATTGTGCAAAAATCAGTAAATATCCAGTTACCTGTCCTGTATATTTGGCAGGTATAAAATTGGCATTTACTGAAACGACAGTGCTAGTTTATTTCAGTCATTATTAAAAGTTACATATTTAGCGCTCCATGCTAAAAATTTTACACCACAGAAATCTCAAAAACAAAAAGGGTAATATAGTTCAAAACTTCTCTTCCTTACATTCTGAATTGAGGTGTAGTTTTTCCCCTTTAAATGTGCCTTAGCAACATGATCTTCATTCAGTGAAGAATCTGTGATTCTTCTGTGAATCTATTTGTATTCTGTCTGAGCCAGATGAATTATGCTCAGATGCTGGTTTTATCTGAATTTATAAATGATGATGTTTGGGGCTCACATAAAATTCAGAACGTCATGCTTGTTCTTCCCTCTATGAAAGTGACTTTTAAAGGCATTTTAAAAGTTGCTTGGTATTGAAATGAGGAAAAGACCATGCATTTGGCTTCATTATCAAATTTATGAGTATAAGCCACAAAGTAAAATTTGCTCTTTATTGTCGCTTTCTGGTATAAAAAGAAATTCCCACACTCTCTGAAACAAAAAGTCTGTAGAAGGGTATGCCCCTTTGTGTTTCATTGCTTTTTGGAGAGCAGAGGGAGTAGAGGAGGAAAGATTCAGCATTACATTTAAAAATACAGGGTTTGATTTTACTTTTCTTTGGGAGAGGAGAGGAATGCTGATTTGCAAAGAACTTAAAAGAGGCTTTCTCATCCTTTAGCAAGATCTGAAAATAACCTAGCAAATTCACAAAAAAAAAAAATTGACTTTCCCACTAGAGACTATTATAAAAATTTTACCACATCCAGGAATGTATTTAGTTTCCAAGTTACAGCCCGGGAAACTATATTTCTAAAGAAATCTGACCAAAGCACAACGGCTGTTGTAGTTCTTTTTAATTGTATACTCACCCAGCAGTACTGATTCCTCTATTTAGGCTGCCTATCACTTCTCTTTATGAAAAAAATTCTCATTGTACACATGCGTGTGGCAGGGAAAGGGTTGTTTAATTTGAAAGATCTGTAAACGTGTCATGATTGCAGCAGCGAACATGAACTTTGAAACAGTAGTAGCTGTCAGGTATGTGTCTTACTGAGCATATCAAATAATACCTCTGGTTTGTCATCTTATTTGTGATCCTCAATGACACTGCAATGGCAGTGAAGAGAGACTAAAGTAGAAAGAACCTGGGACACTGCACACAGTTATACAGTCACAGTTGTGGAGTTCTAGCAAATATGAACGAATTCAACAACTTAGATGTATATGAAGGAAAAATAAGGAAAAAAATGGAAGATTTGTAGAGATGGATGACTGAAAGGAATCTGGGAATTTTTTGGACAAGAAACTGGTGATAACATGGTAGAGAACATTGAGGAGGAACTAATCAAAGATGGTCAGCAATTTGCAGCAGGCCATTCCACAGAAAAAATAATGCCATGTAGTGCTGCAACAAGTCTCCAGTGAGTTTTCTGCCATCGTGCATTAAAGAAATGTCCATAGGAAGATATGATACCTGCTTTGAAGTCCTTACTACCTATTTTAAGATGTAAGAGTAAACAGAGAAAACAGAGAAAGAGAAACTGAGGGAAAGGAACATGACAATATAAAGCAAATTCTATTTAATAATTGTTTTTTAACGCTATTAACATATAAGCTTCCCTTGAACTAAAACGTGTTGCAAAGCTGACTGAAACTGTGTGGGAAACGTTTGCCTGTCTTGTGAAAATTAGAAAACTCAATTCTCACATTTTGCATGAACATCTTTTAAGTGATTATTTATTTGTTTTTAATGAAAGAAGGAAGGGAAGAAGGAAGGGAAGGAACATAGAACAGCTGCTGAGCTCAGGCAAAGACTGGAAGTCCCAAGTTCAAGACTCTGCAAAAATTAATGTTTGTTTATGCAATGTATAAACAGGGAGGAACAGGGAAGATTCCAATTGCGTATCAGCCAGTAGCTTTGTGGTTCAGGTTTTATCTGTGATGTGAAAGACAGGATATCAAAACTCTCACTGAATCAGGAAAAAGAGAGACTTGAATCTGACTCACCCAGCACTGGTAGGCTCTTTGCTACAGTCGCTGGAGTAGTGTTTGTTCATACAATCTCACCCTCCTCCCCCAGAAGAAATCGCATCTTTGCTAAAACCTTTCTGCCAAAACTAGCATGTATTTTACAGAGAAGAGTGTTGGTTTCAAAACATTGACCTTTTCAAGTGAAGACCCATTCTGTTAAAACATTACTGAATAATTTTAGAGCTATATTACTAACTTGTAATAAATGAGTTGTTCGTTGCAGCTTAACAGGCTTTATTATTTTCCTTTTCAGGAAGAAAACCTAGCATGAAAATATAAAAAGAAGTTAAGGTGGAAAAGTGTCCTGGTTTGGCCTAAACCAGGCCGATTTTCCTTTCAGTGATTTTTACTTTCAGCTAAGTCTCCTCTAAATAACTGCACTTTCTGAAACTAACTGCATGTTTTTGCAGACAGTGTCTGCTTCCAGGACTGATAACGCTCGAAGTTTGTAGTTATCGCTGAGGCACCGGTAGGGATGTTGTGCAGTAAGGCTCTTGCTGTACTTTTTTCTTAGAGAAACCAAGGTCACCGCTGAATTCCTCACTGCTTACAAGTGAAAAGCCGAAGGGGCGTCGCAGCTGCAGGGGGGAGCAGACAGGGCAGGTGACCCAAAAATTGACCAACGAGGGTATTCCATCCCATACACGTCATTCTCGGTATAAAGCGGGGGGATCACGAGGGTCTCGCTCCTCTTGCTCGCTCTTGCTTTTTCTGCTATGGCCGGTGTCCAAGGAGGACTCCGAATGTTTTCCTGCTGCCCCCGATCCTGATCTGTGCATCCCTGAATCCAGCTCTCGACCGTCGCTAGGCCCAGCCTGGGCCTTCCCGGAGCCTGCCCTGCAGTGCCGGTGGTGACGTTGCCGACATCGGGGGAGCTCGATCTTGGTTTTGTATATATATTTGTATATATTTGATTATTCCAATATTATTATTATACTCTTTTTCATTATTATAGGTTTATTAAAACTGTTTTAACTTTCCAACCCGTAAGTCTCTCTCCCTTTTCCCTTTCCCTTTCCCTTTGGGTGGGGGGGGAGGGTTAACAGAGAGCGTCTGCTGCAGGTTTAATCGCCAGCCCAGCTTTAAACCGTGACAGATTTATTGGCGCCCAACGTGGGGCTCGAGAGAAGCTCCAACAGGTTCCTCTGATAAGTCGAATCCCGGCTCCGGCGGGAGGAGACCCGGAGAGCTCAGCTGAGAGAGTATCAGATTTCTTCCTTTGAGATTTACGAGGGGTTGGAAATTAAAACAGATAGGGAAGATGCTGATGTCATTTTTGAGTACTGTGTTATCTCGTCTTTTTATAGAGTTTCTTTCACAGTTGAGTATTGCAATGATGCCTTACCTGCCGTGGGCACTGTGTTATTGTTTGCTTCTTATGAATGTTTACATGCGGTTTAGCAGTGGGCGCTGGTCGAAATGTATTGTTTTGGTATGGGGTTTGATACTGATTTATGCTGTGATAAACTGGGCAGTTACTATTCCGATCTCTTATCTCTATAACACAATGATGGGCAGTTTTAATCGCGAATCAGTAGCAGCGACTTCATCTGCACGCTCCAGGCGTCCTTTAGCTGATTCTGTTAATGATTACACTTCCAGTTTTACTTCAGGAAATAGTACCTTCTCCTTTTCTGCCAAGCTGGTTCCTCTAGATTTTGTGAAATTAGGATGGTGCTGTCTAGGTGGCATGTTTTTATTTTCGGTTGTCCTGAATGTGTTTCTGATGTGGGATAAGATTAAGTATCGGTGCAGGGACAGGTGTAGGTGTTATGCAGCCACCTCAGATTCTACAGCGTGTGCTGCCGCTACAGCTCGCACCGCAGCTGCTACACCCCCCAAGATGGCCACTGCAGCTACTCAGACTCTAACAAGTCTCAGCACTCCCACGACAGCCACTGCTCAGACCCCATCTACTCAGACCCCAGCATCTAACGAATCTGTACCAATTGCTCCTGTAACCAGGAAGAAATACCAAAAGAAATCAGCTCGTGAAGAGGAGGATGATGACTCAGAGCCTTCTAAGGCAGAGCCATCACAGGACCCAGGTGAGGGCCCTTCTCAGGCAGAGTCAGGGCCTGACACAGATGGGGGTTCCCTTGATCGTCATTTTAAAGCAGACCCATCACAGAAGAAAGGTCGTTCTAAAGCAGAACTATCACAGGAGAAGGACTCGGATGTAGAGATAACCTACCACTCCTTATCCCTGAAGGACCTGAGAAATATAAGGAAAGATTTCAGCCGTTATGATGGTGAGCCAATTATTACCTGGCTGCTCCGATGCTGGGATAATGGGGCAGATAGCATGCAATTAGACGGTAGAGAAGCCAGACAGTTGGGATCCCTGTCCAGAGATGGTGGTATTGATAAGGCGCTTGCAAGAAAGTCAAACACTATCAGTCTCTGGAGGCGACTCTTGTCAGCTGTAAAGAGCAGGTATCCCTATAAAGATGATGTTATGAGCCACCTAAGCAAATGGACCACTATAGAAAAAGGTATTAACTACCTTAGAGAATTAGCTGTGCAAGAGATCATTTATAGACACCCACGGGAAATTGTAGATCCTGTAGATCCTGATGAAGTGGAATGCAACCGATCCATGTTCCGGAAGGTTGTGAAGAATGCTCCACCGACATATACCCATACATTGTCAATATTAGTCTGGGGAGAAGATGCTATGGCACGACCTAGTGTGGATGAAATGGCTAACTGTATGCGACAGTATGAAGATAGTATTTCTTCCCCACTGCAGGCCCGTGTCTCGGCTGTGGAAAAACTGACAAAGGAAAACAAGGACTCATTTAAACAACTGTCAGACAAACTGTCCAGGATAGAGAATAAACTTGACTCTCTACCTACACAGGCACGCGTTGCAGCTGTTAGGAGAAAACGCCCTCCTACAGGACCAGCTCAAAGGAAACGGAACACATCACGAGGTATCCTGTGGTTTGCCCTGCGTGGTTATGGGGAAGACATGAACAGATGGCATGGACAACCTACCAGTACCCTACAGGCACGAGTACGTGAGTTGCAAGCTAAAAGAAATACCAGAGAGAATTTTTCTAGGAGGATGGCTGCTCCAGTTACCAGTGAGCAGGACCCCAGTCAGGGTAGATGGGCCTCAAATTCCTTTTTCCAAAGTGTGAATAGGAGAAATGAAGGTCCAGTCCCTGTGAGCAGCACGAATCCATTTCTTGATTAGGGGGACCCTGCCTCCAGCCAGGTGGAGGAAAGGGACAACCGAGTTTATTGGACTGTGTGGATTCGATGGCCTGGCACATCAAAACCACAAAGGTATCGAGCCTTGGTAGACACTGGTGCACAGTGCACCCTAATGCCATCGGATCATAAAGGGGCAGAATCTATCAGTATTTCAGGAGTAACAGGAGGATCTCAAGTGTTATCTGTATTGGAAGCCGAGTTGAGCCTAACTAAAAATGAATGGAAAAAGCACCCCATTGTGACTGGCCCAGATGCTCCGTGCATCCTTGGCATAGACTACCTCAAGAGAGGGTATTTTAAGGACCCAAAAGGGTATAGATGGGCCTTTGGTGTAGCAGCTGTAGAGACTGAGGACATTAAACAGCTGTCTACCTTGCCTGGCCTCTCAGAGGATCCTTCTGTTGTGGGGTTGCTGAAGGTTGAAGAACAACAGGTGCCAATTGCTACTACCACAGTGCACCGACGACAATATCGCACCAATCGAGACTCCCTGATCCCCATTCATAAACTGATTAGACAATTAGAAAATCAAGGAGTGATTAGTAAGACTCGCTCACCCTTTAATAGTCCTATATGGCCAGTGCGAAAGTCTGATGGAGAATGGAGATTAACTGTGGACTATCGTGGCCTAAATGAAGTTATGCCACCACTGAGTGCTGCTGTGCCAGACATGCTAGAACTTCAATACGAACTGGAGTCAAAGGCAGCCAAGTGGTACGCCACCATAGACATTGCTAATGCATTTTTCTCTATTCCTTTGGCACCAAAGTGCAGGCCACAGTTTGCTTTCACCTGGAGAGGTATCCAGTACACCTGGAATCGACTGCCCCAGGGGTGGAAACACAGTCCTACTATTTGCCATGGACTGATCCAGACTGCACTAGAAAAGGGTGGATCTCCAGAACATTTGCAATACATTGATGACATCATTGTGTGGGGTGATACAGCAGCAGAAGTTTTTGAAAAAGGGGAGAAAATAATCCAAATTCTTCTGAAAGCTGGTTTTGCCATAAAAAGAGGCAAGGTCAAGGGACCTGCCCGGGAGATCCAGTTTTTAGGCATTAAATGGCAAGATGGGCGTCGCCAGATCCCGATAGAGGTGATCAACAAAATAACAGCTATGTCCCCACCTACTAACAAAAAGGAAACACAAGCCTTCTTAGGTGTTGTGGGTTTCTGGAGAATGCATATTCCAGATTACAGCCAGATTGTACGCCCTCTTTATCAAGTGACCAGAAAGAAGAATGATTTTCAGTGGGGTCCTGAACAACGACAGGCCTTTGAACAGATTAAACAAGAGATTGTGCATGCAGTAGCCCTTGGACCAGTCCGTACGGGACAAGATGTTAAAAATGTGCTCTACACCTCAGCTGGGGACAATGGTCCTACCTGGAGCCTCTGGCAGAAAGTACCAGGGGAGACTCGAGGTCGACCCCTAGGATTTTGGAGTCGAGGATACAAGGGTTCCGAGGCCAATTACACCCCAACTGAAAAAGAGATACTGGCAGCATATGAAGGAGTTAGAGCTGCCTCAGAGGTAATTGGTACTGAGGCACAACTTCTCCTGGCACCTCGATTACCAGTACTAGGCTGGATGTTCAAGGGTAAGGTTCCCACTACCCATCATGCAACTGATGCTACGTGGAGTAAATGGATTGCATTAATTACACAGAGGGCTCGAATAGGAAACCCTAATCACCCAGGAATCTTAGAAGTGATCATGGACTGGCCAGAAGGCAAAGACTTCGGAATGCCACCAGAAAAGGAGGTGACACGTGCTGAAGAAGCCCCACCATATAATGAACTACCAGAGGATGAGAAGCAGTACGCCCTGTTCACCGATGGATCCTGCCGTCTTGTAGGAAAGCATCGGAAGTGGAAAGCTGCTGTATGGAGTCCTATACGACGAATCACAGAAGCCACAGAAGGACAAGGTGAATCAAGTCAATTCGCAGAGGTAAAAGCCATCCAGCTGGCTTTAGACATTGCTGAACGAGAAAAGTGGCCAAGGCTGTATCTTTATACTGACTCATGGATGGTAGCAAATGCCTTGTGGGGGTGGTTAAAGCAGTGGAAGCGAAGCAACTGGCAGCGTAAAGGTAAACCTATTTGGGCTGTTGAACTGTGGCAAGATATTGCTACTCGGCTAGAGAAACTAGTCGTGAAGGTACGTCATGTAGATGCTCACGTACCTAAAAGTCGGGCAACTGAGGAACATCGAAACAACCAACAAGCAGATCAGGCTGCTAAAGTGTTCCAAATAGATTTGGACTGGGAACATAAAGGTGAACTATTTTTAGCTCGGTGGGCTCATGACACTTCAGGTCATCAAGGAAGAGATGCAACATACAGATGGGCTCGTGACCGAGGGGTGGACTTAACTATGGACTCTATTGCACAGGTTATCCATGATTGTGAAACATGCGCCGCAATTAAGCAAGCCAAACGGTTAAAACCTTTGTGGTATGGGGGGCGGTGGTTGAAATATAAATATGGGGAGGCCTGGCAAATTGACTATATCACACTCCCTCAAACCCGCCAGGGTAAACGCTATGTGCTTACCATGGTGGAGGCGACCACCGTATGGCTGGAAACATACTCTGTGCCCCATGCCACTGCCCGGAACACTATTCTGGGCCTTGAAAAGCAAATCTTGTGGCGACACGGCACGCCAGAGAGAATTGAGTCGGACAATGGGACTCATTTCAAAAACAGTCTCATAGATAACTGGGCCAAAGAGCATGGCATCGAATGGGTATATCATATCCCCTATCATGCACCAGCCTCTGGGAAAGTTGAACGGTATAATGGGCTGTTAAAAACTACCCTAAAAGCAATGGGGGGTGGAACCTTTAAAAACTGGGATAAGCATTTGGCACAAGCTACCTGGCTAGTTAACACCAGGGGATCTATCAACCGAGCTGGCCCTGCTCAGTCAGACCTTTTACATACAGTAGAAGGGGATAAAGTCCCTGTGGTGCATGAAAGGAATCTGTTGGGAAAAACTGTCTGGGTTCTTCCTGCTACGGGCAAAGGTAAACCCATTCATGGGATTGCTTTTGCTCAAGGACCTGGATGTACTTGGTGGGTGATGCTGCAGGATGGTGGAGTCCGATGTGTCCCTGAAGGTGATCTGATCTTGGGTGAGAATACTTAATTCTGAACTGCATGATGTTAATTGCTGCATAATACTAACAGTGTTCATAAGTGTCTTTCAGGTTAAGACAGTGGTGACGAGACCAGAGCTAACTGCAAGTGGCGTCCAGTAACCTCCTCAAGACTGACATCTTTAACCTGCAACCCGTGGGCACAAACTGTGACAAAACTCATACCATGTCTCCTGCCCTGAGAGACTCCTAGCCAGATGGAAACCCACAATCCTGAACTAAATGAACTTGATGAACTTTTTTTTTTTTTCTGTATAGAAATGAATCATAAACTAATGTTATCTGTATATATTTTAAAATGAAAAGTTAGTGGTGATCTGAGTATGACGTGAATGGTATGGAATAAGGGGTGGAATGTCCTGGTTTGGCCTAAACCAGGCCGATTTTCCTTTCAGTGATTTTTACTTTCAGCTAAGTCTCCTCTAAATAACTGCACTTTCTGAAACTAACTGCATGTTTTTGCAGACAGTGTCTGCTTCCAGGACTGATAACGCTCGAAGTTTGTAGTTATCGCTGAGGCACCGGTAGGGATGTTGTGCAGTAAGGCTCTTGCTGTACTTTTTTCTTAGAGAAACCAAGGTCACCGCTGAATTCCTCACTGCTTACAAGTGAAAAGCCGAAGGGGCGTCGCAGCTGCAGGGGGGAGCAGACAGGGCAGGTGACCCAAAAATTGACCAACGAGGGTATTCCATCCCATACACGTCATTCTCGGTATAAAGCGGGGGGATCACGAGGGTCTCGCTCCTCTTGCTCGCTCTTGCTTTTTCTGCTATGGCCGGTGTCCAAGGAGGACTCCGAATGTTTTCCTGCTGCCCCCGATCCTGATCTGTGCATCCCTGAATCCAGCTCTCGACCGTCGCTAGGCCCAGCCTGGGCCTTCCCGGAGCCTGCCCTGCAGTGCCGGTGGTGACGTTGCCGACATCGGGGGAGCTCGATCTTGGTTTTGTATATATATTTGTATATATTTGATTATTCCAATATTATTATTATACTCTTTTTCATTATTATAGGTTTATTAAAACTGTTTTAACTTTCCAACCCGTAAGTCTCTCTCCCTTTTCCCTTTCCCTTTCCCTTTGGGTGGGGGGGGAGGGTTAACAGAGAGCGTCTGCTGCAGGTTTAATCGCCAGCCCAGCTTTAAACCGTGACAAAAAGTCAATCTAAATTGGGTAATGTCTTAACATCTTGGAATTTCAAATTCCAAAATGTAATTCAAAGTCCAAAGCCACTATATTATAAAAAGACTAAAAACTTCCCTGCTGAAATTTGACACACTTTTAAAACGGTCCATAAAATTGTGACTTATATCAGATAGATCAGGCTTTGCATTTACTTAATGCAAAATCACCCATACATCTTGGCAATACATTTGCAGTGTTGTCTGCTTGCTCTTTTAAAAGTAAATAGGGTAGAATAAAACATTATAGATTTATTATGATTCCTCCAGAAACTGCTCTCACTTGGACAACAGGCAGGAAAGGAAAACAGAAAGCATGTGACACTAACACTATCTTGATTTTTCTAGCATAAGTTAATAAAAATAATTAACTTGATTAAAAAAAAAAACCAGAAGAAATTAATACTCGTCTTGAATTTCTTTCAAAAAGCTTATTTTATTGATGTAATCCTGTTGTGAATCTTGAAAACATATTGCAGCAATGTGCTTATGCTCACCTATGTATGTGTGTATAATGCTTCCTTTCACCAAAAAGATCTCAGAGAGGTTTATAATGAATCTGTAATTAGGATATAGAATTTCACCATTGAAATGTGGCTACCTATTGGGTAGAGAATGACTTCCACTTGTAACTTTATCTTTCAGATCATTTAAATGCATGTTCATATATGCAATTACTTCCCTTAAATCTGTGGGACTGCTCATATGCCTAATACTGAAAACAATCTATTTTACGTGCTCTGAGAGTTAACATCGTGTGCAGCAGCTGCATTCAGACAGTTCACCTCGATTCACAAAACAAGGGCAAGGAAATCTGGTCAATAAGCTAAAATAAATTCTTTCAAATAGAAGCACAGGAAATCTGATGTTTAATATACAGCAGACAGAATTTGTATTTTGAAAGGTTTATCTAAGGTGAAAGTCCCAAAGGCCTGAAACTTGATCACCCTGGAAAGAGGAAAGACTGTTGCCTGCCCAGACCACAGCATTTAAAATCTCCAGATACTAAGCCTTTCATAACTGTATGTTAATATGCTTCCTTATTCTTTCCAGGAGCATTCTTAAATAAAATTATTCTATAAAGAAAGCCCTAAGAATTGTTAGGTAAGGTGTTTGGAAAAGTCAGCCCTCAAGAAGGGATCCAGATTGACTGTAGTAGAGGAATATCATCAGTTGGACTAGATGATCATTGTAGGTCCCTTCCAACTGAAATAGTCTATTCTATTCTATTCTATTCTATTCTATTCTATTCTATTCTATTCTATTCTATTCTATTCTATTCTATTCTATTCTAATATGAGGACTTCCCAGTGAAGGATGGTACCATCATAGTTCAGTGGAAACATTGCTCTGTCCCAGGGGAATCTGGGAGGAAAGAATGTCTACAACAGTGTTTTTTGTTCTTTTGGCATTAATCTCTTTATTTAGACAATAAAGCAACATAGCACCTTTCCCTGAAAAGCTGTGAAAAGTATATATACCCCCAAGTTTCTGCCAGAAAGTCGTGCATATTGTAAGCCCATACTCCTGTGGGGCCTCCTGCCTGGTTTGAGAAAGTACGATACAGGGCATTGACTCTGGATTCAGGAAGGTTTGGTTCTCCCTCTGGTCTCTGCCAGAATCTTTGTTCTGTAAGTGTGCTTAATCATTTCACCCTGTCTTGGTTTTCTCTACCATTTTCTGCCCTGTCTAATTAGATTACAAACTCTGTGTTTGTTTCCTATGTTTTGTAAAATGTCTGGCATAAAGGGCCACTCATCTCAATTGACCCACTAAGTGCTGCCACAATGCAAATAATACTGATGCATCCTGACATGACAGTATTTCACCTTAATGTGACACAAGAGGCTGGGACTATATGGTGCACTTTAATTCAGCGCTGAGATGAGAAACAAACTCAGGGTATGAAAATGGGAATCTGAGGGGAAATAGCAGGGAATGGGACTGAGCAGTAGATGAAAAGTATAGGAAAAGAAATTAAACCTCTGTTAAAACTAGCTGGAGACTCCAGATCTGGAAAGTGCTAGTTGCTTTGCTTGGCAACCATTTACTTGCCCTTCTGTGGCATGTGCCCCAACACACAAGAATATTATATACCCGAGGATGAGCGGCAGAACTTTCCAGCCCAAGGGATGCATGAGCTGTAATCTCACCTTTTGTCTGCTGACAAATATGCATGTGTTTTTCACAGCTTCTGTTAATGATCCATCTTTGCAGACTTTCCCTAGAGTGGGATTTAAGGGAGACAGTCGTTAGTTACTATATATGAAGATTCACTTGGCTTACTGCTTTTCCTATGTGCTAAGTTACTCTATGTAAATCGTAAGATTCCCATCACAGACTCTTCAGTTAGAACTAGGAATGCACCCCTGACTTCCAGTAGAGGAGACTGAATTCTGTCTTGTGAGAGTGGACATTTTTCACTTCCCATTTTCAACCGCATCTCCAAGCACTGAACTATTCAGCTCACAATACCAAGAATCCTGAATTATACCAAGAATTTTACTTGTATCTCATACAACCCACAAAGGTACACTGTGTTTTCATCTAAGTAATGGGCCATATAAAAGGTAACAGCCTGGTCCTCCTCCAAGCATCCTGTTCAGCTAAATGGAATAAGTCCTGCCTGTGGCCATAAAACTATTTCCTACAAGGACTGGTATGAAAAAGACTCCAAATAAACAAAAAACGCTGAGCCATCTGAAAGTACAGTGCAATGTTGGACAGGTTCCTGAAATAGTTCTGAGTGAACTAGTAATACCAAAAGCAGTATGGCCCTGTCAGTGCAGTTTTCCTCTGCAGGATGAATTATCCAGGGCACGGTGCCTCACTAATGCAGTTGTATTGATTTTGAGACCTTGCTAGCTTGGGTATCCTTACGCAGCACAATGCTGTGTATATATATCACAGCATTACTTTAGTGCTCACTCTCAAGGGAGGCAATTAAGGTGTCACTGAGTCTTAATTGTCTCCATGCATGATATTTTCCTTAAAGCTCTGGCCTTTAGAAAAAAAACCCAAACCATATTGCTTAAGTTTTATTTCTGACCCTCCACAAAGAAGTTTGCAGTACTGTATATAGAATTTACAATTATAACTTCATTTATTTTTAGAAGCAACTAGGAAGATACATCAATGATTTAGAGAAATTCATTCCATAAAGGAAACAGATCTGACCGACAACTCTCAAAACTGTGGCGTGGTGAACATCTGTGGGAGGCAATAGGACCCCAGTCAGGGAGCTGTTCAGTGAAGGACTCGAAGCCCACGCCTGTGCCAGCCAGGAGTGTGGAGCAGATCTGTGCATCAGGTAAGATGCTGAGGACCCAGTATCAGCACTGGATGTGGGGGAGTAGTGACGCTGGGCTGGTTCTTGTCAGGTGCTAATACCTGGTAGCAGATGGAGCTCACGGGTGTCACTTTCAGGTTAACTTTATTTGAAAAAAAAAAGTAAAAAATAAAAAAGGAATCCCCAGAAGCCCCAAGTCCGTCCCGCAGCGTGAACCAGCCAGTGAGCGGGGGTGATGACCGGGCACCTCCTTCAGGGGAGCTACTCCCGCCCGACCCCACCGAAAGCTCACACGACTCCCCGGCACCGCCTAGCCCCGTCCTCACCCGGAGCCTTCCCAGAGGCGCCCGCCGCCTCCTCTGGACACCCCGCGCCTGCCGGCAGCCGCTCGTAACCGTCCTGGTCTCCAAAAAGCGGCGGGGAGGCGGGGGCGGGGGGTTGGCGGCCACCGCGCCGCTCCGGCCATCGCCTCACCCTCTCACACACGCGCCCAACGCCGGCCTCGCGCCCCCTCAGCCCGCCCAACGCCGGCCTCGCGCCCCCTCAGCCCGCCCAACGCCGGCCTCGCGCCCCCTCAGCCCGCCCAACAGCCTGCTCGCGCCCCTCCAGCCCGCCCAACAGCCTGCTCGCGCTCCCTCAGCCCGCCCAACGCCGGCCTCGCGCCCCCTCAGCCCGCCCAACGCCGGCCTCGCGCCCCTCCAGCCCGCCCAACAGCCTGCTCGCGCCCCCTCAGCCCGCCCCACGGCCGGCCTCGAGCCCCGCCCCCTGGGCGCCGCGGCGGGGGGGTGGGGCCACGCACGAGGGCCCGGATGGAAGCGGCGCGGCGGGAGGCGGCGTGACCCCTCCCTGCCCGGAAGTGCGGCGGCTGCAGCGGGGCCGCACGGGAGCCGCGAGGTGCCGAGCGCGGGAGAGGGGCGGCAGCGGGGCTCGGCGCGGGCAGCGATGCGGCTCCGCCACCGCCCGGCCTCGCCGCTTCCGCCTGCCTCCGGGCACCGGTGACCGCCACACCTTCCCCTGCCCCGCCAGTATGAGACCCGCCGCGCCGCCCAGCCAGCGCCGCGCTCCGGTACGTACCGCCGCGGGCCGGGGGGGGGCGATGAGGGGTGTGTGAGGGAGGTGAGGTCTTTGTTGTGTTCGCCCGTGCCGGCGGGGCGGGCCCGGGTCCCCCTGCTCAGGGCAGCGGCCTGCGGGGCCCGCGGGGGAGGCGGGCTGGGAGCGGCGGGCTGCCGGTAGGGCCGCGCCCGCTCAGCGCTTCGCCTTTGCTCCGGCGGAGCCTGCTCGCCGGCGCTGGCCCGGCAGGCACACACCGCGGGGGCTGTGACTGAGGTTGTTTCCACGTATGTAATCCCTACCCTGGGCAGGACGCGCTTCGTAATGGGCTCGTGCAGGCCCTGGCATGAGTGCCCTCAGCGGCGCGGCTGCGGAAGGCAGTCCTGCAAAACAAGCTTTAACGTTTTATTTTCCGCCGATGCTCTTTACCCGAAACTGCGATGTGACAGTTTGTTCTGGGAAGTCCACATCTTGTAAGGAAAAAAAAAATAAATGGGGTTTTGGCTCCCTTCTTTGGGCTGTGGCAAACTTTTCGGGACGCTGTAGCACCGAGTGAGTAATGTTTAAAGGCTCACGCTTGATTCATCTGTGCTGCGCGCACCATCTTATACGTGGTCAGGAAGAGGAGTTGACTAACACTGGTTTTCACCTGATGATGTCATCTACTGAAATCCACTGGAGTCCGGTGAAATTTGCATTGTATTAAGGCTGCTTGAGAGCAGAAGTAGTTGAGAAGGAGCAGAAACGACGAAAAAAAGCAAAACAAAGCAACATGAGTGCTATCGATGAGTTCACAATATTTTTTTAACTGCAGTATACTAAAATCAACAGTTTACTTTAAAATGTAGCTTTGCTTTGTGAAGATATTCTTAACTTGTTTTCTAAAATGGTGTCAAGGCTTATAAAAATAGTATTTGGAAAAAAAAAAAAAAAGGATTGTTTCTAGCCTCCTGCCAGGAAGAACAATCTGTGAGAGTCAAGCTGGGTCATTCCTTATTCTTATCAGTCCTGCAGAATGCGTTATTGTGATAGATATCCCATATGGTTAGAGGAATTTCTACCACAGTGGTGCTGAAGCTGCAGCATTTGTATGACTGCCAAGGCATTTTAACTGGTTTTTTTTTTTTAAGGAAAAAAAAAAGGGTTTGTTCCTTTTTCTGTTTTTACTAAAACATTTATTATTGCTGGAAATAATAAAGATCCCTTCTCAGAGGGACACTTAGCAGTCACTGTCACTTCTGAAAGTGTTTTGCCTGGCTTTTCTATCTGGGCCTTCAGGGATGTGTGACTAGGACAAACGTAAATGTTTGTGAAGGATTTCCAGTGTGCATCTACTACAGAGTATTTTCCTCTCACTCTGTAAGTGGATATTTGCTCAGGAAAGGGAAAATAATTTTTAAACAATATGCCTTTTGTATATAAAACTGCAAACATGGCAGGGTTTGGTACATCACCAGAAACTACTTTAACTCTCTTCTGGAAACCTGAGATTTTAAATATCCAGAAATATCCTTGGTGTTATATTGCCTTGAAACAGCTTTCTGCCAAACTCTAAACTTCGTTACTTTGCAGTCTGCTTTTAAACTGTCAGTGAAAATAAAGAATTACATTCTGAACTTCCATAGGCATTGTGAGCTACTTGTTGCTATTGAGAACTTGTGTGTGCTATAGACAAATATAAAATGAATTTGAAAAGCCACCAAGTTTTTTCTGGCCTAATCACTGATTTCAGCTGTCAGTGCATACTGCTTATGATTTGTGGATGTTCAGTTGAAATCAAATGTTATAAGCCTACTTTTTTCTCTCTTTGTTTTCTATATGTTGTTTATCTGTTAATTTTTGTGCCTTTGAAAGCACCTAAACGTAAATATACAGCAGAGAGAATGAAACCAGTTGTCATTAACAGCATAAGTTAAAGTGGAAAAGATATAGCTGAGGACAGTAATAGATGGTGTAGTTAAGACTTGCACGTAGATCTCGTTGACTTGTTTTATTCCTTCTGCCTTGTTTTTCTGTCTGCATCTGTTTTCCCACTCTTTCATATACAGTCTCTTCACATCTCCACCTTATCTGTTCACTTTTTTCTCTTTATGTCTTATGCCCTCATAGAAATGATTGTAGTTAGAAATTTGTCCTGTTGAATTTGTTCACAGGTTCTGGGGTATGCTCAGAAGTAGGCTTCTGTATGTTTTGCATTACAAAACTACCCCATCCCTTCTTTTTTTTTTTTTATGACCTCCCCCTGTTGATGACAAGTGGATGTTTGTGGTATTTTTTTTTTGACAATTTTTTGTGACAAGCTCGTATGCTCCTTATAGGCATTTCTGTCTCTCTGTAAAAAGCAGTCTACCATGCTGCCCTTTCTGCCTCCTGTGTATTTGGCAAAACATCATTCAGAGTAAGGAGATCTGAATGAGATTGTTACACTCATTAAGAGCAGTAACCTGATACTTGTAATCATAAAATCCTGTGGTCTTCCAAGTACTGTGCCCTGGATCAAAGCATGAAGACTTGGAAAGGGTCAGTGTTGTTCCTGTCCCATTTTTTTTTTTAAGTCTTCCTTCACTACTTACATTAAAGCACTTTGCTGCCTTAATAGTTGCAGATAGCGCTTCCTTAGCCGTCTCCGTTAAATCAGCTAATACGCCACACAGTCAACTAATGACAGGGCAGCAAAACAACATACTGAGGATATATTAACTTGTGTGAATTACGTAGTTTCAGAAGTCTACTGGCATAGTGAAGTTGGAGGGACACGCAGCCCTCTCCTGCCTCTGCAGAGGTCATCACGCTGAGGACAGAGATCAGTTGGGTGGCCAGACAGGCTCTGTGTTTTGTCCTGGGCCCTGCGTTTTTAGGATAAAATTGCCTCAGTGACTGTCTAATGCATGCTCCATCACATCAGACATGTTCTCTCCAAGAGGTTTTCATACCTTGGTTCTTGATTCCCTTTCCTATCTCTGCAAAATGTGAGCATATTTACAAGAGACCTCTTCCTTCCTTTGATTTCTTGAGAAACTTTCCAGTTTATGTCCTTTTGGCACTTTGTTTCTATTTCTTCTTGTCCCACCCATATCAAAAGCACTCCTATTGGAACTGTCCCTTCAAATGGAAGTAGGAAATGTCTCCTTCAGTTTGTGCTCAGTACTTAGGGGAGAGTTGTTGCAACTGTGGGAGAGGTGGAGGTGGTTTCATAGTGGTAATTTAGATGTTGTGGTAGTTGTTACTCAGAGAAGATGGTCACTTGCCCTAGTTCAGTGGGTTTCTTAAGTGGTGTGTATACTGTGTTACAGAGTGTGTATTGTTTTGCATAAATATTTCATTTCTTTTGGTAATGCTTTAGCTGTTCAGCTTGTGTGGTGGGGCTGAATTTTGGCAGGCGTGTATGTTGAGTATTGGAGCGAGCTTAAACAGAAAAACCCCTCAACTCTCTTGATTCCATTTTATCTGAGTTTAATAGCTTTCTGATGTGTTTTTTGGGAACCTGGTTTAAAACTGTTCTTTGTCAGCTATGAAGTTCTTTTTGTTTTTTACATGCATGCTTGCAAAGTGATTCCTTGTATCTGTCAAGGTGGTTGTGATCAGTGTTTGGATATAGCATTTAGGAAATGTAGTGGAAAGTGAGATGCTCTTTCAGCTGATTCAGAAACTCATTGATGTGGGATAATCTAGAGAGCTCACATGTACAAATTCCCTGCATTGGATTACTTCTCCTTGATACTGCCTTGTGTCTCCCATAAGCCATTTATCATTTGATTTTTGTGAAAAATACTACACTTGCCACTTTTTATTGGTTACTTGTCTCTCTCTTTCTGTGGAAATCACCAAAAATAGGTGACATAAAACAAATGTAGTATGTTACTTCCTGAATTTGACCATCGCTTTAGTGAAAAAAGCTAGTTTCTTTTCCATAATGCTTCTTCAGAGATTAAAGATGGACTAAGTGATTTCAGAGTGGACATCACATGAAGTTGAATGCTAGGTGAATGGGGAGAAGAATTTCGGTGTTGAGTTCTTACCTCTATAAAGGTGGCTGCAGGATGTACTGGTAACCTTTTGTTTTTAAGCATTAGAAATGTTTAGTGTGCTCTCCCTTGATTTCATTGCTAAATGTATGGGATGAAGCTGGTGGGTTTTGTAAGCACTTGCAAGACGGTAATTTACTTCTTGTGTGTCTGAAGGTTTTTTTTGAGACTTTTTTTTAAATTAAACTTCAGAACTCAGCTCACTCAGCTGATAAGCATTATTTGAAGCTCTAGTTTGATTATGCTCTTACTGAAGGATTGCTTTAGAATAGACAGCTGCTTAGCCTTTAATTAGTGGTACTTTATCAGTTGAGTAGCGAACAGTCTGTGTCAGTTCCATCCACCGTCATTCATGTGACCTTTGCTCTTTGCACTACATTGTGACTTGACTTCTTAAGTAGTTCAAAGGTGAATTATCATTTGATGTGTAATTTAACTGGCTGCTTTATAGAAAGAAAAAGCAATTGTGTGCCAGGAGAACGCAACAGAGCAGCTCTTGGCGTGGGCAGTGCTGCTGCTCATGGAGTAAATGTCTCCAGCAGTTGGGTAACTTCCAAAGTTCATGGGGTGGGAACCTCTTATTGTTGTACCTGCCTCTGTTGTGCAGTGGAGAGGATCACTGGGTGAAACATGGGAGCCCAGCTTTCTCTCAGCCTCCTTCCTGCTTGTTCCTTTAATGTTTATCCCCTCCCAAGAACTCACCAGTTGGTCAAGTCGCTTGCAAAATCAATTCATAAGTAGGGTTATGAATGGAGATGGAAGGAATGGGGGGGGAGTGTTGACTTGCATTTGATTTCTTTCAAATGGCTTGTTTTCTTGTGTATTAAATGTTTGGAAAATTAATTAGACTTGGGTGTCTCTAAAAGGATTTGGGGTTAGTTGCATCAGCTGTTGCTTCCTGAACAACTGAAATTACGTGTAGGTGCAGAACTCATTCTGGCCTGAGGAATAGCTGGTATAACTTTCTCCTCTGGCGTCATACTTTCTAGTTCTCTGTTCCATGTTGACTTGTTCTTTGGAAAATGACTTTTCCCAAAAGTTTTAATTTTCCTGGCTTTCTTTATTCATATTCGGTTTCTAATCGATGGATCTGTTTTCTCCATCAGCATGGCCTGTAGCCTGTGAAGGACAGTACTTTTCAATATACAGAGTTTAAGTAAATCACTGATTTAAGTTGAAATAAAATTTAAATACAAGTCATTTGTTGCTTTGAGTGCTTAATGTACTAATCTAATGATTCAGATTAGTCAGCTAATAATTTCTTAAAATTCTTTAGAGGTGGCACTTGCTTACTGTCCGCAGCGTTTAACACAACAGGGCTCTGAATTACTCAAATTGTAGACATTACCTCAGCAACAAAACAGCATTCTGTGGTGGCAGTTTTTCTTAAATTTTAAAACAGGTGGATTCCTTGTTAACTTGAGTTTAATTTCAGAGCCACTTGTTTGTTTGCAGTCGAAACTCTTGGCGATAAAATCAGAACTGTTTCATAATGGATTTAGATAAGTTCTTAGTGTAGTTTGCTTCAGCTTCTGGGATGGGGCAATATATAATGATAATATTAAACTTTAACTCCTTTTTATGAGCATCGTATGTACCAGTGGTCACACTGACATTTACATATCAAATTGAATAATTTGTTGTAACGGAGGACAAAATACAGTCATTTCAACTAATGTGTTGTGTCTGTGATGTGTGTGAAGTTAATTGCAGCAATTATTTGCATACATCTGGATTTGTACCTATTTTTAGGTGTTTTTTCACGCATTCGGAAAGTTCTGCTTACAGACTGTATGAACTCATTTAAAGACTTGAGTCATACTATTTCAGTTCTGGAAATATATGAGAAACCAAATTGTCTGAAATCTGTAGCTGCTTTGGGTGATTGTAGGTTAATATAATACATTGCTGGACTGACTGAAGTTGGTGTGATCTTACTGTTAGGTCTGGTGCTGCCTTTGTCTTGTGGTGGTTTCAGAGGAACAGAATGTATGAAATCGAGTTTTGATGTGTTTTTGATCTCCCTGCAGAATGTGTCAAGGTAGATTTTGCTTCGTATGTGCACATAGCAAACAAACTTTTTAAATTAAAAATGGCAGCAGAAGAATATTTGTGTTGCAATGGGTGATATAGTTTGTAAGAAACTGAAACTTATGTAATTAATCAAACTTCTTCAGTATTTTTGCAAGTTTTGCAAAATACACTGGGCAGGTGGTTCATCTGAGGCAAAAAAAAAAAAGACAGTGAATACATCTGGAGGACTTGAATTAATACTGTTACATCCCATGAGAGGCTTCTGATTAGGGGAGTTCCTGTCTTGCTTGTGGCAAAAGGTGCCTTATTATAAAAAATGTTCTCCTGAAGTGTTGCTGTTCTCTTTTTAAAAACAAAAAAAAAGTGGGGGGAGGAGAAAGCATGATAGAAGTAGAGGTGGAAGAAAAGCTTACATAGGCAGTAGCCTGCTCAAAATTTGTGTGTAGTAAATTTTTTCTCCAGAGTTAGGTGCTATAATTAGTTATATTAATAAGATTATCAAGCAAAATCAACCTTTATTCTGTAGACAATAGTTTTGAATATTGTTTTACAGGCCAGGCATCATTTTTAATAATTTAAATACCAGTTGTGTTTGGAAGCGTGCTGTCCCCTCCAACAACTGTGAGACTCTGCTCACTGAGTGGTGAGAGGAAAAATATATGGCAATAGCATCATTAGACGTATTTTGTCTGGGTTACTAATAAACTGTAGTGTCTAAGGCTTCACAGAGATTTTCAGTCACTTGTAAAGATGGGCACATCACTTGGTGTTAGCTGACTTCTTGATTTCCTGGTATTAAATTGCATTTTTTCCTTCTGTTTGTTTTCCTTTTTTTGCGCAGGCAATTTTCTGGGGCTGCGCTGCAGGCATTGCTCTGTGCTACGTTTAACGAGGAGGCCTCCTCAGGGTGATTCACAGCGGTGTTGTCTCTCATGTGGACAGGGACTAAAAGCAGTAGACTTGGTCTTTTGGTCTTCTGTATGTGACAGCACTGAAGGTGAAACCAAATCCACTTGCCCTAGCCAGTGGAGGACTTTGCAAGCCCAACTGTGCTAGGGCATCGGCAAAGCAAGGAGGGATATTTGGCTTATTGAAGCATAGATGTCAGTGGGCGATTGCCTGGGCAGTCTGCAGCCCATGCAACGCGCTTTCTGGGGGCATGGCTTCTGGTGATAGGCGGCCGATCGCAGTAGTTGTTCACGGCGTAGCGGTTTGTGGAGCATGTTGCTGGCAAGAGCCTCTTGAAGGCAGCTGAAGCAGCTTATGAAAAAAGTTTGGTCTGATAGAACTTACTGCCTTTGATCAACTCTGCTTTTGTCAAACTGAAATCTGCTTAACTCTGCCGGGATTAGCCAGGCCACCACAGCCCTGCGCCAGCCTGTTTGCATTGTGTTTGCCTTGCTGCTGTTCTTAAACTTCAGTAAAGCAATCAACCTGTAGAGGAGCAAACTGATGGCATAAGGAGGCTGCGCTGAGGAAGGGAGAGCGAACAAACATCCTATTCAACAAGGTGTGAGTAAGATTTTACACACTTACACCTTTGTAACTAGGGCTTTTAGCAAGACAGCATTTTTCCTTCAGTTTTGAATATAGTGTTAGGCCTCAATTTAACCCTCAAAGAGTTTGCACAGGTCTTGTCAAGTGAACAGATGACGCGTTAACCTTTTGGAGAAAGACCTTTAGCCGGAGAGCCTAATGTGGAGTAAGCTGCACCATCCCCTGCTCCCTTTCCCGCTCACCCCAGGTAAGCAGTCTGAGGTTGCAGATCAGAGCAGTGAGTTCTGCAGTCGCAGCTGCTGGAGAAGCAGCGGGGCTTGGTGTTGCAGAGCAAGAAGGGGTTATTGCTGAGTAGTCTTTTCTTGTGAGGTGTCAAATGGTTCCTGGAAATTGAAAGCTATAGAAATCTTCTAACACTTAAACTAATTTTAAAGAAATAACCTTTGTGAGGAAAAAATGTGAATACTGCTCTTGGTCTCGGGACTTACTCTTTCTAATCCATAATTTTAAAATTTATGACTGCCGAGTTTGCTCGACTTTTCTGTCTAGAGAGATAAAAGATACTTTGAAAACTTTCTTCTGTCTTGAGCAAGTAAGACTGTGCTGTAAGTGGGAAAAGTTGTAGGAAACTGCAAAGATTTGAATCACTTTTGTTGTGGAAAAGTGGATCTTAAGCAGATTATTTTGGAATTGTTCTTAAATCCAAAAGTATGAGCAAAACAACTGATATCTGGGTATTTTTTAAACAATAGGATAGGAGAAATTTTGTAATTGTCTTTGAACTTCAGAAACCGGTCTCTATTGTACTGAAGTTGGGAGTTGGACTTGGTGATCCTTATGGGTCCCTTCCAACTCGAGATATTCTATTATTCTATGAACTTTTAGGATTTTCTTTTACCTCTGTGGATGTGAACCTGTTTAGCTGCAGTCCAAGACTGAGATGTCAAGTTTTGCTTGCCTTGATGGCTTTCATCACGTCTTCATATAGCTACAGTTTCAGAGATTCCTACTTCATATTGACCAAAGCAAGTGAGCGTACAGCTCTACCTCTTGACCTACCTGTTTTTCCTAGGATATTGTCTAATCAGCTGTTGTGAATGAAATTTAATACCCAGTCCATTGGAATTAGTTCAGTTTCAAGACTGGGTGAACTAGCATCGGATGCAGTTTGGTCCGCTGGCAGAATTGAGTTTTGGGGTTTGGAAATTGTGTGTAGTTTTTTTGCTCAATTTCCTAGCTTGTAAGTATTGGTTGTTTTTTGCACAAAGTGTAATACTGTCTGTGACTAGTCTGGTAGGAGCTGTAGAACAGGCCTGAGATGAGCTGCATCTCTCACATTTCCATGAAGGTGCAGCTGTGTGCACAAATTTGTCCGCTGTTTGCAATGACAGGTAACAAGGCAACAAATGAGTGATCCAGAACCCCTCCTGATAACATCTGTGAGGATGAGCTTTTGGCTGCTGAAAGCAGTTGTACCATTTCAGTGTGAACTTTCCAGGTGATAACAATCTGCAGAGGTTAATGAGGAGAGCATTATGCTGCTGTTGCTCTGTACAACTTCTCTGCAGCGAGTGAAAGCACCTGTCTCTAGAGAGTACAGTCCAGTGCCTTTCACAAATCTTACGAATTTAAAAAGAAAAGAAAAACAAAACACCCAAAACTGACCCTGAATCTACTGGAGAAAGATATTTTTTGTTACAATTGCAGCCAACTTTCTGTTGGCTAATATGGATATTTGTTTCACATGCAAAAATGGAAGTAAAGATTAGCATTTTCAGTTTGAACTCTTGATTGCGTGTAACTGAAGTATTTAGGGAAAAAATGTCTTCATTTAGTATACTTTCACATGCCAATGATTTGTTTGAGTAAGAGTAATGGAGTGAAACTAAGGAGGGGGAAAGATCCCTTTGGCTGTATACCAGGGAAGAAACCCAACAGCAATAGATTATTTGAATAGAATAGCTTCCCAAGAGGACTCGTGGTGGAAATACCCATCTTTTGGGTCCCGTAAAACTAGACTGGGCAATGAAATTGAAATATGCTCTAAGAAATAATCTTGCATTTCTTCTCCAGGGAAATGCATAGATGACTCCTGGAGGGAGCGGTCTAGGTTATCTAATAAGGAGCGCGATGGGTTTCCTGTATTACAGAACAATAGTGCAAGGCTAATGCTGAGGGATTTTTATTAATAAGCTTGGCCGATGTGAACTAGACAGTTACAGTCCAAGCTCTGCGGGGCACTACGTTTTTCTCTCAGCTGAGGTAAAATTCAACTTTATTTTTCAAAGGCTTAACATGGGAAAGAAAAAGCCTGAAAACTACATGTACTCAGCTTTATGGTTTTTACAACTAATAGTGTAATCTTGCTAATTTTGAGCTGCTGACTTCGATGTTACAAGTTATAGCCATCCTTCTGAAAAGTTGGGCATTTCACACGTGCGGGGTTTTGCCTTGCTGGGGCTTTTCTGCTGGAACCTCCTCAAGGATGTTCTTTTAAATTCTGGGGTCTTAGTTGCAACTATTTTAAGAAGTCTCTGACCCCAGCTGCCTGCCCTGTCTCTGCTGGAGTTCACTGTCCCTGGCGCAGGGGTGACAGGGGATGTATACGTAGTTTCTCAGCTGTCACGGTCCAGTCCAGGGTAGTATTTTTTTTCCTCACTGGAGAGCTATGAAGAGGGTTATGGACTGGCTCGTGGTGTGGGTGCTGAAGTGTGCATGTTGCTCCTGGCTGGGTGGTAGCTTCTAGCAGGGCTAGGGGGTGGCAAGGGTGAGATCTTAAGCATGAAGCATGTAGGAGCAGCCAGAGCTTATGATTTAAGCCCCAAAGCAGGTTTAGGTTTGTGTAAACTTGGTTGCTATTGTGTGGTTCCAGAGCAAACATATACTTAAATAAGCATTTTTTTTTTTTTTTAATATTATGTTCTGAAAAAACCCAAACCCTTCCTTTTAACTGTTACAGACTGCTCACTTCTTCAGGAAGTGTTATAGGGTTTTCCTGTGTGTAGCCCAGCTACTATTCCCTTCTGCTTGCCCTGAACAGGAAACACTTTGTGTGTTAGAAGTATGACAAAAAATGTAGTATATCCTCAACCTATAGTTTTTCTAACTGAGTGGAGTGGATATATATGATTGCAATTGTTTAAGTATTAGTAATACTGTTCATTCCAATGTTGCAGTGACAGAGATTAAATTCAATAAATACTAAACACTATTTAAATTTTCTAGGTATATCTTGAGTCTGTTTTCAGAGAAGCAAATGATGATACTGAACAAATTGGGAAACTGCCTAAGGTTAATAGACCTTTCGAATGTCTGTTATTGTGTGGTAATTCATCCAGCAGAAAATTCAATGTAATAGTTAGATATGTAGGAAATATGCAGCCATTCTTTCAAAAAGATCAATTGTGAAGAGATGTGAATCCTACTAATTAAGAAACAATGTTATCTTTTACAAAGTTCAGATTTTTTTTTTCTACTTACTGGTAGAAATCTTATGAATTTTTATGAGCATAATCGGCTTACAAGACAAACTCTTAAACAGAAAAAAATGCTAAGTTTCTGTCTTCAACTGGATGTTTTTTAAATCTCTGAGATTCGCTGAGAAAGATGTCTCTTCCGTGTATTTGAACAGCATTCAAGCCACCGGGGTTTCATGCTACTGGATAAGCACGACCCAGGTGACGGGTGGCTGTTACACAAGTCCTTCTGTGACCAAGGAGAAAAGGGCATGGCTTTCTTGGCTCTTAAACAGTTTGGCCTTCATAAGTTGATGCTACAGAGAACTGCATGAGTCAACTGGAACATTGCTTCAGATAGGGGAGTGCAAAAGTAACTTCATCTTGGGCCTTAAAATGTCTTTCACTTTAGACAACTATTTTGCTCTGGTTTGTTTGTTTCCTCCATCTTTAGCTTCATAAATGTATTTTCTCTCACGCAAAAAATAAGATGGTGAACCTTAAAGCAATTCAGTACTTTTCCCAAGAATTTGCCTCCTCAGTAATTTAAAATAACAAAACTGATTCCTTGAATAACAAATACTGATAGGTAGTATTAAATATAATACTTATATATTACTTGTATAATACTGTGTAATATTTTATTCACTGGTGATCATTTAAAGAGAGGAAATTAAATCAATATCTCTGTAGCTAGAGCATGTTTATTTTGAGTGAGTTTTTGGAAGCTGATTTTATTGAATGGAAGACTTATTCACTTTAGACTTTTAAACTCAAAGTTTTGGCTATATAATTAGACAAAACTATATTTGATTTCTGACTTATGTATTTATTAGGAATAAAAAGTTGAAGGAACAGGTTGTTATTTGCCAGTTAACCTTCAGAAGGTGATCTTTTATTTCAGCCAGTGATGAAATATCAATATTTCCAAAGTGAAAAAGAAGAGTTAATTCATAACAGCTTTGCATGTCTTGAAATGTTCAGGAAAAGACTGTCACCATTCAGATGGAATATGCAGTGCATGCATGTGGGGTTTGTTGGTATGGTCACTTATTAGGCTTTCCTTACAGACTGCTAAATAGTATTAATATCGGTCACTCTTAGTAAGTAGCTTTTTAATAAGCTGTTAAATTCTTGAAGTGGTTTGTTGAATAGAGATGTGTGATGTCTCAGGCAGGACAGGCTCCATAGCCTCTTTCCAGGGCTTTGTGGAGACTCTGTGCCATCGTGGTTTGGAAGTGCACTGTGACATTACTGTTAAATGTTGCTTTGTTACTCAGTTTCTGGACAGGACTTGAGGATAAGCCCACGCTGTGCCAGACTCACTCATGTTCAGTTATATCATGTGATGAGATGCTGGAAGTCCCATGATGTGCCAAAATACAGCCAGCACAGGAGGGAAAGACTGTGATCCTGGAGGCTCGAGCTCTCGAAGGAAGGGAAGAGCAAGAGAAGAGGGTCAGCAGGAACTGATCGTTTCACACCGCACTTTCCTTCTTGCTTTTGAGGGAGCAGGACAAGGTCACTGAACTTGTTGAACTGATCTGTGGGTTGGGTTCTGGCAGGCTGGGTTTGACTTTCAGGGTGTGTTGGATGTCCTGCAGAAGGCAGTTTATGTAGCTGTTCCTGCCAGTGGTTTGTTGACTGTAATACCTCATTGAAATACAAAGATAAAACATTGCTATGGTCACTGGTTAATGTGCACGCCTGCTTGTATGCACCTGTTACACTATTATTACTCTGAAAGAACTATTAGGATATAGTTGTTATACTGAGCTTCTGCTCTTGGACATGAGAGCTGGCAAAAGATCACGTTAACACTTAGGGCAGTTTTTCAAATAGGTTTATGAAGTGTTTTGCAAGTTTATTGTTGGGGGAGTAAAAAATTCCTCTTTGTGTGTTTATGTGCATGTGGTACTTTCCTAATAAGTTAGTCATTTTTTCAGTGAAAAAGTTGTTGAGATGATTCCAACACAAGATGTAAGAGGCTGGGAATGTGTTCTTGTCTAGCTTTAAGAGGTTGAAAAGTAACTTTATTTAGAATAATGTTGACAAATATTCAGTTTCTGGGAAGGGAAACAAGATAATGAGTTTGTCTGATGAAATTCATGTTGTATTGGTATATGAAGTAGTTTTGAATCTTAAGATCTCTTCAAAGTTAGGAAAATAGAGAGCTGATGCAGCTTTCAATGAAATTTAGTGTAAATGTGTTTTATGGAAAGTAGCCCATGCTTTCTTTACTCTCTGTGCAGGTAATTAGAGATAATCAACTTCAGATGGCTTGAAGCTTAACACAAGTATTTGGTTGAATAGGAAAGTACTTCAGTCGATTCCTAAATAAAATGTGCTTTGAGAAATCACTTTTTTTTTCATGTTATATCTACCTACTTGCCCATTACTGCTCTGCAAGTAGCACTCAGCTCTGAAGATGCTGATTTAACAGAGACTGGTCTATTTGGCAGAGTGAGTAGCAGGTGAAACCAGTACCTACCTTAAGAGACCAGTAGAAGAAGTGATAAGCCCATCATGTTTGGGGTCTGGGAGTACAGGTTAAGTAAAATACCTTTGAGCTTTTCTTTCCTGTTTTGAAGTAAGGCAATGCAAGCAAACTCTCAATGTAGAATCATAATCGACTGACTGCTGCACTGCATTCAGTATGGGTTTATCACTTCATTTAAAAAACCAAACAACAAAGGTACTTGACACACTTCAAAAATGCATCTCTAATTTCTGTTTTGGAAGCCAGAAACTTCTTTTGCCCTCATCCATTAATACTTTTTTTAATGTTCCCAGTGCATGTTTCCTCTGATGGTCAGAGACTTCTGCCTGGCAAAAAGGCCACAACTGACTGGTTTGTTAAGCCATGTCCAGACAGGCACGGCATTGCCTGAAAACTCAGAGGTATTACCTGGTAATGTCCTGTCACCTCTGATGCTTTGTTCATGGTAGCCTGCAGAGGAGTAAATGCAGGTTCTAGCATGAAAGTTGTCCCTCTAAGTTGTTTCATCCTGCAGATAACAGACCTGCCTTCCTGCACGTCATTGATTTAATTCCACCCAGTCATTCTCCGACTGGTTTTGTGAACTGCAGCTCCGTCTGTTCCCAACCATTTGATCTAATAGGCTGTGATGAGGGTTTGGTACTTGAAAAACCTTTTTGTTGGAGCTAATGACATTGGCTAATTAATGATTCATAAACCTTTTCTTCAAAGTGGTGTTTAGTCTTCTCTCCAAGCAGAGCACAGTACGTAGAACGAAGGATGAGCGTGTAGGTCCATCTTGCTTCTCACCTTCGGTCTGCTCATGCAAGGTCCACTTTGCCCTGGTAACCATCGGTGGCCGCATGAACCGTGTGAGGCAGGCGATGGCCCACTCGATCTGGGTGTCAGCCTGGGGACTGAAAAAATCCTTCCTTCCTCAAACATCTCTACACTTCAGATAGCATTTTTGAAGCTTGTGTTCTCTTTCGCCTTGTAGTTTTGGTAAATATTCCCACTCAAATCCTGATTAATGGATTAAGTAAAGTGAGGAGCAGATCAGCAGTACTGCTAAACTGTTTCCCTGCTCTTCTCTGGCAGTCTTGCGGTATGTCTTAACAGAGCATCAAATGCTCTGTTTATTCATTCTCCATTGTTCGGTTTGTTCTTGGTTGGTTTCTTACTTGTTTTTAAAATTACGTACCCAGGCATATCAAAAAATAAAAAAAGATTGCACCTTAACGCTGGCTTCCAGTATGATATCAAAGTGTTCAAAGTTACTGCTTTCTCCCAGTTTTCTCAATCTAAAAATTTGATTGACTTAGTGAATCCATGTCAAAAAAAGTGAGATACAAATCTGTTCCTCAAAGATGTATCAGGAGCTCATGAACATCAGTTGTCTGGTTCTAACGCTGTAATGGGAAACTACAAAAAGCTGAAGCTATTCAAAAGGATCTGAAAAGTGTACTTAAGTAAAATCATGGTTTCTGTCAGAATCTGAAATAAATAATAAAAGCCACACAGCAGGTGGGAGCAGCCTCTGAAGTACAAATGCCCTGGGTAGAACAGGTACAGATACAAGGCAGCAGGCGGACCTGAAAATAACTGAAAATAATCACCTTTGCTTAGAGTTAAATTCTCAGTGAATCAAGCTGATTGAGCTGTGAGACAGGAGGGGGCAGAGAGCTACTGGTCACTGGCATAAGGTTACTGGGCACTTTCTAAAGAGGATACTATACAGCAGTTATTTTCAGCCTTTTTCAGTTTAAAGACCCATTCAGAGCAAACTTGGCTCAGATCAGCTGCTCCTTCGTGGTTACTAGGAGCTGACTGGTCTAATGGACTGAAAGAACTGAGGAACAGATCAGAGCTGAGACAGTCCTGTGCATCTCATGCAAATGACAGAGTAAGGAATGGGCTGTATTTCTTCTTGGTTTTAGCTTTGGAGAATTGAGGAAGAGTAAACAGGTTCAGTAAGGCTGTGGCAAGCTGTTCTAACACTTGCAGGATATGGTTCTGTATAAAACCCATCATGTATTTGGGTAACAGCTTCAGTTGTTACCATTGAATAGGATGTGCTTCCAGAAATAATGGTGATATAAGTACTAATATTTGCTTTATGAAAGAGGGATGTTCACGTGTATCCTTCCTAGGAACTTTACTCTGGGTGGTTCTGTACAGAGAATTAAAACAAATGTGTAAACAAAATTTATGTAAATACATCTTCTGTACTACATGCAATTCCTGCTTAAGAAAAATATGGGGCAAGCAATTTAGGGTGACTGTCTGTTACTAGTTTTCATTTATGGAAAGTGCTAATTAAGTACTGAAGATTGCTATAAATAAATACAAGTTTTATTTGGAAAGAGAAGTCACTTATGAGAGGCAGCTGAATTGTATTTGTGATTGCACTTGAATGTCTCAATGATCCATATCTCACAGGAGAGCTATTCAATGATTTTTTTTTTTAATCTTGTCATAGTAGATCTCTTAGTAGAGATCCATTAAGGGATCTGATTATTTATCATCTGCTTTCTCATCTGATAAAAACTGAGAATTAGTTTTGTTTTCAAGGTTTTGCACATTTGTGATTCAGAGCGATTTCCATGTCAGCAGGCTTTGGTGTGGAAGGGTTAATTCATATTGCAAGGGAGTGAGAAGAGGTACCAGAAAGGCAGGAGGGAAAACATCCAAAGAGGATCATAGCGATTTGCAGAGAATTTTTCTTCTTGTAGGAATAATAAACTCGTTCACATTGTGACTGAATTGCCTGTGGTCTTGCAGCATCTTCTTACCAATGGTTGCATAAAACCTTGTTTCTAAGTGTTGCCCATCCCTGAAAGAAGAGTTCCGATGTAATTAGAGATGTGCAATCACATCTTTTGAGTAAGGCAACTAATGCTGTTCTATGACATGTAAAAAGACCTATATGGTGAAGCACTCAAATGTTGTAGAAAGACTGTAGTCTTCTGAGACCTCGCTTTAGCGATAGCAGGATATGTTTAAAGAAACTTTCTGGGCTAAGAGAGAAAATGTTTTGTGGCAGAAACAATTGTGACTTTCATCTGGTTTGATCAGGGTTCATTTCCCTTCTTTTTTAGCAACTTCATGGAGCTGCTTAAGTGAGAAGCAGAAGCTGTGCTTTTGGCAGGAACCTGTCTAGAGATGACAGCAAACCCTACCTAAAGGGGAGTCGGCCCAGTAACCCAGAGCTACGCTCTGACAGGCCCGCCTCCTTTCATTAGCTATCTACAAAGGCTGGTGCAAGCAGGCTGACTAATTATGTGTCTGTAGCTAGATGTGATGAATCTGGGCGTGTGACTCAATTTCTGATGGGCAGGAGAAATTGTAGTGCTCTATTAGGTGACAATCCGTAACAGAATTGCTTTATTTGCTATTAGAAAGTTCTTCAGAGTTGGTGAGTTGACTTAATCTGTTTTTCAGCTTTGTGCTTTGATAGGGAACAAGCATGTGGTTGTGATTACAGTTCTTCAGTCAAATCTGTTGGTATTAAAGATATAAGGCAACCATGAAAGATGTGTGAAGAAAATACTGCTTTAAATGCAAGTTTAATTTCTTACCCTCCCTTGAGAAATCCCAGGGTTGGTTGAAGCTATTCTGCTCCCAGGTCGCTAGGTGCTCTTTCAGGACTGAATTATGCCTGTGTGGACAAACGCGTTGGTACTGATAACTGAGTGCTCACAGGGCCCTAGTTACTTTCCACATCAAAGGAGAAGATCCTGAAGAAGGTTTTAACATGACTGGAGTGGTCAGGGTGGTAATTTGCAAAGGTGATGTTGAAATAATGTCTTTAGTGTTATTGTACGATGCATAGGCGCTTGCTTTTGTAAAGTATTGCATGAGAATTCAGCCTGTAGATTTTGAGTACGAGTGGTCATTAATGTGTGACACCTTGCTTGTCTAAATACCAAAGCCATTGTCCTCTTAAGTTTAACTTTCAGATGCATTGTTTAGTAAACACAGCAATATGGATATCGAAATACGGATTTTTTTTCACATCGCAAAGGATGAACAAAATATGTGAATTACTTTTTTTTAGGAGAATTACTGAAGTTTGGATTGCTATCTTGATATTATAAACCTGCAGTAAGTGGCAATGTCAAGGGTTCCCACCCCACCTCCTCCTGGGGAGATGTCCAGTGGACCTGTAGCTGAAAGCTGGTGTTACACACAGGTAATCTATGTAAATTCCAATGGCTTTATTTTCTAGTCATAATAATGATTTAAAAAAAAACCACCTAAAAATATTGAGTTGTGCTGACAGTCTAACTAGTTCTCATAGTTAATGCTTGATATGTAAGTTAAATTTTATTGAAATTTTCTACATCTTTTGTTCAGGTTAAAGTAGTAAAATTTTCCTACATGTGGACCATTAATAACTTCAGTTTTTGCCGAGAAGAAATGGGTGAAGTTTTAAAGAGTTCTACCTTTTCATCAGGGCCAAATGACAAAATGAAGTGGTAAGGTCTTTATTCTAGCAACTGCTTTGGGTTTTGTCATTTTTTTTTTTCCCCTCTCGCAAAAGTTGCAAACTAAATTGCAAATAAATATTAAAACTTGGACATTTCTTGAATTTTTACTATAGGTACAGATTGGTTCTAATTTCAAAGTATCAACAGTCATAAGGGAAACATTTGTTTTGGTAGCATGTATCATTGTATCTTACAAAAATATTTCTGAATTTATTCTGTGTGCGATTTAAAAATGTACAATTTCTAAATTTATTTCAGGTGCCTGAGAGTGAATCCAAAGGGATTAGATGATGAAAGCAAAGACTACTTGTCATTATATTTGCTTTTAGTCAGTTGTCCAAAAAGTGAAGTCAGAGCAAAATTCAAATTTTCCCTGCTGAATGCTAAAAGAGAAGAAACAAAAGCAATGGGTAAGGGAATCTTAGTGTATTGCATGTGGATTTGTAAGAACATCCCAAAGAAAATCAGTGTTGTAATTTTTTTCAGTTGAGAATAGAATTTAATACTGAGATAAACTTCAAAATATCTTTTTAAATATTCTTTTAGAAACTTAATTAAAAAACTTGTTTATGTTTCACACATTTCTGATCACTGAGCTATGTTAATTCTATCCTGAGCAGTATAAATTACAGCGCATTACTAACTGCTGTCACTCCATATTCTTGTCACTTAGCTTTTCTAGCAGATTATTTGTGCTTCCTGTTTATTGGCTTGTTTCTAGCTACAGTGGAAGTGTTTGATTTCCATAGTTAATTAGGATAAACATGCATGGTTGGTTTTTTTTAGACACTCCTTTACAATATTGGTCTATTTCATCTAATTTACACTGTAATCAGTTTAAACTGGGGGTCCTAGTGGACAGCAGGATGACCATGAGCCAGCAGTGTGCCCTTGTGGCCAAGAAGGCCAATGGCATCCTGGGGTGTATTAGAAGGGGTGTGGTCAGCAGGTCAAGAGAGGTTCTCCTCCCCCTCTACTCCGCCCTGGTGAGGCCGCATCTGGACTATTGTGTCCAGTTCTGGGCCCCTCAGTTCAAGAAGGACAGGGAACTGCTAGAGAGAGTCCAGCGCAGAGCCACAAAGATGATTAAGGGAGTGGAACATCTCCCTTATGAGGAGAGGCTGAGGGAGCTGGGTCTCTTTAGCTTAAAGAAGAGGAGACTGAGGGGTGACCTCATTAATGTTTATAAATATGTAAAGGGCAAGTGTCAAGAGGATGGAGCCAGGCTCTTCTCAGTGACATCCCTTGACAGGACAAGGGGCAATGGGTGCAAGCTGGAACACAGGAGGTTCCACACAAATATGAGGAAAAACTTCTTTACGGTGAGGGTGACTGAACACTGGAACAGGCTGCCCAGAGAGGTTGTGGAGTCTCCTTCTCTGGAGACATTCAAAACCCGCCTGGACGCGTTCCTGTGTGACATGATCTAGGTGGTCCTGCCCCGGCAGGGGGATTGGACTAGATGATCTTTCGAGGTCCCTTCCAATCCCTAACATTCTATGATTCTGTGTAAACACATAGCGTTTAGCTAGATGCTGCGGGTCCTCTTTTTCCCTAGAGGTTCATTGCTGGCTCATGTTCATTTGTTGTCCACCAGGATCCCAATCATCAATCATCTGTTTTCTTCCTGATAGTAGGTCTGTGGTAGACACTGAGCACAACATTGCTCACATTGGCCTGCCCTCTAATCCTGACCCATAAACTCTCAGCTGTCTCATCATCCATCGCAAGGCAGAGCTCTGCACATCCCTGTGGTTCTCATATAAAGGGCAGCTCCCTTGCCTCACCTTCCTGGTCTGGCCTCCCTAAAGAGCCTGTACCCATCCACTGCAGCACTCCAGTCGCGTGAGCTGTCTCACCATGTCTCTGTGAGCCCAAGGAGGTCATAGCCCTGCAACTACGCAGAGCTCTAATTCCTCCTTTTTCTTCCCCGTGCTGTGTACGTGAGTTTACAGGCGCTTCAGGGAGGCACTCAGTTGTGCTCATTTCCCAGAAAATGAGAGCTTTCTTTGTAATGCTGCCCTAAATGAGGGACACGCAATGTAGGATGGAAGGATTTTGAGAATCTGAAGATTGTATGACAAGTGGTACTTTAAATGCCAAAAATCACAAGGTGCTAAAACCCAAAAATCCTATGAGTAGATGTGCCTTCAGTTTCTGCAATAGCAGCTATCCTGTATTTGGCACTACAGGAATTATAAACATCTTTTAATTTTGGAAAGTTACCAACAGAAATCTTATTTCTTGGACTTTCCAGCCATTTACCATCTGTTTCTGGAGATGTTCTGTTTTTATTTATACAGTATAATGATGCCCAACTGTAGATGTCCTTTGTAAATTGATAATTCATGCATAGACTGCTGCTTCAAGTGGTGAAGTTGTGTATAAAATAGGTAACAAACTAACATTTTAACTTTATTAGAAAGAAGGAAAATACATTTATACTTTTATGCTGCTTTTTTTTTTTTGTAGTTTTGTATACTTAAATTGCTACTGATCATTTAATTTCAGAGGGTTAACACTTGTTCTTGCTGATAACAGTAAAAGCTACCAAATTAACTGTAGAGTAGAGAAGCCACTTTCCTGATGTCTTTCTTGGATGTTGTAGCAGAATGCTATCTATATATATAATTAGCAAATCTGATGGATTAAAAAAAGTAAATCTCATAGCTATGGCTAAAAGGTAAATATAAATAATATCTTTTTATGACCAAAGAAATGGTTTGTTACTTGAAAGCTTTTACTTCTGTTTTGCTTTTTTAATGCTTTTATTGTATTTCAAAATAATTTCAACCTGTGAAACGAGGTTTTTCGTTTCAGGAAGAAGTCAAAACAGATTGTTATGAGAACTGCAGAAGTGTTGTCAGAATGCATTTGTGATGACAAATTCATTGTGATGGTACTTCCCTGTGAACAGTTTCTGTTTTGACACATTGGCATTCTTAAACATTAACTGAAAAACTCCTCTGTTGCTGGATGGTGCCTAAGATAACATCTAAGGAGATGATATGGTTTGAATTGCAAATTGTGCTCTACTAAGTTCTGTCAAGTGTTTTATAAAATAACACTATTACAACATTAAAAGTTTTAACCAGTTGTGGGTTTCCTAAAAGTGTGACACATATGATCCAAGTGTGTTAAATTGATTCATTTGTGGATTAACACTAGCCTCAATATAGAATTTTTAGGTGTTATTATTTGTTAATATTTTTATTTAACTTGCTTTATTTATACATAACTGTTTTTTTTATCAGAAAGCCAAAGAGCGTATCGATTTGTGCAAGGCAAAGACTGGGGTTTTAAGAAATTTATCCGAAGAGATTTTTTACTAGATGAAGCTAACGGTCTTCTGCCAGATGACAAGCTTACATTATTTTGTGAGGTGGGTATAGTTTAAGTGGTAAGATTTTAAATAAATTGTTTTCTGCTCTGATAAATAGAGGTTTACATCGATTTAAATGGTAATATGCTGTAACAGTTGCCTTCTGTGAAATATAAATATGGTAAGATACACATTTACTTGCTTTGACTGCATTGTATTTTGGTTTTTGATACACGTACCCTGAAGTGTGGAGTAAGTCTGAATTGATCCCTTTTAAGCTGTTGGTCTTCTCCATGAATCTGCCAGGATTACATTAGAATCTACTATGGAATTATTTATGCAAAAGGTGGCTGATACTTGCTGTCTGTAGAAGTAATATTTTGCTGAGGTCACTTTTATTTAAAGAAGTTGTATATGGAACTATAGGATTGTTTTTCAGTGGATAAGCAAAAGGAAATGCTGCATGCTGGTTCACATTATTAAAAAAAATCAACTAATTGTCAGAATCTATATTCCTGTAATATCATAATTGATGGCTTTAACCAATGAACAAGTCTTTCAAGTAAATTAAACACTTTATTTTTATACTGATGGTTTCGTTTTGTTTTCTGAACAAGTGTAAATATCCTGTAGAAGGACTGCTTAATACTGGGAATTAATATTGAGAGCTGTGCTAGAAGTTTAACTTCATGGTATATTATGGGTCACTCTTATAATATCGGTTATGTTGGTAACCTAAATTGTCATATTAAAATTCAGTAAAATGCTTACTCTGTTAAAAATGGAAACTGGAGAATGTTGCAATGTAAGTACACTGTATGTTAAATATACGTTGGCCAGTTATCTGTGCTGCCATAAAGTGATTAGTGGCTAAGGAGGATGATAGATGCTCTAACTGCTAATAAGTTTTCTTTGATCTGTGTATTTACAGGAAATGTGTAAAATTGTCTTGGCAAGACTACAATTTAATTATATGTCATTATGCTGTGTAGGAAGAATAATTGAAATGTGGCCCCTGAGACTAGATATTGCAAATATAGTGCATCTTATTTTCACTTAGACAAGTTAAATTAGCTGCATGATAAATATGTTATGAATACAATTATTTGGGTGATAAAAGCAGATATAACAGGTGTTTAATGGTTCTGTAAAGACACTTTTGTGTATTTTCTCATTTTAAGCTTTCCTGGTAATGAATACTTTGATGTAAATGAACAGCTCTTAAAAATAGTGTTTGGTTTTGGAAATAGGTCACTATCTAATTTTAGAGATCAAGTTTGTTTAAAAAAAATTTTGAACAAATACTGAATTTTCCAGAGAGAAATATTATTTAAATTTTGATGCTAATCTTTAAATATAACTGTGTTTCCCTACAAAACTTCTCGATGTTTTAATGTGGGTGGCTTTTGTGAAGTGTTTGACCTACCCTGGTTATAAATGCTAAAGAAAGTACAACATTTGGTTGTGCACAGTGAGCATGTTAAAGTAACTTCTGGCCTGTTTGCTAAAGCAAAAAAAAATGGAAATGCAAATATTTTAAAAATTTGTTTATTCAAATGTGTTCTTCTAGTTCTTCAGCTGTCATTAGAAATAACGGGACCTGTTTCTATAGACAAGTCTGAAGTTTTTATCCTTTTAAAACTTAACTGTAAGTTCTAATTTCTGTGTTTACCTTCCTACTTGTATCCTAGTTGGAAGACTGACTTACCACTTCTTAAAACAATATTGCACTTGGCTTGATAAAACATCCCAGATATAGCAGATATTTAGTAAAGGCCACTGAGTACTAACTGTGCTGGTTGGCTCTTCTTTTCTCCCTGTTGGTTTGCAGGAGGATTATTTAGTCTTTCTTGGCAGCAAAGATATTCCTGCTGTGTTGCCGAATGTTCTTAAGATCAGTTGGGTATGTCCTTGGATTGGAAACTCTGAAGGGTTATTAGGTTAAATATTTTGAAAAGTCTAGTGTTACCACCGTCAAGTGACTTCTTGATTAAATACAACTTCATAGTTTTGTTTCTCTAAGCAGAGTAATCTCTGTTTCACTCAGTTCTCACTTTCCATATAATCTGAAAGTATTTTCATTTGCTAATAAAATAGTAAATTCTCTGCAGGGATGTTTTTCCTAGTGAGTGCTTTCATGCATCTCTTACCTAGCTTACATTGAGAGAGTAGTATAGAGTGTCACTTCTATCATCTTTACTATTAGACCACTACAGATTCAAAACCAAGACAATGATACACGTTATCCATATGAACTGTCATCACACAGAACTTCAAGTCCTAGTTTATACATGTTTATATACCCTTACACATGAGGGTATACAATGCAAACAGGACCTGTGTCCCTAAAGTACGTATGCAGTGCAACAGCTGCGTGTTGGATAGCTTCCTAAGAAGTAGAGTATATCAGACTTTGTGGAGTACCTGGAAATCCTGGCTAGATTGCTACTACTCTTTAAATAGGTTGTTTGCTATTAGTTCTAGCATCTCTTCATCATCCTCCAGTTTAGAGAAAAAATACCTTCAGTCTTCTGAGTGATTTTTATAAACACAACTCTAAGGTGCCTGAAGTAAGCATTTGGTATCGGGTGTTGAGACAATCATAAAACAGTCACTTTTAGCCTAAGATGAGTTTTCAATAGCTATGTGGGATTGACTTGGTTGGATTTCAGTTTGACTTAAATTAAAAAACAAAAGCAAATGCACCTGACTTTAAGCATACCCTCTGGACAAGTGAGATATGAAATATCAGACCACTGCAAGTGTTTGTATTTAGGATCTTTAAAAGTTGTTACAACCTATAGACAGTACACATGCCAGGTTTTCAGATATAGGAGACTTGAATTAAAATTTTGCTTTGTTTATATCTTAAAAGGATGGGCTGTAGCAAATTGTTGTGTTGCACAGCTATCAATATATATTAGATACCATTCTAAGACAGCAGAAGCTTGGAACATTGGAGATCAGTTTAAGTACACATAAAGAATATGTAGATGACCTTCCTAGGCACTGTCTGTAGCTAACGAGGATGCTGTGTGGACAACTCGGATCATGAACTTTGAGTCAAGTCTTTGGAGAAGCAGACTTCTCTCCTTTGACGATAGAAGACTAGCTTTGCTAAGCTCAAACTCCATTTGTGTATGTACATCTCCTGAAATCACTCCGTGTGTATGAAAACTGTGAAATAGAGTATACAATAGCTGTATAGGTATTTCAGTGTTGTGAATGTATAGTCTTACTGTGAAAGTGGCATTTTGCAGTGCTTTGGGGTATTTTTCTTCCTTTTAAAAGGTGGAAGAATATAAAGGAATTTCTTGTAATCACAAAGGGGTATGGGATGAAACAGGGAGTTAGGCAATGATTCAAATCCCCAAGCTGCTGTCTTAATTGGATCACCTTCCTCTGCTGATCTGAAGTTTGGTTTGCAGAGCTCTGACTTTCTGTGAAGCTTAGCTGTTCTGTTTTTGCTTTATGCCAGATTTATTCCAGATGCTGTGCCTCTGGAAATCAGACAAAGCACTGATCTTAACAGTATCAGCATTTTTTCTTAATATAGAATCCTAATTTTCTGTATTTGGGAGATGCAGTGATCAAGACCTTGTAGTATGGCTCTCTTCTTTATGAGGATTTTATTCTCAGGGGTGTGCTCTGGGGCAAAAGAAGAAAACCTGCTGAGCTCTTCTGTTTTCCGAACATACTGATTAGAAGGACTTAGTATGTAAGGATATCTGAAAAAAGCAAGTAAGAATGCTACTGTCCTGTTTTTTTCTTATGTGAAAGACTTAAACATGGGGAATAACAGCAATATATTCACTTCAAATACACATTTCACGGTTTTCTTAACTAGTTCTGTACAAAAATTACATCCAGTGAGCATGCATTTTGTTATTAAAGTTACTTACCTACTACGTTTTATACTTTATTGAATTATATTTCTAAAACAGTGGCTTTTAACCTTGTTTGGAAGACAGTAATTCATGATTCCTGCCTCAGCTGGACATAGTAGAATGAAATAATGAAGAAACTATGGTACTTGCACTCAATTTGCATTGTCACTTTGCAGGTTAAGTGTGGATTTACTATAATGAAAATTAGCAATATCATACTATTCAAAATTTCTGTGGATTATTCTTATGAAACTTTTCTGTGACCTTGTGAATCCTGATGATGTGTTTAAAATTTTATATTGTATATATTTTACTTAAATTAACAGTTCAATACTCTCCATATGTTTATCTCTGAAGTAGCATTAACATTTTTTAATCCCACTAGTGTCCCAAGAACCATATCTGTCCTTGACTTATTTACTTTGACATTTCTGTCAGGTGGCATGCGGTATTGTGCTCTTTCTTTCTTTTTGCTGTGGTTGGATAAATACACAATGTTAGAGTCTTTAAGTAAAGCCCTGTTTATGTTACTTAAAAGTAAACTGTAAAGCGTTGGTTTATGGTTCCAGCCTAATGCCAGAAACACCACTGTTTTTTGCTTTGCTTTGGAATTGCTGAAATTCTAGCAATAGGTACTGTAATTTAATTATTATTGGCATTCAGTTATGAAGGAGTTGTCTTGCTGTGATTTTCTGTTAGGTAAGCGTGGTCCAAGACTCAGTAAATATATCAGGACAGTCTAATACAAACACTTTGAAGGTACCTGAATGTCGACTAGCAGAAGATTTAGGGAATCTCTGGGAAACAACAAGATTTACAGATTGCAGTTTTTATGTAGGAGGACAAGAATTCAAAGCTCATAAATCTGTCCTTGCAGGTACTTTCTACTTTTGTATTGCTATTATTTTGTAATTAAAATTGCTAAAAGTTTAAAATTTGATTATATTTATTTAATATTACTTTTCTTGCTACAGCACGCTCTCCAGTTTTTAATGCAATGTTTGAACATGAAATGGAGGAAAGCAAAAAGGTGAGCTTTACTGAAACATTTACGTGTAAATATTTTACATTGTGTAAAAGGGAAAAGTTTCAGAAAACTTGAAATGTTGCAAATTAAGGAAGATGAGTGCTGTGTGATGGTGCGTGAATAGAGGAGGTACTACTCCTGGACAGTTTGCTGGTGAGCTCTGCAGGAGTTTCTTTGTGTAGAAAGGGCAGATAGGGCCAGCTGTGGAAAGGTTGCAATTGGTCTAGTAACGTCTACCCCTTTTTTGCTTTAGTTTATACCCTCACATAAGCCAATTGACTTGAGTAAGGTTTTGCTATATCATGTTAAAATGTTTTATATGGTAGCTAGGACACAAAGAAACAGGAGGTGAATTATGACTCAAATTAAGCCCTGAGGCAGTGAAGCACTCCATTCACAGTTTCTGCAGGCACTTGACCTGTTCAAGTGTTTTGGATGGATAGTTACTTAATCAGCACAGAGAGCTGCTTCTGCTTTTATGCACTTGATATCTCCCACAGTGAGGAGTTCTTGTCTTTCATGAAGAAGAATATCTAAAATGGGTTGGTTATAGGCAGAATCTATGAAAAGGCAAGGAACTGATCAGCTCACTAAAGGACTGTAATAGATGAGCATCACTTAGTCTTGGAGGCTGCAATGATGCCACTTCTATGAAGAACTACATCAGATGAATATGGTGCTGTAGTACAATTGAGTTTCACAAACATGGCATTTTTCTTCCCTGCACTTCTCCAATCTGGAAATTTTCACAGGCGGAATTGGAATATTGGAAGCATTTTATTGGGATTTCTGGACTGAAAGAAACCCAGACATGTCCCAGTTTCAGTAACATGCAGTGCCGGGGGCGTTTGCCTTCATGTTAGCAGTAAATCTTCAGTGCAGCCCTACTCCTAAATGCTGTATGTGGTTCAGTGGGTAGGAAACCAGAACACATACATCTCAGGTGCTGATAGCCTGTGATTTTTGTACTCCAAAAGTCTGGTGCTTGCTTCTATGTCTTTGACATAATTTCTTACTTTGTTAGTTGCTTATAGAGGATACTATTAGAGGATGGGGTCAAGCATGCAATACCACAGATTTGTTAGGAAGGTGTTTAGCTATGTGATGTCAGTTAGATGTGCTGCTTTGTTTGCTTTGTGGGTTCTGAGAACAAAACATAGACTGTGTTGGCTCTAAGTCGAGCTAAAAATGGCTCACTTCATTCTATTTGCTGCTCTGACTTCTGATATTCCAAGCACATCATTGTCGGGTTGGAAACTCAGCAGCACTTTTAAATATTCCTGAAACTGTGCCTTGATTTTTATGTGCAGCCTGTGCAATAGAGTCCAGAGTTAGACATTTCTAGAAAAAAGTTGCAATTACTTTTTATTGCCTAAGCTTTTCTAACTGATTTCTACCTGACCTTAAGAGCTGCTGATTTTGATTACTTTCTGCTTAATATTGTTGAATGTTAACGTAAATTTGTAAGGATTTTGTATGATGGATGGCAAATGAAAACTTGTAGCATGCATGCAGATGATATTTGATATGTCAATTTTAAAGTTGTAGCTAAATTCCAGAGGCTTTTATTGATTCTTCTTCTTTACCAGAATCGTGTAGAAATAAATGATGTAGACCCTGAAGTTTTTAAAGAAATGATGAGGTTCATTTACACAGGAAAAGCACCAAACCTTGAAAAAATGGCTGACAATTTATTGGCAGCTGCAGACAAAGTAAGTAGTTGATCTCTTAAGTTCTCAAACCTAATGTTTGCTTGTGGCATGTTCTTTTACAGAGGACATACATTTTTTTCAGATTGGTATATATTTTGTTTTTTTTTTTTTTTTTTAAATATGAGAAACAGATCTCGTCAGAACTGGAGAAAGATGAGAAAGAATAGACTTTTTAGCAGTAGAAAGCTGATAAATCTTTCTTGACCAGAAGTGTTTCAGATATTATATTTACTACCCAAGTTCTTTTAGGAATTGAGGACCATTACTATGATTTGGAAAATCGGTCTTCAATAAAATGTATCCTAGATCTTCGTATTCTTGAAGAGGATTTATACAAGTGTTTGAATTAACTGTGCTCCCTAAAGTACTGCTACTTCAGAACTTTCATCTTTTTGTCTTCCCTACAAACTTAATAGTTCTAATCTTTCATCTCTTCTGTATTGGGATCTTGTCTCCTCTTTAAATTGTTGCTCTGTGAAATACTTTTTCTACTATGATTTTTGAGATGAGGGGACTTGTAACAGCACAGCAGTTAAGGTGAGATGATTCCCTTTTGTATCATAATTTAGAGTTTTCTAACTCTTTAAAAGCTCGACCCAATATCTTGTTTTCTCTTCACTGCTTTGCAGCTTGAGTTGAAATTTTAGTTGGCTATCCTTAGAGGACACACAGGTGTCTTTCCCTGAAGAGGCATAAGTAGTTTAGAATCCAGAAAATATTCCCTTCAGTGTGTGTCATCTGACACTTTTTCACTCTCAGCTGAGAGTATGGCAATTTCTTAAACTCCCTTTGCAATTTCTGAATTGATTGTGCAGTCATATCCATAAAACATTAGTGGCGAAAACTGCTTGTTCTCATAGCCAATCCTAATGTAAGTCATCCCAGTAGTTAATTTCAAGAAAAGATTACAATTTTTTTCTGGCAGCTTAATGTGTTCTATTTCTTCAAGGTCTCTTGACTTGGCACTGCCCTGGCTTTGGTGACTTACCAATCTTACTATTTTCACCTCTCATTGCCAGCATCTTATCTTCCAAAATTGATCATGTTTTGTCTAGTTGCAGTACACCCAAGCAGGAGGGTGAACTGGTGTTGTTTTATGAATGCTGGCCTTTATTTAGGGCATAATTGATAAATGTAGAGAATATTATAAGGTACGGTACAGTTGTACGATTGTCTGCCATAGCAGGAAATAAAAATGGTGAGCTAGGAGGTCCCTATAGCTTTTTGTAACAGTTCAAAACAGCTAGAAACTTTTTGCTATTGCTTCTGAATGTGAAATAATCTAAAAAAGTGTTCTGCATGTTACCAAAGGCATTACACTGCTGTATTACGTGGTAGGTACAGGTTTGTTGTAATTGATATTTATTTACTCTAAATATAGGTATCTTGAGGAGTAGCATAGTAATAAAATGGAAGTAAAAATGCATAGGTCTAGAAACACTGAAACTAGGCCAATAATGTCAGTTTTCTTCAGTGGCATTTCTTCGTTGTGTAGAACAGTTGCTAATACAGATCTGTGAGTGACAACTTGAATATATGCCACTTATTAGTCTAAAATTCTTTTCAGACTTGAAAACTGTATCTGAAGGGTGCTAAACTAAATGGGATGAAACCCATTCAGACTATATCCTTAAAAAAAGCAGCACAGTTTATTCATGCAAAATACAATCTTTAAGATCCCTTCCAACCCAAACCATTCTATAATATGAGAATGTAACTATTTTACATCCATTTTCTGGTAGGCTGTGTCAAAGGTGTGGAAGAAATTAAGAAATTCAGAGATGGGAGTGAGGGTAAACTTGGAACAAGCTAGTTTCAAACATGCTAATGTATTTCACCTTGGATAGTTCTATGAAACTTTCCATTGTATAATTTCTTGCCCCTTGCTTTGAGATGTAAACTTGCCCAATGATGATTTTGATGAAGAGCCCGTGTCTGTTCCTTGCTTTTCCTCCCTTACCAAACTGAAGGAAAACAACAACTTCTAAATGAGTTATTTTTGTTGTTTTAATAAAAGTTCTCCCAGTAAAGCATTTGATCAGCATGTGTCCAACCTAATGCATGTCTTACCGTTTGAGGACTCTTCAATGCAGCATGTTGAATTTTGAATTACCTGTTTGGAAGTGGTTTGATCTTAAGCTTGGGAGGCACCAAGCATTTTCATAACTGGAACTGTCTTAAAAACTGTAGAGAATAATGGTAGAAAGAATTAGTTTGAAGAATGATTAGTGTAGTTTTTTCTTTTATCAGTATGCACTGGAACGGCTGAAGGTCATGTGTGAGGAAGCACTCTGTAGTAACCTCTCGGTAGAAAATGTTGCTGACATTCTTATCCTCGCAGATTTGCACAGCGCTGAACAGTTAAAAGCACAAGCAATAGACTTCATTAACAGGCAAGTAATATTTATGAGACTCTAAATATATTTGTATTTATGCTTTGTGTACCTTTTCAATATTAGCACAGTTCTCTCTTACAGGTGCAGTGTTCTTAGACAACTTGGGTGTAAAGATGGGAAAAACTGGAATAGCAAGTAAGTTACCCTGCCTCATGATGTTCTGTACAAACACTGCTAAATAGATTGCAATCTTAAGAACTGTTGCTTCATTTCCACACTACTGAGGCCAGTTACTGACTGTAAGTAAAGCAGGATTCAGCAGGTGCTACCCCTGTTATGATTGTGACTTCCCCTTTAAATGATAGAGTTAACTGCTCTCCAGTGTGAGATCGTAACAACAGCTAGTCTTCAGCCCTCTCCTAGGGACATATCATTGTTGTGAGATGGTGGCAGCAGCCACCACAAGAGAAAGGAAACCATTCTCTTGACTAACCAGGTTTGTGCCTGGAGGACCCGCAACCCTAGTGTGGTTTCAAAACTCGTGTAGGTCAGTCTGAGTCTGCAGTGTTGCTTCAGCCTGCAGTATTTCCAAAGAAAGGAGGGCAGTTGCTCTTTTTGCCTTTGGCAACATGTTTGTGCACCTTCCCACATGCCAGCACGAGTATTCTTGAGGCCACACAACGAGTCAGTCAGGTCCCTCTGATCTGGCTGACTCTAAGTGCTCATGCCTATGCTGGAAGAAGGCTGAGAATAGGTAGCTCAGACTGTAGGACTGATTGCAGCATATACTTACAACAGCTCAAATGAATCATGCAATAGAAGACAACCAGCTTCAGAATAGCTAGTGGTGGGCTCAAACAGTAAAAGGATAGCAGAGCACTTACTAATTATTGTCAGAATCTCCAGAGAAGTTAAACTGGTGGTGTACCATTACTTAAAAATTAGTGGTTTTCTTTTTAAAAAAAAAAGTTCTTCAAGGTCTAATGATTGAGCGTGATGTGGAATAGGAAGGGGGTGGTAGAAGAGAAATAGTAAAATACCAGTAGAAAAACTAATAAAGATAAGTCAGAATCTGTAACAATGTATAAACTAGTTGATGTGTTCCTTCTAAGTGATTTGGAACCTACTGAGCTGACTTCTATCTTGGATAATTGCTAGTAAAGATGCTGGTCATCTTTGCTTCAGCTAAAGCATCTCCAATAAATCAGGGAAATAATGTCAAGGGGAGACATGAAAAGCATATCATGTCTTCCCTTGCTTTTCTTCTCTACACTAGACCTCATCTTCCTCTAGTTTTCCTCTTATCATTTTTGGTTTTCCTGAGTAATTTCAAGGTGATCATCTTAACATGGTGCCCAGTATTGGATGCAGTTCCCTAGTCAAGGTCTTGCTGATACTGAGTAGAGCAGAATAAGCACTCTGTGTCTTACATGTGATGAAATTAATATACCCAAACTGCAATTTGCTACTTCTTTTCGATGGCATCTGTTCTGACATTCATGAAGTCTGTTGTCTCTTGATGCTCAACTGCTCTTCTGCAGTAGTTCTGCCTTGCCTGCTCTTCTCCACTGTGCATTTGTGCATTTGGTTTGTAAAATTGTGTGACTATTCTTAATACTTCTGTTTTCAGCCAAGCAACAGACATAATGGAAACAGCAGGCTGGAAGTCCATGATCCACTCCCACCCTCACTTAGTAGCAGAGGCCTTTCGTGCACTAGCATCTGCACAGTGTCCACAGTTTGGCATTCCACGCAAACGGCTAAAACAGTCATGAAATCTTCCATGAACTCTAGAGAAATTGAATTGACTCTACTCCTCCATGTCCAGAGATGTTTTCACAAACCATAACAAGAGTTTTTGTTATCCTTGTCCACAGAACAGAAGCTGAAAAAGCCTATTGTTTGCTTTTCAGATGGATAATTTATGGTTTAATCCTCAGCTTTAAATTAGACTGATTACTCTAATTCACTGAAAAGCCTTAAATTATCTTCAATGACTCTCTAGTCCATATAGCCTAATGTATCTTGATTTTTTTATTATTATTTTTTAATGTGCCTTGTCTTTTTGACTAGGCTCTGCAGGATTGCACTAGCTCCATAATGCAGTAAAGTTGATAACTGAAGATAAATTTTTGAAAGGGATCTTCCATTATTTTCAGAAGAAAAAAAGATTATAGTTTGGTCCTGTGCTAACTGGAAGGTTTTAACTAGCCTCTCATTAAAAGCGCTTGAACCAGGGGCACATAATGTACCCTAGTCAAGTGCTAAATATAGAGAGCCTGTTTACCTTCAGCGAATGCCTACAGGCTATTTATGGCAATATACTGCTTTGAACATAATTTATTTTTCATTGTGGGGGCAAATATGCAATGGTTTGGCCCAAAAATGTATTTTCATTACAGTTTGTAATGCTTATTGTGTGTGTGTCAAAGCTGTCCAAATGGTAAAAAGAAACACAGAATAAACCTTTTGCTTGTGTTTCTTTATGGTCCATCATTAGTTTACATTTAATGCAGAACTGAATGAGAGGTAAAGAGTTCAATGTGAGAAAAACAGGATAGTATTGTATATGGAAAAAATATATCCCACGTGTATGGTTACATAGAAAAGTAAAGGATGCATAGAATGACCAAATGTAAATTGAAGAAATGGGCCAAATGGATTCCGAATATGCACTTTTAATGTGTAACTTTTGTATGTTGTGTGGTACATATATATTTTGCTTTTGATGAATTAATGAGGTACAGGTAATTGTGGCTTAACTTTTTAGATACGTTTTAAGATGCCCACAGCCACATGGGATTTAGTTTTGTTAGAAAAGAAAGGCATGTCTTTTTAAGACTCAGTTGAAGGTGGCTATTGCAAGCTTTCATATTTAAGTAACAATATTTTCGCTTATTTGAAAAAGGCATGTGAATGGTAAAGTTTTGAAGGGATTTTTTTCCCATCTTGACGTATATGCACAGCTTCCATTAGCACCTAAGGGGGGTTATGTACACATCAAGAGGAGTATTTCCCTGAAATGTCAGATGGTATTTGCAAGCAGAGACTTGCTTAGTCTTGCATTTCAGTTATTGTACTAGCATTGTGGATGGTATTGAAATTCTGCATAATGTGAAAAGGATGAAACATTTGTAAACTGCTTGTCACGGGCCAGTTCTTTATTATATGAACCTTAGCTTTAATACCAACATCCTCAGTGTTTGATAGCTTTGTTTACAGTTGGGAGGAAAAGTCTGCAGTAGTGGACACTCTAAATGTTTCCTGAGCTATTGCATTGAGTTTACTGTAGTAGTGATAATACGCTGTATTTCTTGTTTGGGAAGACTTGGATTTAGCAGTGGGGAATGGGAGGAGATCTCACCTAATTTATAAACATATTTGCATAAGGGTTTTAGTTTGCCTATTAAAAAAAAAAAAAGTGATGCAGGGAGGTGAGAGGAAGAATTTCACATTGTTTACTATCTTAAAATCTATCTCCATCCTCATTTCATTAAGATTCATCTGAATGGATCTGAACAGAATTTTTAGAGGAAAGAGTTTATAGTTTTATACTTTGGCATCTAGTAAACCATTAGCAAAGGTAAATTGGAAAAAATGCCCGCTCCAATTTTGAAGAACAAAATAACCTCTAAACATGCATTTTCTTCTTACCTTCTAACTAAATCTTTATGATGGATAAAGTGTAAAATCAGAAACTTTAAATAGTACGTAAGGCATCAAATTATATATTTAGAGAGATTTATCCTTTTATCAATTTTTAAATATTTATCTAAAATAAGGTCTCATAAGCGTTCTTCATAATAAGACGTAAAGGTAATTGTTCCATCCAAAATAGTGATGTTTTTGCTGCACTGTGTAATGCGTTAGGACTGTATAGCCTTATACTCATCACTGGTAAAACTTGCAGCTCTAACATACAAAGTGACTTGAATATTTAATGCTGTAGTGATTGTCCAGTTCAGCTTATTCTAAAGTAACAACATACAGTAATCAAGTGGAAAGCTTACGGACTTTTATGAAAACTTTTTTTCTAGAAGCTTAATAGCACACTTTGTACCAAAAAATGTCGGACACTGTGCTGTAATATTATCTACATTGTAGAGTGCCCACCTTTCAGGTCAGGCAGTGTATACCATACGTTACACTAACAGGAAAAAAAAAAAACATGATAATTGATCTGTTTAGATTTGATTTTATTTATTATGTATGTTTTCAAGTTTTGTCAGCTCTTAAGGAAAAGGTAAAACAGTTGCTGTATTCTTAAGTGAGTGCACTAATTATTCACCTCTTCTATTCTTTAATTAACTACATGCAGTGTTCTCACTGGAATACGATAGCTGGTAATTATAGCCTTCTCCTTTGAATTCAGTAGCTTGTTTTTATTCCCCACAACTCAAGAGCTTGCCCTTCAAAACCTCAGTTCTCAGTTCCAAGTGCAGCAGATATAGAACTATCTAATACAATGGACAGTTTTTTCAGGCTGAAATCTTAGGGGTTTTTTTTCTTAGTTTTATATACAGATTAGGAGTATAATGTATGAAGGTGCCATGTTTTGGCTTGCCAACACTACTCCCTCAGATAAATGTGAACCACCACTTCCATACTTTTCTGAGGAGAACCCTGCATGTGTCCTGTGTGTGCGTGCGCGTGTGTGTATGACTGTGTGGTGTTTTTTGTCAAGAATGACTTTCTAAAAATAAGGACTCAATTTGCTGTTAAAATGCTATTATGTATTATATATATATTTTTTTTTTCCATTTGAACCTCTCCTAAGGAGATGCTTTGGGTGGAAGATGCTTCAATAAATAATCCTTATTTCCTAGTCCATTTACTGCATGCAGAAGTATGAACACATTGTGCCTTTTTTAGGAAACTGTTGTAATGAAGGGAAGATTTAACAGGATACAAGATCTTTTTAACAGGTATTTTTAAAGGTGAAGGAGAATGCTATATGATACACGATTCAGATGGAAAAGTTACAGATTACCCTTTTGAGCTCTGTTGCATGTTGATTCTTGCTTCCTAAATTCAGTTTCACTGAGGTAGAAACAACGCAAAAGTGGAGTAAGTATTACAGATACGAGTTGAGTAATGGTGTATCTTTGTGAAAATGTGAAAATATTTGCTGTTACAAGATAAGTGTATGTCCAAATGTGATAATCATGGACACAAAATTAGTTTTACAAGTTACTCTAGTTCTGATGTTTTTCTAGACATTGAGTATTTAGTATAAAAATCACCTTTGCACAGAAGGTCAGTAGAAGACGCACATGGAGATTATGTTCCTTTTAAATCCTCATGGAAAGGCTTCTCCCTTGGGAGAATAAAATGATGTGCAGTATTTGAAACTGTGTTTCATAAAAGCCAGTGAATTGCAGTTGTGAGGTATTGCTACTAGAAATATTGTTGAATTTTACAGTTGGTTAAAATGCCTAAACTTAACTGATTTATTTTTTTCTAATTGACAAATGGAATATTGACTGTCCTCTTTGTCTGGTGTTGATAGCATATTTAGTGCAGAGCTTAGCTCCTTAGCTAGCAAGACACTGACTTAGTCTCATAACTTGGCTTCTGCTTACAGTAAATGGACTACGTTTGTAAAGGGAATTCACTATTGCAAGTGTTTTGCAAGGAACTTCACTGTATTTGTAACCTGGTTTGTGAAGGCTTAAGATCAATGAGTCCTATTTTAGAAATTAAACCAGTGAAATGACTTAGACCTGTTTTGGGGTGGAAATGATTAAGAGAATTCAGATATGTAAACAGTTGTATCAAACCATCCAGCCTTTTTTTATCAGCTGATGTTAATGGTGAAATACTTTTTGTACCTTGTTGCTGAAAATATTTTTGCGTTTCAGCACATCAAGTTACAATAAAGTTGTTACTTATGCAGAATGTGTCTGTGTGGCTTGTATTTGGTTTTTTTAGTGTATGTGTTCACAACGGCTACCTCTGCTTCTCTCCTTTGAGAAAGGTATTTTACAGCACTGTCAGTCAGTCTAGTGTGAAATATCCTGCTGTCCTTTTGGAAACCTTTTTGGGGAGGATCATATTGCAGTCTTGCTCTGATCTCCACTGACTTACTAATTTTTCCATTTTGACACTTTCAAATAACTTAGACCTCTGAACAGCTTATAACTTGCCTATCTGAGGAGTGACTGCCTTTACACAGACTCTGTCAGAACCGATACTCGGTGGGAAGAAGAGTTGATCCTGTGATAATGAAGACAGGCTTCATGGTTTCTAAGAGATTTGGTTTCTTTGTCCAACTACCATCGAAAACTGTCTGGTTTTTTTTTCCTATCAAGGAGTATAGGCTTATGATGACCACATACAACGGGAATGTTGCTTGCATTTATTGTGGGAGAAGTGGTATGTAAGAATAATCTATATGGGTAGTTCATGGGGTTTAGTATGTTTATAGATATTTTGCAAAGATACGTAGAACTGTTGATATGCTGCTCTGTGTATTTGACTTTGGACACGCTGAACTCTGGAAAACAATGGTGTCAAGGTAAGATACTTTATAAAAAGCGATGCAGGCCATTTGACAAACGCAGTTACCTGTCGTGTTACCTGGGCTACGGCAAGAATGTGGCACAGTCGACCATGGCAGTTCTTCCTAAGATGGCTTGGGTAACAAATAAGGATACAGGGCTGTCTTGGGTGTCTCAGTGTAGCACATCACTGTTTTCTGCGTAGATACATGCAAAATTCTCCATGTTTGCTTAAAACATACATCCCTTAAGTTACTCTGCAACGCCAGCTTAAAGTTCCTCGTGGGGCTTATATTAACAATGGCATTAATTTACACCTTCACAGGCAGTTTCAGTAAACTCCAAGGTAAATGTGGTTACATCTGTGAATGGTAATCAAATTATTTGTGCAAGTCCAAATTTTTGAACTGAGCTTCAACTTTTAGGTAAAGAATGTTAAACTTGATGATTTCTCTTTTTTAGAAGGCTATATTTTTATGCTTAGTCTCTCTGAAGTAGTTTTTCTTCTGAGATGTTTACCTTTTCATCATACAAAAGTTTTCTTTGTTATTCAGCAAAACGGATTCAATTAGTATTGATTAAAAAACTTATTTTCTTTCTAAAATGAATTCTGTTTGTCTTTTGTGTGGAAACTGGGCACATAAATTAAACTTTTCCTCCTTTTAGTTCAATGCTTCTGTTAAAAAAAAAACAATTACGGTGTCAATCTATCTGAATCTTGGTTTAATTAAAATATTGCTAGTAACTTTTTCTTTAGCAGCTTTCTGAGAATTCTCATTTGAAGTCCAGTGTACATCCTTTCTCTTCCTTTAAAAGGGGGAAGCTCCAATAAAGAGTCTTGATTGGTAAGATATTCTATTAGAGTAAAAGCATCTCTCACTATACAGAATTGCCAGCCCTGCCGTACGCTGAAGGTGTAGTTTGATGTCCTGAGCAGTGCCAGCTTAAGCAGTCCCTGTTACTGCCACTAGAAGAAAAGTATTTCAAAGTGCAGCCTGAGCAGTCACAGGTGAGAAACACTCATTAGTGTGTCTTTGTGCCACTTCTCTAAACTTCGTAGTTGTTATTGACTAATTGTGACAACTTGCATCTTAACTTTACCATGAGAAATTCTGATTTATTCTAGGATCTTACCTAACTTACTGAATTCTTTATTAAATAAAACAGTAAATTTAGTTCTGTTCTAGATGGAAGAATGTAACCTTTTAATATTAATGTTTTTCTATGTTTTCGATTACTTCTGTTACTGTTTTAAGTTGGAGCGTTACCCATTCCCCTACAAATTTTACTTGCCACTTTTGTTAAGTAAATTATATTAATGATCAAACTACTTCCATTACCCACAGATAACTTTGCACTTAACATTGTGATAGTATGGTAATAGAGGAAATGCTATTAATTGCTGTTGAAATTAGAGGAGTTTTAAACAGTTTATCTTTCTGCAAACTTCTTGGTAATTTTCCACTAGAGGGACATGGTTTTTGTTGTTGTCTATTTTGAAGATTCCTTCTTTGTTCTCTCAGAGAAAGCTGGAAGAAATACAAGCGCAGAAGTCGAATGAAGCATTTCAGATGTATGATGCAAAGGACTTGCTTTTTCCACTACAAGCACTGCATCTAGGGAAAAAAAAAAAACACAGACTCAGCTGTGACAATTCATGAGTGCTTTGGAATAGAGATGGCATTCCAGTGGTTGTCAAATACGTTAAAGCATCAACTTCACGTACTGTTTAAGTGTAAAATTGGGTTTCTCATAAGTCAAGTATAAATAACAGAAATGAGCTCGTGATTTGAGACTCGGGAGGAGAGAAATAATTTTGCAGAGTTTGCTTGGCCTTGGCTTGTCGAGAAACTGCAAGAGTGTTTTGAGTTCTCAAAGAGTTTTGAAGGAGACTTGGAGCTGTAGCAATATGTGGTGATCATGCTGTAGAGCAGAGAGCAGATTTGACTTCGTTTGAAAACATTACCGGACACTAACATTTTTGTCTTGTGTTGTTAGTAGAGTTTGGAGCATAACGATATTTTTGTGCAGGTACTGTATAATGAGTGGAAACCTGTGCTTTGCCAAACTTATGCATGTTTCATGTGTTGGCAGTGATAGTCACGTAGAAAATAAATTGCGCTATGTCAAACCTGGCGCTGCTGATCAGAATGGAGGGAATTCGTGCTGCATTTTAAGCAGTTACGGTTTTTGACTTCCCACATTTCTCACTGCATAGTTGACTGAGTCATTTCAGTTAATAAAGGTAAATTTTGAAGCATATGCAAAAAATTCTAATAAGATGACTTCTTAAAGCATAGAAGCTTTAACTGCAGGTTAAGCTCCTATTTTAACTTTAATTGTCAAGTAAACTATTTAAATTTTTCATTTTTAAGTTGATTAACTTACTGTAAGCTTTAAAATTCATTTTATGTATTATGTAAACATAATTTTCTATCACAGCTGTTTTTAAGTTTATAAAGTCTTGAAATTTTGAAACAAACCACCTACTTGCTACTAAAGTATGCAACTGAAATGTCTACCCACTGTGGTCAGCAAAGGCTATAGGTCTTGCTAGGGTATTTGTGCCACCCCCAGATTAAAAACTGTGATGCTCTCCCTGGACCTCACACCATACGTTTCAAAAGTAAGGGGGAGAAGCATTAAATTTTGCATCTTGTCCCTGTCAGATCTTGCAGATGGGCTGTTCCTTTCAGACACACATGAGAGTTCTTACACTTGCAAGACTTCATTTCTCCCATACAGCAGGACTGTGTTTTATTGTGCTGGATCAAAAGAGTCTATACCAGTGCAACATACCTGGGGAGGATTATCCCAGGGCCACAAATAGAGAGACATAAAAATTGTTTGCCTTTTTCTCTGCTGCAGTTGTAAGGACTGGCATGGGAAGAAGCACACTCAGGGTGTGCTCACTAAGGCTGGCTGCCTAGTTGGTTGCTGACAGTGCAGCTGAAGGTAACCAAAGCTGTTTGATGTAGATTGCTGGGGCATGTGTGTCTGTGTACAGACAAGCTTCTAGGCTACCTCTTTGCTGGTACTTCATAGATACTCAAATGCTCTTGGTGGTTACCATTAGGACAAATAATGCCCAGAACTTGTTGCGTATTTATTGGCTTTTCTGGTCAGGGGGAATCTATGAGGGGTAGGTATGGAGCAGTGTGGATATCTTTTTGAATGTAGCTTTTTCCTCAAATGTCTGTTGTTTTTCTGCTTTGTTTTTTTTTTTTTAGAATGTGTGCTGGCACCTCTCAAATAATGAAATAATTATAAAATATCTAGTGAACCTGCAAATGCTTTATAATGGACTTTTAGCAAGTTCAATTTCCCCAATTTGAAGAAATGGAGATACATTTTTTGTTAAAATGCACTGTTACAAAGAAAAGTTGTGTCATGTCGGATGTAGTTAATCTCAGAACAAACTCTAAGAAGGGCTAAATTGTATACCAGATTAGGAAAATATGAAGTGTTTTACCAGTAATGCTAGAATAGCCGGCATCTGCTTTTGACAAGCTGACAGACCAGAGAATTGAAACTTAATGAATCTTAATGCTTTCTGTCATGTACTTCAATTTTCTCAAATTATTTCTCCAATTAGTTCTAGTCTTTGTGAAGGAATGATTAATGATAATTAATACATTCTTGTAATTTGCATATTCAGGCTCTAGTGTTTCTAAAAAAATGTAGATTTGTGTATGTGTGTGAGCCAGTTTTCTCTGTTGTTTCTTTGGGGTGTTGGGGTTTTTCAGATTTTCAGTTTTTTATTTTCAGTTGAAGAGGGAGAATATGGTAGATGCATTAGATAGTTTAATATGCTTTTTTCCATAAGAAATAATTTGGGCAAAACCCAGATCTTGGATATTTTCTGTAACACAGTTTCTTCCCAGCTACTCTTTGGTGGATAGGTAGGGAATGTAGGGATGCAAAGCTATTGTCAGGAGGCTTAACTCATCCTTGAGTCTGCATCAGCTTTGGAAAACATTTAGATCTGCAAGATGGCAAAACCAGGTAAAACCTGATGTAGGGCGCCTGCTCTTAGGAGGTTTTTTTATTTTTAGAGTCTCTTTATGCTTCCTTTATGGTATCATTCAGTTTTGTCCTACTCCTAACGTGCACACGTGGAGAGATTTATCCAACTATATCATCCTGTGAATTGTGTTTAAAATCAGTAGCATGAGGTTTTGAAAGCGATTGGGTGTTTTTTGTCTGCTTTTAGGAGCTCAAACTTTCCATGCTGCTCTGCAGGTATCTAACCTTTGACTCTTTAAAACAGTTTTGGTTTCTGCTTAATTTACTTTCCTCTTCTGATACAAATGCTCTTCCAGAGGAAAGAACTGAGATCAAACAAAAGTATTTGCTCAGTAGTAGAAAAAAAGACAGCAGGATAAAACTTCGTAATAGATTGGCAGGAAATAAACATTCAACTTGAAGAAATAGAACTTAATATTTGGCAGGATAATCAGCTGAAACAGATTTTGTGCAAAGGAGATGGTTTAAAGTTACTACTGCAGAAAAATACCTTGAGGCTATAATGAACATGCAAGAATGGGACCTTGCAAAAACAAACAAGTCAGCATGACTAAGTTAGACAGTAAGGTATGATGCTGAGGTCTGAGGAGAAATGTTACTGCTGGGCAATTATGATTAAGAGTTTCCCCTTCCATGTTTATATTCGGCTTTTAAGTGTGCCCAAACTACCATTTGGTTCTAGATCATTTCAGAATTCTTCTGTGTCTGGGAGAACATGGGGACAGAAAACAAAGATTCAGGGGGTAAAAATGAAGATGTCTCTTCTGCAGAATGCTTGTCCTCTTTCATGGGGTTGAAGAAAAACGTGTGGATTTAAATGATCACAAGCTGTAAGATGTCGTTTCGTGTAATAAATAATCATCTCTGCACTCTTGGTCATAGTCTTTCTATGAACAATCATTGTATTTACTTGAAGTCAGTGCTATCAGCAAGTCCATAATCTTTGCTCGTTGCTAGTTTGCAGAGTGCAGACTGAACATTTGTTCCTGACTCCTCCAGATAAAAATGTGTAGAGGAAGGTACTCTTGCACCGAGACTGTCTTTAACAATAATCTTTGCGGGTTTTTTAGCATGAATTACAAAGAGGGGAAAAAAAATTTTCCTGGCGTGAATGTTTTTCTTACTTCATTCTTTAAAAACAAACACAAAAACCAGGGCTGGCTCAGGCAGTGTTCAGTGCCACTGAGACCACATCAGTAATAAAAATAAGGTGCTTATTTAGCTGTATGTAGAGATTCCTGTCACAAGAACCATCTATAGTGCTGGCATAATTCTGTAATCTTTACCTGCTTCTTATAAGACTAAACTTTGAGTCTTACTAGTTTTCAAAAGTAACAAAGTTATAGTCTATTCATTAGATTTGCCTTTACTTGAAAATCATTAAAAAAGAACCATTTTTCCTTAAAAATTGCAAGTGGTACATTTTTGAAAATGTAGAGTGAGGAAAATTCCAAAACTCAGTCAGCTGGAGCGGATTATGTTTAATAAAAGTGAGTACATGCAAGGTGTGAAAGCGGGTCTTAAAGCAGATCTTAAAATTTCCCCCTTAGAGCTGTTAGTAGCAGTTCGTAGTTTGTAACACTCGTTAAACACTTCATTCAAACGTCTGAAGTGTACGAAAATAATGATTTGACAAATCTCAAATTTTGGGGGTGTGGCCAGCTTTTAAGATGCTTAAAATTCATTCATTGGAAATTTGACCAATTGTGAACATGTTGCACCAGGTTTGACAGTTCAGTCGCATATTTTACCACCTGTAGCCCCTTGTATTTGGAAAATGCTAGGTGATGTGTTAACTAGGCATGTGTATGGCTACTTTCCATTTCTGGAAATGGGTTGAGTATTGAGTCAGGGTAGTTCAGGAGATCCCTGCATGCAGCAAGCTCAGGAGCTGTTCAAGCACTTAATGTCTGGCAATGTAAGCAGGGCATTTCCAACTTCCTTCAGTTCAGACTGTTGGGCTACTTTCTTCCTTGCAGCTCTTCCTTCATGGTGGCAATACCCCCCTTACCAAGAGCTTGTAGTACCCTCTGGGTGGGGAGCACTGCTCTAAGGATGTAGGAAGAAAACCGTGTGCTTTGCGTTACGTCTGCTACTAAAATATCCTAAAGTAATTTTTTAAGTTGGACTGAGTGACAAAATGACTGCGAGGCATCTTTTGTCCTTTGTCTACCTGCCCTTGTAAAGTATATCCCAATCATCAGGAGTCATCTTGTATACTGTGGTCATCTGAAGATCCGCTTTTTTTATAGAGCTTTCTAGACTTTTATAGGGAATCATCTTAAAATTGTTGGTTACAGAGGTTATAAATTGCTAACATAAGGCACTGCCGGTTTGGTTTACTGAGTTATCAGTGGGTACATAAGGCAGGGGGGTCGGGAGGAAAAGACAGGCGTGACGATGGTACAATTTGTTTTCTGAAAATGTTAGGTTAGTAGAATATTTCCCTCATTACAAAAATGCATTAGCCAAATACATGTGCATATTTTGAGCTTCAATATTATGCTTTTGTATCCTGCAGTAGATTAAAATGTCAGTCATAGTCTCCATATTTCATAGTCCTCTGGAAGCCTCAGGGAAGGTGCACATGTCTAGTGTTACTTCTGTACCACCAATAAAACAACCCACTAGAAGGCAATCTGTGCAGGCTGTACAGCAAGATGGCAAATTAATTGTACCGAAATAATGAGTTAGCACCAAGTGCTAATTAAATATTAATGATAGTCATATTTTCAATTATCTTCATTACAGTGCAATGTTTTATGTAGGCATGAAACACTGGGAATGTGGGCATACATTATTATTAGTCTTGTCATATAAAAATACTAGAGTTATTTTCTCTAAAATCCATTGTAAATGCACTGGAGGTCTGTGTTTAGTATCTTTTTGACATAGTAGATATTTATTAAATTTTTCTTGTTTACCCTTTTTCTTTCCCCTGCCATTAAAAACCCTGCGAAGCGATCATCTTTAATGGTGAGGCTTTGTCAGTACAGGTCCTGCTGCTGCTAGCCCATAGCCTATAGCTAGCTGTGGTGTGACCTCATGCTTTCCTCCAGTCAGCGCACTAAAACGTGGTGACTGAGGTGAGTCTTGCTATGATTTTTCATGAGGTTTTTGAACTTACTAGCCAAAGTCCATTCAGTCCTTTTGGTTCCCAAGAAGCCCAGTCCGTTTGGTTCCCAAGGATTGATTTCATCTTACTGACAGAAGGTTTCTAAGCATTTATTCTAATTTATGCCCTCCTTGTCTGTTGTCTTCTTCATAAGGTTTTCTTTGCTTGGTTGAAGTGAGGTGGAGACTGCGAGAGCTTGTGGCAGGTATCTCGCCACAGTTAGGCTACAGGAGAAGAGCTGGAAGGGCCAACCTCAAGCTCAAGGAAGACAGCACAGCAGAGAAGAGGAATCCAAAAGCGTGAGCCTTACAGCAGGAAAATGAGCTAAAGCAGAGAGGGACAGGGAGGTAAGATGTGAGCCAGGATGCTGTGCTTTCGGGAGAATGGGATGGGCAAGAGCCGCTCCTCTCCTTGTGTGCGTTAGCCCTGGGGACGCGGCTTTTAAGCCTAAGAAATAAGAGGGCAGTTTTTTGGGAAGGACTTCATTACTCAAAAGCAAAGGTCCAGGACTATGCATTGTTAGGACTTAACTGCCGAGAGACTAGAGGAGTAGAGACTAATTAGATGATACGAGTCCCAGGAACAGTCCTACCAGAATATTGTTTTATGTGCAGTTGCCTTTGGGGAAGATGGACAAACTTACTACAAAATTCACGGGTCAAACGTGTCCAATACTGTGCAGTCTTGTTATTCTCAAGTTCCTTTGAGCTCTTCTAGAAAGACAGAGAAATTACTTCCAAGACTTCCAAAGTCTTTCTGGAAAATGCTGTCCTAGAACTTGTTTTTAAAAAGTAGGGATTTATTTTTAATCAAAAAATAGAAGGCATAAACTGAGGTGAAAATTAATTATTTCTGGAGACTTTGTGGAAGGGAAAAGCCTGTACAGAAGTACTTGGGTGGGCTTCTTTCCCAAGCTGGGCTGGAGAAGAGGTCCACTTGCCATCTTTGAGTAAGGCAATGTTAAATTTGTGCTAGTTTTGGGGGAAAAATGCTGGTTTAATGCTGTTCTTTTGTCTCTTGGCAATAATTGGCAATCTTTGCAGCAGGTGAAGGTTAAGGATGCTTACAGCAAAGCCTGCATGATGAGCTGGTGTGTGTCTGTGCCTCCGCCTGGTGGATAGGTGAAAAAAAGCCCAATCCCCCATGGCACGAACGCTCTTTGTTGCTTCTAAGAGCGCTGTAAGTTTAAGAGTAGAGACAGGTAGACGACATATAATTAGAAAGGAGGGTGCAGAGCTTTTTCTTGTAGAGGGTGCAGCCTTAGTGCCATTGTCTGAGTATAAATTGTTCCTAAAAGGTGACTCTGATATTATTCACTGTGGAATATATGTGAATCCAGCGAGAGGCGTTTGAAAATTACCGGTGGTGAAGCATGGCAGAGCAAAAGGAGCACTTGAGCTGAAGAATAGATAATACCCAGTAGAGCAGAACTGTGGTACCAGCTGCTGAGAGGGTAATTCAGTGCTCATCATGATTTTCAGCTTCACTCTAAAAACTGTCGCTTTGGAAGTATCCCTCATCTAAAGTACAAAGTTTCCCCAGCCCATCAGAATAGAATCTCTCCACATCCTGAGCATGTGAAATTAATGACTGAATATTATGCTGAGAGCCATTTAATTAAAAACACTTTCATTAATAATGCAGTTGGAGAGTGTATGTGTGTTATGTAATTAAAGATAGTACATCAGTAAATGATACTATGCAAAACCAATTCAAAAAATTCAAATGAGTCGGTGTAACATAAGGAACTTAATTCAAGTGGGAATAAAAGTCAATGTGAAATAAGCTCAGAGTTTTTCCTGGAAGCTGCAATTAATCTGCTTCTGGCAACACAATTCAGTACTCATATTTTAAATAGGGGCTCTGCTTGTTTTAAAGATAACTGCTGTGGTGAATCATAATATATTTCTCCCTCTGCTCCTTTTGCTGAACAAAATAAGTATCCCTTAATGTCCTGACACACCGATGAGCTTGGCTGACCTAATGGGTCTGGGCTGCCTTGCTCAGTGTTCATCTGTGGTGCCATTTGTACTCTGAGCAGTGGCTCTAGTATGTATGGTATATTTACTTTAAAACCAGGAGAAGGAAGTGGAAGAGAGAGGGTATTCCCTCAGGACAGAGTAATCTCCCCGTGTGGCATCGCTTCCGGGAAGCTCGGGTGAGCAGGCGTCTTGTTTTCCTAGAGTACTTTGGTTAATCCAAATCTTCAATGATTGAAGTCAGAAATGCTACAGTTAAATATAACTGACATGAGAAGGGGATTGGAATTAAGTAGTCTTAAGTACTATATAATAAATAGGCTTGCTTATCATCTTCAACATGACAACTTGAAATATTTTTAATCCTTTGGTTTACCTGCTCAGAAATCTGTGTTCAATATTCTGCACAGGGATCCCAGGTTAGCAGTGCAAGTCCGCTGAGCATCGCCTGCCGTTGCGGCGGGTGCTTCAGGTGCTCCTTCAAAGGAAAGGTGGTGGAAGAGCGTCAGTCCTGTTGGCTCAGAACAGGCTGAAGGCTCCTCACTAATCGGTTCTCGTACTAAGCCCAAACACACGTGCTCGTGTTCAAGTTAAATCACCTTGACACGTTTTGAAAACCTGGACTGATATTTAAAAAATTTTAAATTTTTTTTTAGAACAGAGTAGAAGGAAATAACATGAATCGTTAGGCAAGTAACTGTAGCAGGTAATGCTGCTGTTGCCCCGTCCCTGGGGGAATGCCCAGAGCTGGCAGTGGCGCCGGGTGCTGGTCCCAGTGGTGGGAACCGTGCTGGCTCCTGCAGTGGGGTCTCCTGGTCTGCCCCCCCTGCGCCCATGGGAGCCAGCACGTGCTGCGGGGAGCAGTGGCCTGGCATCCACCCCGACCTGAGCAGGGGCATTTTGTCTGGGGTGGAGAGCCCCGAATCCTTTCCTGCAAGGAGGTACCTTTGTCATTCTCTAGATGAGCTTGGGGTAAATTGCATTTCTTTAGGGGCTTTTGAAATGTGGATGGAAGGGGGTGTAGTTGCTGCCCACTCACCTAAAAACTTCATAATTAGGACATTTATCTGGACCTGGCTCTCATGGCTCCGTAAGTGTTTATCACTTTCATCACAGGGATGAAAATGGGAGTTGTAGCAATGCAAGAAACCTACTGTGATGTTCCTGAGCCCCAGCTGGGAGGAAGTGAGAGTTGTTTGCTCTGAGCTTGCCTGGGACTGTCTGAGCTGTAGACTCCAAAAAAAAAATTGTCAAGGTGTCTATAACAGGAACACCTATAGAGTCTGGGCACCTGGAATGTGCCCTGTGTCAGGCTTCAGCACCCGTTACCCTCTCCCCGATGCAGCTCTGTGCTAGTGAGCATGGTGGATCTGCTTCGTTGCCCACATTTGGGAGTGGGCAGCGTCGCTGCTATCTGTAGGATCTCTAGAACAAAAGATCCCAGGTCTTGTTTCCTGGGAAGTAACACTGGCTGTGACAGATGATACAAACCTAACCAATACTAGAAGATGGAAGCAGCACCCCAATAACTTTAAGGTGCTTTTTTTTTTTGGCCATTTTTAACTTCAGGGCTAATTCAAATAACCTCCAAGTCTCATATTTCACTATTCTCTTTCTTGCCAATTTGGAACCAATTATAATGTATCACCTTTCAGGAAGATCACCAGCTTATTTGGAGCTGTTCAGATAAGGTAGCCAAAGCTTAATTGACTGCGTAATGATGAAAGAGCCACGTACTCTCTGGGAATGAGGCAAGAGAATAGAGAAATGGGATTTGCGTGGGAGGTGGCGAAAATGCAGAGCTGCCAAGGGCAGATGTGCAGGATGATGATTGAAATGCGAGATGCTCGGCTGGAGTCAGGCTGGTGATAAACCTGCCTTGTTTTCTGATGACAGTGAAAGTGAGGGGGGCAAGGTGAGTGGTGGGATGTCTGAGGACACATTTCAGAGGCAGCTTTTGCACAGTTGCTCCTCTGCTGTGGTCGGGCTGTGTCCTGCGGTGTCCTGTGCCCTGCTCTCATGGCCCGGCTCTGGGCAAGACCCCCGAGTCCTGCCTGCTGACAAGCCAAAAGAGACCACGGCTCACCCTGTGCCAGCTCTGGGCTTCTGGCATCGCTCATTCCCTTGAGCCTTTTGGCTTGAGCAGAAAAAGGCTCATCATCTCTGAACCCTCGGTATAATTTAGCTTCCCATGTCTGGGTGAGGAATCACGGATGTGCATTTCTCATAAGATGAAGAAAATATATTAAAAAGTGCCTGAACTAGTGGATTTTTTTTTTTCTCTGTTCTGACTTTAGGACAAAAGCAGAGAGCAGTGCGAGAAATACTGTCTGACCTGCTTGGCTGTCTCATTACTGTTGAATAGGAAGGTGCTGATATTTCTTTTGGAGTTTTGTTTGAGAGTCCTACCAATGTTCATGTAGGAAGATTTCCGCCCCCCCGCCCCATCCCTGAGTAAACTGTTTTGCTGTGAAGATAATTGCTTTTTAATTGGGCTGCAGCTGGTGCTGGATTTGTGCTGAGTTGGAGACTGAATTACATCTTTGGAAAAGCATTTTTTTGTGTTGTTTTTTTTTTTTTTCCCTTCAAAATTCAGTCTAGATGACTGAGGTTCTTGCTTGAGAGTACCAACAGCTGGAGGCTTGCTTCTGACTGAAACCCCACAGGTATTTTGGGCTGGAGAGCTGTGTGGTGTGGTCAGTCACAGGAAGATGCCGCTGTGCCGTGCTGCCGGCAGTGTCCAGCGGACTGTATTCAGTTTCCATTACTTCTGATTGCAGATCTCAACAGGTTTTGCAGAGCTGTGCTCAACGACCCTCTGAGGGAGGTGTGGTTTGGCTGAAGTGGGATGTTTTGTGACAATTCACCTCTTCTTCTGTAAAACCAGTCCCTTAAACCCACTTTTTTTGTGGAGCCAATATGTTCCTTGCAGGTGCAGCACGCTGGGCGATGTAGGTGATAGGGAGCCGTCTGCTGACACATGGTTTAGCTTCTGTTAACTCCAGAGACCTGAATCTTCCAGGGACGTGATACAAATTTGTGATTTTTGGTTTTGTAAACCTGTTGAGGGGGTTACGCTAACTCCTAGGCTTTTGTCTAATATAGTACAGGCAAGATCCTCTAAGTACAGTTTGGTGCTAGTTGCAAGTACGTGAGAAATGTCACGTAGTCCAAAGCCCAAAGAAGGGCAACGAAGCTGGTGAACGGTCTGGAGCACAAGTCTTATGAGGAGCAACTGAGGGAACTGGGGTTGTTTAGTCTGGAGAAGAGGAGGCTGAGGGGAGACCTTATCACTCTCTGCAACTACCTGAAAGGAGGTTGTAGTGGGGTGAGTGTTGGTCTCTTCTCCCAAGTAACAAATTATAGGACGAGAGGAAACAGCCTCAAGTTGTGCCAGGGGAGGCTTAGATTGGATATTAGGAAAAATTTCTTCACCAAAAGAGCTGTCAAGCATTGGAACAGGCTGCCCAGGGAAGTGGTGGTGGAGTCACCATCCCTGGAGGTATTTAAAAGATGTGTAGATGTGGTGCTGAGGGACATGGTTTAGTGGTGGACTTGGCAGTGCCAGGTTAACAGTTGGACTCGATGATCTTAAAGGTCCTTTCCAACCAAAACAATTCTATGATTCTGTGATTATTTGCCAGTTTTAGAACAAAGAACCCGTTTCTGGCAGGTGCGTGTAAGAGGTGTTCACAAGAGACAGAGATGGGAATGGCAAAGTCTAGTTTTTCAGATGAGACACCTTACAGCTAAAAATCTACGTGATTGATGTGTATTTCATTGAGCTACTTAGTATATGCAACTTGTTATTGTCTTGTATAGGGACAGTGGTAATGACTAATCATTATTATACTGTAAATAAAACATTTTTCAGATTATGCTGGTCAGCAGAGCATAAAACAAATACCAGATTCTAATGTCCTTGAATTACAATTAAAAAAAAAAAGCAGCAGCCCAGGATGCTGATTGGCACTGAACACCTTTGCCTAGTTGCTGTGAGAGTTTTTCCAGTTGCATCAGGATTGTTCAGGGATTTGCTCTTTTAGCAATGACTAGTAAATTCTCCCTAAAAAGAAAATACAGCAACCCCAGGGAGCTCACAGCAACCAACACTCGGCTGCTTGCTTTCTCCTGTCTTGCTCACTGCTGTAGTGCAGCGTGGCTGCTCGCTGTAAGAGCTTGGGAATTGGCACGCGGGCAGCGAGCCCCGGCTCCCAGCGCTGCCATGGTGGAGAGGCCGAGGAGGATCTGACCGCCGGCTGGGGTTACAAGGAGGTGAAAGGGCTGAGGATCCAACGGAGGAAATTCTTGAGGGGAAAAGAAAAAACAGACTAAGTTACTGCCCTGTTCAAGTTGGAATGATTCAAAAAGAAAATGCTGAATGCACGTGGTTCCTGCAGCACTGTGCCGTGTGCTGGGTGAAGGAAAAGAGCTGGTTCCTATGTGTGGATCGAGAATTAGCTTTTTATTGGGGTTTTTAAGATGTGTATCCACAGGATGAGGAGAACAATAGGAATTTTATTTAGTAAGGAGTTTAAATACATATTTGCATTGATATAAATGCGTGCAAAACTACACTGTTGAGGTTTGGATTAAATGAAAGTATTTATATTAAAAACTTTGAAGTTAGATTAAGTCGCTGCGGTCATAAGTCATTATTACCCACTTGGGACACTTTCTCAAAATGGTATTTAATCTGCTGAACTTTAAAATCATTTGAATAAGAGTCACGAGAGGAACAATCACTGAAATTTGAAACTTGTCTGAAATAGTCACCTCTTGTACAGGAAAATTTTGTGTTTTTTTTCTTTAAATATGGCCTGTTCTGTGTGAAATTAAATCCAGTTTACTTCTGTTTACACGGGCAGTGTGAAATTTGACCTGATGAAGTCTGTCACTTCCTTCGGTTCATTGGATTGTGTTTTGCTTGCCTTGCTAGGTGTAAATAATTTCTTCTTAATCTGATTTTGACTGCAGGAAGATTGCAGGTGCTTTTTCGCAGTGACTTTCTCAAAATTGATCTGTAAAAAAGGTAATGTTTTTCAGCTGATTTTTAAAGGATTGTGATTGGAGAAAAAAAACTGTGTGGTGATGAGTTCTCTGTCATAATGGTTTTGGTACCAAGACTGCCTTCTTGTGCAGGGGCTTGGTGGGAGGAGAGCGGTGTGAGCTTCTCCCATCGCCCCAGCGTCAAAGCATCAGGAAAACTGGTCAGATGCTTCTGCTGAGGATTCACTTCTCTCTGGGAAAGCACTCGGGCTGTGTTAAAGCACACGCTGAGTCTCCAAAGGCACCTCTCCTCGGTGCACAGAGCCCTGTGCCGCTGTCTCCATCTTTCAGCAAACTTTGGCTTTCGCCATACTGGTTTATGTTGGCTAGGTGTGGAGGGAGCCCAGCGGGTCTGATGATGGCTGCTTCTCTGTCGTTAGGAGGTTTGAGGGCAGGAAGGCTCCTTGGTGGGACTTCCAGGTGAGAGAGGACAGCTCTTGCTGTGCTGGAGGCCAGGCTGGAGGCGGTGGCAGCTGGGTGCCAGGGCTGATAGGGTCTGGGTTATCCCTCTCCTCCGTTTCCCTGCTGCTCCATGTACCCAGTGCTGCCCTGATGGTGTGGAACCAGCCTGGGCCTCGCTTGGAGAGCCTGAGAGTTCTCTGAAGTCCAAAGCTGCTGGCTGGGTGCGTGGCTTCTCAGTGTCACCGAGGTGATAAACCTGTTACAATACTTGTCCCTTGATTCATGTCCCTTTCCGTGTGCATCACCGCGTGGCCCAGGCGCTCCGGGTATTCCAGAGCAATGTTTGCTCAAGGCCCTGGTTCGTCTTCCCGAGAGCTGGAAACCTCACCCTGGGCTGGGGCCGTGCCGCAGCGAGGGGATGTCTGTGTGGGCGAGGATCCGGCTCCCAGCGCCTTCCTGCTTGGGAACGTTTAATATTTTAGAGTAACCCCTTTACTTTTAATGTATCTTGCACAATTATGAAACCATTTATGATTGTCTTCATCAAAACGTGCACTTCGTTTCTCAGATACCATGAAATGCCATTTAACCTGTTCTGTCTGGGCTTGCAGTGCAGTTCACTGCAGCGCATACTTAAATATCTCCTAGAAAAACAAATTCCAGCTGGGGAAAAATGTTCAGTGATGTGTTGCAATGCCTTAGTTTTGTATATATAAAGACACAAAGTAACACTTAAAAAAAAATATGCCACAAGCAATTGCCAGATTTAGCAAACTCTCTTTATTTACATACAAATACATGTACACCTATATTCTGTATATGTACACATATTTAAGTGTATATATATACATGATTTCCACATACTCTACAATAAATAGCATGTAGGATTTTCTTTTAATTGCCTACAGTGCTGAGTAAAAATACATGGCGATAAAATCATGGCTTACAGCTAAGTTACAAAAGCACCAACCACTGAACTCATAGCAATAAATCCAAGCTTATGTACAGGCAGAGCGAGGACAGGCTATACAGAATACAAAGGAGAACATCTTGTAGGGATCGACAGTAACAGACAAACTAAAAAACATCATTTAGACCAGGAGAGACTCTGTATGAAATAAGATAAAGGAAAACATTTAGATTATTGATCAAACTAAACAGCACATTTAAATTTGTCACCTAAAGAGAAAAACAAATTAGCCAGTTACTTGTAGTATATTTTTAACGGAATAATTTTTTTGTATGAGACTTCACCAAGGAAATCAGAATGAATCTCATGAGTGAGTCTTTCTGAGCTGTCCTACTCACTGGTCTGGGTACACACCCTTTGGACAGAGTATTTTGATAGTACTTTATTTAAGCTGTATGTAACTTCCTGGACCCTGCATGTAAGTTTGACTGGAGGCAATAGAAAGTGCTTCCTTAGCCAGCTTCTTCACGGGAGCCGTGACATCGCACTGTCACAAAGAACTACGATAGCACATTAGCAGCAGCAGCAAAATCAATACCCAGGGAAAGTGCAGGGGATTGATGCTTGCGGCTGCATCGCTGGAGCTGTCCACTGCAGTGGGAGCAGCATCTGTCCTGTTGAAGGAAAACCACAGCCGGACTCTCCGCTTTGGTAACTAACCATGGGGGAGTGATGCTGTTCTGTGCTAGGGGAAAGTCTGGCTGGAGAGTTTTATGTTGATAGCAATAATTTGAAATCTGCTTTATGAGGTGAAGGTGCATAGATTTTTATTGTCCTCTTTATTTGTCATTGCTTACATTTAATTTGAAGTATGCAGTGTGATACTGAGAAAGACAACGGGGTGGCGTTAAGCAGAAAGGTGGTGTTATTCGTGTATCGTCTTTATGCTGTGATGTATTTCCTAGCCTTAGCACAGTGCTAAGAGGGCTCGATAGCAAGAGAGCGGCGTCCTTTATGTGGAAGCCAGCCCCTGTTACCATTTTCAGACTTAAACAGAGATTATCTTTTCCCGAGGTATGTATATTCTCTATCACAGTAAAACTAGTACTGGTGCGTATGTAAACCTTTGAGAAGAATGAAAACCAGTGGTGACCACGGAAGGAAGAAATGTACACCAAACCCACACACCTGGTGGGTCCTGTAAACTAAAGCTCGTCAATGTGTAATTACATCATTGCATATCCACGAGTAAGGAGTCTCAAGGAAGAACTACTCACTCTTCCACTTCAATGAATACGTACAACTACCACAACTCATAGAAATGCAGATTCCTTTTTTTTTTTGTCCTAGAAATAGCACTTTCTCTTAGTATTCGCACTTGATTCCTCGAGCCCTGTGTGTGCAACATTCTGTATGAAGTAAGTGGGAGAGCTGTTTATTTGGATTTTGTATATAAGCAGCTGGGCGTCTGCTTCATCATTTGTTCTTTATATTGTCGTCTTCTAAAGTTCCCAGTGAGAAATAGGATCCTGCAAAGTGCTGTCCAGTTCAAGTTAAAAGACAAGCTCTCTGCCATCGAGTCTAATTCAAAAAACTGATTTTTCAAGATCGATGTTCATTACAGACATAAATTTGTTTGATTTTTTTGTTGTGTGTCTACCTGGTAGTTCCCTTATCAATGATGATAGAGCTAAAACGCAATGGTCTCAAATGAAAATGATTGTTACATAAATAGTTTGATTATTTACGATACAGCACAAACACAGCTACAGTTTTTAAAGACTTTTTAACCTGATAGGAAAACATATTCTTCTCCAAAAGGTTAATGGAAATGCTTATTTTTATGACTGATGCAGTATCTCTACGGTTACCCACGATGGTGTCAGCCAGAGGACAAGTACGGAGTCTCGCTATGGTAGTTATAATCAGGACAGACCTTTTGCACCAGTTTGTAATCTACACTGTAAAAAGCAATGTAAATGCAGATAACTTTAAATGGTTTGGAACACAACCAGGAGACATGGCTTTGGGTCTGCTCTTGATAGCAGATCTTTGAAGGGTCGAAATTGCACAAGGCAGTTTTTTTAGCGCGGTCTGTTTTTTCGTACTCAATTCGGCAATTGAAGGACTTGGATTCCTTGGTCTCCAATGTTGACTGTGGAGATGATTCAAACTCAACCACCTTGGAAGGTGGCACCAGGCTTACAGAAACATTTCCCAGACCTGTGGAGTTATGTCGGAAATAAACACTGAAGGTCCCATTGCCGTGATCGACGATTTTCCCTGTGATCAGGAGGTTCAGCTTAACAGTTTTGATGTTAGAGTGGAAGTCGCCCCATCCAAACATTTTCTTGAACTTCCCAGTTTTTACTATAGGTCTGCGTTTAGTTCGTGCGAGAGATTCCTGAACCTCCGTGATGTTGGACAACCAATCCCAAAAGTTTTCTATGCTGTCCGAGTAGGACACCTGGCCGTGTTTCAGTACTGGAGATGGCTTAACAAACAGGCGTAAAGGATTGATGATCCTGGAGTGGACCACGTTGTCAACCAGTGTCTCTGCAGCATCCTTGTCTTCCCAGTCCAGCACGTCTGTGGCTTGTACGACTTGATTAGCATCACAAAGTACCTGTTTCAAAACAGAAAGAAAGAATTGTGAATATAAAGTGTGAAAATAAAAATATCAAGATACAAAAGGAGCCATTAATACTTATTTTTACACCAATAGTGTCTGAACCAGTCCAGTCAGGTGGACTACTGTAATGAATGGTGTCTGCTGCCCCATGAAAGCTCAGGGACTTTACTCAAAATAGCTTACAGAAGATGCAAAAAGCTCAGTGGGAGCCATCGACTGGGACAAATAGATAAATCTCAGGACAGGTGGAGGGCTGTGATGTGCGAGAGCAGGCAGACACCCTTTGCTCTTAGATCTGTTAGATAAAAAGATGCCTAAAGATGCTGGAAAACCTGAACAGCAGAGTGGCACTTCTGCTAAAAGATCGAGTGAAATAGAAACACAGAATTTTCCATTCCCCTTTGTTTTTCTCCCCACTTAACTTCCCAACTAGTTTAGACTTAAAATCCCATCTTACTCAGCTGTTTCTGGTGTTGTAATTGTGTACTAAAGTATTTATTATACATTTGTCTTTTCTGGTCTTGCCTTTTCCATTTTTTCCAAACTTAGCTGCCCATTTGTGCTCTTAGTTTGAGACAGATTGTGAAAATAACCATGTTTTGGGGTGGGTTTAATGCAAAATTGTTTGCCATCCCAAAGCAAATAACTACTTCTGGTAGCGAGCGAATGGTGTTAGATTTCACAGTCAAACATGCAGATCTCAGTAAATAGCAGATTTCCAATTTAATGTAGGGACGTTCCTCCTGTGCACTGAGAGAAGTCCTGTTGAAAATGCAGCACTTGAGCATATGCTGAGGAGGTCAGCAGCAGCATCTGTGTTTCAACAAGCTGGAAATGATCATCTCACTCTTTCTTTTTAGGTCCTTTAAAGCTTGAATATAAGTTTTGGAGAATGTGTTTGCAGGGCTACAAAGATGATCAGAGGCCTGGAGCATCTCCCTTATAAGGAGAGGCTGAGAGCGCTGGGTCTGTTCAGCTTGGAGAAGAGAAGAGTGAGGAGGGATCTTATCAACACTTACAAATACCTTAGGGGTGGGTGTCAAGAGGAGGGGACGAGACTCTTCTCAGTGGTGTCCAGCGCCAGGACAAGGGGCAATGGGCACAAGCTGAAACAGGGGAAGTTCCATCTGAATATGAGGAGGAACTTCTTTACTTTGAGGGTGACAGAGCACAGGAACAGGCTGCCCAGGGAGGGTGGGGAGTCTCCTTCTCTGGAGGTATTCAAAACCCACCTGGACACGACCCTGTGCAATGTGCTCTAGGGGAACCTGCTTTGGCAGGGGGTTGGACTGGATGATCTCTAGAGGTCCCTTCCAGCCCTAACCATTCTGTGACTGTTTGTTCTCTTCAGGACTGTCTTCCACCATCATTCTAATGTACAAAGAAAAACTTTTTCAGCTGCAATTATTCTTACCAAATGTGTGAACAGAAAGAAAAGGTGCTTAAAAGGGAAAGAAGAGTTGTTGTACTGTCCTCATCCCCAAACTGCTGCCAACTCCTCCTCCTGGCAAAATGCTGCTCTCACTTCATCACTGGTCTGGCTGTGCCAGCATCGGGATGGAGGATCCCAGCATTAGTACTGCCCAGGACGGGGTTTTCACTACCCAGTAGGCAACCCCAGCAAGATTACGGGGTGGAAGTTTGCCTAAAGCAGTCAAAACAGCGAGCGCTGACGCTGAATTCAGGGGGTGGGATTTTATGCTGCCTGTCTCACTAGGGAAGCTGCAATGCTGGGCTTGCTTTTCCCTCTGCTGCTGCTCCCAAAGGCGTCTTCTACGCCTTTAGCTCCTGGCAGTGTTCAGTTTCTATAATATTCAATTGTTATTTCTGTAATCTTAAATTTTTCATCTCATCATCTGGCAAAGATCAGAAACTCCAAAGCCCTTAATCTTCACTGGGGCCTGTTCTGTAGCAATGGGCTCTAAACCAGAGCCCGAACCCACTTACCCCGTGTTCTTCCCCATCATCCCTAACGCAGCAGTTAAAGAGTGACTGTTGAAAGGCAGCCATCATGGCAACGGTCACAACTGGGCGTTGAAAGGTGCCCGTCGCTGTTGCTAAATAAATCTACGGCTGCAGCCAAACGTAGTGGTCAGGTGTGTCTCTGCAGAAATACATTATTTTCTTCTTTAGATTAGAAAGGGGGGAAAAAAAGACAACAACGATCACTCTCAGCCTGAGACCTTGTATGTCAACTTTCTGCCGCTACACTACGTGTTTTATGGCTGAGCTGTGAACCCAGGAAAACAGGAGATTCTAATGGAAACAGTGACAGATGCTTATCTGTACCAGCACAAATAGCCTTTCATAACGATGCTGGGGGAAGCATTGTTTCCGCTGTGATGGAGAGCTCCTGGGTCATGTTTACGCAGGGTTCTTCAGCCGCTTTTGAGCCTGCTCGCAAGTTCAGGATCAGCCGGGTGCTGCTGAGAGCAACTGGCTGTCCCCACTGCCAGGGAGAGACCTCCCCTGCTGCAGAGAAGGGACTCTGTTCAGATGGAACAGGAACTGATGCACATGTTCACCCATCCTTCATCCCAAAACTGACCCGAGGCCTTTAGAAGCACAAAAAAGGAGGCTTTTCTGCTGCATTTCTAGATTCCAGCCAGGACCAGAGGCCTGGCAGCGCTGAAATACCAGAAGCTTTTCTCTGTGTCTGCACGGCTAAATGATCTGCTCCTTAAAATGCTAATGACCACTCAAAAATGTGGGCACCTGTAGTTGGCCTTGCTGTTTGCAACTGAGCTGGAGGGAATTGTGGTTGGAAATTTTAAGGAGAAATACATAGAAACAAAGGTGCCTGCTTCACAGGAGGTTCCTGACTTTGCTTGTGTCCGCACCCAGCTCTGACTGTCCTCTGGCAAGGGCACAGGAACACACACAATTGTCCTTCTGGGCTACTTTTCTTTCGCAGTGTTTATTGAAATCTGTGCAATGGCTCTTTGGCTTTGCTCCCCTCTACTTTTATGAAGAGATCTAGAGGGCATTGAGTCATGTGTTACCGGTAATACTCAACGTATGTCTCTTCAGGGGGCCCTCACTCCAAATGAGATAGCAGGGCATTGCTTTCTGAACTGCTTTTTGCAGAAGGCTCTGATATAAAAAGAAGAAATATGTAGGTGTAAGGTTCAGGATGGCTGAAGGGTGGGAAGCGTTAATGCATGCTAACACCGGGTAGGTTTGTCACATCAATAAGGTATTAGGGCACAATTATTTCAAAACCATGGTGGTGGAATTGCAGTTGTATCATGCTAAACTACTACTGCTTTTAATTATCTGTGTGTTACACCGAATGAGGCGTACTCATAAGATAGTGAAACATGTCCCCGGAGGTACAGTGACATGGACTATTTCATGTGGCAAAAAGTAGCTTTCATAATATGGGAACATGAAATCATTAATATGTTGACTTATGAGGATGTAATATTCCTGTTTAAGGCCTAGAGCGCGGCCAGTAGCCACTGTTGGAAGTTGTACCTTACACTTAATGTCAGTAATTTTGACCTATTTCTTTCTTTCTTCGAAATAGTTTGCAGACTGCAGGATTCTCCGATCTCATACAGCCTTAATTCTTGACTCTGCTTCGTCCTACTGCTGTCTTGTGGCACTGATTTCACTACAGGAATGAGATTCAGAGGCTGACCCAAGTTGTCAGCTCAGTCGGTTGCAGGAAAGGGGACTTTGCAGGCTCTGGGTTTTGCTGTGTTTTGCAAATGTTTAGTAAAAAGGTGTCTAACAAAGAACTGCCTGGTTCTGCTCAGTGCCCAGCGCAGGAGCAGGAATGTGGGTGCGGTGTTCAGAAATGTGAATAATATTTGTGCTTTTTTAACGTAAAACCTTCTTTGTGTGCGTGCAGATTTTTTTCTATTGTGATTAAAGCTTTCTGCAATGTAGGAGAACCGAACTCTTAACGCATCGTTTTCCTCTATACATTGCAAAGGCCCTTCGCTTGGTGGTGGCTTTTGGCTGTTAGTGAGGATGGGCCCGTGCTCTTTGTTCAGCTCTTCATTCACGTTGGTTGGCAATTTCCGGGAAATAAAAAAAATCCGTATTAAAAGAATCCAGCACGTGCTGGAAAAAATTACTTCCTCAGCATCTTCCCATTTCATTATAATGCTTCTCTATAGTGGGAAATATTGCTAGGAGGGTATTTGAAAAATACCAGCTTAGGGAAGTTAGTGTATACATTTAAATAGATGGCTATTGCTGTAGTTCTCTGCTGCACCTGCATTTTCCCATTCCCTCCAAACCATCAGTTTCCAAAGAGAAGAAATCACCTCATCTTTTTCCATATTACAGAGGCTGTAAAATGTCACCCAGTTACCCAAAAATTTCCATTAGACTGTAGATATTTTCCAGTAAGAAACACAGTCTCGGACCCATCGGGATGTACAGAATCCACCACATCCCTTGCTGTTTGCTTTTGCTACATTAATCACAAGAACAGCTCAAACCGGAGTATGATGTGGTTTATATTTGTATAGTTTTAAACTTCAAACCATTTGTTCTTCGTGTGCGCCTGTCTGAACGATTGCGAGTGCTCTTCAAAACCTTTCTCTTCCATGAACGATCCTGACTGTGGTAGAGCAGCGCAGGGTTAAATAACGTTCCCTATGAGCTATTTCTGAGGAGTGAGCCTGCGTTGATGAGACGCTGGTATCAGTGAATGATGGATTTTCTCTGTTTGCCCAAATAAATTTGGGTTCATCTGGAACTTGCTCCCACGTCTTTCTCTGTGGGCAAGGCAGTAAATACAAGCAGGTGTACCTGTGCAAGAGTTAATCGTTCTGATGCTTTGGGAATTTTATCCAGGTTATTCATCAATCACCAGCAATCATTTCTATAGCTTCACTCCTGCCAGGAATTATTTAAAAACTCTCGGCAATTAGCTGAAATAAATAGGTCTGTTGGGATAAACAGCTCTGAAGCACCATTCGGCTGCTCGCTGGTGCTGCTGTGAGCTTTGAATCCCACCGATGGAGAGGAAGGGGTGGTAGGAGGGAGGTGGTACTCAGTAACCTCCTCCCACCCCCAGTTTCACCAGTGAAAAACTCATACTGGGAGGCTTCCAGTGGCCTCTGAGCTCTCAGCTACTTCCATCCCTGAGGCTGTATCTCGTGGGTTTATATTTATGTCACTGCTGCAGCAGCACAGGACCCTTCTCTGGCTTCCTCGTGGTAATTTCAGGCTCTTACAAGCCGTGTGCTGCCAGGATAACGCAGCATCATTGAGCGGCTGCACAAAAACCTCCCTTTGAAGGGGCTGAGGCGGGGGGAAGAGAAATAGCTCTGCTTTGTCTGTTTGAAAATTCAATGATTTCAACACATTTATCAAATTTTAAATAATTTATGTCTTGACAGGCCTTATCAATTTTGCAAAGCGCACACATTAACCAGATACAATGATCTCATATTAGCTTTTTCAGCATCTTACACTGGAGCCCAGAAAGATTAATAAAAACTCAGCCCGTCATCAATTAAATGGAAAAACATAAAATTGTGTTCCATTATAGCCTTTTTTTTTTCTTTGCAAGAAAATGATGACGAGTTCTAATAATTCATCACAACAAGCTGAGCTTGAACTTTACTGATTATTAAATACGTTTTTCCCAAAGGCAGAGGCCGTGATGGGTTTTGTGGCAGCAGATGTGGTTGCTGTCAGGAATGCTGCAAGGAATTCAGGAATTAAGCAACAGCTTCTTTCAGCAGGACTGTGTAAAAGAGCCGTGTTTGCTCCGTCTAGTCACAGATGGAACTTAAATATTTTTATTTTTCAGGATATTTTAAGCCCCTGTGCTTCCATAACTGTAAGGTGGATTAACATTCATTTACCACTGCAGCTTTTGCTAGGAATGAAAGCTGTGAATTAACAACTTAGGCTACCGTGCAGAAAAATCCTTAAGGATGCCTTGATCTTCAGCTCAGGTTTTTGTTTGGAAATTTGCGATTTTTGATCCCTTCTCCCAAATATTCTGCTGGGAAGCTCTTGGATTTCCCTTGAGAGAACACAATTGTGCAGGTCAGCCTGCCCCAAGAAACAAGGAGTTGCTTTGCACTGAATCAAAAATCTTTCATTTCCAGACAGGTCCTGAAATTTGCACTGATTCCTCCTCCTCCTGACTTTGCAATCAGCTGCAGCCCCTGGCCAACTAGCCCTGGTGCCCACGTGAATTAGACAACAGTAGCTACAGCAAGTGGAAATAGAGTGTGTACTCGGCTTTGTAACATCCTGCCACGGTTTGGAGTTTGTGTCGTATTCTCAGAAGGTGTATTTTAAATTAGGTAAGTGTAGAGGAGTTGATATAAGCTACTTACTAGAAATTGTTTTTGTAAGTTACAAAGTGGATGTGAATACCTGAGGGCCTGACAGCAGGGTGTGTGGCTCTCGTACTGGGAAATAAAAGAGAGCTCCAAGGAAATACAACTAAGAAAGTACAAAAATGACCTGAAATATTTGAGATGAAGGGGCTGTTAAAACATGGCCCCATATTTGGCTGCTTGCTTTACTTCCTGAGCCGAATCCTTCTGCTGTGGTTATGGTGCAGTTGAGGTACCCCAATGTGCTCAGGGTGACTGTCCCCTTCCCGGCGGGTGGCCAACAGGCAGCCAGCCTGGGGGGCTGCAGGCTGCCGATGGTGCTCCCCAGGTCCTGGTGATGCTGACTACCTGTGTGGCAGCCCCGTCTGACCCAGGAGAAGCCCATGAGCCATCCCTGTTGCATATAGTCCTCCGAGCACTGGGCAGGTGGGAGGGAACAGAGTGAGCAGGGACGTTCTTTTATCAGAACTTCAAAAAAACAAAAGAAATCACAAAAAATATCTCAGCTGGAGGTTGAGAGGGGGGTCTTTGTGCCCTGTGCAGCTCTGGAAGCACTGCTCACCGTTTGCAGCCTGGAAGAGAGGAGGGTGCGAGCAGCACAGCAGCAAAAGTGAGACCCAAATAGTACCGACAGTCCTGCCCGTTAGCTTGATGAGTTGACCAACACCAGTTCCGTTACGCATTTGTCAAAAGCTGGGAATTAATTATTTCCCCAAGTAAATGAAGAGACTCCACAGAAACTGCTGTCACCGTCTACCCGTGCTAACGGGGGCGGTGGGATGTGAACATTCGGAAGAGAGGCTGAACCTCGTGAGCGTGGATGCCCTTGCTCTCGAAGCACCCAGAACGCTTTCCTGCGCTCGTACAACCTCTCCCTCGCTAAACTGTAAATAAATACCAGGTAGTTGTTGTGATTCACTTTCTGCCTCTTTCCTGTGGGTGATGACAGACTCTTGGAGATACTCGGGTGCAAAGATAAAAATCAAGCTGAAAATTCAGAGTTCACCTGCTTGATTTCTGTCTCATTTTGAAATGGATCAAAAGGAGGGACTATGGGGTTCACCGTGCTCGTTTCAGCAAAGATATCCTTTGCGGGGGGATTTTCAGAAGCACTGATCTCTGGCTGGATGGCGGGAGAGTGCCCAGACTTCGCAGAGTGCCCTGGTCATGTTAGGGAGTAACAATTTGAAAAATGTTAAAGGCTAATGCAGCTATTGCTGCTTGCTTTCATTCGGGAAAGGCGGCCAGAAATCCCCTGTTCAATAGCTAATATAATTGGATTGCTTTGACAATTTTGTCCTGTCTCCTGTAGTTAAAACTAAAATGACAAGCTGCTTCAGCAGAAAAAAAAGCCTTCATGACCAAACCTTGCAGCCTATTAAATTTTCTGCTTGTAAAAATGGATCCTACAAAGAAATTCCCCCCCGCAGAGGGATGCTGTGCTAGCATCCTCCCCGTCAGAAGGGAAGCGATCGCTGCTGTACCACGTCCTGCTGTCAGTGACTGGGGATGGGGCTTCCTCCAAAGCCATCGCTCTTCAGCATCGCTGGGAAAGCGTCAGAGCGGCGTAATAGAAAGTGACAGAAAGAAAATGAGGAATGGCAGAATAAAACTATCTATCAATATATTAATTGTGAATATTAACACACTCTGACGTGCCATTGTCTGAAAGTCAGCTAATACTGCTAAACACAAGTGCACACCTGAAAGAGGCAGGACAATAAGGGGAAGCCTGAAGCTTTCTCTCACTTTTTAGCCTTTTGCCTTTCAGGATTTTCAAACTGTCCCAGAAGGTAAGTCAGAAAACAGAAACTGGAAGCATGAAAGCCAACGTGCGACTCAGCACTGTTTTTCCATCCTGTAATACGGCAAGTTCCTCTTCTGCTCTCGCGGCAGGTGTGTGGGAAGCTAACGAAGCGTGGGTCACGGCACGCCGCTGAAAGGGGCTTTGCCGTTTTTCCTCAAAAGATCTGAGAGAAAGAGCTCTGTCTATAGCTGTACGTTCCTAAAGGCTAGGGAAGGTAACGGGTAGAAATCTTTAATGAGAATATGAGATGATAACATTCAAATAGCACAGACAAAGGTATGAATCTGAAGCGAAGAGGTATGTTGGGAGAAGTTCCAATTCAGGCTACGATTTCATTGCATGTTTTTAATGAAAACAGATACTTCAAATTCAGTATTTTACAGGAAAAAAGTCACTTTAAAATTCTCCAGTTTCTGTGAGAAAGTGAAATATTGTTTTTCTAAAACAACACTTCAGTAAAGAAACAAAATTGGGAGGAAGAAGCAGCAGAAGAAAAGAAGAGTGAAAATTAAAAATAAAGCCTGCAAGGATTTCCTTTTTCAAAAATGTATTTGTGGAAAGTATGTGCTGTCTTTCCCACAACCCTGACGAGTAGTTTTAGGTTATCTGAAGTGTTCCCTCCAGCCTCGATTGGATAAATTGCTTAGAGCATAGATATATTTTAAATTATATCCATGCATTGAATTGATCTACCTTTTTGCTGAGAGAACAGAAAATTTGTTCTGTGAAATGCTTCTTGCCAAAAAAACGTGCACAAATTCTACTCTTGAAGACTTCACCTCTTTATACTTGTTTGTTTTTTTTCCCTGAAATCTAAAACAGAGATCTCTGAGGTATAAAATAGGTGTCTTATTTCTATATTTGTAGAGGAAACGACTCTTATAATTCGGTCTGACATTACTAAGTAGTTTTCCTCTTTGCTATATATGAAGTGTGGAGAGGTAACACCAATGTAAATGATTCTGTGAATGATCTGAAAAAAAAGCCTTGTACAAAAATATCTAATTTGGTTATGATAGATGTAGAAATCTTAGTTTTTATAGATATATATACACATATAAAAATACAGTAAACGTTCAAGAAGAACGGTTCATAACAGGACAGAGAAGGGAGTGCTGTCATGGAGTGGGTCGGTGATCCCCTGACTGTCTGCACAGCGTCTTGAACTGTGTTAGAGATCGACTGTCCTTCAGCACATAAAATAAAAAAGTCACCAAGTCTATGAAATACTAATGGAATAACGTAGCTAGGTGGGACTTCTGAAGGACTTCTGAAGACAGACGGCTAAATGCTGAAACTGCCTTCAAAAATCAAGGTGCATTTATTTCAGGAATAGTTTCTAACCCTGGTAACTGGAAGGGAGAAGACGAAACCCGAGCTGAGTGTGTGGGTTCCTGTTTGGCGATGGCCTGTGTCTTCTGGCCATCCGAGTGCGTGTCAAGGCTGTGGTGTGGGGGACATTTCTCTGGGCAGCGGTCTTTGAGCAGGTACCATGGCTCTGCTCTCTACACAACCCTCTCCCTAGACCTGGCATGGCCATGGTGCCTGCTGCAAACCAGATCAAGGTACTTGTCCGTCTTTAAGGAGAAAACACAATTCATGCTCTGACAACATATGAAAAGGAACTGATTTTCCAGGTGCTTTTTGAGTCACCGTGTACATTTCCTTGACATTCAGGCTGCACTCTTGCAATCTGATTTTGCACAGAGCTTCACTGGTGCTACAGACACATGTGTTGTCTTACGGGACTGAGGCTTGTGCTTTTAGGATGAAGATCTGGCATTTAGCTATTTTTAGAAGACATTTCTATTCACCTGGAAAGCTTGAGAGATGCCCCAGATGTTTTCAGTCTCCACTGAAGTCACCGTGCCTCTTGCAGGACCAAAACCCAAACAAGCCTCTTCTTACCGCAAATTGAAACGGGAACGCTCAACCCCTTTGCCAAGACAGCACCTGCTGACCAGCCGTCTGTTACCTTTACAGTTAATAATTTTCCCTCCTGCTTATTTCTTTAATGCCTGGGAGATTTCGCTTTACATTTGCTGAGATAAGTTCATTAAAATACTAATTTCAAACTGTAATTATCTGTTGGTGAGCATTGCTGGTGGAACCAGCGGTAGCACTGATCCGCTCTCCGCTGCAGGAGGCTTCACAGATGCTCGGGCCCCTCGCAGCTCCTCGCAGGAGTCACTGTGGTGCTCGGCTGGAGGCAGGCGTGCAGGGGTTTTTGGGGGGAAATGTTGTAAGAATCATAGTTAACCGTTAAGACTATTATATGTGGTGGGGAAAGCACATTAACAGAAAACTGCTGTGTCTGTTCAAAGTGAACCTGGTTTTACTGAAGTTGTCATCGAGGTTTTGTATGCCTTGTAAATTCTAAATTAAAAATCAATTATGGAACAGCCCTTAATCCCATCTTCGGAGCTGATTCATATTTGGATGCGAACTCTGAGACCCTGAGTGACCTCCCTCCATGCTAAGCACAACGCAGCAAAGGCTGATTTTCTATCTCACTACTTACGTGCCATTATTCCATTTTTTTACTGCATTATGAGGAAGAGAGTTTTAATAATCGAGCCAGATTAAATGAATAAAAGGGTGCTTCTGACAAGTTTAAAACAGGGAAGCTGTGCGTTTCTAGCAGATTTCAAGCTCTGTATTATTACGACGCGTAAGAGATGATTAACAAAGAAAAATATTACAGTTATCTACTCCCTTGGAGAGTCTAACTAATGAACCTCGAACAGCTGCCGTTGAAAAATCAGTAGTACCATCACTATCAATTGCAAGACACGGCGCAGCTGACAGATGTTTGAAGCGATAAATCAGGCTGCACAAGGATTAAAATAACAAGCCCCAAATGGCCTTTAAAAGACAAAGGTGCTGCAGCAAACTATTCTCAGCCACTTTGGTTACTGTCAAAAGTTAGATCACTGATACAATTATCTTGCAAAACAGTAATGACCAAAGTAATATGTTATGGAAAAATCTAACAATGGCGATACTTGAGCCAAGTTTTTGAAAAGAGCAGGGTTTGTAGTCGTTTGTGCTTTTAATGGCAGAACTGGGAATGCTGGGCTGCCCTGAATGTTACTGCTGGGAATGAGTTAGGAAAAGTACGCACCGGGCTGAGGCATAAAATGTAACTGAATTGCATTCTTGTGCATTTTAATTAATCCTATTTTAAAGCAAGAAGTTACATTTTAATAGGCAATGAACACCGTTATTTAAATAAGACGTAAGGTTTTTGTGTTGCTTCACTGCAGGCTGCATTTCCTAACAGCCCGGCACTGACGTGATAGACAGCCCGTGCTGGGAGGTGCCGTGTGCTTGCAAAGTCTGCTGCCTTGACCGGGAGACAGCTGTAGCGAGGGGAGAGCGAGCTGAAAGAAAGTCCAAGTTTCTGAACTTGATCTCAGCTTTCACTGTTAAGTGCATCTTGTCAGAGGGTGCGTAACGCTCTGCCGGGTTAGGGAGGAAATGCTCTGTTTAAAGAATAAAGAAAATGCGGATATTTTCCTGGCACCACTCCTGGCTCAGACAGGGGGCTGCTAAAAAACCTGTTAACAGGGGTTGTTCCGTGACTCTTGGTGATTCCTCCTGCTGTTTGAAATACGTGTGTAGATGTATCCAAGAATCCATCAGGTGGGCAGGAATGGAGGGGGGGGGTGCCTAGTAATTTCAAGTTCAAAGCTTACATCCAGACAACACATTTTGTTGTTTACTTCAAGCATGACGTTCCTTCCTGGAGATCCTGCTTCCCCCGCGCCCTTTTGTTACGCACTGAGAGGGGGACAGTGAGACCCAAGCCGCTGCAAACTGTAGGGGCTTTAGAATCTTTAGAATCAATCAGGTTGGAAGAGACCTCTGGGATCATCGAGCCCAACCATTGCCCTGACACCACCATGACAACTAGACCATGGCACTAAGTGCCATGTCCAGTCTTTTCTTAAACACATCCAGAGATGGTGGCTCCACCACCTCCCTGGGCAGCCTCTTCCAATGTCTAATGACCCTTTCTGCTCGGTACATCCTTGGCATGGTGCTAAGAAAAATATTTCTGCTTAAGCGCCTTGTAATAGAAGCACGTGGGAAGTACAAGGGTACGCTGGATTGCCACCGATACAGAGGAAAGCGGTGCCGTACCGCTCAGCAAGAAATGCCACGTGTTGCGGGTCAGGCTGCCTGGGGAGGGCAGGGGTACAAACGCCGGAGCCGAGGCCGCTTCGGAAGTGCAGCAGGGAGATGTGAGGGTCACACGTCGGGAGAAGCTCCTCCACCTACGTCTTTTCAATGAGGTGGAGCCCCTTTGGGAAGAGCCCGGCTAGCACAGGGGTGAGCACCTTCCCGGGACTGCGCCGACCACCCGTCCCTGGCTGGGGGGCCCCGAGCAGCCCCTTCCCGCTGCCTTTCCCTGCCTGCTCCAGCAGAGACGGCTCCATCGCACCCACCCGGGAGGAAGGCAGGGCTGAGTTTATCTTCCTCCCCACCATGCGGCTGGGTGTGGAAGCTGGGGCTGGGCTGGGAGCCGCCTGTCCGCATGCCTGCCGGGGAGCAGCGGCGTGCTGGCCCACAGCTTCCCTGCTCCCCACGGAGTGCGTGGCAGACCGCGACAGCTCTCCAAATTAAATTAAAATCTTTTTCCTTTTCAAACCACTTAGCATGAGGTAGCACATTGGGGCACTTGGAGGCATTTTATTGCTGCCTACACACACGTGTGCATGCTGCTTTCCTAAATGAATTACTCTCTTAAAGAAGAGAAGATCATTGACTGAAGCTGCCTGCCTTATTATTAAGTTTTAAGGTGAAACAATATTAGCCTTTGCTTAGCAGCAGCCAGCCACGCCTGCAGCCATTGTGCGCTGCGTAGTGGTGTAGGAACAGTGACTTCATACTCTAAGGTCCTATTGAAACCCAATTTTAATCCCTTTTAATTTATTCAGCCATCGTTTACATCCCCAAGAAGAGGAAAACCAGAATTCCTTTCAGCCTGAATTTGTTTGTGCTTTGAAGATTCGGGGAACAGTTTGAGATTAGTTGGTCAAATCTTTTTTAAATTAAAAGTTTCCTAAAATAGTAACATTTTCCTTTGTATTTTTAAGCTATTTATCAATATAAAGACTCGACTTTTTTTGTTAATTTTTAAAACAGACAGACAAGCAAACCACAATTAGTCCCATTCAAGACCAGTGCGAGGTACATGAAGTGTTAATTCCATAATGAAATTAGAGGTTTGAGACACTTTAAAAATTACAAGGTTCAAATTTGAAATCTGGTCACCATGTAAGTTTTAACAGGGTTTAATGAGAAGTTGATTAGTCATCTGTCCTGATATAATAAATCCATGACTTGGGTTTAAAAAAGAAAAGATGAGTTTGATACCTAGTTCGACTGGAAGAATGTCGCAACACATGCCTGGCTTGTTCCCTTTCAGTAATTTCCCGAGATATTAAATATCTGCGATCTTTGTACGTGCACTGTAAGAACAGAAAAGGGTCTGAAGAAAGAAAGGCTTACATCAGATGAAGATGTTGTGTTCTAGCACAATAGGAGTTAATACAAATTGCTGTCATTTACATATAAAAATATAATTTCAAACCTATTTGCTCCACTTATGCCGTATCTGTACCAAACAACAAGGGAATACATTCAACACATCTTTACATCTTTCAATCTTTCTTTTACTGTGAATTACTGTGCACATAACCCCAAGGATTAATTTGGTCTCATCCCACGATGCATTTGGCATATAAATAATAACATTTTCAGGTTGGATAAAAGAACTGTACTAGCAGGGTGCTTGCGGTTGGTGAAATAAGCACTAAAGGCAGATAAAGAAAGGCCCCACACTTCAAGAAAGATGTTGAGGTGTTGGAGCGAGTCCAGAGGAGGGCGACCAAGCTGGTGAAGGGTCTGGAGGGTCTGACCTATGAGGAACGGCTGAGGGAGCTGGAGTTGTTTAGCCTGGAGAAGAGGAGGCTCAGAGGTGACCTTATTGCAGTCTACAACTACCTGAAGGGAGGTTGTAGTGAAGTGGGAGTCAGCCTGTTCTCCAGGGCAACTAGCGATAGGACAAGAGGACATAGCCTCAAGCTTTGCCGGGGAGGTTCAGGTTGGACATTAGGAAGAATTTCTTCTCAGCAAGAGTCATTAGACATTGAAATGGGCTGCCCGGGGAGGTGGTAGAGTCACCATCTCTGGGTGTGTTTAAGACAAGACTGGACATGGCACTTAGTGCCATGGTCTAGTTGACATGGTGGTGTCAGGGCAATGGTTGGACTCAATGATCCCAGAGGTCTCTTCCAACGTGATTGATTCTGTGTGATTCTAAATCACCCGCTGGAGGACGGGAGTGGGGGGAAATGGGGCTCTAGCACTTTGCTTTTAAGGCACACACATCTAAAACGTGTACCCTAGAAAATGTACAGTCCTAGAAACAAGACAGCAGGAAGGGTTCTGTTCAGATGCACACTAAAGGTATTTTAGAGGAAAGGCTATATAAAAGCATAACCTTAAAAAGTCTTCCCTGTGTTACCATGAATAATGCAAATTGGAATGCAAATTTCAGTGGATCCCTGTGTTGTAACAGCAGACAGCATCCCACACCTTTGCCTGCAAAACCTCCAAAGGCCCAAACAGGAGGGCAGTTTGGATAAGCATTCAGTGAGAAATCTCGGCTCTGTTGACTTTGTTGACTTCACTCACAGCAGACTTTTTTTTTTCCCCAAAGTTTATATCATGCCTTCATTATCCACACTCCTCCATTAACAACCCCTTTGACTCTCTTCCCTGCTCCTGGACGTGACCATGCACGATAACAAAACCAAAGTGCTCCTTTTGCACCTTAGTGTTCGAATTTCTTTGGGGATTTTTTTCTTTTTCAGTTGACCATAGTCTCGAGCTCTCTGGCAGATAATGAATTTCCTTCCAAAATGGAGTTTGCTAATTAAAGATTTACTCTGAAAATAACCACTCTGCAGTAATCAGTTCTCACTACTTTTTAAAAAGCTGCACGAGCCAGTCCTGAACAATCCTAACTGCAAATAAGACTTACAGGTCACTGCTTAATTCACACGCTGCCTGAAAGAGTTTAATACAAAATAAGGTCTTTTCATTAAATAGTCAAATTCTGAGTCTGTATAAGAAACCTAACCACAATTTATGAATGGGTTTGTGACTGAATGGTGACAAGTGACATGAGTAATCTCAAAACCCAAACAAGCTGGGGTTAGGAAGAACAGTTTTTAAAGCAAGATATATGAGATGTGAGCTGATGAGCAGAAGGTACAAGAACTGGTGATGTGTAAGTGAAGTTCAGGCTTTAAAAGTGACACATTCCGTCTTGTTTCTAATGCATGTTTTCGTACAGATTGTGGAGATCAAAGGAGGAACAAATCTAAATGTAACTGCTGCCTAGACCGAAGGTGGTAATAAGCATGTGACAGCCAAAAGAGCAGCTCTGTGTGAATGTTGTGAACTGCCTCCTGCGGATACAAAAGGTGGTTCTACAGGGACTACGAGTAATCCCTTGTATTAACATTGAATGTGCTGTCCTACTTGATCCATTAAAAAGATTTTCTAAAGTCTACAAATATGTATGTGCATGACTGAATCAGTAATAAAAAAGTGATTTTATAAATCTGAGTCTCCATGATCAGGCCAATAAACTGTGTTACATCAAATAACGTTACAACTCCTGATGTCTATGACAGTGCCAGTTGTTTGTGATGAACCGTTTCAGGAAGGGCTCGTTTGTGTGCTCTACCTGCCTGCAGTGCTGCAGGGGTAAGGGTGAAGGGAGCACGGTCTCCATGCCAGCTCCCTGTGTGCCTGGATCACCCACCAGTACAAACTTAATCTGGAGCAGGCATGACCATCAAATTAGCCACAGCATATACATGCTAGTGTGCTATGGCTTTTGGTTCAGAAATTTGTAAATAAATCTTGTTTCCCTGTTCATCTGGGCTGGGGTTGAAGCAGGGAACCTTCCAGCTCCTGTTCGAGGTGTAGCACCTTCTTCTGTCCGCAAGTCATGCACAGAGAAGAGCAGGACAGCTGGACTCGCAGTGAGAAACAAGGATTGTTATCACCTACATTCAGAGAACAAGAAGCTTGAATACATGACTTCACTGAACACAGAGCTGGTATTTCCAAATCATGCTCCAGAAGAGAAAATCTTGGCAGATCTCCTGCCAGTCAGCAAAGGGCAACACCTCATTAGTGTAGATAAGATGTATGTGGCTCGTGTTCAACTTTGCTTAGGGGTCAGCTGAATTTCAGCCAAAATTCTGATAGCTGATTATGGATCAAAATGTCTAATCAATTTTGATGTGCACTTCATTGCTGCTCAATACCCAGGAGGAGATGTTTTCTCCAGGGTGCCAAGAGCATTCTTCTCTTAGGTACTTTTTCTTCCCTTGTCTTCATGGTCACTACACAGGATAAACGTAGCACAGATTGGAGGGAGGAGGAGAGGTTGCTATGCTGGTGGTTTGCTCCTCTCTCTGGTTTGGGGTGCTGCTTTCCTGGCCCCGTAGCCAGACCATGATGTTTCCATCACTGTTCCTCTCTTCTCGAGGTACAAGAGTTGCTTCCACTCAGGTGTGGGTTCAGGAACGGGGCGTCAGCCACATGCTAAGAGCTTCCCTGCTCATAATCCTCCCCGGTGCCATCCCACCTGGTGCAGTATGTTGGAAGCATGTCACTGATACCAGGCTTTGGATTAAAGACAGCCAGTCTCCTCTTCTGTGTCCTGGCTTGGCATGGAAACCCTCTCCTTCCCCACTATTAGTGAACGGGCATTCAGGCATGCACACACAAAACCGAGAGAAAGCATTTAATTTGAAAGAATGTAGGTACTAAAAGGTCGGATAAAGTCGGATGTTCTACCTTTAGAGACGTACTTGACTTCCCCTACTGTAAGCCCAAAGCTAAATGTACTATACCTGGGCAATTTTTTGTAATAAAAATCTTGCATTTTGCATGACTGTATGAGGAAAACATTCCCTACCAGGAGTCAGACCCACGCAGCCATCCAGGAGTCTCAGTAAGAAGTAACTGGAAAGCACGTTGGCTGCAGGTTTAACTTCTGCTGTCTGATAGCTACAGGCGAGACTCATGCAAATAACTGATACATGTGATCGTGACAAAAGCAAATTAGAACAGCAGGTAGTCCTGAGAGAATATACTCTGTTGCAAGTCAAAAATGGCTAACCACTGCCTTTGGTTTTAATTATTTTTATTACGTGATAAATGAATAAACAACATACATGTGTGTTTTATTGCTCCACCCATGGCTTCAACCGAGCATCTCTTATTTTTTGCTGTTAAACCTTGGTATACAGTCTGGGAATTCATAAAAAAAAAACCTTCTCAGCTGTGCTGCACAAAATATTCCTTACAGAACCATTCCTTTTCTGATTTCCTTCATGCCTGTATTCTTTACAGAGCAAACAAACAGAGGGGATCAAAACACACAACCTACAAAAAGAGTGAAAAACAGGGCCTTACTTGCTCCCAGTAGTGAAGAAATGTAGCGTTAAGACTTGAAACTCATTTCCAATTTTCTGTGTTCGTAACACGGTCTCTAAGCAGTGCATTATCTCACATACCAGATGTGCAGCAGTATCTAGGTACTACAGGGTGCGATAAGTACGGAATTTCAGCCCTAGTTCTTCTTTTATGTTTTAAGTCAAATCCTTACTCTGATTTTAATTTAGGTTTTTGTCTTGTTTTCTGGGTGCTCTGGGGGGTGGGAGAGAAGTGGGGAGTTTGACGTTCAATTACAGAAATGGAAAAAGAAATCACCTGGGACTCAGAGTGTCTTTAAGTTAACAACACAAGAGAAACCAACATCCAAACCTCTAATTTTATTTAAATTGGTGTAAAACTAGAGTATAGAAACAACTTATGGTGATGTGATTGACTCCAGTTAAGCGGAACTTGCCCCCAAGACAGCAGTCACTTGGCTGACACAACAAGCTGCATTTGGAACTGAAATATAGTGGAGAGATCTTGAAAGTTATTTGAACCACTGTCAAACGCTAGTCTGAAAATACTATTTGGATATTAAGCAATCTGAACACATTTCAATTAATAACTCCATTACTTTTGTGTTACTAAGAGGTTCACCAATAATAATAATAACAATAATACATTACTGTTCTGTCTCAGCTGAAAGGTGGTAACCTCCTAAAGCAGTCAAAGGGTGTTGCAAGAGCATGTTTTTCATGTATAAGTAGTCATCCTGGAAAGAGAGGAAATAAAACTTTGCACCAGGCTGAATATAAAACTTGGATACAGCACGCTAATTTTCTGGTATGTTATTAGTATTTGGGAGCTGGAAGGTGGGAGCTTCAGCTCAAGGGAAAAGAAACCACAGTGTGGGAAAATGAGCTTTATTCTTCAAGGCACATTTTTGTCTTGCTGCTTCTCCAGGAAGGTTCCTTTGCCTGCAAGGACTCATCGAGTGCTCTTCGGATCCAAAGGAAACTTCTTGCTGGTTTCTGTGGGCTTTGACTGGGGCCCAATTCCTGAACATCAGCTTGGTGCTGATGGTCTTGGAGGTGTGAAGACAGTTTCTGTGGAAGTTGAAAATGTTTGGTTCCTTGCAGGATCAAATGGCTGCACACCTTTAAAGAAGCCGAGTATGATGTGCAGTGCTTCCAGTCATCCACAAACAAATGAGCTAATTAAATTATTTTTTTTTGCTCTGGTATACTGCATAGTCCAATTAAGTTGCTAAGCCAGTCATCTTGAAATAAATCAACCATATTGTTACATAATTATTTTTAATAAACAAAGATATCATTATATGAACTAGGTTCTAAGGGTGCCAGATGCTCCTAAACAGAGAGTCTAATTTATTTCATTGATTTTAAGAAGAAACCCATTCATGTGTGATAGCTTTTATCATCCAAAATGATAACTCTTATCCGAGTTTGAAGTAGATTTCTGTCTTTCTCATACATAAATGAGAGCACAGAAGAGCTAAATATGAACCTTCCTTAATTCCCCATCACACAATCACATAAATCTGTTGTCCCAAAACACTGAATAAACGTCCTTTTCAACACAATTAATAGGATCGCAACAGAAAAGAGGCTAAAAACCTCTCTCAAAATTATTGCACCCAATATGAAGAAAAAACACATGACCTTCAAAAACAAAGATTTTGCTGAAGCAAGGGCACATGCTGTAAGGTTAGCACTCTGTAATGGAAAGGGGGATGGACTGGGTCCATCGCCGGCCTGCGGTGCTGCCCAGTAATTGTGCTCAGCCCCAGAGCAGAGCAGAGCTGGCAGCCAGTGGGGACTGCAGCGGGCTCAGCATCTCAGACAGACCGGGAAACCTGGTTCCCTCTATAAAAAAAAAAAAAAAGGTTATGTGCTTTAGTTTTGAATAATGTTTCAAAGATACTGTTAAAGGAGATGGGAAGTAGAGATGTTCCCTTCAAATACTGTCACTGACATAGGCTCCTTCAGAGGAGAGCATAACGCCAAGTCTAACCCAGTAATCAAGCAGGACTGTTTTTATCTTTCTGCCCTTGGTTTATGCATTTTTCTCCCATAGAGAAGATTATACAAAAAAAAAAAATTTTGGTTATTTTTTTGTTAACTTCATTGGTGGGTTGAGTGAGTCGTACAGAAGCCAAGGTATGCAAAGTACCTTTAGCTGACAGCCCTCTTCTACCCCGCCAGCGAGTGCTTCCTGAAGAAACTGCTACCAAACATTAATAATCTGCACCCCTCAAAGATGCAGGACATCCAAACATCATTGAGAAGAAAGCAATGGTGGCTACTGAATGTTTTTGGTGCATCTATGCCTACCATTCCGATTTGTTCCTGTTTACTTTGGACCTCAACAAAACAGCTTTTGCTTCATATGTTTACTTGGACAGTGATGATTGAGAGCTATTTCTCTGGATGCAAGTTGAAGGAAAAACCCCTGTGGTTTCCATTTGGACATTAGAGGGTTGATGTGTTTTGCTGTCACGTTCTATTTTTAAATGCATGACACTGCACAGGTGTTCAGACTCCAAACCCTTAGCTAAATCTGTCAGCTCTCCGCAGCTTGTCACTACATCAGCCAACAAACTGAGGGGAGAATGAAGATCCCGTATGGTAGAGAACTGCGAGTGCTTGACAATGGTTAACCATAATTTCTTTCTGTAGCTGAAAAAATATCACGACACTTGATAAATTTTCAGGTGTTACAATTGCTTTGAGGTTCATTTGCCTATCTAGAATTTCTCAGTTTAATAATTTATCTACAAGCCCTTAATATGTAGGACACAAACTAACAGATGATTAAAAATGCAAATTGTTTTTGCAGGAGCAAAAAATTGTTAGTCTGACTCGAAGCACAGGCTGGCAATTTTACCTCTGTGCTTGCTAACCATAAAACACTGGTTGAATTCAGAAATATGAGATTTACAAAGAATTACAAATAATTTTCCTGTGTCTGCCTTAAGCATATATTATTTCTATATCTGTGGGTATTGCTGAAATGTAACACTGCTAAGAATATAATAATCAGTGTTTTAAGCAGGCTGGTCTTGATTATTTACTTCAAAAATGGGGTTAACTCACACTAATGCTGTTCTCGAAATTTTTGCTGAATCTTATACACTGCTGATGTAGACCTCAGGGTAAAATATACCATATTCAAACTATATACAGAGAGAGAAAGATGGGAGAATGAAGCAGTTCTTACAGGACTGGTGCTCCAGAGTCACCAAGAGAGTGCACACTGCTGATTCCCCCGGAGCGTCCTCAGCCACAAGGAACATTTCCAATGCCCCAGAAGCACATTTCCTTCTGCCCCTACAAGACCATCCTCTGCTGCAATATTGGAAGACCAAACTCAAGACCTACCCTTGCAAGTAAAGCTTAGATCTCCTAAAGAGACTTGAAGTGAACCATCAGGTTCTTCTAGTTAATTTAGAGAAAAAATTGTGAATGGCAACTATTCCTTTGCAGATTATTTAAATTTTGGCTTAATGATCATTTAGCATCCATCATTAAACAAAAACAGTGGTGCCTCTTTCAATGGTATAGTATTGAACTCCTAGGGATGAATTTGACACTTGTACAACTAAGTACAACTAATTCAAGTCCCTGAAGTTTTGATTCTATTCCCTATATAATCCTTACTATTAGTCACAGAAGAGAAAGGAGTCAGGGATCCCCTGAGAAATCTGAACCCATACATAGTCCACAGGGCTGGATGGGTATCATCCAAGTGTGCTGAAAGAGCTGGCTGATGTTATGATGAGGCTCTTCGCTACCAAGTTCGAAAGGTTTTGGAGGTTGAGGGAGGTCCCTGATGACCAGCAAAAAGGCAAATGTAGTGACCATTTTCAAAAAAGGCTAAAAACAATCCAGGAGATTACCAGCTGCTCAGACTCACTTCAGCCCCTGGGGAAATCATGGAGCAAATCCTCTCTAAAGTCATGTCTGGGCACATGAAGGGGAAGATGATGACTGGGAATAGCCAGCACAGATTTACCATGGATTTACTAAATTTACCATGCTTGACTAAACTGTTTGCCAAATATTTATCAAAAGACTAGATCTGTGGATGAGGAGAGAGCAAAGGAATGTCATCTACTTTTTGACATAGTCTCCCAAGCATCTCTGTCTCCAAGTTGTGATGTTAGAACCTTGACGAGCGGACTAATGCTTGGGTGGAAAAGCAGCTGGACTCAGGCTTAGAAGGTAGCGGTTAATGGGTTGTACTCTAAGTGGAAGTCAGTAACAAATGGAGTCCCGTTCTTCTGTAAGACTACAGACTGAATTCACAGAGGGATTTTGTAGGCTTAAATTTTCATAATCACTATCATTACTGAAAAGTTTTGACATAGTTTGCTGGAAAACACAGTACAAACAAAATAAACCCTCCAAAATCTAATCTTTCCAAAGCAGATGATTTAAACAATCTTGTTGCCTTCAAATTTCATTGTAAAGTTATTTATTTTCAAAATATATTGTTGCTATGGGGTTTGAAGGATCTGAAGGAGGGATGTTACTAAACACACAGAGTTTCCATATTAGTGAAAATGTACCTTTCCATTCAACAGACTGATGGGTGCTGAGTATTTAAGTTAACCTCTTCATCTCAGTGTGTTTTTACCCCTTAAGGCCCATATTTATACCAGCAGTGCAATGTCACTGGGAGGGTGGACTTCCTTCACCAGGTTAAGCAAGCGTGGCTACCAGAAAATGCACTGCTGCCACCTTCCTCCCGCTCTTCCAGTACACTGTCTTTCCTTCATCAGAGGATTGCTTGTGTCAAAACGCTGGTTATGTTCCATTTAAAAAAACGCAGTATTTTCCTAGCAGCTTTATTTTTTAAACACGATGACTCAAAGTTGATTATCTCAATTATAGGTTTTAAATGGCAGCATATAAATTTAGCATTTTTTTTCCCGTGCTTCAAATGTACGTGTTCCCTGAAACAAAAGTCACGTTTGTATTATGTGGCAGACTTAAAGGACAGCTTTCTATCTGCTAACTTCCCAGGACATTGGCTTACATATATATATATCCTTCTAATACACCCCAGGATGCCATTGGCCTTCTTGGCCACAAGGGCACACTGCTGGCTCATGGTCATCCTGCTGTCCACTAGGACCCCCAGGTCCCTTTCCCCTACACTGCTCTCCAACAGTTCTGACCCCAACTTGTACTCCTACATGGGGTTGTTGTTGCCCAGATGCAGATCACTTCTTGAATGGATGGCTAGGGTGAGTGCCTAAAAGCACTTTGAAGAAAATAGAATTTTTTTTTGCCTGACGAACTTAAAAATACCAAGTGCAGACATATGATTAGCACCATGTGAAAGAAGAATTTATCTTAAAAGTTACCTTTTGATAATTGTATTTATATTTCACAAAGATTAAGAAAGGTTCATTGTGATCTGCAGACTTAATATTTCGTCATACACACAGATGTAGCATTGCAGACCCCATCGCTTCCAGGATTGTGACACACCATGGAGAGAGTTCAACCAGTTGGTCCCAGAGTTGAGACCACAATCAGAAAATGAGCAACCAGATTGGAAAAGCAGACATTTATGTACTTTTATGAGTTACATCAATCAGTTGTACTGATTTATACTGTCTTACAGAACATCAGTAGATGCATAGAACATTGATATACTTTTACAGTAGTGTAATTTACAGAAGGAAAAAAAATAGGAAAAGCTCTGATGCATCTACTATTAAATTTTTGCTGAGCAGGATGAAACTGTTGAACTACTCACCTTGCAAACACTACTTAAAATTGAGGAAGTACAGCCTAGGAAGGCTATTCTGTATCTTATCCTCCAGGGTCAATAATTCTGTACTTGGAGCCTTCTCTGAACCTATTTGTGTTTCCATACAGTCTATATTTCAGATAGATACGCACCTTGATGTTTCTAACCAAATTGATTAATTTCTCCCACACGTTTATTGTTCTTATTTCTGACTACTGCAAGAAAAACTAGCACCTCGTCTAGCTCTTAATGGGAAGTTTATCTATTAAAGATGATGACTTGTATGAGAAACTGGTGGTGGTTCCAGGTAAGAAGACTATTTTACAGACTAGTCCAAATGTATTTCTTTCAGGAACAGGGAATTTGAAGCAATAGGTTTATAGCAACAAAACATCTGATGCTTTTTTACAGCATCTTTCAACAGAAGTTTTTCTTGCACATTGACAGTTACAAAGGTTGTCACTGCTTGCGAAGAAACGTCCCTCGGGAATTCATGGGATATTTGTTTAATCAGAAATTAGACACTAAGCGAAATATTTAGGTATACAATCTGTTTATGTGTAATTCCTGCTGTTATTTTTGTTTTCAGCCACTACTGTATTTACTCAGAGCACTGATGTGTGCTCAGCCCATACACAAAGCAGAAGGCACCCCTGAAGACCTCGCAATAAAGCAATACATTGGGGAGATTGGTAATGTTCTGGGAGAACAAGAATGTTCTCCCTGAGCTCTGAGCTGATCAAAACCGCGTAACTGTCCTCATCCTACCTTTTGGTGTTGTACTTGTTAACATGCGCATAGTGCTGATATAGTAATGTAGTTCACATCTTTAGAGTGTACACATAGTCCCCCATCCTCATGGGCTGACTGCTGATGTCCAGAAAAGAAAAACAAACTGCCTAGATAGTGTGTCCGGAGGTGGATAAAAAAATTTGGTAGTGAACATTTTGCAGTTTGGAGTAGAAAAAAAATATTCCAAGAGAATTACTCAGAATACAATGCCTTCCTCCTGAACCTAGCCCATTTTCTTCATCTGCAAAATTGCCAAATTCTCCAAGAGTCCTGTATGCTTAGATGGTACCTTTTAACCCTAACAAGTCGGGTCAGCACTGCGGATATCATTCCATTATGATGTTCTGTGAAAACCATCAGGAAAGAGGGAAGAAGAAAAGGCAGAAGTCACTCCAAACATGCATGATCGGTAGAAAAGATCAATAAAGAGGCAAAACTTGCTGTGACTCACAATGCTAACATTGTAGTTCTTTGAGAAAAAGCTCCTCAGGAACAGGCAAAATAATGCAGCCTAAAGCAAAGTGTCCCAAGAGTGATGGAAAAGAAGATAGCTAAGCAAAACAGAAAGGAATTAGGAAAATTTTGTGTATAGTATTAGGAAAAACTTACTAAACAATATGATACCGTCAGCTGTGAAACTTCCTAGGGATTATCATGGGACCTTCTAAAAAAAAACTAAGGAAGAATACTCGGAAGCGTTCAGTATGAGCAGTCCTACGTCACAGGAAGGTATTGGGTAGCTTGTCCTGGTATCCATCTGCTAAAGTAAACAACAAAAGAGCAGGGAGAGCTTGAGGGACAGCAAGTACAGTTTTTCCACAGGTTCATAATGGATGCCTAGGTCCTAAATCGATAACCTGTAAAACCACACTGTAAGAAGCATGACTCAAGTGGTCCTTACATTTTAAGAAAGCAAATTCCCCTTTGGTTTGCAGCATGCTTTGCTGAGCACCTGAGCTCCTAATCCATGTATGGGCTCTCTTGGGATACAAGTCTAGGCATTCCTTCATTGATTTCTGTTGAAGGATCCAATCCAGGATGTGGTTTTCACCCACCTTTGACTAAGGTCAAAGAAAGAGGAAAAAATGCTTGCAGTGATGCTGCACAACTTTTATTTTATTTTTTAGGGTTTTTTTAATCCAATATCTTCTTGCAGGAGCACGTACATCTGGTAGGTGTGAGAAGAAAGCCACTTTCCTGCTCTCACTGAATTTGAACATACGTATGCCACCTCCAAAGAAACTGAACAAATTTGTACTTATTCTCTCTCTTCCTCCAAAAGGTAGATCCAAGCAGCTCTCAGTCCCTTTGAGTGCAGGGATTGAGCATGCTCCTGCAGAATACTGTCTACCTTGATAAATATGATACTGTCTCAAGAGATGCAGGCTCACTTTCCCTCCTGCCACCCTAATTAGGGGATAAGCGCTGACTTATTTGCACAGAGAGAATGGAGATATTATCACCTATTTATTCATTAGTCATTAAAAGCTGTTTTACCTTAGGCTAACCAGCTTCTCTTAAAAAGCCTGCTAGTCTAAGTGAAAGAAGGCATCCTTGCAACCCAGAGGAAGGCTCTGAAGTTTGTAAAAGGGACACATTTTAATCTACTGCTCCTTTCTTCTCGGGACCTTGCTAGGTATGTCCCTTCCTTCCGTGTGGGCAGCTTGCTGAATCCCATCCCCAGGCACCATATGCAAACTGCAGGTGTTTAATTCTGTGACAGAGATAACTTCTGTACTATCTTTTAATGACTTAGAATTTTCCAGAAATGTAATAAAATTCCTGACCACATTTAGTTAAGATGTTATTCTCAAACTGAATAAATGAGAAAAAAAACACATTTATTTGTGTAGGTTTTCTTGCCCGACTAAAATTGATTATTACTTCTTTTCCAGTTGAGTATTTTGAAGAGGAGCCTGAACCAAATGAATTATACAGTAGCCCACGTTTTCATTACAGCCAATGAAAGATTAAAATGTCTTTTGTAGCCTCTACACATCTATATAATAACAACCAAAACCCTGAAATGTGGCCATTCTAGGAAGTCCTGGTGAACTTCTGATTGGGATTCAGGTGTGTGTTGTTTTCAGACTAATTTCTATTTCAAATATTATTTTAGCCCATTTCCTAAGAAGATCAAGCTTCCTATGATGCTGTCGCCTGTCAGCTGTACGTCAGTGCCACTCAAATAAGTGTTCAACCATTCTGTACGCTTCGATCAGATCTGACAGAGCTGGTGATCCCGAGGATAATTAGATTTCTATTAAATAATTGTAGTGGGCAAGACTGAAATCAGGACATAGGGCACATATTCATAGTAGAGCAGGCTTTATTAATACCTGCTCACAGACCAGTTTATCTCAATATTCACTGAATGCACAGAAGGATATTAATGTCACTGGTATGGGACAAGTCAGTTAAGTCACTACTGGTTTCTGTTATCAGGACTACAGTTTTAACATCTAAATAGAACATAAAGTTGAATCTCCTTCACAGTTACCAGCTTTACTGACATCAATTAAAAATAAATCTAGTAGTTAATCTGAACTGGACAAGACAATCCAATCCATCAAAACCAAGGAAGATACAATACCTATTATATTTGTATTTTTCACCATATTAATCTTGTTATTCCACCAAAAATGTAACTGTGCTGTTCATTAAAAGAATATTGCAAACTCACCAGAAGGCAAGTTTCTGCTGAATAGTATTCTTAGTCACCATAAATACAAAGTTAGCTATTTTAAATTCATTCCTTCCCCCCTTGTTCAACATTAAGTATTAAAAACAGCAACACTGAACCTTCAGTCTAAGCAAGCAGAGTAACAGATTCCCAGCCAATATCCACAAAAGGTTTTGTTAAATAGAACGTGGAGTTTAAATTCCCTAGTCACAGCAGTGTTAGGCTGTCCATTGCTGATAATACATAGGTCATGCACATCTGACTAAAAGGATTATGGAGTGAATACCATAAAAAGGATCTGAGTATGAGGTGTGTCATGTTTTTTCATTCTTACACTTAGAGACATTTCATTTATTTCAAATCAAAGAGGTCCTATCTCAACAATGAATTTATTCTCCTGTCGGACACTCAGCTGCCTTGGTATTATTTTAAGCCAGCTTCAGTTAGGTGCCAGGAACTGGATACAGAGTTTTAGTGAGCAGAAAAATAAGAGGCTCAAAGAGTGAGATGGATGAGAATGGCTCTGCCACTTTTTAAGAGCTTTAAGGAAAAACATCAGCTGCGATTTCACCAGAACTGCTGTAGAAAAATTTTTTTTCTGGAATTTTGGCTGCTAGGGCGAAGGAGAGAAAGCATAAATAAACAAAAAGCCTTCTGTGCCCCCAGAATGCTGATGTGGTAGAAATGCAGTTTGTTGCATCTCTTGGTCTTGATCTAAATTTTACACACCGGAGCTCACTGCCACAGCAAAACCTTGGTAAGGAGAGGGTGTCAGAAGGGGAAAGCATGCTTTTTAGAGAAATAGCGCAGTGTCTGTACCATCTGCAGTGCTGTAAAACTTGCTTCTTGAAAAAAAAAAGTATGACAGCCCCGACATCATGTTGTGGTCTTTTGCTATAACAGTGGGTATCCACTCAGGTTTTGTCTTGTAACAACCAAATTAAAAAAATGGACAAATTTAAATGGAAACACTCTAGAAATACATTATACAACCTAGGACTCAAAGCCAATAAAGCCTTTGGATTGATCCACTACCACAGAGTATATTTTCTACTGGGCAGCAGAAAGGAAGAGAACTCTTTCTACCTGGTCCTAGTTACCATACTTTGGATCAGGCAGGCAGCTCCAGAAGGAAGATCAAAGTGAGGAAGCTGCTGCTTCTCCCAGAGAAATTGAGCATTCTCTGCTTGGAAAAATCTTCAGGAGGATGGAGCAGGGAAGGAGGGAGAAGAAGGGGCAAGCAGGCAGCTCACAGCAGAGTACAGCTTGCAAAATCTCCTTGGAGGGCCAGAGATTTCCTTACAGCAGAGAGCAGACCCAAGCCAGGGGAATGCAGAGGAGAGTGATGGATTTGTCATTCAGCACAGAAGACCATGCAGTTTGATTCAAAATTAACCTAAAAAATGGATGTTTCCAGTACTGGAGGACTAATTCGATGACTGTGAGCTACACAGCGGCTCAGCAGTGGGAGGAAGGAGAGTCTGGCATACAACTGCAGCTGTACCACAGGATTTGTCCCAACCCAATAAGGAGTTTAACATCAATCTTTTCCTCACCTCGAATGGCCACAGAATTGAAATTAGCCAAGGGACAGAATTTATCTATTTTAAAAGAAAGGTGCAATTTAGTTAGTGATTGTCACATGTAAGTGTTTCAATCATCTAATTTAAAGTGACCCAGGCTAACAAACCCGATAACTCTTCGGTGGTGCCACAGTGACAGAGGTAACATTATCTACTACGAATCTTTCCACAAAGCTGATTAGCATTTTGTTAGTTTAATGAGTGGAAAACAACACAGGCTTTAGCTTTCTCCCTGGCACACTGTTTGCTCAAGAAACTGAAAGACTGGGCTTCGCTCCTCCCTTGCTCCACAGTATGTCACTCCAAAAATGTCCCTGTCACTGGCCAATTAAGATCAGATGCAGCAGCTCTTCTCAGCTGCTACAGTGCTTTAATCTTAAAACAAAACAAAACATGTTTGAAGATTGAAGTTTCATCTTTGGCTTATTTAAGAGACTGCTTCCTAACCTTTTTTTTTTCTTGTTTCTGAATATCTTAGAGAGATTTTTATTTGCTTTTAAACCAAGGAGGCTCCAAATATTTTAAGAATCCATAACAGAATAAAGTACAAGAGGGGGATGTAGTAATTATCCCCAAATTAATCATTAAAATCTGTGAAATAAGGAGTTCAGTTTCTCACATGCAATACTAAATTCCTGACACATGGGACACACACCTGCATAGCCTACAATCAGCAGTTGTACAGTTGTTTCTCCTGCATTTAAATCTGCATTTAAATCTGGAAGCTGTTAAGATATATTTAGGTTTAAACCTTGCCAGTCTGGTCTCTCAGCAAGATTTAGTGGCACTGACTTGTGCTACCATATTTGACTTCCAGATGGTTGGCTTCCATGGGGTTGAATCCCATGAACCAAGGAGTACATGAGTTTGCACGTGCTTATGTAGACCACAGCCTCATAGTGCAACCTCTGCCCTGTAGTATATGAAATAAATGTATTATAATTATACTTTGTCCTGAAATAATATCAAAATATATTGCAAAGATATTCAGGAGGACTCTATATATTTTATGTTTTCCTCCTCAAAGTGTCACTTGAGGGTAGGGATAAAGCTATTTCTGTCATTCATATATTCTCTTTAGTACAAACCCTGACTTTCCTCAGTTTTGAAATACATGGCTCTGAGATGACTAGAACCCACATACAGCTTATTGTACTTTACATACATACTCTTAATTATACATTTTCTTGTCTTTTTGGAGACACAAATTACCAAACTATTGTGTTTTTGCATTAAAAATGTAGGTATATTAGAATTTTATCTGAGGAAAGCATGTAGTACAGCACTAACATTCAACTTGGAAAACGTGTGCAGTGCCACCTAAAAAGTAATGGGTTAAAAATCCTAAGCAATAAGTCACATTAATCAACATATGGTCATTCACCATGGATGCACACACATCACAGAAGCCAGCTTCTCCTCTGACAAAGTTTATCCTTGTCTCTGTCTTTGTATCGAGATAGGCCAATGAAGGAGAGGGTCAGCTATGCAGAATATTCTTCTGGTCTACTGGATGTAAAGTTGAGAAACGTGCCCTGAGGCTCTGTTTTGTTATGTTGAGCCAGCCTTTGTTCCTTCAGTTTCCCAAAGTAATGATGGCACACATGTAACACATCTTGACTATAAAGTACCAAGAAGTCCAGCTACAGAGTACTATAAAATTACTGTTACGTACCTATTCCTGTACTACAATCTCTGAAGGTTTCTTCTTCTAAGAACCACCCAACTGCTTGGAATAAGGAGAAAATTCAACTCAGGAATACCTTGTATGGTTAAAGCTGCTGATGGTGGAGTAACACAATCATTAGTAACAGCTACAGCTGAAGGCTTAAGAACAAGACACTGGCCATGTGAGCCTCAAAGCCCCATGGGGAACAGCAGTCCCAACACATGTAATGAACAACAGAAGCAGTCAGCAGGTGCTTGCAAGGAGAAAAGAGCCACGCAGCCTTAGAGGAAAAAAGAGTCAAGGTCACATATTTTACCCTCCTGGGGTGCTAATCTTTGTGGTTCCCCATCCCCCTTTAGGGGATGAAAACAGAAACAGCACCCAGAACTGCTCACGGCAATCACCAGGTTCATGCACTTGTACAATCAAAGAGATGGACTGAGTCAGAGAGCTCAAGTCTTCCTTCTTTGCTTTCCTCTACTGAAGGGCTGGTTGAAAAAAAAAAATCACTTCAAAATTCTCACCAGTGGGAAGAATAAGAGCAGAAAGGACCCACCGCAGCCTCTCACACACAGAACTTCGTGTTACTGTGGGAATATTCCTTGTTACTGTCAGTCTGTCTGTCTCTCTCCTCCTGCAGCAAGTGCTCAGGCTCAGTCTGCCTGCCCAGGGAGCTGTTTCATTTCCATCATCTTCCTCTCTCTCACATTCACCTCTTACTCCCTCAGCCAAGTCCTGGTGCTCTTTTTCTTCAGGTCAGCCGCAAGCATAGCCAGCTCCTTCTCCATCAGAACCATAAAGAAAACTTAAATCTACATAATAACAGAACAAATATAGAAGCACCTCTATCCACTTCTAGTGTTTTATTTTCCTAGATAATGGGTACAGTAAAATTAAATTAAGGTTATGTTTATACTGGTGATTCATGATATTAGAAATACCTGATCATCACCAAACAAAAGTATTATAAAGTCAGGAAATTCTCAACGATTCATTGATCATAAACATAAACCAAATATGCTGGATCTGGAGAAGCAGAATTAGGGCATTTGAAGTAACCTCAACTCTTTACTGTAACGACACAATAACCATAATTGGTCCCAATGCACATAAAAACTGATTTTAGAGACATTAGATTCTTAGTTTTAGTTTTTATTTCTCCCTATTCTTTCATTTTCACTTCCCTCCTAATAATAGCTTTTATTACTACCAATTATTTGGAACAAAGAGAAATCCTAACTCAAGAACTACATCTCTTAAAGGTCTTTAATTCTACCTTAAATTACAGTGAAGTTGTTCAAATTCTGTATTTACAGTAAGTGCTGCCATTCCAAGGAGAGCCGAGCATCATGCCAGCATTGAAATCTCTGCTGCAAGGACAAAACTACTTAGTCTTAACTCTGGACCCATCTTCATAGCCCTTTATTTCCTCTCCACTCTTAATTTGTTTCCTTGAACCTCTTTGTTAACTGCGGCTGAGCTTATATCTGACACAGAACACCAGCCCACAAGGAGATTCCCTACAGGAAAGGAATTAACGTTGTTTTCCAAGTCCTGACCTGCAGACCTCATAGGTTTTGTGTGAGATTCATCCAGAAACTCATCCATCCCCTGTCCCATCTCTTGCTCACCTGGCAGAGTGCTGACAACTCCCGTATTTCTGCACAGGACCCATAGCGTTTGCAGCATCCCAAGTGTCTGGTATGTGGAGTCTGGGAGCAGGTGAACATTGGGGCTCCAGCCCATGCTCCACACTGCCAGGAGTCCTGCTGCAAGGTGCAGACTCCGGGGCTGCAGCCTTATGTTGAGGCTCCTCCATCGGTTCATTTAATGCAGGGTGTATCCAAAGTGTGTGGGGTGTGACTCAACGTGCGGGCACAACTGTGGTGCATGACTGCACAGATACGAACACATTTTCAGTGCTGCAACAGTACAGTAATAGCTTCTGAAGTATGAGGGAACTGGGGTTGTTTAGCCTGGAGAAAAGGAGGTTGAGGGGAGACCTTATCGCTCTCTACAACTGCCCAAAAGGAGGGTGTAGCGAGGTGGGTGTTAGTCTCTTCTCCCATGTAACAAGTGATAGGACAAGAGGAAACGGCCTCAAGTTGCACCAGGGGAGGCTTAGATTGGATATTAGGAAAAATTTCTTCACCAAAAGGGCTATCAAGCATTGGAACAGGCTGCCCAGGGAATTAGTGGTGGAGTCACCATCCCTGGAGGTATTTAAAAGACGTGTACACATGGTGCTTAGGGACATGGTTTAGAGGTGGGCTTGGCAGTGCTGGGTTAACGGTTGGACTCAATGATCTTAAAGGTCCTTTCCAACCAAAATGAAATGATTCTATGAGCCACAGGGAAACAACTGATAAATGGGATGAATAGAGTATCAGAGAAAACCTGCAAGCATGAAAAGCGCTAAACTGGGGGAAAAGGGCTCTAAGAGGGTGAAACGTGACTCTCATGGACTTAATAGTAGCTGGAAGCAGAGCGTACCTAGCAGGTCCATCCATTATTTTCTTTAACTCTGACTGATCCTTTAACTACCTAAACAGACTGTGTAAACTACAGCTACAAACATGGTGGGAAATTGAGAGAATGAAAGTGGAATGGGAGCAATGAATGGGCTTGGGGAAATATACACAAGCATATTTAAGTTTTGAAGTGAAACGCCAAAGCTGCCCCAAAACAGGATGTTGGGAAATCAAGTTCAGGTTTAATTCATAATAGTCATGTGAATGGGAACTTTCACTTTCCTCTTTTCAAGTTCTGCAAGATTTGATCTAATAAAAAGTTCAAGGCCAGTATTTTTGCTTTAGAATGGGTATAGCGAAGTAGTGAGTTAAAGAGGTGGGCAAAATCAGGACTAGAAGAGAGATTAACAGAGCAAATGCACCATCCTGTGAAGGACCCATGCTTTTAAATTGTCACCTATCACAGCAACCTTCCTTTTCCCTCACTGCATCTGGTTTTGATACATTGACAAGCACTTGTGAAAGACTTGAGGTGACAATCTTCCCCGAGCACCAGAACAGCTCGCTCTGTTTCTAACGAAGATGCAACCTGCACCTATGCAATTACAGCTTTTGCCTTAAAGCCATTCAGCATAGACTAGCGCTGATCTTTCATTATTGCGGCTGTTTACCCAAGTGCCCAAGAACTACCGTGTCTTATTCACTACTTGAGCCAAACACAGGTTAACATGTCACCCACAGATCACAGGCTACGAACCGCTGGCACCCCAGCGATGGTTACTGCCCAGTGCTCGTTTCCCACACCACGCCGTGCTGAGCAGCTCTTGCTTCTCCTCATATATTTTTATTTGTGAAGTGTTGATTAAGAGTAAAGTTTTCAACAGTATAGGAGCAATTTGGTGCACCTAGTGTGGAGTTGCACCTCTCTGGGTCTTGATGCCCTGAAAGTCCAGACCAGTGAGTGGTTTCTGCTGCTGTACCGTTTCAACTCCCATGTCCGAGTCCTTCTTGCAGCAACCAAGGCTCAGGAAGCAAAACAGAAGGGTGAGACCGATCAGTGCATCCCAATGTGCATTGGGGCTCCACTGAGCCTCCTGTTTCACTTCCCTCTTGTTTACACTGCGCTACGGGTAATGAGCACTTACAGCACATCGCTGACATGTAGCTCTCAAAGTGCTTTACAATGGCAGAAAAATCCTTTCCATGTTATAGATGGAAAGACTGAGACTTGGATTTTACATTCCTTGTGCTAACAAATGCTGGGGTGTCTTGCGGTCTAGTGGACATCAGTCAAACCGATTTGTTGTACAGATTTTAAATAGGATCTATAGCCTTTTTGTGCCCCAGAACCTACAAATAAGCTGAAAAATATCAGTCATCAATTCCACAGAACTAGGTCAAAAGATGTGATGTAAGGGCGAGTTGAGTTTAGTGTTGCATGTAAACTAAGCCTAGCCCCATCCACCTTAAGACATAACTCCTCATTCAGGATAATAAATTCTCAAACTGCTGAAACCAGCATTTGCTGAGCTGTCTTCAGCTTCAAACTGCCTGCATTCCCTGGGTTACTTCTAGTATTTTATCACGCAAGGAGATGTAGGCTTACAATGCCTACAGCGTCAAGAAAAATACCGAAATAAACCAAATGAAATGTTGGGCCCACTATATTTCATGACAAAGATCTCCCTGAAATTAAGGGGGATGGAATTTGATCTGTGTTCTTCAAGATGACCAGAGGGAAGCATTTACCTTTCCGAAACAGAGTTGAGAGTTTTGCACGGTGCCTATTTCTGATTCTCACTGCAAGGGCATGTTACACAGACCACATTTGCGAGGCTACAGAGGCAAAATTAAAGCAGCCAGGAGGAACATCTGTGTTTCTACACCTCACGTGGCATACATATTTTAAATGGAAATGGAGTTTTACCTCAGTTTTCAAGTTATTTCTGCATATGAAGCAATGTCTTGTACCATAGCAAGTTATAAATGTTCTTTTCAACTCAAGTTGTTAGACTCTTAAAAAAACCTCTGTGAAAGTTTTGGCTTAATTGTCTGACAAATTGTTTTTCATTATATGTAAACATTTCAGCCCTTGAAAAGTCCAAGACAAGCATAATCTGTCATTGAATTTCACTCATACCAAATGCTATACTTCAATCTTGGTGGAGAAAAAATCCTAACACAACATACTTTGTCTTTTTTCTAATTATTTCTCATCTATACAAACACTACTGTGAAAAAATTAACTGCTTTTAAGGGTTTGTAAAACAAACGATTCCTAGTTTATAACATGGTGACAGCTCAGCCCAGTGATAATGTTAGAAGGGAGTTTCTTGACAGGAATGATGATGCAATTTTGACTATAGGGATGTAAAATGCTGCTGTAATCCTTTTTTTAATTTCAGACTGCAAAGATGTAGGAATAAACAAGTAGTGAAGGTGCCTGATTACCCTACAGAACGACGGGTCCTGTCTGTGGGTGTTTGTCTGTAAGTATACCTTGCCAAGACAAAGGGCTTTAGTGGCTGTACTAGCTAGCTATAGCTAAAGCAAACTCTGCTTCTTGATTCAAAACCTACATACAGCCCTTATTTTTTTTCCTCTTAAAGGAAAGGGGGAAATCTCTTACATTTTTAAGACCCTATATAAGCTATTTTAAAAAAATGTTATGAAGCATGACACTTTAAAGGTGCTAGTTATTAACATGAAAAGAAAATACTGGATACTGACAATATTTTTTTTTTTTAAAACAAGATTTCTTTAAAATGACAAATAATATTCCCAGGGAAGCAGCAGAAACCCACCTCCCTTTAAGGCATTTAAAACTAACTTAACAAAACACTAGCAAGCATACTATAAGCCATATAATTCTAATAGTGCAGTCTTTTCAATCTCCAACATGTAGAACTCCATTATTTACAAAGAGATAACTAACAGGGCATTCAGCAATTATGTGACAATTGAAAAAGCTTTCTGAAAATTAATAGTAAAACAAGAGGACCTGCTAATGCTAATATAATACAACAATTTTTAGTCTTATCAATAACAGCCCAGATATGTACTGACTGTGCATTGCAAATTACTGTTTTGATCTATATTGACAACATAAGGTAACCCTGACTTAAAACCAACATATTTATACAGAAGCAAGTGAGCACCTTAACCTGACTAAACAGCAGGCCTCCTTACTGTTTAATATGCAAAGCAGTTTAAGAAATATATATGTGCTCCTACTGCATGCGTACTTGTAGACCATCTATTAATCAAAATAATAATCCAAGAATATGCTACAAAAATACATCTATACTGTATTAAGGAAGCACTAAACATGAACTGCTGATTGAACAATATTAGATACATCGTATAAACGATCACCTAACACTGCTTTCAGCAGTTCAGGGAGATTGCCTGCCATAATCTTTAGCATCTCCTCAAATTTGTGAAGTTTTACATGGTTTTTATCCTACGTGTGTGCACCTTTAAAAAGGTAAGTAAGTAGATACCACACTTTGCTATTTGAAAGCCAAGCAAGTGTTTGAAGTTAAATCTAGTAAAAATAAAAAAAGTACTTCTACCTTCATTAAAATGCAGTGCCAAAATATTTTGCATTCTAACATCTCTGCTTTCATAAAAAATTAAAATTGCACCATCAGGAAGGGTTTGATGGTAGCATTTCTGGGTTACTAGAATGCTGCTGTATTGCAACACTGAAACCCACAGGTTTTTCCTTTCTTGGCTGAAATGCTGAGCCTTTAGTGTTGTATTAATATTAACCACGTTGATCTTTGGTTAAAAAAAAAAAAAAAAAAGTCAAGAATTAGTACCACCGATGCATACCTGCTAAAACTGCTAAGTAGATTCCAGGAAGCCACCAGTCACTCCAAATACTGGCCAGAGAACAAAGAATAGTACAGAGACTTGTATTCAATGCATTACCACCAGCATAAAATATTTCCAAACTCAATTTATAAGCTGAAACTTGTAACTTTAACCAGGAGTTCTGGTAATAGTATGCCAAAATGTACTTACACAACTTTTTAGTGATAGATTAGCACACCTGAAATGCCTCAAAAATCTCACACATTCTCATTTTGCTCTAATTTATTATTTAAACTAATTTATGTAATATAGTAAAACTAATTAATTGACTCCAAAACTTTGCTGGTGTGTATATAAAGAACGCAGAAAAAAAATGACTACTCCTGGATGAGCCGAGTGCCACATCCACCTGGAAACCTGCACTGACCACAAATGATTTTTGTTTGATTCAAGACAGCAACTTTGCTTCTTCAGCCAGCCTTCACTCAAGGCACGTAAAACCACTGCAAGCAACTTCCCAACATCATCCATGAAACACCGTGCAACAAACCCGATCCCTGTGGATACAAGTTTCTATCCATCCCTTTGATATCTGGTGGGGTTTTTTTTTGGTGTTTTGTTTTGTTTTTAAAAAGGAGGGTGTGAGTGAGCGAGAGAGGTTGTAGGGGTGAGGAAGGAGCGTTTTTATTTAGTTCCCTTCTGCTCAGCAACTTTGTAATCCATTTACCGCTTCCCTTTCCCACCTCTCACCTCTGCGCGTTGTTTAGCTGGAAACAGGGCTGCAAGAACGTGAAGAATGTAAACAGCCTTTTCTTGTCCAAAAGGATAGAAGTGTGGAAGAAATGTGTGCCTTATCGCCGGACTGCAGCTCGCTACTTCATTGCTATGATAAAGTGCTGGAGCAAAAAACATTACACGACAAGCACAATCCAAAACCGGATTAGAATTTGACATAAGCTTCCTCAAAAACTAATCAATCAACTCACGCTGTAATATTAGACTCCAGTTCTTAAGGAGGGTGTTTAATCCCTTCAAGGTTTATTACACACTCCCCATGGACTACAGTGACAAACTTCCAGATACAAGGCAGCTGGGGAAGGGAGGCACAACTTCTGCAGCAGGAATCAGAGATAATTAAGGGAGTAGTTAACACCCCCCCGAAAAGAAATAATTTCAACGTTATAATAAAGCTTGTTAAAGTGAAGATTGCCAAACTCTTTTGCAAATACAATTTTTCTCTTTTTAACCTCTCCCTCCATAACAACATGACCATGAAGATAATTCGGGTTTTTGCCACTAATGCCCCCCAAACCGGACAATTTGCTGGTTTAAGGAGCAGTCGTGCTCTCCGCGTACCTGCCTCCACCGCGCACCTCGCTCCGCTCCCTCCCCTGCATAGCTCCGAGTTTTGAAGTCTGCATTTCGCCTTCTCACCACGTCAGTCCCCAGATTCCCCCACTGTATGTAAGGAACACGCCGCATAATACGGGCGATGTACGACAGTTTATAACAAAAATTAACAAAACCCCTGCCGTGCGCTGCGGGAAGCCGAAGCGAACGGGGGAGCTGGCCCAGCGCAGGTGACCCTACCTACACAGCCCTTCGCGCACACGGAAGGAGGCACTGGAGGACAGCAGAAAACTTTTGGGGAACGGGCAGTTTCGGGAGGTATCGGCAGCCCCCCACCTCCCCCCCCCGCTTCCCACGGTACCGGCTCCGCGGCGGCTCCGGGGCCGCTCTTTGCTGGGGCACCTCAGAGCCCCGCGGTCCCAAACGCGCCCGCCGAGCGGCAAACGCGCGGAAAAACACGGATTAGCTTAAAAAAAAAACAAACCCCAAATAACTAAGCATAGGTGCGGGGCTGTGGAGGCTGCCCGCCGGCTCGGAGTCAGCCCTGCCTTGGGACCGCGCCTGCCGCCCGCCCCGGCGGAAGGGCGCCGGTTCCCCCGAAGTCTTGCGGCAAGGGGCCGGGGGATGCGGGGAAAGAGACTTACGAGCTGGAGGACGCCCTGGACCACGACGAGGGGCAGGGGCTGCAGGTGCACCATCCTGGCTGCCGGTCTAGGAGGCGACTCCCCTCGCACGGGTCTCGCACATCTCCGCTCCGGGGAGGAGGAGGAGGGGGAGGCAGGGCTGAGCGCAGGGACACACCGCCCCGCTTGTCCCCCCTCACGGGGCGCTGGCAGGTAGCGGCGAGACCCCGGCACTGCCGCGCCGCTCCGCGCCGCGCCGCTCGGCTCCGCGGGCGGCCATGGCGGGCGGGAGGCGGCAAGAAGGAGGCGGGAAGGCGGGAGGCGGCGGTGGAGGCGCTGCCGGGCCGGGCGGCCGCGGCACCCCCCGCCGGGCGGGGCGGGGCGGGGCGGGGGGGCTCCCCTCACAGCCCGCCGCGGATCGACGCCGCGGCAGCGTCCCGGTGGCCGGAGCCCGCCGCCCCGCTGCCTGCCATGGTGCTGCCGGGGCGGAGGAGCCGCCCGGCCGGGCCGAAGTTGAGGAGAGCTGTTGCGGGGGGTGGAGGGGCAGGCGGCGCGTCCCCTCCGGGCGCTGAGGAGAACCTGCTGCCTCGGGCGGCGCGGCCGTCACCGGCAAGTTTAAAGCCTCGGCGGCCCCTCCTCCGCCCGCAGTCACCCCCCGCCTCCCTGCCCGGAGGGGAACGGCGGCCCTGGGGGCCAGGGCCTGGTTTCGCCGCGGGGGCAGCGAGCCCAGCGCTGCCCTCCCTCAGGGACCCTCCGCCGCCCGGCCCTGCCGCTGGCCTCCCGCGATGGTGTGAAAGGAGAGACAGGTGAAGGGTGGGACATGTCGTGCACCCCCCGGTCCCGTTTTTATAGGAAACCCACCACCGCAGCTGCACTTCTCTGGGGTGGATCTGCCCCCCAGCACCCACACACGGGTGGGCAGCCGGGGTCCTGGTGGGGTAACCCAACGTGGTTCTTCTCCCCAGCTGTGAGGAGACATGGTGGGATGGCAGGGCCCTGCAGCCTGCCCGGGCACCGGCCTGCCCGGCTGGGGCCCTCGGCCTGCCCTGGGATCACTGTGTGTCTGTCAGCTGGGGACGGTGTCCCCTCGAGTGGGCGTGGGGACAGGGTCCAGTTCAAGTGGGCTCCTTGTGTGGGGCTTGAGCTGCGCAGGGGAGGGGAGAAGAGCGGTGCTGTGGGGCGAGCGGGGCCTGGGTGATGGCGCCCGAGCACGCTGGGAGCCCAGAGGGCTGGAGAATCCGTTTCCAAAGAAGTCACTCTGAGGTTACATCCATTTGATAATGTAAATTAATGAATACGCTCTGCACCCGCTTTTGAGATAGACATGAGCAGCCTGAAACTTTTTTTCCTGTGCTTTCAATCTGCAGGAGTGACAACCTTGTAAAGCAGCAACCTTGAAGGGGGAAATAAAGTTCCGAGAGAGGCTGGGGTCGGACGGAAAGCCCGGCCACGTTCAGCACACGTGCCTCCCAGGTGGCCTGGGACTGAAGCGGTAGCATCGTTACCCGTAATGGATATGCCTGCGTCAAGTTCGTGCCGGCACTTGCTAATCGGTAATTCACATGCGATGTGATACACAAGCTCTCTGCCACTGGGCTGAAGCGGTTTCAGTTTCCAAACCCTGCCTGTCATTTGCAGATTAGTTTCCTCTTAATTCGCAGTTGCCTGGTCTCATCTTCTTACTAGGTCTGTGTTCAGGTTACATTTTGACTACCTTTGTATTTTCAACTGCTAAAATCCTTGCCAGTGGAAACAGCTTTGCAAGCCCTATCCTTGCACTTGAGAGCAGTCATGATTTTACCAGATAATGATTGTGGTTATTTAGTTGCTATACCCCACTGGTTCCTTTCCTGGCTCTGCTGCTAGGTGTCTCATAAAATGTAGCGTATGGATGCGATCAAGCCATAAATCACATTCTCTCATTTGGGTTTGGAAAAGATTCTTGACCTATAGCAAAGGAAACTACATATAAACTGAACAACTCTAAAATGGGTTCATTTGCAGCAGATTCAGAGATTCAGAGAAAAAACAGTGATAGTCACTGAATTAATATGTTTTAATGTAATTCATGTGGTTCCTTTTTGTAGCAGTATTTTAAAGTTATTTTTAAAGTGTTTATTTTAGTGGTCTTCAACCTGTTGTGCTACCATTTGATTTTATTTGTAATATAGAATAATCAGCATAAAATATGTTAGGATCTACCTACTAGAATTCAAATCCCAAAGTTGTCTTCACATCCTGGATAGCAAATAGTTAAATGCTGCTATGCATATGTTTAGTACCGAAAAATGATCTTTTCTATGGTACTGAAACTATATTTTTGCACATGTAAATAAACCAGTTATTGGCTTAGCTGTAAGGAAGCGCTCAGAGCTGACCGAGGGTCTGGTATTGAGCGCCCTGTGCAGGGATGAGCCAGGTAGGTCGGAGTTTCCCTGCTTGTCCTGTCTGGGAGCCTTATAATAAATGGAAACATCTTGAGCGCTATCTACTGCTCGCAGGCGGTACTGCCCTCCAGAGCAGAGCAAAGATTTTATTTCCTCATGACGAATTGCATTATGCAGCTGGGTGAAAAGACTGTTATGCAATTAGTTAGAATTATGAAGACTAAATTCGGATGAAGTATTTAGATAGATCTTTTCTAAAATGAAAAGCCGTGCTCTATAAATTCAAGGAAAGCTGCGTTTCTGTAATTGGCTTTTAATGGAACAATAGTGTTTAAACTGAAGTACTGTAGTTCTATCTTATTAAATACAAACAGATTCGATTTAAATGACATTAACTTTGTCACACAAGCTATCAGAAGCTGGCCTTAAATCATGCTTCCTCCAGATTAACTAGCAGTAAATATTTGTAAAGCGCTTTGAAGATGAAAAGCACCGTGCACAGTAAGTGATAAGTGTTATTGTTATTTGTATTAGTCCTAGAAAAGTCACGGTGGTGTTGGTTAAGAACAGAATGTAAGGCCTGAGCTTTGCATTCTCATGCTTTGACATTTTAGCATGATCTTCAAACGTCATTTAAATGGGGAAGGGAAAATTTCCTGATCTAATTTTAAGGCACAATAACATATAGTTGGTTCATTTTAGGAAATAATGGTTGTATACAGCAGGAAGTAATCCTAATCTCTCTAGAAATGGATTGGTGAGCCAGTTGCGGAAAAGCGAAACTAAGAGCTCAGGGCTCTACTAAACCATCTTGGCTGCTACAAGACAGTGAAAAATATCTGATTAACACACGATATCTAATGCTTATGCACAAAGTGAATAATAATTTTTATTACTTTATCAAGAAATTTATAAGCACAAACAAGTAAAACCTGTAGTTAGCGTCAAACCCATCTACCATTCAACCTCAATTCAATTCTCAAATCTCATTTCTCTGAGTTAATTCAAAACACTGATATCAGCCTTTGCTCTTCTTAGTCCTAACACTCCTCACTGTGTTTCCAAATATTAGGAACACTGGACTAGGAAGAGACGCCTGTGTCGTTCAGTCCATTTCCCTTGACTTCAGACAGTGAAGTGTATGTTCTTTTTGGAAACTCTTCAAGATCCATCTTTAAATTAGCTAGTTAGGAGTGGAGGGAGTCACACGCTGCTTTAGGAAGCTGTTTCAAAAATTCACTCCTCTGGCATTTGAAAACCTCCTTCTAACTTCTAGTTCCCAGATTTACTGTATTTGATGTCTGTTTTTATACACACTTGTTCTTTTACAGTCACTGTTTTATCTTAATGAGCTCCTCTTCCTCCTTCTGACAATGTGTAGCCCAAACAATTTATAAGGTACAGATTCCTTCTCAAATCTTATTAATTATGTGAGCCAGGCAGTCTCTCTCAGGCAATAGCACTCCATTTCATGCGTCAGTCTAGTAAAACTTCTCTTTTGTCTATTCCCATTGGAATTAATCTTTTTCAAATGCGGATGAACATCCAAATTTAGATGTTAGTAGTCTTGTGGAACATCATTAATGCCTCATCTATCTCTTTTGGAAATATAGTCTCTGATACATGGTGTTACTGTATTTTCCTTTTCAAGAATACATCACAATTATATTTTCTCTCTATTGTTCCAGTTGTTCCAATATGTTTTCCAGATCTTTCACACTACTGTCTGCCTACCAGTTCTGTGTCAGCAGCATATTTCAATAGCAAGGTCCTAAATTTTATGCTGGAATTGCTAATTAATTTATTGAATAGTAGTGGTCCCAAGATCAATCTTTGATGAAGCCTGTTAGTTATTTTCTTCCAGACCTTGAATACAACCTGTTAAACCACACCTTACCCTCCTCACAACTTTTTCCTAATCACCTTCTCCAGCCTATCCAATTTTTTCCCACATGACATCCAATCACATTTTGATTGAAGTCCTGATAGATGACTCTATTTCATTTGTCTAGACAATTATTAACCTAATCAAAGGTAGGTAATGAAATATTCATCATCCTAGAATAATCTACCTTTCTGAAAAAAAAAAAACACAAAACAAAACAAAACCCAAACAAATTTATCCCATTTTCTATTTACCCGTGTTTTCAAGCCTTTCTCTTCCTCCTTCAGATTGCTTTCAGCAGCTTTGCATATTTCTGAAGCTCATGTTTGCTGATACTGTGTTTCTCTTCCTTTCCGTATTCTTAGGGATAAGAATTGCATTTGCTGTTCTACATATATACCATTCCTGACTTATAGATTTATTACAAATCTCTTCTACATGACTTGCCCTTTCCCGTATTGGTTATTTCAGAATTCTGGAGCGAGGATTGCCTGCCACCGCTTCCGCACCTGCGCTTGTCTGAACGTATCAACTATTGGACTTTGGTTTTACCATGGGTGTTATAACTGCCATTTCCATTTTCTCCTGCCCTTTGTATTGGCTATATTTGCCCTAATACTCAGAATCTTCATTTATAGTGAAAACTAAGGCAGGAGATTCATTTGAGGGCACAGCTAGACTGTCTTTAGTTCTTTCTTCGTCCTAAAGAGAGAGTGCCTTGGGTTTTTTTCTTTCCATATACTTTTGTAGGAGGCTGAAGAATCCTTGCTACTTTTTCACATGAATTTTTATGATTCTCACATTCTGACCTCTAACAAACACATTAGCTTTGATTATCAATATTTTGCAATTTTTTTGTTGTCTGTGCTTATCTTTAAATATCAATTTTTATCTAGTTAGGCCTAGCATACTTGACACTGAGACATTAGGAACCTAATTTGCAAGCCTATTTTTATTTATCCATTAATTTAATTTGAAGTATGTGAAGTTTTTTTTTTTTTAAAACTCATTACAAGTTGATGTTCTGCAATTGGTTTCTCTAAATATCCTACCTATATACTAGTCAAATAAGCCTGTTTCAGCTTTCAATTTTTTTGTATTCCAATACCTAATTGTTTTCCTCCACTCCATGAAGGAATATTAGTAGCATTGTTTCCGCAAGCAAGACTTGGCAAGTTGACATATTCTGTGTCAGTACTCCTGGGTCCTCCCGTTCTCCAGAATCCATGCATTGCTGCCAGAATATTTTAGCTTGTTGTCTCATTATATGTAATGACTGTCATATAATTTTCAAATCTTAATTTAATCACTTTGTTCTCTACAGCTGCATTAACAGCAGCACTTTCTGTCTCTCTGCTATCCATCCTCTTACCTTCTCATTTTTCTTTATTCATCGTTCCCTCATTTATCTGAGGTGCTCAGTTGTCTCTAAGTTGACCTGTAAGCTTGGCTTGAAACAGAGATTGTCTCTCCACTGGAATTTCTATCACATCATTTAATTTGGGTTACACACAAAGTCTTTTTCTCAGTGCAGCTAGTGTACTGGGTTTCTCCGTAGTGACTAGTCTAAATAGAGAATAATTGTCTGCTCCTGCTATTTACTACTCCTGCTTTAACTCAGGTAATAAATCTGTACTGTAGCACTGACAAAATATAGTTCAGATCCTCAGAGGAGTTCATTACACGTTCAGATTTAAAGCTTGGTTTTAGAAGGCTATGAGGGACCACTGTACTGAGCTGTTTCTCTTCTGTACCCTTTAACTTGATTTTTGATCTTGAAAACCATTTAAAAGAAAGAGAGATGAGTCACCAGTACTTACTAACTCCTTTTGAATTCCTAGAGTTTACATATATTCAAAGAAATTTAAAAGTCCAAGCAAGTGAAGTATAACGCAGTTTATCAATGATCACAGATCTGTGAGTAAACACCAAGGCACATCCAGATCTAATTCTATGGACAAATACAACCTTTTGGTAAAGCAAAACTTTTAGTAGACGTGCTGATGATACCAGAAGAAGACTGGTGAGAGCAGGTCACTAATTAAAACTGAGAGGTACGCAGTAGTGCTAATCGATACATTTTAAACTTTTTTATGAGCATGATTGAATGAATAAAAAGGGACACCTGAAAATCAGTAATTGTTAGTCAAAGTCTAATGCTGGGCAAAATACCTGAGCAAATGTTAAAGGAATTGATAGAAAAGGACCCAGAAGACAATTTGGTGACTGGTCTTCATGCTTTTACAAAGACTAGACCAAACTTAACATTCCATCATTTTTTTTTCTCATTACATCTATTCCCATTAATAATAATATTTTATTATGTGAGGAAGAATTTGCAGGATTTCAGCTGTAATAGGCACAGGAAATGTACGTTATTTGTGTCATGGTTTGATTTTTTTTTTAAAATTATGTATTTATTTATGTATTTGGTTTTGTGAATCAAATGTTTTTGATGATGAGTAGTTCCCATTCAGGGAAGTGCTGCACGCTGTATTAAAGTCCTTTTCAAGAAAGCATTTCAGCATCTGCCCAACTTCATTGACTTTAGTCACCTATAAACATCTTCAACAGAGAAACTGTCTTGAACTGGAGCCATATGAGTAACTGTGTCAGGTGAAACAAGTTAGCTATTTAATCTACTGTATCACTCACAATATTTTTGTATGTTCCTGTGTTGAAGTGCATGGGATACTTTAGGCATAGATTAATTCTGATTTAAGATAGTGCTTTACGCTTGGTAGAAAGTTAAGATTGCTCAAATTCTCCACACATTTTATTTTGAAATCTACTAGACGTATTATAATTTACTAGAATCCTGCTTTAAAGGAAAACGAGTTATCTGTAACTGGGTAAAAAGAGCTATTAAATAAGATCGGTTTTAGAAGCCATACTAGCTAGAGTTATTGCAATATTAAATATTCGCCTAGAGCAATCATAGTATTTGGGGGCAGGGTGTCCCTACACTAACACTCTCAGGTGTTTTTTTCCTCACTTTCAGAGTTTTTAATATGTTTTCCTCATCATAAATGGATATATTATTTCATCAGTTAATTTTTTGCAAAGGAACATTTTATCATTTAGAATGGACCCTCGTGTGAGATTCATTTATGCTGTGGCTACCTTGTTTACTTTAGCTCTAAGGTTCTAAGTTCTAAAATTGTTTTATTTTTGATTTTTTTAAACTATTTTTCCATAGAATATAAACTGTATCAGCACACCTGTACCATGTGGTTTATGTTGATCTAGGAGACAAAATAAGCAGATCTCCATTATGACAAAAATATTTGCTGTGTAATTCTGCTAAAAAAATTCCAACTGAATATTAGGGGGAAAAACATCACAGAGCCATGCTAAAATGATGAGTGTGACTTGAGAGATTAGAATTTGCTATTATATTCATCTAGTATTGAAAAAAATAATATGATCTCTGGTTCAGTGAACACTTCCAAATCCACTTCACTTTCACTTTTATTACACTTCTAAGTCATAATCTCTTATACAAAAAGATGCATTTTTTTTTTACTGTCAACTTTCATATGGGAGTGATAAGAAAAAACCTGCATAGAACATGCACAATTACTAAGTAAGAAGGTGAACTCTGGGTAGTTCTAAAAGACAACACAAATATAATATTTTTAATGTTTTTTAGAGTTTTAGCTAGTCAGGGATATGAATAGCTTAGAGAGATGATAACATGCCCAAGTGAACTTTTCCAAAGAGAGAGATAAACGTGTCTTTTTCTTCCTTAAAGAGGTCTCATGGTTTTTTTAAAAAGATCATTTTTCTGGCCAAATTGACCCAAATGGGTATCTCTTTATTTACATCATTTCCGACATAGGCAGTGACTTGAATCACTGATTAAGACATTGTGCTCTGCATCTACTTTCACAGTGTTTATCAGCAATTGTCAGATTGTATTACTCTCTTTTTTTATTATCCTAAATCTACCTAGGCTACACCACAGTACATATCCCAGTGGCCTTTGGTAACTCATGAGATAAAATTCTTCATATGACATCCAGAACATGTGTTATGTTATCAGAACTATTATAGCAGGTTGACAAATAATGCAGTCTCTTAGGCTAAGTACGTAATTGGTTGTTTCTGAAAATTAGCACAAATTTTTTGTTTTCTTCATCATCTTCCACAACGCCAAAGCAAATATTCACAAGACATTTTATATCCCAAGGAAACTGGGAATTTTTTGAGCTTTCCTCATGTTGTGCCACTATGAAAGGGTTTGCGTTTCCCAGATTTTCCCTGTAAGCTTGTCACTGCCTCCCTGGCAGTGTTTAAGGCCAGATTGGATGAGGCTTTGAGCAACCTGGCTTAGTGAAAGGTGTCCCTGCCTGTGTCAGGGGGGTTGGAACTAGATGATCTTTAAGGTCCCTTCCAACCCAAACCATTCTGTGATGATATTCTATGATATTAGGCAGCTGAGGTGGAGAGTAAGTGCAATTCCTTCCACTGATTTCCTATACTTGGTGCCACAGTTTTGAGATCAAAGAATTACAGCCTGTAATGCAAGACCTGCTGCTGCTAAAGGTGATATAGGTATTGTAGACCCTTGCAGCCTGCAGTTACTCACTCATCTGTGAGTTCAAACTTCTAAATGTACCTTTTTTCTGCTTCATAAATCAAGTTTTCTTTGACATTTAATATAAAATTTTGCACTTTAAATGATAAGGCAAAAACCCCCATTTAACGTCCATAACATCTAAAATGGAAATTATTTTTCACTCTAAAGGTAATTGTGTATTTCAGCACCTTATTTTCAGCACTGAAAACAGCACCCCTCTTTTATTTTATTTTATTTTTTAAAATTTTCCCATAGCTCCTTTCCCGTGTTGTTTTAACTATCTACTCCTTTTTCAGGCACAGCAGCCTCTGGAGCAAGCATCAGTCTGCTTCATTCACTTTTAAATTGTGACCCAGTTGGGTTCATAGCTGCTGAGGGAGGAGGGAAGTACCTTGGGAAGGGTAGTTTAACGCTGGGGAAACCAACACAAGCCTCTTATTTTTGTTTAGAATCCAGACCAGAGCCACTGAGGAACTTTGGATGAAGCTATGCTTTGACTCTCTGGAGAAACAGCTTCCCTCTATGGATGAAGAGAGTAAGAAAGGCAGACTCTAATTTCCAGCACAGTTATTTTGGAGAACTGACAAAGCCTGCTGCAAAGGTTCTCGGTTTGTTCAGCATTGGAATGAATCAAAAGGCCTAAGGACTCTTCCTCGAAACAAGGTAGTTTATTTTGTTGCTTTTTGTTTTTCATTTGCTGGGATTTTGTTTGAAAAATCTGTGACCTCTGGAGAACAGGTGCTTGAAATTCAAACAAATGTGGGGAAAAGAAGCCTGACTGGGTAGAATTGTTTGTTTGTTGGACCAGAAGCCCAGGGGCACAGCCATGGCTTTGCAATTAGGTTTGCCACATATTCCAGTCAATGCTATTTATCTTTGCCTCTTGCTCTGAAAAACCTGTCTCAACAAGGGCAAGCTGTCTAAAAATGGTATCTTGAGACCAGCTGGCTTATCTAAGGGGAGCAGCAATAATGCAAAATAATTTCCTATGTAAGGTCACACTGCAGTGTGTTTGGTGTTGACCTCAGATTTTACTCTACCATTCAGCTCAGGGAATAGATACTTGTGTGAACATTGAAATACAGCAGTGAATGTTACATTACCTTTGAGAGATGTGGAACAGGCTAAGATTCCCCTGTTCTGGAAAGTGTGGTGGCAATTAGTTTACAATGGCCTTGAGGTTACAGGAGTCTAAAATTGCATCATCGGGTATCACCTGGACTGGAAGATGAGGAACGGAGTGCTCCTGCTGCTGACTCTGAAGAGGTTTTCTTTCGCTTACAGAAGAGAGAGGCATATATATATGTCCTATTACGTTCATTTTTATCCACTGTGTCTTTGACAAATCTATTATGTTCTCATTTTCCTTGCTTGCAGAGTTCTGTCAATGTTTATGGTTGTTAGATTAAGTTGAAAAGACCCATGAAAGCCTCTGCCATCTTTAAAAGTCTCAGAATTAGAGAAAGATTTGACAGGTTTTACGCTCTCATGAGACCCCCCGTGGAGTACTGTGTCCAGCTCTGGGGCCCCCAACATAAGAAGGACACGGAGCTGTTGGAATGAGTCCAGAGGAGTGCCACGAAGATGATCAGAAGGCTGGAGCACCTCTCTTATGAAGATAGGCTGAGAGAGTTGGGGCTGTTCAGCCTGGAGAAGAGAAGGCTCCAGGGAGACCTCATAGCAGCCTTCCAGTACCTGAAGGGCCTACAGGAAAGCTGGAGAGGGACTTTTTACAAGGGCATGCAGTGATAGGACGAGGGGGAATGGTTTTAAACTGAAAGAGGGTGGATTTAGATTAGATCTTAGGAAGAAATCCTTTACTGTGAGGGCGGTGAGACACTGGCCCAGGTTGCCCAGAGAAGCTGTGGCTGCCCCCTCCCTGGCAGTGTTTAAGGCCAGATTGGATGGGGCTTTGAGCAACCTGGTATAGTTTAAGGTGTCCCTGCCTGTGGCAGGGGGGTTGGAACTCGATGTTCTCTAAGGTCCCTTCCAACCCAAACCATTCTATGATTCTGAGATTCTAATTTTTCTTTTATTTTGAGAGTGGAATCAGGAGGGAGGAAGAAAAGAAAATGCCCAGGCGGATAAGAAAAGTTAGGTTTCTCAAATCAGAAGACATTCTTCAAAAATGTTACCAAAATTAAAACCCTAACAGCCTTCTTTGATCTGATGATTAGTGGAAGCAAGTACTACTGTAACTTTTCAAACAGCAAATATCATCAATAAAATAATGAATCGAGGGAAATATACTTTGTAGGATAAAATAATGAATCGAGGGAAATATACTTTGTAGGATTAAATAATTCATAAAAGACAGCTTGGGATTTCATGCAGTCATGCAGTTCCCTCCTTATTCTCAGATCCATAAGGCACATCGTAGCCAGATTGTGAATAGTTAAGTGTAGCCAGTAGAAATCTTCAACAGCGTGTTCACTATTGCAAGGCCTACCGCTCAAAATTCATTTTAAGAGTCAAAACCATTGGTATAAACAGATAATGCTCCGTGCTTTGTCATTAGTAGGGGTGCTTCCAGTCATTTCAAAGCAATAGTGGACCTAAGTTTAGGCAGGTGGAATCTGACATATACAGACTCCTTCAAAGTTACTTCAGAAAGCTTTTAAGTTAACAGAAATTTTTGCTTAGTAATTGCGATTTCCACAAGCTTAAAGCATTTGTATCAGTTTTCTAGAAACATGTACCATAGTTAATTTTCTGGGACAACCAATATTCAAGATGAAATCTCTTGATACTAGTGCTTAATACAATGTGTTTGGCAAGACAAACCGTACTGTAAGGAGTGGAGAGATGCTGGGACATTAAAAAAAGGAAAAGCGTTATAGTGAGGTGGCTTATGTCTGCTCTATTGGCCATTTTTCCTTCTCCTCACAGCAGTTGGAGGGGCTTTGAAAATGCTTAACTACTTTTATTGTAAGCTTCTTTTAGCAGCCCTGTGTGTGTGTGAATGGGAATGGTCCAAGTACAGACCCGTGCTTATGCCAAATGGTCTAGTTCAGGGGCATCTGACCTGTTGTCCTGAGGTGAATGTATTGCTTTTCAGGGATGAAGAAGAACAACTGTGAAAACCATACTCATTCTGAGTTGGTTTACATTTACAGTATTGGAATATTGGAACACTTTTAAGGGCCTGCCAACTGAGAAAAGGTGGAAAACACTAATTTAGCTGTTCAGCTTAATAAAGCAGTGGGTTTATGCAGTTAGATGTGATCACACAGTAAGATATGGAAATTTCTTCATCTCACAAAAGAGACAGAGCGCCACATATAAGGCTGTTATATCCATTATGCCTTTTTCTTTCTTCCTGTGTGTTTCCTGCAGTGTCACATCTGGCACATGTTGCACAGGCTGGTTACACACAGCAACCTTTCCTATGGTGATGCATTCCCAGAGTGCACAGGTTCTGATCCATGAGGGCTGACAGCAGTTTATCCTGCAATTGCTCGTCAGGGCAGAGACAGTTAGCTAGTGCCTCATTCCTTCCATTTGTGACTGCCTAATGAGACTCATAATATGATCAGTCACTCTGTAGTATGTGTTCAGTATTAAAAGAAAATCACTGACTGCAGGCAGGAGGTCATTCAGCATTGCCACTAACAGCTTTTGATATTTCTGCATTAAAACCCAAGCCAAACATTATAGGCACTGAACCATTTGCAGGCATAAGTAGGCTTATTGTTGCTTAACTTCTTAGTACAAATGAAGAGGTCTGTTATGTACTTCTATCTGCTTTTGTGTGATCAGTGCTCCTAAACAATGAATCCTCTGCGGCTATCTGCTATGTCAGAGTTGAATGAGATGCAAAGATGTTCTTTTATTAAGCGTGTGTTGTTGCTCTCTGCTCCCTCACAGCAACATGATCTGACAATAAAAGAGATGGCTTTTCATAATGTCAATAGTTTTTTCCAGAATAACCTGTCATACCTGTAACGCTCCTCCCAGCGGTTCAGCTGTCTGTGATCCAAGACCCAGCTTGCACACAGCATGCCTGTGTAACCCCTGCTTAGACTTCTGAGAAACCTGCTGAACTGATAGAAAGGGCTGTAAAATCCTACATAGAATAGAGCCATGCAAAACAAGAAAGGTTAAACTGCAGAGATAAGGTTGGTGAGAAGGGTAGAGTTGGTGACAAGGGTAGTGTTGGCAGCTCAAGGACTCAAAAGGAAAAACAAACATGGAAAGATACACAATCCTAAGGAGAAAACAAGGCGACCGGAGGACGGCAACTCTGCAGCACTGAGGATCAGCCTATCCCAAGGACAAATAGACAAAAGCCTCCTCACACGGTTTGCCTGGCTGGCAAATGTTGGTTGGATGTCATCTCTGCAGCAGTGAACTTCTCAGCCATTGGATTGATAGCACATTAATCCTATTAATCATTTTTGTGTATTGGACAATAAGGAGTTGGTTTGTACTTTCACATGGTGTGTACCCTACTTCCAGAATCTCTTTGTGCATGGTAGAATTTGCCTAAAGTGACCCAGAGCAGGAGCATTACGTACCCAAGAATTTGCCTGCAGAGGAAACCACATCAAATCATGCCTTCAGTTTGCCTGAGCGTGGCTTATATCCTCAGCTGATCGTGTGCCCACATTTTTCTTTCTCCTTTCTAATTCCTACTTCTCATTCAGAATGAGGCTGGGTTATTAAAAATGTCTTCAGACCTTTTGTGCTTAGGCTTTTGAAGTTCAGCTGTAGTTTCACCAGTCAGAGCTTCACTCATGCACCACAGCAGACTTCTGTAGCTGCACTGCCTCTTTTCAATCTAGGTCTGATTTCTGTGACTTGGCTTCATTTCCAAAGCATTGGTACATACAAGGAAAGAACAAGAGGGAGACATACTTTATCTGAAACTTTCCTGGCAGTGTCAGAACTGAGAAGTTGTTTTATAAACAGTTCAGTGAAGTAGTTTTGTAGGTACAGGAACTTACATAAGGACAAGGGCTGCCTAATGCAGGCAATATTAGAAAATACACTATGAAAGACTGGATGAAATCTGAGACATTTTATTTAACAGTAAAATTATGACAGATTAAGAAAGAGAAATCAGGGAGGAAATAGAGATTAATGGTAAGGTAATAAGGAAAAAGAGGTCACAAAAAGGAAATCAGAGGATGAGAAGAGTATTTATCACAGGGATAAAAATTGTGTCGTCAGTCGCCATGCTGCATATGAGGTGTGCTCAGAAACTGAGAAGTAATAGTTGCAAGTAGGATATATCAGGGCAGAGTTAGAAGTTGGAGAAGTGGAAAATCTGTTTGCCTGTGCTTACAGTTTTAGGTTGATGCAGGCCTTTTACTGCCATTCATCACTACAATTGTTACCATTTAAATTGTCATTACTTGGGGGTCTTCAAATCCCATCATCATTTTGCTCCATTAATACTGCTTAGCAGTACAAAGGATTTTTACATCTCTCTTTGCAGTTCATCTGTTTTAACTCAAAGCACACTGAATTTCAAAGGCATATTGAAATTTGGACTTTTGGAGATAGCCTATGGCAATAATTGCCTGGTGATGCTCTCCATGAATGAGCAGCTGGTTTCAGCTTCAGCTCCTTGACAGATGGACTTCTAGAGATTAAATAATTCAAGGAGCTACACGGAGAAGCTTGGGGGAGCACATGTACCTCCTGCCAGGTACTGAGAGCCCTGGGGCAGCAGGAGCAGGGTAAGGAGAGGCCCTGATCTGGGTGCCCAGAACTCAGAGGCTTGGAGGACCCTGTGACTCTGGCACATGAGCCCACCAGGAGCACAGGCTTCACAGCCAGAGTTTCCATCAATGCTGCGCACTCCAGCTATCATACCTCTGGCGTGGGAGCCATGCAAACTGCCCTTAAAAGCTCAAACCAAATGGACTTGCTGCTTTAAAAAAATCTATATGCTTTCACATGTTACAAGGCCCTTGTAGGGCCTTGCTTTATTAAGATCAATTGTGTGTGTGATATGTTGTAATATAAAAGCACTATATTGTTTGACAGAGGGGTTTTCTTTCACTACAGTGCTGAAGCAGCTGCTACTTGCAGCGTGGAAAAAGTGGAATTTTAGCCACTTCAGAGGGACAGAAGGTGACTAATGAGATCATTTCAGGTAAGAAAAAACCTCTAACAATCCAAAATAGATTTTTGTTTCCTTAACATGTATTTTGAAATTTCTTTTGTTATGTTGCTCACAGCATTTAATATAATTGCTTACTCATAGGAGCAAATCATAGATTGCAAGTGCAAACAGCAGTGCTCATTATCTCAAGCGCGTTTTGGTTTTGAAAATGCAAAGAGTTAGGAATTTAGAGTGACAGAAATCTGTACATGCTACTTACGTGGGTTTTGTTTCTATTAAAAGTATCATATGAAAACCACTTGAGAGTAGTAACATTTTGGAATTCTTTATTTTAAATTTGTTAGGTGTATACTCGATATACTGCTGCTGCCTTTTATACAGGTAGGAAAGGGGGAAATTGTTGTGTATGTGTGTATATTTTTTGATAGCAGGAAAATATCTTGTGTGGTCAAGAGATCTGAAGAGGCGGGGATACAAGAGCTGGTTTTCTTGCTAGAAATGAGGCCCTGAACTGCAGATACAGGGCTGGAATTCCAAATTTACAAACCTTTCCGAGTGTCTGTACCAAGAGACTTCATCCAGCTTATCTCTGCTTTCCAGAAATCTTGTAATTTATGCAAAACATCTGTTTGGAAAAAAAAAACAACAAAACAACCAAAACCAAACCAAGAATCAAGGAGAACTTCACTCTAACTCAGCCCCTGAAAGGCTTGTAAGAGACATGACTACAGTATTTTGCTGTGAGAAAATATCTAGGAATGTGGGTTTACAAAGACCCAATTGTTTCTGTCGAAAGTTCGCTTCCCCTGTAGGCGCTTTGCAGAGCCCGCGCCAGCTAAGCAGCCACATGCTGCCATCTGCTGGCTTAAGGCACAGTAACTACTTGGAACAAATACTAGCAAACACTGCCAAAGTTGTTCCATAACTTTTTCTTTAAATCGATACGCTGTAGAAGACAACCCAGTAATTGAAAGACAAAGTCGAGTAAAAAGAAATATTTGCTTGGAATCAAAAAATTGCAACGAAAATGAGTGAAACAAGTGCTATAAATCACAATAGTACTCAAGTCATCAATATGCAGCATGTAAAAATTGTATTTCACGTTAGAGGGAAAATGTGGGAGGAAATAAACCATTTCTTTACGAATAAGTTTCACCTCTTTCCCAACACACTGAAAACAAGAGAAACATGCAGCATTTCCTTCAAGTAACATACTTGCAATTGAAACGGTTCTACAAATCTGAAAGCTAATGACTGCGCAGCCAAAGGGGAATGTTGTGTGAACGTGTGCAGTAAATAGTACTTAGTGTCAAAGAGACTCAGTAGAAAAAACAACATTAGTAATCCTCTCTGAACCTATCTAACTTCACATACTTGAATGAGTAATGTGTCTTATCACTTTTAACTCTCAGTCTCTTGGGACCATGTCTGTAAGGAATGAAGGCTTGTGTATGTGCAGTCAACACATCATCTGGGGAGAATATGTAAGCAACAAGCATTCCTCAGTGCTTTTAATGGATTGTTCTGAACACTGTTTTTCAATGCACGATCTGTTTCATTTTCCCAGACTGCTATACAACACCCTAAGAGGCAGGGGAGATAAAAAAGATACTGTGTTTCTATGAAAGTTGCTGCTAAATTTTCCTAAATATTTTGTATATGAATGAAGAAATATATGCAATTCTTCCTTCATTCACATGAAAAAGGAACCTATATAAAAATCCTGATAACTTGATCATACGTCTAGATGTTGACCAGAGAGTAAAATCATTCTGTCTACAGCCAAGCTTACCATCTGCCATTAGTGAGCTGATGTATTGGCATTTGCTGAAGAGGTATCTCTCTCCAGACTGCAGAAACATCTAGAGTCTCTAAGCTTTTTGAAACAAGTATTGACTCTTAAGGAGCAAAATGGCATAAGCAGTTCAAAGCATCTCGTATGAGCCCTTATTCCCAGTGCTGGGAGCTTATCTATGTGAATGGGTACAAACTGTGTCTCCACTTGTTTCCTACCGTGTCTTCCCAAATGTCTCTTCCTCTTGTTCCCTAAGTCATCTTCTCCCATTTCCCATCTTTGCCTGATTTGTCCACCTTGCTGCTGGTTGATAAATGGCTTTTTTGATGATTGTGAAACAAGCATTTTCCTAAAACAGTTTAAAATCTCAGTGTTGAGTTAAACCTTCGTCATCAAGAAGTTCACGTTCTGTCCTGTTTCTTGTTTATACAAAATACCCATCTTTAGAGTCTTCCTTATGCACATGTAAATGCATGTTTTTGAATGAATGCATGTAATGCTGGGATGGGTTCTTTTATTATTTGAAATATTGAGTTTATTTGCTAAAACTTAGAGTCCTGATCAGAAAACGAGGAAAAAATTGGCAAGCATTTCCATGAGTAATCTTCAGTGGGTGTTTTCCTGTCTCATTCAGAGTACCACCAAAGACACTAAATGTATTTAGTGAGAGGAATAGACAATACTTGTGTTTGGATAGAGGAGTTTATTCGGTGATGGAGATAAAAGATTGACAATAAGACTTGTAGGCTGACTTTCCTTTGATGCAGTGTTGGCTCCCTACGAATTTTTTGTATTATTTTACTATGCTGATAACTGGATTTTGTGACACTAATTTACAGCTGGGTGTTGACACTGTCCAGTATGTAGCCCAAGACGTGGGCAAAAGCTGGAGAATTGGAAGCTGGACCTCAAAGTGCTCAAAGTTCAGTTGAGGAAAGGCTGAGCAGAAAGAGGCATGGGATCTGCCTCTTTCCAAGGACTTGTATGTAAATGCTGCCAGCAGTTTGTAACCTTTGTGTAGCCAGAGTGGTTGAAATTTCCTGACATTTCTGCCTGCCTGTAGACTGCCAAATAGCAGCAATGATCTGAAAAAGGTGGTGTTGGCTATGGAGCTGGTGGACGGGACCCCTTTTTTGGTGTCTTTCTCTTCCATCCTTGTTTGGCTAAAGGAGCACAATTCCTGTATGATACTCAGCTGCTTATTATACATTTCCATAGAAACTCAAGGCTACTATGATGGATCAGTTATCCAAGGCTGTGTCCTGAATCAGTCTGTGGAGTAAAATGGCACAGAACGTATGCAGTGGTCAGCAAGCTAACCTGGCTACCATTCCTGTGGATTTCTTTCTATGGGTTTCTGTTTGGAGGTTACAGAATTTGGCTCAGGAGTGTCTAAATGGTTGCAATCTGCTGCCCTCAGACAGCAGAGATGTGCGAACCACTATGGCATAAAAAGACCAAGCAACCAACAGGCTCTTTTCCTTGTCCATCACTTTGGCTTTTCTTTGACTGTTGGAGAGCCTTGTATAAAGTTCATCGCTTCATTCAGACTTTCAGGGTGAGGGCATATGGGTATCTATCCCAACCTTTTTGATTTTGTTGAAATTCAAAATTGGGTGGTACCTGTTTTCTAGATCTGAATGGGCTGCAATCCAAGTTGATGGAAATGTCATGAACAGCTGATCTTGAAGCAAGGACTGTCAAAACACCCATGTTTTACAACCTTAAGCCCATTTTTAGCACCAAAAAAATAATAATAATGTTCTGAGATACTGAGCAACAGAAAACATCCTATTTTCTTTCTGTTGTTTTGTCTTGAAACTTTGTTGCGAACCATATCGCATACTGATGCTTTCAAATTCCAAATGTATGTTCTGGTACAGTCAGAAAATCAAGGCTTGACTCTGAACTCACCCTACACCTGAATCCAGATCTGATTACTGCCTCCTGAGGCTGCGTCTAAAGAACAAAAATGGTAGGAGGTGGGATATGAAAAATATGCAAGCTTGTTCTAAATTAACCTCTAACTAAAGAACACTCTGAAAGAAGTTAAAACCAAAACCTCGTTAGGATACATACGTATTTTATGAGTCTTTTGAATGACAAGGTTTTTGTAAGTCTTGCCATAAGGTACAGAAACATATAAGGTTTTAATGCTGTGCCCTGCCCTAAATAATTTCAACACAACTTTGTCCTGTATTAGAACCTGTGCTCTCTCATGCTAAATATTTCCTCAATTTTTGTACATGGCCTCATGGAAAAGTATAGGAGATGTATAGGTGGGGACAATTTTATAAAAGTGTTGCTATCCTGTCTGATTTTTATAGGCAGTCTCTTTGGATGCTGGGTTGGTGGGCTATCTCTGGTAACAAAGCAAGTTCCTTCTAGCTTTTAATCAGGTTTTAAGCTGAAAGTTTGGCTAAATTTATGGGACAGAGTATTTTATTGATAGAAGAGCTTGCCAGACCTCTTTGGCAATGCTTTCCTTTCACTTAAAGACCTTGGTGTAAATCTTTTTAATGGTTCAGCTACAAAAAATTTCAAAGAATCTTTCCCTACTTCTTACCATTGCACTATCATCTGTGTAAATCATCTTGCTTACTCATTCTCTTAGCTACTTTAGATTGTTAGTCTTAATGACAGGATTGCAGTAAAAGTAGAAAAAAAAGTATTTTAAACTGTCATTAGTCCATAAAACTTTGATCATTTATAGTAAGTGGGAATTCATCTTGGACTTTTAAGAGAAGGGAGAGGTCAGTCAGACCATCCCTACTCAGTTTTGCACCCATGTGATAAAGCACACCTCAAGGGAAAAATAGAAGGTGGAAATGTAAGTATTAAATGTTCTACGACTTGGATACAGCTAGTCTTTCAGTTATAAAATATGATGCAATAAGAATAAGTACTAAGGGCTTTTTCCTTGAACCTTTCCTGTACTTTACTTTAGTGTTGCATATTTTAGAGTAAGAGTTATTTTAGTGGCACAAAGTTTGACTGCAGTAAATCATTTCAGAGTCATCATTGTTGTCATTCAGCAGTTCCTGAAATGTAAATGCCATGCTTATTGTAGTACTGAAAAAGGACTTTTCATTGTATATTCCGTATTTGCATTAATTTTTAATAACTGTGACAATGTGCAGGAAACTCTTCCAGGGTAAATGTGGGTCCAGTGCAGAGAAATCTTACAATATCATTAGCATTTTTCTAGTTAAATCTTTAAAAAAGCTTTTAATGAGACAGAAAGTCTTCCTTGGGACCTTGTGCTATATTAACATGAACTTCAACCACAGCCTCTATGTTTGCCAAGCTTAATTGGCATTGATAAACTGAAATGCATGACCAGACCTTAAATATTCTAAAAACAGGCTTTTGCTGTAATTTTCAAGATGTACCATTTGACAGATTAAGAGTCAGCCACTTGGAATGCCAATACTTTACATATGAATTCCCTTCGAACTTTAAGATGAATTTTGAATTACCTGAAAACATAAGCAGTGCTGAAGTATGCAGGTCTCATTCAAAACAACTCAATTAAAAAACTTGGCAGAGTTCAAAGCACTGCATAAGCATATAGGAACTTATCTCTTAAAACACAGAGAGGTGTATTGTTATCATTAATGAATATAAGTTGTTTTATGTGCGTAAGTATTGGTCTAGTAGTATGTGTGTTTTCTGTTTGTGGGGTGTTTTTTAAATACATGTATTTTATAGCATATCTGAAGATTCGTTCTTGCCATTCTGTCAGGCATCATTCCATTTCACTCAGTGACTTCCCTGCCCTGGCTCTTTCCAAACTTATGTAAAACTCATTTAGACTCTATTTTTATTGTGCTTAGTTTCAATAGAAACAGATAACTGTGGCAATAATTTGATGAAAATCTGATTATCCCTTTTAAATGAGTAGAATATAAAAAGTACACTGTTATGCCTGCTACATGGAATAGTCAGGCTGATTTTGGAACACTCTTGCACCTCGTGTAGTTGGTGTATTTGTGAAGCGGTGCAGCAGGCTACTTTGTGGTTCTGAACTTACGCTTTTGTTTTGCTATTTCTGGTACATAAAAATCAACACACTATAACAGGAGTAACCACCTATGCAAATGAAACAAACCAGCAGATGGACTACCTTCCTTAAGCATGCATACGTCCTGTGGGTGAATGCAAAAATTATTTTGAGCAGAAACTCTACATAGTGTGTACTATGCTGAAGAGGATTGCCATGTTTTCTCTTTCCCTGGCAATTTATATAAATTCAGGTTACATAAAAGAAGAGGTAAACACTGGGTAAATATCTTTGTTGAATGTCAATCTGGATTATGAATAATGATTTTGAAGTCTTAGAACTCAGTTTACAATATACACATTTCAAAAGGGCTTGTTCCTACCCTGCTTTATGTAGCATCCTTGCTAATAGTTTTTTATTATTGATTTTGGTCATTGTGTTTTCCTACAAGATTTACTAGATGTACTGGAGGTGTCCTTTGTACAATTTCATTTTCTTTTATTGGTTCCCTTAGGACATCATTATCCTTTGAATAAGCACAGAAAAATGTGTTCTCCTTCTCCTGTTTGGATTTTTCCCATACTCTTTATTTCTATTTGAACAACAAGATTGGTCAGGGATTCAGAATTAAGACTCCATTTCACATTCTCTTCCTTGCCTAGCTGTGTTGCAACTAATATTGTCCTCAAGGTATTTAATAAAATGAGGCAGGAATGCATCCTGAGAAAGCAGCAGGGCCACATCTAAGGGGCTGGAATGCACCATATCACGTATTATGTGAAAATGTGCTTGAACTCAAAAGAGCTGATATGATAAAGTTTGCAGTCAGGATTACTCCATGAGGAAGAAGTATACATCAGAATTAGAATATGATATCCACAATGTAGGAGAAAAGTCTTTTAAGGTTTATTCTTCTTGTAGATCTCTTCTTTTCTGCCCATGTCTATCTTTCTATATAGTCTGACTCCTACTCTCTGGTTATTAAGTGAACCCCTTTAAAATGAAATTATAATCCAGTGGTACAAACAATTTTGCTTCAGTCATGGCAAAGAGAACAAAAGAAAGTCTTCTCTCAGCTTGTTTATCCCAAAGGGATGGATGGTTTCTGCTATGATTTCAGGAAAAAGAGATACTTAAATGGCACATTTTCTACTAACCCTAAGATTTCAAGGAATTAAAAAAAAAAAAAGGAAAATGAGAGCACAAAAATCTTTAAATTAAAAAGTTGAGCAAGAATACTTTTTCATCCTCATTTTATTTGTTCTCTAAAGCTTTGATGGAAAGGGAAAAAAAAATATATCCAAATTTCAGCTGGAGTCAGAATGAAAGAGAAAAGTGTCAGGCCGTTCAAAAAAACCCGAAAAGCAAGCTGAAAGGCATCCTCTCTGTGCAGGGTGTAAGGAATAATTTCTGCCTTAATTGCAAAGACGCAAAAACTCAGAAAACTGCAGAGCTGCTTGAAGCTGATGCATCACATAAAAGCAGAGTCAGACTGTGCTGTCGAAAAGGGTCTTGTCTTTTGTTTTCATTTTATTCTTTTTTAATGTAAACCAGATTTGCTTTGATTTAATTGTATGCTGCTAGTCCTGGTTTAAGCCATGAACTCTTCACTCTACTAGAAGCACCACAGAAAGATTTAAGCGAGAAGTACTTTTTAGTAAAACTATTCCTGTTCCTCTGCGCTGGTATCATGTCAAACCCTTAATGTTTATTGCTTTATTATGTATTTGTGTTTGAACGAGCAGCTTAGTGAGCCTCCATCTGCTCAGTTCTGGTAGAGTCCAGGAGGATGTGAAGGAGTCGGTTACAGTGTTTGAAGAGTAGTAGATAACTCCAGTATTGTGGCCAACACTCCCTTCCCTCACTTCAGAGCTCTGCAGATTGACTGGCATTAATGCAAGCATTCACAGCTGCACATGGAATATTACAGAAAATGTGATGGCTCTGTGTTTGCCTTGCATATGCTCATTCTCCTACAAATAGGTGTAAACTCTTGTTCTGGTTTTCTTTTTTTTTCCTCTCTCGAGAAAGTGTACAAGTGTGGTAAAAGCTATTTTGGTCAGTGTACGGGACCATTATTTTTGTTTCCATTTATTTGCATTAAATAAAATCCTTCAAAGTGTGTTCTGAAGACACATTATTGAGATCAGACTAATGATTTTGTAGTTCCCAAGTTATTCCATCCAACCTTTTAAAACATACACAGGGTGCTGATCGACAGCCGGCTAAACATGAGCCAGCAGTGTGCCCAGGTGGCCGAGAAGACCAATGGCATCCTGGCCTCTATTAGGAATAGTGTAGCCAGCCAGTCTAGGGAAGTGATCGTCCCTCTGTACTCGGCACTGGTGAGGCCGCACCTTGAATCCTGTGTCCAGTTCTGGGCCTCGCACTTCAGGAAAGATGAAAAGACCTCAGTTGGAGCGAGTCCAGAGGAGGGCGACCAAGCTGGTGAAGGGTCTGGAGGGTCTGACCTACGAGGAAAGACTGAGAGAGCTGGGGTTGTTTAGTCTGGAGAAGAGGAGGCTCAGAGGAGACCTCATTGCAGTCTACAGCTACCTGAAGGGAGGTTGTAGTGAAGTGGGAGTCGGCCTCTTCTCCCGGGCAACTAGTGATAGGACAAGAGGGCACAGCCTCAAGCTTCACCAGGGGAGATTCAGGTTGGACATTAGGAAGAATTTCTTCTCAGAAAGGGTTATTAGACATTGGAATGGGCTGCCCAGGGAGGTGGTGGAGTCACCATCTCTGGATGTGTTTAAGAAAAGCCTGGACATGGTACTTACTGCCATGGTCTAGTTGACATGGTGGTGTCAGGGCAATGGTTGGACTCGATGATCCCAGAGGTCTCTTCCAACCTGGTTGATTCTGTGATTCTGTGATTCTGTGATTCTGTGATTCTGTGTTTTCTCTTTTCAAGCCTGAACTTGTTAGATTAGACAAATCGTGCTATCAGACTGACTTTATTAATGGTAACTATTGGATGTGTTCAATTTGAGAACACCAAGCTTTACTTTTACTTTGGATTCAGTCACATCCATTCCTCAACCTCATTGAAGTTAGCTGTATCATCTCTACCGAAAGCTTGAGAGTAGTCATCTTGGTGTGTATTTGCAGAGACTAACTTGGGTGTCTCAATCTAGAAGCCTAAACTGGGAACACAGCTGTCCTATATGATTTAGAGGCTTCAACTAATAGATTCCCTCTTCAGGTATGTAGGCTGAATGCCTAAAATTAGTCAATCTAAACACAATTTTTAGAATTTTTAGTCACAGCTAGATTACCTTTAATTCATGCCTGACCAGTTTATTGCATCCCTGATGCTTATTTCCCTGTTCTCTTACATATTGCTGAAGAATATTTCTGTTCTAAATTTTGCTGCATATTCTCACTCTTTGCAGTTTTCGGTAGTTTTCACCTTTTTCTCTTGGATCTTGAGATCACATTTGAATCTGAAAAGGAAGCAGCTTTCTTTGCTGAATGGTCTTTTTTTTTTTTTATTCCCTGCAGCTCCTGCATATTTATAACACCATTCTAGGGTGGTTTTAGCTCAGTATGAAAGTTTTTTACTAGCTTTTAATCTTTACTTGAAACACAAGCGCCAAGTATATTTTGAATTTAAAAACCTTCCAAACCTAAAAGATGTTTTTGGCCCAGTAAGAGCTAGTATTTTCAAAAGGTTAAGCTGCATGGAAAATGTGACAAGATGTACCTATAAAATTAGTGATGAATCCAGCCTGCATAAATTCAGTTTTTTGATGCACATTTTAAATATACCACATCATGCAATTTTAAATCAGTCTTCTACATTGGCCTCTACGACTGGCAGAGATGACAGCTGCTGAGTCCAGATCTTGTTTGCGATTCTGCAACCGCTACAGAAATGTCATGGCTGGGTATGGTGTTTGGTTGTATTATCTCTGATGTTAAATTTCAAAGAACCCTTCTTCCACTGAAAGAAGGCACGAAGAATATCTCAAAATAAGGTTGATTTTACCACTTTGGATCAGATCCAGACATAACTGGTGCTGTGACATCTGCCTTGAGTCTTCAGCTAGTCTGAAACATTTATTCAGTGTTGTGATCCTCATTACACAAACCCTGCAATATTGGGGTGTCCTGGTTGCTACCAACCCAACGATTCTCTACATGCTACTTTTCTTCTGTCAGTTTAATTCAGTTCTTCCTTGGTGAGGAGGAACACAGTCCTCCTTTCTCTCTCTGTGCTGCTGAAGGAGAGGGCCATCAGTCTGGCCATCAGCGGAAATCACTGCCCTTGTACGGTCTGTAGGTTGGGTAGTAAGGCACTGGAGATATGCAAGTGCTGGCTTTAAGGCAGAAAGAGGAATTCGAGCAACAGTTACCTGATTTCATCCTTTGGCTGACTTGGCTTTGTCTGATAACATAAGGAGAGCCAGCAAAGTGTAGTTTTGCAGCACGCTGGGGCACAATCTAATTTTGGATGGATTCTGTGCACTGCTGCAGGGGGCTACTGAGTTGTTGTGCTTTCGCTAGTTATATTATTTTGCTTGAGGATGTGCTCAGATGCTGTTTAAACAATAATTAAATTTTATTTGTAGGGGATGACTGAATGTGTAGAAAGACAGATAAAATAATCAAGGACACAATTATTCACAAAACAAATGGAAATTCTAATAATCTTATAGAGTACCTCTTCGTTTCTTTCATAAAACTGCTGGGTTTTTTGTATTTCATATTTTTCTCATGTACAGGTCAATTCAATTTTAGGTAATTAAATACACTTTTTCACTCTTATTTGCCTTCAAAGGCTACTGTACATCACCAATTTATATAAACTACACTTGCACAGTCTATTTTTAACTTTCCGTACTTGAACGAAGTATTTGGCTATTGACCTTTGCAGGGTCACACCTGTGCTATTACTGAGTAATAGCCAATTTGTTGTTCTAATCTGTTATGTGCTCTACACGTTTGATCGGACCTACAACCCAAGTAATTTAAGTTAATTTTATTTAAAGATACAGAATTATTCTTGCTGGAAGATTAGGGAGGTTTGTATTAAGAAATCAGAAATTTTTGCTATGACCCACAAGTACCTGACGATCTTTAGAGGAAGTATCACTGTTCTAATCTTTTGGGACTTTTTTAACACTAAACTTTATTTCAGAATTGTAACACCTCCATGTATATGAAAATCTAAACCAGAGAAGCTCTTAAGTTAAAAATATTAAACCTCCATATTTTCACTGCAGTAAAAGAGATTAAAATTTATCTTTATGCATGTGTTAATGGCACCTAATTATCAGATACCTGCTGATATTGTCTTCATTCACTGAAAATGAATGTCTAAATGGATTATATAATACATAAATATTTTCAGGTCATCTATTCATCTATGAATTCATTTCGTTCCATAGGTCTACTCGCCTGATAGAAACAGGCACAAAAATAAAAGCTTATAATGTGATTTCTGCATTTTAATTATATATCCAATTATAAAATGCAGACTTATACAAAGATGAACATACACAAATATATGCACATATTTTTAATGAGTTATTAAGCACCAACTTATTTAATGAAACATTGGGGTATGAAGATGAGCAGAACGCATAGTCCAACTAAGGCAATAGACTGTAGCACTGCTGTTACTGTCAGTCAAGTTTAAAATACTCCTGATCACAAGCCTTTCTGTCAGCAACCTTGAATTAAATTCCACAAAGCTCCTAATTAACACAGAAATGTATGGTAACCTCATGAAACTGGAGGTTTGTTACTGTACAAGGGACTTGCTAAATCTTGCATTAATTTCATTTAGAGATGAACACCTAAAGTAATAGCTGCAAGTTAGTGTCTTTATTGTTATTATTCACATTATATTGCATGCATTAAAATTATTTATTTTGGTACTGTAAAAACCAAACCAAACAAAACAAAGCCCAACAAAACTGGGAGCTTTTTTTTTGGCTAGATCACTAACAAGTATCCAAGAACCATCTGCAGAGGGCTCAGGCACCTCAGAATATTGAATGCTTCAATTTCCTCTCCCTTACTACATCACAGTGCTCAAGGCCACTTCAGTGCCTATTTGTCATGGTTATAAGCACCTGAAATTTGATTTTTCTTACTCACCGTGCAGCATACGCAAACACTAATATAGGAAGATGCATAATGGGAGTCTAAAGTTTAGTGAGCACGACACTTCATCAGTGCCATGAAATTTGTTTTAGCTATACTTTCCTATACAATCAGAACAAGAGGTACTATTTTAATTTTCCAAGGTGACACAGAGTTATTAGGAACTGAAACCTATCCTTAAATGATGAGGCAACAACTGATAAAGCCTACTGAGCTGTAGGCTTCTTTCTGCCTAAAATGGGAGCACAATGGAGTACCAATCCTCAAAAAAACTGGGACTTGGACATTATCTGGTGTAATATTCCAATTCCGCATAGCAGATTGACTTGTCAGGGATTCACAAGAAAGCCCAAACCATGTACCATACGTCATCAAGTAGCCACACAGAAGGGTTTTTTGTTATTTTTCCCATGGTCAGCACTGAGCTCTCCCTTTTTCTTCCAAGCCCGTATATCGCTCAGCTGCTCTGATGACATTTGGTTGTGGAACAGCAGTTGTGAGTTCAGGGACCCTCTCAGTGGAGATTGCAGAATATGCTGTTTTGAGATAAGTTACTGAAACGTGTATTTCAATTCTGTGTCTTTGGACTGTAAAAAGGAACAAACATCCTGAGCAGTGCATCTTGTTTCCCAGCTCCTCCTCTCTGTGACCTGGCTGCATGGCTTGTCCTGTTCAGCAGGGACAGAGTACACCTCTGTTAGTATCTTTATGGAAATAAGTTGATAGCAACCATGTGGAGGTCATACACTCTGTTCATCACTTCTTAGCTGATGTTCAACCCTATAAATGATGGGTTAAGATTTAAATTTACAGGTGATAGCTTTGGAGGGTAGGATTAGAATTAGAGATTAATTCAGAAAGAAAAATAAAAGGAGTGACAGGACAAAGGGCAATGGGCACAAGCTGAAACATGGGAAGTTCCATCTCAATATGAGGAGGAACTTCTTTACTTTGAGGGTGACAGAGCACTGGAACAGGCTGCCCAGGGAGGCTGTGGAGTCTCCTTCTCTGGAGATATTCAAAACCCGCCTGGACACAACTCTGTGCAACATGCTCTAGGTGAACCTGCTTTGGCAGGGGGTTGGACTAGATGATCTCCAGTTGGTCTAGAAGTACATACACAGAAGTGTGTTAGTGTGTATGTAGATGTTAAATGTTTGTATGCATTGTCATTTTAATGAGGACCTGAATACTGGCAATTTTTTTCCATAAAACCTTAATTTCATTTTCAAAGACCCAAGTCTTGTAAAATTCAAAGGAATTTGGGTATTGACAGGTAAGTTCTGGCAATTCCTTACTGTACAGTTTTAGAAGCTATTGCCCCAACTTATGTCTTTTCCTGTGGCAGAGGTTAGCAAGTGGCTAGCAGAGCTGGCAAAAGTAACTGCATCTTTAACTACCACAACTAACAGTCTAATGTGTCCTTTGAAACTGCTATTGATCTAGTTTAAGCTATTGTATCAGTCCAGCAACAATGGTACCTCCAAGATTTAATTTGTTTCTGCTGGTACAGACAGTAACTTTCAGCAAATGAAGGTGGTGGGCAAGAAATTCCAAATCACTGATGTAGGAATTGTCCAGCCTTGTACTTTAACAGCCTTCATTATTTTCTGCATTACTTAGACTCTTAAGCTTTCTTTTTCCCTTAATTTTTTTTTTATTTTTGGCATCTGTTAAACTACTTATGAAAGAGATCCAGATCTGGAGGGTAATGAAGGGAAATTATTAGCCTTTTAGAATCAGATGATAATTAAGTCAATGTGAGAAGATCACTAACTATAAATAATGCCAATGAAAATAAGTTCGCTAATTCTTATTTACATTATGGCTACTTTTGGACTCCTTTATACTCTTTGAGACCATAAGATCTTTAAAGTCCTTAATGGAAATGAGAATGGGCCTTTTAAATAGTTTTAATTAAACAGTTTAACCAGCTAAATTAAAACATTTCAAGAGTGGTGTTGTTTTCCTAACCGTAGTGTTTTGTTAAGTCATTTTTCCTATGTATTTCCCATCCTGGGGAAAGCTGGGCCACGTGAGTACAGGCGAACACACCGAGATGGCAGCGAGAAATAGTTTCTGCATAGAAGAGGATCTGCTCGTTTGTAATACGTTAGTGACAGCTGAAATGTGCCAATCAATGGATTGTCTCATGTAATGAAGTGCACTGCAATGTTACGGCATTTGCTGGAATGTAAAGGCACACCATAACACGCATTTTATTTCTGCTTCATCTCATTACAGATGCTAAAATAAGCAGTAACATGTTTTATGTAGCAGAAAAGTAGTCTTTGATTTTTATCCTGACTCTAGCTGGATTCAGCTATATTTTGTGCAGTGCAGGGATGTCGTGGATCGCTTTTGTTGGCTGTTTCTCTTTGGGTCCGTCTTGCTGGCCACTGCTGGTGCTTCAGTGGTCTTGACCTACACTCGGCTAGTCCAGGGTTGGTGCTCAGCACCTAGCCAGTATAGATACTGAGCGTTCCAGAGACTGCCTCTTACATCAGCCAGAAACTCTCACTTATGCTGTTATCTTTCACAGCACCTGTTATTAAAGCCTGTCTTTTCCGCTCAGATTTTCTTTGAGCGGTGTGGCAAACAAAAATAATCGGTTGCAGTGGTAACAAAACAGCACACAGTAGGACCTTACTACCCTGCAGCCTGGCTCCTGTTTCCCATGTATATATCTTGAATCAGTTTGTTAGACCTCTTATCATGATGCTAAAATTTCTATAATGCATTTCTGATATGCTAATTACTCTATATCCATGTGTTTAGCATATACTCAGGCTCCAATCACTAGCAGCACCACATGTTCTTTAAATGTTACCCTTGAAAATTCCAGGGTCTCATAACTTCTTTTTATACTACTGCAGGTGTCTTCAGTAGACCGTTATTAGTTAATAAGATACAGATAATCCTGTGTCACTGGTACCTAGTTTGGCATTCACAATCTGAAGTCCCTCTCCAGCATTTCATTTGCACGGACATAGTAGTTAAGGCTATGTATTTCCCTACACATAGTATTCTTTTAAATTACAATTTTTAACAGATTTTCCACCCAGCCAAACATTTCAGAGAGAACTCAGGGAAGTTCTAATAATCGTAGAAAATACTGCTGAAAGGGGTCTTGATGAAATATGCATCCTGCATCAGGTTTACTTTTCTTGCAAAGGCTTGTCATGTTTGTGATATGAGACACCTCAAAAATCATTTTCTGCTTGTCATCCTCCATCATTTGTTTGTGCAGTGGATTATTCCTACTCATCCTACATACATTTCTATGTTGAAATGCAACTTTTTAAGAACATTCCTCACAGAATCACAGAATGGTTAAGGGTTGGAAGGGACCTCTGGAGATCATCTAGTCCAACCCCCTGCCAAAGCAGGTTCACCCAGAGCACGTTGCACAGGGTTGTGTCCAGGCGGGTTTTGAATATCTCCAGAGAGGGAGACTCCCCACCCTCCCTGGGCAGCCTGTTCCAGTGCTCTGCCACCCTCAAAGTAAAGAAGTTCCTCCTCATATTGAGATGGAACTTCCCATGTTTCAGCTTGTGCCCATTGCCCCTTGTCCTGTCACTCCTTTTATTTTTCTTTCCGAATTAATCTCTAATTCTAATCCTACCCTCCAAAGCTATCACCTGTAAAATTAAATCTTAACCCATCATCCAAATAAAATAATTAAAACATTTTTACTAATTCAGGCCCATAACAGACCTGAGAGGTCCTTCTGATAGAAACAGACCCCTGCCTCTGACTGTTTCTATTTTCAGAAATCCCTTTATAGGCATGTTCAGTTCCTCCTTTCTCCAGGAATCTTTTTCACCCTCCTATTGATATACATTTAAACCATGACAGGGCCTTGCTGTGTCAAGTTCTGAACCTCTCCAAGAAGGAGGCTTCCACAGCCACCCTGGACAACCTCTTCCAGTGCTTAACTGTACTCGTGGCAAGGAACATTTTTCCTTAAATAAAAAAAAAAAAACACGTTATTGCACTTGTGATTATTGCTGCCTGTCCTTTCACTGTGTGCCTCTTAGAAAAGCCTGGCTTCGCCTTCCTCTTTAGCTGCTGCAAGACTGCTGTTAGATTTCCACCTAGCTTGCTTTCTCGTCTTCATTTTCACCACCTCTCTTTCCATAGCCTGTCCTAGCTGCCATATGTCCCAGCCCTCTTACTATCCTAGCAGCTCTTTGCAGTGATTATTGTTGCTAAAGTCACCTCTTACCTTTGATTCTAATCTAAAGGATTAATTTGATTGAGAATATAAAGTGAGATGATCCTCCCAGCCCTTATTTTTTACTGTTTGGTAAAGATGTTATCCTCCTCTCATCCTGCAATTTTTCTCCTGATATAGGGTTGGTATTTTAGATAAAAATGAGCTCTGAGAGTTTCTGTTTTCTCTGCTTATTTGTTTGGAGACTTCATTACATTTTGCTGCTTTTCATACCAAAGATGTTGTTTCCCTAGGAAAACTTAGCTTCGGGACAGCCTTTCAGAACAGAGCATAGAGCACAGCTGTCTGATCTTATCTGGGCCTGACAGATGCCTACCCTTTCTGCCAAGCACAATTCTCTTCTTGAAAGAATTACCTTTTCCTGTAATCTTTGCATTTAAAAATGATCTGCATACATATGCTTGGAAAGTAGGGTTTATTTCAATAATGTGAAGGAGAGACAATCAGATGTTAGAGAGAGATGCCATAACAAGTAGAATTACTTTTATCACTTACTTATTTCATCACCCATTTCCATGTAATTGTCTTATTTATATTGGCTTCTCCTTTGGAAGAACCCATAGCAATTTCCAAATGTTTAATTAAATCCTCACAACACTACTGTGATGTGAACGTAGTAAATGAATGAGAGAAGATAAGGCCTTTCTAAAACAACTGGTATCTTAAGTGTTTTGTTACATGAACCTTTTATCTAGCACCAGAACAGGGGACACTTTCTTTGGTGCATCATAGTTCACTTGTATCAGGATGTCAAATCCTTGCAAGAGCTAGATTTCTTTTGTTGTTTTTTTTGTGTTTTGGTTTGGTTTTGGTTTTGGTTTTGGTTGGTTGGTTGGTTGGTTGGTTTTTTAACATAAATGATTTACCTCATCTGACTTCAGAGAGGATCCACAAAAAGTTCCAGTGACCCAATGACACAACCGAGGGGTCAGGAAAGAGAAGCTGGAGGAAGGACTGCCTTATATTTGCCTTCTGCTGGGGAAAACGCATGCACACATCCATCCTGATTTTCAATTAGGCATAATTTAGGTACCTAATTATAGCACAACAATTCATGAAGACCTTTCCTAGCTGCCTAAATTATTATAAATATCTAAATATTCCTTAAAACAACTACAAAAACCCCTTTGGTTGCCCAGCTCATGCCCAGTTGCACCATAGTTCTTGCAGATCTGAGATACCTATCTCTCACCAGAGGCTGCTTGGGAGTCTCAAAATAGACACCAAACATGCCTTGTATTCACTCCTGGCAGGAGAATGAGGGAGGGTTACAATGACTGGAGCATTTGTAAGGGTAAATGTTGACCTGGACTTGAACCAGGATTTCTCTTGGCACTACAGAGAATATCCTCGGTGGGCTACGGGTACCTCTTCTTTATCGATGCCCTCTCTTTCTCCTTCCTTTCCTGAGGAAGCCTGTATTCATTACTGCACAACTTCAAAAGTGGGATGAATCTTCAAGGTTTCTGAAATTCTGTATTATGTTGTAACAGCTAAAGGATTTCATTTGAAATAAGACACTGGGCTGCAGGGCTATGTATGTATATCCAAGTTTTGAAAAAGTTTTTGAAGAAATATGTTCAGAGCAGCCAGTTCAGTTCTTCTCACTATTAAGTAATGTTATTTTTTTCCTTAGCTTTCACAAAACTCCACGGTATTTTTTATCCCAGTGATAATTTTCTCTTCCTCCGTCACAATCCCCATGTTGATTCTTTAGACACACTTTTCTTCAGCCTTCAAAGGATTCCTGGTATAATATATCCCCCAGATCTTTTGCCTTGGCAGCATGCTGTCTGTTTTAGCTAATTTTATATAAACTCTTTCTCTTAGCCTTGTATTATCCACTAGCTCTTACTATCAATCAGGACATTACTATTCTCTTTTGAAAAGTGGTATTCAGACAGCTGTTTTAGATTTTATATTTTTTGTGAGATTCTCTCAACATAGTGCCTAGTATCTCATAGTGCAACAGGCCAAACCACAGCTTTTTTTTTTGTGGAAGGAAGTTGAAGGTCTGTTTTGAAAGAACCTAGTAACCAATGACATCAAAGGTTTTTGTGTCTCTGATTTTCAGTGGACTCTAATTTATAGTTAACTTCTTATGGCTTCTGTGAAATGGCTCATACAGTCTCATATGGAGTATAGACAAGGGGGGAGAATGTGACAATGTAAGATTAAGTACAATGATTAAAGATTTATTATTTACTATTTGCCTTTCAGAGAAGGCCACGGAGAATGATTTTGATGACTAGAAGGTTTTTTCAAAGGGTAAATTTGGCAGAGTTTTAATGCAGTCACTTGACTGAGAAGCTTTTCCTCTTGCAGTGATGTCCTATTTGCTGCCATAGGTACCAAGAATCCTTCTGGTCATAAACATGTAACATCCAAAGAAAATTGCTCATGGGGAAACATGGCACTGCCTGCTCATACTATGGGCTCTTTTGCTTATGTACTGACTTGTTTAGCCTGGTGCTGGAAACTGCTGAACTTCCATTGGTAAATTAACCTCTTCCTTTCTTCACACTCTACCCTTCCTCCACCCTTTCCCTCCCTCCCTCCAGCTCCCCCTGTATTTGGCACTTACTATGTCGTGCAGACCCTGAGCAGAGGAACCCCCTTGTTAGTTTTTCCAAGCTTTCTACCCGCTTTCCTTTTCTACTGTCAATGTACACCAAGCAGTCTAGGAGAGACGCATAGCTTGTAGATCAAGCCCTACAATTTCATGAAAGCATCTAGGACGCATCTTTCGTGCCATATTAGAAATCTGAAGCTCAATGTGTTGAGCTTTGGTAGTGGGAGTAGATACAGGGGGATAAGTGACTTGTGTGTTGGCTGGATAGCTCAAGCTTCAGTAGCAGTGCAGACACTTGGCATGACTTTCCCAGTGCTAAAGAGAGGGAGACCTCACAGGATCAGAATGCTGCCTCCAAAACATAACTGGTCCATGGTTAAGGGTTTAAAAGCTACTGGTCTTATGCAACCATTCTGGCAGCCCTGTAGAATGTTCATACATACATAGAATCATAGAACAGTTTGGGTTGGAAGGGACCTTTAAAGGTCATCTAGTCCAACCCCCCTGCAATGAGCAGGGACATCTTCAACCGGATCAGGTTGCTCATAGACCCATGCAACATGACCTTGAATATTTCCAGGGATGGGGCATCTACCACCTCTCTGGGCAACCTGTTCCAGTGTTTCACCACCCTCATTGTAAAAAATGTCTTCCTTATACCTAGCCTAAATCTCCCCTCTTTTAGTTTAAAACCGTTACCCCTTGTCCTATCGCAACAGGCCATGCTAAAAAGTCTGTCCCCATCTTTCCTATAAGCCACCTTCAAGTATTGAAAGGCCGCACTAAGGTCTTCCCAAAGCCTTCTTTTCTCCAGGCTGAACAACCCCAACTCTCCCAGCCTTAACTCATAGGAGAGGTGTTCCGTGGCCCTCCTCTGGACCTGCTCCAACAGGTCCATGTCTTTCCTGTGCTGAGGACTCTAGAGCTGGACACAGAGCTGCAGGTGGGGTCTCACCAGAGCAGAGTAGAGGGGCAGAATCACCTCCCTTGACCTGCTGCCCATGCTTCTACATACATGTATACATATATATATGCGGCTGAAATCTTGTATAGATAGATTTGAAAACCGTAAAGAAAAAGATTAAATATTTGTATCTTAACTGAGATGGCTATAGAAGAGAACAACCACTTTAGTGTTCATAATTTATTGTTTAAATCAGTAACAAAAATACTGTTCATTGGAGCAAATATAAGCACATTTTGCAAACAAATACAGATTTTTGTAAATAAGCAAATTTTCCAAGAAGGTATTAGAAAGAAAATTTCCATTTTGTAGAACAGAACTGAAAATAGTAGCTAACATATGAAAGTACTTTGACTTACACTATGATTAATTCATAAATAACCCAGTACTATGTTCAAATACCTCTTTAAACTTAACCAGTAAAATCAAACAACATGATTTATTTGTTTTGCTTGATGCTGTTTTTATACTGTGATGTACCAGGCTAAGTACAATGATTTATACACAGTACTATTCTTGGAATATTTTAACAATCATTTAATAGGATCTAAGATCAAATGGTGTATATCTCACCATTTCTGCTTTATTCATGCATCATGTAAAATGAATAGCCAAGTGTTTGCAGGAACACAAAGCTGGGATTGGCATTAGGCATGCCTCTGTTCACACATACAGAACAGAACGCACTTACAAATATGTGGAAAGACCGATTTCTTCAGCAGAACAAGGGGGTGCTCGGCACCTCTGGAAAAACTTTGATCATTCCAATGCCTAACCAGCAAGTAAGGTACTTGCCTTTAGACAGCCAGTTTCAAAATTTTGGCTTATGAATATATATTTGTGCATGCCACGAACAATGCCTCTCCACCAAGTGATTAAAAAAATAGAACTGATAGGACACACAAACTCATACAGTAAAAATTCAGTAAAATACCCAATGATGAGTGAGCTCTTTATACATGAAATGTGAGCACTTAATTAATCTGTGTCTCTAGAAATTAACTTTTTTTTCCCATAGATTTATAGAAAACCCATTACACAATAACAGCTCAGTCCTGTATCTATTTTTTTTTTGCTTCTGGGGGTAGAGAAGTTTTACATTATAAATAAACTTCATCAAAGGTAAGGATCTGTCCCCCTTTGTCCTCATTTGAATATATAGTGTTACATATGTACAAATGCAGGCTTGGGGTCTGATCCTCAGAGAAATCACCGTTATAATTGTTTTGGATAGACATTATCTGTCTATACCATGAATATTTGGGCCACAGTGCTCTGGGGCCTAATTTCTGCCACAGTCAATCAGTGTTACTGGAATTCCAATCTTATTTAGTAATTGAAACCCTGAGCATTATACTGAAATCTTCAAGCCCAGCTGAATTCAACAGTTTATCCTGAGTGAAAAGAGAATTTAATGCTACGCTGAGCCACATTAAACAGGAGATGCGGCCAAGTCATAACAGCCTGCTCCTGCTTTTGTCATTGAAAAGTATTTTGTATAAACGTTATACAAAACCAGGGAGATGAAATCCCATTTGAAGTGAGAAGACAAAATTCCTGTAGAATTGTGCAAATTATTCATGACAGTTTCAAGTATTAGCTTGCAGCTGATACTATGGTGCAAAAGTGGACCTCACTTTTTTATACCCCTTTCCTTTAACAACTAAGTCTGGAGATTATTAAATCCAAATATGCTTCATTGCCAAGAACTACTAAAAGATTATCAGGTTAAAAGATAAATTTTTTCAAATTCATGTAAAAAAAAGCTAGGAAGACCTGTTTGTAGAAATCTATACCCCCCCCCCCCACATGCGGACACAATACAAAAATTAAAAAGCACTCTATAAACGTGAAAGAGTTCCAGCTTCACGAATCAATGCCAAAGCAAAACAAAGATCATACTCTGGCCGCAATTTAAAGTTGCACATTAAAAAAAAATAATGATAGAAACCTTTTAAAACCAAAAAACTCTTCTCAATCCAGGAAAATACAGCATGTAGCTTTTAATAAGTGAATAGACTCACATGATGAGGAATCACTGGGACTTTGCTTTGGTATTTTTCTTGATTAGGATTTTAAAGGTGAAGTTTATGGCAAGTTCTGTAGCTACAACAGATTTTTCCTCATCGTGATAAAGGAAAGGTGGTCAGTGAGTGTTGGGAGGGGAGAAGGAAACTGCAAATGTGAAGTTGTATGAGCAATATACCAAGATCTTGTTCTCACTAAGTTCTTCACCATAAATGCCAGAATTTGCTTTGCACTTATTTAGGGGAAGAGGAGAAAATTGTATACAGACAGTAAAGTGAGCAATGCTGTGCTGCTTCTACAGTCCTCACACTGGGCTACAGCAGCAAGGCTGCCCAGGAGAACTGAGCAGATGGCATCAGGGGAGGGAAAAAGGGACAAGTATTCTTTGTGGCACTTCTCAGAGTGGCACAGTTATCACGCTTTGAAAGAATACCGAGTGCCTCCCAAAGTAACAAGTTAAGATTAATTAAGGCCTAATTAAATATATTATAAATAACTACAAAAAACATTGCAAAATTAAACTAGCTATATATTTTTTTAAAATCCATCATTACTGGGGTTTAATATTTTAGGCTGCTGCTTCATTAGTGTCCAAAACTGAAAACATAACATGCATATTTGCTTTTTAGACTTACACCTAAAAAGAAGTCTACAAGTTAATCAACTGAGGGGCGATAAATGACATCAGTGATGTACAGGCACAATTTGGGAATGACCTGGGTAATGGGTAAATGTAGAGAGCCCTTGGGAAACCCTCCCTACCCCATGCTTGCCAGACACTTAGGAATATCCTGTGCTATTTAAAGGACTGGCATGACTCGCACCGTTAATAAGAAAAGAGCATCGCTTACACTGCACTTCTCCACTTTCCTCCCGTCCTGCCTACGTCCCGTGTCGACGTGCTGCTGTGCCTATGCGCACAGCGAGCTGTGCTGCTTTCACTGGAAGTTTCCCGACTTTCTGTGATCACCTTGAAATAATCTTCTAGCGTCGTTCAAACCTCTCGAGCATGTCAGCTGTCGGTATCAGCCCCCCACCCCAAGAATGAGCGTGCAGCTGGAGGAGTGGGCGGCAGCGCTGCGTGCAGCCCGAGCTGGGCTGAAGGCGTGCGGCACGACGTGTTCGTGACAGCTTCCCCTGACAGGAGACACTGTGTGTTTAGAAGTTCGAGTTTCACCATGTGACACAGGTTTAGGAGACATCAGGGTCAGGGCTTGGCCGCTTAGGTTTAACATTTCTCGCACTAAAATAGCTGCCACACCAGGTGCAACTGTCTCAACAGCGTTCGATTTCATCTGCAAAACACCCTGAATAGACCCGTCACAATGTGAAACAAAGCGCGTCGACTTAGAAAGTAACTCTTTTAGGACTGCGTTATTTAAATGTAAACATACAGCATGAGTGCGGCGACGTTACCCAGAGCGGTTGTACAGTCAGTGCAAGACTGGCCGGAGCTTCTCAGCCGATTCAGTGTCCGCTTAAGGCTGGACCAGGCAGCGGCTTCTCTCCTCGGTGCTGTATGAGGGACAAAAACCACAGGTTAGGCCGCACCGAGGACATCGCCGAGCCCTCGGCTGGGACAATCCCAAACCCGCGGTGGAGACCGATAGCCACCCTCCGCCAGACACGGCCCCGGTGCCCGCAGAGCGCTGCTCGGGGGCCGGCCCTTACCCGCTGCCGCTGCTCGCTGAGGCAGAAGGTGCAGATGGGCCGCGGCGCGGCGGCGCCGGGCTGCGGGCAGGGCTGCGGGCAGGGCTGCGGGCAGGGCTGGGCGGCCGCCGCGCCCTCGGCCTGCCGCCGCGGCAGCCCCAGCACGTTGGCCAGGTGCGAGATGTAGCTGGAGGCCAGGCGCAGCGTCTCCACCTTGGAGAGCCGGCGGTCGGCCGGCCGCGTGGGGATGAGCCGGCGGAGGGCGCCGAAGGCCGCGTTGACGCTGTGCGTGCGGTCCCGCTCGCGGGCGTTGGCCGCCGCCCGCCGCCCGCCGCCTCCCCGCGCCCGCCGCCGCCGCCGCCGCCCGCCGCCCGCCGCCCGCGGCTGCCCCGCGCCCCCCCCCCGCCGCCGCCGCCGCCGCCCCCCCGCCGGCCTTCATGGCGCCTGCGGCCGCCCCGCTGCCCCATGACTTTTATGCGCGGCAGGTGCCGCATCGCCCCTGCTCGCGGCGGGCGCCGCGGCCCCGTGTCCCGCCGCAGCCCCGCGGGCCGTGCTTGGCGCGGCTGCCGCTTTTAGCCGGGGGCCGCCGCCGCACCTGTCGCCGGGGCCCGGGGCTCGGCGCGGCACCGGCTCCCGCGGAACCCCCCCCGCCGCTCTCCTCCGCCTCCCCGCTGCCGGGGGGTCCCAGGGGCGGAGGGGAGCCCGCGGGGGACGGCCGCCGAGGCGGTTTGTGCGGGCCCCGGGAGCCTCGTCCTGCCCAGCGCCCTCCCGGCCGCACCGGAGCGGGAGCCGCGGGGGCCGGGGGGCTCCCACGGGGACGGGCTCGCTCGCGTGTCAGTCGGTGTGAGCGGCCCTTGTCTCCGTTCACAGGTGTACAGACTCGGACAGTTATAACCAGGTCTGCGCTCCCGTGCGCTGTTCGGCTGCGTGCGTGTATGGATCTGCGCGTGTATATATCAGCTGGGGTGGGCTAATAGGGCAAGCGCAGGGGTGGGTTTCATCACCTGGCCCAGCAAGCACTAGACACACATACAAATGCAATTCCTTACTCTGTTCAGAATGCGTGCCTGCCTCAATCATTTACTTATTAAAAGGTCATCACAAGCACTAGTTGATGACACCTCTTTTCTCCATAAAAATTTGACAGCCTGCCTGCGCTCAGGAACTCATAAAAGGTCACGGTACAAGTTTTCTCAAATGAATCATCTCTACCTGATTAAGCATCCTTGACTGACTGTTTTTTCACAGTCCCAGAAGCTTGTGGTGGTGGTGGTGTCTAAATATTAATCCTTCTTCCCAAATCAGGGCTGGATTAGTGGAGTCGTGTCTCTTTAATCATGGGTGCACACACTTAGGATAGGCAGCTGCCTTGACATATTTGGCTGGGAGTCATGTCCTCTCAAAGTACAGCTAGTACCAACGGGCAGGGCCACATCTATGCGCTACGTTCGTCTGCTGGAATGGCAAAGGGCCGGTCCGTGTTTGTTGCATCTTCCCTTTGGGCAGAGGTTGTAGGCAAAAATGGACAAGCAGCTCTGCTTGTCAGCCGATTGCAACTGTGCCATACCTTGGTGTATTAATGAGGAAAACTTATTTAATGTGAGTTTTATTTATATGACTTGGGAGAGAGAGAGGAAAAGGGTTTTGATTTCACGTTGGACAGTGTTTTTGACATTTTTGTGATTTCCACAGCGAAATGTTGATGCAATAAACTTAGCTCCAGGTTGAGGTACTTTGATAGCAAAAGATGAAGAAATACGAGGCTGGACAGGCAGGTGTGTGCCCTGCCATTGATCCAAAGTAGTTCCTTTGGGGTGCAGTACAGGATGTGGCCCTTCATCATCAGATGCTGGGGAAAGTCGTGTTCGGAATCATGCAAGTGGTGCTTTTCCCAAGAGTATGTGAATATAACTGCATTCTACTTCCGCAGTGTTAAAAGCTCTATCTTCTGTCTGCTTAATCTTTGAAAAAGTAAATGATCTAGAATGTCCTGAAGTTGAATTTCAATATTTAGGATTGCTGCTTTTAGTTTCCTGAGAAATGAAGTTCCCAGTGAAGCTTCCACTGTCTTCCATGCGGATTTCTCCAATTTAGTAACACACAATATTTCTAGAGTGAAATTCTTGCTCAGTTGAAGTCAATGACAAAACTCCCTTTGACTTGAACGGAGGCAGGATTTCACCCTTGATATGTTCTGGTAGCTGAGCAGTGTAGGTAATTGATTGTTTGTCAGATTCAGTCATTTGCTTACCAGCGTTTTCCTGTCCTTAGCATTTCAGTTTCTTTGGTTTGGATTTGTTTTGTTTTGTTTTTTTAATTACTGAAAGTAAAACAAAATGAAACCAAAACCACCCAACAAACAATCCCCAGTAGTTTCAGAATCCCGAGACAAAACTGCTACTGGTATTAACAAAATCAGAATTTATGGCTTATTGATATACTAGAAGAATGAGAAAAGGAATAAGCTATACTGAGGAAGAAAATGATGCTGTGTTTGCAGAGAAAACCAAAACAATTTTCACTGCCATTACAGCAATGGCTAATTCAGGGGTTAAGGACAAAGGGGTGCCCAAATGATTCTTACTCTGTTTCTGAGGCAGTTTGAAAACGTAGAGCAAGAAATGTTTTTTCAGATAAGGAGACTTGTAAAAGGGCCAAAATGCTGGTGACTTTAATTACTAGGTTATTGATTGGGATAACATTTATGCGAGTGCTAAGGGGAGCATATTCCTCAAGGAAGGTGCAGTAATGCAGGATTGCTGTTATTTTACAATTTGCTGAATTGCTAATAACAAGCAAGAATGGGGCTGCATGAAGGTAAAGCAGGCGAGTGGGCAGTATTTTATGTGTAGTGATAAGATTTTGCCTGAAATTTGCTTTCACGCTACACAGAGAAAGATATCTGATGTCCATTGCAAGGAAACATTCAACAATATTCAAAAGACTGGACCTATGAAATATCTGATTGATACAGCTGCAGTCTAATGGTTGGTATTTCTTTAATTTGCCTTTATTTTTTGAATAGCTGTTAATAGGAAGTACATAAAGGAGAGAAGAATTCAGAAGAAGAGAATTTGGGAAAGGTATACCTATGAAAAGAGCAAGTTAATTAGAAAATGATAAAAGAAACAAATCTAAATTAGTGGCTTAGAATGTCTGTGGTCACAGCCAAGAAGTCTTCCAAATGTATTTCCATTAGAGAGAAAGTATAACCCAAAATTGTTTCCCCTTGTTAAAAAAAAAGACATTTAGGGACAAAAATGCCTTTTAGAAACAGTACTTGAACATTTATGGCATTATTCTGCACCTGCAGGTCGCACTGACTTCAGTTAGCTTCTCTTTTTTATTCAAGAGCAGAATACACCATAATCCCATAAAAAATCCTACAAAAATCTTTTTCTTTGCATAACTTCGTATTTTTCTGCCTCACACCATGGCACTCTTCTTGCAGCATGCCGTGTTTTTGCAGGACTGCACTCCTTATTGTTTGTGTTCTCTATCAAAGTCGTTAAACATACCTGTATGTATTTATTTCCTTATACAATATTGCTCACGTATCAGAGGGTATGTATGTGTTGTAGGCAAAAGTAGCACAGACCTGTAGTAGAGATTGCCCAGTTGCTGACTGTGCATTAAGACCTACCGGTTTGTGTTTTGACTTTGGCAAATATTGCCATGGCAAGCGTTCAACACACAGGTCAGCCACCCATGTGAGGAGACACTTCAAGTGGCTACGGGTCTCCCTTCCTCATAGGGGAGGAATATGGACCGACCCTGAATTTTGGTGGTGTTGTGAGGGCATGTGTGAGCTGTTCTCCCTGGTGAAGAGGCACCAGGCACGCAAGCTGTGCAAGCTCATCTGGAGCAGTCCAGGACACTCTTCTTGGCACGTATATATGTTAATAACCAGGATACTTCTTATGCAGTGCTTACCTGATACAGCAGGTCCGTGATATATTTCAATCGCATTTAACAGATTCAAGGGAGAGTCCAGAGGGATCTAACAAAGAGAAACAAATAAAGGACATTGATGGCTGGAAATGTCCACAGAGTTGAGGATAATACATCTGATCAAATGTTATTCATTATGTGTCTGTCTGTGACTTTGTCTGGCTGTTACAACTACTTCTGTCCTTCACAACAAACCTGCATGATGGAGTTGTCATTTTCATTGCAGTTCTTAATAAATGTGACTGTCATAAAATACACGTTGATTGAAGAATCTTTTAAATGACATTTTACCCTACGGAGGTTCTGAAAGAATGATTTTAAGGACAGAAGATTGAGGAGCGGTCAATATGTAGAGTGGTACAAGAGAATTTTTTGGAGAAGGAGAACTTGTGCAGAGCACGTTAAATGAGGAAAGGTTAAACACGAGGTGGATCTAAGGCTTCATGTATTTAAGTCATGTCAGGTGGGATGGTGAACCTTGGAAGGCTGGATTTTAATAAATATCCTCTTCACATTTTGAACCATCAGTCTGCTACTGCAATGCAATTTCCCAGGTAGGGGAGGAGCAGGACCAGCTCTGCCCTGGACTACTGGTAGATGATTAATGTGGGATCTAGCTAGTCCCTTCTTGATATTCTACCCAGCCAGATTTAGCATGACACTTATCTCTTCACTTGCAATCTCTTCACTTACAATCTCTGTTCTTCATCTGAATTGATCTGTGCCATGATTCTCCAGTGTGTTAATGAGTTTTCTTTGTGTTGGAGTGCTAGAGGCCTTGTTAAACTCCAGAGACATCCTGCCTAGTGCATTTTATTTATACGCCCACGCTGTTACTCTTGACAAAAAGGAGCTGAGTTGTTTATTTTTAAGTTTTGTCAAAAAATTTGTCTTACAGGAATTTTGTCTGCTCTGGCTGCCTATGGAGGCAAATGCAAATATATTATTCACCTGTTATTTCAAAACCATTTAAACTTGCCAAATCTAAGTGCTGTTTTACATGATTCTGCTGATACTCTCAAAATTGTTATTAACTGCTTCAGAAGTAAGTTTTGATCGTGGTTGCATTCAGCAGAATGATGACAAGGCATATTCATTTCTCTGTCACAGAATCACAGAATCAGTCAGGTTGGAAGAGACCTCTGGGATCATCGAGTCCAACCATTGCCCTGACACCACCATGGCAACTAGACCGTGGCAGTAAGTGCCACGTTCAGTGTTTTCTTAAACACCTCCAGAGAGTGTGACTCCACCACCTCCCTGGGCAGCCCCTTCCAATGTCTAATGACCCTTTCTGAGGAGAAATTCTTCCTAATGTCCAACCTGAACCTCCCCTGGCGAAGCTTGAGGCTGTGTCCTCTTGTCCTATCACTAGTTGCCCGGGAGAAGAGGCTGACTCCCACTTCACTACAAACTCCCTTCAGGTAGTTGTAGACTGCACTAAGGTCACCTCTGAGCCTCCTCTTCTCCAGGCTAAACAACCCCAGCTCCCTCAGCCGTTCCTCATAGGTCAGACCCTCCAGACCCTTCACCAGCTTGGTCGCCCTCCTCTGGACTCGCTCCAACTGAGGTCTTTGAGGAAAAGCCGGGGAGCACAAAGGCATTTCTCCTCCTTCCCCTGGGGGAAAGGTCCCGCTCCAGAGCAGGGTGGTGCACCCCACGTGGAGGAGGACACTCGTGGGGGCTTGTCACAGCATCCTTGGTTGGGAATGGGGGGCTAGGGGTGAGCAAGAGGGGACTCAGTGGGATCCAGCCTCTGCAAGCGGTTGCTGCGGTGGAGGGAGCGGGGGGCTCTGCTTCTTTGCCCACCATCCTGTTGTAAAGGGGCAGCTGGGAAGGTGGCGAGCAGGTGACACCGCTCGCCCGGCTCCCAGGCGCCACTCTGGGACACAGCAGAGGGCGCCCTGCTGCACGCGTGCGAGCGGCGACGGGGCGGGGGGGGGGGGGGGGGCGGGGCTGGCCCCTTCCCAAAGCCCCGAGCAAACCCCATCGCCTCCCGAAACAGGGACCGTGGCCGCGCCTCAGCCCCTGCTCCGCGGAGGGCGAGGTGGTTTGCAGCCTGCAGCTCTGCATCCTTCAGTCCCTGCAGCCCTGCGTCCCTGCCCCTCCGAGGGGGAGGTGGTTTGCAGCCTGCAGCCCTGCATCCCCGCAGCCCTGCATCCTTGTTTCCCTGCATCTTTGCATCTTTGCATCCTTGCATCCGTGGAGGGGGAGGTGGTTTGCAGCCTGCATTTCTGCATCCCTGCATCCTTGCACCCCTGCATCCTTGTTTCCCTGCATCCCTGCATCCTTGCAATCCCTGCTCTGCAGAGGGCAAGGTGATTTGCAGCCTGCATCCCTGCGTCCCTGCCCCATGGAGGGAAGGAGCCACGGGAGACAAAAAGCAATCGGAAAAGTCAAACCTAAACGATATAAGGACAGTAAACCTGCCCTCGGAAACAAAATGTTTTGGAAGCACTATTTGTGCAGTCTTTTTCGTTCATTAAAGTTGAATGCAGCCAGAGCTCTCCCTGCCTGCTCCCTTATTTCATTGCTTATTAAATCTGTCCTCACCGAGATGGATTGGTGGGTGGGAAGATGTTGCCTATAACATTCAGCTGTGGTGCATGGTTTGGGTGCTGAGACCCTTTGCCAATCCCATTGGAAATCCACATGTTGGTGAGAATCCTTGATGAAAGCTGTGGTTGCTCATGTCTCTTTACGTAGCTGGCTGGCTGGCTAGGAGGGGCTCTTCCACTGTCCTGGACTTTGCCATGTGAATCCGTGCCTCAAACACACACTACTGAAGTGTGGTCTGTTTGGTTTTATAGAGAAAAGGGACTTGAAGCACCATCCAGCAAAGTGTCATGGACTCTTCAAGCTTTTCTTATGACCAAATACCAACACCTTGTGCTCTTTCTGTCCTCCTCCAGATGCTGTCAGTGTGATGGTCAGTCTGTGAAATATCTTACTACCCCACATCCCATGGTTTTTTGCCTTTTCAGGGACTAATAGTTTGCTAGGTCTGTTTTGCAAAGTCTTATGATCCAGGCTTAGCAGCTTGGATCACTCATGAAGAATCTACTTTTTTTAGCTTTGCTGGAGTTTTCTAGGTCACTGAGAAGAATAAGAGTAGAACATATATTAGTAAACAGGCGTAGAATTGTCATACAGACCAGTGTTTGTTTTATTTCTTTTTAATAAAGGTGGAATGCTACTGTAGAAATGCAACTGAATTTTAGCTATAAAAAATACTTGGCTGCTGTAATAATGAACATGAACACGAGAGTAGAATCATCCACTTGTGTGGAAGAACTATTGCAAACACTTTAAAATTCCTATTGCCATTTGATTTGTTCCATCTTCCCCTCCTCATGATTGCTAGATCTTGCAAAGAAAGCTTTTTTTTTATACTTGTGGTTTTACAATATCCTTTTATGAAGAGTGCTACACTGCAGAAGATTTTGTAGGTACTTTAAAGGATGTATTTTCAAGAGTTTCTTTCAAGTGCTTAGAGCTGACAAATACAAAGATATCCAAAAACCCATGAAAGAAATATAATTGACTGTTTAATTACTGGAGCTTCTGCAATATAACAACTGAAGTTGTTTGTATGGTTCCTTTCCTTCTTCTTAGCTTCTTGAGTGTCCTCCTATGAAGATACTAAAAATCTGACATTCTTTAGATACTTCGCTTTATTCTCCTTAGCGCTTCAATTGAATGCTTATGCTTCTGTTAACGAAGACATCTGTGATCATGATTCCATAGTTCAAATTAGAGGACACATTCAATTTCAGTCACTCGGGTTCAAGTCAGAACTGACTTCATTGTCAGCAATCGAGTTACTCTGTCTCTGCACCAGTGTAACTGATGTCATAACCAGAATGATAATCAATTGCTGAACTGTAGGCAAAATTTTAAGGTTACTTCATAATTTCTCAGTGTTACAAAAGTGGAATGCAAGAGTTGGTCCTCTCTGGTTAGCAATCCCTT